>NC_062570.1:12834500-14155000 GCF_022837055.1 Prionailurus viverrinus | reverse complement strand
CTTCTAGTGATATATTTCCTTGTGCTACTGTTGTCACACATTTTACCTGTTATAACTTCCATACTACAGTGCTAACATTTTTGTATAGTCCATTATTTTCTAAAGATATTCGAACACTTAAGAAATAAAAACTGAAATATTCACCTAGATAGTTATCATGGCTGGTGCTCTGCACCCCTTCGTGCAGATCCATGTTTTTATCTAGTATTATTTGCCTTCATTCTAAAGGGTGTTCTTTAAGATTTCTCGTAGTGTGGGTCTGCTAGTAATGAATTATTTCAGCTTTTTTTTATGTCCAAAAAGTCTTTATATTGCCTTTGTTTTTGAAAGACCTTTGTGCTTTGTATGGAATTCTAGGTCAACCATTTTTTTTTTCTTTTCGTACTTTCTAGATGTTGTTCTACATTCTTCTCACTTGCCTTGTTTCCAGTGAGAAATTTACTATCAATTCTTATCTTTGTTCCTTTGTATGTAACATGTTTTCCCCCCTAGCTTCTGTTATTGTTTTTTCTCTTATTGATTTTGAGCAGTTTGATTATGATGTGGCTTGCTATATAGTTTTCTTCATGTTTCTTGTGCTTGGGGTTCATTGGACTTCATGGGTCTGTCAATTTCTAGTTTTCATCAAATTTGGAAAATTATTTGACATCATTCAATTTTTTTTTCTGCTTCTTCTCCCTTGGAGACCCCAATGACATATATATTAGGGTGCTTGAGGTTTTCTTTCAGTTTAATGATGCTCTATTCATTTTTAAAAATGTTTTTAATGTTTATTTATTTTTGAGAGAGACAGAGTGCAAGTGGGGAAGGGCAGAGAGAGAGAAGAAGACAGAGAATCTGAAGCAGGCTCCAGGCTCAGAGCTGTCAGCACAGAGCCTGATGTGGGGCTCGGACTTGTGAACTGTGAGATCATGACCTGAGCCGGAGTCAGAGGCTCAACCGACTGAGCCACTCAGGCACCCCTGCTCTATTCATTTTTAAAATTCTCTTTTCTCATTGTGTTTCATTTTCGTTTGTTTATGTGACCATGCCTTCAGGTTCACTAATCTTTTCTTCTGAAATGCCTCATCTGCCATTAATCCTGTCTAGTGTCTTTATTTTTACATTTCAGAGTTTTTATTTCTAGAAGTTCAGTGGGATCTTTTCTGTATCTTCCACATCTCTGTTTAGCTTTTCAACATATGAAATCCAGTCATAGTAACTGGTTTGATAACTTTATGCGCTACTTTTAACATATACACTAGTTTTGAGTTGATTTTAATTTATTTTGATCTTCACGGGTTGTTCTTCCTTCTTTGTGTGCTTGCTAGTTTTTTATTTGTTGCCAGATGCTGTGAGTTTACCTTGGATGTTGGAGATTTTTGTATCTATTCCTCATACTTCCAATTGGCTGGACGAGGACTTTGGTCTTTGTTCCTTGACATTCCACCAGTGACTGGGACATCAGGAGGAGCTGAGCTGGATGTTGACATATCTTATCAGGTGACAGCAAGTGTATTCATTTGGGCTGCTCTTCCAGGGATGCCCAGAGTTTATTCCACAGTGCTGAAGAATGTCTTGCTCCTCCCCCAAATTTTCTACCTCTGTCCCACTTCATTTCCAAGATCGTATTTTTTATGGCCTGTTGGTTTCTTGTTTGGATAAGGAAGGCAAATAAACCTAAAACTGTTACTTTCTACCTTAGTTGATAGCAGAAGCAAGAGCCATTTGTCTCTCTACAAAATGTGTTTTTTTTCTCTTCCTTCTTCCTTCTTTTGTTCATTTATAGTGTGGAGTGCTCAGCTCTTTCTAACTGAGGATTCTGTAATAAACAAGGCAGTCAAAGCTTGTACCTCCTGATGCTTATATTATGGTAAGGGAGCCTACGATAGTCTGAATATTGGTTTTCAAAGATGTCCGTGTCTTAATTTCTGAACCTTCGAATATGCTACCTTATGTGGAAAAGGGACTTTGTAGATGTGATTAAGTAAGGATTTTGAAATGGGGACATTATTGTGGATTGTCTGGGTGGGTGCTATGTAATCACAAAGGTCTTTATCAGAGGGAGGCCATAGGTCAGAATTAGAGAAGAAAATGTGACAACAGAAGCAGGGCAGAGAGGGATTTGAAGATGCCATGTTGCAGGCTTGACGATGGAGGAATGGGCCATGAGCCAAGGAATGCAGGTGGTTTCTAGAAGCTGGAAAGGCAAGGAAATAGATTTTTCCCTAGAGTTTCCAGAAGGGACACAGGCCTGCCAACACCTTGATTTCAGCCCAGTGAAACTCGTTTTGGACTTGTGACCTCCAGGATGCTAAGATAATACCTTTATGTTGTTTTTAGCCGTGAAATTTGTAGTAATTTGTTATGGAGCCAAGTAATAAATGAACAAACAAATAATAAATTACAGAGAGTGGTGACCGCTACAGGTGAGATACACAGAGTATGAATGATGTATGTTAGAGAATAATGGGTATAGGCAATGGTATCAGGGGACCTGATTTGATTGGGTGGTCAGGAAAGATTTTTCTGAGGAGGTAACATTTAATCTGAGTCCTGAGGATGAAAGAGACCATATTAAGCTTTCCTCTCTTTCTCTTTCTGTCTCAGCACAAGCTCCCCACCCCCACCCTTGCTAAGAACACTGGAAAAGGAGCAAAAAACGATGACAATTTGCCTTTAGCCTAGAGATGAACAGAAAAGAGAGAGTTTAATTTGCAGGAAGAAGTAGTGAGGTTGGATACAGGGAAATACTCTTTGGCTGGAAGCTGGTTGACAAAAGGCCTTGTGGATCCTGGAACACTGGCATTACTCATCTTTACATTTGGAAGGTAGCTCAGAGGCCAGTCCATACAACCCTGAGGCTTGCAAAGGAGTAGAGGGAGGCCGGGCAAAGGTAGTGACTTGCCCATAGTTGCTCAGCTAGTTATCCGCAGAACAGGGCCTGGATCCCAGGGGTTGGATATCCCACTTCTGTGCCGGCCTCCCCATTTCCCCTGCTGCGACACCACCGAGATTAATTTCAGATTAGTGGGTGGGCTTCTGGAGCCAGCTACCTCACTGAGGCCCCCAAATGGCCTTGCGCACAACTAGCTTCTTGGAGGAGGCAGATCCCAGTGCAGCCGGACTTGTGCAGACCACAAGTCTGGGAGAAGGGGCTGGGGCTGGTAGGGTTGCTGTGCGATGGTGAGAGGTTTGGTGGGAGCCTGAGTGCCCATAGCACCACCCTGTGGAAAGGCTGGGGCGTTCCTGCTGTCTCCAGGCCACTGGGGCTGACAGTGCTAGAGAGTTCCAGCTAAGATGATCTGTCACTCTCTGCTTGCACCACCTCCTGTCGGAGAGTGGGAATGACCATCAAGAGGGAGGATCGGGTCAGGACTACCACCAGCCTCCCCTGCCACTACTGATGTCAGCATGGACCGAGTGCCCTGGGAGCGTCTGGAGAATGCAAACTGACTTTCATGAGGTTGGCAGGTGTCTTTCGAAGCTTACTGTGTACCCACTAGTATCCTGGATTCAGTGGGTGGAAGAGGGAATGAGGGGGCAAAGGGAACAAAAAGAAGAGTGGATGCAACAAGGGTTTATGAGTGTGTCTGCCACGTGGATTCTCAAAGAATGCTGGGTGAGGTGCGTTCACAAATTAAGAATCACTGGACATTTATCAATTGGCTGTGGACACCTGGGATTGTGCAGGGTGCATTCTCGAATATTACCTTACTTAATGTCTATAAAATGCCCCACCAGATTTGGCCTTATTGCCCCGTCCTACACAGGACACAACAGTAGTCTGGAGTATTCCGGTGACTTGCCCGAGATGCTGAGATGCAGGTGTGGGTCCACCGGAATCATTGCTGCCCGCAGTGAATAAACAAGTGAAGGAATGGATGGGAAACAAACACCATGCGTGCCACCTTCAGTGTGCAAAGTGGACGTGAGGGCTCTGAGAGGCAAGAGGCCCATGGACAGGGATCGTCCAAAAAATCTTGGCAATGCCAGGCCTGTCATCACTCCGAGAGAGAAGATACACATGAAAAATGGTGGAATAATTTAGGCCAACAAATATGTCAGGAAATGTGAAGAAAGCCACACACACATCTTAGTGGGGGCACAGAGAAGAGGTCCCATGTCAGGAGTGGTGATGCCCAAGGTTAAAGGGAGGAGTCTGGAACACGAAGGAAGAGGGTGGCGTATATGGGAAGAGGAGTTCACGCCCTAGTCAGCAGTGGGCAGGGAAGCACATTCTGGAAGGAGGAACATGGTGTGTAAAGCCAGACCCTGGCACAGGTGGGTGTGTCTGGATGCCATGCCAGGCACCGAAGTTCGGAAAGGAAGGATTGGGTGGCGTGTGGAAGGTGCAGTCTTAGATGAGGGGGCCTAAGTCCACAGCGGTGAACGAATCGGTAGAAATAGCCCAGGGGAGCTTTGTTCTTCCCAGAATCCCAGAGCTAGCTGCAGGCCTTGCCCCAACCCTGGTTGGGCTGCCTGGGCTCCCAGGGGATGAGGCTCCCCAGCTTTCTGAAGCTACATGCTTTTTCTCAGGCATATTTTATGTCTCTCAACTCCCAGAGGCTATGGTCCTCATTCCTTAGTCTGTCATTTGCTGCCGTCCTGCCTCCGGCCGCAGAGCTCCTTTGGAGTAAGGCCTTCCACTCTTCCCCACCCACATCCCTGCTACAGGACCACCCATCTTTATTTAGATGCTACCAGAATGTGCAGAGGCCTTTTGCTATGGAGTCACTGCTTGGCCCATTCCTTGCCTCTTACCCTCGCCTGTGGCCCTTTTCCTTCTTTGTGTTTTTCCAAACCCAACTCATCCTTTGAAACCTAGCTCAAGGGCCACCCCCTCCAGGCAGCCTACCCTGGCTTCCCTAGTTCAGAGCTGCCTCTCCCTACCCTTGATTTTCTGTAGAGTTTGCTGTGCATACAGCTCCCTTCACATTTAGCTTGTCCTGGGGCTGTTCACCACCATGCTGCTGCAGGGGAAATGGTTCCTGGATATTCAAGATCTAGCTTCAAAACCTCTGTGACTTCTAATGCATTAGTAAATCTTTTTTGTGCTTTGGTTTCTTTTCTTTCTTTTCTTTTTCTTTTTTTTTTTTTGTAACAAATTGTATTATAATTCCATTGTGAGGTTTAAAACAACCTAGTGTATGGGACATGGCTGAAAAACCGTTGGTGCCCAATAAGTGGTTATAGAATAAATGCCTGATTGTCTCCTCCTATTAATACCTCCATAGCATGAGGGATCAGATACTATAGGGGGTCAGCCAGGGCTTGAAGATGCCATGAGGACCAGAGAGCCCAGACTGGACCCGATGAGGCAGGGAAGACCATGGCTAGCTGACCCCTGAGTGTCAGGCGTTTCCCGCCCAGCCCAGGGCTCCTGCTGTCTGTCCATCTGTCTGTTCCTCCATGGCGGGAGCAGGCGCAGGTTCTAGGCTCACTGTAGGGGGCTACAAAGCTCTGGTTCTCAGCCAGTGATTATCACTAAACTCCTTCCTGCTCTGGGTTCCCATGAACCTGTCTGCTGTCTCTCAGAGATTCTTAAACACCTTCTCAAATCCCACCCTCAGGGACTCATTCCTCTTTCTGTTGGTCACAAAGAGCCCTACTTTTCTAATGAGCTGCTAAGGAGCTGTCAATTACAGATGCAAATGAAGAGGCCAGAAACCTTTAGTGGCCCAGAAATGAACTGAAGGAGCCGCTTCTCTTCAGGCCCCTGCCCTGCCCTGGGAAAGTGGGACCAGGAGCGGGATGGGGAGACTGGCCTGCCCAGGCCCCAGTGCCAGCAGAACGTCCTGGCTTCCTTCTTCCCACACAACCCTTACTACTCAGGGGCAGCCCCTCAGAATCAGATCCAAGTTGCAGGGCATTGTCCACATATATTACACATACTTTATTGCATGTTTGAGGTAGTTCACACACACACACACACACACACACACACACACACACACACACACACACACTAGCAGCTATTGAACATATGTGGCAGACACATTTTCTTCTTAAGAAATTCTTATTAAACTCTCTTTTATCTTGCATAGCTTTATATGTGTCTCCCACAAAATTCTAGGGCAGTAGTTGTTTAATAAACTTTCACTTTATTGAAAAAAAGAGGGGGGTGCTTATTTGAGCCCATTGTGCTGGCCAGGGGGTAGGAGGTACCCCTGGGCTTGTGTTCTTCCTGGCCCTCAACTCTGTACCCTCTCTCCCCCAGGCAGCCTCTCTTTTCTGGTTCCCAAAGATCATGTGTTTTTACTCCTCTGAAAAGCAAACAATATTTCGGTAAAGTATTCGACCACGGCACCGTATGAAGTAAAGATTAGTAGTGCGGCTTTCGTAGCAGCCTGCACATCTTCATATATTGTCTCCCCTTCTGGGTAGTAAAGTGGAACACCTTCTCTGTGCTGATGTCTCCTTATTTGTAATATGCAGACACGTACAGTGCCCTGGGGTAGGGATTTGTAGAGATGCAGTGATGTAATGCATGAGAGGCTTTAATGGTCTGGCTCATGGCGATCCATCGATGTTGCAAGGACTCAGCTCACAGGGAGCAAAGGTGCTTCCTGCCTCAACCCTCCCAAAGACCTGTGAGGCATGCCGCGGCAATCACTGTGCCAGTAAGAAATTGAAGCTCAGAGACATTAGCCAAACCTCACCTTGGAGTCTAGGACTCCTGTGCCTTCCGTTTCTTGAGCTCACTGCTACACCTTATCATGTTGCCTCTCACGAGGGATTTACATTTTAATGGTGGCCAGAGGTCCTACGAATAGGAATATGAACTATGAATATCTAATTGTTGATCTCCTAACACCACCGCTGGGGATGGGTGTGAGGAGTTGGTGAGCTGTGGAAGAAGGGTGGGGTGGTTTGAAAGACTAGCAGTGAAGGAAAGAGAAAAATTGTGCCTGCTTCTGAAATCGTGGCGAAGAGACATAAACCCTTCTTGCTCTCAGCTGATTCAGGAGGATGATATCTCACCCTGGAAGAGAGGGGGCTCAGGAGGTGGGTCTTGAGGCCCGCAGGGTTCCAGGTGGAGAACTGTTGCCCTCGGGTCTTTGGAATTTGGAGAAGCTTGATGGTTCCAAGTCCAGGAGTTTGCTTGAGAAGCCGCCTGAGGCGTGTTCTGAGAAGCCGGAAGGCTCTGACCGAAGAAGGCTGGGGATGATAGGCTGGGGTCTTTAGCTGTAGACACCCCTGGCCAAATGTAAGAGGAAATGAGTTTAAATAAATGCCAAGGGGAATCTAATTGAGTTGGACGCTGAGAAGCCCCAGGGCTAGCACTGGCTTTAGGCAAAGCTGAATGGGATGGGATGGGATGGAGGGCCTCAGCTGATGTTACCGAGTCTCTTTTTCCTCTCCATCTCTCAGATCTGCCCGATGCTTGCTTCTCAGATTCCCCAGGGTGCCTCCCAGCAGGGCTGGGATCAAGTCAGGAGAGCTTCCATGCAGGAATCAGTCACAGTTTCTCAGGAAACTGGAAGCCACTTTGGGTATATGGAGGAATAATGAATTTAATATAAAGAGTAAAAGTTAACATTCATTGGAAGAATTGGAGAGCATAGGCCAGGAAGGCAGCTCCTAATCTCCAGGAATTCTGGAATTGCAGGAATCTTGGGGAAGCTGCCGCTTGTGGTCTCAGGTGCCCATCGCACCCAAGTGACCACCAGGGGATGTCTGGAAGTTGCAAAACTCCACGTAGCTGGAGAGAAAATGGCTGGGGCTTCTCTTCCGCCTTCCACATCTTGTACAAACTCCTGTCACTGTAGGACTCTCACAGAGACCGGGCTGGGGAGGGAGACTGGGAGAGAGAATTTCCTGGCTTTCAGTCCTGTGTGCCAGGAGATAGCTAAGAAGGGTAGGGACAGTACTGGATGTGAACAAATAACCCCTCTCTTAATAACTCTCTTGCAAAGGGTTGATTATGTTTTGTTGGTTCTGGTGGGATTAGGTGCCTGGGTCTGCTATGTTCCAAAAATCACCCTGAGTCCTAAGACCCCCTGAAGTGGGGAGTTGAGTCAGTTCCTCCCACAGCACATGGACTGAGGGTGGGGAATGGTATCTCTTGAAGGAAAAGTTGGGGTATTGTTACTAAAGGAAGAGGGAACTGATCCTCAGGAGCCAGAAAAACATTCATTGTAATTTCTATCTTGAACAGACAATTTGAAGATGAACTTTGGAGCCAGACGGCTAGGGGTTCAAATACTGGTGTGATTTGGGCAAAGACTTTAAACATCTTGGAGTTTCATCTTCCCCCCAAAAGCAGCAAGATACTGTTACCTAGTTAGCAAGACAAGTGTAAGCTTCATGAGTAGTAGATGCCCATGTGACTACCTGGTTCCAAATACATGCACAAAAATGTTAGTAGGCGCTCTTTCTTTCTTTCCTCTCCATTTATTTATTGATCGATTCAATAAATATTAATTGGGAACCTCCCACGTATATCAGCACCACGCTAGATGCTGGAGATCAAAGATGAACATGACAGTTTCTGATCTTTACTAGCTCAGAGTCTAGGGGGTAAGTAAGATAGTCATAAACACATATCAAAAAAAATTGTCAAGCAGTATAATTCATTATAACACAAAGTCTCTTTCCTGCTGTATAAATGCAATGTCATGCATATTAAATGGCATTTTATTGTATACTTACTACTACCACTGTATGCAATCAGGGCTATTCTGGGAAAACCAGGGTTCTCCGCTCCTGTCATTTTCAATCTGATCCCAGTGCCCTAACCCTTCCCGGTCCCCACTGTGGACCAGAGCCGCCTACAGGCAGCCAATCAGACAGCTCATTGCTGTAGTTTCTCTCTTGCCCATGCCTCACAGCTCCGTGCTCTGCCCACAAATAAGAAAGGAAGGTCTAGGGGTTCCTGTAAATCAGAGAACCACCCCTAGAGTAACGTTCTGTCCCCCTTCTCTGCCTCGGTTTGGACTGGCCCGGCTCCCCAGGGGCTGGTGGGGGTGGGGTCAGGGTGGTTACTGGTGTTGGTGCTTCTCCACAAGAGGCTTTCCAGGGCCTGAGAAGCACCTGTTCCAGCCTTCTCTATAACTCGGCCCATGAGGGGTTAAGCTTCCAAGGAAAAGGTTACGAGAGGCCTGGCTGGTCTGTCTCTTCACTTAACAATGGCAGAGACTCTTCTCTGCAGTAACCTTTGATCTAATTGCACTCTCGGCATCATTCAGTCGGACTCACAATTCTTTGCAAAGTAGGGAAATGACAAGAGACTGAAGGGCTGTGAAAGTTCAGCTTCGGCTTTGTGGCTTTTTGCCTCAAATGCCACCCAGGCCCCTTCAGGAGGAGCGTGCAGCCGTGGCTCCAGAGTCTAAATGCCCTGATGGTGGGAGTGCCAGGGGGGCCGGAGCAGTGGCAGGGAGGGGAGAGGGATGCAACAGAGTGGGAGGACCCCCTGAGGATGTGATTTCAATGCCCGGCTGCCACAAAGGTGGTATTGAGGGGGGTTTCAGAGCCCGAATGGCGATCGGACGTGTCCAGGAGTTGAGAAGTGCCTTCACCCCAGGGGTTGACTGTGGGCGGGTCAAGGAGGGTGAAGGACCTGGGGTGCGTCCACACAAGAGGAAGCAGAATGGAGAATGGGATGGAAAGTGCCTGACTGCCTCTTTCTTAAGTATTAGTC
This sequence comes from Prionailurus viverrinus, assembly GCF_022837055.1. NCBI lineage: Eukaryota > Metazoa > Chordata > Mammalia > Carnivora > Felidae > Prionailurus > Prionailurus viverrinus. The sequence continues at coordinate 14,145,378 of NC_062570.1, read as the reverse complement.
TGAAAATAGCAAGGCAGGCAGATGGTGAGGTACATACCCCTTCGTCCCGGGAAACAGGCTGAGCTGAGAGACACCCTGGGGGGACAGCAGAATGCATCCCCACATTTGGCTGGTGCTCCAGGCTGGAGCCTGCCCGCCTTCACTCAGACCCTCGGCAGGCTTGCTGAGACTACCGAGCTCCTGCAAGGCTGCTGCTCTCCCCTTCTCTACTCCTGTCTCTCATTGCTGTCACTGTAACCTTTGTAAAACATAAGTGGAACCATGTCACTTTCCCCCACATCCTTCAGCAAGTCTCAGAGGCCTACAGAATAAGTTCAAACTCTTCGGTTTGGCTTTTAAGCTCAACTAGGAATTGGGCTCAACCTACCTTTCAAGTCTCAGCTCCTGTAACATCCCTCCAGACACCTTAAGCTCCGCCCATCCCACTTCTCCATTTTTTTTTCTTTCTTTTTTTAAGTTTATTTATTTTGAGAGAGACAGAGGTACAGAGGGAGAAAGAGAGTCACAAGCAGGCTCCGCACTGTCAGCTCAGAACCTGATGTGGGGCTCGAACTCACGAACCCTGAGATCATGACCTGAGCTGAAACCAGGAGTTGGATTCTTAACGGAGCCCTGCTTCCCCATTCTCTGAGTGTGCTGGCCACCATTGTGCCTTGGTTCCCGTGGACTTGCCTGTGTCTGTCTTCTCTTCTCGGCCCATTAACGTTTTCCCTGCCTTCCGAGCCCCAGGTGAAGCCGCCCCTGATCTCGGGTGAGAATTTCTGGGTCCTCGCACCTCCTGACTTGACCTGTAACCGCAGACACACCCTCTCCCGAGGCTGGAAGTTGTTTGAGGCCCAGACTGTGTAGAAGCCATCCGTTTGGTACTAGGCACTGCAGCTTACTCAGTGCTAGGCTTCTGGCAAGTGCCCAGTGAATGTGGATAAATGAAAGAGAAGCCCTCTTGCGGGGTGAATGGTAAGGAACCACAGATGCTGTGCATCCAGGAAGGGCAAGGTAGCCGAGGATTTGCTTGTCTCTTTTCTTTTACGATCACGATTCATTTGCCAGGCTGAGCTCAGCAGCCTGCCACCAAGGGATAGAGAGTTTGAGGCCTGAAGGCCTGTTCCAAATGGGTCCAGCTATTCTTAGGAGCTTTTTGTGTAATAAAGAGAGTCCCCTGACCAGCTCCCTGACCTTTCTCCGGGCCTCCCGGAGGCTGAGTTATATCACCTTGTACATAGCCCAGGAGCTATGTCCCCAGAGAAAGAAGAAAGATAATAAGCACTCCCACTTGCTGAGCACGTACAGGGTGCCGGGCACTCTGCTAAGCGCTTTGTGTACCTTCACGCATTTTCCCCCAGGACACATGGTGGTAACTTAGGGATGGTAAGAGTCTGAGGCTCAGGATACTTAAGTCACTTGCCTCAGACCACACAGCTAGTAACTGATGGAGCTGGAATCTGGACCCAGGTCTGCCTGACTCCAGAAGTCCACATTCTCATCGACCACATTCCACAGTCTTGGGGTGGGACAGTGCCCCTGCAGCTCCGTCTGCCCCCCAGGAGGACCTTTGTCACCTAGAGTTTAGTCCCAGGGCTACGGATGGGCGATTGATTTGCGAGGGCTGCTCTCACATCTGGGGTATCTGGTGTGTGTGTGTGTGTGTGTGTGTGTGTGTGTGTGTGTGTGTGCGCGCGTGTGGAGTGGAGAGAGGATTTATTTTACTGATTAGGCCTGTGTTCTGTTGGGGACAGCCTGTGTGACAGAAACATGGCACCCTAATGTTTCTTTATGGTACCACTCTCTACAGGAGTGGAGGTGTCTCTAACCAGAGACAAACTCAGGAGACATGAATTAGACCCTCTCTGGGAGGACCTAGCCCCTCATTCCATGGGAGGTGGGACAGGCAGAGTGGGGGCTTGGCCTGTCACGGCAGAGGCTGCTGTCCCCGTGCCAGGAGCTGCCCTTCATGTGTGTGAACGCCTGCGTGTGAGAGCCTCTGCTTGCCTCTTTCTAAGAAAACACTAATGTGATACAAAGCACATTCTAATCACCACATCTAATCACAGAAAAAAAGAGTAAATCACCAAACAAAATTAGTTTTCAGAGTCTTAATTATCACCAGAAAGAGTAATTAATAAGCGAAACAGGAAATGACCCAGCCGCGTCCTGGAGCGTCTCAGAGCTGAGCTGGGGTCTCAGCACACGCTCCCGGGTGGGGGTGTGTGGGAGGGGCGGGCAGGGGGCCGAGCTTCCCAGAGCCTCAGAGCCCCACTGGGCATCACGGATTTCCTGAGGCTGCGCGCATCCTCAGAAGTTCGCTTGCCTTTCAAACTTGGTTTGCAAAGTTTCTAGGTCATTCCTTCCAGGGCCCTTTCTTTCCCAGGCCTCAAGGCCAGAGTAAGGCGGTAGAATTAGAATAAATAAACAGACCCTCCTGCCTTTTTTCTCCCCCAGTGTAACAGGCTCTGGGCCAGAAACTCTCAAACCAATTGATGATAACAAGCCCAAGTTCAATGCCATTGGCCGCCTGGCGAGACTTTCCTGGGTTTTCCTGCCTCTACTCCTCGGCTTGTATTTCTTTCTTCATTTTAATGGTGCGTCATATAAATAAAACACCATTACAAAAATGTCGCGGAAAGTTCACAACTATTCATTATCCATTTCATACAGGTTAAAATTGCCATCAAGGCTGTTTGGATTTGACGTGCGTTCCTTTCCTTCTAATGAGCTGGATAGAGGAGGCAAAAGATGCTAATTCATCCTTACATCTCTATCATATCTCGGCTTTTACTATATAAAGCATCAAGGTCGCATTCTGGGGAAATGTCTTTTTACCAAAGGTGCTATAATAATAATGAAGAAGCAATTTGTTTCAGCAAACTGCCTGCAGTAATGAGGCTTAATTATAACCATGTTATTAATACCGCTGCTTAAGGTAATTCACTTCTGAGCGGGGTGCAGAACAGTAAACTATAATTTAAACAAGAATCGAGACCTAATTTAAATCATCGGATCTACTGCGGAAAAAGGCAAACAGAACGACTGTAATCTGCACGTGATTTAGAGCTTCCCCTTGGTGCCATTTCCGGAAGACTTAGGTGACTGTCAGAGGGGCAGGGTGCTGGGGATCTGGGTTTGGTCCCTTCTACTTTCTTCCTGGAGGCTTTACGGGTGGCGCGGCTCCATGGCCCTGCATCCAGGAACCTGCCTGCCGCCACTTGACCCCTTCTTCACATTGGCAGGGGAGGCTGAGAGGCCAGGAGGCAGGTCCTTAGGACCTCAGAGATGTGTCCTATGTGTTCTTGAACCCATCTTAGTTCTCTGCCTGCTGATTTGTTATGAAAATGTGGAGTTTTGTGTTGGAAGGGGCTCTCAACCTCAACTGAAGACTGTGTCGTTCTTGCTCAAGAGCACACAGTTGGCCGTGAGGTGTGAACCAAGCCCTTTTGCTTCCGGGTCGCATGCTCTTGTAGCAAGCCAGTGTCATCCGGGGGTCTTGATGTCCCTATTGCTAGTCTCACATGGCACTCAAGGCATCTAACCCAGTGATTCCCAGACCCGGCTGCTCATCAGAATATCCTGAGGTGCTTGTTAAAAAATACAAGTTTATGAGTCCTGCCCCCATGACCTAGATTCTGATTTTGTCAGTCTGGCTTTGGGCCAGGGGATCCATGTATTTGTCAATAACTTTGGCTATTTTGATGCAGGTGGTTTAAGGGTAGTTCACTCACCTGTTCAGCAGCACCAGTGCATTTTAAATATCTAAGAAATGGCGTGCGTGTGTTTTCTTGATTACCTCTTCCAAGTTATATTTATTCATTCATCTTTTCAACATTTATAGGGTACCAATTATGTGCAAGCCACAGCTTACACACATCAACCCTTCCTAGTCAACTATGCTTTAATCCCTGCTGCTGTATTTTCAATGAATTTTTCTCCTTTTAATGCAGAACTGTAATCCATGTTATTTTACATGGAAATGAATAGGAAATCGAGAACAGACTTAAGTGTATGGTAAATATTATGAAAGACCATATCTAACCCATATTTTATACCAGGTCTTTGTGGATGTTAGATGTTACTGCGGTAAATGGCCGTCCTTTCTAAGAGTCTTTCTAAGAGTAAGAGTTCAGAATGCCTGGCAGTCAAGGCTAAGTTAATGAGGCAGTTATGAATGCTCTATCACTGGGAATTTACAAAGGTAGGAGAGATTTCCAGAGTGAGGGCAGTGAAGATACTATTTCCAGTTCTGACTCCATGATAAATACTAGGGGGCCTCTGCAGAAGTGGGGGGGGGGTTGGTCTTTGACTGCTCCCCAATTTCTGCCTATCCATTCTCTATCCAACGGCCATCTGACCAGCCAATATTCTCATCGACCTAACTGGATACAGGGGGTGGTAGAGTAGGGAGGGAGTCCAGTGGCTTGAAACCCAGAGCTCACCCAGGGAGACTCACCTACCTTTTCAGACTGAGGTTTTCTTGCAGAGTATGGAGTCCTTCCTATTCCTCATCCTCAGCTCCTTCAAGCCCCATGCCAGGTCCAAAGCCAAATTAAGTGTGCAGCTGATTGGATTCCAATCTGGAAATCACTCCTGAGGGTTGCCTCCTCTCAACCTTTCTTTTATGTTCTGGAGAGCTCTTCTCTCTTTCTTCTTTCTTTCTTCTTAATGTTTATTTATTTATTTTGAGAGGGGGGAGAGGCAGAGAGAGAGAGAGAGAGAGAGGGAGAGAGAGAATCCCAAGCAGGCTCTGCACTGACATGGGGCTCGATCCGATAAACCATGAGATCAAGCTGAAATCAAGAGCCAGGTGCTTAACAGACTGAGCCACCCAGGTGCCCCTGGAATGCTTTTCTAAAGGGTCTGCTGTTCTGTGAAATGCAAAGTGGGAAGATAGGATTTCAGACAGCTCAAAAGACAATAGAAACTCTTTTTCACTGAAGGGAGATGAAAGCCTTCCTTTGTCTTAAGGTCAGCCAACCTACAGCCCACCCACTTCAGACCTGCCTCAGTTTATCTACATGCGTTCTCTGTCTCTGTCTCTCGTCAGGAAGCCTGCAGTTCTCTCCCTCAGCCTCCCCTCACCTTTGTTCTTTTCCAAAAGAACTCTCCCTCCTGGGGCTCCTCACTGGTACAGGAGCTCGACAAAGCCAAATGACACCAAATGATGTTTCCAGCTGGTGGTAATGATTAGGCTCTGGCTCAACTACAATAGCAAGGCTCAGCACTATAGGTAATCCAGAATGTACTGGGCGGGGCACTCCCCTTTCTCTCTGTCTCTCTGTCTCTGTCTCTGTCTCTCTCTCTCTCTCTCACACACACACACACTCTGCATCTCACACATCCATATGAATATGCATATGCATGCACATATAATGCACGTATGCAAATTCACATACACAGTATAAACGCGCAGACACTGATGCTGGTGTGTGCAAAAGCATATACCTGTGCAGATACAGATTTAGTTTTTGTTTGTTTTGCTTCATGCGGCAACAACCCTCCCTTTTCCCTTAACTAACCCCTCCTTCCCTCTTGAAGTGCTGCGTTCACACCTACCGGTTATGGGGCAGGTGTCTGGGGAAGCAGTCCCTTTCAATCTCAGAGACACTGTGAACCCATCCAGATAAAAATGTCTGGAGATGAGGTGACGGCAACAGGGGCGGGGAGGGGACGGAAGCTGGAGTGTCTGGAGCATTTCCCTTAGTGGGGGAATAAAACCCCTCCATCGGTGTTCCATTTCTCTGTTACCTCCTGCAGGCTGTTTCATCTCATATTGTGTGAGCTCTGAGGGGGGGTCCAATTTGAGGAACAATAACTATAAAGTCATTTGCGGTGCCCCGCTGTGGCACAGTTTCTGACCGACCTGGCTGCAGACGGCACTAGTTTCGAGAAGCTGCCCCTCACTGTGGGTCTTGCAGTCTGCCACTGGCACCCCCAGCCCCAGCCCCCAGCCCCCAGCCCCCAGCCCCATGTCTCTGGCGTCGAACCCAAGTCCCTCAGAGCAAACCTTCTAGTCATGGCTTTGGGGTTTCAAAGGAAGACCAGGGCAAGCCCCTACCCTGCTCAAGGAGCTGAGAAAGTCTAGGTGGCAGACCATGGCCCCAGACAATGTTTGGGAGTAGCAGAACCCCCGAGGTAGGTGTGGGAACATACCTACAGAAACCCCTGCTCCTGCCTTTGTGTGGCCTATAGCTTGAGTCTGGAGGAGGAATGTCCTACAAAATCCTGTGACTTCTTACCAGGAGCCTCAGGGTGGTATTTTTTTTTTTTTTTTTTAATTTTATTTTATTTTATTTTATTTATTTATTTATTTATTTATTTATTTATTTATTTATTTATTTTTGAGAGAGAGAGAGACAGAGAGAGACAGAACACGAGCAGGAGAGAGGCAGAGAGAGAGGGAGACACAGAATCCGAAGCAGGCTCCAGGCTCCGAGCTGTCAGCACAGAGCCCTATGTGGGCTTGGAACCCGTGAACCGTTAAGATCATGACCTGAGTCGAAATCTCATGCTTAAGCGACTGAGCCACTCAGGTGCCCCTCAGGATGGTATTTTTAAAACCTGGGTATTGGAACCCCTTTTCAAAAGTAATGCTCAATAGATGTCACCTTCACTGGCCGATTGGCCCATCACCTGGGTTTAAGAGAGAATTCACCCATTCTCAGGCCAGAGGTCTGAAGAGGGCATCTGCTCCCTGGAAGTTCCAGGCAGCCTCCCTCCGTCACTTTTCTGATAATAAAAATCTCTTTCATCTTACACTTTTCAAAGCACTTTCACATCCATTAGCCCATTAATTGATTCATTCATTGTACATGTTTATTGAACACGTTAGACACTTCAAGTCTTTTTAGAACAAGGCAGGACTCAGATAAATATATGCACACGTATTGACTAGCCACAAAGTGCAGGTTGCTCTGACGGGCATGGTGCGGAATGAGCAGGATTTCACAGAGACAAAGAAGAGGCCGCCTCCAAACGCAGTCCCCCTCCAGCACCCTGTAAGTCGGACAGCAGATCTATTATGCCAGTTTTGCAGGCATGTAAACTGAGGGCCCACCAGGTTAAATAACTTGCTTCTCGTCATGAGATTAGTTAGAGGCAGGCCCAGAATGCACCTCCTGTTTCAAATTGGGTGTGCCCTACCGTTCCATTTTCTGAGATGTTGCTTTCCAGAAAGTTCTTCCCGCGGCCAGATCTCCCCTTGCCTTCTTCTTTTCTTAGCCTCTCTGGAATAAGCTGTCTCAAAGGAGAAATAATCACATTGCAATTCTTTCTGGGCTCACATATATATTGCTTCAGGGACAAGAAAGAAAAAAAAAATTCTTCTCTCTTTCAATAAGAAGGTCAGCAAGACTGGGCAGTCGCTTGCGTTCCTATGCGGCCTCTCCAAGGACTTTTCATTTTCTCCGGCAGAGCCCTGGGGTGGGCGAGGCAGCCGGCTCATTCAGGACAGCATTCAGGACAATGTGTCCATCCCATTTTTTCCTCATGGACCAAGAAGATGAAGGAAGTCCCCCTCTCAGCCTTCCAGCCAGGAAAGCCTGAGGCTGAGAGGGGTTGAAGAACCTGCCAGAGGCCACCTCAGAGGGCAGAGGAAGGTTGGCATTGCTGCCCTCTCATTAGCTCTTACTTGAGCTCGGGCTCTTGCCTTTCTGTTCTGAGGGAAGATGTGTGCGTGTGCATGTGTGTGAGAGTGTGTGTGTGTGTTGGGGGGTGTGTAAGCCAGGTTCAAGGTTGAATGGGGAAGCAATGTAACTGTTTTCTCTCTGTGCGTGTCATGTTGTCAAAAATTCTGAGACTCTTCAAGCCCCAGGCCCCTCTTGAGTAAGGTCACACTGTCAACTACAAGCTGCTGGAGTGGCCACGGGAATGATAATGGAGCTGCCCTGACAGCTTAGTGAGGCACTGGCCTCCAATGCCCACGCCTGCTTGCCTGTGGCTCTCAGAGAGCCGCTCTGGGGTGGACAGGGCATCTCTGGAGCAATACTCGTGACCTGCTTGTTCAGGCTCTGGGGACCGGACGGCCTGGCCCCCGTGCTCTGGAGCACGGACGGGTTCTTGGTTGCAAGCAGGCAGAACTGACTCTGGGCGGAGTACGCAAAAAGGAGAATTTTTTGGAGGACATCAGGGACTCGCTAAATCTTTGGAAGGCTGCCTGACTAGGCTGAGGAAGGGCCGGGCACTAGGGTGGTCTTGAGGAGTGAGAGGCAGGGAGGTAGCCGTTGGTTTTTAGCATTTGTCTGGCCAGGATGTCACCCTGCCGCTGAATGGGGCTGCCATGGCCTCGGCCTGCCACACCGCATGGCCACGGCCACTGGCCACCTCTTCTCTGCACCCCTATCTCCGGGGCCAAGGATCCTGATGCTCCACTGTCTTTGCCTTACTCACCCAGAACCAGTGGGAGCAGGTGCTCAGTAGGGCACAGGCCCCACCCCGGGGGGAATGCAGAGTCTGTGTCTGTCTTTCTGTGGTGGGAGATAGGACAGGGAAAGGAAGACCTATGTCCCTCAGAGAGGTGCTGAAGGTCTGATACTTCTTTTGTGGGATAATTAAGTGAAGTAAAGAGACTGAAAGAGGCTTGGTATCTCTTTAAAGAATTGGGAGTTCCCCCCCCCCTTTTCTCCATTCAGAGGATGATGGGAAGATGGCACATGGAAAATGGGGCTTGAATAATGCAGGAGAATGGAGCCTGGATACGTAAAGATTAGATTGGTTTCCTTGCAGTGAGGGTGCTTCCGGGCCCGGCGGTGGATGACTGTGGGGTGCTGGGGCCCTGCCATGAGGGAAAGGGAGATCTCCCAGGTCTACACTTTCCCTCTTGCCTCCACCCTGCCCCTTGGGGGAGTGTTAGCTCTCTTGATGGGTCTTGGGCAGTGTCCTTCCCTGGAGATCCATGGAGGGGCATAATGATGGAGGGCAGGTGGGCAGTGGCTGAAGGATGGGGTTCTTCATTTCTTGAAAATGAGAGAAGGAACTACTGGGGACTATCACTGTAGCCCCATGAGACTGAAAATGGGAAGACACTCCCCATGTAGAAAGGCAGCCTTCTCAAAGTCAGAAAACAGCCCTTCCCAGCCTGGGGGATCCCACAGGCACCCAGAGTACCTCAAGCCGGGTGGGAAAGAGGCACGGCCGAGAGAGAGATCCATCCTTGCCCAGGATATGTACACTCAGTGTCCTGTCCCTTTAAAGCACTCCCGCCTGGTGCCACGGCACACTTGGAAATGGGTTCAGCCCAGCCGCTCCCAAGAAGCCTGAGCAATAAATGATGAGCATCTCCCCTGAACTCATCTCCCCGTGCCCGGTGTTTAAAGTGAATTGAAACGAATATCTGATAAATGAATAAACCTGTAAATGGAATCAAAAACCTTATGAACCTGAAGGAGAAATAGGAGTCCCTGGTCTGTTAAGTCTAAATTGAATAAATCTGATCAACTCCCTGACAATTTCTGCCAACGCTCTTGAAGAAGAAGGAGAAGAGGGGTGAGCAGAGATCGGGCAGAGGAGGGGGAAAGAGTGAGTGGGGGAGGGCGAGGCAGGTTCAGTAATTAAGCTATCACCGTGAACCAACGGAGAAGGCCCAGGCGGCCCCCAGCTTCACTCAGTTGGACTGAATCAGTAGATGATGTTAGGAGGCTCTAGTGAGACTGGCTGCTCCTGTGTGTCTGCCCCAGAGGACACTTCCAGAGAGTGACTAGAGATTTGTATAAAATGGGGCCAAGGTCCCATTGTGGATTTTTCTGGGGGAGCAGCTATGGAAGAATGGCAGCCTGTGACTCAGTTGTGGGGCTTGGTGAACTCTGCTGTCTAGGGGTGGGAGTCCTTGGTGAATGGGACTTGGTAGGGTAGCAGGTACTGGATGTAGGGAAGTCACATTCGGAAAGAGCCCCAGACAGTGATGGAGCCAGAGAACTCCTCCCTTGCTCTCCATTGACCTCTGCCACTTCCTGCCTGTTATGTTGGACAAGTTACTTCCTGTAATGGTTTTCAAACAAACACGGCCACAAAATTCTTTAACACTTAACCCAGTGAGAGGTGGTGATGGTGGTGGTGATGTTTAGGGGTGGGGAGTGGGGAGGGTCCTTCTTGACTCTAGGTGGATTTGTGACTACTTTGACCATGGCATTGATGTTGTGTGACTTTCAAGGCTGGGTCAGCAAAGGTCATGCAGCTCCTGCCTGGCTGTCTTTGGGGGAAGACAGCCACTATGTAGGAAATCTGGTAGCCCTGAGGCTGCCATGCTGGAGGGGTGTTCCAGGCCACAGTGCTGCTGAGCTCCCACCTGACCAGCAGCGTGGACTGCCAGCCATGAGCATGAACCCTGTTAACCAGCCAGCCTAGCAGAGCCTTTGGATGTCCATGAGCCCAGCCCACATTTGACTGCAATGGCCAAGTAAGAACTACCCCACCAAGCCCTTTCCAAACTCCTGATCTGCAAACTTACGAGCACCAGAAAATGGTTTTATTAGCTGCTAAATTCTGGAGTAGTTTGCTAATAGTAACCAAAACACTTGCTCTTGAGTCTTGATTTTCTTCTTTAAAACGAGTGGTTAGATGGTCTAAGACAAATTTTAAACCTATGTTTTGAAAATCATAAGTAGGAGATGGACATAGTATTTTTAAAAAGAGTTCAAACAGCATAAAAGGATAAAAACAGAAATCAAGCAATTTCCTTCCTTACTCTTGAGTTCTTCCCACCTCTGAGAGATAACTACATTCAATAAGTTATAGGTCCTTCCAGAAATGTTTTATGCGATCACAACATTTGCAATTCTATCTTCGAAAACTACACATAGAATTATACATAATTTTTTTTTTGTAATTTGCTCTTGTCATTTACTAATAAAGACTGGCGATATTTCTATAGTAATATACATAAAACTAACCTCATTCTTTTTATGGCTGCGTAGTATTCCATGGAATGGCTATATCAGAGTTCACTTCCCCCGTCCCTCCTGATGAATGTTTATGTTATTTCTCGGTTGGTTGGTTGGTTGGCTGGCTTTTGCTATTGTAACAACGCAGTGAGCATTCTTATATACATATTTAGGCCTTCTTACACAAGTGCGTTTGTAGGCTAGATTCCTAGAAGTAGAATTCTTGGGTCAAAGCATTTACACATTTAAAATTTTGATCATTATTGCCAAAGTTGGCTTCTAAAGAGGTGGCCCAAATTTATATCCCACCAATGAGAGGACTCGTTTCTCACCATCCTCATGGTCTTTCAAATTTTGCCAATATGCTATAAGAAACACAGTGTCCTGCTTTGAAGTTTTCATGCCTTTGATTGTGAAGTTGAACATTTCTTATGTGTGCATTGATGATTTTTAATTCTTTTTCTCCTTTGAACATCTTATTTATATACTTTGCCAATAGTATAGGTTTTTCATCTTTGTTTTAAAAACTGATTTGTAAGAGCTTTCCTCACATAAACTTTTTGCTATTATATGTTACCAGTATTTTCCCTATTAAATGTGTTCATTGTCTTTTCGACCTTCTTTTTTTATTTTTTAATTTTTTTAATGTTTATTTAATTTTGACAGAGAGAGAGAGACAGAGCATGAGCAGGGGAGGGGCAGAGAGAGAGGGAGACACAGAATCCGAAACAGGCTCCAGGCTCCAAGCTGTCAGCACAGAGCCTGATGCGAGGCTCGAACCAACGAGCTGTGAGATCATGATCTGAGCCAAGGTCGGATGCTCAACTGACTGAACCACCCAGGCGCCCCTGTCTTTTCAACCTTCTTAAAGGTGTTTTTCTTTGTAGATAATTTTATCTTTTATGACATCAAATTTATCAATCTTTTTAAAAGATAGCTTTGAATTTAGTCTGTTTTCAAAGGTTTTCCCCATTCCACAATCATAAAATAAAATCATACAATAGATTATGCACATTTTCTTCCCGGTGTATTTTACATCAAAATATCGATCCATTTGGATTTTATTTTCCATATGAAGTGTGAGATAGGGATTCAATTTTACTTTTTACAAGTGGTTAGAATACTTCTGTCCAATATATATATAAAGAAAGCCATATATGTAATTTAAAATGTTCTGTTACCCACAATTTAAGTAAAAGGAAACAGGTAGAAGCAATCATAATAACATATTATTTTATCCCACCATATATTCAAAGCATAATGTCAACGTATAACCTATATAAAAATTGTAAGTGAGTTAATTTATATGTCTTTTCTCATATCTAGTTCAAAATCCAGTGTGTATTTTGGACTGGCCACAGTTCAGGCGCACAACAGCCACCTGCGGCTACTGGTTACCACATGGAACAATCCAGGGTTAAATAGTAATGCCAATGACATTGGTCAGATCTTTCCATGCACTGATCTGAAATACCACTTCCGTCAGAGGCTCAATTATTTTTTATATTTAGGCCTATTTCTGGTCTCTATCCTTTCCCACTGTACTGTCTCTTCCTTCCCATGCCAATACTAGGCTATTTCAATTATGATAGTTTTAAAATATTGTGTATCTTATAGAGCACTTCTTCCCCTTTATTCTTCTTGTCTAGTGTTTTTCTGGCTCTTCCAGTTTAGTTTTTTCTCTAGATAGACATTAATATCTAATATTGGATATGAGTTCATATTATACTTCATTATAGGTCTACCCACACTCTCCTCTGTAGAGATACTGTACTATTTTATAGAGAATATAATATTGATAATACCTAATATTAGACAGACACTAACATCTGATCATATTTTGAATATCAAACATGCTGTATTGTTGCTATTGACTGGGAACACAATGGATTTCTAAGGGCTCTCCTACCCTAAATTTCAAAGACTCCATTTTGCCATCTAGGGGAGGAAAGCAGGGGATGGCGACAGCCGCATCCTGCATGACTAGTATGGTGGGCTAATTTGTGCTGTGTGTGGACACATCCCCCCCACCAACTGTTTGACCTCCTGGCAGGTAGGGCAACCTGTGTATGGTGTTTGGGAGACACTTGGTGGCAACAGTTTAGAAAGCCCTACCTGCTAGAACGGCTGGGGAAGCTGGCTGGGAGGAGGGCCCAGGCTCTCTCCCTGGGGGTAGTTGTCCTGAAAGATGGATAAGAGCAGAGTTGGGTGGGAAGAAGAGAGGAGGGAAGGGCCCTCATGGGGGGAGGGGTGGGTGGGGAGAAAGCAAAGAGAAGGGAAGGCTAGAGGCAGAGAGGGGAAGAGCAGGAAGGGGAGAGTAGGGAAGGGATGGAGGGGAAGGGGGAGGATAGAGGAGGAGGAAAGGGAGGGAGGTGGGGGGTGCAGAAGAAGGTTTTTTATGGGTCAAAGTGGCTGAGATAGACCAGGCAGAGAGGCCCAGCCCAGGGGAGGGCACTCCAGGAGAGGAAGGCCAGGCTCCCTCTGGGGCAGGCTGGAGAGGCTGCAGCTGTGAGGGTTCTCCTCACCTCCAGGAGCTCTTGTCAACACAGCATCGTGGCCGTGGTGGACGGGAGTCTCCAAAGAGTGAGAAGGAGGCTTTTGATCTGCAGAAGTTGGGGTGTCTATGGGGACAGGATTAAGAGTGTCTGGGGCAGCAGGGGCATGGGCCAATGGCCAGGACCCACTGTGCCTGGGGAGGTTGGCCAGGAGCCCAGAGCAAAAGATGACAAGTCACATACGCCTGGCTGGGGTCTAGAGACTGGGGTGCCCAGGTGGGAGGGAAAGAAGGATGAGGGATCAGTGAAGTCGGTGAGGTGGCTCTCACACTGGACGGTGGGAGTGGGAGGGCTCAGCAAAGACACTCAGCCCCCTGACGTGTCTCCATGTGACTGTCCTGCTGCTTAACGGTGGTGGAATGTCTTTGGGCACCTTTCAGGAGAAGAGGAATGGCGTCACCGTCAAATAACCACTCTTGGGCTCACCTGCCCTCCTGTGACCCTCACCCCAAACCGGGAAGCGTGTTACACCAGCAGGTTCTCTGCAGGTTGCGTGCAGGGAAGCTGAGGCCAGAGTCCCAATGCCACTCGCCCGTGGCCAGCGGCACGGCCAGCACCGGAAGCCTGGTCTCTTCCGTCCTGCCCAGGTGCCCTTGCCAGCTCTTTTCTTGTTCCTTCTCTGTCTGGAGAAGCAGAAAAAGGAATGTCAGGCATCGACTCCGAGCCCCTGGATTTCCAAGGAGTCACAGGGTCACACGGAGACGGAAACAAAAGGGGAAAAAAACCCATCTTCACAGCTTCCAGGAGATGCACAGCCTGTCTCTCTAGACTGCTTGCTCCTCATCACAAGCGCGACAAAATGCTATTTTCCTTTCAGTGGTGTGCACAGGTGCCAATCTAAATGAATATTATTCACACACTTCTGTCCAAACACTGTGAAGTCTTCAAAGGTTGATTAAACCTCTGACATCGTTGCTTTATTTCTCCAGCGCTCCCCACCAGGTGAAGACCTCCCTCCTGTGACCTCGCCCCTCCTACCTCTCTGTCCTCCTCCACACACACCCTTCCCGCACAGAATCCAGACGTCCCAGGGGAGCATGCTGCCGCGTCTCCTCTGGCAGGAAGGCTGGCTTTGACTTTGGTTCGCTGAGGACTCAGGGAGCAGGGTGCAGGGAGGGCACCTTGCATGCGATGGGGGCTGGTGCTAGGGGTACTCACGGGTGGGGATAGTGAGGGATTTGACTTTGATTACCCAGCAAAAATCCATTTCCTGCTAGTAATGACGGGCTGGTGCATATTGGAAATCACAGCCTCCCTGCCCGACTCTCCCCGTGTCATTAGGCCCCAGTGGAGCGATGTCTCATTGGAAATCACACCTGATGAAATGAGGCGTGACATGCAACTCTGCAGACCTGCTTTCCCTGGGCAGTCTGACAGCAGCCACTCAAAGGTGCCCAGCACAGCCCAGGGGTTTCTGGATGACCCAGGAGCCCCGGTCATGCTGGATCAGTCTTCGGACTTCCTTAATCTTACCTCTTCGCAAAGGTGGGGCGTGTGCCAAATGTTAAAGCATCTCTGTACCGATCACAGTGCTTCACGGAGTGCCCAGGGCCCAGGAATGCCCCACGATGACCTTAGGAGAATGATGACCTGAAAGGCCTAGGGCCTCTCCAAAGCCATAGGGTGTCTAAGTTATTTTTGTCCACCACACTGCTGTGTGGCATTTTCTTTTGGCAGTAGACTCCCAAGTTCCTTTTGAGAGGAGAGGCCATGCCTTTCTTACCCCAATGGAGAGATTTGAGTGCCCTCCACCCCACGTTAAGGGATGGACATGTGACCAAATGTTGGTCAGTCAACATTTGACCGTAGTGATTGATCCAAGGATTAGTATGGGAGGCAAGTGCGGTGCTGGGGTTACTGATGGGAAGGAGGCATTCCTTTTACCCGGGGCAGCAGAATTGATTGCAGATAGGACTGGGCCACCCTGGACTGTCTTAACACCTCATGGAATGACCCCAGCTGCAGGTAGTAAAGAATAAAGAATAGTGAAGACACACACAATCATCTGATTTATAGCAAATGCTTCACTACAATTCAGTGGGGGAGAAGGATGTACTTTTTAATAAATGGTGCCGGGTTAATTCATGTGGAAAAAAAATGAACCTTGACCTCTACCTCATACCATCCACAAAAAATCAATGCATGAAGGAGCATAGATCTAAACACAAAAGATAGAACAATCAAGTTTCTAGACTAAAACAAAGGATAATGAATATGTCCATGCCTTTGAGATAGAGTTTTCTTCAACAGGCTATACATAGCAATACACAAAACTGAATGTAAAATAAATGTTAATTTGATTTTATCAAAATTAAGAATGTTAGTTCATAAAACGACAATATTAAAGAGTATAAGCAAGCCAAAGATTGGGACAAGATATTTGCAACTCACGTATCGGAGAAAAAAGACTACAATATTCAGAATATATAAAGAACTCCCACAAATCAGTGCGCAAACAACAGACAATCCAATTAAAAATTCTAGTGGGTGTGTAAATTGGGATAACTGCTCCAGAAAAACTATTTTGAAGTATCTATTAAGACTAAACATACACATTCTCTCTTTGGGGGGCGGGGCACAACTCTATTCCTGAGTATGTATACCCAACGGAAAGGAGTGCTTTTGTCCACCAGGGATGTGTACAAAAATGCTCACAAAACCTTTATTCGTGGTAGCCAAAATTGGAAGCAATCTATGTGTTTACCAACAATAATTTGTGGTATACTCATATAATAGAATACTGCACAGCAATTAAAAGGAACAAACTCCTGTTACAGGATAATAAGAAGCATACATTTCACAAACATAATCTTGACTGAGCCAAGTCAGCCACACAAGAATACCCACACATGATTCAATTTATATGAGACCAAGATAGGAAAGCCTAAACTCAACAGCAAAGAAACAAACAATCTGATGTAAAAATAGGCAGAAGACCTGAATAGACATTTTCCCAAAGAAGACACACAGATGGCCGACAGGAACATGAAGAGATGCTCAGTGTCACTCATCATCAGGGAAAATGCAAATCAAAATCACAATGAGATCTCACCTTACACCTGTCAGAATGGCTAAAATCAAGGAGAGAAGACATAACCTGTTGATGAGAATGTGGAGAAAATGGAACCTTCATGCACTGTTGGCCAGAATGTAAATTGGTGCAGCCATTATGGAAAACAGTGTGGAGGCTCCTCAAAAAGTTAAATATAGAACTATCACATGATCCAGGAATTCCACTTCTGGGCATTTACTTAAGAAAACAAAACCACTGACTTGAGAAGATATCTGCACCCCTGTGTTCACTGCAACGTTATTTACAATAGCCAGTACAAGGCGACAACCCAAGTGTCCATCAGCGAATGAATTGAAGAGAAATATTATATATTTATGTGGTAATCCACACACACACAGGAGTATTATTCAGACATAAAAAAAGAATGAAATCTTGCCATTTGCAACAACACGGATGGACCTGGAGGGCATTGTGCTAAGTGAAATAAGACAGAGAAAGACAAATACCTTATGATATCACTTACATCTGGAATCTAAAATGAAACAAAGCAAAACAAAACAAACACAAAAAACCCAAAACGTCAAACTCCTAGATACAGAGAGCATTTTTTTTTAATTTTTTTTTTTAATGTTTTTATTTATTTTTGAGACAGAGAGAGACAGAGCATGAATAGGGGAGGGGCAGAGAGAGAGGGAGACACAGAATCGGAAGCAGGCTCAGGCTCTGAGCCATCAGCCCAGAGCCCGACGCGGGGCTCGAACTCACGGACCGCAAGATCGTGACCTGAGCTGAAGTCGGATGCTTAACCGACTGAGCCACCCAGGCGCCCCAAGAACAGATTATTGATTGCCAGGGGCAGAGGCAGGTGGGGGTGGCCAAAACAGATGAACGGGGTCAAAATGTGCAAACGTCTAGTTCTAAAATAAGTCATGGGGGTGAAATGTAGAGCGTGGTGACTATAGTTAATAATACTGTATTGCATATTTGAAAGCTGTTAAGAGAGTAGATCTTAAAGGTTCTTATCACAACGAGGAAAACACTATAATTATGTATATGTGGATATTAATGGGGCTTATTGTGCCAGTCATTTCAAAATTCATACAAATATCGAATCATTGTACTATACACCTGAAACTAATATCATGTTATGTGTCAATTACATCTCCGTAATTACAATAAAACGATAGCAAAACTTAACCTGTGGTGATAAAAGTCGGTACAGTGGCTACCCTTTAGGGGTTATTGATTATAGTGGGGCAAAAGAGAGCTTTACGGGGTGCTGGAAATTCTATATCTTGATCTGATGGTTTTGTGTGTAGAAATTCTGAAGTGTATACCTACGACCTCTACATTTTACTGTATGTTAAGTCATCCTTTAATTTAATAAGAAAAAGATAGGGACGAGAAGGGAGAAACTGAGTCTTATGATAGTGTCCAAACACCTGGATCCAGCCATGCCTGAAGGTAAACACTCCTGGACCTTTTAAGAGCCAATTGATCTCATCACCTTTTTTGTACTTGAGTCAGATTGTGCTTGGTTTTCTCTCACTTGCTACTAAAGTTGTCCCGACAACTACCGCTTTCCTGCTTCCAGGCCAAAATATTCCTCCTTCAGCCTAAGCTGATAAGAGCAGTTGTACATTTCACGGGATCCTAGGTGAGCAAGTTCCTTAGTTCGTTTCTGGTTCTACTAGGAGTGCACCGTCAGGCAGGCAACCGGCATCTTTGTGCCTCAGTTTTCTTATTTGTCCAACGGAGTTGACAATAGCACCTACCTCAGACAACAGATCAGGTGCCTTTGTGGAGGCTCAAATGCCTTCTATTCTTTCCGGTCCCCTTTTGAGCGCTATTTGTGACCACAACTTCTCTGGGGACGAGGATTGTGTCCGTTTCACTCACCACCATATCTCTAGTGTTAGTGCCACTCCCGGGATGTGTAGAGTCCCAAGCAAATTTTGCTTTGTGAGGCTTCTGTCTATGCAATCAATGGCAGTCACACCAAGTCAGAGAGCCAGCACCATTCTTGTGGGTCAATCTCATGGGACTCCATGAAAATAGATAAATGAATGAATGAATGAATGAATGAATGAATGAATGAATGAAGCTTCAGCAGGAGGGAGTGATGTACTCACCACTCTACACTCCGGGAAGAGATTCTATAAGTGCAAGTGGCCTCAGAGGATCTGGCCAACCCTAATGTATGTTATGTGTGTGGGAGTGGGGTGGGGAGGTAGGGTAGAGGGCCCAGGGTTGCCCTGAAGGGGAGAAGCAGGGACCGGACTCACATGGAGCTCAGGGCTCCACACCAGGTCCTCACTGCCAGCAGGTACCAGGCATCAGAGAAAGACTGAGAATTCACAGGAAGATGCGCCAAAGCGCCAAAGCTTTAACATGCAGGCCCCGTGAGGCCCGGTCTGAGGTCAGGGCTGCCCACTACGACATCTGGTGCATCAGAAGTCCTCAGGTCCTGCTTGTTTGAATAAATGCATGAATGAAAGGTTGCATAAGAATTATATAATACATAGTAAGTGGTCAGTAACGTGGGGTGGTTGTAGCATTTTTCCTGAGAGGCAGGAACCCTCCCTATTTTTCCTGAGAGGCAGGAACCCTCCCTGCTCCCATGCTTCCCCCCACCCCCAAGCAAAAGAGTCAGTCTTGTGACCATGGCTTGAGTGGTCAGCTTCTCACAGGGTCAGGCTTGGAAACAGTCCCATTGTGGTCCTGTCACAGGGGACAGATTCCCAAGGAGGAACAAAGGGGCCTGGAAATCAGGCCAGGGAGGAAAATACCCTTTGGGGTTATTTAGCGTTTGTTAATTGGTCACCTCGTTAGCAGCCCATCTGCAGCCCGATTCTAGCAAGTGAGTGGCTAAAAGGGAGGGGGCCACCCTGGCCAAGACTGGCTTCACAGGCTCAATAATAAGGACGGAGCAATTACCGGAATTTCCAGAGCCAATTCCTGTTAGGAGCGAGCCAGGCCAGGCTTTGTCCTATGGAGAAGAGGAAAAGGTCATCGTGCTCTGTGGGAGGAGAAAAAAAGAGCCCTTCACAGTGAAAGAGCCTGCCCGAGGGGGGGACAAAGAAAAGGAGGGCTCTGTGGAGGTGAAAAACTAAAGAAAGAATGACATTTGGAAGTTCCTCCGAACGAGGGGAGGAGAATACTGAAATAAAAATGACAAGGGAGAAGGAGCCAGCTCACAAACCAGGAGAGCCCAAAGCGGGGGGTCGCCCTGGAGGGTCACTGCCGGCCTGGAAAGCAGCTTGGGGAGCCGCTCGTGGGGGCTGCTGGCACAGCCTGAGCCAACCACAAGCCCTCTGGGCTCGGTTTCCCCATCTGTAAACTGAGGGGCCGTCTAGGTCTGTTACCCTGTGGGTCTCTGATTCTGTGCTTGTGCAGATGTGTGGACGGGAGGAAGGCAGGGCCAGAAGCATTAGCGGGAATGTGATCTGAGGCACAGAGGCCGCTGCCCCCCAGGCATGCCTCTACGTGTTCCCGCCCTCTCGCCCTGAGGTGAGACCCCGTGGCTTGATCTGCTGGATGAGCTGTGAGTGGTTCATGTGTCATTCTGAAGCTGAAGTGTGGGAGAGCCGTTTGAGTGGCCCTCCTGTTGTCTCCGGGCCACAAGAAATTCCAAAGCCCGGAACCCTGAGTGACCGAGTGGAGCAGAGGCCTCTGCTGACCCACACGAGAAATAAACATCTGTTGTTTGCAAGGCACTGTGGTTTGGGCTTGTTTACCATATAAGCATAACCTGGCCTGTTCTGACCGATGCACAGGCCAGGCAGAGCGCCCACGATTGCACAATTGTGGCAGCTTCCTTAAGGGCCATTGTGTCCCTGGGAGTCACCCTTTCTGGCCCACCTGCCTGCTGTTGTACCTCTGTGAACTCCTGAGGTGACAGGTCTGTCCTTATTCACACCCCTTCAGTGGCTCTCCAGTGACCACCGAGGCTGCAAAGCAAACTGCTTTCAGTGCTGCCTAAGCCCCTCCAGGTTCACGTTTAAGGCCCAGGAGGAGAGTCATTCAGTTGGCAGTGAAAGAGAAAGACCAGCAGCCGTGAGGGCAGGGAGGCCCCCGCTGGCAGAGGCCCAGGGGCTGCCGGGGAGACTTGACAAGAGAGGGGTCTGGGGCTGGGCCGTGTGTCTGAAACAGGCGTGGTCTCTGTGGGGCTGTCCGTGCAGTTCCTGAGAGTCCCCCTGTCTCCCTGACATCTTGTCCAACAAACCCCCACCCACTGGGATGAGAGCACGTCTCTTCCCTTGGACGGTGGGGACCCAGTGAGCTGAGAGACAACAGGGCTACCAATCACTGTGACCCCTGCTCGTGGACCTGCCTCTGGGCCTGAGCCCCGTGGCGCTGGAGGGGACAGCTTTTCCTGTTTGAGAAGTGGTATCCTTCTTCCACAGTGTGCGGCCTGCTCTACCAGGCCCAGGCCTGCAGGGAGTCACGGGAAGCCAGACCACCCATGTGCTCCCTCCAAGATGCCTCCGAACATGGTGGCTTGGGAGTCCTGGTTGGGCAGAATGCTTCCCTCTGCATATGCTGGCCCAGCCACGGAGTCCAGGCACAGGATCAGGCTCCCATACACTCACCCCTGGGAAGATGTGAGACACCAGCAACAATAGGCACGGCCGTGCTGCAGGCTCCATCCTGGTGGGGGTTGGCGGGGGGGGGGGGGGTGCTTCCCTGTCGTGGTTCCACCAGCCAGTTGTCACTGTTTCCCAGGAACCCCTCCCAGGGACTATGACTGGGTGTGAATGGGTGAGCCTGGGAGGGAGATTCTGCAGGAAGGTGGGGGCACTGAAGTGCCTGGGGTGAGGTGGGGCTGCCTTGCCTGCCTCTCTTCCTTCTCCTGGCCTCCTGCTGCCCCCACTCGGTCCCCTGTCCCCAGAAAGCCTCCTTCTGCCTCTCCCTACCTGTCCTTTCTGTTCCTGGGCTCCGTGCACTGCTCTAGGACCCTTAGCTTCTCTTTTGCCTCTCTCCCCTCCACCCTTATCACCCGCAGCGGTGGGCATTCATTATTTAAACAACCCATGCCTCTGAAGTCTTATTTATCCAACATCTTTCCACAGCATATGTCAAAATTTACAGTAAGTGCATTCATCCCATAATAAACATTTGGCTTTGCTGGTCTACCGGCGGCAGGGCTAATTAGGGAGAGCGACTCCCTTGTTATCTGAAGGGAGGTCAGATACAGCAATTAGCATCTCTTGCATGGCTTTCATAGTGGTGACTTTGAGGCTAGGCCCTTCGGTGCCAGGTGGAAAAGAGGAGTTGGCAGGAGGGAAGGGGAGCCTTCCCCAGCAAGTTCTAGAGAACCAAAGCTGAGCTTTGAAAAGCAGCGTGACTGGTTGGTTTCTTGGGCTCCCAAGTCTCACCTGCAGCCTGAGCTCCCTGCTTGCCTCCTTCCCCCCAGCCCCCCAGGCAGGGCCCTGTCCTGAGAATATTCTCTCCCAGCCACAGTTGTCTCCCCAGCCTGTCTGTGGGCATATGAGAGGACACCCCTGTCTGAAAATCCTGTCATTGCTTCAAGCTGAAAGTATCCAAACCAAGGCATGCATCTAACAATCAACGCTTTAGGGTCTGAGAGAAACATAAGGTCTTCTGGTTCATTCCTTGCGCCCTCCCTTTGACTGTCTCTCTGGAGCCTCCACCAAGAGGCTGTTCAGCTATGGTGAAGCGTGTCTGACCTCCCTTCCCTGGGGAGGACAGAGCAGAATGCTCTGGCCAGGGTGCATTCTCTAGGAGCAAGAACAGGCTGTGGGCACAGCTGGGGCCGGTTGCCACCTGCTGCACGTGCCGTCCCCGGACAATGTAAACATAGGCACAAAGAGGTCCAGGGGGGCAGGTCCAGGGGAACACGCAGAGAGCCAGGCCCAGCTCTGCAGCAACAGGCAGTGAGAGGCAGCAGGCAGGAGCAATGCTTGGTCAAGATGACCGCTGTGCAGGAGTCCCCACGGCCACGGCCACTCGCGGGCTCAGTGAATTCACTAGGACTCAGAACTCGGCGAAGCTGTATGACTCACAGTTACAGTTCATCACAGCAAAGGGATACAGATTATAGTCTGTGACAGGAAAGGTGCAGAGGCAGGTGTCAGGAGAGTTCCAGGGATGTGCTTCCTGTTGTCCTGGGCCATGGAATTATCCAAGCGGCACTGACAGTACTTTCATCTAGGGAAGCTTGCCTGCGCCGCGCTGTCTGGTTTTTGGTGGGGTCAGAAATTTAGGCAGGGAGTGCCTGCCCGGCACAAGGCAGTCTCCAGGCCCTCCCAAGGTCAAGGTGATACTGAGTGGCCCAAGACCTACAGGTTAGGAAACACACCCTTATCAGGCACATTTTAAAGTTACCTCCCAGGAGCCGGGCAAGGGCCAAGTCTTTCTTAGGGCGAAGTTCATCCCTGTCCAGTTGGAAAAATATCCAATGAGGGGGCTGAGCCCTGAGAGCAGGCGCATGGAGGTCTAGGCCTGCTTAGGAAGAATCCACCTACCTCTCTACCCACCTTTCGGCATCTGAGCCCAGCAAAAGCCTTGGGGTGACCTCTCCACCTGGAGACGGGCTGGTCTCCAAAGAGGAAGTCTGAAGGGGGGAGGCTGATTTTGGTGGGAGAGCAACAGACACCGGGTGAGGGGTGGCGAGCAAATGGTTTGGGGCTCCTCAGGTGTGCGTCCCCAGGGAAGAGAAGTTCGCATTCCCAGTGCATTGAGGTTCCAGAATCAGGCGAGCCTCGGTTTAAAACCTGTCTCTATCACTTCCGGGCACTATCGCTTGGATACTTTACGCAACCTGTTCGAGACTTGCTCTTCTCACCTGTCGGCTGAGGATGGAGACTATTCCTGTGTCACGGGCGGTGGTGAGATTTACATGACACGAATATGAAGACAAACAGTGACTATCCTTACCCTCGCCATCGTCACCTCCTGATGAAGCAGGGTTCATCGTTAGAAGCTCTTGGCCTCTGTGAAGGTCTCCCTTACGTTGAGATGAAACTTGGTTTCTCTTTGTTTTGAAACAACTTCCTTGTTGTGCTGGCACCCTTCTTTATCTTCTATTTCTGTCATGGCCTCACCATTTTTTGTTTTCAGAACCATCAATTATTCATTCAGTTATTTCTTCACTCGTTCATTCAATACTTGTTTATTGATATTTGTGTGTCGATATTGATACTGTGCTAAATGCTGAGGACAAAAGGAAAAATAAGACACTTTGCATCCCCAAAGGACTTCTAGTTAAGTGAGATAACAAGCAACTGCGTAAAATAAACAGCTAAAATATTTCGTGTGGCAAATGTACTGAATACCGGAGGCGTAAAAGAAGCCGTGATCTGTTTTATCTGCTCTCCCACCTCCCACATGCACCTTCTCACTTGCCTTTATTCATCTGGTGAGATAACTTGCAAATTCTCTCTTTCTTTCCTATGCTTGTTGCTATGCGTTCAAGAATTGTCAGTAAATTCAGTCTCAGGTTGGAATTCACAATGGCTGCTAGCATTTCCTAGGGGGCTGGGTTGAGGGAGGTTGAGGACTGCATCTCATCAGTGAGGAGGGATCAGACCACCTGTCTGAAGAAGATTTGAAAGCTGTGGTCATTATATAAGTCTGACCTTTTACCTCCAGAACATATTCCAGGCTCAGAGCAGACAGGTGCCCTCATTCCACGTAAGCTTCTCAGGACACTCCCTTTCTCTGACTCCCTATCAGGAATACCCCAGCTCAGTCCACACCCCATGGGTCACAGTGGTCTCCCTCTTCCCAGAGTAATGCCTATTCCATGGTTCCCTGCTTCATGTCTACTGTGATGTCTTCCCTTTGGAGAGTGTAGCCCTTTGGCAGGGATTCCCCCTTTTATGTCTTCGGTGTTCCCCTCGTCCATCATCACCCCCAGGCTAGTACTGGTCTGTGCTCAAGGTAGGTGCTGACTGATGGATAGACAGGCCTCCCGGGTGATTATGCAGGGCTCCAGGAAGACTTTGGGGTTAGAAACGCCCTGGGCGTGTTGCGTCTAGATAAGGTGCATACCCCAAACTTTGCAAAGCGACTGTGATGTTAAGGAACAACTTGCCCGCTCTCCGCATCTCTGCTGTGTTTACTCGAGTTCTTTGTGGCAGTAACACGTCTCTCCCTCCCTCCATGCAACCCAAGGCAAAACTTCTAAGTGGACCTGGGAGCACTCCCAGCCTGGATGGAGCCACAGGGACAGGAGTGGAATTCAGCTGTGAATGTGCACTGTGCTAAACTGACCTCACAATGATGATAGCTCAGAATGGAGTTTCTCTGAGCCGAGGGAGTTTGGGGGACCACTGGCAGGGACACTGGGGCTCCATGGAGAAGCCAATGGCAGAGAATTTGAAAGACATGATCATTCTACAAATCTGACCTTCTACAGCCTGTGCACAGGAGGACTGGGAAGTTTCCCAGGACAGGGAAATGGGAGATGAGCCCAGGAGGAGCTGACCCAGATAAGAGGGGCTGCAGCTACCTTACTCCCTAGGAAAGCTGGAGGGGGAAAAGATGACAGGGAGGCCCGGCTGTTAAAATCTGGAAACAGGGTGCTCAGAACAGTGATGCAGTGAATCCAAAATGTTGGAGGCCATCATTCAGGAAAGATTCAATAAACAGGGTCCAAGGAAGCATAAAGGAAGTGCTGTTGAAAAATCATTTATGCAACCATTCTTCCTGTATTCCTTCAGTTGCATATTCCGAACAGCTACGATGTATCAAGAATGGTTTCAGGCACCAGGAACACAAAGAGAAGTAAGATACAGTCCTGGTTGTGGAGGTGGTAGGATCCTTCCAGGACTCTGAAGCCTAGGACACAAGACAGGGACAAGAAGCAGTGAGCTTGGGGAGGTCCGTTGGAGGCAGTGCCTTGAATACCATGCTGGAGAATTTAGTTTTTACCCAGTGGGAACTGGGGTGGCCCTGAGGGCATTTAAGCTAGGAAAGGACGTGTGTGTTCAGAAAGGCTGTGATGGCCGCAGCATGAAGGATGGTCTGCAGGAGAATTTTCCTGCCGACGGCAGGAAAGCCAAAGACAAGAGGAATTGGGACAAGGAGTTGGGGAGTGAGTCTTGATTCAAAGGATATACAGAAAGTTATCTTTCGCCAGTAACCACGGGCACTGGAGAAACCACTTGTGGGTTGGGAATGGCATAGAAACAAGATAAACTAGGAAAGAAGATTGTGACCCCAAATGCCAAGTTCAAGAAGGAGCAAATTCACTCGCCCGCTGTGAAAATACACTTTGAAGAGGTGTTGATACAGGCTCTGCGGCCTAAGAGACACATAATTTGACGCTGACCAATCGTGCAAGTGTAACAACCTCTCCAAGACTCAGTTTCTTTATCTTTAAAATAGGCTTAAATTGTACTCCCCTCCATATGGCGGGCGTGAGGATGATACCAAGGAATCTCTGTGCAGCCCTTAGCCTGGAGCGAAGCAAGACCTCAATGCCATTAAGGGTTCATTGACAGCAATAACATTTATTGTGGTGGAGTTTCGTTTTTCTCCGAAGACGGAAGAGGAGGAAGAGGATTGTGGGGAGCTGAGGCAGCCTGGCCATTTGTGGGCTAGCCTGCCAAGCTGTTGTGAAACAGTATCACAATCCAGGAGCTGAGCATATGGAAGCAGCTCTGAGGAATGGAGATGTGGCTATGGGGCCTGAACCACGTGACTTTGCCTTATGTCACAGGTTTTTCTCCTCACTCTTTCTCTGAAAGGAGTTCGCTGTGTCTCCTAGCATCGCAGGAGGGGTACTGCAGAGCCAGAGGGGAGAAGCTTCCGTGCAACCAGCTTTGCACCTTGACGCAAACACAAAGCCCTTTAGTTGGGGGTCCCAAGCCAACCAGGTCCATCTCTCAGCCGTGCCCCTCTCTCGCACAGGCTGTCTCTATTGAGAGGGGAAGGGAAGTTCTCTTAAGAGATATACAGCCCTTCTGGGGCCATCTTCTAAAGAGGAGCCAGATGTGGGTGAGCTGCTGAGCATCTGGCCTTCGAACTTGCTTTTTCTTCGCCACTTGGCTACTCCTCCAACACTCTTTGAGGGCAAGGTGGAAGAACTCTGAGTTCCGGGTTTAACTAACGCAGCTCTTTGACCTCCCTTTTGCCATAATGGTCTCCTCTGTCCCCACTTTGAGATAAGCAGGGCTCTACATTTTTTTTCCTTTTACTCCTTCTTGCTCTTTCTATTCCTCTGTCACAATTCCCTCTTGCCTAAGAATGTACTATATGTTAGACGCCATGCTGTGTACTGCACAGACAATATTTCATTTAATCCTTGCAGATCTCTGTGAGGAACCCATTTTACATACGAAGAAACCAATGAATAGAGAAACTAAATAAATTGTCCAAGGTCATTCAGCTAAAAAAATTGGCACAGTCAAGCTTCAGACTCACGTCTGTTTAATGTCAAGCCATACACGCTTAACCTGAAGATCAGCGGTTCTCAAAGTGTGGCTCATGGAAGCCTGGGGTTCTCTAGATCCTTTACAGGATCAAGACTGTGCTGTGACATTATTTGCCTTTTTCGCTATGTTGACACTGGCATTTGTGGTTCAAAATCAGTGGTGGGTGAAACAGCTGGTTCCTCAGCCCAAATCAAGGCAGAGGCATCAAATTGTACTTCTAGATATTGCATTTTTCACTGGGACAGCCTTTCAGGAAAAAAAAAACAAAAAAACAAAAAAAAAAGCTGTTTTACTTAAGAATGTCCTAATAAAGCAGTAAAAAATATTAATTGTATTAAATCTTGACCCTTGAGCACATGTCTATTTAATATTTTGTGTAATGAAATCGGAAGTATGCAAAAATCATTTATGCAAAATATAATGTTTATCTTGTAGAAAAGCACATGTGTGATTATTTGAATAGCAAGTTGAATTAGCCACTTAAAAAAAAAAACAGCATTTTACTTGAAAGAATGACTGACAGACAAATTATGACTATCCAGACTTGAGTATTTGAAAAACAAATACCTGGATTCTTGCAAATGAACAAAGTGAGACTGTTGCTTCATGGAAAGCAAATACCTGACAGTGTTTGTTGCTGATGGTGAGATTCAAGCTTCCCCGAATACTAGTATTTGGGAACATTTGCATTTGTACTATATCAGTCTCGGTCTAGACAGGAGACAGAAACTACCTAGCAATTTGGATAGGGAAGGTTAAATATAAAGAATTATAAACTATTTGCAAGAACAAAAGACAACCCTGATGAATACTGTAAGTCCAGGGGAAGGTACTCAAGGAAGGAAGACACTTAACAAGGAGATCCCTCCTCAAGGCTGGGATTCTGACTTCATTGGAGATGATGCTGTTGCAAATGGATGGTGAAGTTGTCCTTGGCCTGAGTCTGCCCGCAGTTGGTGGGCCAGACCTGGCAGGCAGGGAGGGATGAGATGGGACCAGCAAACAGGAAAGTCACACTTGGGGTGTGGATGTGCAGAGGCTGGCAGACAGGAAGCTGCTCAAGGGGTGTCAATGAAACTTTTCTGGAAGCTGTCTATATGGGTATTAAACACCCTGGAAAGCCAGCTGGAAAGCCAGCTGTGGCTCCTGTAGAAGCTACCTGGAATTTCCTTCTCTGTGGTTCCAGCGGGCTGCCTGCAGGGAGGTGCTGTATTTGTGGCCAGAACCCCATGGCAGTCACTCTCTGAGGTGCCAAGGGAAGCTACTAATGGGGGGGGGGTGCCAGACCTGGATGTGAGGTCACTCATTGTCCCTCAAGCTGCTGGCTGTCATGTGCCAAAGAGCAAGCTGAGATCACTGGAACCAGGAAGAGACTCTCTTCCCTCTCCCAGTGTCCTCCCAGTGCTGTCTACTGGCAAAACATCACCTCGTGCCTGCTCTCCAGGAAGAAACATTCCAGCATCATAGCAGGAATGGACTTGGGCCAGTCAGAAATAGCTGGGAGACTGGTACAGTCTACCCCTTTGCTTGCTCAGCTTCTGCCTATAGCTCAACTTCCATGCAACATCAAAACAGCTCTCTTTCCACAGATATGGATATTCTCTGAGCTGGTAAAGATCTCACCCTTTCCCTAGAGAAGGAGATGCACAGTCCCAAAAGTCTTTGCATCCATTGCTGGCTATGTGAATTTCCTAAATTTAGCCACACCTCCGTTAAAAATACGTCGAGAACAAATTGTAAAGTTAATCTCCCACAACTTATATCTAAAATGATAATGGGGGCTCATCTCCACCAGCCTTGCACCTGTCCATAAGTGGCTGCTATTGGCACCCTAGAGGATGAATTGCCCTGATTGGTGAGGGCAGTATTCCAGAGGGCAGCTTTCTAGTGAGTTCCATGGACTCCCCAGATGGCTTACTTCAACAATACCCCTCAAAGGTGGCTTCCATGAAGATTTAATCAGTACCCAAGTGGGGGGTTCCTATATACCGGTTCCCTATTTTCCAGCCTCAGCCCATTGACTATGGCCCAGCTTTGGTCCAGAGCAATCCAGAAGACTTCTGTGCATTCCATTGGGCTGCAACCACACCTTCTCCTATGAGATCTGAATCACAGTGGTGCTTGCATTGTGACCTTTCCAAATAACCGAAAGACTTTTTTGTATGAGATCAAAGGTGGTATTAATGAATGTGATTTTCCAAAATTGTAGATGATCCTGTATGAAAAGGTTTCAATCAAACTGGGAGAGCCATTGTAATGACACCCTGTGTGAGCTTCAGGGCAGGCCACCACTCCAGTTCACAGTTCTTGCCTTCATCACTCTGGGCTTCCTGCCTATTGAACAGAGCCTACTGATGACCTGTGCCCCCTTTTGTCTTAAAATGTATTGCTTTCACCTTCTGCCAATTGAATGCAGTATCTACGTACCTTGACTTATTTCTTCTTGCTGGACTTTGGGAAGGATGCAAGAGATACCTGTGGATGAAGAGTGCCGAATAAAGATCCGGTTACTCAGAACTCAGAGGCAGGTGCTCACTACCTGACATGCCAGGAGTTCCCAAGAAGAGTGGAAAAGTCTGAGAACAAACGCCCTGAATTGAAGCTCAATTTCAGTAGCATGGTGTTTCACTTTTGCCAGTTACATCCAGGGGAAGGAGTTGACCTTGGGGAAGGATCTCTGTGACCTTCTGTGAAGTGCGTTTGAAACCCACCCTGTTGAGCAGTGTTGGAGACGTCTGCAGTCTTGCTCCCAAGACTGGGCAGACATCAAGACATCATTGACATCTCCTAAGATTCTGCAGGCCAGAAGGGTCTGGAGTTCCCTTTCTCATCCCAGACCCTTTAAGCACTAGAACTACCCAGAAGGGGAAGTATAGAGTGGGGTACTCAAGAATCTACAAAGAGGGGTTTCACCGGAACTATGAGGAGGGAGCAGTTCCCTGCACCCATACATCATCCAGGCAATAGAAGCCCTCCAGCGAGCTTCTGGTGGGCAATTTTCCCAAGAAATGGCACCTTCTATCCCAGGCCCCAAGTTGCCTGTGAGCTCTGCTGGGGAAACTTCGGGCTGACAAGCTCAGCAGACAGGAGTACTGAAGGGGAAGCCTCCTCAGTCACCTCTGAGATAAAAAGAACAAAATAAGAGAGAGGGAGAAAGGGAGAAGGAGAAAATCAAAGACTAATCCTACAAATTCTCCTTTAATCTTAGAGCTTCAGACCTAGTTCCCCTTTCATCTAGGACTTCGAAGTTATCTAGTTATTTTATGGGTAGTGAAACCACAGGGCGAAGAGAGGGTGGGGGGAGATTGAATTAATGAACAGGTAAGCAGGTTTATTATTTCGTCTGATCCTTCCTTCCTTCCTGCTAATTTCTCTGAGCCAATTTGGGAGGCAGAGCCTATCATGTTAACTCAGAGACAGACTATTGTATCCATGTTCTTTCTGAAACCATTTATCTGAAGGATATTAAAGATCCAATTTACATAGACATTATGGCATTGTGAGGAGGGTGTGTGCACGTGTGCATGAGAGAGAGAGAGAGGGAAAGAGCGAGATAGGGAGGGAGGGAGGGAGGGAGAGAGGGGGAGAGAGAGAGAGAGAGAGAGAGAGAGAGAGAGAGAAATGAGCTAGGGTATCCATCCAAATGGGCATATGTTTGTGTACATGCTTGACCTGCATTGAGAATCATCCCCCATGAAGCTCTCAAAGGAGTTTGCAATCACTCAACAAGTTAGATCAAGAAGTCATCGGGCCTTGACAGAAATCAGGCTCGAGGCAATGGTGGAAATGTTTATTAAGTCTGTGATTCAACCCTCAGGCTCCTGCATTTCCTTATCAGAGCTACAAAGTCACAGTGGAGGAAATGGGACTCTCTTGAGTTTGATATCTGCCTAATTGGATGCCTGGTTGCATTGCCCCGGCCCATGCGTGTGCCTATGTGATGAAAAACAGGTAGGATAGATGCTGGGAAGAAGAGGTCAGACTCCCAGGTTAGCCCTTAGCATCCAGGATAACCCATTCCAGTGCAGGGTCCTTGGTTCCACATAAGGGAACTGAGTGACTTAAGACAACCCGTATCATTATGGGAGCGGGAGCGCAGAGGGCATGCCATTATATTCATTCATGAAACATAGATAAAAACACCTATCCTGCCTTTGACCCTGGTTTGTCATAAGAATGAAATGAGGGGATGTGCATAACAGCAGTCTAAACAGAATTAGCAGAAAAGAGGGGTCAACTCACCCAGCTATAAGGGTTTGTTGTGAAGATTCTTTCAGCAACAACCAATTTCCCTTTGCTGACATTGGGTTCACCAAAGAGCCTTCTAATGGGTGATTTGGTCTCCTGAGTGGAGCTGTGCAGAGCCCATGGCATGGCAATGCCAGTGGTCCTACAGGGGATGCTGCCATTGTAAATGAGTGCTGGCAGTCTCCTGCTCTTCATTCATTCATTCATCCATTCAGCTCATACTCACAGAGGAGCTGGTGCAATGGCTCATAGCCTTGGCTCCACTTTAGATTACCTGGGGAGCTGAAACACAAAACAAAGCTCCCAGGCCTTTCCCCAGACTAATTAACTGAGAGGTTCCGGGAGTAGCTCCCAGGCACAGACACTTTTATAAAGCAGCCCAGGTTGTTCTAATGAGCAACCGTGGCTGAAGTCATCGACCTGGTGTATGCCCTGCATTGTGCTTGCCTCCAGAAAATACAAAGATAAGTAAGATGTTCCTTACCCAGTGAAAACCATCCCCCTAGCACCAGGTCACCCCTGGGAGAGGTAGGGGAATTCTATTCCTGATTTTGCAAAGTTGAGGATCACAATGAGACCCAAATTTCCTGAGGACACCATGAAATAGTCCTTCCGTCTCACTCTTGCTCACGAGCCCAGCCTGCTGGTCTTACTCCTTCAGAAAAATAAGCACTTCCTAAATCTCAGGTACCACGGAGCTCATCTTGGCCTTTAGTGCAGTCTCCCTCCTGGCCCAGGCATCCCCCAGGTCTCTCTGCCTGCAGCACAAATGGTGGTAAGCTTGGTGAAGCTCAACCTGTTCTCCACTCAGGTTGTGGACCAGGTCCTTCTAGAATCCATGAGGAGACCATGATCTCAAGATGCTGAATCAGCCTCATATTTCTTTCCTTTAGGAGCTCCCAGAAGACTAACTCTTGCCTTTCTCCCTGATGCTTGGACTCTCTCTGCACCTGCTCCTAAGGTTACGGTCCGTTTCTGGAATAATATACCTCATTTGAGAAGGAGGAAAGCTGCCTACGCTCGCACTGGTGAATCTAAGTCAGGAGATGAGCTTTGCCCACTTTGGGATTTTATGATTTGGCCAAGCGACACCTCCTCCAGGCAGTAATATTGCAAAGGTCATTTCCCCACACATGTCTTCATCTTCATAGCTGAGGTTAGGCTGGCTTCCCTGTGCACTGTCCTCAGAAGTCCACACTGTGGATGCTTAGCCCAGCGCCTGCCATAAGTCAAGGAGGTGGTACCAGCTTAGGCCAGGCATCCGGCTCAAGGCTGGGATAGAAGTCTTCTCAATCGTCTCTCCCTTTACTCTCTTCAGAGCTGACTGCTGCAATCAGATGGGACTGTGATGTTTTATCATTCAAGTCTGTTAAGAATCTGTTTCTTTCAGCGTCAAAACTTTGTTCCTGTCTTCTCGGAGACTTAAAATACTGTCCTTGAACTGAGGCGGGACCCTCTTGCATTAAACACACTCACAGCTTCAAAGCTACAAGCATTGCCGCAGAGGGTCCCAGGGGAGCGTCAATAAGAGACGTTTGTTTGCTATACTACAAAGAGAAGCCTCGCTTCTTGATGGAGTTGATCTGAGGGGCGGGGGTGCTGGAGGGGTTTGTTGTTTGTCTCCAAAGGAGGAAGGGATTAGGGGAGGAGAGGTTTAAACTCCAAGAGGAGTTTCTGGCATCAGGAGCCTCCTTCCCAAGGAGGATCCTGGTCTCCTACTGGAACAGAAGATGCCCAGACCCTTGAGATTGCGAAGGCAGCTGTTTCCACCCCTGAATAACCACACTGCCACCACCATTTCGTCACACTTCTCTGCACTCTGCCCTGTTTGCTGCTCACACCAGCCCTAGGGGTCAGGTGAAGAGATAGAGACTCTGAGAGGTCGAACTGCATGCCTGAGATTGCCCCAGTGATATTGGACCTGTGCTCTTTCTTTCGTGGAGGGCGGCGAGTAGATTTCAATGCCTTGACTGATGGATCGTTGTTGCTTAGAAGGTGGGCTGAGAAGGATTTTGAGATTGCTTCTGGGCTCAGTGGGAAGGAGGGTTGCCATTGATGTGTAAACTTATCATCTAATCTGCGACACTTTTGAGGGACTGTATTAGAATTATGCCTGAACAACACATTTAAACTGGGACTGTCCTGGGTCAACGAGGATATGTTACTCCTAAGGGAGTAAGCGTGTGTGATCTAGGTACTAGGGTGGGGGAGCATATGGGAGGATGGCAGCTGCCAGTCGGCCAGGAACGTGCCAGTTCTGACTAATTCTATGATTTCTGTGAGGATGTCTCTTCTGGTTCCCTCTCTCAAGGAGCAAGCTCAGCCTATCACACCCTGCAAAAAGTTGAGAGCGGTGGTCACGGATCAGAGGTCATCTAATGTGGCCAAATCCAGACCATACTATGCCTTGCCGTATGTGCCCTCGAATGGCCTATTGCCTCACCTCGGCCTTTTGCCAAGTAATGAATGCAAGGGAAGGGAAAGTCCCAAGGTGAACACTTCTCTTTTTTGACTATAGCATCAGTATTTCGGCCGTGCTTACCCACTCCCCAGCCTGGAGACAGCCACAGAATCTCTCCAAACCCAGTCCGTACTGATTTGACAAGGATTCATGCACTGCTGGAATTCACTGCCAAACCCTCATCACCTCCTGCTTTGACTCCTTCAACAGCCTCTCCACTTGTATCTCTGCCTCCATGTTTGCTCCTCGTCATTCCCCCTCTGCTGACAGGGTAGTGTGTCTAAACACTCACATCTTCCTAAAAATCTTCCTAAGAATCTTCATTGCCTTTGCACGTCTCTTACGGACTCAATGCATGTGCCCCCAAACTCCTATGTTGAAGCCCTATCCCAAAAGGTGATGGCATTTGGTAATGGGGACCTTTGGGAGGTCATGAGGCTCGGGCCCCCGTGATGGGATTGGTGCCTTTCTAAGAAGAGCCACCTGAGAACTTGTTCTCACTTTTCATGCACAGGCTGAGGAAAGGCCACATGAAGACACCGTGAGGAAGTATCCACCTGCAAGTCAGGAAGAGAGGCCTGAGAACATGACGATGCCAGCACCTTGATGCTGGACTTTCCAGCCTCCAGAACTGAGAGAAAGAAATGTCTGTCATCGAAGCCCCCCAGTCTGTGGTTTTATGCTATGGTGGCCCTAGCAAACTAAGACAGCATCTAAAATAACTAGGCTCACATTTACAGCCTCCCACAATCACCTTCCATTAGTTTCCCGTACAAGACTGTGTTCTGACATTACCAGATTACTCACCAGTTTTTGGTCACATACATGGCACATATTTTCATGCCTCTCTGCCCTTGTACATGCTGTTGGTGCTGCGAGTCTCTTTTCTCATCTCCTTTAATATCTGGTCAATGCCTACTTAGCATTAAAGCCCCGACTCCTTTCAAACGTCCTCCCTTCCCCTCTCCCAGCAGAAATCCTTCCTCCATCTGCTTGGCTGTCACATATAGCGTGCACGCCGGCTTGCAGCTTTACCTTCCCACTAACGCGGTGCCTGACATATTAGGAGCTGGGAAATTAATGAATGCACAAAAGGATGAATGAATAAATGAATGAATGACACCAGACCCTTGGACAGAGTACTCTGTCAGGCCTTCAAGGAAATGCACTCTTGGATTCTCATTAAAAGAAGAAAGGATTTATTTACATGGGGCGCCTGGGTGGCGCAGTCGGTTAGGCGTCCGACCTCAGCCAGGTCACGATCTCGCGGTCCACGAGTTCGAGCCCCGCGTCGGGCTCTGGGCTGATGGCTCAGAGCCTGGAGCCTATTTCCGATTCTGTGTCTCCCTCTCTCTCTGCCCCTCCCCCGTTCATGCTCTGTCTCTCTCTGTCCCAAAAATAGATAAACGTTGAAAAAAAAAAAAAAAAAAAAAAAGAAAGGGGGCGCCTGGGTGGCTCAGTCGGTTGAGCGGCCGACTTCGGCTCAGGTCATGATCTCGCGGTCCGTGAGTTCGAGCCCCGTGTCGGGCTCTGTGCTGACAGCTCGAAGCCTGGAGCCTGTTTCGGATTCTGTGTCTCCCTCTCTCTGACCCTCCCCCGTTCATGCTCTGTCTCTCTCTGTCTCAAAAATAAATATACGTTTAAAAAAATTTAAAAGAAGAAAGGGAGGAGTGGTGCCTGGTGGCTCATTTGGTTAAGCATCTGACTCTTGGTTTCAGCTCCAGGTCATGATTGCATGGTTTGTGAGTTCGAGCCCTGCATCAGGCTCTGTGTTCACAGCGTGCAACCTGCTGGGGGTTCTTTCGCTCCCCCTCTGTCTCTCTCTCTGCCACTCGCCCCCTCTCTCAAGCTCTCAAAATAAATAAATAAACATTTAAAAAATGGAAAAAGAAGATAGTTGAATTAGCCGGGAGGTTTATTAGCTCTGTAGCTTTGCACACTGTCTTCTGGGGACTCAACTTTGGGCAGAGGCCAGAGGGCGACAGTGGGGAGCAGTGGGGCCGGGGATGGGCTGCGCCTCCCTGCGTAGGGATCCTTGCTGAGGGAGATCTGCTGAGAAGGGAGGCAGGGCAACAGCAAGTAGAGAATAAGGCAGGATATAACTCATCTCTTTACCTTCACATATCTGGTCCCCACCCTCAGCTTTCTCTTCTGCCCCAAAGCTGTGAGTGACCTTCTTTGCCTGCCCTTACCAGCATTCACCCCTGTTACTCTCCTTCTTCAGTGAACTTGGCCCTGCCCTCCGGAGAGCCACCAGGAGCCTGCTCTCCCTGACCTTCCTCCTCACCTCCTCCTTGAGAATGTCAGGCTCAGTGACCCTCCCCCTGTTCCCTACCAGCGATTTCCCCCAGAGTGATGCTGCAGACAGGAGGGTGCAGTGGCCTGGGGAGAGAAATGCTGCCTGGACCTGAGCCTGAAATAGGAAGTTCAATGGGCATCAGCCTCGTGAGCAGCCCCAGCCTCATTCTGAAACCCCGCTTAATCCTCAGGCCTTTGAGGTGGGGAGCGGGGAGTCCTGGTTGTGCCTCCCTGCCTGCCACCCCCACCCTCATCGCTGACCCCTTGCTGCAAACTGTTTGTCCGTGTTTCTCCTCTTTGCCCCAGCGCATTTTGGCAGCCCAATTAGTGCCTCGCAGATAGTTTCTTGAGTCTGAGCAATCCTCCTACCCAACCTTTCACCTCCTGATTTCACTTTCCTGCCCTTGTAGGAGATGTTTGACAGGCTCCCTTCCATTTCATCTTCAAGCAGGCTGACATGCTCAGAAGGCTGCTGCTGTCTTCCAAGTGAAAAGTGGGTTAATTAAGGCATATTTTCCAGCTTGTTTTTAAAAAGGAAAACAAAAGAGAGAGAACAGGTATCCTAGTTAATGGTTCCTAATTGCTTCTTTCCCAAAAAGTCTTCAGCGTGAAGCAGCCTGCTGGAGTACTTCCTAACCTGGCATTGAAGAACTGAGCAGGGCTGTGCCTGGCCCCCAACCTAACTCCCACTCTCTTTCAAGACCCAGCTCATGTGCCATCTCATCATGGAAGCCACCCAGCTCCCTTGGATTAGGTCAGGTGATTGCAGTGGATGCTGTGCTTTCAGCCCAGAACCTTCTGAAGGGCTTGCTCTGCTAGCTGCTGAGGGGGTTGTCAGTAGATGGTCCTCATCTGTCAACCCTTCTTAGGAATGCCCCTCACTGAAGAGAGCTGACTTGTCCAGAGTCGTGCCCTTTTCACGGGACACCTGCTTCCAATGATTGGCCCATGCAGCAGTGTCAAGGCCTGGGCCATTCGTTTCTGTTTGGTACCACCCTGAGATGCCATCTGAGCTTCACTTTCCTGCAATGTTGGCTGCAGCCTTTAACGAGACTGCCTTTCAGCCCACCCCCTCCTTTGGGCCACTCTTGCTTCCTCCCTTTTCCACAGGTGTTCGGCCCATGAGTACTCCCTGATGTCCTCCCGGCATGCTGATCTCCTTCTCAGGAGCTGATTGCTGGCTCACCCCGTGACCGTGATCTTTCTCTGTGTTACTGTAGTGTCCTCTCTGGCTATCATCATCAGTGGACAGCAGTGTGATGCCCGAGGAGGCTTTTTAGGAGGGACATAATGCAATGAGGCCGTTTACGGTTTTTCATCTAGCAGAGATATGTGGATTCGATTCTTTCCAGACTCAACCTCTGTTAACTGCTACAAAACTCTACCTACAATCTATAACTTGTCTGTCTGTCTGTCTGTCTACTCTATCTATCTATCTATCTATCTATCTATCTATCTATCTATTTTTCACATCTATCTATCTATCTATCTATCTGTCATCTTTCTACCTATCAATACTGTTGGTGCCCCACCCAGGTCCCCGTTATTGGCTGGTGCACCCTTCTCCCAGCTGGTATCACTGTGACAGTGACACTCATGACAGTCACTCATGACAGTTCACAGCTGCACCCCTTTCTGGAAATTTTCCTTTAGCCAGACAGGAGCTGCTTTATCCTGGAGGCTGTGAAACCCTTCCCCTTCCCCAGTGGCCGACCTCAGACAATGACTGACTGGCACTGGGGTAAATGGACAGCCCTCTTGCCCCCACGTGGGACAAAGTCTGTAGTAGAATTTGCACTGCAGAGCTCCCCGGAAGATCAGACTGAAAACTGTTTTCAGCCGAGAGCACATTCCTTCTTTGCTGTTTTGCTTTCCTGAATCCTCCTCTTCTGAGTGTACTTCCTCAATAAAAGTACTTGAGTGAAAGTCCTTATCTTAGGCTCTGCTTTTTGGAGAGCCTGACCTGAGACATTTGCTATCAAGACTGGTCCTAAAAAAGCAAACAAGCAAGCAAGCAAGCGGACAAAAAATAAAGGCAGGCACCAAGTATGGGATTCTGGAACTGGATTGCAATGGAGACTGCATCATTGGTTATCAGTGGAATTATTGCTAGCCTCTGGCAGGCTGTGCGATTGCTAAGATCTTTACCTAGGTGAACTTGCAAAGATGATGTACCAGCTGGTTCAATGTCTTAGGGGTTTGGGCTGCTGTAACAAAATACCATGGACTGCAGGGGCAGGGGGGCTTAAACAAGAAAAATTCATTTTCTCATGGTTCTAGAGGCTGGAAGTCCAAAATTAAGGTGTCACACTTTTGATTTCTCCTGAGGCCTCTCTTCTTGTCTTGGACACACCCACCTTTTTGCTGTGTCTTCACATGGCTTTTTCTCTGTGTACATGCTCCTCTGGTGTCTCTTTCCTCATAGAGATACAAGTCACATTGGATTAGGGCCCTGCCCTTATTATCATTTCATCTTTAGAAGGCCCTTTTCCCAGATACAGTCACATTGGAGGTTAGACCTTCAACATATGAGTTTGGGGAAAACACAATTCAATCCACAATGAAGTGTACCTTCATTGTGAGAGAGAAAATGGCGGCCTCAACTCTGTTAATTAACAGTTTAAAGCAAAGTCACGCCTTTAAGGAGGAGAACTTCCATTCCTATGGCCAGAGGCAGACAAAGCTAAAAACCAAGCACAGGGCTTGATTGTGGAAGTGACAGAACTTTAAAGAGGAGTGAATTCTCAGCGAAGATGAATCACCTATGCTGAAAGCAGGGCCTCGGTATTTGGGATGTGAATATCTGGATAGATGTACTTGAGAACTCATTCTCTAGAATTCCCTGAGCCGTTTGGGCCTGAACAAATGGCCTACTCTCCATTGTTCACAGGTAGAGGCTCCTACTTGCTTGAAGATGATGCGGAGGCCTCACATGAGGCCTTCAAGACAATGCTTGCCCTACCTCCCCTTACTGGCCCCCAGAGTCACAGACAGGGTTAGATCTCAGCACAGTCAGACTGGGGAAGTAGTGGGTCTGCTAAGGGACCCACAGATCACACCCAGAGCTACCAGACCTGACTGCAGTATAATGGCAGGAACCAGGCATGGATTCAGAAGGGCCTGGGTGAGGAGGGGACCAGAATACAAAGCTGGATGGGGACAGTTTTCCAACACAAGGCACTCTCCCACAACACAGGGTATAGTGCTCTGGCCAGGGCCCTGAGATATGGTTCTAATGCACTCCTGAGATGACTCTTGGAAGCTTGACTAAAGCAATGGCCTACATTAAATAAAACACAGTTACCAGAATTACCATGGTGAACAGGTAGGAAGAGACCAGAGGCTTGGAGAAGTGGGCAGGCTAGAGCGGGTCTGTGATATAATCTGGAAAATCCAACTAACCATGCTCCTCAGGGGGCCTGGACGACACTCTTGTTGCTAAGGTGATGAGGGGTACCAGCATCACCAGGGGGTTCAGTGGTAGGACTGATGGAAATTCTTAGTAAAAATGGGGATGTCTCAGAATAGCAGATGCCAGGTGGTAGCATAATTGTCAGAGGCAAGGTGAGCATAATTACCGTAATGGGCATCAAGGTTAACATGAGAGCCAGGACAGCCTGGCCTTCAGGGACTTCTGGAAATGGTATGAAGATCATGGTGTTTCTAGAGGGAGACAGATGGGCAGCCAACAAGGATACATGGCTTTGGATAAACACACACACACACATGTGTATAGGTAAAACTGAAAGAGATCAAGCATGGATGAGTGTTAAGTCCAAATTCAGGCTCTCCAAAAGAAAGTCATGTTCCCTTGCCTAGTTTCCAAACCTAAGCTTGTTCTCAAACCCAGAACGCATTGACTAAAGGAGAGGCCAAGTCGTGTAACACTGTGGTAAGTGTGTACAGTAGCACGCTGCATATACTAGTTCTTTCCCGAAGAGCCTGTAATTATTTACTTGCATAACCAGGTACTGGGGAAAAGGAATACCTGGAGCCTTGTAAGGTCTGCTGGAGACGAGTACTGGGCTGACACTGATGCCTGGGAAATAAAGCACAATTAACCCTGTTAGGTTAGCGGGGACCAGGTAATAAATGGCGCTCTGGCCCAGGTGTTTCTCAAAATATCCACCTGGTGGTCACTTCCCTGGTTGCTGAAATATAATTGGAGTGGACGTCGTTAGCAGAAGATAGATATAATCTTTACTTGGTTCTTGGACTTGTAGAGTAAGAACTATTGAATAGGAAAGGCCAGTAGAACTCTTGGAAGGCTCCCTCCCTCTACCAGGATGATAAATCAAAAACAACATCACATTCTAGGGAGGATGGCCGAGATTTAGCTCCATCCTGACTGACCTAAAGGGTGCTGAGATGATGGTTCCATGTAATAGTCCCATATAGTTCACCAGTCTGGCCGCTGCAAGACTCAGGTGGATCCGACAGACAATGGCAGATTTTGGCGAGTTTAACCAAGCAGTATTCTCACTTGTAGCCACTGTATGACTCATCCTATATTTACCAGAGCAGGTTAGCATGGCCTTGTTAATGGTCATGCAGCTATTGATCTGCTGAATGCATTCTTTGTCTTCATACCCTTCATAAGCAGGAAGGATCAAATGTGCTTGGCATGTACCTAGAACAGACAGAAGTTTACATCCACCATCTTACCTCTGGGAGATTGTGAATTTTTTATTCAAAGTATAGTTCAAAGTACCTTCGACTATCTGGACATTCTACCAAACATCAGAATGGTCCACTCTGTTGATGCCATCATGTTAATTGGACCCAATGAGAAGAAGTGACAGACACTCTGGATGCATGGAAAGGCTCATGCTTTCCAGAGGGCTGGTGATAAGCCCTAGAGACCTAGGATTCTGCCACAGCATTGACATTTTTAGGGGACCAATGGATCGCTTCTCGGCCTTTTGGCTAAGATCAAGTGTAGGGGACCAATGGCCTAGGGAAAGTCTCTTCGTACCCCCTCTCACTAAGAAAGAAGCATAACAGCTAGTAGGCTTCTGTGGTTTTGGAGGCAGCATATTCCATGCTTGGAAATTCTGCTACAACCCATTTATCAGGTGACATTGGGAGTCCCCTGGCTTGGACAGTACTTGCCTGGTCAAGTCACTAAAACCAACAGGAGCACTAGCTCAGTGTGAGGGGTTATCTAAAATGAGTGGTGAAGATGGAAGGTCAAGAGTAGTGGTCATGACCTTGAGAACAGGCAGCTGGGCTGTGGTTCACTCTATTAGCCCGCCTTTTGTATGTTTTCCAGGAACCCATGACCTATCAGAATCCTGGAGATGCTCTATCTGGTTACAGTAGACCTAACAGAGAAGTAAGCGGACCAGCACTGTGCAAAGGTTGAGTGTATCAGGTACTGTTGGGGCCCAGC
Organism: Prionailurus viverrinus; assembly: GCF_022837055.1. NCBI lineage: Eukaryota > Metazoa > Chordata > Mammalia > Carnivora > Felidae > Prionailurus > Prionailurus viverrinus. The sequence goes on along the minus strand of NC_062570.1, from coordinate 14,104,143 downwards.
CCAGACACCATGTACCTGCTGTGAGTCGTGGCCACCTGACCTAGGAGAAGACTAGCCCCTTCCCCCCAGGTGTTGATCTCAGCCATTGACTGACCAGCACAGGGAACAAAGGTCCTCAAGGTGGGACTGACTCTTTGGTAGTCCTTGATTTAGTGCTATTAGAGCTTCCCAATGGGCTCAGTCTGAAGCTACTGACCAGCTGAGACTACGTTTTTACTTAGCCTCCCTTCCCCTCCTGTTCTCTCCGAAGAGTGCTCCCTCCAACAAATCACGTGAGCAAGAATCCCTACCCAAGAGGTGCTTCTAGGGTACTCAGCCTAAGACAATATATGCATTATTTGTGTTATTATGTATGTCTGTTTACTATAAACACAGTACCTCTTTCTGCAACGTCATTATCTGGTGTATACCCATGTTCACATCTGTGCCCCCCCCCGGATCATGTTCATGAACAACATGGCCCACATGTGTCTAAGTCCAATTTACTTTGGGGTTTCTTGCATCAGTGAAGTGATTCCGATCTACATGTTTTGAAGGATTGAGAATTTTGCATCAGGAAATTTTCGCTAGTTCAAACTGAGTTCGTAGGTGGAATCCCATCACATAACTGAACTTGAACTTGCTGAATTCTATCATAGAAAGTCAGAGAGGGAGGGAGGGAAGAAGGGAGAGAGAGAGAATGAGAAAGAGAGGCTTTTATTTATCCATTAATTTATTAATTTTTGGCTTTTGAGCTTCTGAGAGCCCACGTTTTGATTTTAAGGATTTTCAAGGAGAACTTTGACAACACCTATTTTTACCTTGCATGCTTGATTTTAAAGGAAACTCTCTGGTGATAAACTATTGAATTATTTTATATTTTAGACTCTTCATTTCAGAGTAGGCTCCCCCACTTTGGTCTGAATTAGTGAGGTTTGACGAAATGTGGACAGCAAATGAATTGCAAATTATATGTAAATGTGTATAAATTAGCACCAGTTATTAGAATAATTTGCATCAACAGCTCTATAATTAGGCAGCAACCTGAGAGAGAAGGGCAGTGGGCAAAGGATCTGAGGAAGCTGGGAAGGCAGCCCAGGAGTCCTGGGGTCCCCACCTCTATGTTAATGAGGCTCTGTTTTCCCCTTCTCCAGGCCCCTTGGCAAGGGCCTCGGGGATCTAAAATCCATACCCTGGCTTTCGTCTGGTTCTTGCTAAGATTCCTTGTTGGCACCGCTCGGGAAACTGGGCTTTTCCTGCTCAGTGCGGCACAGCGAGAGGCTGTGGGCTTCGGTATGTGGAAGTCTCAGATCTACTGCTTTCAGGACAGCTTCAGCCGAATCACTGTCTGACTCTCAGTTTCCTCATCCCTAAAATGGGCTTTGCAACAAGCGCTTGCTCCCACATTGTCTCCTAGCGCTATGTGGCTCAGATGAGATTATGTATCGAACTCTACAGCCCTCTTCGTGCATTCGGTATTACTGGGACAGCTGACTGCATCTAGCCAGCCAGTGGCAGATCCAGGATGAAACCCAGGCCCGTCTGGCTTCAGACCCCTTCTGCATCCCTGCCTCCCAGGGAAGCAGGAAGCAGGAAGCAGGCGTGAAGTGTAGTTCCTTCCCATTATCCATTCTCCTGGTACCACTTAGCCTCCTGCCCCATGTGGGTGCAGGTCCCTTGAGGCCAGACGCTATGTCCTCTATGCCTCTTGCATCCTGTCCTCAGCACACTTTTTGGTGGGCATGCCCTGGTGAGTGCCCGGTCCTTGGGGCCTGTGCCTGTCTATGGGCTTATTGAGGGCATTTCTCTTTCTCTTTCCCTTTATCCTGGGACAACAAGAGAAATGACACAGAGCTCCCATCCCCTCGTCTATAGCTACCCTTGCATCAGCCATCCTTGAGCAAATGAGGGTAGCTACAGGTATGCAGGGAGCTGGGAAAACCAGATGACGATATAAATAATCACCTACTTGCCTTTGGAATGAATCATATGGATTTTCTTTTTAGCATATTTGCCATCTTCATTTGCCATGAAAACACATACCCATGCTCTGAACCCAGCCCAGAGGACAATGTGTGGCTGGAGGAAAACACCACAGTGGGGGAGTCACCACCGGGGCAGGTACCTAAGGGGTGAGCACCTGTCACAGAAAGATCACAGGGTTTGGGTTCAGAATCAGGTACTGGTTCCTGCCCTGTGATCTTGTAAGCTTTCTGAGCCTCCTGTATCCTTCACAGAGTGACCTTGAGGATGAAATGGAATTTTATATGTAAAAGGAATTTTCCATTATTTCATTATGATCAAGGACCCCGAGCACAGCCCAGCTAGATCTCTAGTTCCTGCCTGCCTGTCCCACTTCGCATCTGCCTGTCCATCCTTCGACGCACACCCGGGGCCCCCGTCGTGGGCACTGCTCGTCATTCCAACTATCTTCACTCACATGGCCATCTCTTCCCTGAGTGGCTTTTCCTACTCCATTGGCTGGACCAGCATCTACTGATTAATTCATCCGTTCAGCAGATGCATGTTTACCAAGCATGTACGGTGTGCCAGTCACAGTGACGGGCGGTGGGGACACAATGGTGAACCAAACAAAGGTATTTCCTTTCCTCATGGAGCTTACATTTCCTGAACGATTTCACACTCGCTTAAATATTACAACCTTCCCTGACATCTACCCTCCCTTTGCAGATGTGTGCCCCCTCCTGTTTACCCACCCCGTGTCTAAAGTTCTGTCATTTTGCCCTTGACATTGCGCTGACTCTTACACACTCTGCCCCCTCCCCTTCTGCCTCTTCAGCTGCTCCTGTGTTGCTTTTCCCCTTTCTTCTCTCTCTTTCCCTCCCTCCCTCCCTCCTACGGCAGCCATTTCCTTTGTCCCTCCCTGGAATTTATAAGGCCAATCCTTGAAATGAGAAGGTGACTACTTTCAAACAGATAAAAAGAAAGCCCTTCTTTTCCCAGCAGATAATTAATTTGTGTCACTTGCTGGTCGTGGAACATAATTGAGGCCAAGGGCTTAAGAAGGCCCCGAGAAGGAATTAGACACGTAGCCACACCAGAGGGAATGTATCGCTCACTCCCTTCCCTGTCCCTGGAGGGCGAGGGTGGTAAGCCCTGCCCTGTGCATTGGTCACGTGCCACCGTGGTGAGCTGCAAGCCAGCTTTCTGGAGCCAGCGGGGGGACTTGCTGTTAAAGGGTGCTTGGAGAATAGGTTGGAAGTCCTGGGTTCGAGTCCCAGTTCTGTCATTTTATTAGTGGGATGATTCAGTTTTATTCCTTAATCTCTCACAGCCTCCAGATGCCCGGAACCCCTAAATCCTATGTGTTTCCCCTCCCCACCCCCGTGGGCTGTGGAAGGTTCTGGAAAGCGTAGTCTGTGGACAGCTTGGCAAGCCGTAGAATGTAAAGGGCTGAGTGTTCCATGATGCTCATCCTGTTTCCCACCTTTGGCCATGGACGAGGCAGAAAGGATATTCCCCAGAAGCTGGAAGTGTAAAGCTGTTGGCACGGATCTTGGCTACGGGGACCATCATACAGGCGTGTGGCGATCACAGGGGAGCTCCTGGGAGCAGAAACGACCCAGTGTCCCTGACGCCCAGGTCTGCGTCTGGCACTACCCAGCTGTGAGGTCCTGTGAACTCCTTTTTTCCTTTCTGGACTCTCAGATTCTTAATCTGCAAAATGGGCACTGGAGGGTGGAGCGAAAAGAGTCATACCAGATCATGATTTTGCAAACCGTATTCTTTGGAACATCGGTCAGAGATTTTAAGAAAGAAAAGAGCTCCAGAGAAATAAGGTTTCGAGAGAAAGTTTGAGAAATTCTGCCTAATATATGAAGGTAATCAGAGTGCAGGCTAGCATAATACATCTCTTCAAAGTCCTGTAATAGGGAGAATTGGTTTTGTTTAACCTGGTTTGGCCCAAATTTTGCAGAGCCGTTATGAACGTCCTATAGATGTTGATGCTCTCAGTGATATGCCTTGGGGAGCATGTGACAAAGCCCTTGCATTCGTCCCTGTCAAACATTGCGTGCCTCCGTAATACTCACGTGGCAATTCCACCCAGACCGGGGCTTGGGGGGCCATCACGCTCACACCGACGGTTGGCCAGGGGTCAGTGCTGTGCCGTTTTGGAGAGTTCTGTTGAGGCTGTCTGCCGCCTCCTTCCCAGCTATGCTTTTTACGCTTAGGTGACATTCAGGTCCTTTTCCCTGAGCCCGCCACAGAGGCAGGTAGCAAGGGAGCCGGCAGACAGGGAGCCCCGCCTGGGTAACTGGGAGAGCGCTGCAGGTGCCGGCATGTTGCACATGTTGCAAACTAGCCCCCCGAGGCACGACGTGAACTGAGTCTCAGGAACCGGCAGCGTGTGAGATGGGCTCCAAAGAACGCAAAACCAGGCAGCGTTACTCAGCATTTCCACGAAAAGCGCATTGGGCACTTTGTGCCAGGAGCTGTACCAATTGCTGGCCACACAGCGATAACTCAGACCCAGTCTCTCTGACCTTGAGGTGCTCTTGGACTTGGGGAGGGAGAGGAAAAGAGACAGCATATAAACAGGTAACAGCACCTACTCGCAGGCACTGGTGGGAAGGATCCCCTGGGAAGTTGGTTAAAAACTCAGATGCCCAGCTTCTGATCCTGAGGGTCGGAATCTGTGGTGTGGGGGCCAGACACCCGCATATGCTGGTATGGGGCACTGCGGCATTCCCTGAGTAGGATCAACGGGGAAATCACGCTACTGTGGAGTCAGGACATTGCCCGGGTGAGCCTGGACAGGGCCCTCCCCTCTCCCCAGCTTTACGGAGGGGTAACTGACAAACAACACGGTAAGAGATTTAAAGTGTGCTCTGCGATGATTTGATCTACGTCTACAGTGTGAAAAGATCCCCCCCACGTCCATCACTTCACATACTTGTCTCTTTTGTTCTTTTGGGGAGAACATTGAAGTTCTGCTCTCTTAGCATATTTCGGTCATACTGCAGTGTTTTCAACGACAGCCCCCCAAGTGATACATTAGATCCTCAGACCCTGTTCATCTTCTAGTGCCACGTTTGCACCCCCTTGCCAACCTCTCCCTATTTCTTCCACCCTCAGCCTCTGGCAACCACCCTCCTATGCTCTGTGTCTAGGAGTTTGACTTTTTCTTTAGATTCCACAGTGATACCATGCGGTATTTGTCTTTGTCTGTTTTATCTCACTTAGCTTCTTGATTGGACACGCTCATGCATTTGTGGGTGCAGTGCCCTTGGAATGTCGGGTGTAAGGCACCTGGCACAGAGTCTGGCTAGCCACGGGAGCCCTGTGGCCACACCACAGGGGCATGGCCATTCTCGGTACATTTATTGAACGGATTTATTGAAATGCAAAGGGCAAGGAAGGCAGGAAGGTCACCCGTCAGTCTACTTCCTTAGGGCTCATGTCAGAGGGCAGCAAGGAGCCAGCTGGGTCCTGGCTGTGCCTGGGTCCTGCTGAACACGTAGCACTTTACATGGGTGTAAAGATACCACTTAACCACAGAGGTTAAGACACCTTAAGACACCAACCTCGGGTTGGGCCAGACATCTTAGTGCTCTTCGCAAAGGAGTGTTTAGGAGGCTTGTGAGGCTCTGCAGAGCTGCAAGACTCGATCCAGCCAAGATCTGAATTCCGTGTTCTAGCAGCTCCTTTGGTCTGATTCACACATTTCGTACCAAAGCATTCACTTTCTCACAGCATTTATTAATTTCCTGTGGGTATGCCTTATTGCCTTTGCTAGGTCCTAAAGGCCAGGAACTGGACAGATGACACCTTTTCTTCCTTAACCCAGTGCTGTGCAAACAATAAGTACTCAATACGGGCCTGTGGCTAATTGATAATTGATCTGTTGCAGCAGGGAGGGAGGATGCCAGCTGTGGCTGTTTTGTCCTCAATTTGGGTTCATTTCCACCTTTAAAGAGCTTGTGCATTATTATATTATCGTATTATGCAAACCAAATATCCTAAAAAGACAGATAGTTAACAAACAGACTAGTAGATTAGGGATTGCCTATGGGATTCATCCTAATCAACCAGCCTACTTATCTGCCTGTGATCAGGGCCCTGAATCTTTATCATTCAGCCGAGTGAAGCAACATACCAGGTTCCCAGAGGAGTAGAACGGGATTTCAATTACATATCCATTTTTTTATCACTTCACTGAAATAACATGGGCTCCCTGGCTCTAAATTGCTAAAAACCAGTTTAAGTTAAGGAGACAAATAGACACTAATTACAGAGCAATGTGGAGTCCAAAGAATCAAGGCACTTGGCCGAGAAATGCCTTCCGTCACTCCCTCCATTGCAAAGTGGGAAGAAATTGCAATTTCCTCTCCTGCTACTTTATTCCCAGGAACCCCTCCCCTCAGGAGGGTAGGAGTATGGCGGGGTGGGGTGGGGGGGGGCTACAAAAGAACCATCTGGGGAGAGAAGTTTAGATGTTCCTCTTTTAGCCCTGGCAAGCTATTAACTCGAAGACCATGGCATCTGTTTCTTTTGTATAATAATCTGCGCTGTTGTCTACATTCTTATGTATTTAGAGGCATCCTCTAAACCTACTCAGAACTGCAGCCTCCCACTGAAAAGAATGATAATACATAGGCATCAGGTGACCCCACGAGCTCCATGCTAGCTCCGTGACCAATTGGTTGAGTGACCTTGGACAAGTTACTTCATTTTCTGCTTTGGTTTCCTCTTCTCTACAGTGAGATCCACTGGTATGCTGGCAAATATTTGACTGGCTCTCCAGGGAGGAAAAGCCCTTATTTGTAGCTTTTGCCAGTTTCCATGGTGTAAATACTCCCACCATGGCCGATTTCAAGCTGCCCGCCTGATGTCACTGAATATGGAATGGGAAGAGATGCCCACAGTCAGCTCTCACGAGCTGGCATGAGATGGTTTCAGCATACCACTGGCTGAGAGATCGCCCATCATCAAATCGAATGATAATGGGATGGTCCTACAGAGTGCACGCGCTCTCTCTGCCTGTCTAGGTATGTCCATAGTCCTAGTTCCTTTTTTTTTTTTTAATGTTTTATTTATTTATTTTTGAGAAAGAGAGACAAAGTGCGAGTAGGGGAGGGGCAGAGAGAGAGGGAGACACAGAATCTGAAACAGGCTCCTGGCTCTGAGCTGTCAATATAGAGCCCAACGTGGGGCCTGAACCCACGAACTGTGAGATCATGACCCGAGCTGAAGTCAGACGCTTAACCTGCTGAGTCACCCAGGCGCCCCCATAGCCCTAAAATTTGATGACAGGCAAGAAGGAAAACATCTGGTTTCTGCCCATCTCAGAGGCGGGGTAAGAATAAAGGAAACAGTGTTTTCAACATGAGATAAAAATAAAATACAGAATTTAGTTCATTCTTTATAGCAGTGTTTAATGAATATGTGATAACATTTATTAATAAAACGTAATAATTGTATTCAAAATTTCATTGAATGGAAAACACTCTTCTCTGCTTTTGTGCCTTTGTGAAGGGGAAAGTGGACAATTTATTCCCTGTCAAGGGAGTTTGACAAGAAATAGATCAACAAGGTGCCTTCTCCCCGTCTGTCATGTCCAAGTCCACATGTTCAACAAATGCTCAGCATCTGCGTATCGATGACACCTCCTGGCCATGAGGACTTTCCTCTTTTAAAAATGGCAGCGATCTGATAATCAGGCACTGAGTACTGACTGGACCCTTCAAGCCTCCCACCATGCGTCCTGTTACCTGCGCTGACATTCATTTCCCTGGGTCAAATGCTTCTTCCTATAGCTTCTCTGCAGACCCTTCCCTATCATGTATGGCCCCTCTTTCTTTGACCCAGCATAGTACCATGGCAATAAAAATCTCTCTTATGGCACAGGTCTTACCCTACCTGGATTACAGTCACCGATACACTTGTCCTATCCCCGAATCAGACAGTGAGCATCTTGCAGGAGGAGATTAGGTATTATTAATCATTTTTTATTTCCTGCAGTGTGCTTAATAAGTGCTTTTTGAATTTTAATTGAATTTCTATGACTAGAAGCTGATGTACCTCCTTAATCTAAAGAGTTCTTTAAAAAAATGAATTCAGAAGTTACATCCTATTGAAGAATATCTAGAATAACATTAGCCAGAACTGTTGGGATGGTAGACGACCACATTCTTGGTACGCTTTGTGGTGGTAAGTTTTTGATGCCAAAAGACACACCCTCGGGGCGCCTGGGTGGCTCAGTCGGTTAAGCGTTCGACTTCAGCCAGGTCACGATCTCGCGGTCCGTGAGTTTGAGCCCCGCGTCAGGCTCTGGGCTGATGGCTCAGAGCCTGGAGCCTGTTTCCGATTCTGTGTCTCCCTCTCTCTCTGCCCCTCCCCCGTTCACGCTCTGTCTCTCTCTGTCCCAAAAATAAATAAACGTTGAAAAAAAAAAAAAGACACACTCTCACCCCCTCTCACATGCACGCAGTAATTTGCCTGACATTCCAGCTTCCACTTCCTTAAATAAAGTACCTATTTATACCCACATTCATTAATTTTATAATTGGAATTACCTGAACAAGAATGTTTTCAATTAAAAAAAAATCTAAGAACATGGAACATTGCTAGGTGCCATGCAAGATATGGAAGTGATGGAACAGAGTCCATGTTCTCAGGGACCTTAGAGTTTTTCAAGGTCAAAGCAGTTGAAATATATGTAAGCAGTCTGAGATTAGTTGGGGAATGTTTGACCTAAACCTTGAAAGATGAAGTAGAATTTGGGTAAGAAGAGGAAGAGGGAAATGGAGAAGAATAGAAGAGATAGAGGAAGAAAACTAAAGAGGGAGAGAAAGAGGTAATTGTAGGACTTAAAGGGAAAAGTGTGGCATAGGGAGAAGTGGATGAATAGGAGGAGTCTTGACTGACTGGTGGGTGGTGTTCATGCTCGGAGATAAATTACAGATTTATCTGAGAACCAAAAGATGTAGGGTCACAGACGTCTTTGAGCTTAGACTTTTTCTCTAAGAAGCCCTAGGAAGCCACCAGATCTTTTGATAAGGGAAGTAGCCTGATGACAGATCTTGGAGGGTAGGACCAGAGGGTAGAAAGCAGTTAGAGTCAGAGCCTCTGGTGGGACCAGCCAGGAGAACTGGGGATTCTGGGTTTCACCGTCATGTAGTGGCCATGAAGATGGACAAAAAGGGACAGGAGTCAAGGCCCCAAGGAGGGAGCATGACCTGGGGGCTGGTCAAAACTGTTTAACAGTGAATTACAGATCAAAGTAAAAGGTGATGGGTGGGTAGCTCTTGAAAGAACACAGATTATGGGAATGAGAACGGAATGTAGAAGCCATTGGAAAACCCAAGAAGACCCATGGAGGTGGCTGCTCTTTCTGTCCCTCCTTCCCTCTCTTTGGACCCCAGAACCAAATCTTCTTCTTCCTACACAACTCCTCTGCTTTCTTATCTCTACCCTCTGGCTTTCTCTGATCACTTACTCCCTCCTGTCCCTCAGCAAGTTCAGCCATCACCTTCGGCCCTCCCACTGCTAAGTGACTCAGCTACTCAATATTTGCCTCTTCGCACTTCTGAGGGAGCGCACCTGGTTGACTCAGCATTCCGTACCTGTTACATTCTAATCTTGTGGGTGGCCAGCCAACCTATGGCTTGGCTGGTCTTGGCTCAGGTGCCCACTCCTGGTCCAATCAACCTAGTCTGGTGGGGGTGGGGTGGGGCCAGAATCTGGCTCACGTGATAAAATGCAGAGCCCGGGTACCATAGGCAGGGCCTTAGAAAAACCTATGGGTTGAGTAGGGGGGAACGCATCATGATTATTATTTCTTTACATATTCTTTGGATTTAGAAGCTAAAGATAATGATGGGGTCAATAATGACTAACTAACTGTTCACAAGACTCACTAACTAGAAGAATAAAAATGTCAGTGACAGAAGAATAAGAAAATGTGGCAGGGAAACAGGTAGAAACAGGAAAATGATATGCACATGTAGGGGCGAGTTTCACTTATGCATTCATTTAGCAAATATTTATTGACTACCTACCATGTGCCAAGGATGGTGTTAGGTAGGTCCCGAGGGATTCATGGACTTGAAACATTGGAACCATCAATAATCTAATAATAATGATATTTCCCGTCTATTAAGCTCCTACTGCACTCAGTGTGCTTTTTGGTTTACTATCTCATTTAGCCCTTACAACCATCTTTAAAAGATGCTATTATTCATTTCATTTTACAGTTGGGGAAATTAAGAAATTAAGTCTCAGAAAGATCATGTAACCATCCTAAGGCCCTACAGACCGACAGATGAATGGATAAATAAAATGTGGTGTGTGTGTACGTATCCCTATCTATCTATCTATCTATCTATCTATCTATAATGGAATATTATTTAGCCTTAAAAAGGAATACAATTTTGATAGATGCTATAACATGGATGAGCTTTGAAAACATGATACTAAGTGACATAAGCCAGACACAAAAGGGCAGATATTATCTGCTTCCTCTTTTGTTGTGTCTAGAGTGGGCAGATTCATAGAGACATAACAGACCAGAGATCACCTGGGGCTGAGGGGAGAGAAATGGGGAATTATTGTTTTGTGGGTATAGAACTTCTGTGTGAGGTGGTGGACAAGTTCTGGAGTGGGATGGGGTGATGGATGCACAACAATGGGAATGGACTTAGGGCCACTGAACCGGCCACTTAAAAATGGTAAAAACGTATATTTTATACGCAACATATTTTATTTTCTCGTGATGAAAAAGTTGCACATAAATTCCTCTGGCTGCTGTGTGGGGAATAGATTGTGGGGTTTCCTGGTGGGGCGGGGGGGGGGGAGAAGCAGAAGACCGATGTGGGGGCGTCTGTCCTGGGGTCTTATTGAGATGATGGTGCCTTGGACCAGAGTGGTGCCAGCAGAGATGGGGAGAGGACCAGAGATGAGCTGCAGACTTGTCTGAAGGCAGAGAGCTGACAGGGTGCACCATGCATGTAGGATGTAAGGAAATGGGGGATTCCGTGTGACACCCAGGGTCTTGTCGTGAGGCACAGGATGCATGATGGTGTTGGGTTCTGATACTTTAGGGGAAAATAGCTGAAATGCTCTCAGCGGGGAGCTGAGCAAATAATATACTTGCTTAGTGCCATCCAAGGAGGAGGAGAAGGGTTTGGGGTGAACATTACAAAACACAACAACAACAGATCTTTCTAATAGAATGATTCTGAGCATGCAGTCCGTCAGGTTAAGAGTTCCCATCTGATTGTGTACAGGAACCGCTCTTGGTGGGGCAGCCATGCAGAAGATGCACTTAGGGCTGGGAGATCTTTAAGACCCATGTCGATCCTCAGATTCCTTCATCCTAAATTCTTAGAAGTCTTTGCAAATAAAATTTCCGTTGCAGATTGAGACAGAAGCCAGATTACACAAGTGGATGGTGAGGTAACGAGGCTGTGCCTGCAAATCTTGAGATAATTTTTAAGAATCTCATAACCAGGGAAGTCAGTGGTGTCAAAGAGCATTTTTTTTCTGCTTTCTTTTTCTATTTTTCCTTTTTTTCCCTTTCTTCCTCCCTTCTTCTCTTCCTCCCTTCCTTCCTCCTGCTCTCCCTCCCTTCCTGCCCTCCCTCCCTCTTCCTTCCTTCCTTCCACCATCTCTTCTTCCCCAATTCACCCCTACCTCTGCCTCTGCTATTGGGGTGCCTGGGTGGCTCACGCAATTGAGCATCCAACTCTTGATTTCAACTCAGTCAGGATCGCACGGTTTGTGGGATTGAGCCCTGCATCAGGTGCTGAAAGCCTGGAGCCTGCTTGAGATTCTCTCTCTCTCTCTCTCTCTCTCTCCTCTCTCTCCCCATCCCATGCTCATGCCCTCTCTCTCAAAATAAGTTAAAAAATTAAAAAAATAAAAATAAAATGGAAGAAAATGATCTCATACTGGCTATTCTCTAAGAGGACCTTGGGCACTAGGTGATGTGAGGCTGGCTGGGTATTTGGGGTTCAGATGGGGACATAGAGAACCCATAGAGAATGTGGGTCCCAATCCACATCACCCCAGCCACCACCGTGATCCCTGGACGTGTCACCACCAACCTCCTTGGCTCAAATCGCTTCCCGCTGTGCACCCATAGCACACAGATTGCAGGTAACTTTACTCCAGAGAGCCAATTAGCACAGACCCAGCCTGGGTAATTACAGTCTGATAAGATCCTTGCGGCAGATATCCAGGGCAGATAAAGTACTAGGAAGCCATTTCTCAGCAGAACTTTGTGGGAAACAGTATTATAACTTGCCTTCCCTCTCCCCGTCTCTGCCCTTGGTCCCCACCCCTGCCTCTCCCAAAATGAAACCGGGCCCAGAGAAGAAGGAGGTGAGAGCGGATGAGAGAGACCCCAGAGTAGACAGCCGCCCTCTCCCCGGCCTGGGCCACAACCTGCACTTGCCTCTCCATCAGCCCTGACAGGTTGTCGTTATCCAAACCTGGACATGGGACCAACTCACTGGGAGAGCCAAGGGATTGTTGTCACCAGACAAGTCAGGTGACCTGACTCGATGGTTGGGCCGGGCGACCGGGCTCTACTCACAGTGGCCTCTGGCCCACAGCCACCCTCCACATTCCCTCAGACCACAGGGGCTCCGACCTCCTGCCCTCCCCATGCCCTCTGGACCTGGGCAGAGGCTGCTGCTGTGTGTGAGCCTGTCTCTCTTCCTCCTCCTCCTCTATCCCACATTTGTCACCTGGACCTCCCCAACTGCCCCTCACCAGCCTCCCCACAGCCACCAGGAAAATGTGCAAACACAGCCTTAGCATGGCTGATTCCTTCCTGTCAGATCTATTAAGAAACAAAACATCGCAGATACTGTCAAGATCCACTGTGTACCATTCTCCACCCCAGTTTTCTCTTTTGAGGTCTTCAGCTATAAATTTTTCTTTTGTGGCTTTAAATTGTTTAAATTAGCCAACAGTCAAGTTGACCTCTGTTTGTGTTTTTCTTAATGTTTATTCGTTTACTTTGAGAAAGAGAGAGAGAGCATGTATGTGCGTGAGCAGGGGAAGGGCAGAGAGAGGGAGAGAGAGAATCCCAAGCGGGCTCCACACTGTCAGCGCAGAGCCCCGCGCGGGTCTCATCAAGAGTCAGGACGTGGTTAACCGACTGAGTCACCCAGGCGCCCCGACCTCTATTTTTGGTGCACGGTTCCGTGAGTTGTAACATATGCAGATGTACACAGTGCCCTCACACTCAGAATACAGACCAGCGTCCTCAGTCCTGAAAAGTCTTGTGTCACTGTGTGTGGTCCAACCTCCCCTCCTTCCCTAACTCCTAAACTGCGCCCGTCTGTTTATCACTATAGTTTGCTTTTAAAGAAGCACCGTCCGTCCGTGCAGTGGCGCAGAGCGTAACCTTTTGAGACTAACGTCTTCACTCGACATCTTCGAGACCCATCCAAGTTGCTGGGTGTGTCAATAGTTTGTTCTTCCTTTTTATGGCTGACTAGTATTTCATTTCATGGAGGAAAACGGGTTTGTTAATTCACTCCCCTGAAGACGTGCCTGCTGCTGTTTCTTCTTACGGGGGCCTTCTTCCCCTCCTCCTCCTCCTTACCAGTCTGACTCCTCATCCTTCTTCTTCAGACAGCAGTTTAAACATCTCTCTGCCAGGGAGGCCTCTCAGACTCTAGACAGGATTAGGTTTTTCCCCTAGTACTTCCTGCAGGAAGTACGTGCTCGCTTCAGGGTAGCTTTTGGGTTAAATCACCTGCCCCGCGCCCCACCAGCCGTAAGTTTCACGAGGGCGAAACGATGCAGTCACGTTGTCCACTGCTGTATTTCTGTCACCCGGTGAGTCCTAAGAAATGTGTGTTCGGTGAATAAATGTCAGCTTGATTTTATAACCCTGGGGTCTCGCATTGTACCAAACATTCAGTGCATCACAATGGGTATGTGACAAATTAGTGAAATTAGTGGGGTTTTCTTGTTTGTTTGTCTTTTGGGTTTTTTTGTTTGTTTTTTGGTTTTGGGGTTTTTTTTGGGGGGGGGGTACATCCCTCAATAGACACGTTGGTTTATGCTGCTTTATCTGTACTGACCAACCTTCTGAGTGTTCTGAATCGCCAGTCTACTTCCCTTTTCGCAGTTACAAAGGGAAACTGAGGTAGCTTATAATCATGATACACTCCAATAACACAAAGATATAGCCTGGGATAAAGTGAAACTGAGGAAGAGTCAGAATGGGAGACGTAGAAAAATCTAGAACGCAGGAATTCCTGCCATAAAGCCTGAGCTTCCTGGCAACCAAAGACAAAAGGGAAGCCACGAGTGACAGATTTTTGTGTTGCCCGTCAGTCAGAATTACACCAGTTTCCCTGGAGAAGCTGGAGCTGAGGGAAGTTTCTCATCTGAGGCTTCAAAAAGGAATGTGGAATCAACTTTGAAAGTACCGTTCTTCCTTTAAATGTCATTGCTAGACCCTTAACTTTCCGGTCAAGCATTCCTTTGGTGGGACCTTGAAAACAGTCTGCCTAAATACAAGCCGATAAATCTACTTCCATGTGGAGCCAAAACCATTCGGTCCAGATGTGCAGCTCTCTGATTGTCTGGCTTGATCCACAGATAAAATCTAGAATATCTGAGGCGCCTGGGTGGCTTGGTCGGTTGAGCGTCCAACTTCGGCTCAGGTCATGATCTCACAGTTTGTGGGTTCGAGCCCCGGGTCAGGCTCTGTGCTGACAGCTCAGAGCCTGGAGCCTGCTTCGGATTCTGTGTCTCCCTCTCTCTCTCTGCTCCTCCCCTGTTCATGCTCTGTCTCTCTCTGTCTCAAAAATAAATAAACGTTAAAAAAAATTTTTTTTTTAAATCTAGAATATCTGGAGGAGTAGTTGGGCACAGGTCCTTCAGATAATCCTCCACGAATATGATTTCTTGCCCCGGCTTTTCACGACAGCCAGCAGCAGACAATTCGAGTTTATGTTTCCCAGGGAGGGTGTGGTATGTTCGCATCCTGTGTTGTCAACACAGGGCAGCACGCATCCCTCACAGGCCAACCAGACGGGTGACAGGATCACCATCCTCCTATGCCATCAAGGCCTCAGCAAGGCCCTCATCTGATCAGGCTACCATTTCCCCACCACCCTCAGCTAGGCCACCAATATAAAGTCGTGGATGAGGCCCCCTCCCCATCCCATGTTCCTGGTCTATGCAATGCCAGGAAGGACCCTTTTGAAAAGTTGGTTCAGTTTCAGGAGGATTGGAAAAAGAGAACTTTAAGGTGATATCAGATCCTGGGCTGAAATACTTTAAAAAAAACTTTTTTTTAACATTTATTTATTTTTGAGACAGAGAGAGACAGAGCATGAACGGGGGAGGGGCAGAGAGAGAGGGAGACACAGAATCGGAAGCAGGCTCCAGGCTCCGAGCCGTCAGCCCAGAGCCCGACGCGGGGCTCGAACTCACGGACCTCGAGATCGTGACCTGAGCTGAAGTCGGACGCTTAACCGACTGCGCCACCCAGGCGCCCCGAGAAATACTTTTAAGAGGATGAGAGTATGAGCTAACATTTGGATATAGAATGCATTGCTATGTGCATATGCTCTTCCTGAATGCTGGGCAGGAGGTGGGCTGGGCACGGCTCACCGTTATCCCCATTTTCCGATGATGAAAAGGTACTTAGGAGGTTAAATGAGCTTCCTAGAGCCACTCAGCGTAGTATGTCAGAACCAATACTTTAGTTTTTCTGGACTCAAATCCTGTGTCCTTTGCACTTCCCATTCACTATATTAATGTTCTAGAACACTACATGCTGACGTGGTATAAAGATCTTGTGAAATAATAAGAGAGGCGATTTTTATCTTTAGATCAAGAAGAAGGAGTCTCCAATCGCAATAAAAGGGATTTGGGTTAGACATTAGGAAGATATTTCTGCCGGGGAGAGTTGTAAATCATAAAAACAGGCCACTGAGGGGGACACTGGAATTTTCTTACTTATAACCTTTAAAAATGTGAGTGCTGATCTCGGTCGGAGGACAGTTTTGGGGTTATCCTATTTAGAGACCTCATGTCTGCCTTGAGCTTCCTTTTGACTTCCACCCTATCCTTCTGTGGCCAGGCCTGGGCTACTTGGAGGTGGGTGGCTGGGAGGGGGGGGGGGGGGCGGGCGCCATTAGCCTGGGGCCCTTGCCATTCATTGATCAATTCAACAATAGTTGTTGTGCTAAACCAAAACTGTATCAGAGTCTCAGCAGGATTGTTTACACCAGTTCAGGTGCAAAGGCTTTGATGAAGGAACTAGTTACAGAGACGTGGGCAGGTCAGGGGAACCAGCAAGGCACAGTGAGGGATCCGAAACCAGGAGTAACGACCAGGCAGCCTCATGAGGCAGCGCTGGGGCTCAGGGAGCCCTGGAGTCACAGGCACGAGGCTGTCTGGCGCAAGCCTTAGGGAGGACTGACCCTTCCGCCAGGTTCCCAGTGTCAGAGCAGGGAGGGAGTGGGAAAGAAACCCCCACCTCTCTCTCCCCTGCCTTCCCATCTCTCTCTGAGGCTGCACCGGCCTCGGCCAACAAGCAGCTCGTCATTGGGAGAGTCTGGAAGGTGTAGCACCCGGAGGTCAGCTTCCTGAGGCCAGAGAAGGGCAGAGATGGGCGGGCCCGGCCCGAGTGAGGAAGGAGCTCACAGAGAATAGAGAATAGCCAGCACGGTGGGCGCCAGGTCCACAGCACCCCTGCCTCCCCCTGCCTTTTACTCTGACAGTCACCACACACACACGCCATGCGCAAACAAGGAAAGGGATATGGCACAATAACGTGGCCGTGCGCGTGATGCAGAAAAACTGAGCAGGTGGAGTGTTGCAAGCCGAAGGGGGCTCTTTTAAGTGGAGTGGCCTGGGGCCTCCGAGGAGGTGACCCTGTGCAGAGATGCGGATGAGGGGAGGGCCTGGCTGCCTGGTTCCAGCAAAGGGTGAGAGACCCTCATACCCGAGGCCACGCTTCCACCTGGGCCACTGGGGAGGCAGGCTGGTGTGGCACAGTGCATGCACACGCGCATAGCGACAGCTTCCTTCGGGGGATGGGGCCGCAGCGTGGCTGCTGCGGGGGCTGCGGGGCTTCCTGGGCGACAGGCGCGGGTGGGGAAGAAGGCCGCTCTTCCCAATCGCTAGGCAGTGACCCAGAAAATGCCTCAGACTCCCGTGGCTTCTTCCCAAGAGCTTGAAGAGAGTGGCAGCTGGTGGACAGGTGGCCGAGCACCCACACTCAGCTCCTGCTGCTCCCCGCAGTGGTCTGGGGGCTCTGGAGTTGGCTATAATTGGGACTGAGGGACTCACACCCACCCCCTCCCCCCAACTCAGGCACAGACATGTTCCTCACAATCAATCAATCAATCTCTTTCTCTCTCTCTCTCTCTCACACACACACACACACACACACACACACACACACTCATAGAAGTACAGGGTTCCAGGAAAGCCAGCCTGTGTGCTGGTTCTGGGAGGCCCTCTTGGAAGAAATGACCTTCAAACTGAGTCCAGAAGGCAGAGTAGGAGTTAGTCCAGCAAAGAGAAGGCAGGAAAACGGTCCAGGCAGAGAGAATGACGTGCAAAGGCCCTGAGGTGAGGGGAAGCCAGCTTCCCTGGACCCAGGAACTCAAAGAAGTTCAGAATGGTCATGGCAGGAATTGGGAGAGGTCCTTCAAGCAGATGCAGCAGGGGGGCTGGGGGCCTCCACGCTCTCCTTCTGGTCCCTCCTGTGAGCTTCTAACTGGGAAGGACACACTTTTCCTGCATCTGGAGAGCTTTACAGTTTGCAAGATGCTTCCATGTCCATTTTTTCATCTGGTTCGCTGCCCGCTAAGATGAACGGCAGGGCCGAGATTCTGAACACCGGTGAGGACAGAAGCTCTGTGACACCTGGTGACTTGTTCAAGGGCACACTGCTAAGGGTCAGGATTCACAGTCTGGTCTCCTGGCTCCTAGCCTGATACTTGCCTCCCTGCAAAGTTCTATACAGACTCCTTGCCTGGGGCCAGGGTGATGGCCCAGTCTGCACCCCAGGCCGCACCCTCCCGGAGGCTGCCCTGCCTCCCCCTGGCTTTGGGCTCCCACCCTGGTGACGCCCCCTGAGACGGCGCACACACTCAGCTGTCCTGAGGCCGTGCCTGGTTCTGTGCTCTGTGGCTGAAGCTTTGATCCCCGAGTCCCCCCGAGTCCACGTCCACACAGGCAAGGGGTGCCTGGGCAGGGTCCCCGCACGGATTCCAAGGTGCTTTCTCTCCTCTGAAGAGGACAGGAGATTGCAAGTGTTCAGGTGTGAAAATTTCATTTTACAGCAGTTCTGCTCTCGTGGGCTCTCCACCTTACCCACCTGCCTCATGTCCTTGTTTCATACGTTTGTCTGAGCGCCCATGTTCTCCCTCCCTTGCTCCCTTGCTGAGGACTCTGTTATGTGTCCTGGGCTCTCTGGCCTTCTTAGACGTTGTCTGCCTTTCTAGGAGCTTCTCGCTCTGCGTGGTGGCCCTAGCTCCTCAACCCCCATCCCTCCCAGCCATACTCTCATTTCCACGGCAACCCCAACCAGAGAGGGGAGCCCGCCCCCCCCCCCACCGCCTTGCTTTCAGGGAGTCAAGTGGTTGAGGAGACATCATGACTCACCAGCCTCCGAATAACCTGGTTGGGCAGGGGGAGCGGGGGACGAGGGGACAAAGAGACTTTGAGGCCAAGGAAAGAGCAGCTATTAGTCACCAGGGGGAGAAAAAGAAAAGGAATTGATCAGACAGCAGGTGGTCCGAGAAAGCTCCCCACGCCCAAATCAGCCTTGAATTTAATAAGGGACAGGAATTAGAGTCGTGGGTGGATCCGCGTTACTACTGGTCCGGTCCCCTCTGTGCCCCAGCCCCCGGGGAGGAAGAAAGGCGAGCAGGCGGGCACCTGGGCGGATGCCTACTTGTGTCTTTGGAAGCTGAGGGTAAGAATGAGAGGAGACAGAGAGGAAGGAGATGTAGGCAAGAGAAGAAAAGAACAAACAGCCGCTAGAATCTCCAGGGGCTCTGAATATCTCGCATGCATCCCAGTGATGCGACCCAGTGCAGGGTCTTTTGTAGCTGGACGCTTGTCCTCCCTCCCTTCCTTCCCTTTCACCATGTGACCAAATATGAGTTAAGTAGTTAACAGTAGTTGTCGGCACCTATAGGTATCAGATTCTGGGTAGATGCAGGGAATCAGAGGTGAGGGGCGCACGATCCGTGCCCTCAACATGTTCAGTCTAATGAGAGATAAAAGCATGCACACAGTGACTCACCCTAATTGATGTCACAGTGAAAGGGATCTGTGTAGGGTCCGGTGGTGGCCCAGCTCTGACCAGAGGGCTGGGAGGGCTTCACGGAGCCTGGCCTCTGAGCCAAGACCTGGAAAACAAGTCAGAGCTAGCGCGACAGGCAGAGAGAGGAAGGGCAGTCCCAGCAAGAGGAAGAGCTGTGCAGTTCCTGGGTGGCTCAGTCGGTTAAGTGTCTGACTCTCGATTTAGGCTCAGGTCATGATCTCAAGATTCATGGGTTCAAGGGCCGCCTGGGTGGCGCAGTCGGTTAGGCGTCCGACTTCAGCCAGGTCACGATCTTGCGGTCCGGGAGTTCGAGCCCCGTGTCGGGCTCTGGGCTGATGGCTCAGAGCCTGGAGCCTGTTTCCGATTCTGTGTCTCCCTCTCTCTCTGCCCCTCCCCCGTTCATGCTCTGTCTCTCTCTGTCCCAAAAATAAATAAATGTTGAAAAAAAAAAAAAAGATTCATGGGTTCAAGCGCCAGGTCGGGCTCTGTGCTGACAGTGTGGAGCCTGCTTGGGACTCTCTCTTTCTCTTAATCTCTGCCCCTCCCCTGCTCACACACACACTCTCTCTCTAAATAAATAAATAAACATTAAAAAAAAGAAAAGCTTTGGTAAAGGATTGGGGGTCACTGATGGGCACAGTGTGTTTGGGGAAAATGTAGAATGTGAGAAGCTAGTAGCTGATGTCCCCTATAGGGCCCTGCTTAACAAGTGGCAGCAGGATGGGGGGTTGAAGAGGCTCCCAGCTTCTGGGATAAAGGACCTGCCTCCTCCCTACACTGGTCAACGTGACTAAGCCACACTACCCAGCGTAAGGTTCTAGAGAAGGGTAAGGGGACCAAGAGACCTTTGTTTATGTGGCCGTCGAAAGGGTCTGGGCTTTTGGGTGGCTTGGCTTTTGGGTGGAGGCAGCGGGGACTGGGCACATCCTTCTAATCGTACCCACTCCTTTCTTCAGTTTCTAGTCCTGCAAGATCTTCCTCAAGCCCCTCTCTACCTCCTCAGAGAACATTCACCTTCACTTACCTATGGCAGCCTCAGGACAGAGTCCAGCTGTTCCTGCCCTCATTCTATGGCAGAAATGGGAGCAGAGCCCTGAGGAATCCCAAGGAGAATTGGAATAGGAACACTTGAGAGGAGGATTTCGTATTGTAAATGAGCACAAACAATTTAGAAGGCAAATTGGAAAGGTGTATCCAGAGTCTGCTGAAAATCCCTCACTGGCTCCCCATTACCTTAAGGATAAAATGTGAACTCGTTGGTAACAGAACACGGGCTGCCCCTCCTAGCCGCTCAGTCTCACCTCCCCTCATGAGCGTCTGGGGACCCCTCCACACCCACATCTACGCCCCACGGTCCTTGTGCCACCAGCAGGTCCTGGAATACATTGTGTTTTCTGGAGCTGTTGTGACTTGAATCTTGCTGTTTTCGCTGTCCAGAATTCCCTTCTTTACCTTATCCACGAGGGTGACATTCCCTACCATTGCAGCAGCTTGCTTGGCCTTACCCATATCCCTCGGCTTATTTGGAAGTAATTTCCTGGGTCCCCGTAACTCTTTGCATCTCACATTTGTAGTATTTTTCAAACTGTATCATTTATGGACTTGTGCCCCACTAGCCAGCAAGCCCCATGATGGCAGAGTGAGCTTTTTCATCTTTGTATCCTCAGTGCCCAGGACAGTCTCTGGCACATAGTAGGTGTCCAAGGAATATTTGGTGAAAGCATGTATAAGTCGTAAAAGTTATTCCGCCCCTTGATTTGATAATCTCAGTTGTAGACATTTATCCTAAGGAAATATTACATCCCTTTGATCAGTCTGTAATTCTTTCCTGTATCTCTTCTCTTATTTTTTAATGTTTATTTATTTATTTTGAGAGAGTGAGCACAAGCAGGGGAGGGGCAGAGAGAGAAGAAGACAGAGAATCCCAAGCAGGCTGACAGCGTGGAGCCTGACACGGGGCTAGAACCCACAAACCGTGAGACGATGACCTGAGCTGAAATTGAGAGTCGGACGCTCAACCGACTGAGCCACCGAGGCGCCCCTGGATCTCTTCCCGATCTATTGCAGCATTTGCACATCAGCTATTTACCAAATGCTTACCAGGCACCAGGCAAGGTGACCAGACCAACCATTCCCTTCTGCCTGGTGCCATCCTGGTCTTACAGCTGGAAAGTTCATTGTCCTGGAAATCAGTCCCAGGCAAGTCAGGCGGGCTGTTCACCCTGGTGCCAGACTTCATTTTTCATAGGCTGGAGTTAAAGTTAAGAACCAGATGCTCCAGGTCCTGCCCTCAAGGAGCTTACATCCTAAAAGCAGGGGATGACCCCAAACGTAACCATGAGCATGCTGTTACAAAGCTTGGCACCAACTGCTGTGAATGCATAGGGTAAAAAGCAATGGTTGCTGCATGTGTGTGTGCGTGTGTGTGCATGTGTGCGTGTGTGTGTGTGTGTGTGTGTGTGCGTGTGTGTGTGTGGGCAGAGGACGGTTTGTAAAGGGGGTAGTATTAGAGCTGGGCAGAGAGAGAACTGTAGGGTTCTCCTGACAGACAAGGCAGGCTGCTCACAGGCACCTCCTTGGGGCTCGTGCTCCATCCTGCCCCACGTTCTGTGCTGTGTGTGGTTGTACAGCTATTGTCTCCAAGGGAAGGGTCGTGCTTCTCACACCCTTCCCTGTGCCAGCCAGCGGTTGCCCTTTACTGTCTGCTGCTCCCTGGTTTCCAGTCTTCTTGGCACAGAAAAGATTCCAGGTATTAGCCCCCCATCTTTGGTCACCTTTGCAAGCGGGGTGTGCCTAACTCGAACGCTTTTCACCTTGCTCCAGTGTGGTGTTGTATGCCCTATGCGTTTTCAAACCAAAGCTCCTGCCTCAGGCAGTCCTCTCCTGGCCTTGCCTACTTTCTCCGGTAGCCACCTTCCATGACGGCATGAGGGACAGGGCGTGTTATGGACTGAATCGTGTCCCCCACAAAATCCCGTGGGACTGTTTTGGGAGACAAGAAGGAAAGTGACTTTTAGTCTCTGGAACAGTGAGAAAATAAACTGTTGTCTAAGTCTCCTAGCCCACGGCACTTTGTTAGAATGGCCCATGCTGACTAATGTAGGGATGCTTTAATATTTCCCAGCTGAGAGTCTGGCCTCTTCAACTGAACCAGGCCCATCGGGGCAGAAGCCTAGTCTTTTTTTTTAATTTTTTTTTCAACGTTTATTTATTTTTGGGACAGAGAGAGACAGAGCATGAACGGGGGAGGGGCAGAGAGAGAGGGAGACACAGAATCGGAAACAGGCTCCAGGCTCCAGGCTCCAGGCTCTGAGCCATCAGCCCAGAGCCTGACGCGGGGCTCGAACTCACAGACCGCGAGATCGTGACCTGGCTGAAGTCGGACGCTTAACCGACTGCGCCACCCAGGCGCCCCAGAAGCCTAGTCTTAGAACGATCCCACATGGACAGGGCCCAGCATGGTGAACGGTAAAAACCTAGTCATTTCTGAGGGGCAACAAGAAGAGGGGAGATCTTAGGAGCAGCAGGAAGGAATGGGGGTCTTAGGACAAAGCCATCAAATGTGTGAACAAAAGAGCCGATGACACTCACCCTCCTTGTCTCCTTAGACGTCTCTCCTCTCCCAAGAGTGGAGGCACGGATCATATTCTGGAGATGCTCTAGGCAATTGTTGTCATTGAAGGCGGGACTTTGGAGGTCCTTTGGAGGTCTCTTGTTCTAGAATCCTGACATCTTTCTTTGGTCACTTGGTAGACGCCTCTTACAGTTATGAAACAATTTTATGGTTGGCCCTCACAATCAGGCTTGGACATAGGGACCTGGCATTAGCCCTGTTTTACAGATGGGAACACTGAGGCTCAGAGGCCAAGTGCCCTGTACAAGGTCACATACCCACTGGATGAGGGACCCAGGCCTCACCTCCAGGTCTCTTTCCCTCCCAAGTCCGTGAGCTTTCCACCCCAGTGCCCTGGAGCAAAGACCCCATCACTCGGGTCGGTGTGGCTGGGTGGCCCCTCTGACCAGTGGATCACCCAGTCCCTTCTCATTCCTGCCCTGTGGTCAGGGAGCATGTTCCCCGGGCCGAGAAGGCAGCCCGCAGCTATTCTTTCCACAATTGCTCCTTTCAGTCCAGATTTGTTTTTTGATTTGTTTTCTGTTTGTCTTTTCTTCTGGGGAGGGCGGGAGGGATGGGGGAGGCTCAGCCTTTTCTGCGAGCTCTGTGTTTATTTCTCCTTCTGTTGTGTGGGGATTTTAAATGACGAGGCTTTGATTTTTCTGCCTCCTTGGGAGATTTGTGCAATTTTTAAAAAACACACTGGCTCTGGTGCTACATTGCTGCCCAATTTCGCCTGCTGAGGAACCCATGGGTCTGTGAGTGAGCGCCTTCCCCCTCCTTGCGCGGGGCACACAGAAGGCACGGACTCCGTGCTTTGCTGGGCGAGAGTGGGGGGGCAGAGAATGGGGGCAGGAGAGATGCCAGGTATGGAGGGGGCCTCAGGAGAGCGTCTCCGCCAGCCTGCATTGGAATACTCACGCTCAAACATACAAGCCCACCCTCAGCCCTGAGAAGCCACGACGTGACACGAGAGAAGGTGTGCGAGCGTACATTCGCCTTTGGCCAAGAGCGTACATCCGAGGGAGCAGGCGTGAACACAGTTCTGGAGACACTCGAGCATGTCAAGGGGGGAGACGTGCCAGCTCTATGTACTTGGGCACACGTGTGTGCTGCCACATCCGTGGGAAGATGTCCACGGAGCCCAGATAACCATGCCCTTGCCTGGGCGCAGAACGGTAAACGTGCCGAGGAGATGGCAGGTACACGTGAAATGTTTGCGGAGCCCGGACACGACATCAGGAGACCCGAGTTCAAGCGCCCAACCTACTCCGGCGATGGCAGTACGTATTTTGAAGCAGATTCAGGAGTGAGCAAAGGCACACGCGTGTGCACCCGTGTTTCTTTTTGCGCCAGCCGAGGAGCGTGTCACGGTGTGTCCTGTGTCCCTGTGGGTGTGCATTCTTGCGTGTGCTTGGGGCTGGGTGAACACACGTTTGCAGGGACCATGGGAAGATGTACCTCCCGGATGTACGTGAGAGAACGTCGGGGTGTGTTTGTGCCTCTCAAAGAGCCACAGCAACGGCAGCGAAGACGGAGGGCAAATGGCGTAAGCTGCCTCCATGTCTGGAGACTCCGGAGCAGGCCCCGTGCGGGCTGCGACTCGAGCGGTGGCCGTTACCATGGCTATCACTAAAAAGACACTGCTGGTGCCTGTTTGTTTTCCAAATCCCCAATCTTGTGACAGTCCCTTCTGAAACTCAACCCCTTTCCCGGGCTGCTGCCTTCCCTCTCAGATCAGGAGATGAGAGTCCAGTTCCCTCCCAGTCTCCAGAGGGAGCAGAGGGGGAGGTCAGCCGGCCTATATTCCAACCCCCCTCCCCTCCCCCAAATCTCGGAGCATCTGGGGATGACTCAGGACCCTCTTGGAGAACCGGGGGGCTCCATGAAGATAGATAGCCCCCTGCACATCTTTGGGCTGGATCTCCTGGCCCAGCTCATGACTAACTGGCTGCCAGTTCTGTGGGGGGGGGGGGGGGGGTGCTAAGGATGATGCGGGGAGTCACGGCTGCAGATTGACAAGAGCTTGGCCTGGCAGCCCAGGCGGGGGAGGGGGACTATAGACAAAGGCCTGGTCCCAGGCTACGCTGGGCAGGCCTGCACACCATGACAAATACCTGCTCTTGGCCCCTTGGCGAGTCTGTGACTCGGTGACAGGGAGGCTGGAGGGATCGCCATGAAGGAGGAGGAAGGCTGAGTCAGGCTGTGGGAAGCTCCCTCCCACTCATAGGTGATGGGTCACAGTAGCTCATCTCTTTAAAGGCAGGGCCAGTGAGACCCAAGTCACAGGGTCCCTTTGCATATCAGCGAGTCAGCTTCAGAGATTCCAGGCCACATGCTGGACTGGCAGCCAGGCCTTCTCTGTATCATGGGTAATACAGAGCAGAGAGGGGGTACAGCCCATGCACGCCTCCCTGGAGGTGCACAGCAACAGGGTGACCCCCACTTCTCCCTCCAGACAGCTCCCTGAGGGCAGGCGTCGTGTCCTTTTCAATGACACCCAATCCTCCCTCCTCCAAGATGGCACCCTGCACTGGGCCCTGGTGACAGCAGGAAGTCAGTACATGTTCTCTGAATGAAAGGCAGTGCCCTGGGAGCCCTCAGACCTGCATGTTCCCATGTGGGACCCCGACTGTATGTGGGGACACCTCTTTACCTTTTCTCAACATTGCTTCCTTCATCTAAAAAATGAGGAGTTTGGATTGAATTATCTCTACACTTCCAGCACTGACATTTCATGATTCTATTAACTAATTGAATTGGATGGACATTATGGGGAATGTTGAACAACAGGCTAATTTTTCTTTGAACATTAACCAGATCCCCGGGCTGTGTCATTGTCAGGTCAGCAGAAAGCAGACTATGAAATACTCCTACCTTCTCTCCTTTTGTCAGTGAACAGACTCATCACGTCCTTCCTGGAACCTGCAATGGGGAGTTTGAAGACGTGTTCTGAGATTTCTGGTGGTTGGGATGCTTTGGGCACTAGCTGGCCCTTCAGGGGCAGGAGACCCAAGCTCCCTTCCGTGGTAACAGCCAGGCCTCTGACTCTGCTTGGGAGTCAAAGTGGGGGCTATAGAAAAGTGGTGGGGTTTTTTTTGTTTGTTTGTTTATTTATTTTTAAGAGAGACAGACAGAGCATGAGCAGGGGAGGGGCAGAGAAAGAGGGAGAATTCGAAGCAGGCTTGACTTGAGACGAAGTCAGCTGCTTAACTGACTGAGCCACTGGGGTGCCCCAAAATTGGGGGTTTGGGAAGTAGATCCTGGCTCCTGGAATAGAGACAGAAAACAGGGATATGTCTTTGTGGAGCCAGGGGGAATAGATGCCAGAATTCCTCCTTCCTCTAACTCCTGATTTGCTGGGTCACTCCCTCTCTGGATAGTCTTTTTCTCCTGGTGATAAGAGTTATGGGTTGAATTATGTCCTCTCCCCCATCCATACGTTGAAGTCCTCTCCCCCAGTACCTCAGAATGTGACCCTTATGTGGAAATAGGGTTGTTGGAGATTTAGATGAGGTTGTCCTAGAGTGGGAGGTGGGGACCCTAATCCAGTATGACTGGCGTCCTCATCCAAAGGGGAAACATGGACACAGACGCTCGTAGAGGGAGATGCCACCCAAAGACGAAGGCAGACGCAGCATGATGTGTCTGTGAGCCAAGGGATGCCATAACCACCAGAGGCTAGGCCAGGGGCCTGGGACCGGTCCTGCCCTCACAGCCCTCAGATGGGACCTTGATCCTGGACTTCTAGCCTCCAGAACTGAGAAACCATCAATTTCTGTGGTTGAAGCCCCCAGGCTGTGGTACCTGTTACTGTAGGCCTGGCAGATTAATACGATCAGAGGTGCCCCCCTGCCGGACAGGGTATTCCCTCCTCTCCCCCGTCCCCACCCCCGTCAGGACTCCACCCAAGAGAATGAGGTAGAGGGACTGTAAACAGCAGGCAAAGATCCTCAGGGAAAGTGATTTTTTGCAGCCCAGTCTGGCTTCCTGTGGATCTAGCTATTACTGTGGATCAGGAGGTCCTGCCTTCTATCCCACCTAATTCCCACCTGCTGTACGTCCAGCCCTTTTTGTCTTATTTGACCCTCAGAAGAGACAGTGGTCAACCGGAACCCCCACCTCCAGAAAACAGGCCTTGGTTGCCTAAACGGCTGATATGGAATCTCCTTCCCATAGCAGCTGACTGCCCCCAACCTCCCAGAGCAAGGAAAACCTTCGGCGCCCAGCCCCCACCCCCTGTCCAGACCCAATCCTCCAAATGTCCGCCTGATGACCTTTTCTCCCATGTCCCGGAGTAGGCGAGACAGGCTGTGGCCTCCTCCCCCGAGTCCAGCCCTCCCCTGCCTCCCTGGACCCCTGCGCACAGGCCGTCCTTCCCAAAGACAGGGTTTGTTTATGTGATCCCACACGCCTTGTCTCCAAACACAGCGTGGAAATAAGTCGCGGGGACGAGAGGCAGCGGCTGCGAAATCGCAGTGACCGATGAGAGGGCCTGATTGCTTGTGCGTAGCTGCTGAAAGGGGTCTTGACATTTTAAGTGCTCGTCACAGTGAGGAATGACAGCGGCAGACAATGAGACACTTCCTCTTTGCCTTTTGCTGGCTATTAATAAGTGTTTCTGATTCTGCAGATGTGGGAGAGATTCTGGGCCATTGGGTTGGGTGTGCTGTGTGTGTGTGTGTTTTTTTTTTTCTCACTTTGTCTTTCTCCCAGGTCCCCGTTTCCTCCTCTCTCCCCTGCCTCCCGCTCTGTGAGCCTGCCGCCAGTCTCCGTCTCTCCCCGGCTGTTTGTCTTGGAGTCAGATTTGTTAGTGCTCAGGAAATGTCATCAGGCAGCTGGTCTCCGACCTGCTCTTGGCTCTTTGCTCGAATCCAATCCCTTAGTCTCCCCTGGCTTGGACCAACTGCCAAATCCCACTCGCTTTCCCCAGGGTTAGAGAAGAAGAGAAGGAGTGTGGCGCACTGTCGGGGAAGACAGGGAGCATGTGAGGCTGGAATTGGGGACAGGGTGGCAGGGCACTGGCTGTATGATGCAGGACCACTGAGAGCAGTCAGTGTAGGCAGGGACAGAGGGGCCGGGTCTTGGGGACAGACCAGTTCAGAGACAATGGGAGGGGGGAGTAGATTCTTCTTCCCTTCCTCCTTTCAGCAGCACCGACTTCAGAAAAGCCACAGCCTTTCTGTCCTCCTCCAGAGCCTGCAT
The DNA here is from genome assembly GCF_022837055.1 of Prionailurus viverrinus. Lineage (NCBI taxonomy): Eukaryota > Metazoa > Chordata > Mammalia > Carnivora > Felidae > Prionailurus > Prionailurus viverrinus. The sequence continues at coordinate 14,076,064 of NC_062570.1, read as the reverse complement.
AGGGAGGGGTGTCGTCTCCCAGCCTTGGGGAGAATGTTGGCTGAGCGCATCTAAGAGGAGGCTGTTTGGTGTCCAGAAGCCCTGAGTCTCACTGTTCGTTGTTTTCAAATCCACTCTCTCTCCCAATTAGGGAGATCAACCACCTGATGTTCCCAGAATTGAGGCATTTTCCACAGAGCTCAAACTGGGACAGTCCTGGGGCCTACGAGGACCCTTAGTCACTTGACCCAAATCACCCCATGACTCCTGACCTGGCTTCTGGCGTGCCTTCTCAAGAGGTACCTTCCTGGCTTAGGGGCGCCTGGGTGGCTCAGTCGGTTAAGCGTCTGACTTCAGCTCAGGTCATGATGTTGGAGCCCCTTGTCGGACTCTGGGTTGACAGCTCAGAGCCTGGAGCCTGCTTTGGATTCTGTGTCTCCGTCTCTCTCTGCCCTTCCACCACTCATGGTCTCTCTCTCTCTCTCTCTCTCTCTCTCTCTCTCTCTCTCTCTCTTAAATTTATATAAACATTAAAAAAAAATTTTTTTTAAAGAGGTACCTTCCTGGCTTGAAATGTACTCTAGTGGAGAAGGCAGTGAGAAGGATGCAAGAGGGCAGCTTGAGTGGGAAGGAAAGAGCCTTCAGACCTGAGAGGCTCAGTCTTCTCATGCCAGCAGAAGAGAAAAGAGATGTCCAGCCAAGGGCGAGTGACACCTGGAGATGCCTTCCAAGCCAAGAGCCTCTGTGTCCCTGGGGGAACAAGGCTTGGGGGAACCAAGCAAATAGAGGGGCAATGCTCCTGCTCCAGGACCCGCTTGGCCCTCTACTCCCCTTGCCCTCTCCCCTCCCTCTCGCTCCCAGCCAGTGCCCCCCACCCCGCCCCGGCTAGCCCCCCCCCGCCCCCCCAGCCTGGCTTTGTTGGAGTCCAGCTCCAAAGCCTTATCCCAAGCCCGCAGCCTTTGGATCTCTTTATTCTGATTCAATTACATACACAATATGAGCTTTGCAAACAGAAAATTACACGCTGCAATAATTGAATTCTTTCCTGGACTTGAAGCTTGCTGGGCTGTGGTGTGGAGCAGCTCCCAGATACCCAGCCTCGCCCCAGGGCCCCACCTTCACTTAGCAAAATAACTAACATTTAAACACCATTTTATAGTTAATAGTGCCTCTACCTCCACTATCTCCTTTACGTTTTACAAGTAGGTGAAATAGGCTTTTACACACCGTGGTTAGTTCTTCCCTTTTTACGAGTGGGGAAACTGAGGCATAGAGCAATTCTAAGATGTGCTCAAAGTAACGGAGCAGGTGATTGTGTCAGAGCCAAGATCCAAATCGAAATTTTATGTGACAAATCTCATGGTTTCCCCCCACCCCCAGTCCAGCCTGACTCCCATTTCCTGCCCACCCTAACCACCACATGGGCCTGGCTCTCCTGGTCCATTGTGATTCATGAGAAAGGGCCTGATTACTTGCCCTCCCTAAGTCCAGGCCTCCGTGCTATCCAAGAGCCCTGGATATAATCACCATACCCCAAAGCCACTGTTTCTAGACCTGCCAAAACCCCCATAAACAAAGATCACGGTGGGCAATGCAAGAGAGCATGCTCTTTCCCGTCTACCAAATCTGTCCCCTGTAGGACCCACGTGACAACTACGTTTTCATTCATTGTTCCTGCCCTTACTTCCTGCCCTTACTGCTGCTGGTGTCACGAAGGTTGATGGAGCAGGTGCTCTGGGCTGGGCATTTCTCTCATTTGGTCCTCCCGGCAAATGAATAAAGCTATGATCATTTCCGTTTTGGAGATGAGCAATCGGGGCTTAGAGCAGCCAAAAAACCTTGTCCAAGTCTCTATTGGAAATAGGGACTAGAACCCAGGCTCGCCAACTGCAGTCTATGTTCTTAACCACAGTGCCGCATGGCTGGCTGGAGACATGGCCCCTTTCTTCCTCGCTGGTTCAGATCAACCTCCCCTTTGCACTGGGCTATTGAACTCCTTTCCTCATGGTCTCCTTGACTTTGGTCTTATGTTCACTAAATCCATCATCTGTACTCAGCTGGTGGGTGACTTAAACATCTCTAACAAGGCTCCAAGAAAAACTCCATATTTCCCAACTGCTCACAGAAAACAAAAGTTTGCACTCTGTGAGGCACTGGCAGGTGCTCTGTGATTCCTGTTTCTCTCCTGATTCCTTCTGCCTTTTCCGCTGCGTCGTATTCCCTAGCTATGCTAAACTGCTCAGAATTCCTTTATTGCAAACACCAGGAGGTTTCACACCTCAGTGTTTTTCACTTAGGCTTCTCCTCCTCCTTGGAGTTCCCATCCCACTTTTCTGTGCTGGGCTTAATCTTACTTCTTCATCAAGACTCAGCCTAGGCATCATCATCTCCAGAAAGCCTTTGCCGAATCTCAGGTGGGCTGAGTCTCCTTTGCTATGATTCCATAGTCCCCCGTGTGCACTGTCCTAAGAGGACAAGTTACTTGTTCATGTGTTGGTGACCTGTAGCCCTGCCCTCCAATCCTGGACTGCAAGCTCATTATCCAGGGACTGGATTGTTCTCTCTGTGTGCCCCAGCAGCTAACACAGTTCCTGGCTCACGGTAATCACTCATGACCTGTCTGTCGAAAGTCTTTAAATCACTACATTTAGCTGATGACACTACATGCATGATCATGTCCTCTTAAATACCTAACCCCAGAAGATTTCCCATGATTCCTGACACCCTGAATATAAAAGGAACTGTTTTACCAAATGGCCTGGAGTTGTATGTACCAATGGGAACTCTGTTTCTTAGAGATGAAGAAAAATTCTAGAATAAGAAAGTCTGTTCTTACACACCAACTGACTTTACACTGATTTCCTTAGAGGGTCCTAGAAAATGGGAAGGAAAGTTTGAGATAGTACAAAGTTAACCTGTCAATCTGAGGCTACTCTGACAGGCCTAGCCAACAAGTCAGAGATACAAGTCTTCTTTCTGCTAAGAATATGCCAGGCATTATTGTCATAAAAGGAAACCTGGAAAAAATGAAGACATTTACCACGCTCCTGATATAGAAGATTCAATATTGCAAAGATGTCAATTCTCCCCAAATAGATCTATAAATATTTAATGCACTTCCAATCAAGATCCCAATAAGGTTTTTCATAGAATCTGACAAGCTAATTTTGAAATCCATATTGAAACATAAATATCAAGAAAATCAAGATAATTAAAAGAAAGAAAAAGGAAAGGAGATGTGCTCTCTCAGATATCAAACATACTATATATTTATAGTAAAACTCTGTGGAATTGACTCAAAAATAGGTAAGCAGGCTGAAAGACGAGAATACCAACTCTAGCACATAGTAGACACTGAATAAATATTTGTCAGGTAAATAAATAAAGGTGGCATTTCACATCAATTGTGGTGCGACAATTGACTATTCATTAGGGGAAAAAATAGAGGTAGATTCTACCAGTCACAAAAATCAATTCCAAATAGCTTAAAAACCAAAGCATAAAGATATTCATAATATTTAAAAGAGACTATAGGACAATTTGTTTATGACCTTAGGGTAAGGAGGGCCTTCTAAATAAATGAAAATATGCAAAATATATAGAGCAGGGGTTGGCCCACCACCTATCTTTATGTAAAAATAGGGACACAGCCACATCTGTTGTACGCATTGTTTGGGGCTGCTTTTGTGCTACTGTGGGAGTTGAGTGGTTGTGACAGAGACAGTAGATCTCATGAAAGTGAAAATATTTACTGTCTGGCCATTTCTAGAAACTGTGCTGACCCCCGACACAGCATGAAAAGATTGATAAATATAACTATATCAAAAATTAAGGGGCGCCTGGGTGGCTCAGTTGGTTAAGCGTCAGACTCTTGGCTTCAGCTCAGGTCATGATCTGTCGGTTTCATGAGTTCAAACCCCTCTGCACTGTCAGTGAAGATCCTGCTTGGGATTCTCTCTCTTTCTCCCTCTCTGTCTTCCTCTCCCCCACTCACTCTCTCTCTGTCTCTCTCTCTCTCTCTCAAAAAAAAAATTAAAACTTAGCTGTCACAATGATGCTATGAACTAAGTTGGAAGTGTAAAACACAGACTTGAAGAAAATATTTTCAACATATAATAACAGACAAGAGATTGTAAGTATTGAGGTTATGTGAAGACAGCTTACAAATTAAGGAGTCACTCTAACAAGAAAAAGACGATTACCCCCCTAGAAGGGTGGGCAGAAGATATGAACAGGAAATTCACAGAGGACATTAATATGGTTGATAGAAACCCAAAGAGATGCTCAACCTCCCTGGTTTTATCACTCAAGGCCCCAGCAAGAAATAGAGGGTGAAATTAGGCAATTTGAAGAAAGTTTAATAAAGGGACCATTTACAGAGGAGTGGACCAGATTTAAATAAACAGACAAGGGATCCTGGGCCAATAATTTTATACTATGTGTATTTTGTATTATATATATTTACCACAATAAAATAGCATGTATGTCCTCCTCCTCCAAAAAGCATTAAAAAGCCAACTGTATGGTGTTTTAAAATATTCAAATATAAAGGCACAGACAGGTTGAAAATAAAAGATGCAAACTGCAAAGAATAAGCAGAAGAAAGCAGGCATGGCTATATTTCTATCAGAAAAAAACAGATTTTGAGACTAAAATATTACTGGAAATGATGGGTCAGTCTATCAAAAAAAAAAAAAAACCCTAAATAATCTTAAGTGTCTATGTACCTAATAACAACAGAGCTTCCCATATAGAAGGTGACAATTGACAAATCTAAATGCAGAAATAAAGAAATCCACAGGTATAGTTTTTAACAACTTCCTCTCAATATCTGATAGAGCAAATAGCAAAACAACGCCAGAGACACGCATAATTTGATAAACTGGAAGCTGTTGCCACCTCAAGGCTTGAAGGTCCAAGACCAAGAGTAGAAATCTGGGAGTACTGTATGGAGAGAGCTGATGACAGTAACTGTCCAGGGTGCATTAACCCACTGGGACCTGGCAGAGAAGGAAACAAAGGAATACAGTCCTCACCTTCATTCTCCTCCTGTCCTCTGAACCTTCTATTGGCTGAATCCAGCTGGAAGATGAAGGACAAGGAGCCTGTTGGAATGGTCCTTCAGGCCAGCTTCTTAGAGAACGGGATAGGGAAATGTGGGGAGTGGATCTGGAAGGGCCAAGTGAGGATATTCACACCCATAATCCATGAAAATGACTATCACAGCAACAGTGAGATGCCCCTTTTAACCCACAAAAATGGTAAATATTTGTCAAGTGTGAGTGTTGTGAAACATACTCTCAGACACTGATGGTAGAGAAGAAATTTGGTCAGCTGCTTTGGAGTCCAATTTTTCAACTTCCTTTTAATTTTAAGTATGCATATATTATACCCCAGCAATTTCACTTCTCTGTATCTAGAGAAACAGTTGTACTATTGCACAAAGAGGTATGTACAAATATGTCCATTGCAGTATTTTTTTTAAGTGAGAAATGGAAAACATCCCAGATTCCTATCAGTTGAGGAATACATTATATTATCTTTAAATAAATTGCATTGTAGTCATACGACAGGATAATATGCATTAGTTGAAAAGAATAGGATTGGTTCTAATATATACTATTATGGGTAGCTCTCCAGGAGGTATTATTGAGTGAAAAATGGAAGCTGTAAAATAATAATATGTATGGTATTTTATTTATGTAAAACATATGCAAAATAATCATATATTTTATACGATAAGACATTTACATCAATGTAAAATTGTGGCCATAGTCTAAAAGGATATGTATGTCATGATTAACTACGAGAAGATGGTCAATTTTTTAATAAGAAGACTGTATTTATTTTTTGTTTGTGAGGTTAAAAATTCATTACCACCACTATCACCACCAGTGGCAACAAAGCCAGAAAACTAGCCGTGTTGGAATGCTCTCATATGGAATTCTCTCATATGAAGCCTTCTGGTTCTGTCTATCAGAATTCCTCCCTCCCGTGCACCATCTGGACCACAAATCTCTGTTCTAGCATGTGCCACAGTTGGCCTTACACTAGGGTTCATGGTTTATGTGTCTGCTTTCCCTTCTGGACTATAATCTCCTTGAGTCCAAGAACTGTGCCTTTGTGATGGGCACTCTTTGCTTTCTTTTCTCATCTCTGTCCTCTTTCTGCCAACTGTTCGACTTAAGTCCAATCCATAGGTGACAGCAGTGCCCTCCGGGAACGACGCTTGTCAGTAACAAGTACCTGGGCAACTGGCCCAAGTTGGACCAATTAGTGTCCCTTTCTGGAAAATGAGGACCTGGGAGAGAGAGAAGGCTAAGCCTACAATATGTCAACCGCCATGTTCTCAACTTCAGGGACAGGAGAAGCAGACAAAGCTAGTTCTGAAGAGAAGGAGAGAAGGAGAAATCAAAAGACGTGCAGAAGGGAGCAAAAATCTGAACTCTGCTGGTGTTTGAGGACCTGACTCTGCCTTGCTTCAGCAACATCTCTCTGTCCCTTTATGTAAAGTCGTCCCTGCATCTTTATAAATGTCCATAGTTTTGACTAACATCTCCAGTTGGTTTCGGTCGCTTGTAACCTGGAGAATTCTAATTAATAGTGAAGAGCTATGCCCTTTTGCATCTCCTACTGTACCTACCTCAGGGCAGAGCCTGCTTCCTAGTGGGTCCTCTCAACAACCATTTGCTGAAATGGATCAAAGGAGGCATTATTCCTGCCATAGGCCCTGCACAGGTGCCCACCTGGCCTCTGTTTCATACTTGCAGTGATTCTGGTTCACCACCTCCCAAGACACCCCATCCCACCGATGGGGCAGCTTGAGCACCTCCATGTCCTCTCTGTCATGACAGCTCTGCAAATGGGAAGCCTCCTCTTTTCCCAGCTTCACCTAATTTTCCCCATAAGGCACCTCTTCCACACCCTTCTTTCCCTGATCACACTCCTCACAACAAACCCCCGTTTGTCAGCGTCACTCTTAGAAGGAAGTGCCCCAAACTGACTCTTCAGACTTCAGGCTCTGGCGGCCTGTGAGTGATGGGCAGGGCTGTGGGATGCCACAGGGCTGAGAGTCAGTAAGGGGCTGTATTATGTTGCTGAGGATTTAAAAAAGAAGTATTCCGTGTAGGGAACTACTTGGAAATTGCTCCAATGTGTAAACTCTTTGCTATTAAAGGTGAGTGGGAATTGTGTTGATACAGAATTTGGTGTGCTGATGTGAAACCCTGAGTACAAAGTGTTACCACAGCGGGAGGCACACGTCCCCCCAGGCAATCCCACAGTCCCTCCGTGACTCTGAATCACTCATACGTGAGGGGCAGCTGGCATCCCTCAAACTTGGAATTGAACTGCGGACACTACAAAGTCAAGTGGGAAGCAGGCTTGTCAGAGCATCGTAGAGCTGGGAGGATACTCCAGAAGGGATCACCTAGCCTAATCCCTTCATTTTACAGCTAAGCCACCTTAAATCCATTCTGGAACCTGTGGGGCATTAATAAATTAATAATTAATTAATAAATAAATAAAATAAAGTCAATTTTACCTATGAGGAAGCTAACCGAAGGTGGTCCGATGGCTAACCCAAGAGCATGCGGCAGGCTGGGAGTTCACAGTTCTTTCCTCCACACTTACTGGTCTGTGAGAGGGAGCTGCCAGCCCGTTAGGGGCAGCTCTTAGGTGCAAGGAAGCGTCTCATCTTCTCTTTGAGGACAGCAGGCACAGACTAAGGGCCATTTGTTAACAGCCAGAAATCTAGAAGCAGCTGAACTAATCAAAGCTTGCAATTAGGGAGCATCCATCAGCCAGACTGCCCACCCAGAACTGGTTTCCCGGCCTGCCCCCTTCCCCACAGGAAGCACGACAAATCAAATCAATATTGGAGTGAAATTCTTCCCTCTTCTTAAATGTTGCATCTGTGAGACCGTAAGGGATGGCAATCGATTAGAGCACAGTACGGGCTTTATGTGCACGTGCAAATCTCTTAACTTCTCCAGAGACGCCAGAACCTCACCTTCTCCTGCAGTAAGCCTTTAGGAAACAGGGAACAGTTGTCTCTCGGTGCAGTGACCAGACAGAACATGCCATGCTCTCTCTGGTGACTTTTCTAAGTTCCGTGGGGGAGAACTTACCTATTTGACCAGGAGAACAATCAAACTCTTTATCTACAGTCGCCGCATACGGTGAAAGCTGCAGGCTGTTTGCAGTGTAGAGGGGTGTCTGAGGAACAGCCCTGGTCAGCTCCCTCCGGGTTCCTCAGCATGGTTTAAGGGTGGCTGGAGATAAGCACAGTTCCCGGAGACGCGTTTAGATCCCTCTGGAATTCCAAAGGTCTGAAACTTCATTTCCTCCCCGAGAAGTGACAGATGAGAAGGACACTATAGGGGTTTTGGAAAACAAAACGTGTAAATTATATAACAGCTCACAATGGAAATAATCGGGGCAGCAAGAGAGTTGGCCAAATCCAGGAGGTACTGGACAACAAGTCTAGCCTGAAGAATTCAAAGTCCGGGAGAAGCCATGCGTCCAATCCCACGCCGGCTTCTGACTTACTTCCCCGTTGCCCTACGGGCACCCTTTCCAAAGGGAATACCTCTTCCGTTCGCGGCTTTGCTTGGGTGCCCAGTTTCCTAGTGTCTTTCAAAAATAACATTTATCTGGCTCTGAAGGTCTTATTCTGGGGACATTTCTTATTTTCCTTCTTTCTTCTTTCAAAAAGAAAGAAAGAAAGAAAAAAACAGCAGCTTTGACTAGTCTGAGGGTGACACGAACGCCTGATTTTTATGCAATGTTGCAAGTGCCTTTCAGCAACACAATGGCAGGCTCTTTGACAATGTCATGCGTCTATTCAAAACAAGCGGCATGCCAGTCAGAGGCCTGGGCGTTTGCACAGTGCTTGTTCTCCGTGGTGATAAGGCATGTTAGATTTTCCCATTCTATTTGAGAAATAATTCTGGTCTTTTTTAAGTCCCCTGCTTTTTTGATTATTTTTTTTTCTTGCCTCTTTGCCGAACAATAGGACCTGTCCCTGTTTGATTCCTTCCGTGATGCCTGTGCGGTAACAACTTGAGAAAGAGAGAAAAGGAGAGTGGGGACAGGGCTGGGGGTTGAGGGGGGGTAGAATGTGATGGCTTAACAGCCCTGCCAGGTGCTGGCCAGGAGAGGGACAGCGGGAAGGAGGGGCTGGGAGATTAGCACCGATAATTTTGTTGGGTCGATTTGTACAGCTCCTTTTGTTGGAAGCCAAGGTATGTAGGAGGATGGGTTAATTATCTAGCGGGCGTCCTGCTCCCTGGCTGGTCTACCACAGCTAATCCTCTCTCCCTTTAGCAGGTATGCAGCACCAAGAGTGGGAACGTCTGCTTCCTTCCCCTGCTGGAAGCATGATGGATAAAAAGAGGGGGGGAAAAAAAAAAAGAATGGGGACAGGGATAAGAGTTGGGAGGGTGTGAAGTCATCCAGCTTTGCAAATGGAGAGAAAAAGTCCCCACCTACCTTCTCTCCCCAGCAGGTTCCCCCAGTTAGGATTTGATGTCTTCAAATAGACATGCCCTCCCAACTGGGGTTAGCAGTTGGCTTTTGCTGTGTAATAAACCACGTCGAAACTTAGTGGCTTCAAACAATCACCATTTCCTTCGATCACAATTCTTCAGAGCAATTCTGGGCTGGGCTGGGCTGATCTCAGCTGGGCTCACTGATGTGCAGGTGGGTTGACTGGAGACTGGCCCAGACGGCCCCATCACACCCCTGGTGGTTGGCTAAAGCCATGAGGGTGACCGGGCCATGTGTCTGTCACAATCTAACAGGCTAGTCTGGGAAGCTGTGCTCCAAAAACGGTGACAGGGCAACGCCAGAAGTGTGCGTAAGTTTTCAAGCCCCTGTTCGCGTTGGGCAAAGTCATATGGCTACACTCAGGCCATTAGTCGTATGACCTACTCAGGTCAAGGAGTGGGGAAACAGTTTCTGGACTCAGCATCAGAACCAGAGAGGAACAGTCTGTGGCCGTTCTTTCTTTCATCTGCTACTGCTTGAATAGCCTCTCTCCTCTTTCCCCCCAGCCCCCGCGAAGACACGTACACTAATGTTTGATTTACACACCCGGTTCAAAGCTCCAGGAGAGCTTCTGTCTCGAATGCAGTGCCAAAGCATGCTCATGCTCTTCACTCTCTCCGCATTTCTAATCACTTGTACCTGTCCTTTTGCTATTCCTCCCTTTCACCTACCTGGCAGGATTTTGGAGCTAGCCTAAACTCCCTGTTTTGTGAATGGGGCACTCGGGGCCCAGGAAGGAGGAAGGGTGTGAGCACTGTTGCCCGTCCCATCGGTGGAATGCCTGAGACCCCCAACCCCCCAGTTCTAAGGCCCCATATCAGACACCTCAGGAAACTGCTGCACGCCTTTCCTCTACCACACAGAAGTAATGTTGTGCGTGTGTGTTTATGCCCTATCTATTACCAGAAAAGGATTCAAAGTGATTTCCACACCAAAACACAAAACAAAAGGAACAGAGCAGAGCCTTGAAGGGATGTAGAAACAGTAGATGTTCTCAGGCTCCTGAAATGAGTAGATTATACCATTTGGGCAGATTTACTCCGGATTTGCTGGCAGCTGAGGCAAAGGACGGATATTCATTGAGTTACATAGTTTTGGGGTTTTTTTCTAACAAAAGAAAACATACAAACTCATCTGTTGAGACAATTTATTTTGCTGGCACAAAACTCAAGCAGACGTTGACTGGACATATCTCTCTCTCTACAGAACATCGAACAGCGTTCTGGACACCTTCCTCCTTCACAGTTCCAAAAGCACATTTATTTGCTGTGCCTCTCGCCCCCTGCCCTGCACTGCCTGGCGTGGGGTGCTGCCCACAGTGGGTGCTCAATCAATGCTGCAGGCTGATTGGTGATTGGCATCAGCAGTTTTGACTCCACGCCGGGAGTCGAGTCTCCAGCCCTGGGTGAGTACACAGAGCTATCTGGAAGGCTAAACTAATTGATTTAGTATTGATTGGGCTGCAAACCTCTGCTCAATATCTCCAGAATCCACAGATCCTCCAGGGGAAGAAGCCCCTTCAAATTTCATCTGGGGTTCCTCTAAGCAGCACAAATTTATAAATCGCTGTGCAGACCAACCACACCAGAGTCCTTGCCCACCACCCCACCATCTACTCACGGGTGGCTCTGAGCAGATTCTTTTACTTCTCTGGATAGCTACCTGCCCCCTCAAGCAGCCAGGTCCTCTGAACATCAAATGATGCGGTATGTGCAAAGCTTTAAGTGCCATAGCGATGTAAGGAATCATGGTGATACGTTCGGAGTATCAGCTCACGACTCAGGAAGACTTCCGATTGTTAGCCTCAGGCCTTGCCTAGATGATTCCACCCCAGCCTTGTGCCTTGTCATACACAGCACGTGTCAGAGAAACAAAAGGAAAAGAGGCTGAAGGGTGTCTACACGACCCAACCACCACTACAGGAGCTCATGTCACCTGGTGGCACTTTATGGGTACATGCTCCAGGTCCCCAGCAGTGGGAGATGGTAGATGGAAGGTCCTTCTTCTGAGGCGGTCTGGGCTCCTGCAATATTGCTGCGGTTGGGGACTGTCTCCTCCAACTCTGACGTGCATATGAATTCCCCGGGGTCTCATTAAAATGCAGGTTATGATTCAGTAGGTCTGGGATGGGAGTCTGAGAATCTGCACCTCTGAAAACCTCCCAGGCAATGCCAGTGCTGGTGGTCTAGGGACCACACTATGAGCACAACCAGAGGTAAAAGGACCTATACGACACTGATGGATAGAATTCTGTATATGGTATCGGTGTGCCCAGCTCACAATGTATATAACACGAGCAAGGAATACAGTTTCTGTGGTTCATAGATGGCCCTGAAGTTCAGAGCAGGTGGTTAAGGGAGGGCAAAGCTTGCAGAGGGGGTGTTTGTTATCCCTTTACATTTACCATAACCAAAGTCTTTCTGGAACTCAGGGTATGATGAAATAGGAATGAGGGGTTGAACTTTACATTCTGCCCCTGGCTGGCCTACTTAAGGGTCTGAAGGAGGTGGGCTATTAAGTAATCTGGCTTCCTGCCATGTTAAACCAACAAATAAAATCACACAGGGACATACTGTTTACTGAGCACTTAGTATAACCCACAGTGTTATATTATGCTATACTTTACTGTACTATGCTATATTATACCATACTATACTATACTATACTATACAGCTCTACATTTTCACTAACACCTTTCCCTAGATGAAAAAGCCAGAGGCACCAAGAGGTCAAGCAGGCATTCCAAGGTGATTCAGTCAGCAAAGGGCAAGTCAAATCCAGGTTCTGGGCTCCAAAGTCTACATTTTTCTAGAACACTGCACAAGCCCAGAAGTCAATGAGCCAGACATCAGCCCAGCAAAGAGCCCCTGGCCTTGGACGCAGCAGACATGAACCGCCAGGGGGGACATCTGTCTCCCCACTGAGAAGAGGAAGCTCACCTCATGGGCCCTGTCTTCCTTTCCTGCTCCAGGATGAGCTGCCTGGTGCACTCCAGGAACAGCCGCACAACTACGTGTCGTCAAGGGAAAAGTGGGGAGTGTGCAGAGATACTAATCAATTACTTAGAAAACTGACAGTCTGGGGGTTTTCGCTTGAAAACAAGTAAAAATATGTCACTTGCTTTTTATTATTTTTTAAGAGTGCAGTTAGATATGGGACTTTAGCATGAATAACCTCAGATTCATGTGCCGATCAGATGGATCCTTAAACTTCCTAAGTGCTTCAAGTGTACACATTTTAACTTGAAAAATTACCAGGTTTGTCTAAAGAAAAATTTTCAAACATAAAACACGAAGCTCATTTGAAGAGAGGAATTCTCCAATGGAGTGAACCCAGGCTGTCATAAAGAAGTTAAACCAGGCATAAAGGAAAATGTCAGATGTGTGGGAGAACCAGATGTCTCTCCTCTTTTTTTTTTTTTTTTAATTTTTAGAACATAGATCAGATTATAGGAGAATATATGAATGTCTGAGCCTGGGCATCAGGAGAGCCGGGAGGAGAGTGAGCCTTGCTCTCCTGGGTGATGCCGAGCTCTCTCCTGGAGAATACATTTTTTTTTTAACTTCTAAATAAAGCACTCTAGAGTGGCACATTTATAACCACCGAAGAATTACTCAAATAAGAGACACTGTCAGCTATTTATTTTAAAAGCTTTTTTTCCTAAAGGAGAAGAGGAAAAAAAATCTCTCCACTTTCCTCCGCGTCCCTTCAAAAGGTTTGTGAGTGGATTCTTTCCTGGCTTTCTTTTTCCTCCTTAGGAGAAGAACCTATCTCCTCCTGGTCTGAGGATTATTCCTCCTCCTCTTTCTCTCTCTGCTCTGGCCCCAGCCATGTTATCTGTCCACCTTCCAGGAAAAAGGGAAGGTGAGCCTCAGGCTCATGAAGTTGGTTGAGCACGAAGATGCTGGAGTGTAGGGTTGTGGGGTGCACAAGGGGTTCTTAAGTAAATCCCAGAAATGGCACTCACCAAAAAGAAGGAAGGAAAGAAGGTGGCGGGGGGGAATCTCAGGGGGGAAAGGAAAGCAAAACCAGAAAGGGGTAGCAGCAAGGAAGGACCCAAGAAGAGAATGGTTGTAGAGAGCAGGAAAGGAGCAGGAAGGGAAGGGTACAGGTGCTCCTGGTCTGGCCCCGTGGGATCCAGGACTGGGCCCCAGGCTTCCAGCTCCTGCTGCCTTCCAGAAACCTCTCCGATAAGTCCCTCTTCCAGTCATGCCTGAGCTGTGGACTCAAAGCCAAGAGTGTGGGTGGCCATCGTGTCAGTTGAGCACTTCCTTTTGCAGAAGGCCTGGGTGGAGTGGGCTAAGGCTGGGTCTGCCCAAGGGCTCCAAAATGAAAACAAGAATGGGCTTGTGTTCGTGCAAACGCCAGAAAGCTCTTCACTGGGAATAGCATGGAGACTCCCACTGTGCTAAAGGGCAATGTTAGTTGGATGGACGTCTTTCTCCTTTTGGCGGGTGTCACCCAGAGAACATGAGACACCCTACTAACTGATGGCTGCTGAGGTGGTGAGAATGGTACCTGTGACCGCCCTCCCAGTCTATATAATCCTGCCCTTTCCTCAAGCACCAGCTCAAATTCTTTCTCCATCATGGACCCCATCCAATCAGGACTGGTATCATTCTATAAATGCTTTTCTTGTCCTTCACAAACAGCACCCGACCCCCTTCTGAGCTATGTTAATTATTTGAGTGCTCATCCAAGGCCAAGACTAGGCCTGGTTCATTTTCATATTTGCCACAGAGTCTTGTGCAGAATGGGCGTTCAACACAAAGACTCAGAATTGTTAATAGTAGGCAACACATTATGCACTACAGGAGGGCAGGCATTGCCCTGAGCATTTTGCATGTGTTAATTCTACTGTTCAAAACGATCCTACGAGGAGATGCTGTAGTTGTCCTCATTTTCAAAAGGAGGCAACCAAAGTAACGCGGTTGAACTTGCCCAAGGTCACACAGCTTACAGGCAGCGGAGCTAGGATTTGAACCCAGGTGTTTGGAGCTAATGCCTGCTCGTTCAGCCACTACCCTAAGTCCTCGAAAATCTCACCTGCTACCAGTGAGAATAATTAAATCAACATTTTTTTTTTTTTTACCAGGCTCAACAATTCAACCACAAGACTGCCCATTAGCCTTAACTTTTGTTTTGTGTCTTCCACGTGTATATTGTACCTATTGCTGACTACTCTCGCATCCCCGACCTTTCCTGGAGTTTCACAACACAACAGTCCTATGAGACTCAAATGTGGGTCTTCTAGACCCAAAGCCCTTATTCTCTTTGCTGTATCACATTGGACATGGCATCAGAACAGCTTAGGAAAGAGCAGAGTTTCAGGCTTCACTCATCTACCTACCTCACAGGGTTGTTGTAAGAATTAAATGTGATAATAATGTCATGTACCTACGATGGGACCTGCAACGAAATGATTCACAATAATGACCGTGATAACTTTATCATTAGATGCTTGTGAAGTAGGGTGATTAGCACCCATCTGAGATCTGGCGTCTCAAACCGCTTTCTCCATGAAGCCCTCCCTCCGTGACTACTCCAACCTTCTTTTCTGAAGGGGCCATGCTCTTGTGTCTGCACCACACAGCCCAGCAATAGATGAGGTCTGCCATACTCTCCTTTGGCTGTTTTGCAAGGGGCTCCCCTGGAGGGACTGCCAGAGGAGATGGAATCTTGTGGTGGGAAGCCCTTGGTCTCTGGAGTCAGCGACACCACTCTGTGCAGCTGCCTGGCTGGTGTGTTCCCTACACACCCCCAAAGGCCATCATTCCCACCCGCCACAATGTGCACAGGACTCTGCGGACCCTGACTTTCTCTGACCCCGAGTCAGGCAGCCCCAAGTCCACAGCCTGGTTGAACCACCCTTACCGTGTGATCTCAGACCCATCATTTAACCTCTTCGATCCCTGGTTTCCTTGCCTGAAAGGTGGGAATGTGACTGTACCTCTCACAGCACTGTGGCGACAGTGGAGGCACACAGCATGTGTAAGTGGCTGAGCACAGACCCGCATGAGCAGGAACTCGATAATGTCAATTATTATTTTTAGAGCCTGAACAGAGGGGAGGACACAGAGGAGGGACGCCGCAAATGTTCATTGATCAATGAATTTCTCCCCTATAAGGCCTGGATTGTGGCTCTTCCTTCAAAGAATTCTTCTGCATAAGCCAACTCCGCTGACACAGGGGTGGAAGGCGGCAGCTGTTGGCAGAGACCAAAGGGGATAAGGAGCAGGGAGAATGAACAGTAGATCAGCAGGGACTTGTCCAAGACTCTACACATGGTCCTTAGCTCAGCGTGGGTGTAAAGGCTTCCTGCAGGCAGGGCTTCCCTTCTGCATGTCTCCAGCTGCCAGCAATGTGCATGTGTGACACAAGAGACACTGCTCTGGTTGACGCTCTTGCTCATTCACCCTCTGCATATCTCCAAGCCGAGGTGCTCTGAGACCTGCATTCCAGACCTGGTCCTTAAATGTGGATGCACCGCATTGCAGAAAACAGCCCTTCTCTGGGAGTCAGATGACCTGAATGTTGGGTGGGTCCAGCCCTGTCTCTCTGGACATTCGCAGCTTCTGTTGGCCTCAGGTTACTTGCCTCTACATAAGTATAGCCAGCAAACCTCCCTTCTGCCTTAGGAGGTTCTAGAAACCTCAAATGAGATAACATATGAGAGAACTTTGACAGGCGTAACCAGCTACTCAAAAGCAAAAGATTATAAGTATCATCAATGTAACAATTATTCATTGTCGTGTACCCAGCAAGACCTGTGGGTCTTACACTTGTCCATGAGCTGCGCACCTGTCTCTCTGATAAGAGTATAGATAAACTGATTTTGGAAGGCTTAAAATGGCTATCCTTATGAAAATCTCAGAAGAGCATTGCAGGCAGAGGGGAAAGTGTGTGCAAAGGCCCTGTGGTGGGAAGGAGCTTCGAATATTCTAGGAATTGGCCGACCAGTATGGGTGAAACATAGCAAATGGGGTGCGGTTGGAGAGAGAAGTGATATATAGCAGGGGCTTGATACCGTTTGATGAACAAATGAATGATTTGGTGAGTGAGTGAGGTTGCTTTAGGGGTCTTGGGGACCCCACCTTCCTAGGGGTTCACATCTCTGTAGTGCCACCGATGGCTCGGGCAAGCTCGTCCTGGACTCTCTGTGGGGCTGCCCGCTCTCCTGGCAGAGACCCCCCTCAGAGCTCCGCCAGCTTACCTGGCTATCAGATGCCAGCCAGAAGCTCTGGCCTTTACACTCGGCTGACCCTGTCCACTCTGCCCACTCCGAGAACCCCTCCTTTTCTCCTGTCTGGCTCCCCCAGGGGGCCACTGCCCATGTTTATGAAAACTGAACATGTCATTCAAACCGGCACCTCTGGCCTCGCACAGCTGAGGATCAGGAGCCTGTATTTTTACCTCTCCTTTCTGTCACTGGACTTTACAAGCAAAGGCCGGTCTCCCCCTTGGCGGTTCCCAGAACCTCGCAGACAGTAATGAGTCTGGGGTTGGTGTTAAGCTCAGATGTCAAACAGAGTGGCCAGGGCCTCCCGAAACGCTGAGAGAGCCGCGAGCTTCTCCCTCTACAAGGTCAGCTTGTGTGTAACACTTCATTAAATTGCTCAAACACTGAGCCGTGTCTTTAACCAATACCTTTAATGTCATTTTCTGCAGACTTAATAGAGGAGCATTAGCATACCTGTCAAGTCTTCCCATTTAAACTTGGAAGCAAGTGAAGTTTAAAGTGCCTCCTTCAGCCCACAGTGGATTTGCCTTCAAACTTTGGTTTAAGAAAAAAGAAAAAAAAAAAAAAACAGAGAGAAAGAAGGAGGGGGATTCCTCTGTGGGGCCAGGTGACGAAACAGAGAATGTTCTGTATGTTGCGATCTTCTTCTGAGTCTCCCTTCCTGCCTCCAGGAAGTATGTCTGGGTTAAGAACAGTAAAGGCAAGCGTCTGTATTGACTAGGAAGTGACCCTTTCTTGTCTCAGATTTACAGACTGAACGGAGCCCCATGAGGTCAATCAGTCCATTTCCCTGCCTCCCACAAAAAGCCTGCTGTCCAGAGCAGGGCACTGAACCATTCTGGGGAGACATAAAAACCAAGGCACAGGACGGTACTGGGAGGATATGGTCCTGCTCGCACAGCCGATGTATTTCATTTGGGCTTGAATGTAGAGGCTTCCTTTTTCTGAAAGGCCTGGATTGTGTGTGGATAACTACTTAGCTCTGCTTTCGCCCTGGTGGGGTGAGAAGAAGGCACTGGAACAGGTGAGGAAGCCAACAGGCGAGGGCCAGTGAAAGGATTGGCGACGGCCTTCCTAGCTTTGGAAAGGAGCCACTGCTCTCTGGGTCGGGCTCGGTGCTCCTGGGAGAGGGGACCAAACCACGGAGCTCACAATTGGGCCTGTCCGCTGCCCTGGGACACCCACAAGAGGCAGGGTCTGTGAAGACAGTGCTGACTGAAAGATCCCCTTGTCCGTGAGGCATAGGGAGTGTGCATTTAGGACACTTCTGGGATCTTGGGAAGACTAGAGGGCAGGCATTGGGCCTTGGCGATGCCCATCTGTGAAATGGGTTCAACTGTCAGCTCTCACGGAGCTGGGGGTGGAGCGAGCTTGGGTACCCAGCATGTAAGTCCTGGTAGCAGCTGGAACCAGGATAATGAATGTGCTGCTGTCATTAAACCACTAATCGTTAATTATCCCCCTTGACATCGCATAATGTGCTGCCCAGGCAAAAATAAAATTGCTTGAACTTTTCCACCAAGTTCTAGCTTTAAACAAATTACTTGCATCAAAACTATTTACAAAAATGGGTAATTTTAGACATTCGTCAGACGCCATAACATGCTTTAATTAGCACCGGCTGATAAAGTCCTCCTGTGATTAAGCACACATACATCCCTTGTTTTTATTTAAAATTTTTGCTCACGATAATTTTTTTTTTTAATGATTTGATGTCTGGTTTCCAGAAGACATGTGCACATGCGAGGGTGTATGTGTCTCTGTGCGTATTTCGGTGTCGCTCCCGTAACGAGACATCCACATCATTAAAGCACCCGCTTAATTATTAATGCTGCCGTGAGGGCAAGAAGGAGGGGTTTCTCCCCCAAAATGGAAAGTTGATCCCTGGATCCCACTGCACTGGGAGCTGGTGCAGACTGGTGCTCTCACCCTCTTGGTCCCAGGAGGCAGATCAGACTGTGTGACTTGAGCCGGGATGCCCTTAGGGAGCAAGCAGGTCTATAAGGAGCCTGCTGGTTTTCCCTGACATGCTCCTCCTGAGAGGCTCTGGCAGTGACAGTTCACTCTCAGCTCAGAAACCTGTCACTTGGAGATCAGCATTTTAACTAACCCTTGCTTCTCAGGAAAAAAAAAAAAAGAAAGAAAGAAAAAAGAGGAAAAAAAAGAAAGAAAGAAAAGGATGCCTTAATTTACCCTTCTGATTGGCTTGATAGCTGTCAGAGTGACAAGCTGTCTCTGGCTGAAAGGGACCTGGTGTTCGTTCTCAGGCTGGCTTTATGTGCGTTATATGCTTGGCTTGCTCCTGGTAATGGCAACACAAAGCCTCATGGCATCCTGATCTCCGCTCTCCCCCGGCTCCTGCCTCCCCGCCTGCTGGCCAGGGGGTGACCTCCAGGGCCCCGCTAGCCAGATCTCCAGCTTAAAGCTGGGAGCCACGATTCCCCCCCCCCACCCCACTCCCTTGGGCATCCCCAGTGGACGTGCCAGGGCATAGATGGGCCAACCTGCACATGGGGCTAGGCTGCTGCTCCCCTGCGTGTTTGATAGAGGGACACGGACGGCTCAGGCAGGTGGATGCCTCGAGGGTTCCCCGGCGTCCTACATAAAGTCTCAGGCTTCCACCTCCACGTGAGACTCTGTAGGTACTGAGTTTCGTTCTCTTAGGAAACGCATTCGGTAACTTATATTGTGGTGGCAACAACGTCATCTGAGAAACTGCTCTGCCCCAAAGGGCTGGCATGTTTCTTAGCCTATAAGTTCATGCTCATTTTTGGCAAACACAGACCCCTAATAACGCCCGGAAACCCTAATTCACCTTCCATACCTCCCTGAGAAGACTCATAACGTGACTGACAGTCTGTCTTCAGGGTGTCCTAAGATTTTGTCAAGGCTTACTATCCGTATGTAGCTTGTGCTTATGAATCAGGTTTTTAAAAGTTTCCAAGTGTATTGTAGTATTTATTTGCCTTTTCAAAGTATGCCTGCCCTCGCCTAGGCCCTCCCTGCCTCTCCAGGGGATATGCGTACATTGCCGTGGCCTCATATATCTCAGTGTAGAGCTGCAAATACAGCATGGTAGGCACAAGCACATGTGGCTACTCCAAATTGACATGTGCTGTCATTGTAAAATGGACCCAGAGCCTCAGCATGACGCAAAGAATGTAAACTACCTCAGCACTTTTTATGTTGACTACATGTTAAAAGGATACTAATTTGCCTATGTTAGGTTGAATAGAAAATATTAAAATTAATCTCACCTGTCTCTTACTACTCCTTAAATGTGGCTACTGGAATATTTAAAGCCACATATAGGGCATTCATTATATTTTTATTGGGCAATGCTGATCTACAGTGAGGACCTTTCCAGCCTGGAGCTGGATTTGGTCCAGCCTCAGCACTCAATGGTTGTGTGACCTTGGGCATATCTCTTTACTTCCCTGGGCCTCAGTTCCTTGGGCTTTAAAAGAGAAGGTTGACTATTCAAGGTGACCTACAAGATCTCTTCCGGTTGTAAGTTTCTTTAGGTGTATTGAATGGGATTTCCATCCCTCCAGAGACCCTAAAGAATAGGAAGAATTCTCTAGGCAGACTTTAGTGTTTGGAGGGATATAAAGACCTGTGGCATTTCTGATTGGCCTCTGTCACCTTGTACCTTCCCTTCCTTGTTAACCTAGAAGTTGCACTCAGGCTCCCAAAGGTAGGGCCAGATGAACTCTGGTCTCTCCACTTGGGTTCTCCCATTTCACTTTGCCAGGCTGAACAGCACCTGGGAAGGGGTGCACCTGTCCCGTCCTTTAACCCATGGTGATATGTCACTGATCTGCACAATTGGCTCTAATAGCTCCCCAGGTGGATTCCAGAGAGCAATGAGCCGAACATAAAAATCCCTTTATTATTGCCATTTCACTTTTATATACCCATCAAGCTTTCATATTTAATCTCCTACATCACAATAGCTGATCATTTTTAACATTTGACATTGATAGAGTGCCCACTGCTATTATTCTGACATACTATAAAACATTACGCCCATTTGCAATAGAAAAGGCCAAGAATCAATACCCAGCCCCATTTTCCACTGTGGCTGTAAATCACGAAGCACCTAACAAATTGGTTTAAGTAGTAGAAACTTCAGAACCAATGAATGGCCTGACCAATCCCCACCCCCTGTTAGAGCTGACAGGGACCTGGATGCCTGTGGTCTGGGGAGGAGAGGGTGCTGGTGGGGAGCCAGGTTGCTCCACAAGGCAGCCAGGTTCTCCAGGGACAAGAACTGTCCATCTATCTGGGCCCCAGAAACACATAGTGAGTAAAGGGTACCTTTATTCTGTTCATGTCTGTATCAGCTCTTGCTTTATAGCAAGTGGCCCCACATTGGGAAGCTGGTGACTTCTACTTCCTACCCTAACTCTCTACTGGTTCCAAGACCCATCCTCAAGATTATTGGTCTGTTTTGTCAGTGAGCCCATTCATTGGAACAGCCAGATGTTAAACTGAATTGGTGGGCTATCTAATCAAATTGACTTTAGGATGAATTAATTGATCAGTTCTGCCCCAAATGAGCAGGAGTTAAGGAAAGTCATGAATTTAGGCATTGCTTAAAATATTTAGGGTAATAGGTCAGCCTAAATATTCAGTCATTATGCTTGTATGTGAAGTGAATGACACTTCCACAACCCACAAGTTTGGAATATTCAGAGAATTGCCATCATTTTTCATTCCTTGGGTATCATCTGGATCCAGCCTAAGGCTGTGCTCATTCTGTTGGACTCCATTGAAAGTTTCTTTCAGCTCAAGCTGCCTCGTTGAAAATACATGAGCCTATGGTCTGACTGAGTGTCGTCGCTGGGATGCTGGAATGTTCTGACAACACAAGGACCCAGCTCCGGGAGAAAAGAAAGGAGAAGCAGCTTATTTGTGAATTTATTTTCAGTTCAGGACTGGGTTTCCTGCTGAAGTCTGGTGTATGAGTGTATACACTTACCTGACTTTCTAGTGCCGGGTTTACTTCCGAAAAGTCACATACATACCGGATTCTTCTAAAACAAATTCCTTTTTCCTATTAGCTTACATTATCATTTCAGAGATGATTTGCCTGCATTTCAATTAGCAGGGAGTGATTCTTTATGTTATCTGTCTTACTCAACCTCTTAATGATCCTACATAAAACGAAGAGCTTTTATAAAATGGGATTCTTTGGAAAAGGAATATTTCCTGGTGCTTTGTGAATGATTCCAGTCATTCCGTGTTCACATTTGGAATGACATATGTGGGAGGTCACTGGATTCAGATCTGCCGTGGTGTTTTTGGAAGTTTGGAATGGTACGAAGAACATCAGATTCCAAGTCAGGAGTCTGATGCTGCCATTTTCCAATTGGCTGATTGCAGGGAAAGTGAGATATATGACCTCTTTATGCATGAGGTTTTTTTTTTTTTTATTTGTATAGTGGGAATAATAATTCCCAATCTCTTTCATAAGATCCCTAATGAGAAAATGAGAAAACGCAAGCAAGAGCATTTACTATTATTGTTATTACTGATACTACAATAATAAGAATAAAATACAGTGAGAGAAGAAACAAGATAGACCATTCTTACACCAAGTTCTATTTTATGGCAATGCGAGCAGAGCTGCATTTATTCAAAACTAACCTAACAAAGAGCTCATAAAGCTCAACTCTAGGCTTCTCAATTTTGTACCCTGACAGTAGAGAGCCAGAAAGATAATCAGATATAACTGGTTCCCAGAAAGCTTCCAATCCTAAAGAAAAGTCTGACCTTTGCCCCTCATTGCGCTTTCCTTGAATGTATTTGAATATATTTCAATGAATTTATTTACTCAGTCACCAAACATTTATTAAATGTCTATCCCCTGCTCTGTCCTAATATATGTGTGTGTATATATATCTATATGTCATATAGATATCTATATATGAACTATATATAAATTATCTGTATATAGAGAGAGACAAGATATGGGCCCATGTGGACTGTCTATATATGAGGTTGTCAAGTTTTCTGGTTATCAGAATCATTTTTGAGGTCCTAATTCCAACATTTGGACCCATTGGTCTATATGATAGCACACTATTAGCCAGAAGTCACCATGACCAGGAATCATCAAGTAGTTTGCAGGGGCTGGGGGGCTATGTTGAGATTCCAGATTTGCGGGTTTCCTAAAATTGCAACACAACCAGGAACTGCTGGGCTCAGCTGGTGCGTGACCACTGCAGAGATGCAGAAAGGGGCCAAGTCCCTTGTTTTTAGCCTACATGTCTGCTTCTGACTCACTCCAAAACAACCTGGTTTCCTTGGCACCCTGGACTGCAGGTCTCCTGTCCGTGGGCCCAGAGGACCACCCGGAAATTCCGTTGTCCCTTCTATCATCTGGCATGGGATGGTTCTCTTTAGATGAAATCTCTGTTTAGAGCTTGAGTAAGGGGAGAAGGAAGGCCAAGGAAGAAGGGAAAAGGGTTTAAGTCAGCTCCCTGGTGACTTAGCCATATTGTTCTCTGAGCTAAAGCCATACTCCCGATACTGCTCACTTTTATGGTTCCTGCAAAAGAGCTTTGCCAGAGCATTTTGCCCTCTGTCATCTCACATGCACCTCTAAGCAACCGTACAGAGGACCTAGGCTGGGTGTTACAACTTCCATTTGATGGATGGTGATGTTCAAGCTCAGAGCAATGTACTGACTTCCCTCAGTCAACAGACATATGATCCCTAAGGACAAAGACAGCAGTAGTATTAATCATTTTTGCCCTTGGCATATTTCTAAAAAAATAGTAGATTCTTTTTTTTAAAAAAGTACATTTGTTGAGTTAATGAATGAACAAATACATGAAAAAAAGGAGAGATGATCTATTAGGGCTGGACCAGGCATCGGACCCTCTCCTAAGTGCTGGGGCTGATGAGCCAGGAGATCTCTGGCTTCACCCAGGAGCATGGACCTGAGTCCCGGCCCTTCTGCTGAGGTCTTGTCATTCTCAACAATCATGTTGCTTCAAAGGTCGCCAGAGCCTCAGGCAGCCCTCTCACTGTGGGCCCTGAGTGGCCCTTTCAATGCCTATTTCTGCCTTTCGCCCAAGCCTCAGTGAAGTTTGACGTGCAAACCTTCCTTTTGCCTTGTGGTCTCGCCTTCCCTGGATGGAGAGCTATTCTTGGCTTGTACCTGCTCCTGCTGATTTTGCAATATCATGATTTCAGCTAAATGAAAATGCCTCTTATTTCCACAGACTAACTACCCAGCACTCTTTTATGGGAGCTGATTTGGGGGAGACTAGCCTTGAGGTGAGACAGCAGCAGAGCTTCTCGAATGGAAAGGTCTTCGAAGAGAAGGGCTGGGGGCCTGCCGGGAGCCACCTCACCTCTGCTACGGGCTTTCTCAGTCCAGCCAACGGAGAGGCTCCAGACAGCTTCTGCAGCCCAGGAGCTTTGACTTCGCACTCAAGTCCATGTCTTGAGCCTAAACGTAAGTTCCATTTCTTCTTGCTTGGTCCTCAGTGGATTTGGAGAACCCCCCTTTCACTGGAGCCCCGATTACCAGAATACACAACCCAGCAAACCTGTAGAGAGTCTTTCCTGAGAGTTCTGGGAGGAAGGACAAGATACCCTTGCCTCTTAGGGTTCGGTGAGGAGCAGGCTGGCCTCCAGGTAGGACCTAGCGTGGGCAGACTTCTACATACCCCTAGGGTTTTCTGGTTTTCAGTAACAGAGAGCTATTGCTAGCAGTGAGTCTCAGAGGACAAGCTCAAATCCTGTCCTGGTGAATGAGGAGGACAAGGAAGTGGCAGCAGCGAGTAGTGGAGACCTTACTACAAAGAAGCCTAGGGCCCAGGCGGTACTCAGTATTCTGTTTTTCAGACCCATTAGAGCACCCCAGTGTGCCCTCTGTTCCTCCTTCCACTTGGCCCAGGTGGCCGGGACCCAGGCTGCCTTCTGGGCTCTCAAAAGTGACCCCTCGGTATCTGATCTCCCATCTGCTGGGCTAGGCATGTGGAAGAGACAGCTGGCACAGCCCCTCCCGGGGGACTGCAATTAGGGGATATTTAATCCTGTCACCTGGTTCATTTGCAGTGATGGATTTGGATTGGAGCGCTGAGTGGCTCCAAGAGGATATTGGATTACCAGGGCCCATCCCCTTCACCCCTCACACAGAGCTGGCCCACCCCTGCCCTGCACCTGTCTTCCCTGGCCCCAAGGTGAGCCACCTGGCTCCCATGAATTAAGAGCAAGCACTTGGTGTCACCTCTCCCCCTGCCCCCCCCCCCCCCCCCCCGCCGGGATACTTTACCTAAAACATCCTGCAGATAGGAAAACATTATGGGCTTTCCAGCTTGATGTATCTTAAAGCAGCCTTTGGGGATGGTGGACGATCTCACCCCATGGCAAGGTCCAGGTTTCAGGAGAGTTGAAAGGTTTGGGGTCATACGGGAGGTTTCACCCCCCCACCCAAGACTTGGCATGGCAGCTGCCACCTCCCACAACCCAGGCCAGATACGAAGCTTTTCCTCAGGGGGCCATGAGTGGTTCAGTGGCTTCCCATTGTACTCAGAATCAAATCCCAGCATACTGCCATACATTAGTCAGCCTGGAGGTCTGGCCTTTGCTGGCTTTTGGCTTGATTCTCCCCGATGTTCTTACTCCTTACGCACAGGCCAGTATGTGTGTGTGGATACATGTATATGTGGTGTGGGTGTGGATACATACATATGTGGTGAGTTGCAAGCACCTGCACATACCTTGGAGTTTCCGGTTTTGTGCCCGCCTCAGCATGTTGTACTTGTATCTCTGCCTGGAAAACCCTTTCCTTACTACTTTCCATGGCTGGCTTCTCATTATTCTTCAGCTCTAGGCTCAAATATTGCAACTTCAGGGAGGTCTTCCCTGCACCCTCTCTAGGACATCACTGTTTACTCCTTAATAGCATCTATACATTATCTTGTATAAAATTAACTTGCTGATTTTCTTTTTCTCTCACTTTAATATAATCTCCGTGAAACTAGGAAACTTTTTTCTCTTGTTGGCAACTCTATTCCCAGCACCCAGAATAATAGCTAGCATGTCGTAGCAGTACAATAAACATTTGTTGAATCGATAAGCACAGGATACCTGTTGTAGGGTGAGCTCGGAGGCCACATCTCTGGATGTTGTTGGGGGACGGGCGGGCTGTGCACTGGGCAGTGAGTCGCCTGTTCACCTCGCCCCACACCATCACCCCCAACAGCAGGGGGTCGTGCTTTCCCATGGCCAGCCCTGAGAAACATAAACAGTTGTCACCCTGGCTCTGCCCTCGGCCAACCTGCTCAAATTTCCTGTTCCTAAGATGATCAAAGGCACTGGAACAAAGAATCATCATTGAATGGGTTCCGTGTTACATCCTGGAAATGGGGGCACTTGCAGTGCAGACCCAATCCTGGGAGAGAGCTCTTGAGAGCTGCGAAGCTGCTACCTTCAAAGGGTCGACGTGAAAGCAAAGAAAGAAGCACTTGAGGAGAGAGGACTCCCTTCCAGGGAGGGGAAGCACTTCAAGTCCATTACTCCACCCCTGCAGCCACAGGGATGCACGCGTGCGTGCGTGCGTGCGTGCGTCCCACAGAGGAAACCTCTCCCACGAGCGCTGTGGCTCCAGAACTTTCAAATGCCCTTGCAAATGGTGTCTGCTCACCCCCTCCATCCAAAGTGACAGATAGAATTTTGTTTATATTGCCAATGCCTCCATATAATGCCCTGCTTCTCCAAAAAGCTCCTCTTGATTAACCCCTCCTGCTTTTTACTGTTCTTCTGAAATCCATCAATGCCTGTGTCATAGTTTAAAAATACAACTGCATTTAGGTAATTTGATAAATCATCTTCAGGCATTTTCATATGCATGTGCTCTGCTTCTCCATTCCATTTATAAGCTCCTTCCGGGCAAAATCTATACTTTTTTTTTTCCCACTTCCATTTGTAACTCTCTCTCCACAAGAATCTTAGGACAGAATTCTTGTCTGTGTGCTTATTGTCTGAACATATTTTTATAGGCTGGGAATGCTAGGATGCTGATTCTCTTTTATTCATTAATTTATTTAAAATATTTACTGGGACCTATTATGTGGCAGGCACCGTGCTAAGTGCTGGGGACTCAATGTTGAAACTCAGTCTGGGGCAGAAATGGAAACATACACAAATAACTACAATACAATGTGATAAGTGCTATAATATAGGTACTGTATAGTCAGAGTGCTATGGGAACTCAGGAGGGAGCTTATAAAATCATTTGATTAATGTTCCAATGTCTAAATGTGAATGTTTAAATAACGCTGTTCCTAAGTGCTTCCTGCTTTTCATGGCATTTTTTATGTCCATTATCTTATTTGATGCTTTTAGTGATCCTGTTAATAAGCTTTCACTCCACAAATTCATCCTTACACAGAGTAGGTGTTCAAGACGTATCTACCGAGAGACAAAATAGGCAAATGGAGAGTGAATGTTGTTATCTATGCTTTCCCATTAGGTAAACTGAACATTCCAGAGTGGTGTGCTAAAGGTCATAAGAATCCCGGTAGTCTGTATAAATGCATGTTCAACACCTGCTATGTGTGGGTCACTGTCCACTGTGCTGCAGTAAGCACAAAGAAGTGCAGAACATCTTCCTCCTTCATGAAGCTGCCAGTCTCACTGGTGAAACAAAAAGAAAACCATGGGTGGTCAAATGATGACGTAGGAGATACTTAGCAACTTGGGACAATAGTACAAGATGGTCCACAGATGATCCCAAATGAATGGTGTAGACCAGAGGGGCCATGGTAGGCAGGAAGGCAGATTACAGTGCTCCTGGAAGGCCTGATGAGAGATGGGAATGAACAGGATAGGCCGATAAAATCAGAACAGGAAAAAGAGAATACTCAAAGAAATATTCAAAGGCAATGAAGCCCAATGAGCCCAGAACACCATGACCAGATCTGGCGAGCAGGCAGCCCTCACTGGAGGGCCTGTCCCTGCCTCTCCACTCAGTCTCAGCTCATGGGCACCTGTGGATTCTCCTTACACAGCCCTGCACCTCCCACCTTTACCTGCCATCTGCTCCCCCACTATTGAACTTCCCCCCAGTCCTTTTACCTGTAACCCATCCACACCTACCGCATTATTTAAAAAAAAAAAAAAATCCTGTATCTTCAACTTCGTCACCAATGCTCGATCTTCTGGCTCTAATAAAAACCTGATTCCTCCGAGATCATGGCCTTCTTTGCAGTTCTTTCAATGGAGGACTCTTGTTCTGCACTCACCCTGTATCATCTAGACAAGGGAGGGTGAGGGTCAACTTTCTGCTACTTCCCCATTTCTGTTTCTAGATCATTATTCTTCCTGTCATGGGAAGTGCCTCAATATAGTTTGAGCCTCGTGTATCTGCTGAGACGTTTTTCCAGCTCTCTTAATTGTTGTTATATCTGTGTGTCCAGGTCACTTTGTAAGAAATTATGCAAAAAAATAATACTTCTGCTTAGAGATATGGTACCTATCTTTGGGGGTGTCTTCCCAATCCATGGCCATGCTTTTCTTTGACCTTCTGGTGTAGGTCCAGAAACTTTCTTTACATTTTATGGTCCTGATTCCTTATCCACAGGTGAGAGGACCAACATACATTCATGGTCGGGCAGGGACAATCTGATTGTCTCCTCCAGGAGTTGAGAAAGAAGGACCAAGAGACTAGTTTTAGTCTGAGCTAGTTCTGTGAACAGAGAAATAGTAAACTGGTGCACTGGGGTGTCAGTAAACTTATAGCCATGTTTAGCCATGTGCCTGTGAAGCAGGAAAAGCCAATCTAAAAGAAGGTAGAGACGAATAATGCAGATATAGAGAGAAGTGAGGCCAGACATCAGAGGGAGTCTTGCCTGGGCACTTGACAGCATTCCAGTCCACCCTGAGGCTCAGCTGCTCTTTCTCCTCAATGTCCTTAAGACGTCCCCATATCCTTGGAATAAAGCCCACCACCTCCTGAGGTTAAGCACTTTTGTTTCAAATTTTGTGTATTTGATTTTGATTCCCACAACTAGAACTACTTTGCTAAAAATAGAATCAGTGGTCAATGAAGATAGTTGCCACCAAGTTGAAGTTTGCAAAGATAGACATGACCCAGTTAAGACAATATAGCACTCTTTGCTCTCATCTTACCTGTATGTTGGGAAGCACCATCATTAAGAAAGAAGAGTTGACACTCGAGGTCTTGGCAAGATGGTAAATCATTATAACCCAAAAATTTTTCCACTAGAAGCAGCTATAAATGTCTCATATTTAAATTTTTTTTAATGTTTATTTATATTTGAGAGAGAGAGGGAGAGAGAGTGAGCAGAGAAAGGGAGAGAGATGGAGACAGAATCTGAAGCAGGCTCCAGGTTCTGAGCTGTCAACACAGAGCCTGAGGCGGGACTCAAATCCATGAAGCACGAGATCATGACCTGAGCCAAAGTCGGACACTTAGCCAACTGAGACACCCAGACGCCCTTATATGTTTCATATTTTAAAAGAATCATATGAATGCACAAGTAAACTCTCAAGGGAAAAAAAAGGAAAACATAAAAGGGGAAGATAAGAACTAGGGTATTCAGAGGAAAACACGGGGATATGGTCTACTATGAGTGGGAATCAGCAAACACCACCAATAGGCCAATTTGGGCATCAGAAACTTGACATAATAGACAAGCAATCTGGAAGATAATGTACAATAAGTCTGTTTAAAATGAATAAAAAAACTTTAAAGGTAGTAGAGATTCTAATATACACATAAAACACTATGAACAACAAAACATGCAGGTTTTTGCACGAACCATATAAAAATGAGAAATAAAGCCTTTGCGAGGAAAAGCTCAATGGAAATGTGTTGGAAATAGGAGAAAAGACAATAGGTGAATTGGAAAATGGATCAGGAGACTTTATTTATTTATTTATTCATTCATTCATTCATTCATTCATTCAATGTTTATTTATTTCTGAGAGAGAGACAGAGCGTGAGCAGGGGAGGAGCAAAGAGAGAAGGAGACACAGAATCCGAAGCAGGCTCCAGGCTCTGAACTGTCAGCACAGAGTCTGACGCGGGGTTCCAACTCACACTGTGAGATCATGACCCGAGCTGAAGCTGGATGCTTAACCGACTGAGCTACCCAGGCGCCCCTGGGAGACTTTAATCAGAATATGATGTGAGGAAAAGATAAAAATATGAAAAATGTAGAGGGGCTGGAAGGATAAACCCACAGCAAATGCCTAGTAGGCATTCCAGAAGGAAAGTACTAACAGAATGAAAAGACAAAAGTTGTCCAGAACTGATGACAAACTTGATTCATTGCATTAAAAAGGTATCATGGTCAAGCAGAATAATTAAAAATAAATCCATCACTAAACACTTCACAGTGAAAGTGCTGAATGCAGACGTCAAAGAGAAGAGAGTTTACTACAGAGAAGCAGGTTATTTGGGCAGCCGACTTCACAACAGCAGTATTTCAGCCGGAAGGTGATGGAAGGTGTTTGAAAGATTAACGGAAGGAAAGTCATTGCCAGTGCCAAACTCCATCCTAATCCGAACTACTGTTCAGAAGTGAAGGAAAAATAAAGATATATCCAGAAAGGTAGAAATTAAAAGATTTTGTAACCCACAGAACCCTCCTGAGAGAAAAATTATAGAGGGGAATTGAAACCGGAAGGAGAAAAAAGACACAAAAAGCGATGGTGGATAAAAGAAGGGGTGAATATGTGGGTAAAGATGCAGAAACAGATTATATAAAATAACAATAACAAAAATACCTGATTTGGGGTTTATACAAACAAGGTGGAGAGTAAAATAGTGGACTATAATATCAAGTAAATATATAATATCAAGTAAAACAGTTGGGGCATAATAGTTGGGAGCTAAAATGATTAAACTTTCCTGTTTTGTCCAGGAAAAAGGTAGAAATATTGATTAACTTTAGATTTTTCAAGTCAGCAGGTACGTTAAAAATTTAAAGCTAACCACACTCATGTAAAAAAGAGAAATAGAATGCATATAAGAAGGAAATTAAAAAGAAATGCAATCAATCAAATGGAAAGCAGGAGAAAGCAGGAAAGTCTGGGGAAGGACAAAACAATGAAAAGTACAATTAAATCTAAATATCAGGAAGCACAATAAATATTCTCCACGTAATGCTGTTTATGTACCCTATAATAAAGCCTGGGACTGTCTCAGGTAAGCAAGGATATATAGTCACCATTGTCAAAGCATATAAAGAAGGGAGATTTATATTCAAAAAACATATAAAAGCAAAGGTGCTTATCCTCACTAGTAATGAGGAAATACAAACTTTAAAAAGTCAGATGTTACTTGACATCTACTCAATTTACAAAAATAAGTGGTGAGGGATGAAGGAACTTTTCACGTTCCTAGGGAAGTATAGATTGAAATTAACTGGGCAGTACACCTAGGGAAGTGAAATATGAACCTGCAATCTAGTAACTTCCACTGTGGCTATGAAGGAGTAAGAGAGTCCAGACTTGACTTCCCAGGGTCAGCACCTGGGACTGGACCAGATATGTAAAGCATTTCCCTGACCTTGAGCAAGAGGTCCCTGAGGGAACAAGAACAAAACAAGAGGAGCCTACGATCACCCTGGCCTTCTGTGCTGAAGCAGTTTCTGGGCAGTGGGGAGGAGAGTCAAAACACCCTGATAGCCTCACTGATTTCATCAGAGTCTGGTGAAACTGGGGTGGCAAGAGTTTGTGGGGCTGAGTACCAGAGAGAGAAAGCCATGCAGGGAAAGAGCTCCAGAAATCAGCCCAGGAATTCTTTGGGGTTGTTAGCTGCAAAGCACTCCTCACGTGTACAGGGTGAAATTCTACAAGACTGGAAAAAGGACACCTCCTGGGGAAAGAGCACTTCCTGAGGACTGTCAGTCAAGGACAAGTTACAGAGCTTGTACAAGGCCAGGCGCCATCAGAGTGCCAACCCGTCAGAACGGAGAGACTTTGTTGTGGACACAAAAAATACGGTAGAGACACTGAAAAGGGTCATGTTTTACTAGGTGGATAAACTGAGTCTATAGGAGTTTCCTCTAGATCTGGTCTTTAAGAATCTCAAAAAACAAGTCTTGAAGAGATCAAACTGATTCACAAGTAACTTTATTGCCTGCCAAAATAAAGATCAATATTTATTTATTCATTTATTTATGAGAGAGTGCATGTGTGTGTACATGAGTGGGGGAGGGGCAGAGAGAGAGGGAGTGAGAACCCTGCAATCACCACCTGAGCTGAAATCAAAAGTCAGGTGCTCGACTCACGGAGCCATCCAGGTGCCCCAAGACCAATATTTTTAAAGGAATGTAACAAAATCTAGCACCCAACAATGTACAATTCGCCATTTCCAGTTAAAAACCGGTAGACGTGAGAAGAAACATGAGCACGTAGCCCATAAATGAAAGGAGGAAAATGAGTCAAGAGAAACAGACCCAAAAGAAAAATGACAGCAGACAGAAACAGACTTACCTAAAGAAGTAGAGAGTGCCGGAAATAGCAAACATGGAGGTAAGTATAAAATATTTTTGTACTCATTTAATTTATTTTAAAGATTATTGGTTATTTACAGAAAATAATAGTTTATTTTGAGATTTATAACATGTCAAAGTAAAATATGTAACAACAAAAGCACAAAGAATGGGAGGAGAGAAACAAGATTCTTGTCTAAGAGCTCAAGATTCAAGATCATTACTTACATGTGAAATAGCACTGTGACTTACATGTCACAGCACTGTAGGTAGATGGTGATAAGCCGAAGATGTGTGCTGGAAACCATGATGCAAACATGAAAAATAAGACAAATACAGCTAATACCTACTCCACTACAGGAGATAAAAAGGGAATCATTAAAATTACTGAGCCAGTGGGGCACCTGGGTGGCCCAGTTGGTTAAATGTCCACCTTTGGCTTAGGTCATGATCTCATGGCCCATGGGTTCAAGCCCTACTTCAGGCTCTGTGCTGACAGCTCAGAACCTGGATCCTACTTTGCATTCTGTTTCTCCCTCTCTCTCTGCCCTTCCCCTGCTCTGTCTCTGTCTCTGTCTCACTCAAAAATAAATAAATATTTTAAAAAATTTTTTTAAAGTACTGAAACAAAAATTAAAACTTTAAGAAAGGTTCAACTGGTGGAAGAAATAACAAAAAAGAGATGGAACACATTGAAAACAAAAGGCAATAGGGTGAACTTAAACCATATAAATAAATATATTAAAAATAAATGGTTTAAACATACAATTTCATTCATATGTGGAATTTAAGAAACAAAACAAATGAACAAAGAAAAAAAGAGACAAACTGAACTCTTAACTACAGAGAACAAACTGGTGGTTTCCAGAAGGGAGGTGGGTGGGGGATGGGTGAAACAGGTGATGGGGATTAAGAGCACGCTTACCGTGATGTCCACTGAGTAATGCACAGAACTGTCACATCACGATATTCTACACATGAAACTAATATGACGCTGTATGTTAATTATACTTCAAAAAAAGAAAGAAAAAAAACTACAGAAAACCTATAGGAAAAAAATTCCAATTAAAAGTCAAAGATTGTAAGGCTGGATAATAAAGCATGATCAAATTATATGCTGTTTATAAGAAACCCAACTTAAGTATAAACACACAGATAAGTTCAAAAAAGTAAAAATAGAAATACCGTAAGACACGTGTACGTTAAAATTCAAGAATAGAAAAATAATGT
This sequence comes from Prionailurus viverrinus, assembly GCF_022837055.1. Lineage (NCBI taxonomy): Eukaryota > Metazoa > Chordata > Mammalia > Carnivora > Felidae > Prionailurus > Prionailurus viverrinus. The sequence goes on along the minus strand of NC_062570.1, from coordinate 14,042,578 downwards.
ATGGTGAAAGCAATTATCATAAGAAAGCTGGAGCGGCTCTCCTAACAACAAAGTAGACCTCAGAACAGAGGACGCTATAGGGATCAAAAAGAGATGTTTCATAATGATGAGGGAGTCCAATTTCAAGAAGGTATAACACTTCCAAATGGTTATGCACCTAATAATATATTTCAAAATACATGAGGCAAAAACTGACAGAACTGAAAGGGAAAAGAGAGAAATCCATAATTATAGTCAAAGACTTTAACACTTCTCTCATTAATTAATAGAACAGATAGACAGAAAATCAGTGAGGATAGATGTCCTAAACAGCATTATTAGCCAGCGTGGCCTAATTGACATTTATACAAGAACAACAGAACACGCATGTTTTACAAGTGAACATGAAATGGTCATCAAAAAAAGGACCATAAAAATAATAAGAAAGAATTAAAATCAAAAGTGTGTTTTCTGACCACGATGGAATTAAAACAGAAAACAGTGACAGAAGACCGAAAATCCCCAAATTCTAGAAAATTAGTTTTTTAATGTTTATTTATTTTTGAGAGAGAGACAGAACGACAGAGAGAGAAAGAGCATGAGTGGGAGAGGGGCAGAAAGAGGGAGACACAGAATGCGAAGCGGGCTCCAGTCAGCACAGAGCCAGACTCGAGACTCGAACTAACAAGCCGTGAGATCATAACCTGAGCCAAAATCAAGACTTGGATGCTTAACCGACTGAGCCACCCAGGTGCCCCCTCAAATACTAGAAAATTATATAACACACTTCTAAATCCCTGATGGACTAAAGAGGAAGTCACAAGGAAAATCTGTAGCCGTTTTTTGTTTAATAATAATGAAAATTTGGGCACCTGGGTGGCTCAGTCCGTTAAGCACGGAGCCTGCTTGGGATTCTCTCTCTCCCTTTCTCTCTCTGCCTCTCCCCTGTTCATGCTCACTCTCTATTTCAAGAAAAATGAATAAAACTTAGAAAAAAATTACAACATAACTTGTGGAATGCAAATAAAGCAAGTGCTTCAAGAGGAATTTACAGCATTACGTATTTCTATTAGACGATACAAAAAAAGGTGGAATAAATTGTCTAAATTTTCACTTTAAGAAGCCAAAAATAGGAGATAAAATTGAAGAAAGCGAACAGAAGAAAGGGAATAATAATGACAAGGGCAGAAATAAACAAAATTTAAAACCGAAAAAGCTATCAAGAGAAAACAATCAAAAGATGATTCTTCGAAAAGATCAATAAAATTAATTAGCTTCTAGCCAGACCTGATCAAGAACAAAAGATACAAATGAACAGTATCACCAATGAAAGAAGAAACAGCATGCAGATCCTTCAGGCATTAAAAAGATAATAAAGGGATATTCGAACTACATTATGCCAATAAATCTGAAAACAGAAGAAACTGACACATTGCAAGAAATACATAAATTTCACTAAGTCCACTTAAGAATAGATCATCTAAATAGCTCTACATTTATTTAGAAAGTACAATTGTGTTTATAAAAATCCCAGTGAAGAAAACTCCAGGCCCAGATGGTTTCACTGGTGAATTCTACTAAACATTTAAGAAAGAATAATTAATAATAATAATAATAAAAATACCAATTCTACACAAACTCTTCCAGAAAGCAAGAGAGGGCACTCCCCAAATAGTTTTATAAGGTCAGCATTTCCCTGATACCAAAACCAGAAAAAAAACATTACAAGGGATGAAAACTACGGACCCATATCCTCCCATGAACATTGTTATAAAACTTCTTAATAGAAGAATAGCAAATTGATCCTGAATGTATAAAAAGGATAATACATCTGACCAAGTGGATGTTATTGCAGGATACAAGTTTGGTCCAGCATTCACAAATTAATCAGTGTAATTTACCGTTCAGCAGATGAAAGAAGAAAAACATTTCATCCTGCTTATTTACAGAGAAAAATTATTTGACAAAATCCAGCATTTGTTCACGATAAAAACTCTCAGCAAACTAGGAACAAAAGGGAGCTGCTTCAAACTGATAAAAGGCAACTATGAAAAACCTAGAACAAGAGAACAGGAAACAGACCAGGATGTCTGCTCTCAGCACTCCTATTAAACATTATATCAGACGTCCTCATCAATATAATAAAGAAAGGAGAAGAAAGAGGAGGCTAAAACCTTTCAGTGCCTCCTCCTTGTCACCCCACAGGACAAAAATCCTGATTCTTTAACATATAAAAGCCATTCCTGATTTTGTCCTTGTCTATCTCCTATAGGCATGTGGTAGCAACACAATTGTTCCCCCAGCTCTGTGTTTGGTGATGTCACATATGATACTTTGGAAAGAGCCACGATGGGAATATTTGCAACATAGAAACAGGCAAATGCTTAAAAAAAAAAAAAAAAAAAAAAAAAAAAAGATTCCTTCTTCCCCCAAAGAACTGGTTGTTAAAAATGTACTGCTTCCTCCCACCTTTTCCCCATCTCCACACTATTACAATGTTAGACAACTTGGAGTTTCTAGAATATGGCCTTTCAGATGCCATGTCTTCTATCCATAATACTCCTGGCTTTCCTTATTAACCATCCACACTTCTGCCTACGCTTACAGTCTCAACTTGGGCATCTGCTCAGGTTCTTTCTAACCACTCCAAGCAGGGTGGATCACGCCCTCCCCTGTTACCAGTACACATTTTTGGTAGTGATTTTTTTGGCTGTATTTGATAACATGAATTGTTTATGCACATACTTCGTTTTCTTCCTCCCCAGACTGTGAACTCCTTCCTGTCAAGGGCCATGTCTCTATCATAGTTGTATTCTCCTAACCTGTCATGGTGCCTGCCATATCGTTGACATTCAATAATTGTTTCTTTAATGAATAAATAGATGAACAAATGAAAAACTGAATGAGGGAACCTGGTTGGAGGGGAATATTCAAAACAGAGATAAGCTTGGAGACATACTGAAATGCCTTCATTTGGGTGGGTGGTCAATGCCAGATTTGGACTTCATCTCACAGTAAATGGAGAACCACTGTGGTTTCTCCGATAAGGGGAAGTGACCTGTAAAAAGTCATGTTTTAGGATGGTTGGTCTGACAGTGGCATTCAGATTAAACCCAAAAGAAGATAAACTGGAGAAAAAGAGGCTCTGGTCAGGTCCAAGGGGATCAGAGCCTCAGGCAGAAAGGCCAAGAGGCAGAAGGTGGGCTCAGCCAAGGCACCCCTGTGGTCATCAGCATCCAGGGTGTGTCCAGGCGAAAATGAATGTGACAGTCGCTAGCCCAGAAATAATAGGAAAAAAAAAATTGATTTGCATGCCCTTAAGCATAGAAAATAGAGGGTGACATGATGGCTCTCTTCAAATCTTTGACGACCACTCCCAGGGGAACAGGAATTGGCCAATTTATTTCTGTGTTCCGTATTGCCCAGGAGTAATATCTAAGACAAATATAAGAAAGGATTTTATATCAATTAGACATGCTTAAAAGTGGAACAGGCAGCCTAAGAAGTAGCGAGTTCCTTATTACAGGAAATGATCAGCAGAACATTTGGCACAGTTGTTATAAAGGGAATTCAACGATGAGACCAGGTAATCCTTCCACCACTTGCAATTCTGTAACTTCATGATGGTTTTTGTCCCAGTGAGTTTGGAAAAAGCAGTATGACTTGCTGGCACATCGCCCAGTGGTTGGAGTTCCTGGACGTGAAGCTGAGGAGGTCAGAACTGTACTCTGAGCATGGGGAGGTTCACATGATACCATGGTTATCCTGGAGAAGGACCGCCAGGGCCGAAAAGTGGCCACTCGGGACTAGGAAGTGTCTGGGTCTTCCCCAACCCCAGGAGACATGAATGGGAGGCCATCAGACAACAGGAAGTCATCAATAAAACACCCACAGCAGCTTTCCTCCCCCCTTTCCTGTCTTCTCAATAGCTCCCCTTTACTGATGCCCCCAGTTAGCCTTACAGATGATCTCACCGTGTCCTCACCCATCGGCAGGGTCTTCGTCACCCTCGCCTTCCTCTAGCTCAGAATTTCTTCTGCCTCTTCACTGTCAAAGTGATGTGTCAAGATGCACCCATCCCCATGTGTGCTCGGTCCCATGTCCCTTCTGCCCCTTCTGGGACCTTGCTCCATCCTTTGCCATATCCAGTCCTTCCTTCCCTGGCCACACACATTTAAAATGCTTTTGAATCTGGAAAAAGAAAAAAAAAAGCCCTTTCAATTACTACTCAGCTTCTCTTTACCATCCAAACTTTTAAAGAGAATGCTTTACTCTCATTGGGCTTGACCTTGACCACATCCTTGTACCTCCCTGCTTCCTCGTGGTACAGCTTTGGTCCCAAGGGATTCTCTTGAGGGATGCTACGCAATGTAACAGAAAGAGAACGAGATTTGGAGTCAGAAAACTTGGGCTTAGTTTCTGGATCAGCCATTTACTATCTAAACTCATTCTCATCATCCCATTTGTTATGAGTGTCAAATGAGCTACTAGTTAAGGAAGACGCTCCCCATCACGCACGCACACACACTGAAAAGCACTATGCAGATGTCAGTGTTACTGAAACTGCTGTCACAAAGTTGACTAATGACATCTTGATCACTTGTTTCCATGGTCTTTCCTCAACTCACAATGTCCTAACTCCTTGGCTACATTTGAATCTGCTGACCATGTCCCTCTTTGTGAAACTCTTTTCATGATTTTCTCTTCATTTGTTTTTAGGAAATTAACATATCTTACCCAGTTTCCTCTTCAAATCCTCTTCTAGCCCCTAGCAGCAACACCATCTTCCTTTTCCTACTGTTATTCCTTCACCTAGAATTCAAGAAATAATCTCTCTCCCAGAGGGTCCAACTATCTCCTCTGGGTACATAACCAGCTCAGACTTCTTTCCCAAAGCTTTGGTCCCAGGTTTGCAACTCTGTTGGATTTCTCCATCTGGTTTTCCTGCCAGAACCTCAAACTCTTCATTGTTGACACAAGGTAAATCAATACATTTTCGCAGAGCCTCTGACAAAGCAGTTTGAAAAGGCCAGACACTGAATGATTACCGGTCAGCCCTACAAAGAACTGTACTTACCATCAGGGACCACCCCCAAAATGCCAATCAGAGAAAAACAATCCCTGTTAGATAGATTTCATGTTATAAATTATAGCGTCGGTATTCAAGTAGAAGGTGGTAATGTCTACTCCCGTAGGTCTCTGGGTATTGTTGTGGCAATGTAGGGATTGACATTTTCCTGATGCTACCCATCTCCCTGGGTTCTAGATTCTTGATTTCTGCAGGTGTCTATGACCAAAATCTGTAAGTTGACATCTGGAGTGCCTCTCAAAGCTTTCTTGATGGGTGAACAATGTGTTCACTAAAAGAGTAATGAGACCAATTCTTATCAGATGACATTTTCCTGGCCTGGACCAAAGAAAACCACTCATTCTGTCCATCTGGCCCAGATATTCTGTGCTGAAAAATTCTGAGTCACATTGAACTATAAAAATATATTCTTTATATCACAGAAAATACATATGATCTTTCATGTTTCCTCCCTCCTGACCTCTCTAATTTTTACTAATGGTAGAAGTATTTGTTTTCTCTCCCTGCTTCCCCTTTCTCTATCAGTCTGTAGGTGACATGAGGGCAGAGACCCTGCCTTTCCCATTTTTGTACTCCTAACACCATGCCTTTTCCATCCATCCATCCATGCACACGTTAAAAAGGCACTTATTAAATTAAGTAGACCTATCTAGGCAGGTGGCACGAGAATATTTCATTTTAAATGGGATCATTTTAAGAAGGATCAGGTGCAGTGTCTCTTGCATTTAATTGTGGGGTGTGCCATCCATGTATCTGGGAGTTGTGCCTGAATGTAGCAATCCCCGATCCTCAGCCCATAGCCCCGGAGAGCTCTCTCTACTCCCATCATTTCGGTTGTCTGATCCTTTAACATTGGCCCCGACTCATTCGCTACTCGCCCTCTGGTTGGGCCAGGTAACTGCGAACCAGTGCTGTGCTGAAGGCAGCTTGCCTGGGCTGGTGGGGATCTGTCCTTCACATCTCTTCCTGGTTCTGTGTGCAGTGATATCACGTTGGCAGCTCGAAATTGGCAATACGGGAGTATTTACACCATGGAAACTGGCAAACGTTACAAGTCAGGGCTTTCTTTTCCCCCAGAGAGCCAGCTGTGAAACATTTACTGGCACACCACTGCTGGCAACTCTCTTCTTATCTCTTGGCATGACTGGCTTCTTCTAATCTATACATTTCAGCTCAGATATCACCTCTTCAGAGAGACCTTTAATCTGAAGTTATCCCCCACCCTAGTCGCTTTCTGGTATATCACCCATTCTTTCCTTCAGAGCACTTACTTTGATCGGTAGCTACATTGTGCACGTACGTCATGTGCTGGTCTATTGTTCACCTGCCTCAGTAGAAATTTTGTCTTGTGCGCTGCTGAATGCCCAACATCTCGTGCAGGCCTGGGCACATAACCGGTGCTCAAGAAAGATCTTTCTGATGAATGAATTAAAAAAATAATAATAAATGCTTCCAGCAGCTCAGGCAGCAGAAATACGAAGTGTGATTGTCCCCTTGTCTGTGCTTCCCGACACACTCTGGGTGCTTTTCGTTCCCTTCTTGGGACCTAACATGGTAGCTAGAGCTTACTAGATGCTCGTTGAGCTTTTTAGGATGAATACATGGGTACAGTTAGGAATGAGTCAATTCATTTACATTTCTCTGTAACGCCCCAGAGAACTCCATTCTATTACCTTCATCGGCAACATAAAGCACTGGTGTTTCCTTCCTTCCGAGGAAGCAAAGCCTCCAAGGAGGAGATGTTCCTCACCACCAGGACTGCAGGAAAGAGTGGGGTGGGGGGTGGGGCATCAGTTTATCTCCTCCAACCTGTATTTTTCTTCTGACTGGGTCACAGCAATTCATTATGTCACCCTTAGGCAAGTCACCAAATGGGAATGAGAGAGGCCAAGGCCCCCGTCCTTTCCGGCGGGCTGCAGCAGTGATAGCTTTCCCTGCACGGATGATTAGCTGTAAGCCACCTTTGCCCCAGCCTCCTGGAGAAGGCAAAAGAAGTTTTCTAAATGTTTTCCTGCCACACGGATCACTGAATTATGCATGAGGCCAAACCCAGGGAACAGCAAATCGTTGTGGGATGGAGGGGTAAGGTTCATCCAGAAAGGGAAATCGAAACCTTACCTGCCTTCTCCCTGTGATGGGTGCCCTCAATTGATAATTAGTGTTATATTATCCCACATCTTTAATAGATTATTGATGCCTTTGGCAGCGATATAATCCTGGTGTCAAGAGTAATTCTTTCTTTCTGTTATGTGGTACTTACTACTCTCAGCAAAGTGACTTGGACACAGGGCCTGGCTGATCCAGCTCCAATCAATTCAACCCAGTACTTCTCTGGGTGTTGACATGAAGGATGGTGGAAAGGTGCATGTTGCTGATTTGCCTCAAAAGCAGGAGAGGCCGTGAGACTTGTGAGTCTAGTGGTGATCTAGCCGAGGACGTGTGGGCCCCTCATCATCTTTGGATAGAAGATGTCAAATATCTGTCTGCCGTAGTCTTACTGCTCACGATAGGGCCGTGCCACCTGCCGAAGGTGACTGGAGCTGCTCCCGGCCACAGCAATGGGAATGATCTACTTTGTCTCAGTTCGCACTATACCTTCTAGATGGATTTTATCCCCTTTTCCAGTTTCTCTTTCCCCATAGGCAGTACTGCCTCTGGACCAGAGGTCTCCAGTCATTTCACAAGGTAGAAGAATCTCTAAGTACCCAAAATTAGACAATCAAGAGTGGAATGGGGATGGGGCCAGAGTCTTTGGGTATGGATCCTGGCTAGACAACAAAATCCCTAAATTAAGCAGACGTGGTCATTGAGGTCAGCTGTTGTATCTCAGGAGATCCCAACAAACTTTCAAATGGAGCTGAGGAATAGCCCCCAGCAAGTCTACCAGCCAAGGCTTTATATCATTCAGGAAAACACGATCTTACGGTAAGAGATTCTTTTCCTGGAAGCTCACAACCTTCCTGCTCCCCTCTTGTACAGGAGAATGAAGATTGGTATTGAAATAAAAATCAGTAGAGCAATAGGTAAAGACGCAGGTCATGGATTGGTCCTTTAGAAGCTATGTGACCTTGTTTAATCCATTTCACCTCCCTGAACCTCATTCTTCCCATCAGTAAAATGGAAAGAATTATAAACGTTTTATACTCTCTGCAGAGTTTGGTGAGAGACAAAATGACATGATACATATAAGGAGCCACGAGTAGCCAAGTGCCGTGTGAATTCCAGGGGACATGTGATCGGACAGCACCCTTCCCTTCTTCTAAGAACAGAGGCCCCATCTTCTGGGGAATGTTCCTCCCTCACAGCAAACCTTGTGATTTGAATACAAGCTGCCATGTTGTCGCTCCATGTGTGGGTGTCTGACCGAAGCCAGATCAGTCATGGCAACCCTCTCCTATGGCTGTCACAGTTGATTGGGATGGCTCTGTGGGGGACATTCAGAGCCCTTCCCCAGGGTTTTGATCTTGCCACGAGAAAAGAGTATGAAGCAGTTCCCCCCTGGGTGTGGAAGCTGTTAGATGAGAAGCAGAGACGGTTGGTTGCTCTGTTCCCTAATGTGTGGGGGAGGTTTAACTGCTGGGAGAGAGAACTAAGCCCACACTCCAAGGGGGGACAGAATGCACAGACACTGGTGACAGTATATCCGGCTCAGGTTTTCTTCGGATCCAAATGCATTTCTTCTTCATGGCTTGGGATGCTAGTGTGTCAGTCCCCTTCCAGTACATTCCTCTTTTTGCCTAAACCAGTTTTCTGTCACTTACAACCAAAAGAGCCTCAATAGAGAGGCTACCATTCATTACCCTGGCCCCCTGGCTCCAAGTTGAGCTTGGATCTTGCATTCTGAGCTCCCGTCCTCTCAGACAAAACTCCTTCCCCAGGGCCATTTCACTTTGCCTTGTCCTTTGTTCACTCTACAAACAATTGAGGAGCTTTCCCCGTGTGCCAGGCACTCGCTCATACCTCTAGGTTCCACACATACTGCAAGGAGGCAGTTATCCTGAGGAAACTCACACAAGTACCATAGAGGCACCCAGACAACAGGTCAAGCCCAAGTACTCACGCTGACGCTCTTGATTATTTATTGTGTTTTTCTGTAGAATGTATTTGTGTAGGGTTCTTCAAATCTTTCATGGAATAGGGTAGGTTACAACTCACTAAAAATTGCTTAGTATCAACTGGCAGCTGGGAACAATTGGGAAAAAAGGCATGACTCTGCCCTTGAAATGCATATAGTCCTGCTGAGCAAACAATGCAAACCAGAGAACAAGTCAGGAAAAAAACAAACCTGAAAACGTATGGGGCACAGGTTATAAAGCTTTAAGCAACCAGAGAAGGAAAGTATTTGATAGACTAGGGTGTTTAGGGTAGATGTGGCACAGGGTATAACCTGTTGGAATTGTTATTATGGCCTGTCTAGTATTTAATTTTTTTAATTAGCTGTCATCACTTGAAAATCAGATTTTATATTAAAAAAAAGAGAGAGAGAGATGGGTTTCTGGTTTCTTTTGATCAACTTGGAGATTTGATAATTCCCACCTGACAATGACCAGCTGAAACTGAGTTTCAGCTGCCACCCTCTTTAGGCTGGGCAGACACGCTCTATGTATCACCTGGCCGGCCTGGCGCATTTAGTTCCTCGGCTTGGTTCCCAGAGGCAGTTGGGTTTGCTACCTAAGACCCAAGTTGGAGCTCAAAATGTCCCCGCTCCCTAGAAGCCTCGAAGGAGGGACTTTACGATCAACACATGTCTAAGGTCAATGCCCACCTTGACAGGCACCCAATTAGGCAGTTTTTAAAGCTTCATTGGCCAAGGAACCCTATGCCAACTGGCATTTACCCAACTGGCTACCGGTGAACTGGAGCCAGGGAAAGCCAGACGGAAGGCTTCATCAAGTCACCAGCTACCAAACACACACCATTCCGACTTGCTTTCAGAACCTCTCCTCCTCCTCCTCCTCTTCTTCAGGTCCACAGTTTTGCACTCTGTTGCATTCGAATGCAGATGATGCAGAATGAAATTCCTTTGGTGGCAATACATGCCGGAGTGCGCAAAAGTATTTATGAATCCTAAAGGAAGCTGGCTGCAGAGCCCAAGAGCTCCAGCAGAGCACCCGCGTGCATGCCCTACAGAGTCTGATCTCTTACACGGGAAGCTGTGTTTGATACCTCATGTATTGGCAGCGTTCGTCACAAAGTCGAGTGCCGTCTAACCTACTTTCCCACAGAGGAAGAAAATGCAGAAGAGGCTGGCTGGGCAAGGGGAACATCATCCCACAAAAGGTCACAGGAAACAGCTCTGAGGGCATGTGGGAGGTGCTGCCACCCTCTGGCTGGGTGTAGCATCACACCTTGCTGAACCAAGTAGGCACCCCCCTCACTCCCTTGGGGGTGCGGGGCTCCCTGCCTCTTCACCTCCCTGAGGTCCCAGAATTGCAGTGGAGTCCGGACTGGCTTGGCTTTGTCCTCAGACAAAGATGTGTTTTCTCTGCTTCTGGTTTCCTAAGAAACTTCTCTCGGGCAAACCAAGACCCCCCTCCAGCCCTGGCCGAGGAGAGACACAGCATGCAGTTGTGGCTGATCCGCCTCTTCCTGCTAGATATTCAGCCCACGAGTGACAAAGACTTTGGCAAAATGCTAGCAATCAGAAATCCGCTCTTCATAGACATAAAAGAGTCGGTACATAGGTCTCCCCAATAATGATAGTCTACATGCATTAGCATATATTTTCTTGAGAAGAGAACTATCGGAGTATGTCCCTAAAAGCAATTCATTCTATTTACAGCTTTTCTGAAGCCCCCGAGAGGGAAGCATCTTGGAGCACTGCAGACACCACACTGAAAATAGTGAAAAACATTCAATTTGGAAACAATTTTACCTCGATTTATCTTTTCTTTCCCCCCGCTTTGTGTGTCAGCCGCTGCTTCTGCTCCTTCCCTTACCTGAAGGCAGTCCTCCCCATGAGTCCTCCCGGGGTCACGATGGCGGCAGGAATGGTGCTGGATCCCCCAAGCGTGGCCAGGGGGAGGCCGAGAAGGCAGGACACCCCATCTTCCCTCCTGGTGGGAACACCCCATTCCCAGACCAGAGGAAGGCGGAGAACAGGCGCTGCATTTGACAAGCAACGGTGTTATCACTACAACACACACATTGTTCTCCAGAAGGTGACTGCAGCTCTTTAAAACAGTGACAATATGAATGTCGTGTCCTATTACCCCATCCTCTGGGCTAATAATAAGATTTTGTAACCATGTCAACAGCAAGAGAAAGGGAGCAAGGAAGTATCCCTTTGATTACATAAAGCGCCCAGGTTTCTAGTACAGCCTTGTAAATCGCTCAGCTTGCGCCACGTGCCGCCGGAGGCCTGGCATCTTCGGCAAAGCCCAGGGCAGACCCACAATCACAGCGAGGAAGGCAGCGAATGCCTACTGTGTGCCCACAACCGTGCTCCAATGGGAAGTAAGCCGGATAAACAGGACAGATGTTAAAATACATTTTTTGCTCGTGAAAGAAGTTACAAGTGAATCGCAGATAAGCCACTCCCAAGCGTGGGTTGTAAATACAGAGTCAGGAGACAGAAGCTGGGATCCTCCCTCTTCCCTGGGCCTCCCTGAGCGTCAGGCTCTTCTACTGTAATATGTGCATGATAACACTTAGTCTTATGTGCCCGCACAAGCTTCTTGTGAGGATGGAAGAAAAAAAATGCCGTGGTTTCCAAATCAATAGCAGGATTCTTTTTAGAAAGGAACATTGTATGTGCAAGTCTAAGATACAACACAGAGAGTGGCTGAGCTGCTGTTTTCGGAGGGCCGGGGGCATAGGGCTCACCCACCTACCCAGCCTCTCCTCGGCCCCAGGCTGACCTCTGCGGCACCCGTGAATACACGATGGCTCTGAGAATTGTAACTCGAAGACCAGTGAGAAAATGCTCTGAAATTGTGTGTTACTATTTTTATTAATCATACAGACTGGCCATTAATGGAGATAATTGTCGGAATTGAGAGATCAATGTGAGCTTAAGTGTTAAACAGCAGCGGGACATGCACTGATCCTTTAAGGAAAGCGAGTGTCTGACCGGGCAGAGGGGAGCAGGGAGAGGACAGCGGCCTGGAGGTGAGCAAAGGCAGGGAGGTAGGTGATCACCTGTGCTCTGCAGGCACAAGAGAGAGTAGAGCAGAGCACGTGTGCAGGGTGGGGGGTATGGGCTGGTTAAGGCCGCCCTCCTTGAGCAGGTCGGATGAGAAGCCCAAACCAGGAAGGAGAAGGCCCGGTGGACAGGAAGGGGGGTTCAGCTGTCTGACTCTAGTTGGGCTGATTCATTGCCTTGAACCTTCTTTGTTTGTTGGAGCCACATTTCATCAAGGCCCATTTACTACACTGATGACCATCCTTTGCTCTGGACTCTGATTCCGATTCCTGATTTCCATGTCAGAGCTCCCTGTGTGTCCTGCTCTCCTCTGCCACTGACTTGTGTGGAGGTGTCGTCGGTCCCCAGCCTCCTGGAAGTACCTGATGGAAAGTCGGTCGACACAGGCTTTCTGGGCTCCCCAGACCCCACGGGCACTGTCAGCCACATTGCCCCCTGTTAGGACCTTGTGTCTGCGGGGGGATGTCCCTGCCCTGCCATCCCCCACTGCAATCCCTTCAGCCCCCGCGGATGATTGACCTTTTCTGCTTGTCTCAGAACACCTTGTTGTCTTGTCCTCTTTGAAATGCCTGACAGCAGAAAATGCTCGGGTCTAAAAGCAAAATAATGAAATCAAATGAAAGCTCCCCAATTTCTCAGCCACTTGTCCTTGGTCCGGTGCGGTGCACGGCATGCATTATTCAGACAGGAGCAGCTGCGTTCCCTGAAGCAGAAATTCTGTTTTTCAGGTGCCAATCTGGAAGGGTGGCCGGGGGGCCTGCCCAGTAGCCTGTGGGGGCTGAGGGGCTGAGGGATGGTCTGGCTTTGGCACCAGATCCAACGAGGTCATCAAAGGAGTTTGTGTCCGCTGCCCCATCACAGGAAGAGTCACCTCAGTGAGTGTGAGAGGGAGGAAAGTCCAGAAGGGTAAGGCAGACATGAAGGAAGCAGGCAGGAAGGATGAAAGGGGTGAGTGGAGGGACTCCCAGCTTCACAGAGGCCCCCCAGAGGTGTGGCCCACTCTTCAAGTCACCAGGTACATGAAATTAACGGAGCACAGGATATCTTCTAAGCAGAATACTGTATCCATTGGGGCAGCTGAGGGGAAGGAGAGGGTCAGTGCCCACTGTAGTGGATCGTATTGCTCTACGAGGTACTTATTCTCTTCCCATAAGACCATTATGCTCCCTTGCCCGTGAACCTCTGACTCACTGTGGCCTTTAGAACATGGAATGCATTTGGGGCGCCTGGGTGGCTCAGTCGGTTGAGCGTCTGACTCCGGCTCAGGTCACGATCTCATGGTTTGTGGGTTCAAGCCCCGCGTTGGGCTCTGTGCTGACAGCTCAGAGCCCGGAGCCTGCTTTGGATTCTGTGTCTCCCTCTCTCTCTCTGTCCCTCCCCCACTCTCACTTTGTCTCACTCTGTCTCTCAAAAATAAATAAATGTAAAAAAAAAAATAAAAAAAAAAAAGAAAATGGAATGCATTTTAGCCACTCCCTCAGCCCTGTGTGCTATCCCGCCATTGTCAGCCTTGACCATTTGACTGACTTGGCCCCATGGAATGTTAGTTTAGAGGCTATCAGAAGTAGGGCATGGTCAGCCGGTTCTCTGGCTTGCTTCCTTCTACTGTCAGAAGAGCCAGTCCAAAATTAGGGGCTGCCATTTCAGCCTAAGTCCCGGAATGAGGAGACAAGTGGAATGTATCCACAGCTGCCAACATGTTCCGTGAACAAGAAATAAATGCTTGTGGTTATAAGCCATTAAGATTTTAGGGGTTGTTTGTTACCATAGCAAAGCTGGCTAATATAGTTAATGTCAATCAATGATGAGGAAATTAATCACGTCTGCCTTGAGTTAAGCTTTTTTAAACTTGATTTGTTTATTTAATTGATTGTTGTCATCTTCACTTGGGGTGAATAGCATTGATAAATAAGAGGGGTTGTTTGTTTTAATGAATCCATGGAAGAATGCTGTTGATTTGTTCAGAATTCGCATATTAGGATTTGACAAGTCCTATGGCCGGGCTTCTAGCTGGATTTCCCTTTACTTGCGGTTGACAAGGGTCTAAACACAGTGTGTAATTGTCCATTCTCTGTCTTGAACCTGTTGAGAGTGCGTTACGACCAACCTCCCCCCATAATTCTACCTACTATGTGTGCATAGCTCCCTTCAACTCTGATTCAATTAATATTAACTATTAACAGGCACAGGGCCCTGGGAGGGTATATCCATTACTTCATTTGTTCCTCTCAACAATACTTTGACATTAGGCAACTCTTTTGCTGCACACTAAATGTATCCCCCCAAATTTAGCGGTTGAAAACCTCATCCCCAGTGTGAGGATTCCCACCTCTTTGAGAGGTGATTAGGTCAGAAGGGTGGAGCCTTCATGAATGGGATTAGTGCCCTTCTAGAAGAGATACTGGAGAACTCCCTCACCCCTCCTATCATAGGATGACATAGTGAGAAGATGGCCATCTACTGAGCCAGAATGTGGGCTCTCGCCAGACACCAAACCTGCTAACACCTTGACCTTGGACTTCCCAGCTTCCGGTGAAAAATAAAATCCTGCCGTTTATAAGCTATCCATCCCATGGTATTCTGTTATAGCAGCCTACAATTGTTACGTATCTTTTGAGGAAATCAAGAGTACGAAGGGTTTGCCAAGGACACAGAGCTGGTAAGGAGCCCATCAAGATTCAACCCGGTCTCCTCACTCTTGGCCCAGGGTTCTCTTCACATCCCCAAGCTCTGCGGACAGAAAGTGCTCCATGTCAGGCCACCATTTAGGACTTAATTTTCCAGAAGACCAGGAACATGGGTTCATGCGTAGTCATGGAAGGTGGGTCAGAAGATAAGATCCTTTATACTTTATACATTCATATACAATTTGCATTTTATCCTCAGATGCAAATTCACTGGTATTATATCCCTACAATGAAAAGACCATCACACCAGGAGCCTCTGTACTCTAGGAAGGGAATCTACCTTTCGGTGAGGGACCTCTGTGTGCTCTTAGGAGGGAAGCATTAATGGAATTACGAATAGATGCCTCTGCGAAAAAGCTGGTCTCCGAGGGGGCTGTACTCTTTGAAGCACATTCCTACTGTCAATTCTCTGCGAGGGGCAGTAGTGCCATCTTGCTAACAATCACGACAATAATAATATTAATAATTAAATAATAGCTTCAGTGTCAATAAGTATTTTCCAAAATGCTTTCATATGAATTGTCTGTCTGCTGCCTGAGAAGGCCTCCAAGAGCCACTTGAATTTACCCTGTAATCACTGCTGGCTGCCATCTGCCTGGGGCTCAATAATTCCAGGAATCACGATGTTGGATTCACTCGTGCCGCTGCAGCACAGACAGGCGGAGGCAAGGAGGCAGGCCATAATGAGGTGAGCCGTTTCCAGGGTAGATGTGCCTGTTTCTGCTTTCCCATTCTTGTTTTGAAAGCTTGAGAGAGTCTTTCTATGAGCCTGGAAGCAGAGGGTTGGATAAAAGAAGCTACCAGTACAAATCCCATTAAGGCCTGGGAATTGGGCACATCCCCTCAACGTGCTGGTAATGTCCTGATTCTACTGCATGAAGTTGGAGACACCCCATCCTGGCCCAAGACCATCTCCAACCGTCTCAAATAGAAACCAGTTTTGGGGGAGTCTGCTGGATCTGGGCCTGCAGGGTTTCGTGAGTCACCTTGTGCCTTTTCTGCCTGCAGGAAGAACAGCCCCTGGATGGCCTGAGCGGCCTGGCTGTTCTTGAAGAGACCCCTTCCTGTTCCTTGTACCTTCTATAGATCTGCCCAATGCCCTTGGATTCTTTGGGGAAGATGGGGAGAAAGGATAGTAGTTTCCGGTTTACTCATATTTAGCACTCATACAATTTCAGCCCTAGGAGGCAGCTCCTGGGGGACCCTCTACTTGCTCCCCAGCCAGCTGAATTACAAACACTCTCCTTAAAGGCAAAGGAGTCCCAGTAAGAGAGTATGGATGGCTCAGCATGCATCCGTTCCTACCACTGAGAAAAATGACCCAACACACAGCCATGGGATGGAAGCAACTCTCCCTGCCAGGGTCAGCACATTCCCCCGCAGTCTGGCCTCAGGTCCTATGGGGGGGAAGGGTTTGGGAATGGACTTGACAATGGCCAGATATACCCACTCTATGCAAAGGAGAGGGAGATGGGAGGGCCATCTGGCATTCCCCGGGAGCTTTCTGACCCCCCCGTGTGCCTGGAATGCTTCCTTAGTGTGGTGCTAAGGGACTCAAGAAATCATAGGTCTTCTGGCTAGCCTTGAAGCTTCTAGTCCTGTCCTCAAATCTGGACTAGGAGTCCAGCCTTTCTCCTGCATGCCTGGGGAATAGGGAGATTGTGAGTGTGCTCAGCCCCTAAGTTTGTCACCCTGACACTTGCATTCTGGATCGTCTCCACTGGCTGCCATGTTTGACAGAAAAAAGGCACTCTCTTTGAGGAGTTTTGGTTCCTTCTCTGTATAAGCTGCTTTGAGGCCAAGCAAGGAATTACACACAGACCTTGTTTCTGAATGCCTCAAATTCCAAATTCCGTATATTCTGAGGTCCCGCCTCTGGCCCACCTTCTTGTTTCCCTCCTGTCCTGGGGAGAAAGGCAGGTGGCTGCCTATTAGAGTGACCTCTTCGGGCAACCCTCGGCCCTGCCTGCCCATTTCCAGAGCACTCTTTGGAGTCCTTCTTATGCATGGTCTCTGTGTCTCAGACTACCCAACTCATCCCTTTCACCACAGCTAATGGACCAGAAGGGGCCTCAGACCCAAACGTAGCCGCCTCTAGCCTACCAGCGGCCTGTGTGGTTGTCAGGCTTCTAAAGCTTCCAAGCTGGCCAGTCCTGGATGGTGACTAACCAGACGAGTCAGATTGTCCCTCAGAAGCTTGAATGAGAGAGGTAAAAGAGTGGGCTGGTTAGTGAATTGGAGGTGGTAGGGGCAGCACCCAGAG
The DNA here is from genome assembly GCF_022837055.1 of Prionailurus viverrinus. Lineage (NCBI taxonomy): Eukaryota > Metazoa > Chordata > Mammalia > Carnivora > Felidae > Prionailurus > Prionailurus viverrinus. The sequence continues at coordinate 14,025,416 of NC_062570.1, read as the reverse complement.
TAGTTCGGTGACCCTAGGCTGGCACAGTGCCTGCTCCCACAGGTGGGACCCAGCGGCCGAGGCACAGGGGACTCCCAGGCCTGTCTTCTCCTAAGGCTGAGTTCCTGTGTTCTTGCAACAGTCGCAGTGGCCTGAGCATGTTTTCTTTTTCTAGAACCTAAAAGAATGTAACTTGCACAGAGTACATACTCAAAACAACCTGCTTTAAAAGGTAAGCAAAGCATTGACCAGAGGTTCCTTGGCCTCCAGCCCATCATTTTCTCTTCATTTCCCATATGACACCCTCAGCTGGGTCAGGCTGAGGTGTATCTCTGGGCCTGCCACTGGGGGCAACACTCTCGGGGGATTTGGAGGGCTATAGGTGAAGATGTTTTGCATATGGTCTGGGAGAGTGGCTCAGAGAGGGCGAGTGGAGGCTGGCAGGGTGGGAAAGTCTCCCCTCTGAGAAAGCATCCTTGTCCTGTTCTCCAAACACCCTGAGTAGAGGAAAGGGAGAGATAGGAGGGCAAGATGGTGATGTTAATGGTGGGGCCTGGGGTGGGGAGATGGGTGGGATAAGGGGATGGGATCCCAAGCTCCCCAGGTCTCTGGTCCCAGCCCAGGCCCAGGCAGTGAGGCAATAAATAGAATGGGGGGCCCTCATCTGGGCTGTCCTCCTTGACTCTGATTTTGGCTTCTTGTCTGGTATCCTCACTTCACCCTCTCTGCAGCCAAAGCCAAGGCTGAGCCTCCCTAACTCATGGGGGAGAAACTAGCTCTGTGTGCCCAGAAGTCCAGTGTGCATGCAGATAGAAAGGCGGGTAGCCTTCAAAGCCTTCCTCCTTCTGGAAGGCTTCTCTGCTTAATCCCAGAGGCACACAGTCTTCGTTTTCAGCACTGCCACCAGGGAATGTAAGAGTTGGACTGGATAACTGAGCACCAGGACGGCAGGAGCCATGTCTGCTTTGTTCATTGACATGTCCCGAGTGCTTAACACAGCTCCTGGCCCAGGGAAGGGGCTCCATCAGTAGTCACTGAATGAATGAATGAACAAATTCATGCACTCCTCTTTTTCCAAAGTCAAAATCTTATTTCAAATGAAATGCTTGCTAGCTGCCAATATGCAAAAACAGAGCAACGAACTGTTATGGAGAGATGGGAGGGGGTTCAGAACTCCGCATCCCAAGTAATCCCCCCCCCCCCGTTCTTCTGCAATGGTCCCTAAGGATTAGTTTGCATCCTCTGAAATTCAGACTGAAACGCCTCTCATTTTCACCATGAAGAAGCAGGCCCCCAAGGAAAAGTGGCTCATCTAAGCCAGAACCGGCACCCAGGTCTCCTGACTCCCGGGCTATTGTGAAAGTGCTCTGTTTAGACTGTATTAACTCACCACACTAGGTGCACAGCAAACACTCAGTGAATGAAGTGCCGGGAGGGAGGGGCTTGTCGATTCCCAGGCTGTGCTCGCCTGGCAAGAGTCACGAGCGACGCCGAGGAAGGATGCAGCACCAAAATAAAATGTATTGTATTTAAATATTCCCCAAGTCATTTTGTGTATTTAAGTCTTAATTCATCTCCCCTAAATCTCTCCCCGCTACATTAATGTGACGGCTTTGACAGAAAGATGAATAACATTATTAAAGAAGCTCGTGAGCAAATTTCACTCATAAAAATCTCCCATTCACTCACACACTTTGCTGTTCCCACTCAGTGTTCTGTTCCCTCTCACGTCCCAGGTCCACATCCCTCTGGGCCTCAGGCTGCTGCTGGAGGGTGATCAATGGGAGGCTCAGAGGATGGAGGTGTGGATGCATTTCAAACCCAAATCTTCCCCTTTTGGTTGAAAAATGCATCATTCGAGCCAAACCCCAGGAGCGGCAAGATTCAGGCTGGAGAGGAGACAGAAAGGCGGAACCTCCTTTGAAGAAAAGCTTCCCACGAGGGGGCATGGAATGTGGCACAAATATGGCAAATGACCAGGAGGGTGCCTTCCTTAGGGATGCGCATCTCAGGAGGAGAGGGACCCTCACTACAAAACCCTCCTCTGGGGATGCTTCCAGACTGACACTTCTCAACCTGCTGGCTCCCGCCCAGCCGGAGGCAGCTCTGGAACTTGCCGTCACGTCCTGTTCCTCCTCCTGGAGCCCTGCTTGGCCTCGCTGGCTGGGGATTTATGCCCCTCTTTGCCAAGCCGCCCTGATGGATCGCTTCCAGGATGGCAGCGGAGTCAGTGGTATTCATCTCCCCGACGTCTCAACCTTCTCCTTTAAATCATTGCTCATGTTGGCAGCCGTTGGTTCGCTGGGCCTGGCTGCTCCGTCAGTGGGACTCACAGCTGGGAAGGACCTGCAGGGTCTGCCTCTGGAGGGACCAAATGCTCCTCCTCTGCAGACTCTCCCTCAAACACCAGTCCTTCCTCACCTGGAAAAGCCTTCTTTTTGATCATCTGAAGTTGGGAAGCCAACCCCAGAGCCCCCAAAGGCCACCTCTGCCCTATCATTTACTGTGTGATGTAAAATCATCCGTTGGTTTGGTGACCAGGCTAGTAGCTACTCTGGGCCATGGATGATCCTCATTTTCTCATGTGCCCAGTGCCCAGTGGAGTGCCTGCCTCATCATCGGTGCACAAAGACTGTTTGATGAACTGAATCCTTACATTGTGCAGTTGGATGCAACCTCTTTGGAAAACTATTTGACAGAATCTACTGAAAGCTGAACGTATCTGTGCTCTGACTTGCCTGGGTATGTATCCAAACGAAACAAGGGCTCATGTCTACTCAGACATGTACAAGAATGTTTGTGGCATCCTTATTTCCAATAGGCGCAAACAAAAGCAATCCAATGTCCATCAACAGTAGAATGGCCAAACAAATTGTAGCATATCTACACAATGATCGCATCGCTTTGGTGTTGGGCAGCAAGGATAAAGGGTGAGGTACTGTTCACACGACATGGGTCAGTCTCGCAGGCGGAATGTGAAACCACGGAAGCCAGGAGTACATATTGTGTGCTTACATTGGTATGAAGTTCCAAGGCATGCAAACCCTGACTACGATGTTTGGAGGTTGGAGTAATGGTTATCGTTGAGGGTGGCTGGTCGTGGTCTACTGACTGGGAAGAGATACAGGAGGGCTTCTGGGATATTGGAAGTATTCTAAATCTTGATCTGGGTGGTAGTTACACAGTGGATATACATGTAAAATTTTGCTGGGCTGTACTCTTATTACCTGTAACCTTTACTGCATGTAAATTAAACCTTATTAAAAATGGTAAAGAAAATGTGGAGTGGTTCCTAATCTTTTTTGCATTAAAATCTGTACCTCGATGTATTCTCGTTCTATCTTCTACATAATCCCAATCCATGCGACATTATTACATTGGGCTTTTTCTATGTTTTATATTATGAAAACAACTGGCATATTGTATATACGTTTTCTAAGTACACAAGAAATCATACCCCCCCCAAATATTAAACATCTTGTTTCCCCCTCCCCCATACCCTGAGTGAAAAATCACCACATTAAAATATATTTACTTTGGGGCACCTGGGTGGCTCAGTGGGTTAAGTGTCGACTCTTGATTTCAGCTCAGGTCATGGTCTCATGGTTCGTGAGTTCACTGACAGCATGAAGCCTGCTTGGGATTCTCTATCCTTCTCTGTTTCTCCCCTGCTTGTGTGCATTCTCTCTCTCTCTCTCTGTCTCTCTCTCTCTCTCTCTCAAAATAAAGAAACATGAAAAAAATTTAAAAAATAAATACATATTACCGCATAGCACCAAAGAGATTCATTGTCTCCCAAGACCATATCTCATTCAAGTGAGATGACAGGTAGAGAGAAAGATTAGTAGCTCCTTAGGGGGATGGGCTGTCATAGAGCAGAAGCAATAGGGGCTTGTGTCCAAGAAACTCCACATCATTAAGAGGTATGAATTCAAGGGCTTTCCCAAGAGGACCAAAGGGTGTAGACCAACCCTATCTTTCAGCTTAATTTTCTGAAAACTAAGCCATGTGTGCCCCGTAAATTTGGATGTGCTTGGATATATACAGGGGCTGGCCATCTGAACCACTGGAGCCAGTTTGAATATTTGGGGAGGAGGAGGAGGCAAGGTGTCAAAGTGGAGTCCAAAGGCAGAGGCTGGCCTCAGAAATGAGAGTCAATCCACGTGGGTAATTATAAATCACCCACTGATTCAGCCCTTCTCACCAAGATCTTATGCTAGAGTCCTAAGAAGAAGACGACTGAGGACGCTTTTAACTAGTTGTTAGAAGCATCAGGTCAGTTTTGATCGAAAAACAAAATACAAACCATAACTGGAACTAGCTTGAGCAAAATGGCAATTCATTATGAGAAAAGGGACGCATCATCAGGACCGTGTTTGCATCTCAAGAACGCCTGGAAGGATGGCCTTGAAGGCCATCAGTCCTCACTCCTCATCCTTTTTTTCTGTACACATCACAGTGAGTCTCAGCACTATTCTTCATTCTCACTGCAGACAAGCTTTTTCCACATGGTAGGAAACAGCTAAAAACACCTTTGGCCTTACCGCTTCAGCCTGGATGTGAAATCTAAACATCTCAGCAAAGAACTCTGATTAGCCTGAGTCATTTGCTTATCCCCAGACCTAACAGCTGAGGCTGAAGAGCCTGATCATGTATATTAAACTGTCGCTCTTGTGTTAGATATGGGCGTGGGACATGCTGGATCCTAGGGAATGGGCAGTGCCCTGAAAGGCAGGGCTGGGCAGACAATACCACAAATATCCTCCATAAGGAGCTTGGAAAGTAGGTGGCTTTCCCCCGATTCTTCATCTGGAGTCAGAATGAGATAAACACTGTTTTCTCCTAACACTGTGACCAGACTGTACCTACTCCTGGTTGATATAGCCTATATGCTTGTTCCTGTTCTAGTGAGGGTCTGATCTTGTGTGGTCCCCTGGTTCTTTGGTCTGTCTGTCATTTGGCACCATTTTTGTTTTGTTTTGTTTTGCTTTGGCAGTTTCTGCCTGGCCCTAGTCTTCATTTACCTGAGGACGGCCCTTAGTTGTTGGGCCTTCCAGTTCAAACCCAACGCCATGATGGTAGAAACTTCTTCACACGTTGTTTAGTTGCTGATGCCATCTTGATAAGTGAGCTGTTTCTTCTTGGGTAAACCATTTAACTTCTCTGAGTCTTACTTGTCTTTATGTATAATCAAATAATATTAATATAAAATTACATCTGCCCTTTTATTACATCCCTGCCCTGGATCCCCTATGGGAGGATCAATCCTATGAAATAAGCATATTATTATAGCACTTTGCTAACATTTGAAGAAACTGAGGCTCAAAGAAATTGAACAAGTTGTCCAAAGTGATAGATACCAGTAATAAGTGGTAGATATGGAATTTAAATTCATGTCTTCTGATTACAAATCCTCTCTTTGCCGAAAGATAAGGTGTTAGGCCAACAAGTTAGCTTTGAAGGTTCCTTCTAGATATAAAATCTATGATTCTATAGAATGTTGACAGTAATATTAGCTGCTATTTATTCAGGGTTTGTACTGTTCTAAGTATTCTAAATGTATAGCTCTCTTTATTCACATAATAACTGTATGAGGTACATACTATTATTATTCCTACAATGCAGATGAGGAAACCAAATCTTAAAGAGTCAATTACCTTGCCCAAGGTCACACACTTAGGTGGCAGACCCAGTATTCCAACCCAGACTTTCTTCTCCAGAGCTTAAACTCTGAACCCCTACTGCCTTCGAGGATGACAAGAAGTGGACAAAGGAAAGCTCACTTCAGAACTCTCCAAACAGTGGGTATGTCAGCTCCCAACCCCCAAGATTGAACAGCACATCCTCATTGCAGATTTGACAGATCCTGCCTGTGGGAACCAGGAAAGGGCACTATCCTGGTGCACTAAATGCCTCTGATCACTAGGGGGCACTATCCTGGTGCACTAACCGCCTCTGATCACTAGGGCGGGGCATAATGGGATGCAGCATGACATGAAAGGGGAAAGGCATTTGCACCGCACACACAGCGAGGCATTAAACCGTAAGTAGAGCATGGGCACTGGGTTCTAATGTGGTTTAAAGACTTCTATGTGTTTGATCTTGGGTAAGTTATGCAACATGGCTGAGCCTTGAGTTCCCGTCTGTACAATGGCTATTGCAATCCCTCCCTCCTGTGTCTAATGTGAGGGTTGTATAAATAACACCTGGAGACTCAGCATAATATAGTGAGTGCTCCATATGGAGTTGCTAGAGACTCTTGGTGAAGAGTAAAAAGTAAATTCAAACTTCTTGGCCCTGGGGGCTTTGTTTTGGGGCGTTTGCATTCCAAGTGGGGAAGCAAGATCGATCACAGAAAGCCAGGAAACAGCACTTTCCAAATATTCCAATGTGCTGCTCAGGACACAGAAATGTAGCTCGGGATAAGTGCCATTTCAGTCCAGTTGGGAGGAGCAGTGGTGGGACCAGGCTGGAACTAAGACATCACATGGTGGGCTTGAACTCAGGGAGGGAATTTTCCTGTTCACATGTCTGGAGAAGATAAAGCCACTTGGCTTCAGGGATGGACCTGGGTGAGAATCCCTGCCTGATCCCTTATTGGTTGGTAGCAGGTGCTACATTCTCTGACGTAGAGCCTGAGGATAGAAGAAATATGTGCATAGGCTCTTGGTCCAGGGCCTGGCACAGAGTGGGTGCTCCCTGAGTGGTAGATAGGAGTAGAGTCATACAGTGACGCCATGGGAACATAGGGGACGTTCCTTCCTTAAACCTCCAGAAAGGGCACACTGCCCTGTACCCATCTGCCAGGAGGAAGCACCTTGCTGAATCGTCCCCAGTGCCTGGATCGGAAACCCTAAGAGATTCTCTTTCTGCTATACCCCACAAACACAGTGGGCATGCCAAATATATTATTAGAAATCGTGCTGAAATTAGAGCCAGTTGGGCTAGACCTTAGGTAATTCAGTCAACCTCTCTGAGCCTCAGGTTTTTATCCACAAAGAGAAGGGGTAGCTGTGACAGCTAAGGTGAGGATCTCCCGTAAAGGTGATGGTCAATGTTAATCGCATTTGCCATGAATCTGGAGGGGTGGGCTTTCTTTACCTCCTTGCCTCAAACCCTTGTCCGTCTCGTCTTCATGCCCTGAAGGGAACATTTTACTGCGGATACAGCATATTCTTGTTCTACACAGCAGGCACACTCAGGCCGCAGCCCCTGCACCACACACACACACACACACACACACACACACACACACACACGTGATGGCTGTCGTGGAGAGAAATAGCAGCAGGAGGGAATCCCCCCATCCTTTCTCCCTATGTCGCTTTGTTCTGGCTGCACAGGCAACAAATTAAAACAAGAACCCCCCATCGCCCAGAGCTGCCTGGGCTTCTGCCGCGCCAGCTCTAATAGTAGCCGAGCAGAAAGGCCCCCCTGTCCGTCAGGCCCGGGAGCACAGAGACAGCACTTCTCATTGGCAGCCAGAGATGTGGCTGGGAGGTTTGGCTGTGTTTATTTGGTGTGACTTCGGGGCGAATATATATTGTTTCTTGTCCTCTGTCTAAGTGCTTCATCAGAGATGGGGGGACAGGGGTGAAGGGGCAGTGGTGGGAAGAAAAGCAAAAGAGAAATTCAGCTTCCCCAGGAAAACACACACACGGCGCGCTCAGTCAATGCAGGCAATGGCACACAGCAAAATTGAACTTTCCCTGCCTCACAGTGGTCTTTGAAAGCATTCAATTATCTGTCTGCACCTATAGAAAATGTTAGGGATTGCTTCCAGAAGCCTTTAAAAGGGTCTATACATAACAGAGGCGCACGCACACTCTCAGCGGCAGGCAGAAAAACAACAACAATCTATTCGTTTACCTTTGAAAAAGCCAAAAAGGTATAAATTCTGCCCAGAAATCAATCTCCCTCTCTCTTTCTTTGTCTTTTGCCACATCCCTTCTCCCACCTCTCACCCCATCTCATGTTTGTTTGTTTGTTTGTTTGTTTATTTATTTATTTATTTATTTAGCCGAGGCCACGGAAGCAGCCAGAGAAAGCGTTAGTGCAGAGCAAAGACACCGAGTTTATTTTGATGGAAATGCCCACTCTGTTCAGGCAAAGCAGAACTTCCTCACGCTGGTTCCCTGCGGGCCTCCCGTCAGAACTGAATGCACTTAGTGGGGCACCCACTGCACATGGGACACTGTGCCAAGCCCTTCCATAGATGCCTCCTCCCTGGGCTCTCAAAACCAATCTCTAAAGTGGAGGGTGCTCCTCCCACTTCACAGATGAGGAAAGTGAGGCCCGAAGAGCTTATGCGGTTAGCAAGTAGGCGGACTGGGCAGCTAGGGAAGGTCTCTGCCTCTCAGTCTGGGTCTCTCCCTAACTCTACCATTTTTCCTTAACTGTACCACATTCTCGTCTCTGGAACAGACACCGCAGTGGGCCTGGCAATAACGCACAGAGCTACCCATAGTCACGAAAGGAAGTGGTTTAGCACACAGTGTTAACTGCGGTTGATGAAAATAATGACACGAGGAGCGCCTGACTTCAGCTCAGGTCATGATCTCACGGTTCGTGAGTTCAAGCCCCACATCACATTCTCTGCTGTCAGTGCAGAGCCTGCTTCAGATCCTCTGTCCCCCTCTCTCTCTGCCTCTCCTCCACTCAATGCTCTTTCTCTCAAAAATGAATCAAACATTAAAAAAAAAAGAAAGAAAGAAGAGAATGACGATGAGGATGAAGCAGATGAAGAGAATGAGGAAGTGCAGGACAATAGCTGGGACTTAGGTGGTGAGCGCTCCAGGCACGAATCCCAGCTTTACCGCCCACAGCTGTGTGACTCAGCCAACAGTCACTTCACCTCTCCGCGCCTCTTTCTCCTTATGTGCCAGATCAAGAGAGTGGGCTGCATCGGTGGCTTTCAAGTGGGGCTCAGTGGAGTAGCTAGAACTCTAAGGACCCAGAGGTCGCTGGGGAAATGGGTGGAGCTCAGGAGTCTGCCTGGACCAGAGGAACCCCCACCTTTTAAAAAAGCTAGTTTATGTATCATGGCTTTGTGTGGTAGTTCACCAGAAGAAAGGGTTCTACTGCTAATGAGGTGAGATCTAGAGGCTCTTCTTGCTAGAACATTCTGTGATGTGATGGTGTCATGACATCCACAATCCAAGGAGCTGTCTCAGGGTCCCAGCACCACAGAAGGCAATGGCAGAATGGCAGAATGGCACCAGAAGGTGCTCGGTAAACACTCTATAGTGAGCGAGGGTGGCCTGCACCCCTCTGACCACTGCCAAGGGTATAGATCGGGAAGACAGAGCAGATAGGACGGACCTGAGACAGAACTCTTCAAGGAGAGCTGATGGTCCGAAGTTTGGGTAGACCAGATGTGACCGTCAAAAGCAAAGGAGGTGTCCACGAATGGGAGACTGGAATCACAGAACAGGATGGGACCCAGAGAACTGCATGGAAATGGCAACTGTCCAGGAAGGAGAAAGCAGGGGTGGGACTGTGGCTGTGCAAACCACGGCACCTGTCCCACTTCATGGACAGGAGTCCAATATGTTCAGCCTGGGACAAGGGGTCCTGATGGACAATGAGCTAGCTGGCTGTTAAGACGTGATAACAGAAGCAGTTCTCACCTGTGCCCCACTGTCCCCACATCCCTGTGGATAGAAACCCTGGACAGGGCAAAGCATTCTCTGGGGCCTATGTGTGTTTTGTGAGGTGTTAAATGAGTCCGTCAGTTCCGAATCTCCTGGAGCACACACAGCTCATTGCGTCTGTGTGATCAAGAGCGTGATTTCAAACCACAAAAGCCCAGGTTTGCAGCATTTTGAAATCAGGAAATCTTACAGGTAGTTAGCCCAACTTCACTACCACCTAAAATCAGGGCTGGATTTGGGGGTCAGCTTGCCTCTGGAAAACGCAGCTCAAAGCAGATGGGCTGGACAAGATGGGCCAATTCCCAAGACTGGGCCAACACTTTGGGAATGACTGACTGGAAGCAGTGCCCATAGTTTTGAGCTTAGTGCACATTATTTTTGCTCATATTAAATTTGGCTGGGTTGCTGGGTGGACTGATTAGAACCCATTCTGTTCCCATCTACACGCCTCTAAGGGGCTTGGCAAAGAAGACTTTTGTTTCCAAAAGTTACATCCAAAAGGTAATACCACTTTAATGTTTTCAGAGTTTTTATATCTGTTGTGTCTAATGCATGAAGTACCAAGGATGCCTGTGAGTAAGTATCATTAGTCCCACTTTATAGATGAGTAAACTGAGTGACCTCTTCAGGGTTATCAGTGAGTCCAGAGCAAAACTGGGGCCGGGACCCGACATCCCTCTACCAGCTCAGTCTACTGAGCCAGGAGCTCCCTAGACTCAGGTTCCTCAGACCCAACCACCCCTCCCAGCACCGCATCTGTTGAGTTTCCTCTTCTGACCTCCTGAAGTCTTGCTGACCCCTGAGGCCCCAGCTTCGGCACAGAAGGATTGAGGGTAAACGAGAGAGTGACTTTCTATGGCGTGTGACTTGTCGTCCAATTTGAAGAGCATTTTCTTGGCCAGCGCTCTAATCCCAATGCTTGAGTAATGCCCAGAGACCACATCGATCGGGATCCGGGAAATTCCGACCCGACCGCAGCACATTGTAATGGCCTCTGCCCGGGTGACCTTCTCCCTGTCAGAAAATACATCTTTTCTGCAAGTCCCTAGCCTGCAAACATCGCCCGCAGCCAGCTTAGCCCAGACAAAGGGCTTTGAAATGGTCCAGATAATGCATCGAGGGGAAAACTGTTTTCCAAGTGTGTAATTCGTCCACTATTAACCTGCAGCTGCAGGAATGGCCCTGCCTTTGATTCCCATCTGCAGCCGGGGCCACTCCTGTCGTGTAAAGCAACACATGATGCACGGCAGCAGACAGGGAGCAGAAGCTTGTCATATTTCCTGAATGCTAATGACCCCCCGGCCACCCAGCTGACACCCGGCTGCTGCCTGGAGGCACTGCAGGCCTGACCCATCACAGAATTCCTTGTCTTCTGCTTGGTTCTACCGGAGAAGGTGTCCTGGTATTAAGGCTGAGCGGCTGGAGCGGGGAGTGGACACATCCCTGGCCATCTGGAGGTGTGTGCTCACCACGGGCCTTGACACGAACACGCGGCCTTCTCCTTTGTACCTCACAAAGATGACTCTGGGCTCCAGCCAATGGCACTGTGAGGCCGTGTGCCTTTGGGAAAAGCACTCCCCATTCTGGGTTCACTTTTGTTGTCTACAAAACGAAAGAATTGGACAAAGTAATTCGGCTCTGATTATCTGTTTCTGGTTTTTGTTTCTGTTTTGGTTTTTTTTTTTCCTGGATGATTCTCTGTCTTGGTTTAAGTGATCGGTAGAATCAAAAAAGAAGGAAGGAGGGGCAATTGGGTGGCTCAGTCGGTTGAGTGTCCGACTTCGGCTCAGGTCATGATCTCACGGTTCCTGGATTCGAGCCCCTCATTGGGCTCTGTGCTGTCTGCTCAGAGCCTGGAGCCTTCTTTGGATTCTGTCTCCCTCCCTCTCTGCCCCTCCCCTGCTCTCTCTCTCTCTCTCAAAAATAAATAAACATTAAAAAATGTTTTTAAAAAAGGAGGGGAAGAAGCATGAAGGGGAGGAAGAGGAGGACGATGGTAAAGGTCTATGGTAAATTATGAGTCCTAAGCACCAAAATATGCGTGTATGGGGATGAGAAAAGAGAAGACTGTTATGACTATCTCCTTTCTCTTCCTTTTCTCTTCATCATTATTCTGGTCTTAGAAAATTCCTGACCTCCCATGAGCTAAGCTGAGTCTGGGTTTTCGAGGAAGCAGGGCTAAGGGAAGAGGGCTCAAACTGACCTGATGGTCACAGGTCACTGGAGCGGGGTCGGCAGGTGGGAGTTGGGTGTGAGAAGCATGAAAGAGAAGGAGGCAAGGGATGATGAGCAGGTGTCAGAACCAGAGCATAGGTTTGTCACCTCTGAACGGACAGGGTGTCTGCAGAGGCAGCATCAATGAGATTTCCAGAAGCAATGGGGGACAAAGGGTGAGTTCTTCTAGACAGCGTCTTCGGGAAGGCGATGGGTGGGGAAGGAGCTAAGCTCAACATCAAGCCAATTCGGTGACCATAGTTTCAAACAAGTGACTCGTAACCCCTGACCAATGTACAATATTACCCAGCTAAGGTCTGGGGTAAGACCGAGGTTCTGTTTAATGTAACAATACAAGACATCATAAGTGAAAAGCAAAAAACCCTCTTCATTAATTTTTCCAGAATTAATTTTCCAAAATTAATGAAGGCCCAAAATGATAGATTAAAAACCAGAAAAGCAAAATTATATTTAGATCGCAAGGGAATGTGTTTCCCCCAAGCCTTGGGTTTTAATGGCTCTCAGGTGGCAGTGGGATGAATTCACCTGTAGAGCTTCTGCAAAACTACAGTATCTGGGACTTGCTCCAGACCGACTGAATGCAGGACGAGGCTCTTCCCGGGTATGGACCATGAGGTTGCCTTGCTTCTTGAAGACAAGTGCAGAGGATGCAACCCACTCATAAAACAATAGCAATATAGCAACCATGGGACGTGACAACAGTTGCTTGAGAACTGTGTGCACTCAGGCCAGCTGTTTGTTTACTAAGTGTTTCATATTTGTTGAATAAATATTTCAAGACTAGGTTGTGAGTTCCACTAGATTCTGTAATCTGTTAGTGCAGAGAACTTGCCCATGTCATCTTGGTATCTCCCTAGTGCCCGGCCTATTTGAGTCCCCAGATGCCTGGTGCATATTTATTGAGTGTATAAATCAACGAATACGTGAACCCATGAATGTAGATTAAGGCCTCCTTTTACATTTTTTAAAATTTTTATTTATTTTTGAGAGAGACAGAGACAGAGCGTGAGCAACGGAGGAGCAGAGAGAGAGGGAGACAGAATCGGAAGCAGGCTCCAGGCTCTGAGCTGTCAACACAGAGCCTGACGTGGGACTTGAACTCACAGACTGCGAGATCATGACCTGAGCCAAAGTCGGATGCCTAACCGACTGAGCCACCCAAGTGCTGCCCCCACCCCTGCTTTTTTTTTTTTTTTACATTTTTTTAAAGGTTTATTTATTTTTGGGAGAGAGGATTAAGGCCTCCTTTTAAAGTGGTAGAGTAGAAAAGCTCAAGTTTGGACATTAGGAACCTTTGTTCAAACCCTGATGCACCATCTCTAAGTGTGGGATCCTTATGCAAGGTTGCTTCAGCCCTCCAAGCCTCAGTTTCCACGTCTGAGAAACATGGGGCCAATACTCGGTGCTTCATGGGGCTACATGAGTTAATCTATATGAACGGGCAAATGTACCATTGCATCACAGAGCGTTTGATTAATGTGAGTAGGATGAAGTTTCATCTGGGATTCAGGCATCAGATATTGGTTCCATTTCCCCTGATGCTCATAAGCTCACGGTCACTTCAGACCTCACAGCCTGGACCGTTGCAAAAGAGACTGGGGACTCTGATCCGGCTGTAAAACAACCTCCCTCACGGACTCCTGAGCCTTCAAATAAGACCACAGCCCAAGCTATGTTTAATTGTAAGTGGCCTTGATAAAAAAAAAAAAAAGGCTCGTTTTCCTTTAAATTCACCATCAGACACATTCCCTTGTCCCAGAAGCTGTACAGGAGTTTGGGCTGACAGGACACACCAATGTAGCAAGACAACATAATTTAAAGGAGCCCTGTGGCTTTTACATTTGAGGCTGACTGTTTCCCAGCATTTGAGCCAGGGCTCGGAGAACAGCTGGGAGATTAGGTACTAATGAAAAAGAAATGATTTGAAATATCCACCCTGCGCTCCCTGCAAATCAAAACCCTGTGACTTGGCAAGCTCCAGCCTTCCTCCCCACCCCGGCCACCCCCATTGAAATGTGTCTCCATGTGGGGCTGTCTGCTGAGCTGCTCTGAGATGTTTACAGCTCTCTCACTCCTGGCTTCCGCGTATGCTTGTGTGATAAAGGTTTGGCTTTGTTGTCTCAAGCGAAATCACAGACTTGGATGTTTCCCTTGTCTGTCTAAGAAATACTGCAAATATTATATCAGGTCGCGCCTTTGCGTCCCATAATTTATCTCGCCTGTAGTGGTACCTTCTGGGGACCGTAGCGGATAGAGGAGGAGGAGGGAGGGGGCTGGCGGACGCTGCCCCACATCGCCTGCTCCAGCCCCCCTGTCTCCAGGACGGACGGGCCTTGAAATTGTTCTATGTGGAGTTAGTTGCCTGACTTCTGGGGACTTCCTCCAGGGACCCGCTAGCCCTATTTGTCCAGTCTGGGTGGGATCCCCTTGATCATCCAAAAGGGCTTCCTCTAGGTCAAATCAATTCTCCTCACTCTCATTTTCTAAGGTCCCTTGACTTCTCTTTTTCTCATCCACTCAATCCCAACATCAGTTTTCCTCATGACTGGCCTTCCCTCCAGACAATTTGACTTGGAAAAAACTATCGCCTCTTCTCCCCCAAACTTCTCAGGGTCATTTCTTCTAGGAACTTCATAGCTTATAAAGAAGCTCCTTTCCACTCTCCGAGGCAGGCGCAAATGATATGTGGGTGGATAATAAAGCTGCCTGTGCTGTTACTGGAGCGGGATTCGAGCTGAGGAAAAGGCTCTGATTAGGATGTGACGCTCCATGGGCAGGTGGAGCTAAGGCCACAAGGAAAAGTATTCATTCAACAAACATTTGGAAGCAGCCGGACACCGTGGACCGGTGTGGCCTCTGTGGCTCCCCCAGTTCTTCGGTTCTCCCTGTTATCCTGCTGTCTGGACAGAAGACGGGAGAGCTGAGCAGACAGACGCGGGATCTTCTTCCGAAGTCTGGGGAGGAGTCCTGCTGCATTATTTCACGTGCTTCTCTGCTCAGTGCTCGTGTTCCCGGGGTACGCAGTGGCAGATGACGTGGATAAACAAGTCTACCACCCCTGTTACTTGAAGATGTGGGCTATATTAAAGATGTTTGTATATTAAAACAAACGTATACATCATGGAATGGAATGCAAAAGTCAAGGGACTTCCCTTAGGACTTCAAAGAAGCGTTGCAGGCGTGTGGCAGGGCCTCTCCGGGGTGTGCCCCCAGGCCTCCCCGAGGGCGGGAGGCGGACTCTCTCAGGCTGTTCTGTCAGGATGAACTTTAGTGGTTGGAAACCCCTGAAAGCATCCGGTATATCCCCACCTCTGAGAGGGCCAGCTTCCCGGCAGAGCCGCACGGGGTGTCTCTCCAGCTCCTAAGCTCACATGGATGGTCTTGGGGAGCCCGGGAACTGGCGAACGGCATGGGAGAGGGGCCCGGCAGGCCGCCGCGAGATAGCGCTGGGAGCCTGCCTCTGCGAGAAAAGGGACTGAAATAGCTGATTTCTCCCAGTCTTGGAGATGCATCACCCGGGGGGCCTGTCACTTCCTTGGGAGAAGTGGGATGGATTATCGTTATCAGGAAGGCAGCAACTAACTCACTTTTATTGCGGGAGAACTTAGTCCCCGCGCTCCCGGGGGACAGACACAGGCTCACGCAACCCACACCTGCGGACGCTCAGCTCACCTAACCTGCTGTCCTCCCAGCTAGCCAGAGGAGAGAGAGAGAGAGAGAGAGAGAGAGAGCAAATGTGATTAATGGGGCCACCCCGGGGGACTTGCTGGATGGCAAGCAGACCTGCGGGTACCAGGGAGCCAATTTCAGTAACAGGTTTAAGGGAGCCCGGAGACTGGAGAAAATGCAGCTGACTCAGCCACTCTAGGCTCCTGTAAGTCCAGAGGGAGCCTTGGGAGTAAAGGAGCTGCAGATTGCTGCAGAGCCCAGTGCCGGGGGCGAGTGGGGGGTGTGGGGGGGCTTCCCTCTCACACTTCCTCGGGTGGGGGTGGGACGGGCAGCGGGGCTGACGGCAGGGACCTGGAGGCGGGCGTTACTAAGGGACGGGGGAGGACTTTTTCCATGCCTGGAGAATTAATGTGGTTCTCCGTCTTGGCGGGTGTCAGAACAAAATACCTTACTGGATATTCCGAGAGAGCTTTATAGTTTTCAAAGCATTTTCATGATTATTATCTTATTTCATTTTCATGGTATCTTTGTGAAGTAGGGAACAGAAGCTTGGAGAGCTTACTGGGGTTTTGAGGGTGTTTGGTTTTTTTTGTTTTGTTTTGTTTTGTTTTGTTTTGTTTTGTTTTGTTTTGTTTTTTAATCGGTACAAGACCATAGAGTCAGGGCTGGAAACCTAGACTTGACATTGAGGCCAGTGTCTTCCCTCCTCTTTGATGTTGTCATCAGATGTGATGAACGTCTTAGCAGTCAGGGATGGGACATTGAAACAGGACATCCAGGAGAAGATCCAAGAGAGAAGGGGCTTCGAGGTCAGAAAGGCCAGGGCTTGCTTCTGGGTTCTCCAGCTTACTTCCTGTGTGACCTTGGGCAAATTCCTTCACCTCTCTGAGTCTTAGAAAATGAGGATGTCATAAGTGCATCGTATCGATTAACAAAATAGCTCATGCCTTGTGCCAATACCTGGCACATCCTAAGTTCTCCATAACAATGAGAAATCATCACTATTGCTTTCTGAAAACGGGAAAAAACTTATGACCTTGGGTAGAAAGGGGAAAAATCTCTCCTGCACCTGGTCTGTCAGTGATTTTCAGAAGACACTATTAATCTGAAGGAGGCAGGAGAAAAAAGCTAAGCCCCAGAATGAGTTGTCAGTAAAACCGTATTTGAACTAGCATCTGTTTATTCAAAAATACGTGTAAAACAAAAACACGTTGAAGACATTTTTCAGCTTCTGCACCCAGGGCATACCCAGTCACCACAGCTGGATGACTAGGAGAAGGGGGGACGTCAGAGAATCTTCTCAGAGTCTCTTGTGTGAAATAAGCAAGTGGACCCCAGTGGGCTGTGAGGACGGCAGGACCAGCCATAGGGGAGGGTCAGGCCTCAGGCTGCCCCCGTCGGGCTGAGGCCTCTCTGAGTGTCCACCTAGAAAAGGTTGCATTGTCCTCCTTCAGGACCGAGGTGGGGAGCAAGCTGAGGTCCTGTGGTGAGCATGTTGTCCTCATATCCCTCCCTCTGGAAGGGTCCGCATCTCAGGATGCCCCTTTCAGACGTCTGAGAATTACAGGCCTAGGCTACTCACACGAGAACTAGAAACTGACTCCTCCCTTCACAAACAAGGAAGGAGAGGCCCAGAGAGGGCAAGGGATCTGCTTGGAGCCACACAGCAATCTCTCCTCTTTACCCAACCGTTCGGCATCCACTTGGGCCTCCCCGGGCCGTCGTCCAGAGCTACTGAAAGTTGCTCCAAGCTGCGGGCACGGGAGCAGGGGAAGGTCGAGCCACATCTGCTGTGCAGTCTCTCCCCGGCTGCAGGCTGTGCGCCAGCCTCGGGGAAAAGCGTGTCTTCTGAGGCTCCCTGAGTCCTTGACCAGGACCAGGGCACAATGCAAACGGGAGAACAATGGGGAGTGTGTGAGGGAGCCCAGCCGGAGAGGGTATTGATCATGTTTAAAAAAGGAAACGCATACCGAGGAGCACAGAAAAACCTTCCCAACGCACCAGCTGGCCTAGCTAATTAGCGCGGGTGAGCCCGTGTCAGCCGCCAGCTCGGAGCCTGGAAGAAAACAATTCGCTCAACAAACAGAACATCTAAGGGGGAACAAAAGGAAAACAGCCACTGTCCCCTAACCTCCAGGGAGTTCGTACAGTCCAGGGAAGGGCGGGTGATGGGGCGGGAGCCCAGGCGGAGGTGGGGATTATTTACACTCAGACGCACCTGGGGGCAGAGGGCCGAGGTGGCATCCGGCCCTGAGAAGGGGGTGTCACTGTGCTGGGGGCCGAGTGGCCCCTTCCCCTCTACGAGGGGAATCTCACTGCCCCTCAGAGCACTGGCTCTGAGCCCTGCCTCTCTTTGGGGGCCTTTGTCACCATGCACTAGGTGACTTCTCTGGGCAGGTCACAGGTGTGGCAGGAGGAAGCAGGGCAGCAGCTTGGGTCAGTCTGAACTTGCAGCCTGACCTTGGGCAGAAGGCCTCCCCGATGGCAGGCTGGGCACAGCGGGCAGCCCACCTGGTCTGAATGTTGGTTCTGCCAGAGACGAGACTGTGCAGGGGGCCCCTCAGTGTAATGACACGTGGCCTGTGCTGGGCTGGCCTGTTGGCCTCTGGCTGTAAGGGAGGCCAGCATTTCCCTGAGGACATTGCCTGGAGGGAAAGAGCTGAGTGTTCTGTGGAGGAAGTGGGGGTGGGCCAGGGGTGAGGGACCAGCAGACAATTGAAGCTCCTCAAGTGACTCAATTCAGGTTATTTGGGTCCAGAGCTACCCAACAGTGCAGAGACAGAGGGAGAGGATGACAGGCAGGAAGAAGGGGGGAAGGAAGGGAGGGAGGGAAGAAGGAAGGAAGGAAGGAAGGAAGGAAGGAAGGAAGTGAGGGAGGGAAGGAGGGAAAGAGGAAGGGGAGGAGGGAGGGGAGGAAGGAAAGAGAAGGAGGGAAGGAAAGAAGGAAGGAAAGAAGGAGGGGACAAGGGAGGGAGAGAAGGGAGGGGAGGAGGGAAGGAAGGGAAGACGAAGGGGAGGAGGGAAGAAAGGAAAGAAGAAAGGAAGAAGGGGGGAAGGAAGAAGGAAGGAAGGATGGAAGGCAGGAAAGAAGGAAGTGAGGGAGGGAAGGAGGGAAAGAGGAAGGGGAGGAGGGAGGGAAGGAAGGAAAGAGAAGGAGGGAAGGAAAGAAGGAGGGGACAAGGGAGGGAGAGGACGGTGGGAAAGAGGGAAGGGAGGAGGGAGGGAGGGGTAGACGGAGGGGTGGAGGGAGGGAGAAGGAAGAAATGAAACACGTTTCTCTATTAGATGTCTCAGCAATCCTCGCAGCACTCTGTGAAATCAGTATTGTGACTCCCTCTCGAAAGATGAGGAAATGGGACACAAAGCGATCACACAGGGAGTAAGTCAGTGTCCAGGGAGATTGGGTGTTGTTGAGCACGTACTGGGCTCTCCAGATCCGGTGAGGAGAGTGAGTGACAGGCGCGCCCCCACTGCTGCTCACTGTTGTGAGTCCCTTGGCTCCATCCGTGCCTCCGGGTCCCTGCCTCTCGGGCTCCGTCTCTTCTCCCACAGATTACAAACCTTGTGATCAGAAGGAAGCTGAGTTCCTGAGGGCGATTGGCCCTCTGCTTCAGGGTACTGCCAGGCGGCAACGTGGCCGAGTGGAAAGAACATCGGGACTGAATTCAAGAGAGTGTGCTGGGATCCCCGCTGCCCCACTTCCTAGCTGGGTGATGTCGAATGCCTCACCTCATCCTTGAGGACCCCAGCTTCATCATCAGTAAAATGGGGCGTGGAAACAGTTCCCTCAGAAATCTGTAAAAATCGTATATGACATTACACGTACCCCAAAGCCCATTCTTAAAAGGCAAGGTGCAATCGTTTTTAGGAAGTATCATTTTAGTAAAAAAAAGAATCGCAGAGGATTCTGAATGTTTTTCTCTACTTCTGAAATTACAAGATGGATGGATCGTTAAGGGTGTTATTTCCAGCATCATGGCACAGGGATCAGGGAGACTTACCGGGGACCGAGTTCCTTCCCCAGTATCTAAACCACATTGCCTGGTCCTACCCTCTTCTCCCTCCTCCAGAGTGTGAGATAGATTCTGAACATGGGCAGGGTAGGGGGCTGAGTTATGAATTAGGACGTCCCTTCAGGGAATCTCTTCCTTTGAGTGTAGACTTGATCACGTTCGTCTCTGTGTGTTTGTAAATGTACACGCGAACGTGCCCACGTTCATTTCCATCCATTTCTTGCTTTTATGTCTCAGTCAATAGTTTTTGGCAATGCCTTTGCAACACCATGAACTGTAGACAGGAAATAAGACCCATCCATTTGTGCTGGTACAAGCTAAAGATTTTCTATAAAGTGACCACATTTCCAGGCTGGGCGAATGGATTTCACTGCAGGAAAAAAAAATATTGTGAGGTGGGAGAAGTGCAGCAAAGGGAAATATTGGCCACTTTAATGATTTACAGAAGCATAAAAAACCTCCTTGCCTGCTGAGATTTCATATTTCCCCTCCTGCCGGTAAGGGGGCTGGGGTAGGGGGTCTGATTTGAGCTGTCGTGTGAGGAAGCCTGAAAATGCAAAGCCAAGGCTGGCCCCTTCCTGAACATTCTGTAGCCTCCGGTTGAGCTGTCTGACCCGAGGAGCTGGCGGTGGTTGGGGAAGGGATGGAAAAAAAAGAATGAAGGTGGGCACACCTTTTAGGGGTGACCGTTGCACACGTAGAGCCTGGAATACTAGCCTGGGGAAGAGATGCTTAAGAAAGGCAGCTCCTTCATTTTGCACCTGGGGAAACAGAGAGCCAGAGATATAAAGTGACTTTTCCAAGATCACAACTCTAGTTTACAGACAAACTGGAACTATACCCAGACCTTCTGGATGCCAGTCCTAAATTCTTTCAGCTATACCCACTATTAATACCATCATTGTTAGTATAATTCCCATCACAAAAAGACCACCAAGAGCTTCCTACCTGCCACAACTACACCAGCAGTTTTCCTAACAACATCACGCTCAATTTTCATACCAACTCTAAAAACAATAGTTCAGATTGGCGTGCCTGGGTGGCTCAGTTGGTTGAGCATCCGACTCTGGCTTGGGTCATGATCCCATGATTCAAGGGTTTGAGCCCCGCATCAGGCTCTGTGCCGACGGCTCAGAGCCTGGAGCCTGTTTCAGTTTCTGGGTCTCTCTCTCTCTCTCTCTCTGCCCCTCTCCCCCCTCAAAATATGAATAAGCATTAAAAAAATAAACAAATAAAAATGATGTGTTATGATTTCCACTTTAGATGAGGAAACCGGGACCCAGAAAGACTAAATAGCTTGCTGAGATCACACAGCCAGTTAGTAACACAGCCAGGGTTTGAACCAACACCACCAGGATCTGCGCCCAGATCGCTTCTGAAGAGCAGGAAATCCAGAAACAGAGAGTAATAAACTACCCCTCAGACACGCTGTCTTAACTTCACCAACGAACACAGTCAAACATGTCTGGCTTGAACAATTCAGAGCAACAGTGGCTTTAAAGCAAAGCCCAAGATGGTTAAATTTAGATGGGAAACAAATGGGAAGCAGCCCGTTTCCTGTACGGTTGCCGTAATTTGAATGGCTTGCAGCAGTGAGTAGTGGGAATTGAGCTATTAATAAAGGAGCCGGCAGAATGATTTACAATCAGACATTAATATGGAGATTTTCATAAACACAATAATTCACACCCAAGCAGAGTCATAAATGTAAAGTTGCATTAACTATTCTAGCTGGCATGGAATGTCACACACAGTGTGAAATTGAACATTCCATTGTACTGTAATAATGGACTAACGGAAAGTTTTTCTTGGGTGGGGGGTGGAGGTGGGGCAGTGGGAGACCAGATACTTCCTATTGCAAACTTACTTAGTCCTAGTAAGGACCTAGCTCTGCCCTTGGCTTACACCTTCAAAAAACAAAGCAAAACAAAACAACTCCCCCTCCCCCAAACTTTTCATACTGAAATAATTTTAGATTTACAGAAAAGTTACAAAGATAGTTAAGAATAGAGAGGATATCCTTCACCCAGCTTCCCCTATTTTAACATCTTATATAACTGTGGTATATTTATCAAAACGATGAAGGTAATGTTGGTACGATACTATTAACTAACCTCCAGACTTTATTTAGATTTCAGTAATACCCTTTCTTTTTCTGTTCCAGAATCCCGTCCACGATCCACATAACGTTTGATCATCAAGTCTCCATAGCTGCTGGTCTGTGACACTTTTTCAGTCTTTCCTTGTGGTTCATGGCCTAGACAGTTTTGAAGATACTGGTCAGGTATTTTGTAGAACGTCTCTCAATTTGAGTTTGTCTGATGTTTTCCTCAATTCTAGGCTGAGGTTATGGGTTTTGGGAAAGACCACCACAGAGCTGAATTGCCCTTCTCAACACATCACACAAGGGCGCATTATATCCATGTGACTTATCACTGATGTAGTTGACCTTGACCATTTGGGTAAGGTGGGAGGTATTCGCCAGGTTTCTCCACTCTAAAGTTACTATTTTTTCCCCTCTCTGCATCCTATTCTGTAGAAGCCAACTCACTAAGTCCAGCCCATACTGAGGGACAGGGAGGATTAAGCTCTACCTCCCAGAGGGAGACATTTCTACACATATTATTTGCCTTACACTTTTTTTTTTAATTTTTTTTTTTCAACGTTTATTTATTTTTGGGACAGAGAGAGACAGAGCATGAACGGGGGAGGGGCAGAGAGAAAGGGAGACACAGAATTGGAAACAGGCTCCGGGCTCTGAGCCATCAGCCCAGAGCCTGACGCGGGGCTCGAACTCACGGACCGCGAGATCGTGACCTGGCTGAAGTCGGACGCTTAACCGACTGCGCCACCCAGGCGCCCCTGCCTTACACTTTTTAAAAAATAATTTTAGATTGATTGAACTCTTTGCATTTTACTATAAATAATAAATTATAATAAATAAAAAATAAATAAGAAAAAAATAATAAATTCCCAGGCTTCTTAAGCACATTATTTTGAACATAATTTGACTTCTTCTTGATTGCTTCCTGTCCTAAGTATACTCTAATCTCTCTAAATTTTGTGGCCTTTTCTCAGTTCTTACCTCCCTTGTCCTCTGCAGATTTTGACATTGTTGGCCACTCTTCATCAAGGAAAAAAATTTCTCCCGATGACCCTGCCATTATTCTCTTCAGTCTCTTCTTCCTCCTTCTCAGCTCATCGCCACTGTGCACCTGCCTCCATTTCACTTTCAGTCCCTGCTCCTCTTCCTTCCCTCCCACCTGAGCAAACATGCTGTCCGGGTGTCCTGTGGTCCTCACCTCTCCTCTCTCTCCAGTGCTTCCCTGAGCAATCTCACTCACTACATGGCTTCAAGCATCATCATGACTCACATGACTCTTAAATCCCTGTCTACACCCTGGATCCCTCTCTATGGCTACTGTTCAGGCTTGACCTCTCCTGGCCACCTCTGCCTTCTGCTATACACCAAACTCATTGTCTCTTTATTAGAGGACTGTTTAAGCTGTGTTTCCCTTTTATGTGAAAATCTGAGCTGGTAGAGGTCTGGGTAAGAGGCACAGCTCTGCTGGGGCCCCTTGTTGTTCTAATCCTAATGCTTTGGAGGTTGCCCTCGCCTGCATGGCTCACTACTCCATTCCTATATAGACCTTTAGGAAAGGGAAAGAAGAATGGAAAACAAGGGGCTCTTTTTAAGGGAATGATCTGGAAGTGGCACATATCATTCCGCTTACATCCCATTGGTCAGAACCTAATCACATGGCAACACCTGTTGCAAGGGAGACTGGGAAATGAAGTCTTTAGCTGGGTAGCCATCTATACAGCATGGAGGAGAAGGAATATTGAGGTCATTAGCAACCCCCAAAACTTTTCAGTTTTTCAAAAAGGCCACCATTTTGTCTATTTCCTGACTCTCACAACTCCTGTCCCAATATTTGTTGGTGCTCCTTCCAGTAACCTTGATTGGAAATTTGGGTATTTGATATTTCCTCTTATTTTACCTCAACAAATTCCCCCGTGTTTAATATCGCTTCCCCATTCTTATTGACACTACACAAATTCAGACCTTCATTACCTCTCATTTGAGCTCTTGTAGTCATTTCATAAATGATTGTCATGTGTTCAATCCCTTCCTCCTCCAAACCATCTTTCGTATGGGTACTTATTAATCTCAGTCAACACAGCTCAACTCTTCAGCCTTATTTGTGAATCTTCAGTGGCTCCCAAATGCAAACCCAGGAAAGTCCAAATTCCTTAGTCTAGCACTCAAGGCCTTGCACAGTCTCTCCCAGGCTCTCCGACCCACTTCCACTCTCCATTTTGTTCTGCACCATATGCATTCTCCTTTACATGACACACCCTGCCTCAGCCCCCACTCCCTGTTGCTCTGCCTTGATAAGAGGATAGCACTTAACTGTGCTGATGGCTTGCTTTGAGTCAAACACAGTTAAATAGATTATTTCATTAAATACAGCAACCATAAGATAAATGATAATTATAACTATTTTACAAATGAGGAACAGAGGCTCAGAGGAGCAAAGTAACTTACCCCTAACTCTCTGCCTAGAATGTGACAGAGCTGTTTGAGCCCAGGCTTGTGTAACTCCAGAGCCTGTGGTATTGTCCCTAGACTACACCATTCCCTGTCCCAATGACTGCTCAGGATGCTTCCTCCACCAGAAATGCCCTCTCCTCTTATGAACTCATGGTGAAATCTTTTATATCTTTCAAAGCCCACTTTGAAGGCCATTTCTTCCATGAAGCCTTGTCTGGATAACTCAACTGGAATTTATGCCTCTTTCCTCTGACTCCCACAGCCAGGTGTCTACGCCTCTCTTTCAACACTTAGCATCTTCAACCTTGTGTTACAAGTGTTTACAACAGACTTGTCTTAATTTTTCCACACTGGACCCCGAACTTGAGGATGACAATGTTGTTGGGCAGTATAGGTCAGTATTACTCATTTTTGGTCTCTGAAGTAGAGTGTCATATGATCTCAACCCCCCACATCTAATCTCAGCATCCAAAATATTTCTCAAATCTAACTCCTCTCTTCCTTCTCTATTACTGCTTCTCAGGCCCTCAACATGTCTCTCCTGGATCACTGCAATTATCGCCAAATATGTCCCTGACCTACTCTTAAGTTCCTCTCCATAAGGCTTCCAGAGTGATTGGTCCCCATTAATGGCTTCCATGTCCAATGCAATGTACTCTAAGCACCTTAACTTGGTAGGGAAGTCTCTCCAAGATGGCGACCATACCTACCTCTGTTGTCTAGCTTGTTCTTACCTTTTTATGCTCGAGAGATAGTGGATACACTATACAGGTTCTCATACTTTTGTGGCATTCTTAGACTATTCTGCCTTTCTGAAATGTCTTTCCCAGCTTCCTTTGTTAATGCTTACACGAAGACTCGTCTTGGGCAGGGTGACCTTCAGGAAGCATTCCCTGAACTCCAGATTGGGCTGGCTGCTCTTTTTTCCTCTCATGGTATGTTCATATGTTATTATATTCAAATGCATATCTCTTTTAGTTGTACCATTTAATTGGAATTATCCATTTATGTGTCTGTTCAGCCACCTGTTTGCACATTTTAGAGGTTAGAAATGATGCCTTGGTCAGCTTTGTCTTCCTTACACCTAAGTCAATGCATATGTTAGGTATTAAAATGTAGCAGTTTGTTGAGTGAATCATAAAAATCAATTACTGTATTATGCCTTAATACAGTGATACCAGCTGGTCTACTGGAATTCGTAAAGATTATTGCCTATATTAAAGGATCTGTCTTTCTTTCTTTTTTTTTTTTTTTGTAGTTTATTTTTTCATTTTGAGAGAGAGAGAAAGAGGGAGAGAGAATGTGTGCCAGGGTAGGGGCAGAGAGAGAATCCCAAGCAGGCTCTGCACTGCCAGCAAGGAGCCCAGTGCAGGGTGTGGTCCCATGAACTGTGAGATTATGACCTGAGCCAAAACCAAGAGTTGGATGCTCAACCAACTGGGACCCAGGTGCCACTGGAATCCCATCTTTCTGTATCTGCCTGCGGTATTTTCTGCTGTCATTTCACACAGTGGTGAGGAAACTTGCCTGTAGAGGCACCTGGGTGACTCAGTCAGTTAAGCATCTGACCACGGCTCAGGTCATGATCTCATGGTTCCATGAGTCTGAGCACCGCATTGGGCTGTCTGCTGTCAGTGCAGAGCCTGCTTTGGATTCTCTGTCTCCCTCTGTCTCTCTCTCTCTCTCTCTCTCTCTCTCTCTTTCAAAAATAAACATTAAAAAAAAACTGCCTGTATTGGCTCTTCTTTTATTAAGGGAAGTCCTCTATTAGATTCTGGATCAGGAAACTAAGATGGCTACAATAGTATTAGAACAAGAGTATTTTATAAATGTAGCAACGCCACCAGTTTTGCCTGATTTTTTTTTTTGGTTCCATCCTGGTTCTTGGTATGTTTTGCAGTGGTATGGCTCCAGGATTCAGGTTAGAGAGCTAGAACCAACTGGGACACATAAGACGTTATTCTGCTCTTTCTTTGAATGTGACTAAAAAGTCGTAGTTTTTCCAAGACTATTCTAGACATACTCTCTTTGCATTCATATATTTTATCTTCTTTGATCCCCCAGAATATCCCTTTACAGCTAATGTATTATCTGAATTTTACAGATAATGAAAGAGACACATAGAGGTTAATGGGCACATCTAAGGTCACACAGGCAGTAAGTAGCTGAGTCATGCCATGAATCAGGTATCTCCACTCAAAATCCAGTGTTCTTGCCTTTATCCTACATTTCTCTTCTTCTAGGAAAATTGTATCTATCTAAACCGATGCTTTTTAAAACTGCAGCTTGCAGCCCACTATTTGGCCATAAAGCAAATTTAGTGCATAGTAAGGAGCATCCATATGGGATGGGACAGGATGGAATGGAATGGAATGAATGGAATGGAATAGAATGGAATAGAATGGAATAGAATAGAATAGAATAGAATAGAATAAAGTCTGAAATATCAGAGAGCGAGTACTGGTCATGAAACTTTTGTCCCAGGTCATAATATAACATATTTTTCTTACTCTGGATCATAGTAACAACAGCAACAACCAAAGTGGAAAAGTTCTTCTCTTAACTACGTCTTAAAATAAGTCGCCAAAGTGACCTTCTCATTTCCGAATGTGATAGGCATGTTGCGGTTTCCGTCTTCTTTGACCCCGGGTAGATTTTGACACCTGCATCTGCTTGCGCCATCACCAAATGCCTGTCTCCCTTGCAGCCTTAAGCCCCTCTTTCCCCTGGGACTTGCGCGTCCCCGACGGTCCTTATTCTAGCACCTGAATGTTGGTGTTCCCTAGAGCTCTCCATGACCCTCTTTTCTTCCTGCTCTGTGGTCTTAGCCTACGTCCAACTTCAACCACCATCCAAAAGCCAGGGACCCCCAGATCAGAGCACAGCACCCCCCCTTCTCTCCCAAGCTCGACTCACAGCCGTCTCCTGCACCCCTGCTTCTAGATGTCCCCAGGTCTCTCAGAACAAGCGAGTCCAAATGAACTCATTATTGACCCTTCAAGCCCACTCCCCGCTGTGTCGGGGCGGGGAGGGGGGGGACCTATTCACCCGGCCATCCAAGCTAATAACCTGGGAGTTCTTCCTGACTCCTCTTTCTCTCATGCCTCGACATCAAATCAATGGCCTCTCCCTGTCAATTCTGACTCTGCTACACCTCTCAAAATTGTCTGCTCTGCCACTTTCTTAGTTCACAGCCTCATTATCTCTCATTGAACTACTGCTTCCATTATCTCCTTCCTGCAGTCGATCTTCCACATTGCTGCCCCGATCTCAAAAATGCAAATCTGACCACCTTGGGTCCTTATGTGAAGTCATCCCATGGGTTCGCTCCAGCGCGGACTGGATGAAGGGGATCACCTTGCAGCATCCCCTGTGAGCCCCTTTGACTCTGCCCACCCTTGCTTCCTCCTCTCTCCCTCTCACCTGTCCCTCGAATCCCCTCTTGGCTGCAGCGTCCACCTGCTGATGTATATTCCAGCTTGAACTCCGTGGCTGCTTCCTCTGAAGGGTCCTCTTCTTAAGACTCGCTTCCTGTGTCGATACCTGGGCTCACCCCTGGCTTTAGGACATTCCCTAAATACGTCTTGCTTTTCACATCATGCTAGACTGTAATTGATTATTTGCGTTTCAGGCTCTGGCACTCTACTGTGAACATTTCGAGAACTAGAATTAGGACTTATCCACTTTCCTATGCCTGAGGCACTGGCATATAGTAGGTGTTCAATAATGTTTGTAAAATAAATGAAGTCTCAGTTCTGCCGTTTACTAGCTGTTACTTTGAGCAATTCCCTTAACCTCTCCAGCTTCGTTTTCTTCTGTAAGTGGATAGAAAGTAACGATTATCCGTTGCTTCTATGCATCAGGACCTACACTGTGTTTTTATATAGGCTGTTTAATTCTTACCGCATACCTCATCTTACGGGTAGTAGAAATGATTCCCCATCTTACAGGTACAAAAAAGGACACTGGAAGAATGGGAGCACGTCGTCTGTGGTTGGACAGCTGGTGGGTGGCCATTGACGGGATTTGAACTTACGTCTGCCTGGGTCCAGCGCTCTTTCCACTACACCAAGCTGCCAATAGAAAAAAAGAAGAGAGTATCGACCTCACCGGGATTAAATGTGATAATGTATGTGAAAGCACTTTGTAAACTGTTAAATGCCATGAAAATGTGAGATGATATTATTGTCATTAAGATCTGCCATGGTCTGCCTATCATGGTTAGAATTCTCAGAAACTGAATATTGGAAATCATTCCGTTAGAGCTGGCTGCAAAGGCCTATGGGAATCAGACACCACTCCCGGACTATTTCTGCAGGATACCTGCTCCCTGCTTGCGGATGCAAATAAGCAGCCGCAATACAACAGGAGGCCCAGGGGAATGCAAGAATGCTGTGCCCAGGGGGAAACCAGGGCAGGTGTGCCTGTCAGTTACAGGTCGTGACACCCTCTGAATGCCCCAGTGACACAGTTGTGTTTTAGAATCTTTGCTGCTGCAACATCCCATTTAGAATCTTGGTGTCGTGCTTGGGGTCGCGAACTGCGCTGCGTTTAGCTGCTGCTGCCGGTGTGCGAATCGTTCTGTTGACAATCCTATGGTTGCTATCTGGGTGGCGTGCCTGTAGGATGGCGGTGATCTATGACAGTGCCTTGCATCAGGGAGGCATCAGGCAACCACCACGAGACACAAGATTCTCAATCGAAATGTATTGTGCTTAGCTGGCCATTTAGTCACCTGAAGCCGTCAGGAGGCTCTGGGAAGGACGGCTGCGTGAGGGTATATGGCAGCCAAGCCTTGTGGCCTATCAGAGTCACTTTCTCCCGTTGATGGCAGGACGGTGGGAAAGACAGTCTTGTGTTTTAATTGACTGGGTAAACTGCCTGGGCAGTGGAAGGTTAACTCCTTAAATTCCCCTTTCATCGTTTGAACGCCACTTAATTCCATCTAATATCTTTGCTTGTTAATGGCTCTTGTTTTTTATTGCTGAAAGGAAACATGTTCTAACCAATCTGGACAAACCATGGGCATGTCTATAATTTAATGTCTGCTGACCCCGGTTTGTGGCATTTTTTCTTCAAGTGCATTTTCCCCGGGTGTGTAAACCCTCCCTTGTGTCCGCCTAACATCCTTCTCCAAACTCAGTTCATTTTCTTCTCAGGTTAATAAAAAAAAAAATGGCAGGGGCTGGGGGGACTTTACAGTGATGCTCTGAAAAGGCTGTGGAGAGAGATTCTATTGGATATGGAATCAAATCTTAAAAACGTTTGCCTTATTTCTTAGGAACTATGAAATGTGATTTCCTGTAATGAATAACAACTAATTCAATCCAGAGCGCTAAAGCAAATGCCTCCCAATTTTGTCCCTTCAAAGACTGCTTCCTCTGAACTCACTGTACTGCCTCACAACTGGGAGCCCGTGATCGGTTTTGAGGGGCAAGGACTAGGGCTGAAACTGATTGTTCTTGAATGTTGTCAGCTCTGGAAAATTCCTAATATACTCAGGAATGCTATGTTTACAATAGTCTGGCTTCTACACCACAAGTAGACATGAGTCACCCAGATTCATGAACAAAGTGCTTGGATATCAACGTGTCATAAATTTCCCTGGAGGAAGAGACATCATTAATCTCCTTTCCTTTCTTTCCCCAGGGGAAGGAGATAGTGGATTATGGACCCTCTCCAGGTGGTGGTCAGAGGATATCAGACCAGGTAATAGATACACTTAATTATTATTGCTTTCACCCTGAGATCTCAACAACTTGGCTTCCAGGACTGTGGTATTTACCATGGAGAGGCATGCCTACCGTGCCGCCATTTCCAAGATGGCAGGTGTGAGACCCGTCACACCAACGGATCTTCCTTAGGTTGAGAAGTTCATAAGAGTAACAATAGAACCCAAGACGCTGAATTCCCTGTTCCAGCTCTCTATGTTGGCCTGAGCTGTTTCCAAATGGGCTCGAGGAAGCAAACATTCAGCATTCTCTGGTTTTCTCGCCCCCGTCTTTTGTAGCCATTTCTGTTGTCTTTGGGAGCCAAGGGCATGCATGAGGAACCAAATCTTGTAAACACAGTGCCTGAGTTTTGCCCCTGAGATGCTATAACTGCGCAGATAACAACATTGGACTGAAGCTAATAGCCCAGCATGGCTCACGGCAGTATTCTGAGCTTACCTACAGATTCACTGTGGTGTTACTTATGGAGATGACAGATTTACTGTAGCTCAACTTAATAAAATAACATTTATGGGAATATCTGCACAATTAGAGCATACTCCAGGTCATAAATATGCTCCAGCCAAAGCCACATCATACACATTCCCCAACTTTTGGACACCGCTGTTCTTTGGAGATTGATGAGAGTTCTTGCAGGTAACTAGCAGCTGGATACAGGAAAGGTGCCCAAAAAAGGACTCAGAGAAGCTCCCTAGTTCTTAAGAGAGAATTCTACTTCATAACCCATTCCTTTTCAACATGTCCATTACAAGTTGCTATGTTGTATGTGCGTCTCCTGGTTCATTAGCACCTTAACTGGAGACAGCCAGGTGCAATTAAATTTAGCCAAGTGAACACTCACTTTTTACCTGTGTAGCCCTGTGTATGTGTATCTCCCTGGGCCTCCCTTTTCTCCCCTTTAAGTTCTGGGAGTTGGGGGATGCCCGGGTGGCTCAGTCGGTTAAGCGTCCGACTCGTGATGTCGGTTCAGGTCATGATCTCACGGTCGTGGGATCGAGCCCCGTGTCAGGCTATGCACTGAGCATGGAGCCTGCTTGGGATTCTGTCTCTCCCTCTCTCTCTCTGCCCCTCTTCCCCACTTGCATACACCCTCTCTTTCTCAAAATGAAGAAATAAACATTAAAAAAAAATAAAGCTTAAAAAAAATCTGGGAGTTGGGATAATGATCTCCAAGAGGCCGGAATTAGAAGTTTGTCTCTTCTGGGGTCACTCACCCAACAATCCTAAGCGAGAACAAAACAGGTGGTCAGCATGATTTGGGGGGATTATCTCTGGATTTCACAGTTTTGAACTTCATCTGACCCCTATCCCTGCCTCCCATACCAGTGGCCAGATATTATCTAGAGCTGCCTGAAGCTACTCAGTCCTCAGACATGGAACTCACCAGAAGTGGTGGAGCAGCCCCAAAGTCCTATCTTGCCCCAAAATGTCTGCCATCATTTTCAGTGGGATCCCCATAAAACAGTCCTGAGGACAGAATTACTAGTGAGGCAGATAGTTGATTCTTTGACTCTGGACAAGCTCGCTGGGTGGTTTTAGAGCTGTGTAGACAGAGTCTGGGTCAAACTGTTAAAAGCACTTGTGTAGGCAAGCCCAGCATCAGCTAGTGTCACAATGACCAGCTGGAAAGGGACAAATGTGAACAAACAATGGGCTGCTTTCTTTCACCATGCCAAATAACCCGGCCTACTGATTTTCTTTTCCCACTGACTTAATTGTTTTCTCAATGGATCTGACTCACTTCACAGATTGTTTCCAACCATGTGGACACAGCCCAAGTTGCCAAGTGTGGTGGTTCCTGTTCCCTCCACTCCAGTGAGGTAGCTGTGGGGGAGCTCGTTGACTCACCGCCCGCGGCTAGCCACGTGACAGCGTTTCATCACACCCTCCTTCTGGGTGCAAGCACTTGCTTGCAGACATGCAAGTCACAGACGCTGGGAGAAAGAGACACATCACACACATGCCCATGCACACACGCACGCGTGCACACGCACACACATTCACCATAGCAAGGAAGTCTGGTCGCGACACAGGGAAGTTCAAAGGGCTGGGCATCTTGAAATTTTGTAAATAGCCACTAACCCAGGACAAATTGGGCCCATTAATAATGAAAACAGCCAATTTCATTGATCTGCCTGTCTCACAGTTCACTTGCTTCTCTTCTTGGGATGGCAAAGCTCTCCTTCCGATCGCTCTACCCACTCTTAACACACAGGCCAGGAGCTGGGGCTGGCCTGAATGAGCTCTGTGGAGGCCACACCAGAACTCTGTGATTGGGGATGGAGTGTAGTCAAGAGTTTAATTGGTCAGTGAGTCACAGAAGCAGATACAAAGGGGTCATTGAAGCAAGGAAGGCCTGAAAGGGTCATAGGGAGCCAGAGTTCATAAGGGTCAGGACGCAAGAGTAGATGAATAGGGAGAGCCACATGTCGAAGTGGGTAAGAGGCTGGTCCAACAAGATGCCTGAGACAGGAGGCTGTGGGTGATGACTGGTTTGTGGTGAGTTCCTGGGCCCCTGTGGTGTGGAGGGAGGCTGGTGCCATAACATCAAGGCCAAGGCATGGCACATGGTTTTGCAAAATCCTTTCTACTAAACAGTTCTTACTACAGCTGAGCATACCCATACTCTATGATTCTAACAACTCCATTTCCAAATATACAGAAATGGATGCATATATAGAACGAAATACCTGTTAAAATGATCAGGACATCATTATTCATCGTAACCCAAATCCATAAATAATCCAAATGTTTCTCAATAGTGGAACAGATAATTGTGAATGACTCAGAGGGTGGAATAGTATACAGCAATGAAAAAGAACAAACATTGCATACAAACATTGAGCAAAAAGAGCTGGCTAGACCATAATGCATTGTGTCTGGGTCCATTCATATAAAATTCCGAAACATGGGGCGCCTGGGTGGCTCAGTCAGTTGAGCGTCTGACTTCAGCTCAGGTCATGATCTCACGGTCCGTGAGTTCAAGTCCCGTGTCGGGCTTTGTGCTGACAGCTCAGAGCCCGGAGCCTGTTTTGGATTCTGTGTCTCCCTCTTTCTCTCTCCTCCCCTGCTCATGCTCTGTCTCTCTCTTCTCAAAAATAAATAAATATTAACAAAATTTTTTTTAATTCCTAAACAGCCAAAACGAATCTGTGGTGATTGAAGGCAAGTGGCCACTTTTGGAGAAGAAGGCCGGAACAGCGTTAGTGTGACTGGAACAGACTAAGAAAAGCTTTTGGAGTGCTGTGAATTATCTGTTTCTTGATCCAGTGGGAGTGGTACTACTATGTTTACTTTTTGTGTATATTCTACTTCGATAAAAATCTTTTTATAAAAATTGGAGGCGGGTTTTCAAAAAGGAAGCAGGCAAAGAAGACCGTGGACTATGAACGTCCTCTGCCACCAGGTATGTTTCTCACGTGAACGCGCATGATCGTACTTGATTGTACTTGCTCGTACATGATCGAGGGCGCTCGGTCCGTGTGATCATCTCCAAAATTGGGTGCAGGCTGAAGGCTGAAGGCTGGGGGAGAGTAATCTGCATATTCCTGCCCTTGGCCTAGAGAGGAATGTAGGGAAGGGGGTAGTCGCGACGCGGAAGTAAAGATGAAGTTGAACGCGCATGCTCGGGAGAGTAGAACTCCTGTGAAGCGGTGTGGAAGCAGCGAGGGGGGGCCCCGAACTCTCGCATCTGCATTCTGAAACCACCATCTGACGCCACGCCCCTCAGAAGCACCCACGTTAGTCACCACCAGCTGACACCCCCAGCCACATCTGGAACACCCCGGCTAATCACTGCCCACGACCGCCTACGCCTGTCTTCCCCGCCCGCCAGCCCCTGCCACCTGCCTGCCTGCCACTTTCAGTCCTCACGCTAAATCAATAACAAAGACCTCTGAGGGCTGCCAGGCTTCTCCGCTGGTGCCCCCTCCCCTTAAGCCCACGTCCCCTCCTCCTTTCTCTCAGCCCGATCCATCTGCCCAAGCTCAGATCTGCTCTGGCAGGACTGGCAGGCGGGCTCTCTCCTTGCAGACAGCGTGGCTCAGCCTGGCGTTAGCAGCTGCCGACGCTGCAGTTTAAGAATCACCGTGTCTGGGGAAAGTCCATTAAAAGACAGTAACAATGTATATTGTGCAGTGACCCTGGGGGCACCCAATTCCACCTTGTTAATGATCTCTTTGAAATAGCCAAGGCTATGGAGAGAGACGTGGTTCAGAGGTCACCGGCGCCCTGTTGTTAGGACACAGCTATGTTTGGGCAACTTTCAGGAATCACTCTCATGCTAATGGGGGCAGGTCCTCAGAGACCCACTCAGACAATTAAAATGTTCTTCAGGAGTGTGCTAAACATCCAGTCCCCTGGGCAGATCTGTGCATATCCGGCCTGGCAAGGGGAAAGCTGAAGAGCTGGCCATCCACCCCACGTTGAGGAATGAATGTTTCAGCGGCAAGGCTCATGCTTGTTTCCACCCCGCCCCCTGACTAAGTCAGGACCTTTGGACAAAAGCTACATACCCCAAACAGCCCCCACTGCCTCTACAGAGGTCGTGCGCCAGGCCCTGCAATCCTGCTGTGACTCTGCCCGTGGCTTTCCCGCTAAGAGCAAACGGAAATGCCGGGTGCGGTGCAAGAGACATTATGATAAGCTAAGCTCTCTTTCAGATCGTCTCTCTTTCTCAAATAAAAGCTTCTCGGACTTGATGCCGTATGATTGGTAACAAAGTACTCGCAGTGCGCCTCACTGCGACGAGGGCATAGAAACCAACAGCCAAGCACACTGTAAGGAACACACGTGTGGCAGGGCATGAGAGTATAAGAGCCTCTGGGTAGGGCGATTTATGAGCACTCAGCAAACGTCTGAGTGCCTACTTGGTGCCGGGCTCTGTGCCAGGTGTGGGGCATGACTGCCTGTTCCAAGAGTAACTGGAATCTATGAATATCTTTAAGAATGGTTTAGAGAATCACCTAAGCAGGGACGCGTGGGTGGCTCCGTCGGTTAAGCATCCGACTTTGGCTCAGGTCATGATTCATGGTTTGTGAGTTTGAGCCCCACGTCAGGTTCTGCGCTGACAGCTCAGTGCCTGGGGCCTACTAGGATCCTGTGTGTCCCTCTCTCTCTGCCCCTCCCCTGCTTGCACTCTGTCTCTGTCTCTGTCTCTCTCTCTCTCAAGAATAAATAAGCATTTAAAGAAAAAAGAAAGTAAATCACCCAAGCAGAGATCAGGCAGAAAATGGGCAAGGCCAGAGGCCCGTGGGTGACTCTGTTGGTTAAGTGCCCAACTCTTGATTTCCGCTCAGGTCGTGATCTCATAGTTGGTGGGAAGGAGCCCTGCATGGTGCTCTGTGCTGACAGTGTGGATGGAGACTGCTTGGGATTCTCCCTCCCTCTCTCTCTCTCTCTCTCTCTCTCTCTGCCCCTCCCTCACTGGCTCGCTTGCTCTCTCTCTCTGTCTCAAAATAAGTAAATAAACTTAAAAAAAAAATTGGCAAGGCCAATGACATTCTGACATATGTCATTCCAGTTACTTCCCATTCTTCTCCAAGCATGTAGGGATGATTTGTGGCCTTAGTTCCAGGACCCTAGAATGGGAGAGTCTAAGAGGGAACCCTATCATGTGGCCTGTACCCTCACCTGCCTCCTTCTGGTCACCGGGTCCTGCTAATCCACAGGCTGCAAGGTGGTGAGGTGTTGGGAAAATGACTCTTAACCCATGTCCTCTGTGGAAGGAGGACACCGGTGCCCTCGCCACCACGCACTTGCTAACGTGAGCAGGTTGTGGAAAGCCCTGAATTGGGAATTAGGACACCCAGGTTCCAGCTCCACCAGAGCATAATCATTTTAGGGAAGGATGCAAGGCCTCACATCCATCCTTATAAAGGGGATATGCCCCTCCATAGCAGACAAGAAGGGTCCGCAAGCCGGGACTTCCACTTTTCAGAACCTTGCTGTTGAAACATGGACCACTGGAATCTGCAAAACATCCTTAACCTAACTCTCCATGTTGTACTTGACCACTGTTCAGTCTGACTCAGACATCACATGATATGACAAAACTCTGTCCCCTGTGTTTAAACCATGAGCACTCCCCCCAAGCTGACTGCCATTCTGCGAGCACAACTCTGCCCTCTTCTACCTCCCACTCCTTCCCCCGTAATTACCCAAGTCTTCTCCCATTCTAGAATCTTCCTTAACCTCTTAGTTTGTGTGTTCTCACCAGCCTCATGTGCCTACCTGGGCAGCCATTTCACCTGCTCACTGTCACTCCGGAAGTCCCCACTGTCCCGCCTCAGAGGTCTCTTGCTGCCAAGCCCAAACACAGCCCAGTTTTCTGTGCTGTCTTCCCAAATATTGCTGGAGGTAAAAAAAAAAAAAAAAAATCATGGATTCATCCCTAGTTAGATGGACCATATTCTCTTCAGGAGCCCATTTACTCAGATTTAATAGACTTTCCCATTATGGTTCTTCCAAAACATTCTCATTCTCTCCAGTCCGTTGCTGTCCCCTTTCCCCTAATGTGTAAATCTGTGAAAGCTGTTGTAACAGATTCCACAGGCGAGGTGGCTTCGACCACAGAAATGTATTATTCCTCCTCGTTCAGGAGACTAGAAGCCCAAGATCAAGGTGACAGCAGGGTTGGTTTCTTCGAAGACCACTTCCCTTGGCTTGGACACGGCCGTCTTATTCCAGGGTGTCTGTGATCTAACCTCTTCTCCTTACAGGGACGTGGTCAGCTTAAGGTCCACTCATATGATCTTGTTCTACCTTAGGCACCTCTTTCAAGGCCTTATCACCAAATAGTCACATTACAGAATACTGGGGTTAGGACGTCAACATATGAATGGGGGGCGGGCATGGTTCAGGCCATACCGCCTCAGAAGACCACCTTGCTTTCTGTTCATTAGAAGACCAGAGCCATCAGATCTATCTTCCTCATTGCCCTGTTCTAAGCTCCAATTATTCCTGAATCTTCACCACCTTCTCCCTTTCCCCTACCTCAGCTCTAAGTTTCTCTCTCAACAGCTTTACTTGGTGCTCGGGACAGAGTTAAATGTGTCATCCTCTATAGTACTGTTGTGCTTTGCCCCGGGAAGAAAGAAAGCTAAGCTTGCAAGGCACGGTACACGCTCGTCTCGTTGCCGGGATCGGTGGTGCCACACAGCACCTCTCTGCTTGGTTTGCTGTCACAGCTTAGTGGGGTAGTGGGGAAAGAGGAGGAGAATGAGCCTCCAAGAGGTAAGCCCCTCTCGGCCCCCCTGTGGGGAAGCCGTCAGAGGCGCTATTTGAAGCAGGAGCATTTCTTCCTTTTCCGCCACGAATGTTTCCATTCTGGAAGCTGGCCCGTTTCCAGGGATGGTTGTTTCCCCCTCCTCCCTCCTAGAGGGGAGTGGCTGTGCCTCGCCCGCCTCTTTGTGCCAAGGGTCCTAGCGCGAAGCCTGGGCTCACAGAAGGACCGAATCCATGCCTGTTGAATGGCTGGATGAATGAATCCTCATTAAAGCCAGACTCCCTGGACCCCACTTGT
Source organism: Prionailurus viverrinus (assembly GCF_022837055.1). Lineage (NCBI taxonomy): Eukaryota > Metazoa > Chordata > Mammalia > Carnivora > Felidae > Prionailurus > Prionailurus viverrinus. Next base: position 13,988,058 of record NC_062570.1, on the reverse strand, counting down.
GGTCTCGATCCCTCCTTCTCTTCCGAGTGCTTCTTCACATATGACTCCCTTTCTCTTGCATCTTTAATATGTTCCTTTCCACAGGCTCAATTCCCTCTACCCGGGATGCATCCCCTCTACATCTCTTCTACACTAAGACATCTCCTCCCTCCCTTCTTGCCTCAGACCATCAAATTACCTCTGTTCCTTCTTTTCCCCTATCAGTCTAAAATTCTGGAGTCACATTTACGTTGGTCTTAGGAAAAGCTCCACCTGAACGCCCACTGCCCACCTCACACGGGCTATGTCTGTCTCAGAGTACCCCCAAAGCGGAGCTTGAGACGTGGAGTGGGCGGGGAGCTTCTAGGTTCCAGAGAAGGCGTTGGGGCACAAATGGAATGAAGCACGAGGAGGCTTTGAGGTGAGGTGCAGGCAGAGCACAAAGTGAGTTTGAGGCCACGTGGGACTCTCCACCACGTCTGTGCCACAAGCGGAGGCAGATCAAGGGGAGGTCGGCAGGATTGGCCTCCTTCCTCCTGTCGGCTCAACCAAACATCAAAGTCCCAGACTGCTGACCCTCGCCATGTTTCCAGTCTCTTGGACTGTCTCACATTGGATGAACTTCCATCTCTAGGGCTTGTCTCCCCTTCTTCCATACTACCACACAACTGATGCCAGATTATTTTTCCTAAAGATTAGTTCCAATACCATTAACCTGCTCATAAATCCTCAATGGCTCCCAGCAGACGTCCTAAATATGTCCAACCTCCGAAAGCTGGCATGCAATGAATGCCATTTGTGCTCTGACCCGATTTCATCAGGGCAAAATGTTATTCCTGCTTACTCTTTGGTTTGAATCTTCTCTCTGGAAGGATCTTTGGCCACTTCAACCATGCAGCCCTGTTTTCCTCATTTACATCTTTGTTCTTTTCTTTCTCCTTGCATGTAATTTGCCAGGTTCCCCTGCTGCCCTGGGCATCGTATCAGTCTGAATCTCACCTGTCTTTCCCGGCTCATGTATGCTACTTACTTCCTCCATGAAGCCCAAGGGAACATCCAGTCTCCTTCTCTTGAATTCCCAAACCCTTAATCTCTTCTGGCTTATGTCTCCTCTTCCTCCTCCTTATTATTATTGTTGTTGTTATTATTATTATTATTATTATTATTTGCAGTGTGGTTACTTTCAAACCTGCCTGCCTTCTCAAGTAGAGGGTGACCAGGTCCTTGAGGGTGGGGGGTTATAGCTGCATCGTCTCTGACTCTCCTGTGACATCAAACATAGTGTCATGCATAGAAAAGAAGTCAGGAAAAGGGGAGAGAAGGAAGAGCAGATCTGGTCCCGCACTGAGAAACAGGCCACACAGAAGAACAAATGTTTCGAGCCACGTAAGGCCTGGCATATGCCAGCTGACTCACCCCTCCGATAGACTCCCACCTCCCTGGAAAGGCCTTTACTGTTGCTCATTATCTCACCTGCCCTCGCGCTGAGCACCCACCTGGAGCCCACCGCCTTCTGCCTGAGACAGCTGCTCCTGATGTCTGGGTAAACGTGGTGTAGACCTCCGTGCGGAGAAGGTGGGTGGTGCCAGTGGAAGGAAAGACATCCTTCCCGAGTTCCAGATGGTAAAGGTGAAAACTACATGAAGGAAACATGCCAACTGTCTCCACACTGCCCCCTCTGCTGTGTCAGCTTTACGTCCACAACGACCAGGTGAAAGGAAAAAAAAAAAAAAATCAGTCAATCAAACATGGCTTTGACTACATAATGTCAAAACTTGGTATCACTGAAGTGGCAGCTACAGACTGTCACATGGACCCGCTTGAGCAGTATGTTTGTCACTATCGTGATAGGTTTTAACCAAATCACCGATGTTTTCCCACACCGTAGCAGAGTCAACTGCTGTCCAGAAGTCTTCAGATCTCCCGAATGACTGGTTGATTTGGTCGAACAAGAGGCCTGACCTGCCCATCAATGACACGGCCAATTCACCTGTTCCTTTGGCTTTGAGCCGAGCCGGGCGCCGTCACAGACGAGCCACACTTAATTAAACGAGCAGTCAGAAAGATTCCGTGGCTCCTCGGTTCCCTGGCCCCAGGAATGGCAGAGGGCCAGAAGTAGGGCCTGTGGGATTATTTATGAGCTGTGGTGAATCACAACCAACTAACTTTTCCTCCTTGCCTCCTGTTTTCATTAGGGTACAGACAGCCTTTGATACTTATTGCTGTCAACGTACTTTGTTTAAAAATCAACCAGAGCCAGGGCTGGTCCTGGGAAAAATGGGGAAGGAAGTGGATATTGACTTCAGGACCTCCTCCCTTTCCTCTAATACCACTCCCCTTCACTTCGGATCTCTTACTCCGGTCTCCTATTTCCCAAAGCAGACCCTCCTGCTCTAACGTTTCTTTCACAACCTCAGCCCTCAGCCCTTTCCCCCTCTTTCTCTCCTTCCAGCCAAGCTTACCTACCTTGTGTTGCCATGCATCTCCTCTTGAATTAATCCATCCAACAAACAGATGTTGAACACCCATTTTGTGCTCAGATAGTGACCCATCACACTGGGACGGGAACGTGCACGGTAGTACAATCCTCTTGGACATAATACCTTAATAGAAAAAAGTGATTGAAAGGGCTGGGAGTATAGGTACCAGGGCAGGCTCGGGGAGGAGGGGTCGCCATATGGGGCCACACAAGACTTCAGTGACTTCCTGAAATCAAAAAAAGGAGGAGACCAGTTCTCTGCTCCTTCTCTCTTGGTTGGAAGCTTGGCTCTTTTCTTGCTGTTCAGACAGGACTTTGTATAACATGAAAAAGATGAAGTTCCCCATCCTCAAGGACACTATAATTGATGGTACTCCTTGCCTCACTCACCCTTATAAACTGGAATGAAGGACAGGACCATACAGAAAGTGAATTGGGCTCCTCTCCGTCTCCCAGGAAAAGCAGAAAGCGCAGCTCAGCCCAGGCCAGCGGTCCCAGCCGTAGCATCTGCTCCTGGTGTCCTATTTGTCTTGGAACCCAGCGCGACCACCACGTGATGGATGGTGTTCCACTTGATAGGGAACAGAACGAGCGACGATTTGTCATTCACCATAAAGTACTGCTATTTCATCTGTCCCCGTTCCTAAGGATGCAGCTCTGGCTGTTTGCTCTATGCATCAATTTATAGTTTATCCTAAGACTAATGATGCTGTGTTTAAGAGGCAAGGTGGGGCTTTGTTTTTGTGTTCTACCAACAGAGGATTACATTACTGATTGATCGTACACGGTTGTCTGAGGCAAAAACATTTTGAATTGATACCTGGATTTGGACTACAATCAACTTCCTTGACAATTGCCTCTTGGTGCTGAATATATCAAGGAGGTGCAGCTTTCTAATAGGGCCTCAAGGAGGTTTTGACAATCCCTGCAAGAAGCAAGGGAAGAAGGCACATAGATCATCTGAAGGGCTGGTGTGTGGTTTCCGGGAACCTGAGGACACGCTCGAAGACCCTGTGATTCCAGATGGCTGAAATGGCACAACAACAGTGATATGCTGGCAGATGTTGGACAGTCTGTTCCTCCTAAGGGAAAAATACAAGTCCTGATTTGTAGCATATCCACCAATTTCCGTGGTGTAAATGCTCCTGCCATGGCCGGTTTCAAGCTACCAATGTGATGTCACCTATCTCAAATCTGGAAGAGACATACACCCTTGGCTGAGGAGCTGGTACAAACTGCCCCAACACATCACTGGACAAGGACCAATAGTTACTATTATTCTATCCTGGCCTGTTCTAGGAGTATTTTTTTTTTTTCTGATGAGGAAATCGAGGCTCAGAAAAGGTATGTAACTTGCTCAAGATCATACAACTATGAAGGTGAGTCTTCTAACCCAAAGGATACACCCTCTTCCTCATCCCCTAGCGTCCATGGCACAGAGCCATCTGGTCAACCGTGGTCTCTGAGTCCACGGCTCATGGTCTCTCACGAACCAAGCTGCTGGTACAAAGAACAGTGGGATCCAGGAAAGTCCACTTTTGTCTACACCTCTGCTAGTTAAGCCTGATTCATCCAGTTCTTGTCACCTAATGTGTGGTAGTGGGAAAATTCAAGTCTGCCTCCGAGCTCATTTACCAATTTCTTCAGTCCTGCTAACTTTAAGGACAAGGATATAAACTTCCATGGTGACTCTTGCCTGGAGTCTGGGGAAAGGAACAAGATGACCCCTAGGAGATCCCAATCAGAACAATCCAAGAAGCCAATTCAACAACCAATTTGACTGAAAAACCAAATCACTTCCCCTTGGATTTGTTTTCTCCACTTCTAATTTCCACCCACTGTCTTTGCTAGTTCATTTCCTTCCTGAAATTCTGAAGCAGAGGAGGCATCGGCAGTGGGGGGTGAGCGAGGGGGCCGGGGCTGTGACCCACCCCAGCGCTCCGGCTGTCAGGCTTCGGTGCGGTGCAAAACAGCAGGGCATTAATGGCTATTAATATCCACAGAGGAAGTGTGGAAAGGCCAACAACATAATTACCATTTATTCATCATATCAACTGGTCGTCAGCTCCTTCAGGCAGCGTGTCATAGTGTCCTGGGGTGGGGAGTTGGGGAGGAAGGGGAGAAGAAAGGGGAGAATCAGCCACCTCTTCCCCACCCACCAACCAACCACCCTGTGATAGGGATGTTGGTCAGACTGTACGACACTGGCTCTTAGATAAGCAAGAAGTTGCTGGGCACGTTCTGGATGGTCTAGAATCTCAGTCAAGGAAGATGGCTACCAACTCAGGATGGCAATGGCAGTCTGTCCCCCTTCCTTCAGAGCAAGCTCTCCAGCTGCAGGAGGCTCAGTAAGGCAAGCAGACAGGTTTTGAAAGGACTGTAAACTTCCAGCAATTTCCAGCTCCTGAGAAGGGCTGTATTCTGGACTGCTCACGAAGCCAGGTCATTTCCCGAGCATGCGGAGAAAGGAGGTGACCCAGTCACTCTTCTTGGCACCCTGCTCCCCGATCCTGTCCTGGGAGAATGCAGTAGTTTGGCTTCTGGGGATTCCAGATCTAGACAGGGATGGTGGGGAAGAGATTAGTGCTGTGTTTTTTCTTCCCCGCCCCTGGTACCAGCTTGACTGGCAGCCTGGGCAAAGAAGAGCCCATTCTAAATGCTCCCTGGGGTCCAGAATGGAACTCATTACATCAAACCTGCCGGTAGCCAGCAGCTCTGCTTTGTGAGCTGTGAAACAAATGTTTATCCACCACTCAGTGCAGTTCAGAGCTATTTAAGGAGCTTGAGGTGTTGAGCTACAGGCAAAAGCTGCGTGTGCAAGGCCAGCACTGGCACAAAGTGAGGTGAGCAGATCTAGGGACTGGGGCCTCCAGCTGCCCTGGCTCCAGGACAAGGCCAAGGGCAGAAGCAGCACATCAAGACTGGCTACTATGTACATGTTGCATTTTGCCTTCATCCAAAGCCCTTCCTCTCCTCTCTTTCATTTCTTCTTTCCTCTTTGTCTTTCTTTCTCTCCCCCCCCCCCACTTTCTCCCTCTCTCCCCCTTCTGTTTTCCTTCTTTTTTTTCTCTTTCTGCTTTTCTTCATCCCTCCTTCCCTCACCATTTCCTCCCTCCCTCTCTCCCTCCTTCCTCCTTCCTCCTTCCTTCCTTCCTTCCTTCCTTCCATCTCCCTTGCCTTGCCTTCTTTCATTTCCCCCTTTCATTTCATTTCTTCCCTTGGCTATGTTCTCATTATACTCTAACATGTATTCTTTTCTCTTATGGAAAGTGATGAACCTCACAGAATAAATAGAAGAATAAAATAAAGCTAAAGCCTTTACCCTCACACAACTTTCAGACTAAGGAAAACTCAGCATAGTGTGAGCCCAACGGGTGTTTGTAATGAAGGGACCCAGGTCAGCATCAGAGCATGGGCTGCATGAGCTCCATGGGGCTTTCTTGAGTGACACAGGATGCCAGTCATTCTTGTCTGTGCCGACGGGCTCCAGGGCACAGCATCTTCTGAGCATCTTTGTTTCTGAAAGGGCCTGGAGCCCGCAGGTTACACGTGAGAAGGCTTGGATCCATTGCCCTGGTTTTCATGGCTTTACTGAAGTGGCCATTCAGCTGGGGTGTACATGGCTTCTGTTGTAAGACAAGTTGAGAGGTATTGGTGAAGGGACCCAGAGAAGGCTGATGGATGAGGGCAAGGGAGGTGGCATTCACCGCCAGGGACTTGACATAGGCATTCTTAATTATTCTCCACAGTAACTATTGTGAAGCGCCTACAGTGCCATAACAAACCATTCAGAACAGTATCTTAAAATAATAATGATCATGTCTTTTGCTCACAAATCTGGGATTCGCCTGGGCTCACTTGGGCAATTTTCCCTGGGGGTCTCTCTTGCAGACGCAGTCGGGAGGGAGCTGGGGCCGGGGTCTTCTCGAAGCCGTCTTCACTCCACGTGTCTAGAGGCTGGGCTGGGAGATCACAAACCTCTGGGGCTCTCGGGCATCTCGACCTGTGTCTTCAGTCTCTCTCCGTGCCAGCTTCAGGGGGTCAGGGCTCTTAGATGGCAGCTGAAGGCCCCCAGAGCAAGAGTCCCAAGGGAGACAGCAGAAGCTGAATAGGCCTTTTCTAATCCAGCCTTGGCGATCTCATAGCATCCTATTTGCCACGTTCCCATTCTTTAAGGCAGCTGCAGAGCCCCCTAGAACATTCCAGGGGAGGAGGCCGAGACTCTCTGCCTTTTGGTCAAGGGGCGTAAAGGAGTTTGCAAGCATGTTTTGAAACTGGTCACCAATCGTTCAGTCTGGACTCGCATTGCATATTCATTGTCAATTGGTGATGTGATGTTGGGCAAATTACTGAGTCTCAGTTTCCTTATCTGTTAAGTGGTGATAGTAATTCCAGATTCACAAGATTGTTGTGGGGATTAAATTAATATATATTAAGTCCTTAACATGAAGCTTGTCGTATTAATTGGCATTCCATAAATATTAGCTGTTATTACTATTATTATGCCCATTTTACAGCAGAGAAAACGGAGGTCCAGAGACTACGGAGACAAGCCTGTCACGTAACTAGGATCTGAACACAGTCCCAACAGATTCCAAAGTCAAAAAGCCTCCCTGAGCTCCTGATAGCAGTACCTCTCTCCTCTACACAAGCATTAGTCCCAACCTTAAAATCTCTCTAAGTATGGAAATTCGGAATGGTGGGCCCCTGGGCCTCGGCCGAGGGTCTCACCCAGCAGCTAAGCTCTGGACTCGGGGGCCACGTTGACCCTGACCTTGTAAATGCAGCCAGGAAGTTCCTGGATGAGGGGAGCCAGGCCACTAAGTTGGCCTGCCCTGCACCTTTCTAACCTGCAGGGATCCAAAGAGTAGAGATATTAGAGGAGACAGCCCAAAAATAAAGGAAACAGCACACTGTGACATTCTGGGGCAGAGGGAATAATACTGCATCTGACTTAAAGGCAGACATTTCTGAGACTCTGAGTCTTAGTTCCCATCTTGGTGATGGGGACTGCTCGCTCTGCCCACCCGACTTCTATGAGGATCACATGAGAGCCCGAGGGTGACAGTTCTTGGTAAACCACCAGGCCCTGGCCACATATCAGTTATGAATTTAACCCAGCCAAGAATGAGGCGGCCACCTTGAACTACTGCCCAGTTCAGAGCCTGTGTGTGTGAAGCTGGGGAGTAGGCAGCCCTGACTTGGAGAGAGAGAGGGCTGTCGCTTTGGACGATGTCGCGTGGCTTGGGAGCTGATGTGGCTTCAGGTTGCCTGTATACCTTTTGGGCAGGTGTATACACTCACACAACCAGGCACACACAGAATGAATGCATGCAGTCCGTGCACTGATAAATGTACCTTACGTATACACACACACCTACGTTACCCGTCTCGGAGGTCTGCCCCAGAGAAGTGCTTCAGACCGTCTGTGGCCCCCAGGCTGAGATAAGGCACGTCGATGGCCCAGCCCTGCCCTCGGGGCAGGAGTGTTGCCTGAAGTCCCTCAGGACCCTGCTGGAAGATGACCATTTTCCTTTGGCTTCTAAAATGCACAACCCTTTCCCAGCTCCAGCCCCTATCAGCCACCGGAGCCCAGCTCCCATGTAAATCACTGTGTACTTAAACAGCCTCCTCCTGATCCCTTGTGAGATCCCAGCCTTTCCTCTTTTTTCTTCCTTCTTCTGCTTCTTCAGTCCTCCTCTTCCTCCTCTGCCACTGTCTCTCTGTGGAAGCCTCTAGAAAGGCATGTGAGCCCCTCCCGCAGACCCTTGAGGCAGGTGCCTCACACTCTTCCCATAGGAGGGGCAGGGAAGGAAGGCAGGTGGGGAGTGGGTCTCTGCAGTCTGGTGCGTGGGCGAACTCCCCAGTTGAGGGAGCTTCCCGAGCCCCGGTTCTGAATCCCGAGAACATAAACTGAAACCCCACAAAGCACAACGCAGAGTTGTTTAAAGGATAGGACACGTGGGTGAGATGGCTGGTCCCAGCTCCCCACCCGTGTTCTTAGGAAAGGAGGACAGAGGGCTTGGGCTCCGAGGTGCACACAGCCTGCAGCGCTCCCCCACCAGGAAGCGGATTTGTTTCTCCCTCAGTAAGAAACTGCTTCCTGTAGGATCCACGGAGCCCAGGTCTCGGCACATGCTGGGAACAGGTGGGGGCAGGACTGGACAGAAGCACTGAGATGGCTGGGGTCCACGGTGCCACCATACGGGCCGGCACAGAGGGGCTCACCCGGGGGAGCCTGAAAGCTGATTCAGCACCCAGTGACACTGCAGGCTTTCGAGTCGGTTTGATCCTACGAGCTACATGGGGGCAAAACCACAAGCACATGTCTCAGATAAGGAAACTGGGACATGGGGTGGGGGGAGGGTTACGAGGCTCTGTGAGCATTCGCTGTGAAGTGCCAGCAATCTGAGATGGGGAGAGAATGACCGTTTACTGGTCACCAAATACTCTCTGTACTACCTTCTCCCCTTCATCCCCAAGCTCCTTCTAACCCCTGGGGAGTCTGCAGGTCAGATCCACAGCTAACGGGCAAGGCAGGGAGCCACACATGAGTGTCCCTGAGTCCCCTCCTCCATGCTGCCCCCCGAGACTCCTGGCTGCTGGCTCCAGTGTGAGAGCATCACTCCCATGGATGGCGTACATGGTCTACAGAATGCTTTCACATCCAGTTGGTCCTACCACATCTTTGCAGAACTGGTTCTGTTATTACTGCCTGATTGCTGTAGTTATTATTACTTCAGTGTCTCAGGAGAAGAAGGCTCGTTGAGTTGAAGGGGTCTGCTCAGATTCCCAAGACTCGTATGTGGCCAAGCTGGCCATTGAACAATGGTTCCCAAGTGCACGAACCTCACTCCCTACACTGCCACTGGTCTGCTTTGGTCACTCCCCAGCTACAAGCCAGTAGACTTCTCTTCGAATTCCCAAAATTGCAAAATCTGGGTCTTGTCTAAAGGCAGGACAGGGCCAGCTCCCACAAAGCCAGGTTAATCAGGGCAAGGGGCTTGAAGGGCTGGGAGACGTAGCTGAGAGCCATCCTCTCTCTATGGCACACACACACACACACACACACACAGATGCACACACACATACATACATACACAGACACACACACACACACACACACATACACACTTGCCGTGCTTGAGTGGAAAGGCTCTCGGCTCTCTGCTGTATTTTGCTGTTCTTGGGGATCTGGATCAATGAAGTGTATGTGTGAGAAAGCCCAGAGAGTGTGCGCTTAGAGTGACAACATCCAGGAAAATGATAATGCCATTTCAGCTTGACTTCCTTGGAATGGCTGGCCTGGGCTTTGGAGGTGTATGTATATGATGCATCCAGTGGTAACAGGAGTCTCCCCAGGTGTTGACTCGGTTTCCCCTCAGCTCCTCTCCCATGTGTTTAAACCACAGAAACTCTTCCCACCTCAGAATGACTGGCTGTAATAGACCCAGAAGGTCTTATAAGACCCCTGGTAAAGGTTATCTAGCTCAAACCCCACGTAAACCCTGCAGGAATGGGGCAATCTCTGCCCATTTTTCTCTAACGCCACTGACCAGTGGGTAGGCTTATGTTATGGACACTCACCACCGTCTCTGAACTGTGACTCTGTGGTATGAGGGCCGCCCAAAACCTCCTGCCCCCAAGTCCTTCCCAGCTAGTCTGCTTTATCCAGTTTTGGTCTTTTTCAATGTTTATTTATTTTTGAGAGACAGAGACAGAGCATGAGCGGGAGACAGAGAGGGAGATACAGAATCCAAAGCCGGCTCCAGGCTCAGACCTGTCAGCACAGAGCCCAACGCAGGGCTTGAACTCACGACCCATGAGATCATGACGTGAGCAGAGGTCGGATGCTAACCGCCTGAGCCACCCAGGTGCCTCATAGTCCGCGTTAGTTGTTAAGAATCCCACAGGGGCACCTCTCCTTCAGGGGGTCAGTCATTGCCAACACAGGGCGGGTTCAGGATGCATGCAACCAGAGGAACCGGGGGTACAGGAGAAGGGGACGGGGGAGAGAAGGACGAGAGAGGGGACAGGGACCAGCTTCCCTCCTGCCCCTTTCTACCTTTCACGGCTGGAACGTGGGAGAGTAAGCAGCCATGGAAGGAGACCAGGGGACGCTGCTGCCTTGCACAGCTTTGTTTTGTAGAAAACAAAGCTGGGTCATCCGGGAGCTGGGTCCTCTGGGAGGTGGTGTGGTGCAGAGGCTGAGGGGCTTGGGGATCCGATGACCCTGGCTTTGAACGGTCACCTTACCACCCACAGAGCTCCATATTCTCAGGCTAAGTTCTCTGAGTTTCAGTGAAGTCCTCTGAAATGCGGGGAAAGTGACACCCCATCATAAGCTTACATCGTAAGATCATTAACATAAAATACCTGGCACGTGCCTGGAACATAGAAGGTGCTCAGTAAATAGAAACTGTTACTATCAGGTCCAGAAAACTGTTTTGGGAGAGCTGGCATGACCTAACAACAACAATAACCGTGATAACAGCTAACACTTATGAAACGATTAGGATGTGCCAGGCATTCTTCTAAGGATGTTGCATATATTAACTAATTTAATTGTAACAACAGCCCCGTGGGGCTGCTACCACTATTTGCTCCATGTTGCAGATGGAGAAGCTGAGGTGAAAAGTTTAAAACACCTGGCCAACTACATACAATGGAGTATTATTTAGCTTAAAAAGGAAGGAAATTCTCACACACACTGTACCATGGATGATCCTTGAGGACATTGTGCTGAGAGAAAGAAGCCAGACACCAAGGGACAAATATTGTATGATGCCACTTATATAAGGCACCTAGAATAAGCAAATTCATAGAAACTAAAAATAGCATAGAAGTTACCAGGGGCTGGGGGTAGGGGAAAATAGGAATTATTTAACGGATATAAAGTTTGGTGGGGTTTTTTTTTTTTTGAAAAATCATTTTTTAAATGATAGCATAGCTGACATATAACAGTACATTCATTTCAGGGGTACAGCATAATGATTCGATATTTATATATATTGTGAAATGACCCCCACGATAAGTCCAGCCAACATCCCTCACCGTACATAGTTACAGACTTTTCTTTTTCTTGTGACGAGAACTTTCAAGATCTCCTTTCTTGCAACTTCCAAATATGCATGATGGCATTAATAACCATGGTGGCCACGTTGTTCATGACATCCCCAGGACTTCATTGTTTTATGACTGGCAATTTGTACCTTGTGACCCCTTTCACCCGTTTGCCCATCCCACCCTCTGCTTCTGGAGACCACCAATCTGTTCTTTGTATCTATGAGCTTGGTGTTCTGCTGTTGATGCTGTTGCTTTAAATTCCACATATGATTGGGGCACCTGGGTGGCTCAGTCGGTTGAGCGTCTGACTTCGGCTCAGGTCGTGATCTCGCAGTCCATGAGTTCGAGCCCCGCGTCGGGCTCTGTGCTGACAGCTCAGAGCCTGGAGCCTGCTTCGGATGCTCTGGAGGTCCGTCCATGTTGCTGTAAATGGCCCCACTGCTCACAGCTGCGAGATGTGTGAAACATCCCTCCATGTCTCTGGGTCTTAGTTACCACATCCAGGAAGTGGGGGAATCGTACCTACTTCTCCGATTGATCATGAGGATTAATGGAATTGTGGATGTAAACGATCAATCACAGTGGCCGGGACCTGGTAGGTATGCAGAGAAATGAGAGTGTCCCACGGCAGGCTCACTCTGGAGCTACTCGCCTTCCGCGTCCTGCTGAAACAGAACGCTGCAGGCAGAGTCACTGGCTTGCGAGGGATCGGAAAGATATACGACCAAAATGCCATCCTGGACACGGACATAGCTGGGGCTGGGTGCGAATGGCTGAGCTGAGGCCCGTCTCGACTTGAGAGAAAGGGAAGAAAGACTTTCATGGATCAGAAGGCTATGGGGTGCCTGGGTGACTCAGTCGGTTAAGCGTCCAACTTCAGCTCAGGTCATGATCTCACGGTCCATGAGTTCGAGCCCCGTGTCGGGCTCTGTGCTGACCGCTCAGAGCCTGGAGCCTGTTTCGGATTCTGTGTCTCTCTCTCTCTCTGATCCTCCCCCGTTCATGCTCTCTCTCTGTCTCAAAAATAAATAAATAAATGTTAAAAAAAAAAAAAAAAAAGGCTATGGAGGCCGGGGGATGGACACAATGACCTCACTAAGCACATTTCCTCCTCTCTCCTTCTCCCCCACTCAGACCCCCACCGCACAGGCAGCTCTATTCCACACCAGACCGGCCCTTTGAGAGCTGGCATTGTCATTCCGTCCTCACCGTTCCGGGAAATGTGGAATAAATAAATGCAGGGTTCCTGAAGCTGTCTCTTTGAAGTTTAAAACAATCCAGGGCAGGCCCCCTTCCCCTGCCCAGAAACCCGAGGCCGTGGCTCCCCGTGCCCTCCCCACCCACTCCTGCTGCCGTCTTCAGCCCACATTAAAATTCCTCTCCAAGGGGTGCTTTAGAGGCAGGGATGGCTGGGGCAGCGATATAATAACCGACAGCAGGACCCCTGGGCAGGAGATTCTGATCGCCCGCACGCCAAGAAAGTCTCATGGAGAGAGCAGGGGAAGCGAACGCCTCTCCACCAGCCGGAGCCGGGCTAATTGCCGCCAGGGACGGGGGCAGAGTTCGCCCAGGTAACAGGTGCGCCTTGTCTTAATGAAGACTGACTTGTTTGCGCAGAGCTGCCTGCAGAGGTAAGAGGCGGGGAACGGGGGTGCGGGCTGCTTGGCTCTGTGCTGGAGGCCACCAAATTAGAGGAGATGGCTTTGTCCCCTTCCCGACCCACCCCGGGGCTGGACGTGTGGGAAGAAGGGGCAGATAAATGGTAACCCCCAAATAGCGCTCGCCTAAAAGGATAGTGGCAACTCTTGATTGTCGGCAGGTGGGGCACTCGCTTTGCGAGGTCTCTCTGGCCTTGTTACTGCCCAGAAAGGTTCAATTAGGGGACTTCGGGGACAGAGATGGGACAGCAGGGAGAGGGAGGAGGAAGAGTGAGAGAGCAGGGCAGGGGGGAAAGGCCAGGAGTGTGCTGTGGGGAGGAGTGTGCTGATGGGAGCGCCGGGTACACAGCCGTGAATGCAATTCAACGATGAATGCTTATTAATACTGTCTGTCATCTGTCTGGCACTGTTCTGGGCACTGGGGATGGGGAAGAGTGAACGCGGCTCCTGCCTGAGCTCTGTCAGGGGAGGCTGACGTGGAAATAGACAGTTCCAGCACAATGCCAGGTGCTATGATGGGGGCTTGGCTGGCTGTCCTGGGAGCAGAGAGGGGAAAAGGTGGGGAGGAAGGAAGAGGAGTTAGGAAGCGGGGAGTGGCGCTTGTGTGGCTCAGCCGGTGAAGCATCCAGCTTCGGCCCAGGTCATGATCTCATGGTTCGTGAGATCCAGCCCTGGGTTGGGCTCTGTGCTGACAGCTCAGAGCTTGGAGCCTGGTTCGGAGTCTGTGTCTCCCTCTTTCTCTGCCCCTCCCCCACTCATGCTCTGTCTCTGTCTCTCTCTCTCTCTCAGAGCTAAAAATAAACATTAAAAAAAAGTTTAAAAACAGAAGAGTCCTGGGGAGCAGGGAATACTTCAAAGGAAGGCTGGGGGGCAACCGCAGTTGATATGGCTAGAGCAGTGTTGGAATAAGGGAGGTCCAATGGGGGACATTCCAAGAAGGGTAGAAGCTCCAAGGGGCATGTAGACATGGTCCACCCATGGGCCCTGGGATGAGAGAGAGAGAGAGAGAGAGCCCAGAGATGAAGCTTCAGAGGTCTGTTGGGGACAGAGTGTGGAGACATGGTCAATACCCAGGAGACAGGGCCTTTTTCTAGGAGACATCAGCAGTTATTGATAGGTTTGGGGTGACCCACAGCTCTGCTGTGCTGTGTCCTCCCAGGGCCACATATCATCAAGAGTGAGCCACAGCACCTGGGGGTTCTAAGGGGCCACTCACCTTTCAACAGACCTTCTCCCCCCCGCCTCCCTGTCTTCCCATCTTGGCCTCACATCCTTCTGCAAAAAGGCAGCAAAATGATCCCTGCTCAACAGATGGACGCGGGACACACACAATGGCAGGGACGTGCCCAAGGTAGCTCCGTGTCTGGCTTGAGTGCAGCTGTCCAGTCCCACCCCTGATCTGTCACTCCATCATCCAGGTTTAACTCATGAAAATCACTGACCACCTAACTGGTCGAGGTTGAAAAAATTAAATCCTGGAATGGTCAAGCACAGCCCAAACTACTCATGTCCCAGGCATTTGGTCTAAAAGTCACCACAACCATGCAAAGAAGCTATTCGTTTCCCATGGGAAACCCTCTCTTACCCAGAGAGGGTAAGTAACTTGTCCATCATCACACAGCTAGCGAGGGGCTGAGTTGGGATTTGAAGCCAGGTCTAGGCGACCCGCCATCTTGTGTTCTGTGTACCATCACATCTCAGAATGGTGAGGCTTCTAGTAAGGGTTAGGGGGAAAGCCTGGGGATGAGAACAGGGTGGAGGCAGCATCTCAAAACTGGTCCAGTGCCAAGAACTTGAGTCTCGGTTAATTCCACCTTATGATTTATTAGTTAGGGACAAGGGGTTGGGGAGGACAACACAGTTGTGTTGGTTTTGTGTTGTGATTTTTTTTTTTTTTTTAATCTCTGAGATGTCCCAAAATGTTTACCTTGTAAATTTGTTCAGCGGAGAGGTGGGTAAACACAAGCATTCAGAATGTGAACAGCATCACCCAGCCAGAACGCCTGGCAGGTTTGCAGAGGTAGATGTAAAACACTGCGAACAGCATGTGGGAGCAACGAGGCTCCCGCAGCACGTAGCTCGCAGCCCCCACGGAAGGCCACGGCGTGCTGAGAGAGGGGAGGAGCGCGCTGCCAGGCTGCCCAGCTGTCCCTCGGGGTGCCCCCCTCAGGAGGGCAAGGCCGTGCCATTCACAGCACACCCATTTCAAGCCTCACCGCATTCGGTGAGGCGACACCTCCACAGGTCAGTCTTGTACATGGCACCGGCCCCATCTCCCCGCCCAGCTGCGGAGCATTCACGGGGCCCTGCCTCCATCCAACGTACCACCTCGTGTTCCCAGAGGCCTCCTGGATGGCTCCGGGCAGAAAGCCAAAGACTAGAAGCTAGTGAGCCTCCTGTCACGGGAAACATCGAAGAGGTCGGCGTCTGCCTTGCATAGGGTACCTGCCAAGGGCCCCGATTCTGCAGCCACGCCGGCCTGAATTGGCATTCTGAATCTACCGTTGTTTGGCTTACCTTCTTCCAGCCTCAGTGTACCCATCAGAAATGAGGGGTGATAATGGTATCTAGCTCAGGGAGCCCATGTGAGAAGATAATGCTTGAAAAGTACGAAGCACGGTGCCCAGGACTTAGTAAAGTGCTCAGTATGCGCTAATAGTAATAATGAGGGTGAGGGCCAGAGACATGGTGGTCGTGAGGAAGAGGAAGAGGAGGAGGAGGAGGAGGAGGAGGAGAGTGGTAACTGAGGTGAGGCGCTTAGTGAGGAGTGGTCTCAGCGGGCCCCACTACAGCACACACCACTTTAACAGCCCTGCTCTATCTGCAACGCTAAGCAGCAGACACTCAGAAGGTCACAATAAGAGGGATCCGACCCCCGCCACCCCCCACCCCCCGCCCCGTGCCCCCCTTGTGAGCCGGCCACTCTGACCAAGCCAGGTTCTGTCCCAGAACTAACGCGCACACACGGACGGTAGGATGCCATTCAGCTAGAGCACTGCTTGATGGTTGGCATTTTGCAAACCACTCCCTTATGGGCTGTGAGGACAATGATATCAGAAAGACCTCCTGGTGACTTCACAATTGGGAAAAATAGATGCCCCTAAGTCATACCCTCTGCCCTCGGCTAAGTATCAAACCCCTCTCTTCCCCCGGGAAATTCCTTCTTTCATTTGCTGTAAAGTGACTTCTGCTGAAGTGTGTGTTTTTGAAGTGGAAAATTGAAAGCACACGATTCATTCCAAAAGAAAACTGTTAGTTCACAGCTG
This sequence comes from Prionailurus viverrinus, assembly GCF_022837055.1. Lineage (NCBI taxonomy): Eukaryota > Metazoa > Chordata > Mammalia > Carnivora > Felidae > Prionailurus > Prionailurus viverrinus. The sequence continues at coordinate 13,971,610 of NC_062570.1, read as the reverse complement.
AGAAATCACTTGGCTATTGGTCCAAAGGGGTTACTCTGCAGGTTTGAGGGGGGCAAATATGGAATGCTGCTTTCTCCCTTTCTGTGTCCAGAACCACATCGAAGGTGGACCGAGAGCCAGAGAAATGGAGGTCCAAATGGCACCTTTATTACGGATAACGTTAAATGGGAGGGGGTGGCTTGTGTCTGACCAAAGTGACCTGCTACCATGCACCTCAACTGATCTGATTCCCCCAAACGTTAGGATTCCCTGGTGGAGGCAGTCTGCCCACTGTCTTATCTCCTGGCCGACAGCGGATACTTGATGTCCTCTGAAAGCAGACATATCCCCAAAGAGAGGGATAGGGGAGGAGGAAAGGGGGTCACACATAAGCTCATAAATGACAAATCGCTCCTCCTTGCTGGGTGAAGAAGAGAGGCAGCAAGGGGCCAGGGAAACCCCTCCACGCAGAAACCAGAGACCAAGGGGAAAAGCGCTTCTCAGTTTTTTGTTTTCCTAACCAACCGGGCTTCACTTCCTTTTTTTAAAAAATGCTTACTTATTTCGGAGAGAGAGAGAGAGAGAGAGAGAGAGAGCAGGGGAAGGGGCAGAGAGACAAGGAGAGAGAGAATCCCAAGCAGGCTCTGTGCTGTTAGTGCAGAGTCCGACGTGGGGCTCGATCTCACCAACCATGAGATCATGACCTGACTGAGCCACCCAGGAGCCTCAACTGGGCTTAACTTTTAAGCCTCTGGTCAACCAGGGGTGTGGTTGTGGTGCTCTAAGTGGGGAATGAGCTGTCCCCGCTACATGAGGCCGCTCACCCAGTACTAACCAACTCCTGCTCCCTTCACGGGTCTTCCTGGGACCATCATAAGACAGTGTTGATTTTCTTCCCATGAGGCCCTGAAATGGGTCCGAACAGCACATTAATTAAATTAACCTCAAAGCTCTGCTGTACCCAAGGCTGAAAGTTCAGAACTTATTCTCTTTCCGACCCAAATTTATGTCTAGCCACATGGCCCGATAAACTCATCAGAGGTTCTGTAATGAGATTTAATAGCAGCGTGAAGATACTTCAATAATAAAATGCATAAAGAGCTAATGAAAAATGCATAAAGATTCTTCAATAATAAATGCCAAAATAAGATGCCCCAAATTTGGATATAAACCCTTCCCGTTATCAAATTCCTAGGGAAAATTAGAGATTAAAATCCCACAGAGATTAAAGTCCAAAATCAAAGTTTTTCGCCTCTCTGAATTAAAGTCCAAAGAAAGTCCAAGCTACCCGAGTTAAATCCAAGTGCAGGGAAATGGAGGGAGGTCCTCCCGTTTTCTCACGTAGCTCAATCTCAGGCAGAGGTGCTAACAAGACAACATGAAGTTCTTAGAACAGCCGTCCCCCGTGCCAGTGCTGCCAAAGCCCAGAGTAAGGGCGTCATGGTACCCGAGGAGAAAAAGATAGCTGGAGAAGGTCGTCCAGCTGCAACAAGATTCCCATGGGTGTGTGCCAGCAGCCGAGAGCCCACGACCTTAGCCCTCTGATGCACGGAGTTAGGCTATGGCACTCTTCCGGAAATGTCCCTACTTCTCCCTCCACCTAGAATGTCAGCACATCTCCACATGGTCACAACCCCAAACCTCCTTGGTCAAAATTAACCTCTCTCTGCTCTGTCCTGCCAAGGACAGAGCCCAGAACCTGAGATGGTAGAGTACTGGATGCTGTCTTGAGCCATGACGGGCCATCAGGGAAGACATTCCCGCCCCACTCACCTCTCTTCTGTCCCGCTGCTACCCAGTTCCACAGGGTCATAAACAGGACTAGGAGTGGTGTCAGAAGGGAGCAGGAGAGAAACCCACCACTTTCCCCCTTCGCAGATGACAACAGGCTGGTGACACCTGCTACGGGTGCGGGCTAGACAGAGGGAATGTGGCTTTAATCCTAAATGAACTTGGAAGCTTTGCCAATTACCTGGGGTTGGACATTTAAATATGAGCTGAGTCTGAGCATTATTTAAAGTGTCATTGAGCTTTCTGTCACTGAGAAGTGTTTATGAAAGTTATGGCTCTGTCCAAGTACATACCCAGGGACAGAAGGACATCCCCCCAAATAAACGTAAATGGGGAGTGGGAACCAAGACAAAATTGCTTTGTGATTTCATACTACATGTTAAGCTTGTTCAAAGTACAGGTTACAGCCCCATAGTGTTTGATCTGCACGTCCATTATAGATTTTCCCTAACTTGCAGTGTGGTTACTATGGGCACATCTCTTCTTGGGCCGGTAGACTGTAAGCCTCTTGCAGACAAGTGTCTTCTTTTTCTACCTCTTAAAACCCCTATCGGAGTGTCTGGAGCATGGCAGGTGCTCAGTAAATATTTGCGGATAAAAGGAAGAAAGGGAGAGAAATATAGAAAGAGGGGAAGGAGAAAGGAAAAAAGGTCTGAGCATCCATGAGACTTTTGTGCAGCAAAGGTCATTGGCCTTCAAAGGAACCAGAGGACTGTGGTGCTAGAATTGATGGGCATCTCACCCACATTCTGCAAGGGATTTCTGCTCTTTGAATTCTTTGGTCCAGACCTGCACACAGCTACTTGCCTCTGTCCATCAGCCGTGTAAGTCACATGACTAGGAAAACTACTGGGCTGATGTAGAGATCGTTGGATGGGGAGTCTGGAGTTCCCGGCATCAGGCCCATGGACACCTGCCTGAAACTCATAGTCACCTCATCTGGTACGTGGGCGGTAGCAATGCCTTCTCCATCCAGCTCTCAGGGTTGTTACGGAGAGCATTTGGAAAGGGCAGGTTTCAAACGTGAATGCCAGGTGCTGGCACCAGTCCAAGGTTTCAGTGTCCTTTGAAAGGCTGTCACAAGCCCCAGAAGGCTGGGCTCTTTCTCTCAGTTCTGGAGACTTCCCCACCAGGTGGGATCAGAGCACAATGCGGACAGCCTGGGAGATCCTGGACCGTGTGCTCCCTCTCCTCATGACCACAGCCCTCCCCACGTCCAGTCTACTCTCCTCAGGAGGGAAAATCCAATGAGTAGAAACAGAGAAGTAGGATTTCAATGCGTCATCTTCACACTTCCACTCTCGGCCCTCCTTGACCTTCTGCCTTCACACAACTTTCTATCAAATGGGCTCACAACATGTACTGAGAGGCACCCCATTTTCATGTTACGCCGGCCTGCCATTGGCATCCAGTGGCAACGCTTGTCTTGAATCTAGTGCGTCGGTGTGTGTGCCGTGTATACGTGTGTGTAAGTGAGAGAACGAGAGAGAAGGATGCAGGTGGGGGGAGAAAGTGGAAGACAGCGAGAGGAGGAAGGGAGAAGGAGATTTACCATCTATATATATTTTTAATTTACGTAAATGTACATGCTCATTGTAACAAGTCAAATAATAAAGAGATGTGTTCTTAAGCGAATAGTCTCCCCAGTGTGTGGGGCCCTCAGCCCTCACAATCCTCTGCTTCTCACCTAACCCCTCCCCCACTGTGGGCTCCTATCTACATGCACACGTGCGTGCGCACACACACCTCACAGTGTCATCTACCTCTCTCTGCTGCCCCGCTAACCATTCCCAGATGGACACATTTGTTCCATAATCTCCTATGGGCAAAGCCTAGTGACATCCCAGTTGCTGCTCTGGTCCAGAATCCACTGAACTGTTCATGCTCTTCACTTTAGGCAATCCTAAAATAGCCTTAGTAAATTCCCTTGGCGGCCACATCTCCCTCCTATGGCGCAGAACCTGCTCAACGGGGACACCCCCCTGCAGGCACCATTCGGGAAGCTGGAGAACTGACTGCGGAAAGTACAACTTCAAGACTAACATCAATGAAATGCATGTGAACATTTCCAGGGCCGAGCAAACCATATGTCTTCATAATTTGATTGTGTCCTGGTCCCAGAGGCACCCCCAGCTCTATTGAACACCGATGGAGTTATTTAGGATCATAAATAATATTATCAGAGAGGGTCCACTGGGTAAACAGAGTCAGTGTGTAATTGTCGGAATGTGATATTGATTGTTCTTCACTGACTAATGAATTATTCTGTTTAAGAGCCCACAGAAATAGTGCACAACATTTCAAGGCAATGGGGCCTTTGAAGGATTTTCTTGAAGAGCGGCCTCTGCCTAGTGGCGCTGACTGCCAGAGCCAAAAGAGAGGGTTTTATCAGCCACCGTTCTGCTATTTGCAGTGAAAAATAACAGAGAACCCCATGCTGTAGGGCCCCCAGCAGGCACGATGGGATCAAGTGGAAGGTGAATAGAGGCAACTACTATATCCAGCCACCCCCAGCCCCCTTCTGCTTCACAGAGACCCAAGTCTGCAGATCTATTATAGAAGGGGCCCAAGATGTGGATTGCTGGGTGGGGGTGTCCAGGGCATATCATTTTATATATTACCTGTAAGCTCTTCATTTTATGCTTATTTGATGACCTTTCCGTGACAGACTAAAGTCATGCATTTAGTTCAAGACTATTGGAGGGAGTTTCAAAGAGTGGAAGTTGTTGCTAATCTCTGTGCCTAGACTCTCTCTTAAAAGTAGAGCCTCCCTGGGGGAGCAGTGGGAAACAAAATGCAGAATCTCCAGCCAAGGGTCTGTCTACACCTTGGGCCCTATCCCTTTCCCCCAACCTGCCCAGTTTCTACTCAGTTCTCGGCCCTTTGCCAATCTTTATTCTCTTTACGATGGAATGCTTTTTCATGTATTTTTCTCCCCTTGAACTGTTGGACTGTTCTTTTCCTTCATGATTTTTCTAAATTCTTTATACGTTGGGTGTTAATTCTTTACTGAATTTATTTATTGCAAATATATTCTTTCCATCTGTGGTTTGTCTTTCTACTTCCTTTATGCCGTTGTTTTGGCCAACACGCATTCTTAAGTTTAATGTAGTTGAATTTATCAGTCCTTTAATTCATTATGAATGCTTTTTGTTTAAGAAATCTTCCACATCTCATAGTCGTAAATATAGCCTCTTTTATTTACTTCTCAAAGCTTTAAAGTTTGGCCTTTCACATTTAAGTCTTTAGTTTACGAGGAAATTAATTTTATAGTTTATGCATTAGCATCCAGCTTCTAGTGTTTTCCACAAGCATAGGTGATCGCCTCAGCCCAATGCTAGGTTGCCTTTCCTCTTCCCCATGATCTGCAAGGGCACTGTCAGCTATCGAGTTTCTACATATTAGTGGGGATGTTGCTAGCCCTCTTTTCTGACCCGTTGGTCAATTAGCCTAGCCCTGTATCAATTCCATGATACCTTAAACCTCCACACGAACGTTTCCTTCTCCTTCCCACCAGCCCCTTCCAGTGACTCTTTAATCCAAGACCTCCCCGCTCCATGAATTCTTCCCCGATCCTCTGTTTATCAGTTCTGTTTCTCCCCCTTGTTTGATCTCTCACCTCTACCATTCATGGATCACGTACATATATCTTTATGTCTTATGCACTAACTCCTGTGAACAGGCATCTTTTCTTGTGCTTCTTTGATCTCTGCTGTGCTCCCACCCCACTCCAACACCTCGCAGCTCCAGAGCCCTAGTAGATGCAATGAATACGTGTTTAAAAGATTCAAAGGTCAATCTGAACTTAGATCTTCAAATCTCAATGGACTTGCCCATCCTGGAAAACGCAGTCATTTGGGCCCTTTGGGATACATTACTCCTCAACCACAGGTTATTTATTTATTTACTTGGCATCTGAGTAGTCCTGGTGGCGTTAGTGAGGCTGAAGAGACATCGCTGAGGAATGGAAAGGCTCTACCTGTCTTTCCCAAGGAAATCTAAGACACCCAGGAGCGTGGGGCCAAATGCTGCAAGAGTAAACGTCTGCCAGGTGGGAGGTGGTACCAACTGCATTCTGAAACCCAGAGGAGCGATGCCAGATCGTCATCCCAGGAGACCGAAGTCCTTTGGCAACCGACAGAGAGAATCCTTGGAGATGCTTGTACTCACTGCCCCCACACCAGTTTACAAAAGCACCTCAGTCTTCCTATTCAGACCTGCATCTGTAGCCTGCAAAGAAGACTGCCAGGAAAGGGACTCCTAGCAACTAGAAATAGCACCGACTCAAAGTCTTGCAAAACTCCTTTAGAGAAGGAACCTTCCCAGACTGGCTCATGCTGATGGGGCTGCAATATAGGTTCCAACCAGGTGAGGGAGGTAGAGGTTTGCACTGATGTAAAAGGTACCGGGAAAGGAAAGGGGAAGCAGAAGGAATGGAGAAGGTACTTGGTGGTTGAGAAAGGACTCACCCCACGCCACATCACCCACTCAACAAATATTGTTGAAGGGCCTACTATATATTGGGGGCCTCTGCTGAGTGCTTGAGCCTCAGGGATGAAGCAGACCCTGTTCCTATTGGCATTCCTGCCCAGTGCCACCCTCAGAGCAGCAGCTGGGCACAGTGGCTGTGAAATGAATCCCTTACCCCCATTCGTTTGCCTTTTTTTTTTTTCTGAGTTCAATCTGCAAGTTAATTCAGAGCAAAAGACAGTTACTTAAATCCAGATATTTTATCTTAATGTGGGTAATTCCCATAATATCATACATTAAGATATCTGATTTCAGCTGCCACCCAACAGGCGGCGGGGATGTCATTTCAGATCTGTTTTATCGCTGCATGTGCATATGTTTCTATTTCGTTTATGGCACATGAGAGGCTGTCATCAAATTGGTCTCACATTCAAAGTGTGGGAACAGGAGCAGTGAGATTTTTAACCTTTACATAAGGTGGAAGCTCTGTGTACCGAGTGCATGAACATGTGTGTGCACGTGTGTGCTCATGCACGAGTGTGTGTGTGTGTGTGTGTGTGTGTGTGTGTGTGTGTGTTGACAGCCAGAAGGAGGGCAGAGGCAGGGAGGATGATATAATCTCTCACCCCACCGCGGACCTGTTGTAGTTCATCTGTATCTACAGCAACTGGAAAACCCGATCTTAAGGAGCCAATGGTCCATTGCATCTCAAAAGCCCCGAAGAGGCTAACCCGGTAGCTTTCTGCTGAGCCCAGTTCATCATTAGTAAGAAGGTAAATTGCAAAGAGGGCACTTTTCTGCTCTCAGCCCTCCTCGCCCCACCCTGTAATCTCAGCCAAATTAGCAACGCTTCACGGGGCTGTTTGTTTGGGGCTGATTCTGCTGCCTCCACGCTGTTGTTCACAAAGATAGGCTGGGAGGCTGCCAAGCGATTAAGTGATCGTGGTTAGCCTGTTACTTGAACTGCTTTCTTCTGGAATATTAAAAGTTTTACAGCCTCAAGCAGTGCACTTTGGCTCCTAGTAATTAATACCGATTTTGCCATAATATCTTATTTTTATGGGCATTATCTTGTTTTTCACAAGCTGCAAAAATATCACTGCAGCTTATGAAATACGTTATAATATCTCGCTTTGCACAATCGTATTTGTGCCATTATCTGGCCCCTGGAGCAGCTAATTTAGCCCACATCGTACAGAGCAATATTTATTTTCCTACTGATTGTTTGCGGGGCTCTTTTCTGACAATGCTGCACATCTGAGCAATTTGCCACCTTGGTCATAAACTTGTCCTTCGAAAGGGGCCATCTCTTTTGATCTTGTCTGACATCTAATAAACCTGGGTCCTCTGTCCCTCTGACCTTTTAAAATATATTCCCATTATATATTTTTAATACATTATGTTTCATTTGTGTATTTGTCTCTCCGCCAGACCATGAGTTTCTTGAGGACAGAATCTACATCTTTCACCTCTGTGGTTGGGTTCCTATTTCAGAACCTGATGCGTTGTACATGTTCAGTAAATATTTGTTGAACGATTGACTGTAACCTTGTTTAACACATTAAATAAGTTTGTATAGGCAAAGAACTTAGCAAAGGACTTTACATAGAGCAGACATCCAATACATATTGGGTGTTAATTTTATATGAATTAACATGAAGCCCTGATGTGTCTGTCTTGTAATTTGTACCACTTGGTCCTAACTCTAGCCCTTGGGTTATGAGCCAGCATCGAGAAGCCTGAAAGTGCTACTCTGAGCAGTAGCCTTGCTGGGCTACTGCCCATCCTCTGGCCAGTGTCGAGGGCAAGGCCACTGGGCCCCACAGGGGGTGGGGGCTGGTTGGGGACAATTCACCTTGTCCGTCTGCCTCGTAAATGCTCACATCTGTGGAGTATACGCATGTATGTGAGGAATTTTCATAAATGCCATTTTATTTGATCCTCTTTAAAAGCCAGTAATATAGAAGGAACTATAACATTTTATCTCCATTTTACACATACTTTGTGGTGTCCTGCCCAAGCCCATACATCTACGAAGGGTAGGAGTGGACTTGAATCTAGGATTTCTGACTCGACTGAGAAAGCTTCTAGACATCTGGCACAAATAGACCTGGTTACCCCCAAGTAGCTCAATGTGGCATGATTTGGGGCTGAAATGCTGTACTTGCCACTCTCTAGAAAACTGAGGCAGAACGCTTGTCTCCCAATCCCATCTGCCCCTTCAGTTTATGACTTTGCTCCTGGCCATGGCCCAAAGTCTCCCTGATGCCTCAATCCGTTCATGGAATCGACAAGCATAAAAGCCATCAGCTGACTGGACTGCTGGAGCCCAGGGGGTTCATGGCACACTAGTGATCAGGAGAAATGTTGTCTGGTGCTGGCATTGAGGAAGGTCTTAGAGCATGGCAATGGCATTCTTTTATTTTCCCAGCTTTGGGCAGTGGGAAATTCAGTCTGTGCAGAGAGAGAACCCTTGGTCACCCACACTCATAGTATTCAACATGGTGGGTGTTAAGGTATAGAGGGAAAAGTATATTCCAGTTCTACCACGGATTCTACCATAATGTTACCTCGAGCAAATGAAATTCCCACTTAAAGACTCAGTGGCCTCTTCAATAAAATGGGTGGAGGAAAAAAAATAAGATGCAGGCACTCTAATAGAGCCAGTGAGATGTTATATGAGAAATGTGCTTTAGAAACTAAGGTCCTTACAAATGGAAGGGATTATTCTTCTAGAAGTAACTTCTATGACTCAAATTGCATCTGTCATGCCCCTCAAGTCTAGCCTGGCCATGACTTTTATATACCTATTCCATGTTTTAGCAGCAGAACCATGGTGACTCAGCAGAGGGAAGGATGGCCACATGTTGGGGCCAAGCCCTCCTGGATTTGGGCTGCCCATTGGACCACTGTGTGTAGAAATAGTATGAGTACAATGTAAATGATTGTTGAGTTTTTAGCATTAGCCATAAACCTGGTTAATATCTCAGTAGTTTTTTTTTCTTTTTATTATTAATTTTATTTTTTTAATTTACATCCAAATTAGTTAGCATATAGTACAACAATGATTTCAGGAGTAGATTCCTTAATGCCCCTTACCCATTTAGCCCATCCCCCCTCCCACAGCCCCTCCAGTAACCCCCTGTTTGTTCTCCATATTTAAGAGCCTCTTATGTTTTGTCCCCATCCCTGTTTTTATATTATTTTTTTTGCTTCCCTTCCCTTATATTCATCTGTTCTGTGTCTTAAAGTCCTCATATGAGTGAAGTCATATGATATTTGTCTTTCTCTGACTAATTTCGCTTAGCATAATTCCCTCTAGTTCCATCTATGTAGTTGCAAATGGCAAGATTTCATTCTTTTTGATTGCCGAGTAATACTCCATTCTATACATATACCACATATTCTTTATCCATTCATCCATCGATGGACATTTGGGCTCTTTCCATCCTTTGGCTATTGTTGATAGTGCTCCTATAAACATGGGGGTGCATGTGTCCCTTCAAAACAGCATACCTGTATCTCTTGGATAAATACCTGGTAGTGCAATTGCTGGGTCGTAGGGTAGTTCTATTTTTAGTTTTTTGAGGAACCTCCATCCTGTTTTCCAGAGTGGCTGCACCAGTTTGCATTCCCACCAGCAGTGCAAAAGAGATCCTCTTTCTCTGCATCCTCACCAACATCTGTTGTTGCCTGAGTTGTTAATGGTGCCATTCTGACAGGTGTAAGGTGGTATCTCATTGTGGTTTTGATTTGTATTTCCCTGATGATGAGTGATGTTCAGTGTCTTTTCACTTGTCCGTTGGCCATCTGAATGTCTTCTTTGGAGAAGTGTCTATTCATGTCTTTTGCCCATTTCTTCACTGGATGATTTGTTTTTTGGGTGTTGAGTTGATAAGTTCTTTATAGATTTTGGATACTAACCCTTTATCTGTTATGTCATCTGCAAATATCTTCTCCCATTCTGTTGGTTGCCTTTTAGTTTTACTGATGGTTTCCTTCGCTGTGAAGAAACTTTTTATTTTGATGAGGTCCAAATCATTCATTTTTGCTTTTTTTTTCTCATGCTTCCAGAGATGTGTTGAGTAAGAAGTTGCTGCGGCCAAGATCGAAGAGGTTTTTGCCTGCTTTCTCCTCGAGGATTTTGATAGCTTCCTGTCTTACATGGAGGTCTTTCATCCATTTTGAGTTTCTTTTTGTGTATGGTGTAAGAAAGTCATCCAGGTTCATTCTTTTGCATGTCGCTGTCCAGTGTTCCCAGCACCACTTGCTGAAGACACTGTCTTTATTCCATTGGGTATTCCTTCCTGTTTTGCCAAAGATTAGTTGGCCATAAGTTTGTGGGTCCAATTGTGGGTTCTCTATTCTGTTCCATTGATCTGAGTGTCTGTTTTTGTGCCAGTACCATACTGTCTTGATGATTATAGCTTTGTAGTATAGCTTGAAGTCCGGGATTGTGATGCCTCCTGCTTTGGTTTTCTTTTTCAAGATTGCTTTGGCTATTCGGGGTCTTTCCTGGTTCCATATAAATTTTAGGATTATTTGTTCTAGCTTTGTGAAGAATGCTGGTGTTACTTTGGTAGGGATTACATTGAATATGTAGATTGCTTTGGGTAGTATCGACATTTTAACAATATTTGTTCTTCCTATCCAGGTGCATGGAATATTTTCCCATTTTTTTGTGCCTTCTTCAATTTCTTTCATAAGCTTTCAATAGTATTCAGTGTATAGATATTTCACCCCTTTGGTTAGATTTATTCCTAGGTATTTTATGGTTTTTGGTGCAATTGTCAATGGAATTGATTCCTTAATTTCTCTTTCTGTCGCTTCATTGTTGGTGTATAGGAATGCAACCAATTTCTGTGCATTGATTTTATATCCTGCCACTTTGCTGAATTCATGAATCAGTTCTAGCATTTTTTTGGTGGAATCTTTTGGGTTTTCCATATAGAGTATCATGTCATCTGCGAAGAGTGAAAGTTTGACCTCCTCCTGACTGATTTGGATGCCTTTCATTTCTTTGTGTTGTCTGATTGCTGAGGCTAAGACTTCCAATACTATGTTGAGTAACAGTTGTGAGAGTGGACATCCCTGTCTTGTTCCTGACCTTAGGGGGAAAGCACTCAATTTTTCCCCACTGAGGATGATATTAGCATTGGGTCTTTTGAATATGGCTTTTATGATCTTGAGGTATGATCCTTCTATCCCTACTTTCTTGAGGGTTTTTATCAAGAAAGGATGCTGTATTTTGTCAAATGCTTTCTCTGCATCTATTGAGAGGATCATATGGTTCTTGTCCTTTCTTTTATTGATGTGATGAATCACATTGATTGTTTTGTGTATATTGAACCAGCCCTGCACCCCAGGTATAAATCCGACTTGGTCGTGGTGAATAATTTTTTTACTGTATTGTTGGATCTGGTTGGCTAATACCTTGTTGAGGATTTTTGCATTCATGGTCATCAGGGAAATTGATGGATAGTTCTCCTTTTTAGTAGGGTCTCTGGTTTTGGAATCAAGGTAATGATGGCTTCATAGAAAGAGTTTGGAAGTTTTCCTTCCATTTCTAATTTTTGGAACAGCTTCAAGAGGATAGGTGTTAACTCTTAAATGTATGGTAGAATTCCCCTGGAAAGCCATCTGGCCCTGGACTCTTGTTTTTTGGGGAGATTTTTGATTACTAGTTTGATTTCTTTACTGGTAATGGTCTCTTCACATTTTCTATTTCTTCCTGTTTCAGTTTTGGTAGTGTATATGTTTCTAGAAATTTGTCTATTTCTTCCAGATTGCCCATTTTATTGGCATATAATTGCTCATAATATTCTCTTATTATTTTTATTTCTGCTGTGTTGGTTGTGATCTCTCCTCTTTCATTCTTGATTTTATTTATTTGGGTCCTTTCCTTTTTCATTTTGATCCAGCTGGCTAGTGGTTTATCCGTTTTGTTAATTCTTTCAAAGACCCGGCTTCAGGTTTCATTGATCTGTTCTGCTGTTTTTTTGTTTGTTTGTTTGTTTGTTTTTTTGGTTTCGATAGCATTGATTTCTGCTCTAATCTTTATTATTTACTATCTTCTGCTGGTTTGGGGTTTTATTTGCTGTTCTTTTTCCAGCAAAGGTGGAGGTGTAAGGTGCAAGGTAAGGTTGTGTATCTGAGATCTTTGTTCTTTCTTTAGGAAGGCCCGGATTGCTATACACGTTCCTCTTATGACTGCCTTTCCTGTGTCCCAGAGGTTTTGAGTTGTGGTGTTATCATTTTCATTGGCTTCCATGAACTTTTAAGTTTCCTCTTTAACTTCTTTGTTAGCCCATTCATTCTTTCATAGGATGTTCTTTAGTCTCCAAGTATTTGTTACCTTTCGAAATTTTTTCTTGTGGTTGATTTCGAGTTTCATAGTGTTGTGGTCTGAAAATGTGCACGGTATGATCTCAATCTTTTTGTACTTGTTGAGGGCTGATTTGTGTCCCAGTATGTGGTCAATTCTGGAGAACATTCCATGTGCACTGGAGAAGAATGTATATTCTGCTGCTTTAGGATGAAGTGTTCTGAATATATCTGTTAATTCCATCTGGTTCAGTGCATCATTCAAAGTCATTGTTTCCTTGTTGATTTTTTTGATTAGATGATCTGTCCATTGCTGTGAGTGGGGTGTTGAAGTCCCCTACAATATGGTATTTCTATCAATGGGTTTCTTTATGTTTGTGATTAATTGATTTATATATTTGGGTGCTTTCACATTTGGTGCATAAATGTTTACAATTTTTAGGTCTCAGTAGATAGACCCTTTAATTATGATATTATGCCCTTCTTCATCTCTTGATACAGTCTTTATTTTAAAGTCTAGATTGTCTGATATAAGTATGGCTACTCCAGCTTTCTTTTGTTGACCATTAGCATTATTGGGGGTTCTCTATCCCCTTACTTTCAATCTGAAGGTGTCTTTAGGTCTAAAGTGGGTCTCTTGTAAACAGCATATAGATGGATGTTTTTTTCTTATTCATTATGTTACCCTATGTCTTTTGATTGGAGCATTTAGTCCATTGACATTTAGCATGAGTACTGAAAGGTATGAATTCATTGCCATTATGTTGCTTGTAGAGTTGGAGTTTCTGGTGGTGTTCTCTGGTTCTTTCTAGTCTTTGTTGCTTTTGGTCTTTATTTATTTGTTTTTTATTTTTTCATCTTTTGTCCGCTCAGAGAGTCCCCCTTAAAATTTCTTGCAGGGATGGTTTAGTGATCACAAACTCCTTTAATTTTTGTTTGTCTGGGAAACTTTTTATCTCTCCTATTTTGAATGACAGCCTTGCTGGATAAAGAATTCTTGGCTGCATATTTTCTGATTCAACACATTGAATGTATCCTGCCACCCCTTTCTGGCCTGCCAAGTTTCTGTGGATGGGTCTGCTGCAAACCTGATCTGTCTTCCCTTGTAGGTAAAGGACTTTTTTTCCTTGCTGCTTTCATGATTCTCTCCTTGCCTATTTTGTGAATTTGACCATGATATACCTTGTTGATGGTCGGTTTTTGTTGAATCTAATGGGAGTCCTCTGTGCTTCCTGGATTTTGATGTCTGTGACTTTCCCCAGGTTAAGAAGGTTTTCTGCTATGATTTGCTGACATAACCCTTCTACCCCTATTTCTCTCTCTTCCTCTTCTGGGACCCCTATGATTCTGATGGTGTTCCTTTTTAATGAGTCACTGATTTCTCTAATTCTTAAATCGTGCTCTTTTGCCTTAATCTCCCTCTTTTTTTATGCTTCATTATTCTCCATAAGTTTGTCGTCTATATCACTGATTCTCTGTTCTGCCTCATCCATCCTTGCCGCCATAGCCTTCATTTGAGATTGCAGCTCAGTTATACCATTTTTTATTTCATCCTAACTAGCTTTTACTTCTTTTATCTCCACAGAAAGGGATTCTAATCTATTTTCGGCTCCAGCTAGTATTCTTTTTTTTTTATTTTTTTTAAACATTTATTTATTTTTGAGACAGAGAGAGACAGAGCATGAACGGGGGAGGGTCAGAGAGAGAGGGAGACACAGAATCCGAAACAGGCTCCAGGCTCCGAGTGGTCAGCACAGAGCCCGATGCGGGGCTTGAACTCATGGACCGCGAGATCATGACCTGAGCTGAAGTCGGGCACTTAGCCGACTGAGCCACCCAGGTGCCCCTGGAGCTAGTATTCTTATTATCATGATTCTAAATTCTGGTTCAGACATCTTGCTTGTATCTGTGTTAAGTCCCTGGCTGTCATTTCTTCTTGCTCTTTCTTTTGGAATGAATTCCTTAGTTTAATCATTTTGAAGGGAGAAAAGGAATAAATGAGGTAAAAAAAAATTAAAATTAAAAAAATTTTAAAAATATTAAAATTAAAAAATTAAGCACACACACAAATCGAATAAATGATGTTACATCCTAGGTGTGTTTTGGTCTGGGTGTTGAAAGGGGCTTGACAGATTAGAGAAAAAAAGGGGAAAGAAAAGAAAAAGAAAGAAAAAAAAGGAAATAATTTGAAAATTGAAAAAAATGAATACACCGAAGTAGACTAGAGTGAAATGATGGAAGTAAAATGGAATTTGAAAAAAATCACACAAAAGTAAAAAATATAGAAAAAAATTAAAGAAAAATGTTTTAATAAAAATCAAAAATAATGAATTTTTCTCTTTCTGTATTCAAGAAAAAGAAGTGAAAAAGAGAGAAAAGAAAAAAAAAGAAAATTGAATAGATGGATCAGTGAACAGACTGAAATCCAACTGAAATTACTTCGTTTTCCCCTAGAAGTCAAACTATGAAGCACTTTATAGTCCATAAACTAAGCAGGCGGAGAGATTTGTGGTCCTGGAGCGCGAGGTTGGTCCCGTTGGGCGGGGCTTAGTGTAATCGCTCTGTTCTCCACTAGATGGCGCTGCTTAGCTTACTGGGGGTGGATTATTGCGGCGTTTGTAGGTGCATTTGCACATGCGCCGGAGCGGTGAAATGGCGTCACCCAGGTACCTGGTCTCTAGTATCTGAATTCTCTTCTCCCCAATCAGCAACTGCACACCTGTCCTTTCTCTTTGGCTGCCATCCACTCCCCACATTTACACTGTTTGTGACCAAGCGCCAGGCAGCACTTCCCTCCTGAGTTCCGTCTCAGATGCGGCTGTTTTTCCCGACCCCTCACTTCTGAGGGACTGCGGCTTTGACCCGCTCTGCTCCTCAGCTGGAGGGTCTCACCGAGCACTGGCCAGGTGCCGGCCGCACCCAGGATCGTTCACAGGACCGGGCTGCTGCCGATGCCCAGAGACTGCAGCCGGGTGCCGGCCCGCCCTAGAAAATGTTCCCAAGATCGTGTAGCAGTAGCGTTTCCGGGATTATTGAAAACAACACACACCTGGCGCCAGGCTTCACCCTTAACGACCTCGTTCCAGCGCCAGCGAACGTGGTGGTTCTCCCGGGTCCGCTGGGGCCTTGCCTTTGGGGGACCCACACAGCCTCTACCCGATGTCCTCCCAGCAGGGGAACTGCCTCCCTCCGTGTGGCCCGAAGAACCCTGGACTCCGCTCTGCTCCTGGGGATTCGCCCTTCCCACCAGAGCACCACCAGGTATGGAGCCGCGCCGTTTCAGCCTCTGCGCTCCCTGTTTTTAGTCCTAATGGAATTTAAACCCTCTCCTTTCTCCCTTTTTGGTTCAGTCCCTGCGGCTGCTTCCACTTTTCCGCTTTCTCTCCAGCTGCTTTTGGGGAGGGTGCCTTTCCTGTACTCTCTCCCCTGTCTCCGTCCTCTCTCCACGCACAAAAACAGCTCCCTGCCCTCCGTGGCTTCTGTCTCCCCTAGCTCACCTCTCTGCGCCGCATAGCTGCTGAATTCTGTGGTTCAGGTTGTGCAGATTGTCGTGTTAATCCTCAGATCAGTTTTCTAGGTGTGCAGGCTGGTTTCGTGTCGGTCTGGCTGTATTTCATGGTTGAGAGACACACAAAAAATTGGATGCTGTTCCGCCATCTTGGCTCCTCCCCCAGACAACATCTCAGTAGTTTTATGAAACATTTCCTACGTTTGAATATATTTTGAAAAATTTTGTTGGTTTTTGTTTTTAATTGTGTCTTACAGTTAAAGTTTGTAGATTTTAGGGGAGCCTGGGTGGCGCAGTCGGTTAAGCGTCCGACTTCAGCCAGGTCACGATCTCGCGGTTCGTGAGTTCAAGCCCCGCGTCAGGCTCTGGGCTGATGGCTCAGAGCCTGGAGCCTGTTTCCGATTCTGTGTCTCCCTCTCTCTCTGCCCCTCCCTCGTTCATGCTCTGTCTCTCTCTGTGCCAAAAATAAATAAACGTTGAAAAAAAAAATTTTAAGTTTGTAGATTTTAATAAGCAACGATTTTCAAAGATGCAATAATCTTCCAACAAATATTTATCTGTCTTTTATGGACCTACAGACTGCACTTTGAAATCCATGAATATACTTCCTTGAGTTTCATACTTGTCTTTCAAGCTTAGTGATAAGGAGGAAGCACAAGAAAAATTTCAAGTTTTTATGTTGTAAACACTAATGTATTGAACTTGCTATACGTTGAAGAGGGAAAAACGCAGAAGACGCCATCTGACCCAATCATCTGAAGCTTGCTCAGAACCTAGAACAATGCCGAGATCATCTAGCTTCAGATAGTAATTCACTTAAATACTCCTTTTTCACTAATGTTTGAACGTGTTGAACTTTGAAAGCTTACTAACTTTAGGTTGTAGGTCTCATAGAAACCATCTGAAATCAGCATTTCAACTATGGAATTATGGAATCTCAGAATTAAGGAAACCTGAGAGGTTATTTTTCTAACTCAGTCTTTATCCAGTTGTTATATTTGGTCATGCTACTCCTCATCATACAAACATAGTATGACTTCTCTAATGTGGGGAGCCTTTCTTGTTCATCTTTGTGTCTCCTATACTGTGGCTCTGAGTCCCCTATCACAGAGATGCGAGCATAGTCAATGCTAAATAGATAGCTGTTGTCTGAGTGAATGAATGAATGAATGAACGAACAGAGAAGATAGGAATGAATTTTCCTTGCATAGGTAATATGCGTCTCAGCTCAACTAGTACAGAAGCTGCTTTGCTTGTTAACGGTGACTTGAAATCATTTCACTCACTCAATAAACTTGTATTCATTCAGTCATTCACAGAATAAATATTTATTGGGTGCCTGCTGTATGCAAGCACTGTTCTAGGCACTCAGACCACATCAGTGAATAAAACAGACAACATTTTATTCTCTTAACCTAACCTTCTAAGGAAAGGAAAACAAATGGTCAATCTAATTAGTCGATGTTTAAAGGAATAAGAGGGCTGGATGTTTCTACTGATTTCACTGCTTTTGCAACATTTAGGCATTTGGTCTAGGCATGTGGGGAAGAACAAGGTTGGAAATATACAGAAAGGAATCAACATTGGTACAATGTGAATGAATGGTACAGTTGCCACAGACTTTTAATTCATTGATTTTAAAGCACTACCTACAGAGTTTTCCTACCATACCTATGGTCTGAGTTATTCAATTTTTATATTCCACAAGGACTGTATGAAGATTGTACGTCTATGTGTGTGCTACCCAGATTACTATTTATCTGTCATTTATTTTAGAGAATGGTAGTGCTGACAATAACTGTTATCTGTGTGCGCGGCCGTGGCTGAAAAGACCATCCTGGGACCAACTGTCCTTTCCACACTGTGCACACAAGAAGATTACTCTTTGGTTTGGGAAAGAGCGCACTGTTTGCAAAGTCAATGATTGTTTACTGCTCAACTTTGGCCCTCAGCTCAGAGGAGTCTTTGCTCCAGAGCAAGCCCCCCTGTCCCTCCCCCACCCCAGTCCCCACTCCCTCCCTCAGCCTGGAGCCTTCTGTGGCCATGGGCTCAGCGGCTCATCTGACATGACATGACACTCTTCTGTGACACCCAGTGATTTTGTTTCAGGGCCATAGTTGGGTTTGGAGTCTCTTTTCAGCTGTCCACTTACTCCTTTATGTGTGACCTAGGCTGTGGGTCTTTTAAAATTATTCTTTGCCTATATAGATGCTCACTTAGTAGGTAAGGAAGGTGTGTCTTTTTCTTCCCAAAACAACAGCTTATTTTGGTATAAAGAAACCACCTACAAATCACATTGATCTGTGTTTTACAAGGTAAGGAGACACATTTTTAATGGTTTTTTGGACACTTTAGGATCATATAGGCACACATTTGCGGAATTAATGCAACTCAAATATAATGCATAGTAGTAAACGATATAACTTAATAAATCATATATATTATATACATGTATATATCATATATGTCATCTTTTACATAAGGAAGCATTTATTGTATCTGTTAGTTGCTGCCAACCTTATCTCTCTCACCGAGGTATAAGATCGTAGGGCACAGGCCATGGCCTAGGGTCATCTTCCATTTGTGATAGCACACTACGGTGCATAAGTGGCTACCCATTGCCTATTTATTGAATGATAAATACATTTTAAAATTATAAATTATTATAAATATTATAAAAAACTGAGGCCCAGAGAGGATCTAAAAATCTAAGCTAAATCCTATCTGCTGCCTATGAACAAAAATAATATGACCAGCAACTGAAGGCATTAATTTAATCATTTACTCTTTCTAACAACTATGCTCTAAAATAGTCAAGGCTAGGGGTCCCTGGGTGGCTCAGTTAGTTCATGATCTCACGGTTCGTGGGTTTGAGCCCCGTGTCAGGCTCCGTGCTGGCAGCTTGGAGCCTGGAGCCTGCTTTGGATTCTGTCTCTGTCTCTGTCTCTCAAAAATAAACACTAAAATAGTCAAAGCTAGGTTTCATTTTATATTTTTAAGTTTTATTTTTTATTTATTTTGAGAACAAGAGATGTGGGAAGGGCAGAGAGAGGAAAGAGAGAGAATCTCAAGCAGGGTCCACACCGTCAGCCCAGGGCCCGGTGTGAGATCCGAACCATGAGATCATGACCTGAGCTGAAACCAAGAGTCAAACGCCTAACCGACTGAGCCACCCAGAGGCCCCAAGGCTAGCTTTTCTATCCCCTCATGACAGGTAAAGGGACTGAGGCTACCAGGGTAAGTTCATTTGTTCAAAGTCACACAGCCATGTCTACAAAGAGAGTACACTCACTAAAGACCTGCCGAAGTATTAACCAAAGCACCTATTTTGTACTCAGCAACATGCAAGGAGCTCTGGGAACAGTAAAAGTATAAAGCATGGTCCCTGCTTTCGCAGAGCTTTCCATCTCGCTGGAAATTTCCGGTATCTGCAAACAAACATTTGGATAATCATGAGAAGGGCCAAAAGAAGCATGATAGACCTTAAGCAGTGTGATGACCAGAGAAAAGGGTAGACCGGTGCGGGTGGCAGTAATCAGGGACAATTCTCAAAGGAGCCGAGAACATTGATTCAAACATTAACAATGCTTTTGTCTTCAGGGCCACTGAGACTTACATGATACCTGGGGGAGGAGGTAACTCCGGTGCCATATATCTTCATTTCCCTCTCGTCCCTGATTGGCAGAAAGACAGGCAGCGCCAGCAACCACCTGAGGAGTAAGGGGAAAGCCATGCTGTCCCGAGCAACCCCATTTTAGGCACAAATGCCTTCTTCCTTGAGCGGACGTGGGGGGCCCCTCTATTAACAGGGCCCCATGCCCTGAGGGCATCACTCCCTGGAGGAACCCAGGGAGAAAGGTTGAAGGGGCAGATGCCCTCATCCCCAGAAAGTTGCCCAGACCATTTAATTAGTGTCCCTGGGCTTGTTACATCTGCCACTGTTTTCCCCCAAGGGATGCAGTCGGGCCTCACTTGTGCGACTGTTATCTTTCAAGAGCTCAGAGCAGAGCTCTTTTTCAGTAACCTCATCAAAGGATAAGCTAGGATTCAGATAAGCTTTTCAAGGAGGAAGTCAGGGTTATAATTTTCAGAGACTTCTGAATGTCACCTCCAATTTTCGACTCTTCAGTTCAAATGCCAGTTTGGGGGAGCCAGGCAGCCTCAGATATTGAAATGGCAACCTCTGACCTCCGTCCTTCTATATTCCTGGTCATCTTAGAGGCTGGCAGATCCAAGAGTTGAAAGTGCTAGAGATGTCTGACTTTATAATAATTCTGCTTCTCAGAAGTGCAAATTACGCAGGAATTGGTGCTAAACTCTCCATTAACTACAGAGTCCAAAAAACCCTTAGTTTCCCAAATTACCTGTCAGTTTCTCTGCGACGCCATATAATTCTGTCGTTTCAGGGGGGAAATGGCTGTAATTTGAAATTTCAGTGAAATTTCTAATTGAATCCGCATTTAACTTTAAAAACTTGATGTTCCTCCATTTCAGCAATGGGTTGAGTCACAGTAAAAATTTCAGTTTCACCTTCCCCTAAACTCCCTGGCTCCTTTCTCCCATCCCAGCCAGGAGCACCCAATATGGCAACCACGGGTACTCATGTCACATCATCAGACAGTCTTCATCCTAAAACAGGACGTTCAGTGATCATCCAGTCCATCCCCCCAACTTGGTGTTGGGAAGGGGTTAGAGGAAGGGAAAACTGAACTCCAGTCCATGTTAAAAAAACAATTGCTTCCCCCTTTAAAAATCTTATAAATGATAATAGACCACAATTATTCTTAGTGATGAAATCTAGTACCCCATAGTCATCCCAGCGATCAAGTTATAGAATATTTTGGCACTGTGGCTTTTCAAGCTTTCTCCTTGAGGGAACTTTGGAACATACACCGTGATCAGGCCTTTGATTTTCCACCCATATTTCAACCAGAAGAGCTTACTTTAAAATTTTTTTTTCAATGTTTTTTATTTATTTTTGGGACAGAGAGAGACAGAGCATGAAGGGGGGAGGGGCAGAGAGAGAGGGAGACACAGAATCGGAAACAGGCTCCAGGCTCCGAGCCATCAGCCCAGAGCCCGACGCGGGGCTCGAACTCCCGGACCGCGAGATCGTGACCTGGCTGAAGTCGGACGCTTAACCGACTGCGCCACCCAGGCGCCCCCAGAAGAGCTCACTTTAATATAGCTAACTAATATCATCTAAAGGGGAAGCTTATCTGGTTGAAATTGTCTATTTCTGCTTAAGAATTCACTGAAAGCAAGCATTCCGTAGCTTGGAGCGGTGGCCAGAGTTTGAAATCCACTGAACATGCGTTATGTTATAGCTGGGGAAACTGAGCCCAGAGAGATAACTTTATGTCAATGCCATCTGCTCATTCGCGCCACAGATATTTATTGGGAACTTTTTATGTGCCAGGCACATCCACGGTACTCGAGTGTAGCAGTGAACTAAACAAAGCCCTTATTCTTATCACGGAGTTTATATTCTCCTGACCGGAGAGGGACAGTAAGCCAGAAACCAGTGTATCCTATGACAGGTAGGTCTGCAAGCCATCAAAAAATAATAATAAAATAGAATAAAGAGGGGGAAATATGTGGGGTGGAGGGGACGTGGTATTTTACACAGGATGGTCAGAGAAGGCCTTGCTGAGGTGATGCAAGAAGACCTGAAGGAAGTGAGGGAGTGAGCCATGTAGATAATGAGGAAAGGAACATTCCAGCAGGGAAGACACCAGACAGAAAAGGTTCTTGCCCAGAATGTTCTCGGAGAAGCCAGAGCTGTGTCTGAAAGGAACAAGTGAGGAGAGGATATTGGGACAGGATCTTTGAGATCAGAGGGGCCTGGCCATTTAGGATGCTCTATTTGCTATAGATCATTGTAGGCCACCTGGACTTTGTTCTGAGTGATCTGGGAACCACTGAGGGTTTGGAGCAGAGGAACGACATGATATGACTTGGTTTTTCTTTTTTTTTTTTAATTTTTTTTTTCAACGTTTATTTATTTTTGGGACAGAGAGAGACAGAGCATGAACGGGGGAGGGGCAGAGAGAGAGGGAGACACAGAATCGGAAACAGGCTCCAGGCTCCGAGCCATCAGCCCAGAGCCTGACGCGGGGCTCGAACTCACGGACTGCGAGATGGTGACCTGGCTGAAGTCGGACGCTTAACCGACTGCGCCACCCAGGCGCCCCATGACTTGGTTTTTCTAAAGGATCTGTGGCTGCTGGGTAGAGAACAGACTGTAGCTGAGCAGGAATGCAAATAAGGGGTAAGTGAAGAGAATATTGCAATAACTCAGGCAAGAGATGGCAGCAACTTGGACAGGGTGGTGACAGTCGGGGCAATGAAAAGTGATCAGGTCCTAGATACCTCCAACCAGTGAAGCCAAAATGATTTGCTGTTGATTTGAATTTGGGGTGAGAGGGCAAAAATCAAGTCAAAGATGACACTGAGCTTTTATTGCCTGAGCAACGGAAAGAATGGAATCGTCACTTTCTGAGACAGAGCAGACAATGGGAAGTACCTATTTGAGTGGGAAAATGAGAGTTTTGCTTTGGATAGCTGAAGATTAATATGCCCAGTAGGCATCTATTAGCCTTCAAACAAGAACAAAAAAATGTTAACCAGCACCGAAGAGCAATTTTCTGATAGTCCCTTCCACCTTTCAGGAGGAATACAAATAGTAAAATAGAATCAATTCGAATTTTTCACATGTAACCTTGTTGGTACGTGGTAGCTCATCCCTAAGTTGACTGGTCTACTAATTTTCATTGAATAATATGTCCAAAGGGATCAAGCTCATTTTAACAAAAGTCTATGCAGAACAGTAATCTGCTGAAATTTGACCATCACAAAGTCTGCCTAAATCACAGAAAAAGTTGCTTATCAAAGTTGCAGATGGCACCCAGCTGGGAAAGTTAGCTAATAACTCTGGATGACAAAATCTATATTCAAAAGGCAAGCTAGAAGGATGGGAGAGAATACACACTATGAAATTTATCAGAGCTACATTTAAGATCTCACCCTTCAATCCAAAATTATTTGTGCAAGTACAGAATGGGAGATGCCTTGGTTTTCCAGAAATTCATGTGAAACAAAGTCATAGGGGATTAGTTGACTGTAAGCTCATTATGTAATAGTATGGTACATGACTTTCAACAAAACTAATGTAACATTAATAGACATGTAGTCCTGAGTAATAGAGTTAATAATCCCAACGTATTGTGCACTGAACTGTCCATACACATCGGGGTAATTGTGTTCAGTTCCAACGCTATATTTGAAATAATAGCGGGCATCAACAGGAAGGTGGTCAGAATATAATGGGCTTGAAACTCTCATGGCTTCCAAATGCATTCTGTAGTGATTGCTTTGGGGAGATAAGAATTAAGAAGACTAGCTTTATATCTCTCAAGCTAGGTAATTATCTGCAAGTGGTTATTCCCCACTTGTAATTATTTCAAACTGAGGGTATGGGCTGCTTTTGTCCTAAGACCAAAGACTGGGGCTTCCCTTGACCCATTCCGGATACCATTTAGCTTACCTTTTCTTAATCTAGCACACTGAATCCCACTGACATTTAAACAGTTCTTTCATGAAAGGTCCAAGGAATTGGCCCCAAAACCATAGAGAAGAAAGGACGAAAGTAGAGAGAAAGGGGGAAACCAAGTATTGGTTATCTAAGCTTACTAGAAAGTCTCTCAGCAGATACCTTCCAGTTGTCAATATCCTGTAGCTCAATGCCTCTTAAAGCACCTTCCCATCCATTTTATCTTTCCATTCTCATAGAAAATCTGTGACTTTATCAGTTAGAAATTTGAGGGATTAAGATAAAATGACCCAACCAGGTCCACCCTGCTGTGTAGTGATGAAGTGGCCACCAAAACTCCCATCATTTGACTCCGGGAACAGAGTTCTCTGAAGCTTACCGATTCTGAAGGCCAAGAAATAAAGAAAAAGAACACTCTTTAGTGAGTGCCCACAGTGCTAAGTACTTTCTATACATTTTCTCAATAATCACAACCATGCTGTGAAGTGCACACCATGATTAATCCATTTTATAGCAAGCAGCAGAGACTTAAAGGGGTAAGTACCCACACCTTGAAACTTGCAGACCTTGGGTTGGAGCCCATTTATCTCACCCAGGTCCGTACTTTTAAGCTCTGTAATGACTACCTCCCTAGCAAGTGCAGAAGAAGGCAACATGGGTCAGAACGGTCCATGGAAGACATCACTGGGGAGGTGGGACTCAAGCTGGGCATTAGAGTTCCAGGGTCCACTGGGGTGTTCTACCCAGGGACTGGCCACAAAATACTTCTAAGGAGCAAGAACTCACATATGTTTTCTTGTGCCTTTGACACTCCTGATGATCTCTAAGGAATGTAGAAAGAGGACAAGGTCGGGGGAGAATGGAAATTTTATCTACCTGTAACTTTCTAGAATTTGTAGGTGGTCCCTCTGGGCATAAGAACTCCATAAGGGAAAATAAATCATGTTTGGGTTTAGGACCTGGCAGTTAAAAAATCTCAGCAGGGACAGCCAGGGTTATCTTTGATGGTTTTAGGGAGGGATGGTCTGAAGTTTGAAGACTGCAGAGTAGACCCATAAGGGGCACAACTAGCTATGTGGACACAAGGCCTTAGAAAACCTTCCTAATTGTTACAGCTGCACTGTCCCTCCCCATGATCATGTCCCCACTGTCCCCAGCCGCTGGCGCTCTTTCTCACTTTCGCTGCAGCCCTGTCCACTTTTCTCCAAGCAAAGATTTAAAACCTGCATCAGATCCTTTTCTGGGAGCTTTCATCTTGGACACTCACTAAAAAAAAATAAAAAATAAAAAATAAAAAATTAAAAAAAAGAGAAACAATTGTACTGACTTCGATAGCCACCCCTAGCCCCTGCCCCCTGCTTCCCTAGCTCAGCTATAACCACTGCCATAACTTATTTTCCTCTTGGTCAGATTGAGGGCTCTTCTCCCAAACTGTATCCCATCCATTTTGGTTAAGCGACACTAACTATATTGTAAGTAATAGCCCGCCCGCGGCAACGTCGCTAACGGGTCTGTTTGTGCCTGGGTTATGGATGAGCCTGTCCTCAGCTGCAGTCTGAGTCACACTGCTTTGGGCTGGGAGCTCATCCCATCTTGCAAGGTCAGACCTCATTGGTTTTTGGATGGTGGGAAAGTCTCCAAGGAAAACCTGAGACGTGGCTGAGTGAGCTGCCCCATAGTTGATTTTCTAGGGGGCAGCTCAGAAAGGCAGTTCCTTTTCCTTCTCTGGGCCCAGGGTCATCAGCACCTTAAAAGACCAAGTTTTTAGATACTTGGACACAGCACTCAGGATAAACCCCAATGGCTACCTCCTGGCCTTAGACAGTAAGCACAAGAAAAATATATTAAGGGTGTCTTTACCTACCAACACCCTCAAGGAGAGCCTTATTCATGGCCTCGCCTAGCAAAGCATCAGACAGAGTCGGCAGTCAGAGAGTATGTGTTGAACATTGCTTTATTTGACTGAATATCAAGGACTATGCCAAGTGCTTTACACACTTGATTTTATTTTACAGTCCAAGTAAGCCTGTGCATTAGATGCTGACATTCAACTTGAGAAAGCCAAGGTCCTCCAACAACTGAGAGGGAGAGCCAGCATTCTGGCATCTGACTCCAGAGGTTGGTCCTGGGAGGCAGCCCATTGCATCTTTAAAGGAGAAAATAACGTTCTTACCATCAGCTGCATTTGAGAGTCATACCTGATCTTAAAAGTCTGATCTGAGTGGTCCATGCATAAGTGTGTGTGATTGTGTGTGTGTGTGTGTGTGTGTGTGTGTGTGTGTTCAAGTGTACACATTCAAGTTTGGACTGAGAGAGAGAAAAGATTTTGAAATAGTGGTTTGGAAGACAAACAACCATCGCCCCCTCAGCTGTGCTCTAGTAACCGCCTGACCCCTGCCCTAATGGCAAATGGGCCCCATGGCTTACAGATGCCCCAGTTCCTGAGCCTGTCTTGTGCTTTGCTCCACTCTTACCCTTGTTCCTACCCTACTTCATTCTAGGCTATTCATCTTAGGGTCTTTAGCCTGTTTGTTTCAAACCACACTTTCTCCTAATAGATTTGGCAACTCAACTGCACCTCCCTGGTTTTGACCCTTGGCATTCTTCGTGGACCGCCCCCGGCCCAGAAGGGCTTTCCCTTTCCCTCCTTGCCCCAGCTTCATACTGGACAATAGGATCCCCTGTATCCTTGATGTACGTACCAGTAATCTAACAAATATTTATTGAGTGCCTCCTCTCTGTCTCTGCTTGGCCCTGAGAACACATTGGAGAACATGATCGTATGGAACCAACCACCGTGTTGCCCACTGTCTACTGGGAAGACAGACAAGTAAACAAATATTACAGGTAGCAGAGGAAACAATAACTCTTATGTTAAAACTTGAGGCAGAATTCCAGAATTCCTGAAAGTAGGGAGTTGTCTTTTGGTTAGCAGTACACCTTAATGGGCCATATGTGACAAAGAGTCAGGCCCCAGAGACTGGCTTGCTAGGAGGGGTGACTCAAAGAATTTCTCTGTGTTATAAGGGGAAAACTCAAGTGGGAAGAGTAAAGAGGCAGGAATGGATATAAACCAGGAAAGCCAAATGCATTTGGGGAAAAGAAAGAACTCATCACCACAAAGAGGCAAAGGTCAGTGAAGTTGATGGTGGTGGGAACATCCAAAGAACTTTTCAAACCAGGTTAGAATTCATTCTAAGCCCTTTGCCACCCCTCCACCTTGCCCCATACCCCTTCAGCCCAGTGTCGTACAAAAGTAGCATTTCTTTGTGGTTTTGTGCACATTGTTGGACAGGACCACAAGAGAAAACCTCATCTTTGCATCATTTCTCTGTTGAGACCCAAATGCCCGGCAGAACATGACACCAAGAGAGGAAGTAACCCCAGAGTTCCAGGCCATAGCTGGTCACAAAGGGACCAGAGGCTCAAAGCAGAACTGAGGGTGAATGGGGGAATTGCTGCAGATGTGCTGTCAGGGAGTCCCCTCCCCTCCAACAAACCTTTTCCCAAACAGATCAGACCTGGAGTCCTTCTCGGTCCTGACTATGCGGTGGAATCTCCTCAGTGCTTTTAAGCATATGGATGTTCCAAGCCTATGATTTAATTCGTCCAAGTTAGGACTTAGGCATCAGTATTTTTTGAATCAAGAAACTATGGCCCTTGAAGGGAGGAGGGGCATTCAGATCTCTCTGTGGCAAATGTTGGAGATAGAGCCAGAGAACAGAGATGAGGTGCCGATGGATGGATGTGGCAGACACACTGAAGCCTGAGGCTGGAGTAGGAATTAGCCAGGAAAAGGGAAAGGAGTTGGAAAAAGAAACAATGTCCCAGGAAGCGGGGGAAGTAGAAGTCAAGGCCAGAGTTCAACCTGTTACAGGGAGCTCAGCAAGGCTGGAGCTTGGAATGTGTGTGGGGGTGCGGGAACCAGAGAGATAGGGAGAGTGTATCTGTGGCTTCTAGTACAGCCGGAGAAACATGAAGAGTCTAGATTATGGACATTTCTGTACGCAGTCAAGAACTGGGTTCTTGCCGACTCCTTTAAGACCGAGAAAACAGTTCCTCTTC
Organism: Prionailurus viverrinus; assembly: GCF_022837055.1. Classification (NCBI taxonomy): domain Eukaryota; kingdom Metazoa; phylum Chordata; class Mammalia; order Carnivora; family Felidae; genus Prionailurus; species Prionailurus viverrinus. The sequence continues at coordinate 13,943,921 of NC_062570.1, read as the reverse complement.
CCTCCACCCTCTCAATCCCTGCATCAGTTAACTCTTGTCGCCTTGCAGGCTACCCCAAAACTCAATGGCTTAAAACAGTAACCACTGGTCATTGCTTCCAAATGGATATATCCACTGGTTGGTTCTGTGTGGCTGATGCCGACTGTGATCAGCTGATGGGTAGGCTGGCTTGTGTAGGATGCGTCACCACTGTGTCTGGTGGCTGGCTATTGGCTGTGGCCACCGTGCGTGTCTCATCACTCGCGGGCCAGCTCGGGCTTTCCACATGGCAGTGCCCTCTCCAAGTAGGGTAGAAGTATACAGAAGCTCTTGGGTTCTAGGCTTGGAACTGTCACACAGTCACCTCTGCTGTGTTTGGCGAGCAAGGACAAAAATCAGTGCAGACTGAAGGGATAAGAAAACGGACTCCTCGAGATGGGAAGAGCTGCCAAGTCATATCACAAAAGGCATCAGTGCAGGAGGCAAAAACACTGCTGCCATTTCTGCAATCGACTTAGCCCACTCCCAAGACCCTAAACTGTCCCCATAGTTTTCCCAGGAACATGCTATCTCTCAAGAGGCATGAGAGAACACAACTCCAGCCACAGCTCCTACTAACCAACCAGCCCAGTCCTGATTGCTCTGCCCAGTCTTAACATGCCATCGATTTCCTATTTTCTACCCTCTGACTCTCCAGTGTTGTTTTCCTGAACAAACTGTCGGTGTTGCTTCTCGCGTCCCCCAGGCCTCCATGGGCATTTTCTTTGACAACCGCACACAAAGACACTGCAGACTCCCCAGGCAGCCAAGGTGAGTGTCAGGGCAAGGCCAGTGATCACAGACCCTGCCGGCGACAGGAAGTGGGGATTTCCCGAGAAGAGCGGGGGTCCTTGACCGCCAGTCCTTCTGAAAGACAGAACGCTGTGCCTGGACCTCCCCAGCCTCTTCCCTCCTCCGTGGATGCATGATAAAGCTTGTCAGCAACGGCCAGTGAGCCTCCCAGGCTCACCACAGCCCCAGCGCACGGCCAGTCTGCCTTCAGATGCCATGTCCAGTTTGAAGAATGGAAAGGAAAACAAGGGACCATATGAAAGAGAAGTGGTACATTGGAGGACAGACCACAGGAAGATACACAGTAAGAAGAAAGAACGAAAGGTCCGGGAAAGGTTTTAGTCATTGACTTCATGTTGTGGAAGGATCAGTACTGGTGGGAAAGCAGCTTCCTGTCCCTTTTCTGAGATCCCACAGTGATACACATAAATTAATGAAGAAGATTGGGGTGGGGCACCTGGGTGGCTCATTCGGTTAAGCATCTGACTCTTGATTTCGGCTCAGGTCATGATCTCACCATTTGTGAGTTCGAGCCCTGCATGAGCTCAGTGCTGACAGTGCAAAGCTTGCTTGCAATTCTCAGTCTCTCTCTCTCTCTCTCTCTCTCTCTCTCTCTCTCTCCCCCCTCCCCCTCTCTCCCCTCCCTCTCCCCCTCTCTCCCCTCCCTCTCCCCCTCTCTCCCCTCCCTCTCCCCCTCCCCCATCCCCTCCTCCCCTCCTGCTCCCCCCTCCCCGCTTGTGTGCACTCTCTCTCTCTCTCTCTCTCAAAATAAATAAACACTAAAAAAAAAAAAAAAGAAGATTGGGCCAATGCAACTTTGCTGGACACACACAAGCAATCAGGCAGGGACTCTAACTGCAATGAAATTTCAAAGGAGGAAAAGCAGCTGGGAAAACCTCTGTGGAAGGGGGAGGACTTGAGCTAAGAAGGATGTGAATAGACAGAAGCAAGAAATTACAACACAGAAGTGTGAACAAAGGGAGTCCGGTGACTAGCTGGCCCAGTTTGCAGGGGAATCCCCTCAATCCTGGACAAAATGACGTGGTTGGCCGTTCATTCTAAAGCGAGAGAAACTGGGGCGCCTGGGTGGCGCAGTCGGTTAAGCGTCCGACTTCGGCCAGGTCACGATCTCGCGGTCCGGGAGTTCGAGCCCCGCGTTGGGCTCTGGGCTGATGGCTCGGAGCCTGGAGCCTGTTTCCGATTCTGTGTCTCCCTCTCTCTCTGCCCCTCCCCCGTTCATGTTCTGTCTCTCTCTGTCCCAAAAATAAATAAACGTTGAAAAAAAAAAATTTAGAAGAGTGCCACGAATCTTCTCTCACAACCAGGTGGCCATCCCATGTCATTTAAAAAAAAAAAAAAAAAAAAAAAAAGCGAGAGAAACACATTCATCACAACGTATCCCGCAGCCATAGGCATCCCTACCACAGTTACAGATACTTCCCTAATCTGCCTCCAATTCCTATACCCTCTTCAGTCCTCCCACCAGAGAAAATTTTTAGATGAAACTCAAGTTTTCTTTCTATCCTTCTCACTGTCATGATGAGACCTTGGGTATGTCACCCCAGCGTGCAGAGCCTCAGTGACTCTGGCTAAATGAGAGGGTGGAGGGGCGCCTGGGCAGCTCATTCGGTTAAGCGTCTGACTTGAGCTCAGGTCATGATCTCATGGTTCATGAGTTTGAGCCCCGCGTCAGGCTCTGTACTGACAGCTCAGAGTCTGGAGCCTGCTTCAGATTCAGATTCTGTGCCTCCCTCTCTCTTTGCCCTCCCTTGCTCATTCTCTCTCTCTCTCTCTCTCTCTCTCTCTCTCTCTCTCTCTCTCTCAAAAATAAATATTAAAAAATTTTTTTCAGGGGCACCTGGGTGGCTCAATTGGTTAAGCATCTGACTTCAGCTCAGGTCATGATCTCACGATTTGTGAGTTCAAGCCCCACGTCAGGCTCTGTACTGACAGCTCAGAGCCTGGAGCCTGCTTCAGATTCTGTGCCTCCCTCTCTCTTTGCCCTCCCTTGCTCATTCTCTCTCTCTCTCTCTCTCTCTCTGTCTCTCTCTCTGTCTCTCTCTCAAAAATAAATATTAAAAAAAATTTTTTTAGGGGCACCTGGGTGGCTCAACTGGTTAAGCATCTGATTTCAGCTCAGGTCATAATCTCACAATTTGTGAATTCAAGCCCCACATCGGGCTCTGTGCTGACAGCTCAGAGCCTGGAGCCTGCTTCAGATTCTGTGCCTCCCTCTCTCTCTGTCCCTCCCTCACTCACAGTCTATCTGTCTCTCTCTGTCTCTCTCAAAAATAAATAGACATTAAAAAATTTTTTAAAAATTTATAATACATAAATGAGAGGGTGGAATCAGCCTAGAGTCCCTTTTAGTGCTAGGATCATAAACCATTATCCTCATTATTTAAAAAAAAAAGTGAGGAAATTCAAGATAGTTAGATAGCATAAGAATATTTTGGGGGGCACCTGGGTGGTTCAGTCGGTTAAGCATCTGTCTCTTAGAGACTTCGGCTCAGGTCATGATCTCACAGTTCATGAGTTTGAGCCCCGAATCAGCCTCTGTGCTGACAGCACAGTGCCTGCTTCGGATCCTCTGTCTCTCCCTCCCTCTCCCTCTCTCTCTCTCTCTCTCTCTCTCTCTCTCTCTCTCTCTCTGCCCCTCCCTGCACTTTCTCTCCCTCTCTCAAATATAAATAAACATTTAAAAAAAAAAAAAGAATGGTATTTTGAGCACGTCTAGTTTCCAGGTTGGGAATCCGTGAAACAATCTAGTATCTTTTACACAATGAGGTAGGAGGTTAGAAAGACGTGCAGAGGGAGGCTCCACTCCTGGTACAGCCATGGGACCTCTGCCCCCACCCTTCCCTGAGGAAAGGAGGCTGGAAAGAGAGAGCGTGTTTCCATTGCCTTCAATCTGGCTCCATGCGGCTGGTGTGAAGTTATACATTTTGCAGCTGAAGGCAGTGGGCTCCCCAGGATAATAGCAGCTGTTCAAGTGCATATTAGCACTCAAGATGCTCGATAAGAAGAATTAGATCACCGCCTGGTTTCTTTATTTTTTTATTTTTTGCCTGGCTGAATCAATAATTAAGTGTATTCTAATAGTGCAGTTTTGCTCGAGATTCTCATTTGGCTCAGGCATTAGGTCTAAATGAAATATTTAGTTGACAGGATACAGTTATGAAGCAAAACCACATTTCTGTCTGTATACTTTAATTTTTCTAATGATGAGAAACCACAGTCTGTCTCCCAGCCCTGGCTGCTGTGGCTTCCCTGTCATTCCCTCTTCCAGAGAGAAGATAAAAACCCCGCTTCCTCCTGCAGGAGAAAATGACAATGTCACATCCTAGTGTCCACCATCGTATGGGGCCTGGAGCCATGAGAAAAATCCTGCTTCTGCCCCTTTTGCTCTAATGCAAACAGACTCATCAGAAAGGCAAGCTGGGACCTCTCTGCTTTAGGCAGTGGGGAGGGAAGAGAGGCCAATTCTGGGCAAGACCAGGACTGGGGCGCCGAGCGACTGTGTTAGTAGCTGGCACCTCCACACGCGGGAAGATGTGCAGGCAGAGGGTGATGTCAGGCAGGGGGTGGAGGGTCGGTCAGGGGGCGTGTGCCACAGGGATGCTCCAAGTTACAGAACGGGTAGCTCATGACCCAGGTCATGTTCAGGGCATGACCAGCCTGTGCTGGGCACTCAGAGACAGCTGAGCCCAGAAGGCACAGGAGATCCGGGCTCAGCCAGGCAGGCTATGGCTCAGGGCACACCTGCCATCCTAGCCTCACGACTCCCTTGCTGTGTGACACCAAAAAAAGCCCCTTCACCTCTCTGGGCCTCATGTCTTCGACTGTCGATAAGCAGGAAGTCTTTCTACAGCCTTTATTTGTCCACTAGAAAACGTTTTCTCCCGTTGAACCTGAACCTGCTGACAGACACCTAGCTCATCCTTGAGAGGGTACCTACCTCTGTGCTCTCCGGGGTCTTCAATCTATAGCTCCTTACCCCACCCCACCACCCTGTCCCTGCCTGGAGGGGTCAAAGGGCTCCACATAGCCTCACCTTTGAGCTACGGCAGCGCCGAGAGCCCTTCCCCAGGTGTTCTGGCATCACAAGGGCGGGTTATGGCCAATGCGGGTGCCCGATCCCAGGATAACGGGGAGGGGGGGCCTCCCACATCGGGCACGCGATGCCTACAGATCGTTAATTATTTGCACAGCTTGCTTTTCTGAGTGCCTCTATTTTAGATAAATAGTTTGTATGCATTTGCTCTAGAAATTAAAAAAGGAGGGAGGGGTAGAAGGGAAAGAAAGGCAAAGCCGTGTTGATTTTGAATCCAGGCTGACTGGTTCACTCTCGCAGTGTTTGAGGAGTCAATCCATTCATCCCCAGCAAAGTGGGCGGTGCAGAAAAGCGATATTTGCCTGATATTCGTTCAGCCTGTTGTGTCTCACGGCGTATTCCCAGGTGCGCTGCCTTTCAGAGAAAGTTAATTACTGTGTCTTAAGACCTCCCGGGCTCTGCCATTTCTGAGCCAAAGGTGCAAGATACGGTTTTTGTTTTTTGGATTTTTTTTTTTTAATCTCTCTCTATTTTTTTTTTTTTTCTTTTTTCCTTTTTTGGTTGTAGCTGAGCAGGTTGCTGCCTGTTACCAAAGGCACAAGGCACTAAGAGGCAGGGGCAGGGGGCAGAACAGAGAAGGCCAGTCCTGTGGCCATGGGGGCTTCTTCTGAGCATCTCTGTGGACCAGACCCAGGGAGTCCGTGTGAGGGAGAGGTATCCAGTGGGCGCCTCCACGGAGGAGAAGCCCGGAAGCATTGATTAGTGGCCACATCAGCCTTCACGGAACAATCCTTTGCAATATGAAATGCCTTGTGATGCATTTTCACAAGGGTGTTGCACTTTGATCCCCACCCACAGTAGCCCGGAAGGTAAATAAGACAGTTGGGAGTTATGGCCAGCTCACAGTCAGGCCTGCTGAAACCCCACAAGGCTATGGCACCTCATGTCTACTCCTCCAGGGCTCGTTGGATAGGCCTGAAGCCACTGCTTCCCCATCTCTCTCTTTGCTTCTCTCTCGGGAAACAAGTCTCCTTCCTCTGTCCACGCCCAGCAGCTGAGCTGAGGCCCTTTTTAGCCAGCAGCCCCACCGGTCCTGATTGTTATTGGATATGTTCCCTCTGGCAGCATGAGGTCCCCTGACTTGAAGTGTATCATGACGTAATCTGCCAGCGTGAAGGGTCTGATGTCTGTCTCCTCCGTCCCACTGCCACTTTACGAAAACACCCCACTAAGGCTGATAAACAGACAACTTTGCACTTCAAATGCTTACAACTTTATCAAATAAGATCCCAGGACAAAGAACACCCGGGGTTTCAGGCCATTTGCAGCTTAGGAGAGAAAAGAACCCGATTCTGAGGCCCTGTACAGTATTTGTGACATCTCTTTTACTTAGCGTCACAAAAAGCTATTGGAGATGGAAAGCATATACCTTGTGGTTATCATGTGCCCATAAAGGTGAAAGCACAATGCCCCCCAGGACAGCTGCATTCCCAGCTCCCCCTGCCTCTTCCCTGCACCGCACATCTGGTCGAGCCGTGCCGGGTCTGTTTTCCTCAGGGCGCAGCTGAGCAAAAGCCACGTGGCTTCGGAGGCATAAGACATGGGTTCGATCCTAGCTCTGCCATTTCACGACGCGTGGGGAGGTTACTGAAGCGCCCCAGAGTCCCAGTTTGTCTTGGGTAAGATAGGAGAAATGAGACCTTCCTTATACAGTTATTCTAATGACTCAGTAAAACAGTCACTTCACATGTGCTTGTTCTTTGTCTTGCGTGCTATTTCACTTTCTTTGTCTTCTGCTTTCACTTTCTGAGAGAGACACTCCTCCTGTTTCACAAACCTTTGATGGATTGATGGATTGATTGATTGAGTTGGTTAGGTAGTTAGTTTTGGTCTCAATAGCTTTAACCCTCAAGAGCTCTTTCTTATTATCTCATTGTTCCTTTCAAAAGAAAATAGCCTCCTGTTCTCGGTTCTTGCATGCATACCTTCTCTTAGCGCTCCGCAGATTTTTACAGGGATTTTTTTTTTTCTCTTCTGCTCCCTATGTTGCTTTCCTTTCTTCAGAATTTTCTCCCATGATTGCTTGGGAATCACTGTCTTCACATGATTTCTCCAAATGCCTGGTGATCCTTGGTGATGCTTTAGAATGAGGCACAAAAACCCAGTCAGGTTTCTGATGTGGAAGGATTCATCAGCTGTTGGGATACAGTGGTCTATAGGACAGGGCCCAGCCATGTATTTGGGGATTCCCAAATGTCAGCATCCATGGTCTTTTGTTTGGAGGTGGTCTTCTCCAGAGAACACCCTCCCTCCCACCTCCTGCCTGGAGGACACATGGCTGGCTGGTATGGTAAAGCAGCGGAGAGGGGCAGCAGCTGGGGGAGTTCAGAATGTAGCATGAACTTTCACTTGGTATCTTTTTGCCCAGTGCATCTTCTTCCCTTCATCCTTCCCTGGGCCTCATGTCCCTCCTTATAGATCTTCCCTCTCTGAACGTCTCCAGGAGGCAAACCTTCCTGCCAGGCTGAGGGATACACAGTTGTTAAGCTGCACAGGATAGAGAAGAAGATCTGGGGGCCCAGATGCTCCTTAACAGACTTCCACCCAGTCTTCCTGCTTGCAACTTCTCTCCTGATCCATGCTGCTGAACACCCTGGTACTCCTGACTCCTGAAGACTTTCACGTCTGCCCCTACTCTATGGGGGCAAACCCTCCACAGACGCTCAGGTTTGGACTCTTCAGTCTGCTACGTCGTTGGCACTCCAGCCTGTTTCCTATTTTCCAAAGGATTGCTGACGTCTCTCATTCTTCATTCCACCATCCTACCTGATGGCTTCCCTTTGCCTCCATGGGTTCCTTCCTCTTTTATTCCTTGATGTTCATTGGAGGGTGATAGGGAGGGGATTAAAATTTTTTTCATGTTTATTTATTGTTGAGAGAGAGAGAGAGAGAGAGCGTGAGCACAGGGGAGGGGCAGAGAAAGAGGGAGACACAGAATCCGGAGCAGGCTCCAGGCTCTGAGCTGTCAGCACAGAGCCCGATGCAGGGCTCGAACTCATGGACCATGAGATCATGACCTAAGCCAGAGTTGGATGCTCAACTGACTGAGCCACCCAGGCACCCTGAAAAGCATCTGCTCAAACTAAAGTTGATGTAACTATCCCCAAAGCGCAGTTATTATGCCTGGCCCATAGTAGGTGCTGAATAAATGTTAGTGTCCTTCCTTTCTGCTTTGCTGCCAAGCAGATACTGCTCTGTCCATCTGTGGCTACCCAAGGAAAGTTTTAAGGGACATTTAATGCCTTTTCTGAGACCCAGAGTACTCCCCACAGGTACCTAGAATTCACACCGAAAGAGGCGCTTGAGACAGTGGTTTCAAGAGGTCTGCAAAAATGCAAATGTAATGGAAGTGTGGTGGGTTGAATTATTGAGCCCAAGTCTCACTTGCCTTCTCCGGACTTGGCTTGGCTCGTGTGTTCTGTGACCTGCTGGGAGAAGAGTGTGCCCTGGGAAGCACCTGCCCTTCAGGTGGCTCCAGAATGAAGACATGTGGAGCAGCCTTGAAGTTCAATCTGAAATCTGGAGTCCCAGTGAGCCAGGTGAGCCCAGCCAAGATCATCCACTCACACCTGATAGTGCAAATGAGAGCTGAGGGTCTGTCAAAGAAAAATAAGCTTGAAGGGACATTATTCTCACAAGATCAAGAGCCTCAGTTCCTGTTGGAAAAGCTGTGCCTGGCAGGAGACAACGGAGGCTGGGATGCTCAGCTCAGCAGGAGACCATTATACCCAAAGGAGAAGAATCCTGCTTAAATGCTCCAGAGGGCTTCCGACCACGTCTGGAATAAAGGACAAATACCCTGGGCTCACCAGGGGCTGGTGATCTGTATCTGCCAACCTCTTTCCCAACAGTCCCTTTGCCCTGTGCATATGTCCCCATCCTGTGATCTTCCTTGTATGCTCCCTTGTGTCAAGCTGTCCCTGCCTAGGCACTCTGCACCACTGTTCCTCTGGTGAGAATGCCCTTCAGGAGACCAGCTCCTCATCACACAGTTCTTAGCTCAAGGTCGCCTCCTGGAAAGGCCTTCCCCTTCATACCCTATGCCCTTCGCCTGTTCTTGGCTGTGTTGGTGATGGAGGAGGCCTCATCTCCTTGGACGGTATTATTTATCGTTTTATGAGTTTGTTTCCTGAGTTCCCTGCCAGAATGAAAACCGCGTGAGGGCAGGGACTCGTCTGTCTTGCTGCTGAAGCTGCAACATGTGAAATGCTGTCTGATACTGAGCGAGCACTCGGTGGGTATTTATCATCTGAGCCAGGAACCAGAAACACGGCTAGTAGAAAACAGTGCTGGAAACACCAGCTGGGTCCACACTGAGTAGACCTGGGTGCCAAAATCAGGACTCTGGGCTGTACTTGGTGAGCCACTGGGAGCCATGGAAGGCTTTAGAGACCAGGATGCAGTCATGAGAGCCTGTCCTTCAGGAAGGGTAACCTGGCAGGTCTGGAAGGCTGTTGGAAAATGGAGAGGAGGCCAGGAGCCCCGTCAAGGCCAGCTGAGAGCCGTAACTCAGGGAACAACTGTGGGAATGGACAGCGTTGAGAGACGGGCAGGAGAAATGACCATCTGCTTCACGATTTCAGGACAGGCTGGCGGCTCCCAGTGACCGCCCGCCCTCCCCTGTCTCTCTCTGCCTCTCTCTGCCTCTGATTCCTTGTGCGTGTCCGCGCTCCCCACGAGCCAGGGCTGGGCCCGTGGCTGGCGGCTTGAGTTCACACTCTCCTCCCTGGCTGCTGCCTCTGCTTGATTTCTGGTCAAGGTGCCGCCCACAGCTGTCAGTTTAGTGGCTGCTTCTTTCTTCTCCAGTGGATTCTTTTTTTTTTTTTTTTTTTTTAAATTTTTTTTTTTCAACGTTTATTTATTTTTGGGACAGAGAAAGACAGAGCATGAACGGGGGAGGGGCAGAGAGAGAGGGAGACACAGAATCGGAAACAGGCTCCAGGCTCTGAGCCATCAGCCCAGAGCCTGATGCGGGGCTCGAACTCCCGGACCGCGAGATCGTGACCTGGCTGAAGTCGGACGCTCAACCGACTGCGCCACCCAGGCGCCCCTCCAGTGGATTCTAAAGTCGGGGTTTACCAGCACTGGCCGTAACCGTTGTTTGCGTTTCCCCAAGGCAGGTTTAGACCCAGTCGCCGACCTGAGGCAGACAGAGGGGAGCTGCCGTGCAGGTTCGGCCTTCATTAATAAGTTTCCCTGACAGCAGAAGGAAGTCTTTCCCCTCAATTCTTTGTAGTCAATTCCTGATCGTCGTCCTCCTGTTGTTAATATTGTCGTTAAACTCCTGAAGCCTCGCTGAGTGAAAGCTAATTATAATAATTAACAGAGAACTCCTGAACTTGTCAAACTGGTAATTATAAACCACGGGGACTTTTATCATTAATAGATGCCAGGGAAAGTGAAGGCACCGGGTGCTGGCAGGGAGAGGCACGCGGGAGATGTTCCGGTCCACAGCCAAATCTGAGCGTCACCAGGATGGGAGAACATGGCTCCCATTGGCTCTGTGCCTGACACTCAGGCTATCTCTGCTTTCCTACACACCAGCTCCGAGTCTTTCCATACACACTCCCTCCACCAGCACATCTGAGAGAGGGCCCACCTGCTGCCTCTCTCTCTCTCTGCACACACACACACACACACACTTAAACAGGATCAATTTTTTTACTATAAGGGCACTTCATATTTGTTCAGTCATTTACACAAAAACAATTTTATTGAGCATCTAGTAAGCCTCCAACTAAGGGGCCAGAGATTAAAATTGTGAATGAGACACAATACCTGCCCTCAAAGGGTTTACAGTCCAGTGAAGAAGGTGGGGGGGGGGGGGGGTTCAAAAAGAGCCCTTGAAAATACAATAGAATTTTATGATTGTTCTAATGAAAGCGTTTGCAAAGTGCAGTGTGAGAACAGGGGTGATGTATCAAACTGCCAGCATGGGGAATGACCCTGGTATTAAACCAATATAGAATCTGAAATTTTACTTCTAAAAGTAGTGGTTCTGAACATTTTATAATTCCTAAATGCCTTTAAGAACTGGATGAAAGTCATGGCCTTTTGCTCCGGAAGAAAGCTCAGTCATGCATAAGCATAAAATGTTTCTGGAATTCCAACACTTCATGGAGACCCCAGTGTGGGGTCTATATAGCTTTTATTAATATTACTGATCATACATTCTTATTGGAAGAACTTATTGTAAGATAAAACATGTGAGGGGCACCTGGGTGGCTCAGTCAGTTAAGTGTCTTAACTCTTGTTCAGCTCAGGTCATGATCTCACAGTTTCGTGAGTTTGAGCCGCACGTGGGGCTCTGTGCTGGCAACACAGAGCCTGCTTGGGATCCTCTCTCTCTCTCTCTCTCTCTCTCTCTCTCTCCCTCTCCCTCTCCCTCTCCCTCTCCCTCTCCCTCTCCCTCTCCCTCCCTCTCTCTCTCTCTCTGCCTTTCCCCTGCTCGCACTGTCTCTGTCTCTCAAATAAATAAACTTAAAAAAATAAAAAGACACGCGGAAGCACTTGGTTAGCTCCAAAGAATAAGGCGTGCATTGGTTATTGTTAGCCAACCCTGAGAGATTAAGTCCGGTGGCAGCCCACTGTCAGTGCAGATGCCAGCCAGGCATGCCCAGTACCAGCCCCTGCCGTGGGCTCCTCCCCATCACCAGCGCACCTTCAGCAGGTCCTGTGGGAAATGATCCTCTCCCTTCTCCAAAGCTGCCCTAGATCATCACAGACCATCTTATGCTCCAAGTGCCTGAGCCCTTCAATACCAAGCCTTGGAAATAGCCTGATCTTTTTTCCCCCTCCCCTAGACTGTGGGTAGAATTAATCCTCTTCTGCTCCTGGGTGTGGTCTCTGCCAATGTTGTGTTCATTAGTAGCAACAACTGCGGAGGGATGGCCGGGAAGGGCTCTGGTAGCTTCTGCCCACCGCCCCCCCACCCCCCCGCCCCATCTCTGTCACTGGTCCATCCGCATGAAACTTGCAATTTAAATCCAAACAACTCCCTTGACCATGCAAACATATTCTCAAGACAAGTTCCCTAGGACCGTCTTGTGACCAAATTACCCCTCTTGGGTCCCACCCGAATGCAAATTTGTGAACGATCATAAAAAATAACCCTGCAAAGTCAGCTTGAATTGCTCCCTGGGCTCAGGTCCCAGGGAACCAAGCAAGCGAGGGGACCCTGGTGATCAAGCAGGAGAGGCAGCTCCTGGCTGGCAGCCTGCTTCGCGTCCTGCTGTGCTCTTCTGAAACCTGGGGGCTCTGGCTGGCAGGCCGAGAAGGCCAAACCAGGTCAAGTAAGGGCATGGCTTGGGCTCGCTTCAAAGTCCCAGGCCAGTTTTTATTTTTAGCCTGAGCTCAAAAATCATCAGAAAAACTTCAGAGGACTCTGTGTCCAGCAGTGGCTTTGGGTTTTGGCCAGAACAAGACAGGGACAGACCGCAGGTTGCAGAGGGACACTGCGATGGGACAGAGTGGTGGGTCTCCAGGACATCCTGGGGCCTCGGAGCGGGGGTCTCCGTGGAGCATCCTGGGCACTGGAAGATCAGATAGAAGTTTAGGAAGCCAGACTGCTCCCACTTCCTGACAAGTCCTGTGTCTCCTCTGCTTGAAGGGAGAGGGTCAGGCCAGGCTGGCTTTATCTGGGTTGCTTCTCGCCAGAACCACAAAAGACCAATTTCCTCCGCGCGAGCTTTTGTTTCCAGAAGGGGCTGCAGCTCATCCCGGGAGAAGCCATTGTTTCTGCAGAGGATTTTTAGATCAGCTGCTGGCTTTTGGCGTCCTTCTCGTCTGCTTTCTGTGCTGCCCTGCTTTCCTGGACATAAACAACAAATGGTCCTATTCACCCTGGAGATAAGATTGTGCTTCTCCCAAAGTCACCGCTGTCCTCTCAGTGCTTCTGGAACTGTTTGAATAATGAGGCTCCTAGAGAATTTGTGTTGTTTTATCCTTTTCTTCGCGGAGATCGGAGATTCCCTAGGCAGGCCTGGTGGGCAGTGCCTACCGGGGGTTACCTGGGGGGTGGCTCACTCAGAGCAGCAGCCCAAGACAGCTTTTTGTTTGCCGTACTGGTCCGGGCTCCACGGAGCTTTGCAAAGTGTTTATATATACTGGTCTCTGGTTCTTTTATTCAAAAAAAAAAAATTTTTTTTTTCTTGCCAAAGCAAACAACAGCTCTCATGCAGAGAATTCCCCATCTTCCAGAAATGGTGGAAAGCTGCAGCCCGTGATTTCCTTCCACCTCCTAGAAGCTGCTATGGCCCCAAGCAGACTTGCACGGGGAACGGAAAGGAGGTTTGCCAGAGTTAGCGGCCGGCTTGTTATTTCAAAGCACTTCTTCCTTTGGGATTCTGTCCCCCTAGCTGTCCCCCGCTGGACGTAGAGCTCGCAGACCTGGGTTTAAGTGACAACTCAGCTGCTCGCTAAGACGGCGACCTTCGGCAAGGCGCTTTAATCCACAAACCTCATTTTCTTCATCAAAGCTGGAGAATAACTCTGCCAACTCCATGTGTTTGTGACGAGACTCAAGTAACAATAAGGAACAGGAGAGTGCTTGGTGAATCGGCTGTGACACACTCATGTAAAGGGCTAGGACCGTTTTATTAGTACAGTCATGACATTATCATTACCATTATCACTGTCACAACAATCTCTTTAAGGCAAAACCACCAGGTTTGTTTCCAGACCTAGAGTTAAAACCTGGCTCTGCCATTTATGGGCTGTGTAACCTTGCACAAATTATTAAATTCCTCTTTGCCCTAATCTCCTTGTTGGTAAAAAATGGGAATAGCACCACCTAAATCATAGGACCATTGGGAAGTTTAAAAGACATAGCATAGGTAAGTGTCTGGTTCATGGCAAGTCAGTCCCTCTTCTTCCCACCCTTTATTAATTCCCTAAAACGTTATTTCTGTGTTTATTAAGCACCTATTATATGCCAGATCTTGTACCAAGTGCCCAGGATGCATGAGATAAAGATTTGAGGAACGCGGGGCACCTGGGTGGCTCGGTCGGTTAAGCGGCTGACTCTTGATTTTGGCTCAGGTCATGATCTTGCAGTTTGTGGGTTTGAGCCTCCTGTCAGACTCTGCCTGCTGGGGATTCTTCCTCTCCCTCTCCCTCTGCCCCACCTCTGCTCACTCTCTGTCACTTCCTCTCTCAAAAATAATAGATAAACATTGAAAAAGAAAAGATTTGAAGAATGCATTGTGTGGCAAGGGTGGCAAAAGGACTATAGTAACTCAGTGAGCCAAGTGGTTTGTACAGCCAGCTGGGAGGGAGCAGATTAATCCTGTCTAGGAGCTCGGGATGGCACTTGACCCAGGCCTTGAAAATGTGCACAGGATTTTGCCAAGGCAGAGAAGCCAGGTGAAGGCATTTCAAGCAGAGAGACTTTGAACAAAGGCTCAAAGCACAGAAGTCTATCATGTATCAGTGGCAGGAGGTGAGGCAAGAGGAGAGTGGGACCAGATCAGGGGAACCCACATGAATGATGTGAAGGAGTTGGCTTGGGGGTGGGTGCACAGGGAACCCCCCTTATATGCAGCAGGGTGACACGGACTTGTGGTTTAGCATAGCTGCCTACAGTATAAAGAACGTCTGGACTGAGGCAGGGGGTGGGGGGTAGGATGAGGATAAAGCAACAAGGTCAGTCAAGAGGGATGGAAATAATTCAGAAGACAGATAAGTCTCAAACTGGGGAACCGGCCGTGGGGAAGGAGAGGTTTGGATTTGGTAAAGATTTGGTTTTGTGAAAGAAAGAAGTAGGAGTTGACTCGGTGTCTGGCTCGGGATAAAGGGAGAGTGGGAATGCCGTGAACCCAGAGAGGGGACAAAATGGGCACAAATGATCCCCAACGGTGCCTTCTTCAGATCACAGAGAAGAAGCCAGGAATGGGCTTGAGTCTGTGACCAGCTCGTGAGGCAACTCTGATCAGGCATGAGATCAAGGGACCAATATCTTCAACTCCCTTGAAGGTTGAAAATTTTAAAAAGACTTCCTTTATTGCCAGTATGTATGTTTTGGAGGCCCCTCAACAAAATGGTGCCACTGTGATGATTTGGAACAATACACACATAACTATTATACTATCTTATAACAACTTTACAGCTCCAACCACCATATTACATGCTATAATGTGGTAGAATTATAAATATTTAGTTACTTAAATATTAATGGAATCACAGGTGATTTTTTATTTTATTTTGTTTTTTAGCTTTTCTGTGTTTTCTGAATCTTTTCTCATGAACATACATTACTTTTATGATGATAAAAAATAAATATTAGCCCAATAAAAAAAATGAGCAAAAGATTTTGAATAAACACAAAAGAGGATATCCAAGTAGCCACTAAACATATGAAAAGATGCCCAACTTCATTAGACATCTGGAAAGTTCCACTGAAAATCACAATGTAATGTCATGCCACACACAGCCAAATGGTACAATAAAAAAAAAGGAAAGCATCACGTGTTGGCATGGATACGTATAGAACAAATGTAACTCTCATACATTGCTAGTAAAGAATAAATTCATAGCATCACTTTGCAAAACTGTTTGGCAGTATGTTATTTACACTGCTGTGGAACACATGCAAACCATATGACTTAGCAATTCCACCCCTAAGTATAAACCCAAGAGAAATTCACGCATATGTTCGCCAAAAGATATGCACAGGAGTGTTCACAGTAGAACTGTTTGCGATCCTACCAATCTGGAAAGTATCCCAAGTGCCCATCAATAGTAAAATAGGTAAATAAATGATGGCACATGAACACAATGCAATATTATAGAGCCACAAGAATGAGAATTCTGCATGTGACAGGAATGATTCTCAAGGACATAATTTTGAACGAAACAAGACAGACATTTTTCTATGAAGCAAAATCAGCCTATGCTCTTTGAAGTCTGCACGGTGGTTTCCCTTCTAGGTATAACTAAAAGGAGGCCTGAGGACTGCGGAGGGGACTAGCCACGTTTTGTTTTTTAATATGCGCGCTGATTATACACGTGTGTTTCTGAGAATTCACTGAGTTGTATGGTACATACTCTTTGGTGTAGATATATTATGCTTACATAAAGAGTTAAAGTGTAAAATTTCAGCCTAAAAATCAACCTAGCGACAGTTGCAGAAATGAGGGACTGGTGATGTGGCTGAGTACTGAGGGAGACTCCCTCTGCTTTTCTTAGCCTGGAGCTGGCGTCTAAAGGTGATGGTAGGAGGGTAGAGTCAGGTGCCGGGAACCATAACGCAGATGGAAGACATCTGCTCCAGCATTTCTACCTCCGCTGAGCCCCAGGGTCTGAGAAAACCCACCTCTTCTGACCAAGTACAAGAACAAGTGTTTGATATTTGGAATGAAGTGGTGATAGTACTACAGGTCCTAAAGAACCAATAGGACAGGAAGCTATTATAAACAACCTTATGCCAATACATTTGAAACTGTAGGTGTAATGGACATGTTTCCAAAGAACACAACTTGCTAAAACGAACACAGGAGAAAGAGAAAATAGAAATAGTTCTACCTTTGATGGAGAAATCAAATCTATTATTAAAAATGTTCACACACACACAAAAACATACCCATGCTTCAGGTCTAGACGGCTTCTGTGGTAAAATCTGCTAAATTTAAGAAAGCAATAGCAGCAATTTTACAAAAAATTTCCCGGAGATTTTATTTTTTTTTATTTTGTTAAAGTTTATTTTTGAGAGAGAGCAAGTGGGGTAGGGTCTCCTCCAAGAAAGGGGAAAGAGAGACTCCCAAGCAGGCTCCACACAGCACAGAGCCCGACGCAGGGCTTGAATTCATGAAATCAGGTCATGAGCCGAGCCAAAATCAAGAGACGCTTAATCGACTGAGCCACCGAGGCGCCGTTTCCAGAGATTTTAAAAAGAGGGAATGCTCTCAGGGTGCCTGGGTGGCTCAGTCAGTTGAGTGTCCAACTTCAGCTCAGGTCATGATCTTGCGGTTTGTGGGTTTGAACCCTGTGTCAGGCTTTGTGCTGACAGCTCAGAGCCTGGAGCTGCTTTGGATTCTGTGTTTCTCCATCTCTTGGCCCCTCTCCTGCTTATGCTCTGTGTCTCTCTGTCTGTCAACAATAAATAAATGTTTTAAAAAAATTTTTTTTTAAAAAGAAGGAATACTGGGGCGCCTGGGTGGCGCAGTCGGTTAAGCGTCCGACTTCAGCCAGGTCACGATCTCACAGTCCGTGAGTTCGAGCCCCGCGTCAGGCTCTGGGCTGATGGCTCAGAGCCTGGAGCCTGTTTCCGATTCTGTGTCTCCTTCTCTCTCTGCCCCTCCCCCGTTCATGCTCTGCCTCTCTCTGTCCCAAAAATAAATAAACGTTGAAAAAAAAAAAAAAAAAGAAGGAATACTTTCCAATTCATTTAAGAGGTTAGCAAACATTGACACTAAAAGCCGACAAGGATATTACAAAAAAAGTCTAAATCAATCTCACTCACAAACCTAGAAACAAAAATCCTAACATAATATCATCCTCAGCATAATATCTTTAAGCAAAATTCAGGAATATGTTTTGGAGACCATTAAGTGTGAGAAAGATTTCTTACAAAAATGCAAGGTTGGCTGAATAACTGAAAACAATTTAATCAATGATATTAATAGAATAAAGAAGAAATTTAATATGATCCTCTCAGTAGAAGTGGGAAGAACAATTAGTAGAATCTATTATCTATTGATGATAAAAGTCCTGAGCAAAAATAAAATAGAATTATTTTATGAGAAAGGTAACTGGAAAAAACAGAAAACATCATTTTTCCACAATGTTATTACTATGTAATTGACTATATTCCCTATGCTGTATCTTTTGTGACTTACTCATTCCATAATTGGAAGCATGTACCTTCCTCTCCCCTTCACCCATTTGCCTGTCCCCCCCCGCCGGCAGCCATCAGTTTTGTTCTCCATGTTGATGGGTCTGCAGTTTTGTTCTCCATGTTGATGGGTCTGCAAACATCATTCTTTTTAAAATTTTTTTTTTCAACGTTTATTTATTTTTGGGATAGAGAGAGACAGAGCATGAACGGGGGGAGGGGCAGAGAGAGGGAGACACAGAATCGGAAACAGGCTCCAGGCTCTGAGCCATCAGCCCAGAGCCTGACGCGGGGCTCGAACTCCCGGACCGCGAGATCGTGACCTGGCTGAAGTCGGACGCTTAACCAACTGCGCCACCCAGGCGCCCCGGCAAACATCATTCTTAATGGGAAATACTGAAGCTTTCCCTTTGAAGAGAGAAAGAAGACAGCGATATACCTTCTGTTCAAAGTTGTTCTACAAATTCTAGCCAGTGCAATAAAAAAAGGTTAACGATTCTAATGAGATAACTAAAATTGTCAACATTTGCATATATTATTTTGTCTAAAGAAAGTCCAAAAGAATTTACAGATATGTAATCAGAATTTTAAAATGATTCAGCAAGGCTGCTGGATACAAGGTCAAAATACAAAAATCAAGTAGGTTTGCATAATATCAACAAAGAGTTAGAATATGAATTATTCTTTAGATAATTATAATGCATTCATAATAACATCAGCAAATATAAAATACTTAGGAATAAATCTAATGAAAGATATGAAAGACTTCCGCATGTACACCAAGACAAAAACAAAAGCAAACAAACAGAAAAATTCCCCGTAGAATATTATTTAAAAAAAGATCTAAATTCATTGAGACATTAACATATATATAGATATATCTATTAATATATATATTAATGTCCCAATGAGTTTAGATATTTTTTAAATTAATATATGCAATTATATGTATGCAATTATGTATGTGTAATTATATATATGTATGCAATTATATATATGCCCCATATATATGGGACTCTATCTATCTATCTATCTATCTATCTATCTATCTATTTATATGTAATTTCTAAGGACTGAAAACTAAATATTGCAAAGATACTAATTATCCCCAGTTTAGCTATATATTCAATTCAATCCCAATCAAAATGTCAATGAATTTTCCTTTCTTCCTTTTTTTCCTTTTGAAATTGAAAATCTTATTCAAAATTCATTTGGAAGTGCAAAAGGTCAAGAAACTGACATTCTTAACCAAGAACAAAAAGGTAGAAGGACACATCATTAAGCTACAATAATTAGGGCAGTGTGATATTAGCTCAAAGATAGTCGAATAGACCAATGAAGCAGAAGAGAATCCAGAAAATGCCATCCAAACGGACACTGGGTCTGACATTGGAGGATAGCGGAGATAGGGCCATCTTTTCTACAAATGGTGTTGGAGCACTTGCACATGCATATGGAACACAATAAAACTTGATCTTTATACCAGAGCATATACAAAAACCAATTTCAGGTGGTTTGTATATTTAAAAGTGACAGGCAGCACCACACAGCTTCCATATGACAATCGCTATGAACCCGGGAGAAAAAAAAAGAATTCTTAAGAAGGAAACAAAAACACTAACCATGAAGGAAAAAAACAGATAAACTGGACTACATGAAAGTTAGGAACTTCTGTTCCAAAGATCCATTAAGAGGAAAAAGTCAGGCGCAAAGCCAGAGACATTATTCATAAGCCACCTAAACTGACAAATGACTCAATCCAATATATATATATATATATATATATATATATATATATATATATATATATTTGTATAAACTCTTACAAGTTAATACAAAAAGACAGACAATCCGATAGAAAAATGGGTGAGAGAGGTGCTTAATAACAAATGGTCAGTTGACATATGAAAATGATCAACCTCATTAGTGATCAAGGAAAAATAAAGACTAAGACCTCGATGAAATACCCACCAGAATAATTAAAATTACAAAGATTGTCAACAGCAAGTGTTGCCAAGGATGTCGAACAACTGGAACATTGTTGATGGGACTGTATGTCAGTAGAATTACTTAGAAAACAGCTTTGTATTATCTCCTAAGCTTAAACTCTACAACATAGCAGCTTCAGTCTCAGGTATAGACCCAGCAGAAATATACACATGTGCATCAAAGTACATGCACAAGAATGTTGATAGTGACCTTAATCATAATACCCCCACACTGGAAGCAGTGCAAATGCCACTAACAGTAGACTACTAGATAAATGAATTTGTGTATTTGTACAATGGTACACTATACAGCACTGAAAACAAACAAATGACAGCTGCTTGTAATAACACGGATGAGTCTCACATATATAATATTGATCAAATAAGTCAAACACAGGGGCGCCTGGAGTCGGTTAGGCACCCAAATTCGCCTCAGGTCATGATCTCACAGTTTGTGAGTTTGAGCCCCGCATCGGGCTCACTGCTGTCAGTGCAGAGCCTGCTTCGGATCCTCTGTCTCCCATTCTCTCTGCCCGCCCCCCCCACACTCTCATGTGCTTTCTCTGTCTCAAAACTAAATAAATTGAAAAATAGTAAGTCAAACACAGAATAATATACAGTATGAGCCCATTGATACAAAGTCCAAAAATGGGCAGTACTAATCAAGAATATTAGAAGCCAGGATAAGAGTAACCTTTGGAAAAGAGAGAAAGGGTAATGACAAGGAGGAGGAGGAGGAGGAGGTGGGAAGGGGCTTTTGGAGTGCTAGAGATGTTTCACCTCTCAGTCTAGGTGATGGATTCACAGGGGTTAGTTTTAGGATAATTTATGTAGCTATAGTTACATGTTTTGTATATATTTCTTTGTAAGTGTTAGACTTCAGTTTAAAAAAAAATAAAGAAAAATAAGCATAAATATACATACCGAACTTGAAATCGTTTAAGCCCTGGACTTTCTCGGTAGATTGGGAAGGAAAAGTTAATGGGGTTTTGTGAGGAAAGGATAAAGTAACAAAAACAGAGGGCAGGGGGATACTTTAAATAGCAAATGCCCAGAAAATGAAACTCCTGTTTCACAAAGTCAACACTCAACCTCTTTTTTTTTAAGTCTTCATAAATCATGCAAAGCAGGCTGCTTGCGTATGCAGCTCCATACTAAAATTACTACATCCACACATGCATGTGTCCCCCGTTTGAAAGTAAACAAGTCTCAGCCAAGGCAACGTTGTAAAAGTTTTCAGGGGATTTCTTTGGTTGCCAGTTTCTTTCTTCAGCTTTTGGTGTATTTTAAAAATCACTGGGCTTGCAGTCAGCACCTTAGGTCCAAGTACAGAAAGTCTCCAACTCAAGGATGGTTGGTGCAAAATCAATATGAATTTGGTAGAAGCCACGCTTCAAGTTTTAAATTGTGATCTTTTCCCCAGGCTCAGGATATGTGACACTATCTTCTGTATGATCTGGGCAGTGCCACTAAGCCACGGGGTCAGGAGTGTCAATGACCCACCCGCTGACCTGAGGACCATTCTGCACCCATACGTCCCTGCCATTTGTCAGTTTCAGTACAGCAGCCAACTGAATACATGAGCGATTCAACACTTCCTTATAGAACAGGCTTCCTGTTCAGTGATTTTGCCCAGCTGTAGGCTGATGTGAGGGGTCTGAGCACATTTAAGGTGGGCTTGGCTGAGCCATCAGGTTCACTAAGTTAGGTGTTTTAAATGAACTTGCAATTTATATTTTCAAATGGTGTTGTGTTTATCAGGATGTAACCCCATGGTTGAAGTTCTGTACAAATTAAACATCTACAGCTTGGTAGCCAGTGGCCCTAGGAATGGCTACTTGACATGTCTGAGCCTCAGTTTCCTTTTATGTGTGATGATAAGAATGCAAATATCTGTCTCCCAGAGTTGTGACTAGTAAGTGATGCAAAGTGTTCACCACACACACACACACACACACACACACACACACACACTTCAAACCTTAAGGTGTTGTGTACCTGGAAGGGATTGCTCCCTCCTTGGCTTCCATCTCCTTGGCAACCCCCATTTCAGGTGTCAATATAATCTGCTCTTTTAACCCCCTTCCCTGTATCATACCAGGAAAGAATCTGATATTAGTAATTTATATTCCAAGGACTGATTGATTATTCTCCGACTGGAGCTCAGCCAGCCGTTTGCATTTTATGTCTTTTATCCCTAATTGTGGCGTGAAAGACTTTTTCCCTTGTTAAAAGAATCTGAGACATCAGCAAGAAGGTGGAGAGCTCTGGGGGCAGGGGGAGCGGGAGCTTGAAATCATATTAGCCAGATTCTGCTGGTTCTGAAGGTGAATTTGATTTAGCCCTTTCCAAGTGCCTTTTATTTTTCTGGAGATGGAGTGGAGGAGGAGTACAAGGGTGTGTCCCACTACATGGCCCCTGTTCTGCTATATTGGCGTGGGGAGAAGGCAGAACAGCCACGGGAGGCTGTGGACATCCCAAGCCCTGGGGAGGGTAAAAGAGATTTAATCCCTTGGCCACTATCTTTAGGACTCCAGGCCTGCCTTCTTGGCACCCCTCCCCCATCAACTTTCTGCTTTGGACTGGGCTCTGCTCTGTCTCCTGGTGCTCCTGACCTTGGCCTAATCCCTTCCACCTCCTCCCTTTGTCCCAAGTCACCATGTTGATTTTCAGCTTGCTTCTGTTTCTCTTTTCAAGATCATTCATACCTTAATCCTTTCATCTGGCATCCCAACATTTACTCCTAGACCTTAATTATGAATTATGACCTTAATTACGGCTACAATGTTGGAAGGAAGGAAGGAAGGAAGGAAGGAAGGAAGGAAGGAAAGAAGGAAGGAAGGAAGGAAGGAAATGTGTTTTCTGCAATGTTTTTTTCTTGGTTAGCAAAGATGGTGCTGTCCTGAACATGTTAAAAGGAAAAGGAGGTTGAGAAAAATATAAGAAATTGGAGAGAAACTGGCAGAATAAAGGAGGCAAACTGTTAAGTGCCCAAGGACAGCAGAAAGGAGAGTATTATCGAGAAAAGCCCAACTACAGTAGAGAGAGGGGAAATCTCAAGATCTTATCTAGACCAACAAAAAGTGCCTGAAGACATGACTTTGATAAATAGGCTCTGACTGAAACCAGGGAAGAACAGTCTCTAAGATGGGATTCCAGAGGCTGCGAAGGGAGCCCTTTGACTCAGAATCGAGAAGCGGAACTTGAGCAGCCAGCAAGCAATGACTGAGGTAACCAGACGCTGAGCTAAAGGAATGTCCTGGGCACGAAATACAGCAAACGAACTTGCTGAGAACCTGGCGTCAGGCACGAGGCGGTGCACCCGAAGGGACATACCTCCGTGCTGCTCTGCCTTGAGAGGAGCCCTGCTGCCTTGATGTGCTCTTGCCCAGAAGTGGTCCAGCAGTCAGGAGGCTGAGGAAGCTGGCAGCTAGCCTCCAGGACAGGGGCACCAGGTGGGGGCGGGGGGTGGGGGGGAGGGATGCCTGATCCCCTGGGAGGTAGAAGACCATGAACTGTTTACGCAGGTAGTTTTCTGCTTTGTTATTGGAGCAGATGGCTGTTTGTTATTTAATGGGGAAATGTTCCAGGTGTATGCATCCCAGGAAGTACCCTGGAAATTCACATTTCCTCTACTCCCTCCCCACATCCTTTATCTCTCTTTGCTCCCCATCTTCCCTTCCCAGCTTACCCTGACCACCTAGGCCTCACCTCCTGGCTCAGGCTTCCTCATCTCCCCTCCTCTTCAGGATGTAGGAATTAGAGGCTCCTTTCCCAAATCATCATGTTGGAAGGGAATGGCTTCTTGCCACATTCACATTAAAATTTGAAGATGGAGAAGAAGAAGAGAGGGAAAAAAGGAGCTAAATTAGCAATGTTCACTCAGCGTGATTTTGCTTTAATCCGGGCCTGTGAGCTTGACAGGGCTCAGAATAAACGAAAGCAGATGTGTCCATCACGCCAGCAGATACATTACTACTAATCCCAGACAAGACGGCAAAAACACATCACGCCTGGCCCCCACACTGTTTCCGTCTTAATCCGCCTCTAATTGCGCTGGGCACGTCGCCTGCACACCTCTGTCCTCCCAGGCAGTGCCCTGTGCTCCTCGGTTTCCACTCCTGCCCTGGGCTAAGCCAATGTCAAAGTGGCTCTTTTTGCTGGAGCAGGGGTAGGGCAGCCCACGGAGTCTAGGGCTTGTGTGTTGTTGGAGAAGAGGAAAGTAGAGGAAGCATGGTTGGAAGAGACCCAGCTGAGCGTCACCAGGTGGGGTCCTGGTGCCAGGCCTCGCCCTGAGCAGCCAGACAGGGTTAGATGAGATGGTTTATGGGAAAGTAACTAATCTAGTTCCTGACACAAAGTAAACTCAGTAAATGTATTGCTAAGTATTTATATTAAGAGAAATGAAAACGTATATCCACAAGAAAGTTTGTACATGAATGTTTATAGCTGTTTTATTCATACTAGCAAAAAATGAAAGTAACCTGAATAATTATCGATAGGTAAATTATTATGGTATATAGTATATTATAGGATACACACACACACACACACACACACACACACTGGGATACTGCTCAGCAATAAAAAGGAACAAGCTTCTGATAGACACAACAATATAGATAATCTCAGAGATAGGCCAAGCAAAAAAAAAAAAAAAAAGACAAAATGATACAAAAGAACAGGCAAAAATTATCTACAGATATAAAGCAGATTAGTGGTCTTCCAGATCCAGAGGAACTGTGTTTGTTTTATTATTAACTGGTTCATTGATTTTTTTAGGTTAATAGTAATAATAATAAAGATTTCCTAGTTTCCTCTTTTTGGTTTTTGATTGCATTGGTTTATGGTTGCAATGACCCCTCCGATGTATATAAAGCTCTATTCCGCTCATTTCTTCATCTCTGTCTCAGCAATGGTCAGTTCTGTTTGGTTACCTTGAACCTTCATTCATAGGCCTTATCGTGTATCTAGTGACTGTTTACCAATATTTTGGAGTGAAGAACTCTGTCCAATAGTGTCCAATGTGGGTTTCATGAGCCCGACCCCCACATCCATAGTTGGGCACTAGGAAGACAGTTACAAATGCGGACGGGCAGGGTTCTTTTATCAGCTCCTTAGAGGCCAAGCTTCTATAGGCACAGGCATTGATTTCACTTCTGAGGATAACTGGACCAGAGCTGTGAGGAGCGGTAGGTACTGAGCAAGAATTGTCTAAGGCCATGCAGAAAAAAACTAGAGCAGAATGTTCTCAGGTATCTTTCTATTTCATCTGCTGATACCCTGGCCCGAGTTGGTTGTGCTTCCATGTTGATTGGAATGGAGCAAAGAGAGTGCAAGGAATGTGGGCAGTTGGCCTGTTCTGACATCTTGGACAGCCCAGAACTTCTTAAGTGCCAGTTGCTGACTCCAGCGCATCAGATTTTATCTGAAAGCCAGTTGGGCTGAGTTTGGTGGTTTTGGACTTGGGCTGGGACAACTGGGGCTGTGGGTAACCAACACCACAGAGGGGTGCCAGAGGGGTGTGAGAAGAAGCGCTAAGCTTAGAATAGTCTAGGGTGTGTCCTTGGTTTGCAAAGTCATTGGAAAAAATAGCCATGTTAAATGGACTGAGCCTAGAATTTGCATCTAGCCTGCTGTGTTTCAGGGGTGGGGCTGGGGATAGTTGGTTTTCCTCTTTACTGAAGTCTATTCAACTACATAATGAAGTTGGGGAAAATTTGGAGGGTGGGAAGACTGAGCCATAGCTATTCCTTCCTTTCTTGCATATTCAGGCACAAATGAGTTTGCAGGGTCCTGATCCTTTGAGATCTTTACAAGTAACCATGAACAGTTAGCATGTAGATGTCTGCCAAGAACCTTCTTTACTATTTTGTGAGATTCCCTCATTGTATTTAGTCTCATGGTAAAGCTGGGCTTCACCTCTCTCCCACTAGGGAGGCCACAAAGACCCAGTCCTCCTTCTGTCCATTCCTGGGTAGCCACAGCATCAACAAATGAACAGGCTCAGCAAAGCAGAGGCTTCTGTCTTGGCATTTGACATTTGAGTGAGCAGCAATATAATGATGGAGAAGTTTCAATTCTTTCTTGAAGTTAGCAATGATGCAGCAGTAGAGACAACAATAACATCCTGGCCAGACTTTCCCTACAGAATGGTTACTGTGCTTCCTTTTCCTTGGCCCACTTGAGGGACCTCCGTTCTTGTTTGTTATTCCAGCCTGCTTCTGTCAATTCTGACAACTTTCTTTCTTTTTTTTTTTTTTATTTTTTTTTTAACGTTTATTTATTTTTGAGACAGAGAGACAGAGCATGAACAGGGGAGGAGCAGAGAGAGAGGGAGACACAGAATCTGAAACAGGCTCCAGGCTTTGAGCTGTCAGCACAGAGCCCGACGCGGGGCTCGAACTCACGGACCGTGAGATCATGACCTGAGCCGAAGTTGGACACTTAACCGACCAAGCCACCCAGGCGCCCCTCTTTTTTTTTTTTTTTTAAGTGTATTTACTTTTGAGAGAGAGAGAGACAATGTGAGCATGGGCAGGGGAGGGGCAGAGAAAGAGGGAGAGACACAGAACTCAAAGTGGGCTCCAGGCTTCATGCTATCAGCACAGAGCCCGATGTGGGGCTCAAACTCACAAAGTGTGAGATCATGACCTGAGCCGAAGTCGGATGCTTAATCAACCGAGCCACCCAGGCGCCCCTATTCTGACAACTTTCTAATACAACATCATATTGTTCAGATAGCAAAAATTAGGTTCTATTTCTTGCAAACGAAAGTATACCAACTGATAAGAATCCCACTTTCAAATTGAGAGGCAGCAAAACACAGTGGTTAAAAACGTGGACTCAGGATCTAGACTACCTGGATTTGAATCCCCAGCTTTGCCACTCACAAGCTGTGTGAACTAGCCTCTGTATGCATCAGTTCCTCATTTCTAAGTGTAGATGATTCATGGTGCCATTCTCATTGCATTGTTTTAATGCTTAAAGAGTTAATACACAAACACCTCTCAGAACAGTGCCTGGCACATAGTAAGTACATTGTAATGAACACATCTCCAGTAAAATATGGGGAGGCTTAGGGGTGCTTGGATGACTGTTGAGTGTCTGACTCTTGATATTGGCTCAGATCATTATCCCAGGGTCATGGGATGGAACCCTGCATCGGGCTCTATGCTGAGAGTGAGCCTGCTTAAGATTCTCTCTCTCTGTCTCTCTCTCTCTCTGTCTCTCTCTCTGCCCCTCTCCCCTTCTCATCTCTCTCTCTCTAAATATATATACACACACACACACACAAATATATATATATGCATATACATATATATATATATATATATATATATATATATATATGGTTTTTTTTTTTTTTGGAAGTTTGGATTGGATACCCAACCTAGATGCCTAGATGAGGCAGAAGGCAATCGAAGTTCTATCACTACTCCAGGATAGAATTCTAGTTTATGGTACACAGTAGCAAAATAGTTCATTGAAGTACAGTAAAACCTTGGTTTGCAAGCATAATTCCTTCTGGAAACATGCTTGTAATCCATAGCACTTGTATATCAAAGGGAATTTCAAGAACCATTGGCTCAGTTGTGATCATGTGACATTCGGCATCACATACTACTTGTACTGCAAGACATCGCTCCTTTATCAAGTTAACATTTATTAGAAATGTTTGCTCATCTTGTGGAACACTCTCAGAACAAGTTACTCACAACCTAAGGTTGTACTGCGTTACCTCTAATCGTCTGGAATAAAGTGCTCGTCGAGGGCAAGGCCCGGCAGCATGTTGTTTCTGCAAGTTCAAGGACTTCAGGATAAGGAAGTCACTTATCTTGGCATTTGATGATTTTTTTAAAAGAAAATGATGCACCTAAACCTCTGAATTCTCTGGCTTTTTATGAGGGATATGAAAGAATCTCTTTTTTGGTCACATCTTTAGGATTAAGATAGGTAAAAGCCAGCTTCATCAGAGAGATTTTTTTTTCCCCTTCAGATTACCAAATTATGACATCTGTTGAATTAACCAACTTGTTCCTTCAGTTGGGCGCCTGCTCAGGAAAGAAGAGGACATTGAAACCCTGGATTAGATATATGTGGCAGAATTTGGCGGCATCTTGGTACCCAGGACCCCTACCTATCCCTGAGCTTCCCCTGCACTTGGAAACAACCTGCCTGTGCCCATGTCCGAGAGAGCTACGTTACAATAATAAGCCAATTTCCCTTTTGATCTACCCTCTTTACCTCTCCCCCAGGCCCTTCTTTCCTCCAAACGTGTAATTAAATTAAATCCCAGCATACTCAAAGGAGAAAAAAACAAATCAAATCAAGGAAGAGAGAAATTTACCCCAAAATAATTGCAGGACTTTTTAAATTTATATCTGCAAAAAGTCTTTGGAATGTGTGTGGCAATGAATTTAGAGGGTCCTCATCAAACTGGACAAAACATAACGTTATATTGGACTGACGTTTTGATAAGGATGAACTTACCAGACATCCCCGTTTTTTGTGTGCTTGCTGGTATGGAATGTAATAGTTTGAGGAACTAGTTAATATATACCTGTGTTCAGTGCCGACCATCACTAAATAAAACTGAGACATACCAGAAACATTTTGGCCTAAGGTAGATCAAGGAATTTTAATTTGGGAGGGTTTAGGAAGTCTCAAGTAGATTAATCACAGTGCACCCACTCACTCCCTCAGTTGCTGGAGAGAGTCCAGAGAAATCTCCCCTCATAGATTTTGGTGAAGGAAGTGATGGCATCTTCGAGAAACACTTTGGTGGCTGTTCTATGCAGTCCAGGGATGGTAAGGAAGGTGCTGTAGTTAATATGGTCTCCCTGATTTCAATGTGATGGAAATATTCCAGGATAGGAAAAAAAAAACAAACAAAAAAAGCAAGCAGAAAACTTAATTGGTGGAGGCAGAATGAGCTTGATTGCTGTAACAGAAAGAAGTATCATCATGGTAAATAGAACGGTCTAACCCACGCGATCACTGATGGTGGTTGATTGCTCATGGGGTCCTTTGACTGTAAGGATTGGGTCCCTAATGAATTAGGATATGCTGTGCTAATAAAATGACCCCCACGTGTCAGTGGCTTAGCACTTAAAAGTTTATTTCTCATTTACACAAAGTCTGGTACAGGCCTGAGTGACTCTCTAGGGCTATCGATCATGCAGTGACTTAGAGACAGAGCCTGCTTCACTCTTGTAATCTGATTTCACAGTTTCCATGGTAAGGGAAGAGACTACATGGGGAACTAGTACCTGCTCTTCTAGGCCTCGGCCAGAAGTTACACATGTTAACTTCTGCTCACAGCCCATTGAACAGATCTGCTCTTGGGGCACCACCCAGCTACAAGAGGGCAGGGAAATGGATCGACCAGGTAGAGTGTTTGTGAGCATTCCTTTCTCTGCCAGACCTACAAAAATGAATGTAACTGAATAAGCAGAGGCCTTACTTCTTGTTATGGTGGTCACAACCTTTCACCCCTATACTCCTAAATTCAAGTTCGAAGACACCAAAACTCTTCAGTGAAAGGGACTCTGGATATACTTGAAGAAAGAGCCTATTAAAAATGTGAAGTGCAGGGGCGCCTGGGTGGCGCAGTCGGTTAAGCGTCCGACTTCAGCCAGGTCACGATCTCGCGGTCTGTGAGTTCGAGCCCCGCGTCAGGCTCTGGGCTGATGGCTCAGAGCCTGGAGCCTGTTTCCGATTCTGTGTCTCCCTCTCTCTCTGCCCCTCCCCCGTTCATGCTCTGTCTCTCTCTGTCCCCAAAATAAATAAACGTTGAAAAATAAATAAATAAATAAATAAATAAAACACACACAAAAAAATGTGAAGTGCATACTTAAAATCTTCCTCCTATCCTTCTTCAAAGGTACTTGTGGATATTTGCCATATGAGAAAGGTAACTATCTAAAGCTTTTATATATATTAGACATCAAGTATAAATGTATACTATTGCTTGGATACTCAGAACACCACAGTTACCTAACAGTCAGAATGGAGGCTTATGCAAGACAAATGACAGACTTTTGACCTAAGTCACTTCATGGTAATGGACCAATGGGAATCAAAACCTTTGTCAATTAATGGAATAAATATACCCAGCAACAATCCTCTTTTAGTCTCCTTTACCAATGAAGGAAGGGACATCATGGCAAGAAGGGACAAGAGGAAGTGTCTACACTATCTGCTTCCTACTGGAGTAATACATCAAAATAGAAACCACATCCTTATGGAAATCATGGAAGTCAGTGTCATCAACAAATATTTGGAAAAATGCAGGAGCGATGACTACAATTCACAGACCCATTTGGTTCTTTGGTTTTATCCTGCCAAGGATAGATGAACTTGGAAAATGGCAGTGGATGTTGTGAGCTTAAAAATGTATAACTCTAACTGCAGATGCTTTTCCTCTCATGGTCTCCTTATTAGAACAAATCAGTACAGCCCTTGGTATTGAGTATGGAGTTATTAATCTGACAAGGGCTTTTTTTTCTCTGCAATTTCCAACAAATGGAGGACACTGGAAGCAATTTTCTTTCAGTTCATGGGACAAGTATACACTTTTATGACTTTCTCAGAAATGTCTTAACTCTCCTTTGACCAGTACATCTCATTTTCCACTTTGCCTGGAAAGAGAGATGAATTGAGTTACAGATTTGGATGTTTGCTAATAGTTTAGCCAAATAGTTAGGGAGTTGCAAAGAGCCAAGTTTGACAATTGGTGGGATAATATTGTGTCCCATGTAACTAACCACTGAAGTTTCCCACTGTAGAGAATTAGCTAAACCTCAGTCAGCTTTCTTCTCCAGCCATTGCCATTGCAGTGCCTACTTGTGGTAAACAAAATGATGCCCCCCCCCCCCCCCCCGCCCCAGAGATACCCATGCCTTAATCCCTAGAGCCTGCAAATACATTATGTTACTTAGCAAAAAGTACTTTGCAGGTGTGGTTAAGGTTTTAGATCTTTAGATGGGAAGATTATCCCATATTATCCTGGTAGACCCAATCTAATAAAATGAGTTTCCTTAAATGTGGAGAATACTTCCTGGATGAAGAGTCTGAGTGATACAACGGAAGAGGCAGGAGAGATTGAAAGTGTGGAAGGAACTCAACCCACAATTGCTGGCTTTGAAGATGGATAATTAATTAGGGGATAAGCTAAGGAATGCAAAGGCCTCTAAATGCTGAGAACAGCCCTCAGTTGATAACCAGCAAGGAAGTGAGGACCTCAATCCTACAACCTCCAGGAATTGAATTCTGTCAACAGCAAGGAAATGGATTCTCCCCAGAGCCTCTAGAAAGAAACGCAGCACTGCTGACACTCATTTTAGTGATGTGAGATCCATGTCAGACTTCTGACCTACAGAACTGTGAGATTACAAGTGTGTGTTATTCTAAGACCTCACATTTGTGGTCATTTTTTATGGCAGCAATTGGAAACTAAAACGTTGCTCAAATTCTCATGAACAAAGCAAGTGTGTGTTGGGATTCTATTCTTTGGCACATAGTCTATGTTCTGAATAAGTGAACAATATAACAGTACTATTTCACACATGAAACCCCAGGTCCGTGTAACCATGTCAAAAGAAGCTGGTAGGAACAGAGACTAAGAATAAGGACTGTTCCTCCTCAGTTTGTAGAAGTGACAACCCTGTCATATGGTGGAGTATCATATCTCAAGGTGACTGTAGAGCCTCGTGTTGGTGGGTCAATGGCACTGCACCCTTCCATTACGATTTACAGAAAAGAATGAAGGCAATGGGCCAACCCCTATGGGATTCATTGTCCAGTCATGTCCTGTCACCCAGAAATAGCCCGATAGAACAAGGATATGGACTTTTGTAAAAAATCTGTGCCAGTCATGGAATAATCTTGGGAGATTGGACTACACAGTGCTGTGAATAAGCAACAACTTCATGATGCTATTTCCCCTACTAACGTAATCCTAGGTGCAAAACGGAAGTGAAAGGGCGTGAGCTGGGGGTGGTGAGGGGTTGTGCAAGGCTCACTGTTCTACCTAGTGATCTCCTGGATTGTTCTTAGCTTGTTTTCTGTCCTTGTAACTCCCTTGTTTAACACTCAGAGGTAGTAGCTAAGAACACACACTTAACGTGCGAGGCATTGTGCTGTGTGATTTACATGGGATAACTCATTTGGTCATCATGACAACCCTGTGAGTAAAGTGCTGTGTTGTTTCATTTTTTTACATTATGTACATTTTGTACATTAGGCAACCCAGCTGCAATGACGTAGATGGTGGGGCTGGAATTTGAACACACGCAGTTTACATTCAGTGCTCCTGCCCTGAACCACAGTGCTATATTACCTGTCAGCAGAGGAATGTTTCCAGGGAAGAACACAAAAGTTATTCCACCAAACTGGAAATTGTGATGACCTCCCAGACATTTTGGGGTTCTCGTGTTCCCAAGAGAAGATGCAAAAAGTAATTTTGCAATGTTAGAGGGGATGGTTGATCCCTAGTATCAAGATGAAATAAGGTCACTGCTGCAAAAGAGGAGCAGGGAAGAGAAAGGAAATCAATGCGAGGGCTCTCCTGAGACACCTCTAGTGGTCTCATCTGTAGCCGTGAAAATTTATGAAGGTCTCTGCAGGCAGGGTCAATCGCTCAGTTCCTTCAGAAATGAAGGCATGCGTCAAGAGCGCCACCACACCCCGAACAGAATCCCAACTAGTGAAGTTGCTAACTTAAGTCAAGGGATAGGGGCTCCTGGGTCACAGTTTGTGAGTTCCAGCCCTGCATCATTCTCTGTGCTGGCAGTGCAGAGCCTGCTTGGGATTCTCTCTCTCTCTCTCTCTCTCTCTCTCTCAAAATAAGTAAACTTAAAAACATAAATTCAAGAGATATACAAAATGGGTAATAGACAAAGGAAATCATAAAAATGAACTACAGGATCATAAGCAGCTATAGAAAGCAACAGATACAGGCATCCCTGCTTTTTAAAAGTTTGCATCAGGCTACTTTGCTTTGATGAAAGACCTACATTAGTACCTGTTTTCATGAACCTGCAAGAAATCCAGAGAGTTTTTTCACTTTTACAATAAAGGGAAACAGCAAACATAGCATCCAGTGTTTGTTTTGCGGCGAACGCCATAGAGAGAACGGGCACCCCGAGCATGGAGAGTGGCCCTGCCCAGTTCACTCAGGTCAGCATCAAGCCGCCGTAGCTTTGAACTGTGTCTGTGAGCACCTGTGCTTAATCTCGGTTTATTTTGTGCATCCATTAGCATGATGTGTCCTAAAGCATCAGAAAACCCTAAGTACAAATGTTAAATAGGGCTTTTTTTATGAAGGGAGGACTAGGATGGTTTTTCTAGCTGCAGGCCACTAGAGCTCCCCACTCTGTTGTTTTGCAAAGTAACCAAAATCATGGCTTTCTTATGTCACCCTTTTTGAGATAGTTCTCTTCTGACCTCCTCCCTCACTCTAATGTTTATCAGTGGCTCTATGATTTCTACTTTTATTGTAAATGTTTCCCCTTGTTCTTTGGTGATATCCTCACTTTTAGATTTCTTTAAATTGGGGAAATTAAGGGAAAAATAAAAACACCTTTGCTTCTGTCACCATCTTCTTTTTAGAAACATATTAGATAAGTACATAGACAATCACCTATGACTCTGAATTCACCTGTCGTCTTGTTACTATGTCATAAGTTGTCCTCCACAATAGAGAGCAGCAGAGAGCCTCCTATGCCCTGCTAAGGAGTTGGGGCTTCATGCTGTGGGCTATTAAGAGGCAATGGATGGTTTTCAAGAGGAAAATGGCAGGACTGGATTTGCAACTCTAAAGATAATGATCTGTGATGGATGTGATCAATATGGCAGATGGGTGTCCCACGTCCATCCCACCCTCTCTATAGTGGGCCTTCCTGTATGTTAGATGGTAAAATACTAAAAAATACGTTTCCCAGGCTCTTTCAGGTGTATTTTAAGATTTAGGTTCAGGCAATTACATCAACGCATGCAAGATCTAGAAGGCAGAGGTGGGACTACCTCACAGGTGTCTGTTGTCTTCTGCTGGCAAGCAGGGCCGTGACGTATGGCACTTGTGCAACACGTTCCAGAATCCATTCGTTAGCTTCTTGGATGCCAAGATATTGAACATAGGGCATCCCCCCTGCCCCTTTTTTCCCCATATGCTCTAGCAGGATAGATGTGGCTTTTGAGACAACAGTCATAATGGTGGTAATATCCTGGTTCCTGGACTTGACCAAAAATGGCATGTCCCAAAAACCAAACATTCTAGGGTTTTTTTTTTTTTTCTCAATTCCATACTTCTAAGATTGGGCAGCTTCCAATCCTAGGAATCACCTTCCCGGGTGGATAAATTCTGCAGGATTTTACAATTCTTTCTAGAAGCCCAGTCTAAAACATGCTCCTCCAGACTTTTCAGCACTACCCAACTCTCAATATCTTATCTATTCTTTCTTTTATTTGCTTTAAGAGAGATATTATGGTTTTTGTCTCCACAGAGACAAAGTTTCTAGGAAATCAAGAATAGGAGTGTTACAGGAGCAGGATCAGGGTAATCAGGAAAGTCTCCATAATCTATAGAGGATGGGCACCACAACTTGAAAGATGGATAGGAATTGAATAGACAGGAGGATAGTGGGCATTTCAAGCTGGGGTGGTCGCTTTTAGCAAGTGCTCAGAGACCAAATTATCATTATTTTTGTGTGGGACAACAAGGAAGCCAGACTAACTGTAAGGAAGGATATGCACAGAGGACCTATAGGGTATAATATTTTAATTTTGGAAATCCTGAATTTATCTTAATAAAGTTGATTCATCTTGTTTCCATGGAAGGTTAGACATTATGGGGCTCCAGAGCCACCCCTTCTGTGGCACCCCCACCGATAGCAGACAATTCATACCAAACATGACCCTTTTTTGCTATAACCAGACTGTCTTCAAATTCTCACAGAGCTCCAAACAGTTATTAACAGTCAATAGGACTGGACATGAGAAAAAGAATCTACGAGTTGTACCCAGGGTAATGAATGCTCTTCTACAAATACTAACAGTTATAATAAAATACTAACATACTCTGTTTATTTATTCACATAGTTTATTGTAAACACAATTAACAGTCTCATTCTTCTTAGACACAACAATAATGATTCAGCGCTTGAACTCTTAAAAGAGCAACATATAGTTGTCCGTGACTAAATACAATTTTCAGAAGGCATAAGCAGATTGTGTCAATAGTCTGTCCCCGTGACAGACTCTGAAGTGCCTCTAATTCTTATAAACATTTCCATGCACTGTGTTAAGTTCAAAATAAGTGACACGTGTTTAGCATTACATGTTGTAGAAACTCTAAGATTAATTTCAAAAAGATCAAATAAATCAACACTCAGAGATGCATGTAATTCTTATAAACATTCTTTGCATCCTCATCCCCTGTCACTGCCAACATTTATAAACCGAACCAACTATAGGCTTGCCAGTTCACTGGCTGTAGTGATCCCTTGAACACTAGGCCCCACCATTCCCTGGAAAGCGTACTTCACCATTGGAAAATGACAGACTTGTCATCCTCGCTGGGGCTTCAGTTCTTGGGATAACAGATGACAAAAATATATACATATGTATATATATATATATATATATATATACACACACACATATAGGTATATATATTTACATATCCATATATACATATACATGTGTATATATATATATACACATATGTTTATATATATATGCACACATATATATGTATACATATACACATATATATGTGTATTTACGTATACATATATATGTGTATATATATATATATGTAAAATCCTGCAGAATTTATCCACCTAGGAAGATGCTTCCTAAGATTGGAAGCTTCCCGATCTTACAGGTAAGGAATCAAGAAAAAATCCTAGAACGTTTGGTTTCAGGACAAGCCATTTTTGGTAAAGTTCAGGAATTATGATGTTACCATCATTACAATATGTATATTGTATTATATATAATATATACATTTTATATTTTATATCTTATGTATAATATACACACACACATATATAAATATATACATATAATATATATATATTTTTTTTTAATGGACTCTGGAGTCGGAGTGACCTTACTCCTAGATATGAAGGGATTGATAAGTCCTAGGAGGGATAATGGAGTCCAGAAAATGAAATTTTAAACTTCTTTGGGAGTAGCCCCACTAAGTGGGAGTGTGGTGACATTTCCTTACAAGGTATCCTGGAGGGTGTGCCATACAGGGATGGAGCCTGTAGAGTGCCAATGCATGAGTCTGAGCATCTTCTCTGTGGGAGTTATGTGTGAAACCATGTGACCGGCTCCAAAGGAAACAGTTCACAGGGAGAGAGGAGCCTTTGGGGATCTGTGACTGCAATCCCCTCCCACCTCCACCACTACAGCCCTAGACCGTCACCACCCCCCACCCACGGTCAACCCAGCACCCTTCTGCCTGGTGAGCCTGGGTCCATCCTTGCTCTTCCTACAAAGTATTTCCAACACCGAAGCCCCAAGGTAAATCAGATTGTGTCATTCTTGTGTCTTGCTCGAGGCTCTCAGATGGCTTACGCATCATTTAGAGCAGTGTTTCTTAAACCAGTGGGTATCAGAATCACCGGAGGGCTCGTGAGAGCACAGATTTCCTCACGGCAGTCTTCACCTCCTTCGATTCTTTGTCTACACATGCCTCCACCAGGACCTCCCTGACCATCCTGCTTAAAACTGCCCATTTTTTCCCACCTTAACATCTTATTTCCCATTGATGATTTTTTTCCCATAACACTTACCACTGACATGCCATATTTTACTTATTGACTTACACACTTTTTTGTCTTCTCATCCACCAACTTGCACTAAACCATAAGGCCTCTCAGAATGGGAGGCTTATCAATTTGAAAGATCTGTTTGGTTTGCTATTATATCTCACATCTAAAGGAGGTCCTGGTGCCTAATAGGTGCTCAATATTTGTTTATCAAATAAGTAATGAAGTCCAAGAGACAAAAGGAAAATTTGGGTAAGTTTAAGTTCCGTAGAAGCCAAGCTAGAAAATAATTTCAAAAGGAGATTTCAAGATAAATAATAATATTATGTGCAGCAAAGAGTCTGAGTTAGATGGGACACTGAGGAAATGTCCTTTATACCTAGTACTTTTTGTATCTCATTAAAAAATTCTTCCTTACCTTGAGTTCATGAGGGTACTCTATTTTATCATCTAAAAGCAATATAATTTTTAAATTTATTCTTTTAGTCAGAAGAAAGTGCTAAGAAAAATGTATGGGGAAGTCCCACGCATCCTTCACCCAGCCTCCCTCAATGTCAGCACTTTGCATGGCTGGAGTTCATTATTACAACCAGGAAATTGACATTACCACAATCTATACAACATACTCAGATTGCACCAGCTTTGCATGCACTCATTTATGTATCTATGCATATGGGTGTGTATTTGTATTACCCTTTACAATGTTATCAAATGTGTAGCTTCATGGAACCACCACCACAATCAGTGTACTTAACCATATCATCATCGCAAGACTCTCTAATGCGTCCCCTTTACAGGTATCCTCCCTCCTTCCATCCTTATCTCTGGGTAACCATGAACCCATTCTCTATCTCTGTAAGTATGCTATTTCATGAATTCTATTTAAATGGAATTATGAAACACATATTCTTTAAACAATGGCTTAAAAAAAAAAACTCAGTATAATTTCCTTGAGGCTCATCCAAGATGCTACAGTATCAAGTTCACTGCTTTTCACTGCTGATAGTAACCCATGACATGAATGTAACTACAGCTTATTTAATCTTCCATTTAACTAAGGACATTGGGTAGTTACTGGTTTGGGGCTATTACAGATACAGCTGTTCTGAATATTCTTGTACAAGCTTCTGTGTGAAAATGAGTTTTCAGTTCTCTAGAGTAAATGCCTAAATGTAGGGTCCAATGTAAGTCTACTTTTTTGTTTTAAAGAAAATGCCAAATTATTTTCCATAGTGGTTGTACCACTTTACATTCCTACCAGCAATATACCTGTGAACCAGTTTTTCTACATCGTTGCCGGTATTTGGTGTTATCACTTTTGTTTACTTTAGCCATTTTGATAGGTGTGTAGTGCTAGCTCATGGTTTTAATTTGCATTTCTCTCCTGGCTAATAATGTCAGACATCATGTTCTTATATGTCATCTGTATATGCTCTTTGAGTAAATGTCTGTTCATGGATTTTGCCCATTTCCTACTTGGATTGTTTTTTTTAATGTTGAGTTTTGATAGTTATTTATGTATTCTGGATACAAGTCCTTTGTTAGACATGTGGTTTGCAAATATTTTCTTCCAGTGTGATTTATTTTTTTGTCCACTTAATAGAGTGTTTTGCAGAGCAAAAGTTTTTAATTTTCATGAGGCCAATTTATTACTCTTTCCTTTTACAGATTTTTCTTTTGATAGTTGAGTCTAAGAACTCTTCGTCTAGGTTTAGAACCCAAAGGTTTTCTGCTTTGCTTTTTACCTAGAATTTGGTCATTTTGCAAAATTCATTTTGCCTTGATACCTGTATATAAGATGTGTGGTTTAAGTCAAGGTCTATTTTGTGTAGAGGGTAGCTCCAGCACCATTTACTGAAAAGGCTATCCCTTCTCCATTAGTTGCTTTTGCTTTGTTAAAAATTGGTTAGATATTTTTGTGTTGATCTATTTCTGGGTTCTTTATTCTGTGGCATTGATCTATGTATCTATCCCTCTACTAGTACTGTGTTTCTTGAATATTCTAGCCATATAGTAAGACTTAACATAGGAGAGGGTCTCTCCACTTTATTCTTCTTCAAAATTGCTTTGGCTACTCTGGAGCCTTTCTCTTTCCATAAATATTTTATTTTATTTTATTTTATTTTATTTTATTTTATTTTATTTTATTTTATTTTATTTTATTTTTTTAACGTTTATTTATTTTTGAGACAGGGAGACACAGCATGAATGGGGGAGGGTCAGAGAGAAAGGGAGACACAGAATCGGAAACAGGCTCCAGGCTCCGAGCTGTCAGCACAGAGCCCGACGCGGGGCTCGAACTCACGGACTGCAAGATCACGACCTGAGCCGAAGTCGGATGCTTAACCGACTGAGCCACCCAGGTGCCCCGTTTCCATAAATATTTTATAATAAGCTTGTCTGTGTCTACAAAAAAAAAAAGCTTGCTGCCACCAGATTCAAGGTTGACCCTGCTTTTCTTTAGAACTGAAAAATAATGGGGCTCCTGGGTGGCTCAGTTGGTTAAGCGTCCGACTTCAGGTCAGGTCACGATCTCATGATCTGTGAGTTCGAGCCCCGGGTTGGGCTCTGGGCTGATGGCTCAGAGCCTGGAGCCTGCTTCCGATTCTGTGTCTCCCTCTCTCTCTGCCCCTCCCCCGTTCATGCTCTGTCTCTCTCTGTCTCAAAAATAAATAAATGTTAAAAAAATTTTTTAAAAAAAGAACTGAAAAATAAGTGATCCTCTGTCATTCAAATTGGTGGTCTTTTATAGATAATGCATCCTTTCTTTCTGGCTGTTTTTAAGATTTTTTTTTTCTCCTTCATTAGCTTTCAGAAGTTTAATTATGATGTGTTTTTTTATGGTTTTCTTTTGGTTTATCCTATTTGGGGTTCACTTAGCTTCATGGATCTGTAGGTCTTTGCCTTTCACCTCTTTGGAAAGTTTTCAGCTATTATTTCTCTTTGAACTCC
The DNA here is from genome assembly GCF_022837055.1 of Prionailurus viverrinus. Taxonomy (NCBI): domain Eukaryota; kingdom Metazoa; phylum Chordata; class Mammalia; order Carnivora; family Felidae; genus Prionailurus; species Prionailurus viverrinus. The sequence continues at coordinate 13,904,444 of NC_062570.1, read as the reverse complement.
AATATGAATCCAACAATATGATTTGTTACATAAATCCCTGAGACTATTCTTTTTTTTTTCAGTCTATTTTCTCTTGATTGTCAGATTGAACAAATTCTATTGATTTATCTCCAAGTTCATGGATTCTGTGCTTTGTCATCTGCACTCTGTATTTGATTCCATCCAGCAAGGTTTTTTTTTTTTTAAAGTTATTGTATTTTTGACTTTTATAATGTCTGTTTGGTTCTTTTTTATAACTTATATTTCGTTGCTGAGATTTTCTATCATTTTTATTACTTCAAGATAATTTATAATTGATTACTGGAGCAGTTTTATGGGAGTTGCTTTAAAATTCTTGTCAGATAATTCCAACATCTTGGGACTAGCATGTGTTGATCGTCTTTTCTCTTTCAAGTTGTGGGTCTGTTGGTTGCTTAGTAGGAAGAATAATTTTTTATTGTATTCCAGACATTTTGGTTATTACGTTAGGGGACTCTTGATCCCATCCAAATTTATTTTAGCGGAAAGTTACCCTTTTAAAGTTTAGCATATGCGTTCTGCCCTACTTGTGTGACTTCAGTTCTAATGAAACTTTAGTTTTCTGAGTCCTTGCAACATTACTTGGCTTGCTTTGTTTCTTCTTGTGCTGTGAGGACACTTGTTCAAAGCTCAGTACTGTCTAGAGTGGCAGAAGTTACTTCCTAAAGCCGCCTGCTATTACTGGGAGACATTTGCTAGAAAAGAGAAAAACCCTTGGCCTGGGTGTCTTTTGCCACTAGGTTGAAGACAGAGAGACATAGGGTTTCACCGCTGCTGCTGTTGGAGGGGATAACCCACCAGCGCTCCAGTTGTGCAGCAGGGAATGGGACAGCCTAGGGCTTCACTGCTGCACATGGATTAGGCCACTCACTGAGCCTGGTTTATGGAGCCCAAGCTGGATGGTCTGGGGATTTCCTGCTGCCGTTGCAAGCCAGTGGAACCACCCGCCAGGGTCCCGGTTGTGGAGAAGGGGTTGAGGTGGCTGTTTACCCTGCTGGATCCCCAAGCATGGAGCAGAAATTCAGGTCCCCCCCTAGGTCTCTCTTGGGATTAACCTTTTTCTTGGCCTTTTGCCAAAGACAGAAGGCTCCCCCCCCACACACCTTTTTTTTTTCTTTTTTTTTTTTTATTTCCTATGTCCACCTGACAGTGGTTCTGGGTTTTAGGCTTCTCCGGTGCCCAGTTCAAGGGTAGGTGAGAAATAGAAAGAAAACCCAGGGAACTCACCCACCAATAGTCATTGCTCAAGTCCTGGGGTCTCTAGCCAGTCTGCCTTTTTCTTTCCAGCTTTCAGAGTTATTTTTATCATTTTCTACTTAATAATTTCTGGGTATTTAGTTATATTTGGAGAGGAGGAGCAGGGAAAAAGCCAATCTATGGTATCTTGTTCTGGAACTGAAATTCCAGAAAGCAATATAATTTTGACTTCATAACCAGGTCTTTAATCTATCTGAAATTGATTTTGGTGTATGATATGAGACAGATATCTAATTTCTTTTTCTCTCATATGGATATCCAATTGTCTTGGCACCATTTTTGAAAAGTGTGTCTTTTATCTAATGCTCTGTGGTGCTCACGTCTGTGCTGTATGAAGGGTCTGTTGCTTGGCTTGCTCTCGTACGCCATTGCTCTGTTTTACTATCCCTGCAGCAACACAGCACACACTTAAGTATCCTATCTTTATAGTAAATATTCTAACACATTTTTAAAATGTATATTTATTTTGCATCCAATAAACTTGTTAAAACTCTTATTCACTTTTAAAATGTTTCTGTGGATTTGGGGGAGGGGGAGAGTAGGGAGAATTTTCTATGCAGGGCTATATCATTTTTAAATGATGACCTTTTATTTCCCTTTTCAATCATTTGGTCGGGGGAGGTTCTTTTCGTGCTGGCCAAAACCTCTAGTGCAGTGTTGAATTGATGGAAGCGGAGTTGTGTAATTTCTTGTCTTGTTTTTGCTCTCAAAAGAAAAGCTTTTAGAGCTTCACTGTTAAGTATGGTGTTTGCTATAGGTTTTGGTAAATATAGTCTATGAAAAGAAAGAGGTTTCCTTCCATTCCTACTTGGCTAAGTGTTTTCTTATTATCATGAATGGATAATAAATTTTGCAAAAAATGAAGGAATAGGAAAAGACATGTTATGCTAACACTGGTTAAAAGAACACTGTAGTGCTTATATTAATACCACACCATGTAGATTTCATAGCAAAGAATATTACCATGGAAATTATTTTCTTCTTTTTCTTTTTTTTTTTCCTGTTTTTTTAAGAGAGGGGGAAGGGAGGGGTGGAGGGAGAGAGAGAGAATATTGAGAGGCTCCCCAGAGTGGAGCCCAAGGTGGGGCTCAATTCCACGACCGTGAGATCATGACCTGGGCCGAAATCAAGAGTCACATGCTTAACCGACTGAACCACCCAGGTGCCCCAGTTATTGCCTTCTTGAAATACTTTGTTTCTGTTTTCCTGCGTGACCAATAGATTCTTAAAAATACAAGATGTGTACTTAAACTATCAAAGCCAAATATGAATATCTTACCAATATCAGACAATATAAAGACCTTAGAACACAATACAGTATCTCCAATAATTCTACATTTTTATAAATTTAAACTGCAAGACTACAGGGCCACCTGGGTGGCTCAGTCTGTTAAGTGTCTAACTCTTGATTTTGGGTCAGGTCATGATCTCACGGTTTGTGGGATTGAGCCCCATGTCAGGCTCCACACTCAGCATGAACCCTGCTTGCGATTCTCTCTCTCTTCTCTCTCTGCCCCTCCCCCTGCTCATGCTCTCTCTAAAAAAAATAAACATTAAAAAAAAAAACTGCGAGACTACATTGTTATTGTTTTGTACATTCAACATTCATGTGGATTTACTCACTTATTGAGAACCTTCCTCCCTCTTGATTCCTTTCTGCATTTCATGCCTTCTATCTGGAATCATTTTCTTTCTGCCTGAAATACATCATCTGGAATTTCTTTTACTGAGGGTCTATTGAGGACAATTCTGCTTTGCTTACCTGAAAATGTCCTCATTTATCCTCATTGTTGAAAGATATTTTTACTGGGTATAGAATTTTTCATTAGCTATCAAATTTTGTCAGTGTATCGAAGCCATGATTCTTCTGTAGACTAGCCTCCTTTATTATTGTTGAGAAGTCAGCAACTAGTCTAACTCGACCATTTGGAAACGATCTGCCTTTCTTTCGTGACCATTATTAAGAGTTCCTTTTTTTCTCTGGTGTTCTCTGATGTAGCTAAGTGTTTTCTTTGTCTGAATTGAGATTTATAAGGATTCTTGAATTTGTGGATTCACGACATTCATTGGTCCTGAAAATTTTTATCCATCCTTTCTTCACCTGTTTCTTCTACTCTGTCTTCTCTCTCCTCTCTTGAGATTCAGATTAAATTTATGTTATCCTCTCTTCTTCCATCTGTATGTAACTTAACTACCCTTTGGCATTCTGTACTTTTTTTGTCTCTTCGTGACGTACATAGTCTGTTTTCTTCTGGCATGTTTTCCAGCTTACTAATTTTTTTCTCTAACTTTGTTTAATCCTGCAGTGAAATTCATTCTTTGGATTTTTAATTTGGGCAGTTGGATTTTTCATTTTCAGAAGTTCTTTTTTAATAAAAAATGTAACGAGCCAATCTTTATCATTTCCTGCTCGTACACATTTATTCGCACTTCTTTCTTATTTCCTTAAACAGTGTGACGGATGCTGTGCTGCCATGCCCATCTGCCTTTCAGGACTAAGGAATGAATTTACTCAGCTGATGGGAATCTTACTATCTGACAGTCTCTTTGAAACTTGCCCTGGTTGAAAAGAAATTACTTCCAGAGGTGATCTATCGCTAAAGACTGGTTGTCATGAGAATTTAAAGACCTGACTCCCTATCTCCAACTCAGGGCATCTCTGATGGGCCATCCTAGCTTCAGAGCCCCTCCTGCTATTGGCTGAAGCCATGGTGACCAGCCTGACAGCTCCCTCTGCCCAATCCTGCTTTCTTTCCTTCCCCCATCAGGTGTTGACACCCAGCAAACCTTCTAAACTCTAATGTCCATCTCAGAGTCATCCCAGCTTCCCTGAGAATCTAAGCCGCAACACAGAGTAAGCATAAGTTACAGTGTAATGTATGTCTGATCATTTTAATACTAAAGTCCCTGCAGGTACATTTCTATTGTTTTTTGTTTCTCCTTTTTGCACTCATTATGGCTTTTTTTTTCTTTTGACTTGGTTATCTATGATTTTATGATACCTGTTATATTTTAAATAATTATTTGTAATATTTGAGGTTCAAGGATAAAATGGAGACAATTTCCATTGCTTCCTCCAAGTGCCATGAATCGGTATAGGGCCACCTCATACCCAGTTCATGCCCTGAGGATCCCTGAACCCAGGAGACATGAAACGGAACTACAAATCTGTAAAAAGGCTGGATTCCTTTTGGTTCATATTTATACCAGCTTGTGGAACACAGTACCTATTAGACTTCAAACCTCGTACAGGTCTTAGATTTTGATTTCTGTCATCTTCCATCCATAAGGACTTCAAACAAAAGTTCAGAATTCCCCAAATTGGTCAATGCTTTTTAAAAATTTTTTAATGTTGGGGCACCTGGGTGGCTCAGTCAGTTAAGCAGCCGACTTCGGCTCAGGTCATGATCTCGCAGTCCGTGAGTTCGAGCCCCGCCTCGGGCTCTGTGCTGACAGCTCAGAGCCTGGAGCCTGTTTCGGATTCTGTGTCTCCCTCTCTCTGACCCTCCCCCATTCATGCTCTGTCTCTCTCTGTCTCAAAAATAAAATCAATGTTAAAAAAAATGTTTAATTTTTTTAATGTTTATTTAATTTTTTAGAGAGAGAGAGAAAGAGAGCAAAAGAGAGTGGGGGAGGGGCAGAGAAAGAGGGACAGAGAATCCGAAGCAGGCTCCAGTCTCCACATTGTCAGCACAGTGCCCAATGCTGGGCTTGAACTCACGAACTATGAGGTCATGACCTGAGCTGAAGTTGGCCACTTAACCAACTGAGCCACCCAGGCGCCCCTGGCCCATGCTTTTAAAGCAAAAATGTCTTCTGTGTGATCTTTACCTCTCACATTTTCCCTTAATTAAATTTCTTGATAATTCCATGCTATCTTGTTACCTATTTGATACTTGAGGAGGACTTGTAGTTTTTTCTCAGTGGCTAATTAGAGCCAAATAACCTATCCCACTTTTATGGGAAGCTAAAATAACCTGTCCCATCCAATTCATGCAGGCATTTTTGGGAGTATGAAATATCAAAGAGTGGCAGGGAAAAAATTCAGATAGCCAGAATGGAGCAGTGGCAACCAGTTTGCCTTTTTTTTTTCCCCACAAAAAGACTGTAAGCTTCCTTCTGATTTCAAAATAAAAGAGCACCAAGATGGGTGAGTGATGTCTGCCATGGTCACAGGAGGTGGTGAACCACAGGAGGGGCAATCCTTGGACTAGATGATTCTGAAAATTGCTTCCACTTGTATGGGCGTCTGAATTCATGAATATGAAGAGCCGTCTATCCCCTGAACTTAAGCCACTCCTCTGAACTTGAGCCACTCCCTTCATTTTATAAACTGCTCAGCCTGAGTTTACGGCTCCCCATGCTTTCATTTGAAGCAGATTCCCAGATTCTCCCACTGCTTTACCACGTGCGTCACAAACCATAGCCAGTTAGACTCTTTGTCGACCCCTGCACATGCTTGCAGCTTTCCGTCTCCACCAGCTTGACTCAGACTCACTGCTCAGGACACTTCCTCCCCATCTGCACACACAGAAATTCTGGACGTTCCTCTAACCTAGTTCAAATGTCACCTCCTCTGCAGAGCTCTCTTTGCTCCCGCTATGGAGCGGGCTCCTTCTTTTGATCTCTCAAAGCATCTGAAACCTTTCCAGCCACCTTTACCTTTCTCTCTCTTTTTTCCACGTTATTTAAGGTCTTTGTTTAATCTCCTGTCCTATATTGTTAGATGCAAGAAGCTCAGGCTGGGACTGTTTTACCTTTGTATCTGACATAGCTAAGTCCTCAGTGCGTCCTCGTCCACGGAAGAATGAAGGAGAAAAGTCCTATTCTCTCATGTTATATGTCCTTCAGACTTTGGCGGGGGGGGGGGGGGGGGGGGGGGAGGCTGGTGCTCGCATTCCAAGGAGTAACTGCAGATCCTCTGAGCTATGCCCACCTCTCTCTGAGGTTCCAGGACAGCTGTTTGTAGGACCTCATACGGGAGCACAGAAGGTGGGACCAGGAGTCGCGTAGCTGTTTCTAGAGGCCAGACATGAAGGCGGGAGCAGGGCATGCCTGGTTTGCCGTCACCCACCAGCAGCAGGGCTGGCCAGGCCAAGCGTAGTTGAGCATTTAAAATACATTAAAGGCCTGCTCCCTTTGAAGTTGGAAACTATCTCTATTTAATCAGAGAGAAACAACTTTTCAAAAGATTTTTTCCCCTCTTTTTTACCTTCAGCTTGCTGGCTTCTCCTGTGGTTAGTAGCATGAATAAAACATGCATATCCCAATTAAATCTTGATTTAATTTCACTTCTTTGCAAAGCTGATGAACTCGAGTGCTTTCATAAAGACACTGAGCATTAGCATTCTTTTGTTATGCACAATCCATTCCGAGGAACAAGGGGCTAAAAATAATCAGGCGCCTCTCTCCTGGCCTTGCCAAGCTCTCAGTGAGTTAGGGAGAAAGGAAAACACATGCATGCACACACACACACACACACACACACACACACACTCACTCACACATCTCCAGCCAGGCTAATCCTCCCTGCGGAGACCCCTGGTAACTGTGGAGAATGAGAGCCGCTTTTGACCACAAGGAGCATCTTTGGGTTGGAAGAGAAGCACAGTCTACAAAAATGACTGAGTGACTCTTGGACACTTCACCTGGAATAAACAGTAGGCCATGGTGATCTGAGAGCTCCTTCCTTCTCCTGCTTCAGACGAGGCACCAAAAGCAGAAAGTTCTGGGCCAACCTATACCATCCCAGAGGTCTGACTGAGCTTCTTGGTTAGCCACTTTCTTTTGAGTTTGAAAAATACAGGGGCACCTGGGTGGCTCTGTCAATTAAGCATCTGACTTCAGCTCAGGTCATGATCTCACAGTCCATGAGTTCGAGCCCCGTGTCGGGCTCTGTGCTAATAGCTCAGAGCCTGGAGCCTGCTTCTGATTCTGTGTCTCCCTCTGTCTCGGCCCCTCCCCCACTCATGCTCTGTCTCCCTCTCTCTCTCAAAAACTAAATAAACATTAAAAAGATTTTTAAAAGAAAAATACAAAGTTCCCCCATAAGTTTGTATTCATTTCAAAAAATAAATCTGTGTTAGATACTGGGAGGAAATAGGTGAACATGTTTATCAGTGGCTATTCCCGGATTATGGATTGTTTTTTTGTATTATTCCTGATATTTTATAGTTTCTGAACTCTCCTTAGTGTAAATATATTTTACAATAAGAAAAAGTGATTATTTTAAAGAGACAGATTTATTGAACCACCTTCCTAGATTGAGGAGGAACAACTATCTAAGAAATGGCCCCTAACTTCAAGGAGTTTTTACGCTCCTTGAGGTAACTAATAATAAAGACTGAATATAGAAGCCTCAGTTCTAAGCTGTGCAGAAGCTCGCAGCAATTAAAGAACTTCCAGAGGAGGTGACACTAGAAACCTATAGATCTCCGGGTTTGAGAGACTGTAGGAGTCATGTAGACCAACTCTACTCTTGGTGATTAAATTTCACCTTCATCAGCCCCCCTGAATGACCCACTGGTGAACATCGTCAGTTCCTGACCAGAAACTTGATACTCTTCAAGTCATTCTGCTCCATATTTTGGTTTCTTCCACCACCTGGAAGATCTGTCTTACATTGAGCTGAACTGTTTCCCTGGTGGCTCTGATTTTGCCTCCTGGGGTCACATGTACTAGATGAGCCACCTCTTCCAGAGCACAGCTCTTTGATTTTACATCAGCTTTTGACGTCTTTCTTTTCTCTTGTCTTCTTTTCTTGACTGAACAATTATAGTTTCTTCAACCACACCTCAAATGGTATGACTTCCAACTGATAAGGGCTTTGAAAAATGGGCCAAATACACACAAAATGAGAGAAGAAAGAATGGACTTTCTCAGCAAGGAAAATGGTACAGACAAGACGTAGATTCTGAGTGTGTGGACTGATCTAGAAGAAACCAGTCTACTGGGGCTGAGTTTAATGAGGGCCTTGATGAAAGGTACAGGTGAAGAGGTAGGAGGGAGGTCTCTGGGGAAAACCTGGGTTGTAAACTGATTCTGGCTGTAGCACCACACCCCACTCACTGAACAATTTCTTTCGTTCCAAGAGGGGCCTGCTCTGGGATTCAGGGGATCTCTTTGCAGCCAGGTGCTCCTGCTTCATGACCGCCCAGGTCATGTGGATCCAGTAGGGGAGAGCCAGGGAGAAGAGGGCAGTGGTGAGATGCTCAGTGTTTGGTTACTGCAGACAGTCTTTCTCTCAGCTGCTGCCTTTCCCTGTGATCTGACCAGCAAATAACAGATAGTACACAGCCAGCCTGTGGAGAAAGACTCCCTGAGTCCTCCATATTGTCGGGAATACATCTGTCAGGTTGGCTAAACTGGAGGTGGGGTTGTAGAGCTGAGGTCTCAAGAGCCCGTCCATGAGATAGAGGTCATTTTCAGGGTTTGTGCATGGAGCATCATGGGAAAGAAGAGGGGCCACAGAAGCATGACAGACCAGGGCAGGCAAGGGACAGAGATCGGGGGTGCAGAGAAGGGGTCGGGGGACACACCTAAGGGTGATTCCCACCTGGGAAGTCACCCCTCACCCTCTGACTCCTCCAATCACATGGAGCCGTAGTGACTATCCAAGGATGTAATGGACGCAGTGACAACGGTGCAAAGGCTGTACGCACTCAGCTCATCATAGTGGTGAAAAAGGCAAGCATGGCATGTGGGGAACCTGCAGCAAAGTACCGGGGAAGTAGCCTGACTGGGGCCCATCCATCCCCTTCCCCCACACCTGGCTCCATCCTATACAACAAGAAACTTTGTGTGCATGTGTGTGAGGACCCCAGACCACAGGTCTGAGCTCCATCTGCTTGTCCTGCCTTCAAAATGCCAGTCTTTGGCTACCCTCAAGTCAAAGGGTGGGCACCAAAAGACCTTGAAAAGAGGACTGTGCAGACCCTGGAAGTGAGATCAGGGCTATTTAAGAAGGAAATCTGGGTGCCCCGAGGACCTAAAACTTGGTCTTGAATGAGGGGCGTGCGATCTGGGTGGTCTCATCCTGTGAATCCCAAAGATGTGGGGACAGTAGGATGGGAGAAAGGCCAGTACCATCACCCTGGAAGCATGGAGCCCAGGGCCTGCCTGCACAGGGCTAAAGACAGTACTGATGACAAGTCTGGTGACCGGAAAACAATGAAGTAGAAGGAGCAAAGACTTTGGAACCACACAGGTCTGGGCTCAGATTCTAGCTTTAACACTTACCTCCTTCATCCTCCTTTAACCTCTTGGAATCACAGGCTCCTCCTGGACAAATCTGGGACTGCACACCTGCCTTGTGAGCTAATGAGATAGTGTTAGAAAATTCCTGCCATGTATCCATAAGTGATGGTCATTGTTGCCTTTAACATGAAGACGCACATCAAGGGACAGCCAACTCAGAGCAGTGACAAGACAGAGCAGAAGTCTTGGGGGAGAGGCAGGCTGAGTTTCCTTTGGGTGTTGAAGACCCTGCGGTAAGTTCAAGTCTGCCCAGCCCAGATTCTGAGACCACACCTCAGAGGCCTTTGAAATTGCTCTGCATTATTTCATTTCATCAGGCTCCTGCTTACTGTTCAGTAAGACAAGTCTGCTGCTGTTTCAAATCTCCCAGACTGTCCCCCACCCTCCACGTTGCACAGACCACATTAGAGCTTTCTCGCACACAGGCTGCTCAATCCAAGCCTCAAACAGCTCATGCCAATAAACCGGTTCCCAAGACCCAGGAGGTGCACACTGTGGGAAATCTACATGCTCATAAAGAGACAGGACTGCTAATATGCTTACAGGTCGGGGGTCTTTCTCCCAAATTCAGATGAGATATTGCCACAGTAAAGGAAAATTGCTCAGACCTATCTTCCAAGCACGGACCAAGGAGGAATCCCCAAGACTTGGCTGACATAGCTCGTAAATCTCCCGCATTTCTGTTTGTCCCAACCTCCATCATCTCAAACAACATGTGGGGTTGTCACATTTTAAGAAAATAAATAAAATGAAATTATAGATTTGCTTTTGTGATCCTGATGTGCAGATTACATGTTATTACGTTATGGATCTCACACCCCTCAATGCATTTGCACTATGGTATGATTATTGGATTTTGATGTATTGCCAACATCAGACCCAAATAAATATTTTTCTGTACTAAGTGATGCTGGGAAGGAAGGCACTTCTTAATCATACCAGCTTATTTAGGTGGTTTAGTAAGAAATGAAAGGAAATCAAAGTGAAGAAGAATAAAAACACCAAGTCCAGTCTTCCATGGCAAGTCTTGCGCACATCTAGTTCCCTAAACCCTAGAAAAATAAGCAGAGACCAAAATGAGGCCTGGAGCCTGCTCTGATTCTTAGTGTGATTCATGCATTCATTCCACAAATGTTTACTCAACACTCACTATGTTCCAGGCACTATTCTGGGTATCAGGGGGTAGGGCAGGCAACAAAGGAAACAGACAAAAATTCCTGCCTTCATAAAGCCTATGTTCTAGTAGAGAGAAAGGAAAAATAACTAAGTAAAATACGCAGCATGTTAGTGGATATGTGCCTCAGAGAAAAACAAAAGTGGGGTATGTTTGGTAGCATTAAAAAATTTTTTTTGATGTTTGTTTACTTTTGAGAGAGAGACAGAGACAGAGCATGAGTGGGGGAGAAGCAGAGAGAGAGGGAGACACAGAATCTCAAGCAGGCTCCAGGCACTGGGCTGTCAGCACAGAGCTCAACACGAGGCTTGAACCCGCAAACCGTGAGATCATAACCTGAGCTGAAGTCAGACTCTTCACCAACTGAGCCCCCCAGGGACCCCTATTTGGTAGCATTTTTAATAGGCAATCAGAAATGGCCTTATGTTAAGAGTGACATTGGACAGGAGCCTGGGAGGAAGAGAGGCAGCAAACCCTGGAGAGATCTGGGAGGAAGTGTGTTTCAGCCGGTGCAACAAGTGTAGAGACCCTGAGGTAGCAGTGGGCCTGCAATATTCAGAAAGCACTAGTCTGGAGCAAGGGTGAGCACAGGACAGCGAAGGAGAAGGGAGGTCAGAGAGGCAAGGCAGACGGGGTGGCCAAATCGGTAGGGCTGTATAGGCCCCTCTAACGACTCTGGACTATTCTACGGTACAGTAATGGACAAAATAAACACTCTCCCTGCTTTTTCAGCGATTATGCTAGGATTGAGAGTACAGAAGTTGGCAACTACATAAAGGGGGAAGTGCCATCGTAAGGGGTGTTTGAGAGGAGAGATGTGCATATGAGCTACATGCTTCTGGCCCGCCGCTGTCATTTCACCCAAAATTCTCTCTTCTAAAGCTCTCTGGTTATCTGAGAGCAGCCTGATAACCATAAAGGGACCTGTAGGAGACCAATGGCCCTTCTGGAGATGGAAAAGTTCAAAAAGAAAGAGGGAGGGAATTCTGTTTGGACCCTTAAGGCTCTCTAGTAGGGGACCTGCTGATTGTGTTTCACTGCCAAGAAAGGCAAGAAAACGGACTGGGGGAGGGGGTCAAGGTGGGGGAAGGCGGACATCATAATATCACATGGCAAAGCTGAAGGAGCAACCTTGATTGGAGAAAGGTACAAGTCAAAACCAGCAAAAGAAGGCTCGTGGGTCTTGTGGGTCAAGGTGGTGTGGATCAGACTGTGGGGTTGTGCTTCAGTAGAAAGATGCTCCTTCCAGTGTAAGCAGAACATTCCAGGAGCAGGATAAACAGGCAAGACCCAGGTGCCAGGCAGCCCGAGTGTAAACGCCAACTGTGTAGGGAGTTATCTGAGAGCCAGCTGTTAGCACCTGGAGACCTTTAAAAAGGTGGATTCTGGCTGCTGGGAGAAGGGGGACTCCAGTCTCAGAGAAGATGAGTTAAGCCCAACCCCTTCTGCTAGAGGAAAGGAGTCCATAGTCTATCCATTACCAGGGGATCTGAGCTTCAGATGACGACCCTGGACAATATGTCTGTCTCTCCCATTGAACTGCAGGTAGATCCTGAGCATAAATTACTGGGTCAACCATAGTAGAATCCCACAGGGTCATAGAACAGTATGGACAATGTTCTGATGGAAGACACTTTAGGAAGCTCTTGGGTGGTAGAGGGAAATGCAGTGGCCTGAGTGTCACTGGTTACAGAGCCAGAATTGGTTCTTGGAGTTTGAGCAAATCATTTCACATTCTGACCAGCAATCTCTTTGCATGTAAAATAAGGCTTTTCACGCTCTGCTCCTGGAAATTTAAGGGATCCTAGAATGCACAAAGCATGTGGTTGAATTGAATAAGTGAGATCTCAGCCCCTAAGTAGCTAGTGAAGAGAAACAAAATATAGATCAAGTTTATAATTCAGGGCCAAGTGTGGTGGGTCTTCCAGAGAGTGAGAGAGTTCTCTGGAAGACCAGGTGATGGGTCAGTTGTTTCTGGAAGGGGCAATGGCAGCAAAGGGAGAAGTGAGGGCGGGGGCTGCTACTGCCTTAACAGAGAGAATAGCAGAAACAGGGGTGAGGCGGGAGCGTGCAGGGCAAGGACTCCATGGGGTAGGAGGCAGTAGATACAGAGAATGAAGAAAGAGGTTGAGAACAGACTGGAGGGCCATGCATGCCAGGGTAAGGAGGGTACCCTGAACAGTTAGGAGGAGGGGACACAGTATGTGGAGTCTAGTGCTTTAGGGGGGGTCATTCTGGCAAACAGTGGCAGGTGGGGACAACACAAGGAGATGAGTAGTTTACCATCTATTGCTGTAGAGTATAAGAGAGGTAATCGTCGGGAGTGGGGACAGAAGAGGAGGAGTAAAGGAACATGTAAGTGACCGGAAGTGGAATAGTGGTCAAATCAACAGAACTTGACCACTGCCCGAGTGAGCAGGGCAGGAAAAGGCATGCGGAGAGAAAAACTGTGCTCTAAGGTTGAGTTCTGCCTGTAATTGGGAGGGTTGCGGTAGACACAAAGTAAGGAAAAGGCGAGTCCAAACAGACTGAGGCAGAATATGACAATTTTGGTGTTAAGCACATTGACTTTGAGTTGCTAGCAAACCATTGGGTATTTTGTCATCTACTGGCTGTTACTTTATTTTTCTATGCCTCAGTCTCTTTATCTGTTAAATGGGGATGTTATAGGATTTAAAACGTTGTGACAGGAAAATTATACATATATATAAATATAGATACACTGCACACAATAAATAGCCAACCAGCCATTATTACATTATTACAGCCAACATTATTATTATTATTATCATCATCATCTAGGTGGAAGTGTCCAGCTGAATGATAAAACCACCAATCTGTTGCTCAGGACCAAAGAATTCTTTGCAAAAGGATTTATCATAGGATTGCTTTAAATAGAAACTCTCTTGGGGCACCTGGGTGGCTCAGTCAGTTAAGCATCCAACATTGGCTCAGGTTACAATCTCACAGTTCATGAGTTCGAGCCCCGCGTCAGGCTCTGTGCTGACAGCTCAGAGCCTGGAGTCTGCTTTGGATTCTGTGTCTCCCTCTCTCTCTGCCCCTCCCCCACTCATGCTCTGTCTCTTTCTTTCTCAGAAGTAAACATTAAAAAATTTTTTTTAAATACATAGTAACTTTCTCTGTGCTTTTAAAAGAGTATTTCTCTTGTTTTTCCCATTTTACTTGCAACCTTCCAGTAATCTATTTAATATGTTAAGTAAGGCACCCCCATAGTTAAAATGAAACCACTTTAATTCCTCAGTTGAAGACACTGAGACAAATTCCCTCTTGAAAAAGTCAGCCTGGGCATAGAAGGCTCTGAAAGAAGGTGTGTCCTTCCCAGGGCTGGTGATTCAGCCAGCCATGGCTTGGGCAGGGGCTGCGTATGGGAGAAGCAGAGAAAAGCTCTTTCTGGCAAAGAGGAGCTTAAAAGGTCTAGTGCCTGCTAGTGGCAAGGGAGGGAGGAGCAGCCTGTACCTGGGGGCAGTCTGATGGGAGCCCGGCTTCCAAGAAACACCAGCACTCTAGGTCCCCACTAACCAGACTCAGAAGTCTTGGTCTGCAGACAGCCCCTGGCTTCAGATGGTTCAACTTTTTAAAGTTTATTTATTTATTTTGAGAGAGAGAGAGAGAGAGAGAGAGAGAGAGAGAGAGAAAGAAAGAAAGAAAGAGGATCCCAGGCAGGCTCTGTGCACAGAGCCTGACATGAGGCTCAAACCCACAAACTGTGATATCGTGACCTGAGCCAAAATCAAGAGTCGGACCCTTAACCAACTGAGCAACCCAGGTGCCTCAAGATGGTTCGACTTTATTATGATGGTGTGCAAGTGGTCCACATTCAGTGGAAACCATACTTTGGATTTTGGGGTTTGATCTTTCCCAGGGCCAGCACTATGCAGTCGGATCCTGTCTTGTGATGGTGGACAGAAACAGAGCTCCCAGCCAACCACGCAGTCTCAAGAGCCAACAGCCGATCCATTGACAACCATTCTGCACCCACACAACCATTGTTTTTCACTTTCAGTACAGTATTCAATCAATTACATGAGCTATTCAACACTATTATAAAATAGGCTTCGTGTTGGATGCTGCCGCCCAACTGTTGGCTAATGTAAGTGTTCTGGGCACGTCCCAGGTGGACAAGACTAAGCTATGCTTAATAGCTTAGGTGTATTAAATGCATTTTCAACTTAATGATATTCTCAACTTATGCGTTTATTGGGGCATAACCCCATTGTAAGTCAACGAAGATCTACACATACGAGCATGAAGTGATCCCTAAAGCCACAAGCTTCTTTTTTCACTTCATGCTCTGATAGAGTGTCTGCCTTGTTGTTGCTGTTGTCATTAGCTAACATAGATCCTAATGTGTTCAGCAATACACAGTTCTAGTTAGAGAAGACTTCCTGGAGGAGGGGGCTCCCTAAAGGAATAGAGGCAGAAAGGAAAGGGATGGGTGAGGGGGGACATTTCTGGCCTTTTCAGGGGGAGAAGGAGCTTGCTCTGGGCAGACACTTTAGTGGCCCTGGGCTGCCGGCACCAGAAGCGTTAATGTGGGATGACAGCTTGGCCTGGTGTGGAGGCCTGTGTGCCCCCTGGAAACTCTCCAGGAAATTGCCCTACCCAACAGCTCCAGAATCTACCCCTCTTGCATATTTGGTTGACTTGAAACTTTTTTTTTTTTTTAAATCAATGTACTCTCAGAGCCAGATAGGCTATAAAATAAACAAACAAACAAACAAACAAATAAATAAAAGGAGTCCAAGGCAAAAGAAGGAACAGACTATTGCCATGTTCCTTGCATCCTCCTCCCAGCTCCCAGCACTTCCAGTCCTGATCCCGCACCAAATGTGGAAGTCTAACAGATCAGGAAGGATTGCACATGTGAGATTTATAGGAAGAGGGTGACAATTTATGCCAGAAAAGTTTCTATTTGAGATGTCTATGATTTATAAGTTTGTTTTTTAAGAAACAAATGTGGAGACCCTTGTAAATAACAGATTTATATATTAACTTTCTGACACAGCATCCTACCTATGAATGAGTGAACAGCATTAAGTTCCCATTTAGAAAACAAGAGCCTAAACCCACTGGATGGAGGTACCTGATTTATCAAAGCCAGCCTGCTCCATTAATCAGAGTCCGGCTCCGGGATTCGGTGGCCATGTGACTATCCACACTGCTCTGGGGTTTCCTCTTTGGGTGGTATCTCTTGCCTTCATCTTTATTTATTTCCAAAAGAAAAAAGTATTGTAGCCGATTGAACTGACTGATTGATATGCCAGTGCTGAGATTTATGCGGCTGGGCCCAGCTTCCGGGGCTGCCTCTATATCCCGGCTCCGTTCTGATGGAAGGTTGGCCCCTCACCAAAGATTTGCATACGCCATGTTCCGTCCTGTTCACCCTCTAAGCGGCCAGAGCCCTGGCGAATTCCTTTCCTCTTTGGATCTTTCCCCCAGAGGAGAGCCCCGGACTAGCCCTCCAGATATTTAACCCCCAATTAATCCTATAAACGCTGGCTACGAGAAGCCCAGAGTCCTGGAGAATCAGATCTGTCAAGGGCCTGAGGGGACTCTGCATCTCACCTATAAGGACCGCAGCCCAGAGAGGTGGAGAGGCTGTGCAAAGTCACACAGGAGTCAGAGGCGGAAGTGGGAACAACAGGAAATCTGCATTTGTTGATTCTGCACCCAGCACTCTTTCTACCACACTGTGCTCCACTGGGAAGCCTTTATTTCAGGACCTACGAAGGAAGCTGAGCTCTGTGGTAGTTTCTCCAGGAGCCTGAGGTCTGGGGAGTTGCCAGTGATCAGGGCCCACCTCCTTCTGCCTCCACCACGACTCCTGGTGACTGGGGGGTCGACAGCAGGATCACCACTGCAGGAGATGCCGCTTTGAGGGGGGACCCCTCCTCTCTGCAGCTCCTGGTTCTACCCGCCCTTTAGGTCTTGTTCTAGTGCTAGGTGCCGAGCTAGTGCTAGTCCTTCAGCAAATGATGCTCAGCCCTCTTGTCCTTCCTTATCTGCCCCTTCCCTAATCTGCTGCCGCACTTGTATGTACCCCTCACCGGGCTACTTAATCACAGACTGTCGCACAGAGTATCTGTCCACTATTAAGCACTTAATCATATGCCACCTTGGGATATCTTCTGTACTGTTAGCGTGGCATGCGCTGTGTTCACCAAATAACCTCACGTCAGGCTGTGCCCCCAGACACTCTTGGGCGGGGGCCACGTAACTGGTTCTGACCAATGGACTGGCCAGAGCAGCTGGCACACCTCCTCCACCTCTGTCTGCCCTTGCTGCGGTGGCCTTGGAGACCATGGGCTCCAGCAGGTGCAGCTACAGAATGGGGCAGGGTCGCCTGGTCTGCCTCTGCCTTTGCACGGACAGTCACATTTATTGTGCAAAGGCATAGAGATTGGGGATAGATTGTTACTGTGGCGTGTCCCTTCCCCTATATCGATAAAGTTAGTTACTGCTGCTAATCTCAGGCCTGCCACTAATTGGCGAATAGTCATTTTCCCACTCCTGGGCCTCAATGTATTCATTTTTAAAAAGAGGCCATTAGACTGTAAGATACAAATAATAACTACTATATATTTTATACTCGCTGTATCCGAGGCAATGTGCTAAGTGGTTTCTAAACATGAATGCACTGACTCTGATAACTACTCTATGAGATAGATCTCATTATATCCTTAGAATGAGGAATCTGAGTTGTGGGAGTGGGGGGGGGGGGTGGCAAGGCCGGGGGTGTTAAGCCTTCCAAGGTCACATAACTACTAATGGAATTCGAACACAGGCAACCTGACCCCAGTGTCCCATGTTCTTACTGCTGTGTTTTATGACCACCCCAAATCCATCAGGCACAACCTTCAAAGATATCTCTATTGATTTCTAACTGTCTGCTCGTATGCCTATCTTCCAAATCAAAGTGTAAGTCATTTGAGAATAGGAGGGATGGGACGCTGGTGCCCATAAACTTCCCCTTCTCCCGGGCTCCAGAGCCTAGGACAGGGTGAGCATAGGGTAGATGTTTCATTAATCCTGCTTGAATTAAATGGTACAACTCTGAAGTCAAGTCAGATAAATGTACCTCCTGTTTGGCCAATCTGACTCAAACAGTGTGAGTGTGTGAGTCCTAAGACAACGAAAACCCACAGCCACTCAGCCTGATGATTTGATATGTGTCCTTCGTTCCTTTGGCAAATGGGTGCCATGCAAGCTGCTGGAAAAAAAGTCCCCTGCAAGGCACAGCCTCTGCTCCGGGGAAATTATGGTCCCGCCAGTGAGGGAGCTTCAAGACACTAAAGTGAAGGGTACAGAGGATGACTGTTACCCAAGTTCTATGCAGGAGTATTGCTGTATACAACTAGTTGTGTGCTAGCGAATGTTGAGCAACTTGTCCTCTGCGGGGAAAAGGCTGCTCCTCATTGGCAGTGTTTGCCAATTTCCGTGGTGTAAATACTTGTCCCGTGGCTGACCACAAACTACCAACGTGATATCACGGAACCCTGAGTTGGAAGAGAGACGCGTGCATGGTGGGCTCTGAGAAGCCCGTGGGAACACACTGTAGCACCCACTGCATACAGCACACGATGGGTTGTTCCTCACCTCTGCCTTGAGACACCTATCAGAGAACCCCTGGAATACAGATGAGCTCTAGGAACAGTCTCAGGGCTGAGGGATATTGGACACTAAGGGATACACGAAATGTCCTTAGGTTTTTGAAGGCAGAGAGAGAGAACAGATTCTCATCTGTCTAGGCCGGTTTATGTCCAGGCCTGCCTGCAGGCACAGGGATGGACCAGGTGACCTCCAAATGTCACACTCAGCCTAAGGATTCTGTGATGCAGGCAGAATTTGCTCCTAGCTTTCGTCTGCCACAAGGGACGTGTCAGGCTTTCTGTGGACCGGAGTCAACAGTACCAGTGCACCCAGTAGAATGCCATCAGCAAACATCCTCTGCAAAGTTGCTGACCTAGTATTGAACAGGTTAATTGCGGCCAGTGGGAGGCTCAGCCGCCAGGAGGATTTCTAAGACTCCAGAGTCCACAGCTCTGGAGAATGCGGATGTACAAATGACAGCTTCTAGCTCTTTAGGAGGGCAAATGGGCCTGCCAGTGATGGGGCCCTCTCCAAGGGTGCTCGGACCCTGGGAGCCCCTCCCCACCAGTCCAGCCCTGGCTCCCTTGCCCTGCATGGTTGCCCCCGCCCAGCCCTGGCTCCCCTGTCTGGCACACTGTCCCTTCCTGCATATTCATCATTCTCGGGGCTCACGGCCATGGTCTGGAGCCTCTCATGGGAGTTTGCAGATAATGTCACGGGCTCCTGGAACCTCACGGGGAGGGCAGGGAGTAGCCTGCCAAGGAGGGAGGGTGTGCATGGGATCTATTCATTTCCCACACACAGGAAGCTTCGGAGAGAAGGCAGACAAACTGTCTCCGAGACTAGCTCCCTCTCCCAGGGACCACTTCCCCTACCGGGACAGGCAGGCTGCCAAGGAAGGGCTCTGGTGAGGCCTGCATCTGAAGACTGAGCCTATTTCTAGAAACAATCTAGAAGGGCCCAGGGTCTACTCCCATTTCTAAGGGGTACAGCTCCTATATTCAGGGCTAATCGTTCCGAGGTATCCGAGAAGCAAAGAGGTGGGCTCATTTTCCTCGGGTCCAACCTCAGGCACAGGATAAAGAACAGAACCCTGTGAGACTGCTTGGCAAGCATCATCACCGCACCGGGCAGATGGAGAATGAGACGCTCAAGTTCACTGGCAAGTTACTCGTGAAGGCAGATTTGGGAATCAGGCACCCGATCCTTGGTTCACTGCTTACACAGGCCCCAGTAAGTAATACAAATGATGATCCACCAGAAGCTCAGTCTTTTCATGGAAGAGCCTGTGGATGAATTCAGTAGCAGAGGAAAGGTAGTCTCAGCAGTTGTCTGGCCTCCCCTCTGATTCTCCTCACCACCCCCCCCCCCATTAAAATTAGCACACCACAGAGTCAACCTGGCTTTCTAAGGGCCACTTGCTTTTCCCCTAACCCCCTTTCCCCTGCCTGACCTCTCCATCTCTTCCAGACACCTTAGTTCTACTGTGTACTTGTCCACCTGTCATTGGTCGATCCATCCATCCATTCTTCCCTCGCCCATCCATAAACCCACACATTTACTTAACTATTATGTATTGAGAACTTATTGTGTGCCAGGAACTCTGTTGGGAAGCCAGGACACTTTACTTCTAGCTGTGTAGCCTTGAACACATTGCTTAACCACCCAAAGCCTTGGTTTCCCTATCTGTAAAATGGGAATAATAAAACTCTGTATTTAGGGTTTGCTGAATAGTAAATAAAATACATATGCATATAAAACAGTACAGCACTTGAAGATTACCAGGTACTCAGTAGCCTATCCTTACATGCTATGGAAGAGAACAAGGTCAATGTGACGGGGATCTTGACCTTAGGGAGCCTGGAGTCAAACTCCCATCTGATTGTCCAGCAGATCTCCGGAAAATCCTCTTCTGTCTTCCTCCTCTCTTCCTTCCCCTATTCCCTTGGCTGTGGTGACTTTCTAAATGTCAGATCTTCAAAGAACTCCTTTCTGAACCCTCCCAATTTGGTCCCCATAACATTTTCTCCTTCTGTAGTGTCATTCCCCTCAAACTCTCTGTTACCTAGGACCTTATCACCGTGTGCCTGTTTATAAACCCTTTGGTGGCCAGAACTGTGATGATGTTCTGTATTCTGTATCCCCACAATGCCCAGCACAGTCACCTGTACAGAAATACTTGCTAATTCAACCAAGCTGCTGCCCCCACCAGCCCTATTCCCGCTCAATCTCGTTTCCAATGTCAAGGTTGTTGATTTTATTACCAGGAAATTATCTGCATATTCCTACCTGCTTTGCTTACCCTGCTTTATATCTCAGATTTAGAGGTAAGTTAGACTTTAGACTGGCTTTTAAATATCCCCAGCTGATTCTACTACTGCAGCTGATGCCTGTAACATTTATTTATAACTTTGCAAAATTGGCCAGTGGTTAAGATATATAAACCCGAAGGGGACTCGTGCATTTCCAATACATTAAGGTACATTTAAAACATGCTGTGTCTTACCAGGGGCTTTAAGATACACATTACCGCGGGAGCTAGAAGGACGGGAGCAGAGTAATTGGCTAATGAGAATTCTGAACAGTGACTGGAAATATGGCAGAACTGCCCTTTGAGAACTGTGCTCACACCTATTAATGAACTTTATCCACGGCTCTAAAACACAGCTCTGTGTTTCAAACACAAGCCCAGGAGGCTCTGCGGCTCGGATGCTGTTGCGTTAATTCACACCTAGTTATGGTGACTGGCACCAGCCTTCAACACTGGTCAGAAGAAAACGCTGCGAAGTCCTAGGATAATTACTAAGTCTGGATTTATTTTATACCAGGTGCCAGGTGTTGATATGGAAGGACATGTTTTTCTAACTCTAAGTATGTGCGGGACTAGGAAGAAGGGGGGATGAGTATGCTCGCATGTTCCCAGTCATGTGGGGACCATGGGACTGCATACATATACATATCCTGCCATGTAGGAAGGACTACGACATAGCCAATAGAGGAATGATGTGGGAGATCCAGTGACTTTCAGTCTTGGACAGGAGTCTGGATTCCAGGTAGGGTCTCCCATGGTTCATGGCCCTGCAGTGAATATTGACCCGGTTGAGGAATAGTTCAAGTCTAAGCCAGCAGAGACTGTAGGGTTGGTGAACTGTTGGCTTTGTGTCCAAGACAACAGCCATTCTTTTCATAATGGGAGAGGGAAAAATATAGCTTCCCACTGAGCCTGTGTATGATGTTTATCTTGAGTAGGAATGTCGAGGTTGATTGCCAAGAGGCAACTGCCTTCTTTGGAGCTGTTTATTTAGCTTGCAATGACTTTTGAAAATGCCCTCCTACCATCTTTAAATACTCTCCTCCATGGGTGGGCTCCCAACAGCCACGTTTGTACATCTGCCCAGCACTTTGGTCACAGATTGATGGACTGGGGAGGGTAGTCAGGCCAATTTGCTCAACCGATTTCCCTTGTTGTAACTCTGACCCTTCTGCTGACGACTCCCAAATCTGTATCTCCAACCCATCTCTTTCCCTCCAAGTTCAGACCTGTATGGCCAGCGGTCCACTGGACAGAGATCTGCCTGAATGCCCCACAAACCACTCAGGCAACAATGTCAAACATATCTTACCCTTTTCCATTCGTTCCTAGATCCAGACACCCAATTCTTCTGACTTTACCTCCCAAACACTTTTTAACTCATCCCCTCCGTTTCCAACTCTGGTTTAGGCTCTTGGCCTGAACTCCTCCTGGCTGACCCCCCTGCCTCCTGCCTGGAATCCCTCGAATCTGTCTTCCACACGGATTGAAGTACAATCTGATCTGAAATACACAGTGGCTTCTCCCTAAGAGTTTGTAACCTGAGAATTAGAACGCATTCCCCTCCTCAGTGTCTCCCTAGCATTTACAACCCCGCTTTCAGGCTGTAGCCCACTTCTCCATCTCCATTCCCTGCTTTGTGACTGGCATTCCGGTAACCTGGGACCACCTGTATTTCCATGAAGCTCTAGGCCTTCCAGACTCTGTGTCCCTGTCCTCTCTTCTCCCCTTCCATATTTGATGAATTCCATCTCAGCCTTTAAGACCTCTCTCAGCGATGACTTCCTGGAAGGCTCGTATGACTCCCAGTCCCCCGAGGCTGGTTAGGGCCCCCTTTCCTATGCTCCTATGACAACTTGGCCGTATTTCTATCACTGCACTACACATTGTAATATAATGCTTTTTTTTTAGGCTTGTCTGACCCAATAGACTGTCAGTAACTTGGGAATAGAGGCAGCATATATTTCTTTCCTCTTAGTGTCCTCAACCCTTGATAAATATTTTAGAGTGAGTATATGAATAAGTGAATGAATGATGTGGATGCATGTCAAGGATTGTGCCATAGGTGTAGGAGGGGAGAAGGAGCGTATGTCAATGAGCCATTGTGCTCCCTGAATCTTGACTTGTATGCTTGAAAGAATAAGGAGGAGACGATGTTCTTGAAACTCACTCTCTCTGACAATCCTGACCATGTGAGCCTATAAGGAATAGTCATTCTGGGCATGGTGCTCATCAGGTAGGGAGTTTCCTGTCTATGTCATGCTGCAGGGAGCCAGGAAAGTGGAAGCAGGAGTGGTCCAGGAATAAGAGAACACCAGTTCTACTGTTCATTCTGCCACGTGCCCCTTGACAACTTAATTGACCCCTCTGAGTCTCGATCTCCTCATTTGAAAGTAGGGTAATAATTCCTGCCACTCAGGATCGTTTTGATGATTGAGCTGATGGGTGTGAAACCCTCAGAACAGTACTCAGTAAATATTCAACAGATGGCACATTATGAATTTAGTGTGACATCAACTTTAAAAATCACTGACTCTTGGGGTGCCTGGGTGGCTTTGTCAGGAAAGCGTCTGACTCTTGATTTTGGCTCAGGTCATGATCTCACCATTCATGAGTTTGAGCTCTGCTTCGGGCTCTGTGCTGATAGCACGAAGCCTGCCTGGGATTCTCTCTCTCTCCCTCGTTCTCTGCCCCTCCCTGACTCGTTCACTCTCTCCCTTTCTCTCTCTCTCCCAAAAGTAAATAAACATAAAAAATTGTTTTTTAGTAGAAAAAAAAAAAATCACCAGCTCTTCCGTCCATTACCTGCATGCCATTAGATCAGGGTTTCTCCAGTTCCAGGCTGTCAATACTTTTGGCCAGATAATTGTCTTGGGGGGCTGTCTTGTGCATTACAAGATGTTTAACAGCATCTCTGGCCTCTACCCACTAGATGCCAGTAGCACGGCATCTCCCCTGCCACCCAGGAGTTAAAATATCTCAGAACATTTCCACATATTCCCTGGGGGGCAGAACCACCTTTTCTTAAGAAACACCGCTCTAAAGAGGGAAGTGACCTCTGTTGCTCTGACTTTTTCATCTGTAAAATGGGGAGTATTTTCATGACACTTGGAAGTGTTACTTGAATCAGGTGTGATAATGGTTCTGCACTTGTTTTGAAAACTTCAAAGTGCTTTTCAAATATAAAATAAGTGTTTTGACAGATATCATCAACTTGAGTACTTAAAGAAAAGCCAGCATATCCTCAAGCTACCAACCCTCCCCCAAGTTGCCCAAGAACCTCTGTGAAATGGAGTTCCCTGGGGCCAATTCTGTCCCCAGATGTTGAGTGGAAGACTGGAAGGTGAGCTCTCTCCACCAGCCTGTCATGTTGGTAGCTGAAGACTAGTCTAACCCAGCCCTGTGGGCATGAGGTCACAATGGGACCTGCGCTGAGCTGCAAGGTAATATTCTAGAATTCTCCCTAAAACTCAGGTGGCTATTGAGCCTGGTAGATTTGGAGGTCTGACCATTTCTTGCTGCCTATAGACAAGTTTCCATATCCAACACTGCCACTGCTACTGCTTAAAGTTTGCACTGGCAATAAAAGTGAGGGATAATTTTAACCCCAACTAAGTTAAGATGACATGAAGGGGACCACAAGCAGCCAAAACCTCATGGGGTGTAACAAGGATCTGATGAGTTCACTGTTCAAGTCCTATTGCCACAGTGGCACTGGTGAGATTTTTTTCTGGCCGGAAGTTTGTGAACCTAGAATGTGGGTGGGAAGAGAATGGAGCGAATATTTGGCACAAATCATGCTCCAAAATTTACCTTTTATCTCCCCTTTTCTCAAAGCTTATCCCTAAAGAGATATTGGAAAACAGAGACAATTAGACAAGTACCCTGAGTGATGTCACATCGTAAACCACCTTCCAAAGGGCTCCTGCCCTAACAGTGATCTCTCTTCATTTCTCAGATGCCGGTCCTCATTCCCAGCGTACATTGCCAGGCAAGTGTAGCTGCTGGCCCATTCCAGAAACCCAGCAGTTTGGGGTCAAGCCCAGATCACTAGCTCTGGTTGCCCTTGATCCCTGGGATATTCCCGCTGTATGCTTCTGGCGTCCTTCACTTCAGATAGACTTTGCACAGGACCACGGGTACACCTTGAGATTGTCCCCACTCTAGACCTTAGAGGGTGTGGGGTCTCTATCTATCCCTTCTTCTTCAGAAGGCCCTGGACTCTTATAAAGCTTGGTCCAGCCCCTCTAAAGGGGCCAGAATATGCAGTCTGTGGTACAGTCAGCCTTTCTCAACCCACAGAAAGATGTGACATACGCTCCCTGAACAATTTTTTTGTTTTGTTTTATATTGTTGCCTAATGAAGAGGAATCATGCGAATAATTCCACCTGTAATAAAAATCTGCTCCCTGTGACTTTATGGATTAGTAAACTTCGAAGCAGCTCACATAATTTTTAAACTCTTTCCTCCTATAAGGGGGTATCACAGTTAGCTCGAGGATGGGCGTCATTAAGCACGGAAGGAAGGGCTCTTGGCCAAGCAGACAACCTCCTTGGGCCTCAGTTTCCCTGTCTATAAAGTAAGGAGAACAATCCCAAGGCTGTTGTTCGCCGTGGCGGGCAGGGAGGATAGAAGGAAGGTGGCCCAATTGAGTAGAACCAGGAAAATGTCTGCCATAAAGCAAGGCCACCTGGCCTATAAAAGCATTCTGGAGGGCTCTGGGTGCAGATGCAAAGACAGGAAACTGCGAGACAGGGAATTGGTAGCAACAACTCCAGGTAACTCGGCTTTTTAATTAGAGAAGCCTTCAGCCAGCAGCAGAATTGCTTCCGCCCCGCAAACCAGAGACCTGAATCGCAGCAGTGCAATATCCAGCGTTTGCACTTGGTAGTAACAGGGGTACAGTAAGGCCTCCCTGCTCCGTGCCGCATCATCCATTAGAAAACAAAAAAGGTACAGTAAGTGCCACTGAGCTCCTCCATTAATTGCTAAGTAAGGGGAAAAAAAGAGAAGAATAAAGTGCTTTTACCTGCTCGGCTGGATAATTAAAAGCTGCCTGAAGCACTGCTAACCTTTTTCATTATGGCAGTGTTCATTATAAAGCCAGAAAGAATTAACTACACTGCATTATCAGATATCGAAAAATATTAATAGCAAAAGTGAGAAAGGGAAAGGAGGAATTTTGGGCGAGTTAATTAAACCACACGTCCTCAATGACTTATTAAGTGACTGGTCGAGCTTCCTGGAGCTCGGTGAGTCCCAGAGAGCATGCGATGTGTTTCTACTCCTCAGGAAATGAGTTTCCAGCCCCGTGGACTTGTATTATTTTTCCTTCCTCTATTGCAAAATTCTTGTTTCTGTCTCTCTTCGCAAATACTGCCGAGTGAGTCAAGTCCTGGATTGGGACCATCTTAGCGCCATTAGAGTGGGAGCTGGTTGAGAGCCCTTGAAGGTCACTGCTGTAGGGACCACTGTGGGAACGAGACCACTGTGTTGTTCAGCAAAAGCCTTACAGTTCTTCTGTAATGGAGCAGGTGAGAACATCTTATAATGAGGTCCCTTTGCTGCTTCTGTAACCCAAGCCCATGAATGAATCCAAGAAGGGCTCACCTTGCCTATCAAATTCCCTTCTACAGGGTCTGGTACTACAGCCTGGCACAGGGCATTGAGGGGGGATGTGCCCTTGGGGCCTCAAGAGCTGTTTGGAGTAAGTTATCCACGCTCCATCCATAGAGCAGAACACGGTCAGAGCCCAGCTGCAGCAGGAAGGCCAGCTGAGCGAGGACTGTCATACTCGCAAATCTTTGGTGAATTAAGATGACATCCTCTGCAATACTCTTAAGTGCTTAGTCCAAAAAGGCACACGTACGGCACTGTCCTACATGGCATAACAGGATGTGGGTGAAGATAGTAACGGGGGAGAGTGGGGGGGAGACAAGGAACATCTTCCATGGTGGAAGGAACCAGGGAGGGAATGAAAGCATTTTCATTTAGCAAAAAGCAAAATTGATGATGAAGAAAATGTAATATTGATTTCTTTCTTCTTCCTGCTGGCACTGAAACTTTAAATGAAGTCATAGAGCAACTGAGACTCCCACTTTGATTGGTTGTACTTTGACCTAATCTCATTTTAAGAGTCTAGTTTGCATGATTGTTGGTGACACGCAAGAGGTTTCTCTTTAAGCAGGGTAAGGTTATCGTTTCTCCAACATGACATTATGACAATCAGACGCTGTTCTGGGGAGCTCCGAGCCTGTCCTTGCTGATGGGTTTCTTCCCTAGGTGGTACGTTGGCCCCCATGGCAGCTTTTCTCAGAAACTCAATGAGCACTTGTCCAAAGAAGAGCTTTCCAGAAAAAGGGTGTAAGTGATGGTTTATCCAGCTGCAGCCTACATGGAGGTAGTGGGGACAGGAAAGCTTTGGCTAGTATGTGAATGAATGTCAAAATAGCAATAGGGGCAGAGTCAGGAGGTTGAGCAGAATGGATGAAGTCATTGAAATGGACCCAGTGGTCACGTGTCTTCCTGACCATGATTAAAAGCCATGTTTGCACAGGTACCTTCTTGCATTTTGTCAGCCTGCACAGAAGTATGTGGAGCGGCCTATGGGGGCTTGGCTGTCCCGGCAGAAGGACCTTCTCCCTGTTAAGTGAGCTTTGCATGTAAAACATTTAGAACAGTGCCTGGCACTTAGTAAACACTCAATAAATGTTATTGATGCTTCAGCATCCTGCATCTTTATCTGGAACTTTTCATGAGCTTCCTTTATCTTGAAATGCCTTGAAAGGAGAAATCTAGAGATAACATAGAAAAGGGTATGAACATCGAATTTTGAACAACTCTTTAGAGGTGGATTGCCCCCTGGAATGGCAAAGGCATGCCCATCCCCCCTCCCCACCCAGCCCCGTGATTGGAAAAAATTGTAACTTTCTGGTTTTTCACCCTGTCCTTCTGGGGGTGCGGTGTGGGGTAGGGAGAGATTAGAATCAGTCTTTTACGAATTCCCAGATTTGAGACCAAAATTGAAGTGGGCCACCCATGACCTCCAGCTTTCAAGCCTCGTGTGTTTGCTGACCGCTCTGCCTCTCTCTTCAGAATGCACTTAAAGGGTGGGCTTCTTTGGCCAGGAAGAATACCTCTGCTTGGGACCATATAAGATATATAAGAAGGGGTGCCTGGGTGGCTCAGTCGGTTGGGCATCCCACTTCAGCTCAGGTCATGATCTCACAGCTTGTGAGTTCAAGCCCCGCATCGGGCTCTGTGCTGACAGCCCAGAGCCAGAGCCTGCTTCAGATTCTGTGTCTCCCTCTCTCTCTGCGCCTCCCCCACTCACACTCTGTCTCTCTTTCCTTCAAAAATAAATATTTAAAAAAATTTTTTAAAGAAATATAAGAAAACGCTTTGGACCTTGGTGACTGGGAGCTTGGAGAGAAGGAAAAAAGAGGTTGCCCTTGGGCGCTTTTGCATTAGGCCAGGCTTCCAAATATATCACACACATTCCCACCTCTTTCTCTTGGCTCAGCCTGCAACACTTCACTCATCCCTCCCAGTATTCTTCCTCCATGGACCATCTTCCAGGTCTCCCGTGTGAGGTCCACTACCCCAGGTCTTCTTCAAGCAGACCCAGTCCTGGTGACTCCTCTTAGCTTCCATAGTGTTATCTGAACGTCTCATGGTCACCAGCCTGGAATGTTTGGCCTATCAGTTTCTCCATTCTAGAGAATCTGATGGCATCGTGCTCTCAATCTCTTTTCTGTTCTGTGGGACTCTGGAATGAATGGTCGTTCAAAGTGCCCCTCTTGTTGGGTCCACAGAGCTCCATTGGTTTTTGGTTCGTGTCTGTATTATAGTAAGTATTTTATAGCATTTCAGTGAGATGCCTGTGTTATTGTCCATTCTATTTGGGAGCACTTGGAGGGAAAGCATCATTTATTTATGTTTATATATTTATCATGCCTGGAACAAGCACACTCGGTAGATGTTTGTTGGGTCAAAATGAATTGAATTGAATAGCACTTATTCTATATCTACCACAGGCTCTAATTTGGCTCTGGGCAAAGGATGGGCACACACCAAATATTTGCTGAGCCTGAATTAACCCCCTTGGCTGTCTCAGCCCCCTCAGCCTCTCCACACTGTGTGATGTTTTATGGCTGTATAGTGAAGAGTTGGTACATGGCTTTCTGGGTCCCCCTGAACTTGCTCGTCTTAAACCTCTGCAGCCACAAAACAGACAGATCTAGACGGCCAATACCCTCCATTTTCCTTTTTATCTCTGTAACTTAATTTATCTCTGTATCCTAGAAAACCACATAACTATTTAGAAAAAAAACTACAGATATGTTTTGAAACCCTAGGTTTCCAGGCTATTCCATATAAGGGACTTTTTCTCAAATGCCTCATAATCCATGTGAAACATGGAAGTAATCCATTTATGCCCCCTTCTAAGCACTGTAGTGTCTGCCACTTAATTTGTGACTTCAGACAAGTAATAACCTCTCTGG
The DNA here is from genome assembly GCF_022837055.1 of Prionailurus viverrinus. Classification (NCBI taxonomy): domain Eukaryota; kingdom Metazoa; phylum Chordata; class Mammalia; order Carnivora; family Felidae; genus Prionailurus; species Prionailurus viverrinus. The sequence continues at coordinate 13,875,312 of NC_062570.1, read as the reverse complement.
GGCTACATCAGTCCGTCTCCAAGGCCCCTTCCTGCTCTAACATCTGTGCTTCTGACGCCTTTTGGAAGGCCCATTGATTAGCTAACTTAGCCATTTTTTTTTTTAACGTGTGTTTATTTTTAAGAAAGAGAGAGAGACAAAGCACAAGCAGGGGACAGGCAGAGAAAAAGGGAGACACAGAATCCGAAGCAGGCTCCAGGCTCTGAGCTGTCAGCACAGAGCTTCATGCGGGGCTTGAACCCACAAACCGTGAGAACGTGACCTAAGTCAAAGTCGGACACTCAACCGACTGAGCCACTCAGACACCATTTCTAACCCCTTCTCTCTTGCTCTTTTCCTGCTATTCATGATTTTTTTTAAAAAAGGACATATACTTACTTCCTTGTGGGTCCTCATACAATCTGAGTAGCCATGGGACCAATTTTGGACAGGGGCTTCTGGGGAAAAAAAATTGCTTTCCAAGGGAAAATGGAGAGATACAGCTTATGAAGTCCCTTCTTTCTTCCTGTCTTGAGTGAGAAGCTGCTAGCCATTCCATGGTAATGAGGGGGTGAGCGTGAGGGCAGAAAACCAACACATCAGGGATAGTGGAGTGCCCAACACCTTGGTGACAGCACAGAGCAGTGGATCAGCCCAGCAAAGGAATCATTAATGCCTTCATGAGTCTAAACTACTATTAGGCAAGAGTTTTGTTGAAATTTTTGCTGAAAAAGATGTTGTCATGAGCATCCCTGACATACACCTTTCTAATTTCCAGGCGAGAGGATTCTTCAGGTCAGTTACTTCGTTCCCTTGGGTCCTCCCCATGAGTGTTACTCCACCTTGACCAAACTCACAGGCCCGCCTGCACACGTGTGCACGCGCACGCGATTTGTAGCATGCTTTATGTTGCACAAGTTTCCATGTGCATTACCACATTCGATCCTTCTATCCTGTGAGGGATGTCCTATCATCCCCCTCCCTGTTTATACACGAGGAAACTTAAAACAGTCCCCCACGATCTCACTGACTCCAAATACAACATGTTCACGCAACTCACCGACAACCCAGGTCAAAGTTCCACACCCCACTTCTTCCACAGAGGAAGCTGTTGGCCTTATCCCGCCACCACCCTGGAGCACAGGCCCAGAGTGAGTCTTCAGAACCTTGGAGGACTCGCCAAGGCCCACACAACTCCGTAAGGAGAACCGTGTCAGGGAGGGTGCTCCCCACCCCTGGAGCTCAGCAGCCCTCAAGGGGGAGGCAGCAGAGACTGTCCCCCAGCTGGGGCCGGAACACAAGTAATTAATAGGTGATCATGGAGCTGGACAAATGCAGACTGACAGCAGGCTTACCTATCTTATAGCCTGCGCCTTGGCTAACATTAGTTCTACAGCTAAACCCGGGCTTTGTTGACATGTTGTTCCCTTTCATTAATAAATAACTGCCCAAAACAATTACACTTCAGGAAACTAACCTTATTTTTCTCTTTCCCTCTGAAAGGTACCAAAAATTAAAAGCAAAGATGCTTAAATCAGCTGGAGCGCTCCTGGGTGGGTGTTCCTAAGTGCAATCTGCTTAATGGGAAAGACCTTTCGGGGGAAGGGCAGTCAGTCTGCAGCTCCCCCGGAGGGGCCACGGGCAGGTAGAGATAGAATACACGGTTTCTCCATGAGGGCCTGGCCCTCTGCTTATCTCAGGATCCCACTGTCCAACGGACTTAATTTACCTCTCCAGTCTAGCTCTTCCTGGAGCTGCAGGCACATGTCAATCTTCTTTTTTTTTTTTTTAAACCAATATAATATCATGAAAAGATCGTGACACTTTAAAATCAAGCAGTCCCAAGTTTGAGTCTGAATGCTGCCGCTTATTAACTGTCTGTTTTGCACCACTTATCTGACTGTTCTGATTATTTGTTTGTTGTTGCATAGCAAAATACTCCAAAACCTAGAGGCTTAAAACAACACCCATTTATTACCCTGCAGTTGCTGTGGGTCAGGACTCCACGTGCAGCTGAGCTGGGCCCTGTGCCCAGGTTCTGCCAGGCTACAGTCAGGGTGCTGGCTGGGGCTGCACACCTCTCCCAGCTTCACCCACGGAGGTACGCTCCGGGCTCCAACCTCACTCACTTGACTGTTGACGAGACGCAGGGCCTCCCGGGCTGTGGGCTGGAGGTCTCCCTCAGTTCCTTGCCACTTAGACCTTTCCATGAGACAGCTCCCACCGAGGTAGCCGGCTTGCATCAGACTGAGCCAGCAAGAGAACAAGATGAAAGTTAAAGTCTTTAATAACCTAATCTCACAAGTGACATGCCATCACTTCTGCTGTATTCTTTTCATTAGAAACAAATCTCTGGGTTTGGCTCACACCCCAGGGGAGGGGATTGCATAAGGACATGAATGCCAGGAACCAGGATCACTGGCTGCCGGTTTAGCAGCTTCTGAACTGCATCTTCTGAAGCACGGTTTCCTCATCTATAAGCGAGCATTATAATAATTCCCTGAGAGGTGGGAGAAAGATTCTGATGAGATGCTATACAGCTTAGGGCCTGGAAGAATGCATAAGAATGCATAAGGAGATAACTGTCCTTCCCCTCCTCTGCCTGCCGCATCACGCTGATACACTCAGAGGTTGATATGCAAAGAGGCTTTATGGCTAGTTCCACTCCCAAGAATGAAGCAATATGGATACAGAGAGCAAGTCAGAGGGTTCCAGGGAACAAAACTGATGGTGGGGGGAACATTTGAGCTCTCCGGACAGGGTCAGAGGCTGGCTGTCCCTGAGGCAGAAGGCCGGAGAGATCACTGCTGAGAGGCTGAGCCCTGGGTGATCTTGAGAGGACAACCAAGGGCCAGACCCCAGCAAACGGCCTCAGGAGCCAGGGCCATCACAGCCCCCATCACAGGCCAACCCCGCCACCCTCCCCAAGGGCTACCGACAGCCCCAGAAACGCTCCCAGAGGGGGTCCATAAATCACAAGATGCCTTCTTCCCCCAAGGTCAGCGGACTGTGGAGCCAGCTCTGAGCATGGATCACTCTCGCTTTCCTTCCCTAATTTCCCACCAGTTCATTAAAGCTTGACCTTCTGGGCTCCTACGGCTACTGCGGATGTCCAGCCAGAGAGACCATTATATTTTAAAGGCTGTTAAACTGTCCAATGATATTTTAGCCTCTTTTTTTTTTATATTTGATAGCAAATCATCAATCACTTGTGTAAACTTCCAAGTAAAAACTAGGGAGAAAAAGATGGAGAATTATATGAAATTACAGTGGAATGAAGCAGTTAGATTTCTCTCTATCAGCCGAGGCGAGGCGAGGTGAGATGGTGGTCAATTATCTTTTTCCACTCACTGATAAATCGCCAGCACCATGGAGGCTGTCAGTGTCTGACTCATGACAAGCAGAGAGGGGGGCACTGGTGTGACCAGAGAGCCGGGGATGCAGGCTAGCATTACAGCCGGTGCTGGGGCTTCTCCAGTGCCGACCTTCACCGGCCGGCTAGGATAGCAGCCCGGGCCCCGACCATGTCCTGGGATAACCCCTTTCTCTTCTGACCACCGCCCCTACGACCCCCTTCCTCCCCTCATCATGCAGGGGACAGCGGAGACCGCCCCCAGCCTTAACGTGCAGAGGCGTGCTGCTCTCCACTACTGTGTCCCAAACTGACCTTATTATTTTCCTCACACATTCCTTATCTGAGTTAGTGGTACGATCATTCACCGAAGTGATTTAACTAACAACATCCTCATCATCCCCGACAGCTCCCTTTTGCTCCCCACCCCCGGCTGCCCCCCACCGGTGAATCCATCTCTGCGCTTGGTCTATTGTCTACCACAGTTATTTGGCAGGCTCACCCTACCTCACATCCCCCTGCTGTCGCCAAGGTCCAGGCTCTGTCACTTTTGTTCTAACCTGTTGGAAAAGCCTCTTAATGGGTTTCCACATCTTCAGCGTTTTTATCAAAAGCTCACACTCATACTCACACACGCCTCTGTGCACTCCTGCCGGTCTGTTTTTTAAGGCACATCCATGACTGCATGCTGTCACCACTGGCACTTAGGAAGGTCCCTCTTGCTTCAGGAATAGGCTAACACCCCCCACTGGTGTACGATTTCCCACAGTCGTCCTGATGCCCACGGGCCATCCCCAGCCAGGGAAGCCATGGTTTCCGTCCCTGCTCTTTTTTGAGTCCAGGACTGTGTTATCTCCGCCCCTCCACCAGAGCCCCCTGTCCCTCTAGTTGAACTGGCCAATTTCTACCCAACCTTCACGACCCAGATCAGAAGTCACCTCCTCCAGGAAGTTCCTCCTGACTCCCCTCTTCTCTTGCTTTTATAAAGCAGCGCAAAAAACCACCCCCACCCCCACACTGAATTCTGATTTCCTTGAGTAAAGACCTCAGCTCATTGTCTGACAGCCAGCACCACCCCAGGCTCTGGGGCACAGGGAGTACTTGTTGGCCCATAAGTTGCTGTGAGCTGTAGAGTAACACAAATCCAGGGGCACCTGGGTGGCTCCGTCAGTTAAGCGGCCGACTTCAGCTCAGGTCATGACCTCGCGGTCCGTGAGTTCGAGCCCCGCATCGGGCTCTGTGCTGACAGCTCAGAGCCTGGAGCCTGTTTCAGATTCTGTGTCTCCCTCTCTCTCTGCCCCTCCCCTGTTCATGCTCAGTCTCTCTCTCTCTCAAAAATAAATAAACGTTAAAAAAAATTTAACAACAACAAAAAAAGAGTAAGACAAATCCAGGGGGTGGGGCACCTAGGTGGCTCCGTCGGTTAAGCATCCAAGTCTTGATTTCAGCTCCAGTCATGATCTCATGCTTCATGAGTTCGAACCCACATCAGGCTCTGCAATATCATTGCAGAGCCTGCTTGGGATTCTCTCTCTCTCTCTCTCTCTCTCTCTCTCTCTCTACTCCACCCCCGCTTGCTCACACTCTCTTTCTCTCAAAATTAATAAACTTTTAATTAAAAAAAAAAAAAAGACAAACCCAGGGTAGAATATTGCTCTCCCACCTTCTGGCCCTTTGACCTCAGCAAGACTACTGTGCCTTTGAGCTGCATCCTTACTGATAAAATGAAAGTCATTAACTTAACCCTGTGAGAATAGTATGGAGACAGGAAGTGAGATTTAGAAAGTGATGAATTGTTGGTAGAGTAAGGGCCGGGCAGGAGTTTGGGATGGGAGCTGAGGTTTCTAGGAATAACGCGGGCGAATATAGGTACGGAGAGGGGGATGGTAGGCAGAAGAGTATAGTGAAGAGCTCAACACATGGCAGGCGTTCAACCTCTACTTTCCTTCGGAAGTCTGACAACTGGAGGAGAGGAGAAAGTAGTAACTATGTCCCTTAAATGCTCGCCACCTTATTTCTCTCAGTTACTACCCGTTTTCTTTTGCTGACTTGGATACCTAGCCACGTGATTAGGGACAAAAACCCCTCTGTTTGATAGCAGTGTCCCCAGCAGACTCTAAAACACACACACTGAGGGATCTCATCATCCCCCTAAGTGACTCCAAGCTTGCCTGTCTGGCACCACACTATCTGTACACAAAATACAGCTGGGCAGGCAGGTAGGAGGTGTGCACTCTTGTGAGTCATCCTGTGCCAGCATAGCACCAGGGGACCCTGCCTGTGACGGTGGGGGGGGGGAGGGGGGAGTGGGCTCCTGAGTGACAGTAGCTCATCTTGGACCCCTAGTTCCTGGCTCCGATGCATTTGGCCCTGTCCCCAGGTTGGGAGTTGCTACCTAGGGAGCAGTATGAGGGAGAGCAAAGGCAGGTAAGAAAGCAGGGCCTACTGATAAAAGGGTTGGGCTAGACTGGAATGGCCCCATGAGACAAAGGTACTCAGAAAGTTCTAGATGGTGGAGCAAAGAGGAAAAACAAGGACACAACCCAGCTATCGGAGCCCCAGGGACCAGAGGGAAATAGGAGGACCAGGTAATCCTACAAACAGAAAGGTCTTATATGTAACATGAAACATTTGGCCAAGGAACAATCCGAACACAGAAATGGGTGGGCTAGAACAAGGTGGGGTCGATGTTAGCTCAAAGATGCCATGTCCTCCACAACAGTCAGATAAGCCCTGCCTAGTGATGCTTCAGAGGCATTGGTCTGGACAGGAGAAAACAGTGGCACCTTCACCCAGGAGATAGGTCCTATCCTACACGCACATTTCAGTGAGCAGTATGTGTCTGTCCCCCTTCACATCTATTACCCACAAACATGAGCAGAACAGCCAGCATGAGAGGCTCCTGACTCCTTCTGGAATAAAGCAGCTAAGTTCTCATGTACCTGGTATGACTGCCCCAGTCACACCCTGTCTACTAACGCCCAGGTAAGCATAGAACCTTAGGACTAGACAATAGCATATATTTCATCTCTTTTTACAGATAAAATAAAGTTTCTAGAAAGATTAAATGAATTCTGAAGCTAATGTGACTAGTCTGTGTAGAGCAAGAACTAGAATTCATTCTTCCAACATCTAATAGAAGGTTTCCTCCACCCTATCAAACAGCCAAAGGGAATGCATTGGAGACTGGAATTGAACTTTTGGAGGAAAGTACTCCTTAGTTTGGAAAAAAAATCAAAAGAAACATATTACCAATGCAAACCAAAAACAAGGACACACTAAAATTTTTGAGGAAGATCTGGGAGCCATGAAGCAATCCAAATGTTGATGCTTCAAATTGAGCCTTCAAGTGTACTATTTAATATCACACATTTAGAGTAATTTATCCTCACCATTTGCATATTTGATTGGATTTTTTTTCTCTTTTTCTTAACTTATATTTCAGGAGAGAGGTGCTTGAAAATTACTGTTTGTTTTTGAGTGATGTATCCATGGGCTTGTTTCCTTATCCACTGTTGTTTCCCCAAAAGACCCAATATTAAGATTGGGAGAAGGGAATGGGAGGAAGGTACTGTGCCGTTTAGATCCATCACAATGGACGCTGGATCCATCCAACACAAGCTAGACTAGACTGTTCATGTAGACAAACAACATTAGCTGATACTGAATAAGACAGACTTTGGCTAATGCCATATGGAACCAATGTATCAATGTTTGAGATAATGCAGATAGATTCAACCTTGGGGGTGAGTTGAAGTTACCCCTGAATGTAATGGATATTTCCACCATCAGTCATTGAAGGACAAAGTTAATCTCAGGACAAAAACAAAATTGGTGCAGAAAAGAAAATACCTACCATTTGGGGAATCAGGGTCAGATGATCTGGAATCAGGAGAGATGGGAGAGAGATGGCACCTGCATGTGTGGAAGCAAGCAGATGCTGGGAAGGGATGTAGCCCCATCATCAGAGGGCTCTGGAGCTGGCTTCACATGTGTGGATTCTAACGATGGCCAGTGCTAGAAGCAAAAAACTTCTGTTAGATTCAAGGCTTTAGTAAAAATCATAGTCTGATCTCTGCTGGGCTGATGGGAATTAGAAAAGAGGAAATCCCATGTTTAAGAAGGTGGAGCTAAAAGAAGAATGGGTGTCCCTCTCCCTGAAACCAGCTTGAGGGTTCTCAGTGGCAGCAGCCTCCAGCTAAAAAGTTAGGACCAGATTGGCACTGATCTCTGTGAGATCATCAGCAACAGGGACAATGATAGGGCTGGAAAATTAGTGGACCAAAGACACCAGAAAAGAGCCCAAGGTTCTTATTCCAGAAGAAAAACAGTGAGGATAGGCACTGTGTTGGGGGCTAATTTATGGCAATTAGACTAACAGCAAAATTTAACAGGTTGTAAAATTTATTTGGGTCGCAAGCAAGAACAACGATCTCTAGCTGGCTTAAGAATTTTTTCTAACTTTTTAATGTTTATTTTTGAGAGGGAGAGCATGCAAGCAGGGGAGGAGCAGAGAGAGAGGGAAACAGAGGATCCTAAGTGGGCTTTGCACTGGCAGCAGAAAGCCCAAAGCGGAACCCAAACTCACAAACCATGAAATATTGACCTGAACCTAAGTCAGATGCTCAACCGACTGAGTCACCCATATGCCCCAAGAATTCTTCTTCTTTAAAAAGCAGGATGAAGGATTTATTGGAAGGATAGTTGGACATGTCATGGAACAGAAGGAAGAATTGCAAAATCAAAACCTGAGAAGAGGGGCACCTAGGGGGCTTAGTCAGCTGAGCCTCTGACTTGGCTCAGGTCATGATCTCATGGTTTGTGAGTTTGAGCCCCACGTTGGGCTCTCTGTTGTCAGCCTGTCAGCACAGAGGCCACTTCAGATCCTCTGTCTCCCGTCTCTGCTCCTGCCCTGCTTGTGTCTCTCAAAAATAAAATAAAATAAATATAAAAAAAAAAAACAAGAAGAAAAGGATTCTCAAACAGGGGAGTTGACGGAACCTCTCTATATGGTGCAAATGATAGTGTAGCTTCTCTCTGATTTCCATTCAAACTCTATTTTCTTTCTTGCAAAAATCCAATTCAGAAAAGAAATAGGATGGTGTGAGGGACAATAAAGACTGAGTGTAATGGGAGGAAGCACCTTTTCTCCTTCCTTCCACACTTCTTGGGTCCATAAAATAACTGCTTCCTTCACAGAAACATTACATCTCTTTTCTCCACCATTTACTCCTGTCCCCTTCATTTCTCTCCAAGGGGATAGTATTAGTTTTCCTGGTTACATAACAAATTATCAGAAACTTAGTGACCTAAAGCAACATGCATTTTTATTTCACAATTTTCTGTTGGCTAGAGTCCAGACACAGCTTAATTGAGTCCTCTGCTCAAGGTCTCACAGGGGCTACAGTCTAGGGGTTGGCTGGCTGCATTCTCATCTGGAGACTCAACTGGGGAGGCAGCTGCTTCCAAGGCGTATTCAGGTTGTTGGCAAAATTCACGTCCTTATGGTGGTATGACTGAGGACCCTGACTTTCTGCTGGTGTTACCTGGAGGCTGCCCACATTTCATAAAGGGCACCTCAGTTCCTTGCCTTGTGGGCTTCCTTCAATATGTGGCTTATTTTGTCAAGCTAGCAAGGGGAATCTCTTTCTCAGGGGACAGCCCGGTCCCTTTGAAGAGCTTTGACCTGATGAAGTCAGGCCCACCCAGGCTGTGATCCCCTTCCTGACGTATACACTCTCCTTCTCTCTCACAACTTCTCACTCCTCATCGGCCTGCACTCAGGCCACAAGCATTCTTGTCTTCTTCCGGTAGTGAGCTCACCTGGGCAGGCCGGCAGTCACTCAATGTCTCTGCCTATGACTGCGTCCAAAATTTCAATTCAGGAAGGAAGGAAAGAAAGCCCAAGTGCCAAACCTCATTAAGCCTCAGATCCAAACCTTATTTTCCCATACAACTTTACCACCCACAAAACTGATACATTGATCCCTGTCTGATTCTTCTATTTTCCAATTGTTTCATAGCCCAAAGGGGAAAACTCTGATTTATTAGAACCTCAAACCCCACTCGGTGTCCTGGGGACCGGTGCCATGGGAGTGAGAGCCATTCTTAGCTTGGTAGCCACACTGGGAGGTATCTCCTCTGTGCCCCAACAATCTAGGTGTAGAGGGGTACTAAAAGCTGGTTTTGGTAGGTCCAGCCTACAGAGGCCAGAGACACTTAAAATATGGGAGAAAAAGGCACATAGCATGGTACGTGTCTTGGGGACGAAGGGTTCTGCAGAGACCATCTCATATTTGTCCTGATTTTAGAAAAAAGACAGCTTCTATGGCAAACAACTAGAATGTGTTTTTTAAAGACTTTTTAAAAAAATGTTTATTTATTTTGTTGAGAGGGGCAGAGAGAGAGGGAGACACGGAATCTGAAACAGTCTCCAGGATCTGAGCCGTCGGCACAGACTCAAACTCACAAACTGCAAGATCGTGACCTGAACTGAAGTCAGACGCTCAACCGACTGAGCCACCCAGGAGGCCCTAAAATGTTTATTAATGTAAGAAGTTCTTTTCTTCCGTATCCTGTCCACTCCCTCTGCCTCTCGTTACAGAGGAAAAACTAGGACATGTGTGCTGGTGCTTTGCTGCCCACCAGACTATCTGCTCTCCCATGCCTGTACCCTTGTTGTGACTCCCAACTCTCCAGGCTTTTCTGGGGCCACACATCTCAACGTGTCGTCCTGTCCCACAAGTGATAACTAGGTAGAGTCAGAGTACGGCCATCCCATGGGAAACCGCTTCCCCAGACCGTGTCCTGACAAGGAAGAGGCTAAGTCATAAAAGCCATTACTTACAAGTGTCTAGAAGAGAAACTGAGGCACAGAAAGGGCAATTCACTATCCCAGATACACACAGCATTCAGCAGGTGAACCAAATAGAGAGTTTTAGACTCTTTCCTTTGTCGCCCCTGACACCACACTGCTCCATTAATCTAGAGCAGAAGCGAATGAACCACTCCCAGGCCCAGAGTCTCCTGAGAAATAATCCACTGATGTAAACAAGCCAGGAACCCAGGTGCCCTCGGGGGTCAGTTCTTAGAGCACCTCAGTTAAGATGGTTAATAACCACAGCAACGTGATTGATTACTTAGCACTGGAAGGGAGTGAGCCCTTGCCGGCACCCCCTCCAGCCGGCTCCCTTCATTTGCATAGGTAACGGTTGTGTTATTAGCAGCTCATTAGTGGTAAGCCCAGGTGACCAGAAAGGCAGACTCAGTGGTCTAACTGGAAAGAACCTCTCCTATTTTAGGGGAAAAACTGTACTAGGACTCTTATTCCAGGGCCATGGGACCCAGACACCGTGAGAGTGGGTTCTAAAACAGGGGTCCCTGGCTTTTCTTAGTGACAAAGTATGATTCTAAAATAACATCAGTACAGACAACAGAAAGCTCACCTGTGATATACCAGTAATGTGACGTGATGAAAATGGCACTTTGCCTCTGTGGTCTTCCTCCCCCAAACCCAGAACTCCAGGCTAACCAGGAGAAAAGCATCAGACAGATCACATCTGAGGGTCGTTTTACAACATGCCTGGCCAGTCCTCCTCAGAACTGTCAAGGTCATCAAAAACAAGGCAAGTGTGAGAAACGGTCTCAGGTCAGAGGAGCCTAGAGACCTGACAACTACCTGTAATGTGACATCCCAGATGGGATCCTGGCATAGGAGAAGGGCATTAAGTAAAAATGAAGGAAAGTGAAACTATGAACTTCATCATAATAATTTATCATTATCGGTCCATTAACTGTAACAAATGTACCGTACTCATGTAAGATGTTAATAATAGAAATAACTAGGTGTGGGTTATGTGAGAACTCTGAATTATCATTCTCTGTAATTCTAAAACTGTTCTCAAACAGTTTATTTTTTGGAGAGTGTCTTACATGTGGATGGCACATTCCAATTTATGCCATGATATCATCAAACTATCCTCGTTGGTCCTCAATACCTGGGTAAGGTAGGGTAAACAGGCATCTTTCCGCTTGCTTTACAAAGTAACAGAGATTTGAAGAGTTGAAGTGACTTGTCCAAGATCACAGAGCTACTAAGTTAAATGATTAGTTTCACACTCTTGTCTTCTGACTCAGAGGCTAGTATCTTTCACCAAAGCAAATGTTACCACCTCTGAATAGGTCAGAGATAAAGGAAAAAAGACAGTGCAAGCCTCTGGCTAATGGCTAGAGGGTTTGGCTATGGAGACTGAGACAGGGCCAGGCAAGAAGTCAAGGTCAGCCAAGGATCATGGCCATCTTTGTGGGTCTCCTTGGTCCCTCAAGACATAGACTGAGAAAAAATAAATGTTCCCCTTGCTCCTTCTCATCCATTCTGGAACCTCTCCCACATCCTAGATGTGGAAGCACAATCCAGAATTCTTGTGGCATATTTTTGCCCACCTTAAAAAGCAAAAGGACACAAAAGTCTTTCTTTCTCATTTCATTTGACCTTAACGAAAACTTCCAGAATGTCAGTACCAGCCCCACCTGGAAAAAAGTGATCCAGGCCTACACAAAATGAGTCAGCAGGAGATGAGGAAATGAAATCTAGCTCTATTTCTGCCTCCTACAGTTTCTTCAAGCCCCGCCTACTTTCAGATCCATCTAGAAGCAAATAGGAAAGAAGTACTTTCTGTAACTCAGCTGGGCCACTTTGGGAAGGTGGGAAGAGACCCAGGTGATCGGTTCTTGCTATTGTCCATGTAAGAAAACGAAGCGATGCAGAGAAGAGACCAATTTTGCATGGGGAGAGTATACTGATGTGCCTTCAATTTTAACCGAAACCACTTGTTGGCCGTGAGGCACGTTCATGTCAATGCCTCTGGGACCCAGTTTCCTTTTCTGAAAAATGAGAGGTTTGAACTCAGCAATGTCTAAGCCCTTCTCTACTTGGACATTCCGTGGTCTAGTTCATGATCATTGGAAACAGAGTGAAGGATTCTCAACGAGAAGCGAAGCCAATGGAGTATAGCCATCGGGCATTTTAGAAATTGAACCAGAAACTCGCATTGCACCTGTTTTGGTGACCAGAGAAGTCCCTGGTCACTTCTCCACAAGAAAAGGATGTTTAAGCGATTGTTTAATTCCCTGGGGATTATTCAGCAAATCCCCAACAGTTTTGTCATACTACCCTACATAGTGGGTTAGAATCAGAAGGGATATTGGGGACATCAAAAATGTATAACCAATTTTTTAAGAGCTTACAAGCTATTTCTAGCTCGCTCCACACAGCCCAATCCAACCATTAAAAACACATGTCAAGTTAGCTGCTGCATCCTATGGGTAAACATTCTGGAATGAAGACACATAGGGGGGCACACACATGCACATATTTACATGTATGTTTTGGTGCACATTCCCCCTGTCCTGACCCACCCAGTGTCTCCATTTGCCTTATCAGGAAAGAATTCCTGGAGGAAGTAGGCTCTGAGGGATGAGAAGTATCCTCTGGGATGCACTAGGACCCAGTGGAGTTGCAAAGCTGTAGGAAATCTGATCACTGATGGAGTCTTCATCCAGATCAGGGCATCAGCGAATGCAGGGTCAGCAGGGCTGTCCTCACCAAACTGCTCCTGTTTTGCTCTGTGCCCCACTCCTTTCCCTCTCCCTCCTTACCTCCTTCCCTACAAGCATTCCTCTCCCCCTCTAGTCACATACTGCCTTGTCCTGGATTCTTCCTAAGGGCAGCAAATTACTCCTATCATTTTTAAAAATGTAATCAACTGCATTTGATCCATCAGGTGCTTTTGTGAGGATGGGTTTAAAAAAAAAAACAGGTTGAAAAAAGTGGATAAAATATAAATTAAAAAAGAAGAATGGGTCTGGTTACAATCAATAACCCCAGAATTATTGACTCCTCTTCCCATTATGCTGTGATGCCTCTGTAATCTTGCTGGCAGATTCTATAAAGGACGCATCTGTGCAAGATGAGATGTCCATTGTCAAAAGTTATAATTCTCTTCAACACAACTCCCATAACAGCAGCCAGGCAGTTTCTGCAGAGCGATCTGGTGTCTGGGAACCACATGACATCACTCTCGAAAACCCATTTTGTGTCCCTGCCCTGCGGCCATCCTTGTCCTTAGCAAGTTGGAAGGAAGAAAGGAGGTAGAACCAGAAGCTGAACTTGGCCCAGCCGAGTGTCCTGAGCTCAGGCATTTCAGGCTTTCCTTTGACCTTCTAGACTCCTTGGAGAGGTTTACCTCTCCTCCTCCCCTTAGTAGAGCTAAGGTCCTACTAGAAACAAATGTATTGTTCACTCAGAGGAAAACCTGAAACGAATCTCCATTTCCTTGTACAGATTCTCCAGCTGGGATTGCTGTCCCCACGAACGTCTTGGTTAAGGGGCGGAGTTTGGAGTTGATTTCCAGAGGTTTCCCCAGGAAAGGACAAGGCAGATCATAGGCTTACATCAGCTTAGGAAAAGCAACCTGTCTGGACAAGACCCCAGGAAGCCAGGCTTCTTGGCAGTAGGACCTACCAGGAGTCGAGGAAAATCTCCAGCTGGGAGCCACTCACCCTTGCAGGAGGAACCAGCTCAGGGCGTTCTTTTGAGCTCACGCCTTAACCCCCAGGAGATGGTGTGGCCAAATAGGAAGAGCCCTGGCCTGGGAGCCGTGTGACCTTGCAAAAACCACCTCTCTGAGCCTCACTTCCTCATTTGCAGAGCAAGAAGTTTGGATAGAATAACCTCTCAGGGCCCTTCCAGATTTCTGAGTGATTGTCTGTCTCTCTCAGCTCTGCATTGGGGTGGGGACAGTAACTTCTGTCACTTCTCGGCCTCTCCAGCCCTTGCTGGCTGGCGCCCTCATCCCCAATCCCAGCAGGAGCCTCTGCCTCACCAGAGGGTGTTCGGGGGTCTCCCTGCCAAGGAAGGAGGACTAGAAAATCTGGGTGGGCCCTGCCCTCAGGGACACTCTGTCCAAACCAGAAAGCAAAGCCCTGCTGGGTTTGATTATGAAGATTTACAGCCAGGAGTGAGTTTCCTTGGCAATATTGTCTGCTGCCTTTATGAGCCGCAATTACATAGCATTTGGTACCTGGGAAGGCAACAGGCGAGGGCTGAAATGGTGAAATGCTCTATCACTCCAAGAAGCACACCGCCTTTGGTAATAAATATTGACGTTCATTAAGACAAAGCCAGAATTCAATCTGTTCTGGGGAATTCTCTGCTTCCGGCCTCAAGAATGGCCCTTATTTACAAGATGTCCCTAAGGGAATGAGACAGGCCGGCTCACCTTGCTCCCCAAGATACATTTTATTCAACCGACTTGTCCTGGGCAAACGTGTATCTGACAAGCCAATTTGAAAATGAATTTGGTACATTTTTTGAGTTGATTATTTATCCTGAAAATGAATGCCCGTTCTGGTCAGGCTGACAGCTCTCGGGATGAGAGCTCTCTGCTCCCGGCTCCCTTGTCACGCCTGCTCCGTCAACAAAGGAGCAGCGGAAGTGAGAGAGCCAGCCTTCTGCACAGGGGCTGGGTGGGCGCCTCCACCCTCACTCACCAGGACCCTGGCCCAGTGTAGTTTCATCCTGCTGACGAAAAGGCTAGCTTGCAATGCCCGTGCCGGGAGAAGTGGGTGGTGTGAAAGCCAGAGGGGTTCCATCTGCCCTACCGTCTTGCAAGGTTCGGCCAGGCGAGCAGCTGATTCCCACTGCCCAGAGTCATCAGGAGGTGTTAGTCCAGGGTAAGAGAGCCTGGGGGCAGGGTCTGGGGTGGGGAGGGGGCTTTCAGTCTCCCTGAAGTTTACTTGCCCTGTTTCCCCTAGACCGCCATCATTTCAAGATGATACCTTGGCAAATTTCACAGAAAGGCAACATGTTGCAGGGATGTGCTCGGAGGGCACGCCCCCTCCCCCGCCCCTGCCGCCCCACTCTAGCTATGCTTCCTTCACAGCCCACCTGCCCAAGAACTCAGAGACCCTGACCTTCTGGTATAGCCCTGGAAGGCTTCATGCAGGAAGAGGACCTTGGGAGGGAGGTGGGAAGACTGTTTTGGAGACACTGAGTTGCCCGTGGCTAAAACCTCATCAAGAGGAACTGGGCCATAGAAGGCCTTGAATGTTGAAGCCAGGAAGCCACAGGACTCTAAATTTCCCAAGGTGATGAGATAGCTTTAGTTCGGTGGTTTTCAAACCACAATGAGATCATGAGACCCCTTGTTCTAATGTAATCTTGTCTAGAACCTCAATGTAGAAAGCAGATGAAAGTGAAACTCTTCCTGTTAAACACAGACTCCTGTGAAAGCCCCAGAGCCCAATCCTGCTGACACAGGATCTAGTCCCTGCACCGAAACTAGTCCAACTGATATCAGAATCATCTGCTTGTCTTTTCTGTTTGTTTGTTTGGTTGGTTGGTTGGTTGGTTAAGATTTATTTATCCAAGTTAGCTAACATACAGTGTAGTCTTGGCTTCAGCATAGAACTCAGTGATTCATCACTCACACATGATACCCAGTGCTCATCCCAACAAGTCCCCTCCTTAATGCCCATCACTTATTTGTCCCATCCCCCCACCCACCTCCCCTCCAGCAAGCCTCAGTTTGTTCTCTGTATTTAAGAGTCTCATGGCTTGCCTTCCTATATTTTTATCTTATTTTTCCTTTCCTTCCCCAATGTTCATCTGTTATGTTTCTTGAATTCCACGTATGAGTGAAATCATATGACATTTGTCTTTCTCTGACATATTTCACTTAGCATAATACATTCTAGCTCCATCCGTGTTGCTGCAAATGGCAAGATTTCATTCTTTTTGATCGCCGAGTAATACTCTATTGTATATATGAACCACATCTTCGTTATCCATTCGTCAGTCGATGGACATTTGGGCTCTTTCCAAACTTTGGCTCTTGTTGATGGCACTGCTATCGAGGTGCATCGGGGTGCATGTGCTGAACTGTCTGTTGAATATGCAGATCTCTGCACTCCTCATCAGACCTACTGATTCATATTCTCTGGAGGCGGTGCCATAGCATATGTTGTTTTTTTTTTTTTTCCCTACTCCTCTTGGTGGTCGATAAGGCACAAAGTTTGAGGCCCATGCTGCAGAGCTTTACAGGGCAGGGTATGAAGACTGATGCATGTGTCTGATTTGCAGGTCAGTCCTCCACTGAGCTTCACTACATTCCCACTCGTCTTCCCTCTCTCCTCCCGACACAGTCTGCTTGTTCTACGTTGTGTGAACATCTTGTGGTTGTTCCCGGTAATGAACCCAGAGAGGAGTGGACCAAGGGAACAGGAACTAAAACACCCACCACCTTCCCAAGCCCCTGCACCTCACTAGGGCCTCTGTGGCACTAGAAACCCCAGCTCTGAAAGCAAATATTTTTTTTTTAATTTTTTTTTCAACGTTTATTTATTTTTAGGACAGAGAGAGACAGAGCATGAACGGGGGAGGGGCAGAGAGAGAGGGAGACACAGAATCAGAAACAGGCTCCAGGCTCTGAGCCATCAGCCCAGAGCCTGACGCGGGGCTCGAACTCACGGACCGCGAGATCGTGACCTGGCTGAAGTCGGACGCTTAACCGACTGCGCCACCCAGGCGCCCCTGAAAGCAAATATTTTTAAGCACCTTGCAAACCACACACCCACTCTCAACTATTATGTGAAAAGAGTTATGCATTTCCCAGCTCAGCTGCAAGAGCGAGACGGTTCAAGAGGTTGAAATCAGAAAGCCTAAAGTCAAAGATCTTCAGAGACCGACTTTCTGCCAAGCAGGCTGGGGCGCCAAGCAGCATCTAGAGGCACAGTGTAGACTGGGAACCATTTTCCATAGCACCGAGCCCCAAGGCGACACACCCCCTAGAAAGGCACGGCTTCGGCCAGTGCAGCCGTCAGTATTTCTGCTTGCCAGATGGGAGAGTGAGGGAAGCAGCCCTGAGCAATTAAGTGTCTAGCCTAAGGTCACAGAGCAAGCCAACGCAGGTCCTCAGAAAGCACCGAGTCCTCCTGCGGATTCAGGCAGCAAGTGGGCAATCTGCCCTCAGGCTCCTGCCTTAGAGCACCTTCATCTTGCCTGGCTCAGCACCGGGGGCTGGCTCTGCCTCTGCTCCCACATGCCTCAGCCAACCCATCACTGCCCTGATCTAAGCCTCCCCTGCCACCCCAGCCTGGGGCCTCTGGAAACCAGGAGACACCTGCCCACGTGGGTGATGCCTGTCACGAAGTGAGCCCTGAGAGGTGGGCGGCCTGGGTGGGTGGGGGGGGGGGGATGCTTGGAATTCAACTTCCTTTAGCTCTCAGCCCACTAATTAGGGCAGTGATGGGAATGTGAGACATACAGGCACAGCCTTGCTGGAATGACAGAGAAGCTATAAGCCAAGTACTTGGAATGTAATTGGACAGCTAGTGTTTTGAACTGACCCCCTCCCCCCCACCGTTGCCCATTGCCATTCTTCCTTCCTGTGGGAAACCACTTAGTGGCCATGTCAATCATGCAATTCTAAGGGGGTGCCGATCACTCCTAGGAGCAGGGATGGCAGGCAGTTGAGGTCCAGTCAATCATCACTCCTCATGCTCTTAGCCACAGGGATGGTTCAGGGATGGACATGGGGCTGTGTCTGGCTAATCAGAGTTTTCCCTGGAAATTTTTCCAGTCGGAGCATTGTCAGAGGCTGCTGGAGATATATACCTTCCCAGACACCTGGAGAAGGCCTCTTTGCAGGAGGAAATAATGAAGCCAAGCAGAGACATGCGGAGTGTGAATATAGACAGAAAGAATCCTGATGACATCATCTGGTCCCTTAATTCAGGAAGAGCTAAATTTCCCAATCACACATGCCAGTAAAATGCCCTCGGTTAGTAAAAGATAATACAAGTTGTTTCTGTTACTTGCAACCAAAGAGCTCTGGTAAATACAGAGCGATAACTATATAGCTGACTGTCAAACTTAAAACAAGCTGTTTGAATTGGCATGGACTTCAGGGCATGGGTATAAAGGGAACCCGGCCAGAAGGACAGCAGGCAGCTGGCCTAGAAGAAGCGGATTCTAGGCTGCATCTGCCTCCATTTCTTGGGTGATGGAATTTCATGGTCATTGAGGTTTCACCAAAGGCCAATTGCCTTTTAAGGGTCCTCTTGTGCCATATGGAATAGGAAGAGGGAGCAGATAGGTCTAGCCAGGAGCCAGCAATGGAAGGAACAGGTGGAATTGGGGGGGGGGGGGGGAAGAAAAAGACAAAAGAGAGAGAGAAAGAAAGAAATCCTGGAAGTATGTATATGGATTGAGGACCCCTGTTCTAATCTGGGGCCTGACAAATGGAGCTAAGATGACATCCCTATCACTCATTTAAACTCTCTCTTCCAAGGGCACCAGTTGACAACCCAATCACTAAATCCCCGAGTGCTTTCAGCTCTTCCCCCCACCCTGCACCTGTCTGCAGCCCAGAAGGCTGTTTCCAGTGTATTCTTCTTCAAATGCTCCCCGCACCTGAATTCCAGACCCTATCCTAGCTTAGTTCCCTTCTGATACAGTTGTCTCCTAGGATGGCTTGGTTTTGTGCTCCCAACCCTAAAGTATGGGCACTGCTCAAGATTCTACCTTCCAGTCCACATTCCTACAGAAGCCCCCTCTTCCTGGACCAGAATTGCTAGCCCTCATCCCTCTCGTAAGCCTCAATTCACATCTCAAATTCAAAGTCTCATCATCTGATACCTCACCCAGGGCTTCCTCTGGCTTTCTTGGTACAGGGAGGGGACCCACGATTCATTGAGTAGCTCAGATTCCAAGCTTCGGAGCAATGACTCTTTTCTTGCCTTCACCATGCATGGCAGGTCACCATGGTCCATAATTTCTTCTTTATGAATGTCACAGCCTTCTTCCCTTGTTTTTATTTTCTATGTTACTCCCTTAAGGTGTTTATCGCCTTGCACCTAGACTTTTGCAAGAGTCCCTTGTTTGCTCTATTCAAACATTTTATTCAAAGAGCAATTTACAGGGTACCTTCTAGGTGCCAAATCCTGTGCAATCTTCCTGCCCACGAATCCATTCTATATGCCACAACCAAATTAACCTTTCTCAAGTACTACTTGGATCACATCATTGTGGGACTCTACAGCCTTCAGTGGCTCCCTGTTGCCTACTGAGTAAAGCTCACACTCATCATCTGTATTCAAAGCCCTTCACAATTTGTCCCCGACCTACCTTTCTGGCCCTGTCCCCTACTATTTCCTCTACATAGACCTTACACACAGACCCACAGATCTATTTGCTGTTTCTTAAGCAAGCGTGGCACTTTTCCTCTTCTGACTTTTTTCTCTAGTCTGTTTCCTCTGCCTGAAGGTCTCCCTCCTCATCCTGTGTCTCCTCTTACTCGTGACTTAGAGCTCAGCTCAAACACTATCACCATCTCCTTCTCTTAACACACCTGCCAAAAATGATTGCTCCCTGCCATTTGTTTTTAGCATTTCAAGATACCTAGCACATGGTGCCTTGCACTGTTGATCGATGCTTTGATCCCCCATCATCGTAGTACTTACCTGAAGCATCTGTATCAGAATCATACATATTAAACATGCAGGCTCTAGAGCCCTGCCCAGGGAACGTCCCAGTGTCAGCTGCGCTAAGAGCAGCTACCCTAGGAAAGTGTTAGGTCCCTGTGGGAGGGACCAAATCTTACAGGTCTTCGTAACTATCAGCACACCAAGAAAGTCAAGTTGAAAGGAAGCTCCAAGAGCACCAAGTTCAAACACTGCTGTGTCACTCGAATATTCTCTCAACACTCCTGCTAAGTTAAAATTTGCTAAAGTTTGCACAAAGAACATTCAACAGTGTTTAGTCTAAGATTGCTGTGGAGAACCCATTTTGTTAGGAAAACATAGCTTAAGACTTAGCAAGAATTTTTCTCTGGTCTTAGTAACTTAAATGATTGTAGTTTTCATGAAAATTTAGGTGTGTTTTTGTCTTCTGGGTACTGAATGTTGTAACCGATCTCACTCCCCTCTTGTGTTGACTGTGGGATGACCTCTGGTGAACTCTGTGGCCACCACCAGCAGGTAAATAGGACTTCACAACATCCACAGTGAACCTCCTTCATGGTTCTACAACTTTCTCTTAGCCTTGTTACCTTTTTCCTTTTCTTCAAAAAAAAAAAAGCCACAAAAAACAAAAAAACAAACAAAAAACCCGACTTATTTTTGTTTGTTTTGCCGTATCATTTGCATCTATGTGAACAGTTTTAAATCCTTTTTGCAAGAAGGCAAGTTATAAATAAATAAAATAAATTCTTGAACTTATGGATGTGCAAATTTTTTCTGATCATTCTTTCTTTTTTTTTTTTTTTTTTATCCTGAGGCGAGAAATTAGTCTGGAAGGTGAGTCCTTGGATTGGCAATTCTGATGGAAAGCAGGGCCAGAAACAACAGATGGAGTAAGTGATGCTCTGAGGTCAGAGTTGTAAAAAATTAGGACTTGTAGAGAAAACATGGATTCAGAAATGATGATGAAGTTTTAGAACAGGAAGAGAGGAGAGTGGTTTTAGAGTGTGGTCATAAAAGGCAGAAAGCAAGAAAAAGCTTTTAGAGCAGGAAGAATAGTTAAAACAGGGGTGGTTTCAGGGAACTGACCATGGGGTCTTTATATCCAGAGCAGGGAGGGTCTAATTCATTGCAGTTCTGAGGCCCCAGCGCAAAAGGAACCCAGTCGGGTTCAGATGGCTGTGTGGAGGAATGAACTTAAGGCCCAGAGAAAAAAGATCTTGTTTTCCCAGTGATCAAGGAAACCAAAGAAAAACCTCTGGGCCAGATCAGAGCTTGAAACAAGAATATACAAGAAGGGGAGCCAGAAACAATTAAAGAGGTCAGCCCTGTGTTGAAGGCATGCCGAAATGAGTTGAACAACGTAAGCCTGTGTACCTGTGGCTTACCCAAGGGGCACCTCTTTGGTATAGTGAGGCCCTCCTCAGTATAGTAAATTGTGTGACCTTTAAACCAGAGTAGAGATGGAGATACAGGGAGCAAAGCAGTTGTAGGAGAAACTCGCGACTTCAGAGGACCAGACAGGGGCAGACTGTCGTCTGCCAAATGGCTAGGCTAATGGGCTACATCCCCACTGACACCGGTAACAGCTAACCACCTTCGGCCACAACTCAGGGTCACCATGCTTCAAGGGGGCACCCTCAATGAGTAGGAATGAATCTTCACAACAGTATCTGATGCCAGCTCAGAACCCAGAGTCCCCAAATATCATCAAACATAAGAAAATAGAAAAGTGTTTATTGAATGGTTGTTTATTTTTGGTGTGTGCAACATTTATTGAATATTTAATGATTGCTGAGCACTGTGCTAGGGGATGGAGACATAAAGAATACTAACACATACTTCTTGCCCTTAATAAGCTCAAATCCCAGAGAGGAAACCAACATAAAAGTGAAGTATTACAGTGTGTGGTGAGATTAATGCTGTAGTTGAGGCATGTGCGAAATGTTACCGTAGAGATAAGATCACAGAAGACGGAGCAGCTAACTCTGCCCTGGGCAGGTGGAGAAAAGGGCCATATTTGACCGAGGTCTTGAAGGATGAGTAGGAGTTCTATAGGCAGAACAGAGAAGATAGTAGATGGCAAGGCACAAAGGGCGTCAGTAGCATGGTGTATTTTTGGAAGCCTGAGTAGTTTGGAGCAATTAGAACCGAGTGTGGAATAAGAGTGGCTGCTGGGATGTGGTCGAGGTTTGGAGCTGGACTGTGAAGGTTCCTGGTGTGACAGCCTAAAGGGTCTGGACTTTGTCTTTCAGGCAGAACAGTAACTTCAGACAAGTGAAGGGAAAGCGACCCTTGGTAGTCAACACCAACTGAAGGGTGGCTTCCAGGATCCTCTCTCATGGGGATCCACCCTCAAGCCACCATCAGAGTGGCAGCTTTGTGATGCATTAGGTCCCAGGGTGGTGGAGAGGCTTAAAGGGTGCAGGCTAGCCCAAAGGTCAACACTGTGGGCAAAGGAAAAAGCTCTGGAGAGGCCTCCAGAAGCCCCATCTTACCTGGAGGTGGGGGAGGGGTGTGCAGGAATGGGCTGAGGTGCTCCCCTGCTTCCCAGGCTCAGTGCGGGTCCTTATTCCTAGCACCCAGTCACTTCACACAATGGCAAGAGTAAATTCGCGTGCCAGGAAGAAATGAAAGGCTGTACTCTTTCCTTGGAATCAAGTTGTTATTGTTCAGATGCATTATTAATGATCAGGGCTGCAATCATTTATAACACGGTCATCACAAAAGCAGCTGTTACCATTTACACATAGCTCTCTGTGAGTATGTTATTAAGGTAATATTTTACCATGCATTCGACTTGCTCAGGGGCTGCATGCCTAATGCTCGGCTTCAACGGATCCCCCCACTCCCTTCTTAGAAGTAATCACTCCTTCCCTTTCTTTATAGAGATGCCCAATGCCAGGGAAGGGAAGCGGGGAAAGGAGATGAAAACAGGGAGCCGTGAAAAGTGGAAGCAGAGATACAGGCACTGTTTCCCCTCATCCTTTTTTTCTCCCCTGCCCTTTTTTTTTTCCCTTTTGAATAAAAAATAAAAATGCAGAAAACCTCAGGAGCCTCATAACTTTCCGGTTTTTATTTAAAAATAAACCTGCTTTTGCAGCTGTCACCACTCCCGTACGCGAGGCGCAAGCTTCAACCCCACTGCCCAGTATTTATATACGAGAAAGTAAATGCTCGAAAGAGAACAAATAAATTAGGTTAGATTCTATGAAAGGAGTCAAGCTTTCGCCAAAAAAAAGGAGAATTTGGCAGCCAGCATGGTTCTTTGAGGACCCTACCAGCCGGCAGACCCAGGGTGACAAAAGACACAGGGTGACAGGTTCGGAGGAGCAGGGGATCCCACGCCCTCCCTCTCCAGGCCGGGCCACCGACAGCATGGCCCCTGGAAATCTGCATCCAGGGTGTCAGGAGCACTTGCAAACAACAGCTGTGGACAGGCTGCAAGACTCCAGGGACTCAGCAGCCGGAAACATTTTAGCGGGACTCATGGATGCAAGGGCAAAACAGGGGCCGGAAAAGGTAGAGGTGGCTGCCGCTTTTCCCCTGATGAGTGGGAGGGGGAAACAGGCAGGAAAACAGGGGCGTCGCAGGAGGATCTGTGGCAGGACCCTCAAGGCTGACGACGGAGTGTGCAGAGCAGGAGCAGCGGCCTCAGCAAATGGTTGCAGAGCTGTTCTGAGCCTGGCGGAGGCCTCGTCTGGTCCGAGAGGCTGCGGGAAGCTGATGTGCAGAAGCTTCGCGAGCTGAGAGCCCAGAGCTGACAGAAGGTTAACTTGGCGAAGCAGCAAGGAAGAACAGTGCTTCAGAAGTGGCAGCACGTGCAAAAATCCTGAGGCAAGAGGGAGCATGGACTAAGAAGCCGAGAGAAGGGCACACGCTGGACCTTGGAGAGGGGAGGAAAAGTGTTAAGACTCTCGTCTTACAAGGAGATAGCACGGCCACACGGGGGAGGGCCTTGGTGAGGATTTCCATCTACATGTTAGGAAGGGTGGGAAGTCTCAACTTAGAAGCCACATGGCCAAATCTGAGTTTTGAAAAATGCTCTTGGACTACAGCGTGAACAGACTGCGGTGGGTGGGAGGCCAGCACGGGTGACGTGAGCTCAGAAAGCTGTCACCAGCAGGAAAGAATGGCACCTTGATCTAGGGTGGTGGCAGACAACGAGAGAAAGGAAGCATCAAGAAATAATTAGGAAGTCAAATCAACAGGGACTTGGTGATCAGTTAGATGAGGGTTGCGGAGACAGGGGGAGCCCTCCAGGTTTCCAGTTTGTGCAAAGCACCTGGAGAAAGAGAACAGTGGAAAAGGCCAAGATTGTGAGTGAAGGCATTGAATTCAGTTTTGAAAATGTTGAGTTAGAGGCAACTTTGAGAGAGCAGAGCAGAGCCTCCAAGTACATCATTGGACATTCAGCTCTGGAAGGGACAGAAGAGGTCTGGGTTGGAGGTACATAAGGGAGCCACTGGTTTGGGGAGGGTCACCGTTGGAGAGAATATAGAATAAGAAGAAACGAGGGTCACTTCTTAAGGAACTCCAACGTACACGTGGCAGATAGCAGAGGAAGATGAACCTACAAAGGAAACTGGGAAGAAATACCCAGATAGGAGAAAAGAATCCAGTTAAGCATCATACCCCAGAGAACAGGAAAGGAGGATGTTTCACCTGGAGACAGTGGCCAAGAGGGTTGAATATCGCTGAGAGGATAAAGGAATCAAGAAGTGAAATATGTCCACTAGACAGGTGCACCAACATCAAGGTCCCTAGCGACCCAGGACAGGGCCATAGCTGTGTGTGTATTAAGGAGCTAAGGAAGGCACTGTAAGGCACCCAACACGGTGACTGCCACATAGCCAGCCCTCGGTAAATGTTGGCTCTTGTTAAATTCTCCCTTTAAAGTCTATAAAGCTCATATTCTTCTATGCTATTGAAGGGGGGAAAAAAGGAGACACAGGCTAACATTTTAATAGGAGAGCTTTAAGATTAAACCCAAAGAATTTCCCGACAGGAAGGACTGTAAAACGCCCATAAAGGCTATTAAAGAAGATGACAGAATCCCATATGAAATTAGGATCAGGACGGATTCCTGTGTGTCTGGGACAAGTTTGATGCAGCCTTTCCGTGAGGCAGGGGACCAACCCCAATCACCGAGGCAGGTCACTTGTGCCCTGGGTGGCCCCTGCCCTTCTTCCCTGGCCCCCATGGCGAAGAACGCTGCCTTGTGAAGGAAAGCCTCCTCGTTTCAATAGGCTGGGCTGCCGAGGTGAACGTGAATAGAGCCATCCAGCAGAAAACACCCAGAGGACAAGCACCGAAAAATACGCTTGAAGGGCCAGCCGAGTGGCCAGGATCACAATGTAATGCCCAGCCTCGGGTCAGTAATGGGGAGGTATTAGTCATCTCTTCAGACCTCAGCTCCATTATTTCTGCCGGAAATGTGAGAACAGCTCTCACTAATAACGTGTGGAATCACTTCCAACTATTTGCCTTTCAAGTCAGCCTCCTCAGGTCGGGTGACATATCTCGTTTAACAGGGGGTGCCATTAGAGGGGAGATTTAACATGTGGCTAAAAGCATTTGTAGCGGGAGCTGTGGGTGGGTTCCTTTTTAAGCTTCTGTGGCTGGTAACTTGCGTCTCTTCCCTCCGTGCTGTTGGGTTTTGTAACTGAAGCCTTTTTCTTTTCCGAAGGAGGTTGGCTATTAACTCTCCCCTGCCCAGAGCATCCCCTAGCATGGACAGGGCAGATCAAGAGCTGAATTAGGAGTCTCTCCTGCTCTCTCACCAGAACCCACAGGAGGCTCAGAAAGCGGGCATGATTACTCCAGGCATCTCGCCACCCTTGTGCCCCTCACCCTGCTTGTGTGACCCAGCATCTCCCTATGCCAAAGTCTTGCAGAAATAACGATAGCTTTGCAAACGCAACCACAAGTCTACCAACCCGCAGAATTTGTATCTCTACCTGTAATATGAGTCTCGCCTCTTCCCACACCTTGAGAGGCTCAGAAGCCATGAGAACAGCAGGACGAGAGGGACTGAGGTTGTAGAAGGGGAACTTGTCATTTAATTGAAGTTTCTTTTCCTTTTCTTTCTTTTTTTTTTTTTTGACTTAGACTTGATTTTTTTTTTCTTTTCCCTGAAGGCTTGGGCCCTTTAAGGCCCAGCCTAAGCTTCCTAAATTTTTGTCTCTAAGTAAACTCCCCAGCTTCCAGAGTCCCAACCTATCTGAGCCTCAGATTCTTCTTCAGAAAAACAGGGACAATAACAGCCCGCTATTCAATAAGGGGCTATAATTAAATGCATTGAACACAGTGCTTTGCACATAGGAGGGGCTCAATAAACACATATCAGTTATATCTCTTTCGGTTACATGTTACAAGTGATCAAATCCCCAGCGCAAGTGCCTAAATAAAGAGGGAATTTATTCGATTATGTAACTGACAAATCCAGAGCTAAGCCAGGCTTTAGATATCTAGAGCGTGACTCAGGGAACTGTCCCCAGGACAGAGTTTCTCTCTCATCATCCTTTGGCAAGCCTTCCTCTGCCTCTGCTCCAACTCATCCAGGACCTGGTGGCAGCAAATGGCAGCAGCTGCTTCAGGACCACATTCTCACTATCCCCTGCCCAACAGAGAAGGAGCTACTTTTCCTCTGCACAAAATTCACCTAAGTCCTGAGCTGGACACTCACTGGATGACCTGGGTCATCCTGGCACCAATCACCATGCCTCTGGTTGGAAATGTGATCAATCAATGGTTTAACCCTGAGTCTCAAACACCACCTGGAGGGAGAAAATAAGCGGGGAAGGAGGGATGCATGACTTAACTCGAGGCACTGACAATTGCAGGAAAGATGTTTCCCCAAAAGGAATTTATAGTACCATCCCCACCCCCCAAAAAAGGTGGGCATAGAGGATGCTAGGTGCCTAAACTTAGAACCATCCACTGCAGATAATTTCCCATCCTACCCCATATGCAATGATCATTTGATAGTAATGTGTACTATGGGAAGTCTCCCCCAAAACTCAGCAAAATGCCCTCCTTTCCATATATTAGTAACATACTGATTGTGCCCGCTATAGCACCTTTTCTTCCTCCACCTCCTGTTAGAATTCTTTCCTCTAGGTCTCTGTCACCTCCCTATGCCACATAGGACCAAGTACATGAAGGGAAGTCCATTGACCCTGGAGGTGCTTTCAGACCCACACTGGCTCCCTGTGTCCAGCTCAGTTCTGCTCTTCACTTCTCTGCCCCTGACCATCCCTCTGCTTGGGGGTAGACTGGCAGAGACCAGCACACCTGGTGAGCTCTAAGGCAGGATATTCCCAGAAGCTCCCTCTTCTGCTAGAATCTGCCTCTGTGATCACTTCTCTTATGGTGTATCTCCGATGGTTTTCCTGGTTTCCCACCACCAAGAAAATCTCTGGGAGCAGACAGAACCCTATCTTTTCATCTTTGTTATCCTTGGTACTTAGAACAATATCTGGCTCAAAGAAAGCACCCATCAGGTGGTGTAGCTACCCTCAATCTAACTCACAGTCACCCTCAGGTCCTCAAAAAAGAGCCTCATCTGTCAGGGCTGCGGGAAGGGCAGGTACTCACCCAGGAGAGGGGTAGAAAGCTAGAGGGTCATATGCAAACCACATGAGTAGAGAAAGAAAGGTAGAACTCACTGTGGTTCCTGGTTCTCTATCAAGCTGGAGCAGACATAGAAATGGCACAGGGCACCTGACAGAGTATAGGAGGTAGATTGAGCTAGTGAGCATGGGGGCAGGGAGACTTCGGCTTGATTTCAGGGTGTGGTTGGTACCCATGAAGAAGGGGGGCGGGAATTAGTGGGAAGCTGGCAGCAGAGACCCTCAAACGTCGATAGACAGTACAGCTGTGGTTCTGGATGGTCAGCCCGGTCAGAGCATGATCCCAGTGGCATTGGGCATCCAAGAGGAACTGATTCAGCTCCCTGGGATGGGGGTGGGGAGGGGCCGGAGAGGAGGTAGGTACCAACAGGGTAGCCAGGTGTGACAGGGGCTCTGGGGCAGGCAACTAAGCAGAACCCCAGGGGTGTGATTAAAGGAGGGGAGTTTGCCCCCAGCATGCTGGATGCTGAATGTATGGGCAGACACCCGAGCACAGCACGGCCCCTACCAGCAAGATGGAGGAACTGGTGCCCACCTAGCTTGGTCAAGGCAGGCTCTGAAACTGGGTGGGGCTGAGCCTGTAGGAAAAGGCCCTGGTGGCTGTGCCCTGCAGGGCTGGGGAAGGCAGGACTGCCAGGCTGGGCGTCCGAGAGAGGCTTCCTGGCAGACTCTCAGACTGAGTGTGTGTCTGGGGCCAGGGGCTGAGGAACTGCCAGCACCGTCTGACCTCACGGATCCCCTAGTCAACAAGCAGCAAGAACAGGAGACTCCTGGGGCTCCCTCAGCTTTGGAGAGAGCTCTGCAAACAAAACTCAGCTTTTAGGGGTTAATCTCAAGCCCCAGGAGGGCCCAGAGGGCCTCCTCCGAAGGGCAGAGCCAGCGAATGGGCTGAGACTAAAAGGAAAGGCATGGACTGCCGGCCTGGGATTAGTCTGGCAGCAGCTGCAAAGAGCCGCCCTTCAATCGCCTGTCTTGTGTGAGCCCTCAAAAGCACTGGCTGTCTGCCACCAGCCAGCTAATGGGGATGGGCTGCCAGGGCCACGACCTCTGTCTTCCCGGCCCCCTGCAGCTCTGAATCTCACCTCCCCAGCAACCATGGGGACCAAGGACTCCGCTTGGTTTGTGTTTTCTCATCACCTACTAAGTGCTCGGCCTCACACCGCCTGGCACCTGCCTCCTGCTACTCCCAGCGGCCTGCGGGGGGCATAAGCGATCAGCCCTTTGGCCAGGCGGTGATTTGGGCTACACTTCTTTGCCTGGTGGGGGTGTCCGGGAGTAGGTGTCCAATGAGAGGAGACAGCAGGAGGGAGGGACTAGGCCTGCCCTTTCTTCAAAGTCCTGAGTCCCGAGTCCGTGTCTCTGCAACCGAGGGAGCATGGAATCGGAGCCATGCCCATCTGGGAGATCACACACTCAGAGCCGACTCCCGGGGAGGAAACTCGGATTGAAATGCACGACTTGCTCATGAGCGGGGCTGGGCCCTGGTTTCTCTGCGTTCTGAATTTCTAGAACGCTAAGCGTCTCCACGGCCAGGCGGCGTCCCAGTGCCCTCCATCTGGGTCACGCCAGCCTCTCCCCATCGCCCCCCGGGGAGGGCCTCTGCGAGTCTCCGCAAGGCCCGGGAGCCGGGCCGGGTGGTGTGGACCGGAGGCTTGCAGGCTGCGCGGGCGGCGGCCGGCGCGGGGGCGCGAGGGTCAGCAGGGAGTGCTGGCGGGGGCCGTCTCTGCGGACCTCGCCCGGGGAGGGAAAGATGCGCTGGGAAAAGGAAGGGGAGAAGGAGCGGGAGCGAGGAGCGGAGCTTGGGGCTCCTCTGTCCCCCTCGGCTGGCGCTTCCGATCACTGGGCCTCCGCTGCGGAAGGCGGTCCCCGCAGCCACTCTCCGGGACCCGTCAGCCGGCCCCGCCGCCGCGCCCATTGGCTGCTTCCCGCAGGAGGGAGCACTCCCCCCGCGCCGCCTCCAGCGCTCGTGCCTGCGGTGGAAGGTGAAGGGCGGGGGAGCCCCCTGACCCGCCTGCTCCCTCCTCCCGCCTGCTGGACCCGCCTTCAGCCCCGAGAGGGGGCCTGTGCGCCCTCTGGCCTTCCCTCGGGGTCTGCGCCCCCCTCCACACGCGTGCGCGCGCGCGCGCGCACACAAACACACACACACACACACACACGCGCGCGCGCGCACACACACACACACATATACACACACACACACACCTGCTCCCCGGATGAGCACCTAGGGGCAGGGAGCGGTGCAGCAGGAGCCCTGGAGCGCAGGCAGGAGGCCAGCTGGAGAAAGGGACTCCCAGAATACCCAGGGAGTGGGCAGGAGCTGAACCCCAGCCCCCCCCCCCCACTTCCCGACAACTGCACAGGTGTCCTCGCCTGTTTCTGGTCCCCAAAGAGACAGCAGATCATCGCCCCAGAATGGAAGGCCCCGCTGACCTCGCCTCGCCTCCCCATTCCAGGCTCCACCGGCTTGCGTAGGTGGGCCCCCAAGACGCTGGGAACCCCTGCCTCCGCGGCCTCTTTTGCCTTCACCAATGAGAACCACCTCTGAAATTCCTAAGACTTGTTTTCTCAGTGCTCGCAGCTCCCTGGAGAGAGAGAGAGAGATCCGTGATACGCGGCCAGGGTGCTCAGCTACCCCTCAGGATAAGGATAGGCAGATGTTTTCTCAAGCTTGTGCAGAGCACAGCTTCTAAGTCAACATACTCTGACTGTCTTCTCACCAGACTGTCTGGCCTCAGCTCCACTGAGGAAATACAAATAGCACTGGGACCACCATTAACCCAATCTCCTGTGCCCTTGAGAAAGGACCCTGGGCACCCCCACCATTAACCCCACTACCTTATGTTTGGGGTCAGTTACCCCACCTCAGCAACTACAGCACCTGGAGGATTTACCTGGTGGCTCCAGCCCACACTGACTCTCCTCCACACAGAATCTGTGCACTTAAAATCTGCTAGACGCAATCCCATGCTTGCTAAGAGTCTGGCTTTGTTCTCCAGTAGTTTCAAGGGCCTCTGTTTGACTCTCCAAGGAAGGTAAAGTCATCACAAGCAGTATCTATTGCTTTTCTTGTTTTGATTCCCACAGAGCTGAGCTGAGATTGATGTAGCAGAAGCACTCAATAAATGCCCATGGACTTGGCTAATGAATGGACAGACTTGCAGGGGACACCGCCCCATCAGGAAAGAAAGGCGGCCTTACTCGCCTCCTCCCCAGCAAGAGAAACCCAAGGTCCTGTGTCCTGGAGCAGCAGAAGCCAGCTCTCCTCCCCATCCCTGCTTGCCTCCAGCCCCCTTGGCCTTCTGGATCCCTGTGGGTTTGGAGAGGCCAATGCTGTGGCTCTTACCAACATCAATTTGCAGCCACCAGGATGCAACTTCACCCTATGCTGCGTTCATAAATTAATCTCCTGGGATTAGATTCCGTGTTTTAGTAACACTCCCGAGGCATTGTATTTACACATTACTAATAAAAGAAAAAAGTGAGACAAGTTCTGACAACTTTCAATAACATTCAGAAGTAAAGTGTGAGGTGCAGAAGTGTCCAAAGTTAATTAAGACCATTTGGTGCTGACGGGGGTGGGGAGTGGTGCCTGCCGTTCCCCGACAGGTGCTATTTCTGAAACCCAATTTCCCTGCCTGTGATGTACCTGATGCCTGCAGAACAGGAGATACTGAAATAAACTGAACTAGCAGCATGAGCTCAAACTTTCTTCCTCTTCTTTTGTTTTACAACACCATGGACCCTTGGCCAGAATGTGTGGAGGGTCCATAAGGGGGAAAAAAACCCAAAACCCTTTGGCCCTTCCCTATGGATAGCAGATGATGTGTCCAGGCTATTCACACCTGCTCTGTGCAAGGGGGGTCCTGGGGGAAGTTAAAGGGTCCCCTATTCCTTGGGGAGGGGCCGGGAGCTCACCTTTTCACTTACAGCTGTAAGAGCCTCCTAGACATTTACCAGACAAGAACTTTATCCCAGAACGTGAAGGAAAACAGCTCTGGAACCAAAAAAGGGGGACACTGGGCATACTCCTAGGACAGGGGATGGAATGAAGCTGGGCTCCCTCGCCCAATAACTAGTATGATTTATTGCACAAATTCCTATTTTTTAAGCTTACGCATGTGTATGCATTTTTGTATTTTCTTCACTTCCATTTTGGTTTCTCTCAATTTTAGAATTGTCGGGTTTTATTTTATTTTTAATGCAAAGCCTTTCTGGAAGGAATAAGAAAAAGAGAAATAAGGGATTCTCATTTGTTGTTTTCTTGAGTTCCTGTGGACCACTGGGTTTGGGGCAGTCCTGCCCCACACGGTATCTTCTAGATGCGGTGTTTTGTGTTTTGTTCATTTAAGGAACAAATGAATCCCTTCCTGGGGAAATCCATGGGATTTCCCTTGATTTTCACACTGAGAGTAGACATGAAGCCAGCAGTGCCAGCCTCCTCTGCCACTCCCCGTCCCCCCCCCCACACCCTGGACCTAATCCCAGCTCATCACTCTCAATCCTTGATGGAGCCTGTGTTCATCCTAAAGAGAGAAGACATAAGGGTGAATGCAAATGGGGGTTTGGAAGGAGAATGACCATCCGTGTTGCCAACACAGCCTGGGATTTCCAACCCGATTAAGATTTTCAGTGGGTGACCCTAGGTCTTGTCTTCTGCTTTGGACCTCTTGCCCTTGGCTCCAGAAAGGGTTTCTCGGTAGCCAGTAGATTTTTGCCCCACTTGTGAAACATGAAAAGTCATGTTTTGTCATGGAAAATTATATTTCCTTTAAAAAAGTAAGGATTGGACCTAGCCAGATATTTTCGCTGCAGCCATCATCCCAACCCTCTAAACAGGAAGAAAATTCAAAATAAAAAGAATAGGCAAAACCTCTCAGGATCCATGAGGTCCCTCCACATGGCCTCATAGGGAATGACCTGTCTCTCAAGTCTTATGTTTGCCCTCATTGCATGGCCGTTTGCTCTAGATCAAAGGAAAGTCATCTGACCTTCATCTGAAGGTCAGACTGGGAGATGCTGGTACTCCATGGCTGTATTGCTGGAGAAAGGATAAGCAATTGGGAAATGCAGGATGGGGGTGCAAAGAAAGATCCTTCAGCTGAGCTACACCAGGAGTGTGTCTGCCCAGGGGGCTGGCCTGGAGAAAAACCTGATGGGAAGGAACTTTGTTTCTCTCTGCACCCAAGTAGAAACGATGACCACCTTGCATGCCTGGAATGAACCCTGGTGGAATTGAGAAGGCAGACCTGGGTATTAAGCCAGACAAAGTCCTATGTTATGACTAAGCGGTGCACCTATAAACTGACTCATAGTTGAAACTGGACCAAGTAGTTTGTTTGTTCACTCCAAACAGCTCACAGTAAGCGTCAATATTCTGTGATCCACTATGGAGTGAGGTTTCTGGAAAGAATAGAGGCAGTGCTACAGGCCCAAGGTTGTTGTTTAAAGAGTTTGCTGCAACACGCACTTTCTTTTACCTCTTGAGCCGTGAATGCAGATACCATGGCTCCATCTGTTTCTTGGGGACCGGGAAGGCTGATGGTGGAGATTCAGAAGTAGAAGCTGCCATGTAGCCAAGAACTACTGCGCGATGGGACCCGGGGAGCCCTGTTTCGTGGCCAGGCTCGCCTGCCGTCCTGCCACCTTCCGCCAATGTGGCTAGCCCCTCCGAGGCTCACTTCTTAGACATCAGAATAATCATCCCCACAATATCTCCACCTTCGGTGACCCCTCACGGGGCCTGTACGTTTGCCTAGCAGGACGGGAAGACAGAGTCGATCCCACTGAGTTCTAGAAGCCAGAATTTAGAGGATTTTTAAACCACTTCTATAAGACAGCCCTTCAGAACCTGTAGGTTTTCTCATTGTGTTCAGTATGATACAGACATTAAGCATGAAGGCCTGGAGTAGACTGTCTGGATTTGACTCTTGGTTCGAACACTTACTGGTTATGTGACCTTGGGCAAGTGGCTTAACCTCCAAGCTCTGCGTCAGTTTCCTTATCTGTAAAGTGTGGTTAATAATAACTGACCTCCCAGGGGTATGGCGAGGTTATTGTGGTAATTAAATTAGTTGATTCATATAAAATATTTAGAAGAGTGCCTGGCATTATTATTAATAGTAATAAGTATAGTTTAAGTCCTGCCAGCTGATAAGGACCTGGACCGAATGAATGACTACTTAAGATTCCACTTCTTGACCTTGTCTTTTCTGAACTAGGTGATGCTTAGTCTTTCTTTACCCCTGCAAAATTTATCCCAGCCTGGCAAGGAGCAGAAAGTGTATGCATGCATGCACATGTGTATACACACACACACACACACACACACACACACACACACACACCCTTTCCCCTCCACGCAGAACTGACAGAACTACTAGGCCATCTAGCACATGACCTACAAGAGAGAGGAAATGGTGTCACCACACTTTATGGGTATATATTCACAAAGCTCCTGATCCTATCACTGTGAGCCCCTGCCACTCCCAGCCCACGCACCTGTAGGTACTGAAAACCTTCACCTGCAGACTCCAACCTGCCCTGTCCCTCAGCCTGTCCTGACTGAGCCCAGACGTTTATTAGGGGTCCAGTCCCACCTGCAGTTGAGGGTCTGTAATGAATGGGTCTTGCTTCCTCAAGCTGGGCACCCAGTGGGCGCACAACTAAACCCCATGAAGCTTTACAAGGCCCGCTGAGATGAATCTTCTCCACCGCTGCTCACCCTGTCTTCCTGGTGAGCATGGCTGGATTCTGTCCAATTCTAAATCTGCACTCTGGTCCCCTTCTGGAACTATCACCCTGCCCTAAATCTCTATTTTCGAATTTTTCAGCTTATCTGTCCTACACCAGTCCTTTTTTCAAATAAACTGAATTTTACCTTAACACCCACCCTCCCCCTAGTCCTTGGCCCAGATGGTAGCTGCAATGTCCAGAGTGCTATTGCCACCTGCACCAGGAGAAACAATGTGTCACCACTAATCTTACTATGACCATCACCTTGTCTGGAGTCTCCCCGTGCTGAGCTGAATCGACCAGCTTATCCTTATCCTCTGGGATGCTGATTTGGACCATGGGACATCATCACTTGAGAGCCAGCCTTACCACTGGTGTGGGCTCCACTGGTATAGTCCCCACCCTGCCTGTAGTTAGCTTTCTTCTCTTTCCCTATTGACCCATGGCTTGAGTTACTACATGCCCAGTGGCTAACTCCTGGGGGTCATGACAACTACCAAGCAAGTATTCCACATGCAGTCTGTCTGAGGCCACTGCCCACTGGATATCTCCACTATGATGCTTGGAAGACACATCGAATTCAGTAGTACAAGACCAAACTCATGATCTTCTTCCCAAAATCATACCCCACTTCCACGCTAGTGCCCCTCTAATTGGTTTTCCACACTGCAACCAAAGTGATCTTTTCAAAATGCAAATCTGCTCATCACACACATACACACTCAAAACCCTTCATTAGCTTCTCATTGTTCTGAGGACGAAGGCCCGTATCCTTAACAGGTGCTACCAGGCCTGCAGG
The DNA here is from genome assembly GCF_022837055.1 of Prionailurus viverrinus. Classification (NCBI taxonomy): domain Eukaryota; kingdom Metazoa; phylum Chordata; class Mammalia; order Carnivora; family Felidae; genus Prionailurus; species Prionailurus viverrinus. The sequence continues at coordinate 13,840,298 of NC_062570.1, read as the reverse complement.
TCTGGCCCTGGCTGCCTTTCTAGCCTTACCCGGTCGCACTTTTCCCCTCCCTTGCTGTGGTCCAGCCACCATGGTCGTATTAGCGTTCGGGGTGCCTTGCAGGGAATTAGATAAAGGTGCCCCTTCTGGGCAGCCCAGTTGGGAAAAGGGGCCCTTACCTCTGTGCTGATGCAGCTTCTCATCCGGGTTCTAGCATGGCAAATGCAGCAGGGCTGGATTTCTGCTCCTGACTCACACATTGTTGGCCCAACTGTATACGTTCTTCCACACCACGGCCTGCACGGTGGCCACACCAATCGTCCTTGCCTTCTTGGAGCTCCCCAAGGTACGCCATGCTGCCTCCCACCACTAGGCTTGTTCATACCACTCGCTCTACTTGGGATTCCTTTGCCTCTCTCTTTACCCAACGATCTCCTGCTTTATCCTATCACATCCTCAGGGAAGCCCCCCTGAGCTCTCCACCTCTCCACCTGCTTAGGACAAGTGTTGAAGGGTATGAGCTTTCATCAGAGAGCACTCCCATTTCTCCTGATACTATTATCTTGTAAGCATGCAATCATTTGAATAACTAATATCTGACACTCGCATTGTATTGTGAGCACCATGATAGTAGGAACCATGTCTTTTCCCCCTCTCTCCTTTGTATCTCCAGACCTTAACACAGTGTCAGCCATATAATAGCTGATCATTAAATATTTAGTGAGGACCTACTGAGTGCAGGCTACTACATTGTAGATAGTAGTGTCTGGACTTTATAATTGGAACAACTTAAGCTTCCCAGAGGCGTGATTAAGCACATCAAAGAAGAAAATATTCTGTCCCGCTTAATTATGCATTTTTATTTAAAAATAGAAGTCTTTATTAAAACAACAAAGCATAAATATTAAAGAATGTATTTAAATAACTTGTGCAATTTAGTGCAAACTTTAAAGGTGCATAAACACTGAAATGCAATCTGATGCCTTTTAAAACCATTTTTCAGCATTATCTCCACTATATCTCACCTTGTGTCTTACTTAACCTGGGTTGGAAAAGAAGCAATTCATTCTGACTTTCCTCATTTTGTCTTGAAGCCTGCTAAGGCTTGTCCACAAGTCAGGCATGTTTCTGGCCTCCCGGGCTTTAGATCAGATTGTAGCAAAGCCTTTACAAAGTTTGCCTCTTTGCTGCACTGTGGGAGAGCTCCTACAGTTTTTCAGGGAAAGAGTCCTTCTTCTATGAGTATTTGGGATATATATACACATGATCTTTGCCTGGTTAGCTCATCCTGGTTCCACAGAGAAGATCAGCTGACTCAGCAATACAAGGGCATGGCTTCCACCCAAGACCCAGGGGTGGTCGCCTATCCCAGGAGGGCTTTCCCCAGACCCGGCTTCTGAACTTGCCTTTTCTTCGGGAGGAGAAATGCTTTGTGTGCAACTCTGCTTCTCCACGGCCAGGATTTCATCAATAGCCTGATCAGATACCAGTTAGACACCTTCCTCACAGTGACAGCCCCCTCAGAACTTAATGTTGCAAACAGAACTGAGCTGAGACCGGGAGGGTCATAAAGGAGCTCCAGCGGTGCCCCACACAAGATGCAGCCATCGGGGACAAATGGCTCGCATGCCACCCAGCTCGCTCTGTTTCCGGGCTTCCACTTCTCTGCCATGTTTTCCCACGGCCGTGTGTTTCCAGGTGCACGGAGAGGGAAGCCTCCATGGTGGTAAGAGCTGCGAAATAAGTCCACCCATTGACAGAGCTGCAAAGAGGCCATTAATGCTAAGCTTCGGCAGTGGAACACAGAAAACGGCATTAAAGGATTTACTTTTCATGACCATAATTCACAGTTAATGTACATTTGATGTTTAATGTATGAACCAGAGGTGACTTCAAACTTGTGGGCCTTTTCTAAATAGTGTTTTAATCTAGTTTTTTTTTTTTTTTTTTTTAAATAGAGGTTCATACACTCAGTCTGTCAGACGAGAGGGAGGGAGGGGCAAAGGCAAAGCTAGGTGTGAGAATCCGATGTGGGAGCAGGCTTTTGTTCAGTCTTTTATTGAGGTTTTACCTCTAATCTCTCCCTTTTTGATGCAATTTAAGATTAAGGAAATGAAAGGCAAAGGCTGACTGTGAATGGTTTTACAAACAGGACAGCCAAGGGGCCCTCAGAAGACAGTTTTGTAAGAGGCTTTGGGCTTCAATCCCTCGGAAGGACGGAAGGACGGGGTCCCAAGGATCGGCAGTGCCTCTGTGTGCCCGGGAGTGTGGCACCAGGAAAGGCCCGTCTGCCGCCAGGGATACTGGTCTTCTGGGTTCCCAACAGGAGGCGACCATGGTCACAGCTCAGGTCGCCATGAGCCAGAGTCGGGCTAGGGAGGCCACAAAGCATAATCATGAGAGCAGGACTCTCATGCTCTGGCAGGAAGAGCAGAGTCAACATTCCGGACCCGGGTCTGTTGCGTGACCTCAGGCAAACCATCTGACCTCTCTGGACCTCTGTCCCCTCACCTCGACAACAAGTGTCTTAGGCTAACTCAGTGATTTCAAAAGGACTCTGCTGGAGCCCTAAGGCATGAGAGCAGCTTCGGAGGTAGTGGAGGTAGCCGTGCAGGGCCCCCGAGGGAGTATCCTGGCCCTCAGCACCTTTTCAGCAAGGGTGGCTCCATCTCATCTGTTATAAGTAGTGGTTCTATGGAAAAGGAAGGTTTCACACTGAAGGGTAAAAACATCAGCCAGTCCCTAAGATGCTACCCAGCCCAAGTCTAGAGAGTGGCTGGGCAGAAAAGTCACCCACGTGGATGTCCGCAAGAAAATAACCCTCCAAAGTAGGCACCAGAAATAAAGCAGCCCCTGACAGGACCTAGGGATCCCCAAACCCACACTGCGGGAGATCAATGCTGGGCGGGATCAGGGGTGACTCCCTTGGAGGCCCATTGATCTATTTCAAGGGGAGGCAGATTTTCTCAGGCAACGCTGAGCTGCTTCCGAGAAGGTGTACAGCAAGCAAACTGTTGGGGTTTTCCAGGTGAGCGCGGTGGAGGGAGATAGGAACAGGGAGTTAAGGATGCGAGAGAATTGCTTTGTAGAGCTGGGTTACAGAAGGAAAGGAAGAGTGAGGGAATTTGATGCGTGAGGATGAAGGAAGAAAGCCTTCTTTCTTCAATAAACCATGGGTGATCTCTAAAGTTCTCTTGAGCCCTAACTCTTTTATGTTTTTATGATTTTTTTTCCTGTTGCATTTTTGTGAAATGCCCCTTCCGCTTCCTCCTCCGTACTAGGCACTGTGGACAAAGGATCGTGAGAAACACATGTGTGGACTCGGCCCCCAAAGCCTAGGGGGAAGTCAGAAGCTGAACAAGTGGTTGTCCGTGTGATGCATGTTATAGGGGGCGGGGATCCAGGTCACTCTGGGGGATGCGAACAAGGGGAACCAGCTCAGTCGGAAAGTACAGAGCCTTCTCCTCCTGATGACCTGCCCAGGTCCCAGGTCAGCATGAGAAGGTTCAGAATGACTCCCAGAGTCCTCTCCCCGAAGCTGCCCTCCCACTCACCCCTGCGGCCCCACCCCAGCTCTGGTCTCCCTGCTCATCCAAGAGGAAGAAGTGCTCCTACCGCCCGCACAGCCTGCTTCCTCCCCGTGCAACCAAAAGAGGGCTTCAGCTACTGCCATTTGACGTTGGCCCGTACTTTCTAATTGATTAGATTCTTCTTTCCACTTCATCTCTTAAGGGCAAAGCCTCCTCTGATGGGAACTGAAACTACCCCTCGAGCCGCAAAGACCACCCTGACGCCAGCAAGACCTCGCCCGACCGACCCCAAGACAATGACCTACTTGACCTTCACTGCCCACCTGCATGTACCCACCAACCTTGTCCCACATTTTCCTTCTCTGAACCTGGAAGTATTTTCAGCACTTTTAGACGGTCTTCGAGACCCTAGTCTTCTGCCTTCCCGGCGTTGGACTCGCTGAGATAAATCCCTTTCTTGTTTCACCATTGCTGGTTTCTCTGCCTGTGGATGTTGTCAGCGGCAAGTGGCCGAACCTACGTGGGACCCCCGGAGCCACCTGCTCTTGCACCCCTGCTCCCCGGCCACGAAATGCTCACCAGCCTCGTGGGACATCGTGTTTCTCTGTGGGCTTTTCAGTCTACTCTTCAGGAGGGATGGCAAAGTCTTCTACCAACTGTACTCTCTTTTAAAAAAATTCCCTTTCTGAGGTTGCATCAATAAAACAATATTTTTTGGAAGAAAGGAGATAGACCTGCTCCACCCTGTGGTGGTCAAACGAGACAAGTATCCTCTGCAATTCTCAGGTTCAGAATTATGTGAAACAAACCTTGATCAAAGGGGGTGACTAGGGTGGCAAGGGGACATGGAAGGGTCTTGGAGCTCAGGAAGAACATGAAGAAACTGGATGCTTATCCAAGAAGGCACAGTGGGGGGCAAGGTTTTTCCAAAGCCTGAAGGACAGTCCTAAGGAAGAAAAACCACCCAAATCAGTACCCAAAAATGGGAACAAAGGTCAACAGGCAAAAGTCATAGAATGCATTTTTTTTTATTAAAGTTTATTTATTTTGAGAGGAAGAGAAAGAATCTCAAGCAGGCTCCATGCTGTCAGCTCAGAGCCCAACGTGGGGCTCCATCGAATGAACCGTGAGATCATGACCTGAGCCCAAATCAAGAGGTGGATGCTTAACGGACTGAGCCACGCAGATGCCTGCATATTTTAATCTCAATTAAATATATATATGTATATATATATGTATATGTATATGTATATATGTATATATATGTATGCCCGCACATATACATACACACATATACATATATATGGTTGAAAATGGAGTGGAAGCCTTAGGAGATTGAGTGAGGTCCCCATGGAGAAGTGTAAGCAGGGGCGAGGTGACCATTTAGCAAGGATATTTTTAAAGGAATAGAGAAATGAGGTGAAGGGCTAGACACTATCTAGACTTGATAGGGTCTTTCTGTGCTGGTCATACTAATCTGTCTACCTTCCCCAGTCTTCAGCCCTTGTCATTCCTCTTTCTGTGGTGGCCCCAACCCAGCCCTCCGGAGGCCCCTCAAGACTCAGGAGGAGAGGAAATCCTCCCTGGGAGGACTCTGAACCTCCCTGTTCCTTTCTCCACAGAACATGCTTCATGAAGGTGTTGGGTTCTCCACGCTGGAGCCACCCACCACACCTCTCCCTGGCACAGGGGCCATCTCCCCCATTGGGCGGTATGAGATTGTGATTCATAATAAGAAAGGGTCTTTCTAGCACAGAGCTCCTAAACCCCTTGGGGGTTTTGTTAAGTTAATGAGGTGACTTTTGCTCAGCCCCAGAGTCACCTAAGGATGGGGGCTGGTTCCCAGGGGAAAGAGCCAGAAGATCAGAGGGTTGGAACTTTCAGTTTCTCTTCCCCCCATACACCCACCCACATACCTCCAGGGAGGGGGGAGGGCTGGAGATTGAGTTCAGTTGCCAATAGCCAGTGATTTCATCGATCAAGCCTATGAAATGAAGCCTTCATAGAAACCCCAAAGGCTGGGTTCAGAGAGCTTACAAGTTTGTGAACACGTGAAATCTGGGGAGAGGAGGTGCTCAGAGTGACTGGAAGCTTCATGGCCTTTCCCCATGCCTTGTCCTAGGTATCTCTTCCATCTGGCTGTTCCTGAATTATATTCTTCTATAATAAACCAGTTTCTCGGAGCTCTGTGAGTCACTCTAGCAAATTAATCAAACCCAAGGAGGGGGTCATTGGAATCTCCAATCTGTGGCTGGTCTGTCAGAGTCACAGGTGACAACCTGGACTTGGAATTGGCATCTGAAGGGGTGGGGGAGGGGGGACATCTTGTGGGACAGAGCCCCAAACCTGTGGGATCTGATGCTCCCTCCAGGTAGGTAGGTCAGGACTGAGTTAACTTCTTGGAGGTGTGGGAAGACACCTCCCTGCCTCCCCCTCCCCACCACACACACACACACACACACACACACACACACACACACACTGGAATTGGGCATGAGAACTCCTCCACTCTAAGTGCAGAAAGGAAAAAGGGCCTGGTCTCTCCATACCTCCTCTCACTAGTTTGCATGGGGATCTGCATTTCATGTCCTCTCAAACTTCTGCTTTCCAAGGCTTTTGCCTCCAGAAACCACTGACCTACCTCATCCACGCACAGGTCTGTCAGCCCCGGGAGCTCGTCATTCACCCCATCGCCTCAACCACTGCCCCCTCACGAGTTGTAGCATGTGCTACCTTTCTACACAGCAAACTTTTTCAGAAAGGCAGAGAGCAAAATGGATCCCATCCAGGAGAACTAATCCCGAAAAATCAAAATCCTCCACGTGGGGGTGATGATAAACAGATGCCTGTCATCCCGACGAATGAAAGGTCACTCACGGACAGTACAGAGTAATTATTAAATAACTTCCCCCATTTGTTCAGGATCAGTAGCGGCCTCATTACCTGGATCCGAAGACAATATCTCTAAGTCCTGGGCATGGATCCAAAAAGGTCATTAATAACAGGAGAGTCCCCAAATTTGCAGGAAAAGAAAGGCCAGCTCTAATTAAGGAAGCAAGACATTCCAGACCAGCCCCTTTATATCAACTGTTTGCAGGGTAATAACAATTTGCATTTTCAGGTGCCGACTTTCACAGCCTCTCAACAAACAGCAGCCTGGTTAATGGAGCCTTTTCCCCAGCAAACTGGACCGGCCTGTATGTTACAGGTGGTGTACTGAGCCGACTGGAGGGTGATTTTCTTACTGTCGCTTCTCGTGACTTCAGATCAGAGTTCAAGGACTGGACCCAGAGGCTCAGATTCCTGGCTCTTTGCCCAGACAGCCGAACTTGAAGAAGAGCCAGGTGTCTATGGGTCACCTCGTGGCAAAGATCTGCACTGAGTCCCGACCCGGGTTCCCCAGGCCTCTGCATTGAGAACAAGGCTACCCTGGGGCTGGGAGTTAAAAGGGCAGCCCCTCTTCTTCGACGGCCCTGCGTTAACCAGGCGTCTTTGAACTGCTTCCTCAAGCTGGGTGCCCCTGACCCACCACGAGGAGCCCCTCAGCCCCTAAAGACAAATTAGATTGTACTATCAGAGGAGAGCCAGCGTCCCCACAATCTCCCCTCCCACCTCGTTTCCCTGCCTTTCCTCTTCTCCACCAGCCCTGAGTCTGAGAAGCCAGTACAAAACGCCATCGGCCACTTAGTGGCTGCAAGGACTCAGGCAAAGCTCTGAGGCCTCAGCACCTCACCTACAAAACCTGGGGAGTACTTGCTGTCCCTATGAGGAAGGGCCCTCCCGAGAGTGAAAAAAGGAGCACCCTTCACAACTACTCGGGGACAACAGGCATAAATCAGAATGCTCCTGGACAAACCATGATGCATGGTTACCCCGCTGAGTAGGGTAATTGTGCAGATCAAACAAAAGGAGACGCGAAACATGCTTATCGCGATGTTTGATGCATTGCAACTATCAGAAACCAGCATTGCCTTATTATCACTCCCCGACCTTCCCAAACTCCCAGACTGCCAAAAGGTAAAGAGTGGTAAAAACACAGGGAGTCGTCCGTGTCCTCGGCCCCACCGGGCCTCCCGAGGGCCTGTCACCACCCTCACTCGGAACCCAGCGGCGCCGGCCCGTGTGAGTTGCTGCGGGATCCATGAGCGCGCACCCCAAGTCTCATCAAACACAACTGTTTGGAGTCATGGACTGTCCTTGGGAAGTGGGCCGGCGTCCCCCATGGTAAGCCTGAAGGATCATCACACAGCCCATCTCAGGGTTATTATGGCAAATGGATTCGACTAATCGAATTAAGCGCCGAACATCCCGTTTCCTCCTCACTCCGGCCAGTGCTGGGGGGCACACCGGGGCTAGATCCAGGGTGGCCCCCAAATGTGCCCGATAATTAAAACAGTTTCTGCCCTGGCTGATTGCTTTGCCCATTACTCTCTCCCATTACTGGAGATGCAAACAATAAATAATGGAATAACCCAGGTTGAGTAGAATCGGGTTCCAAAACAAAGTGTTTTAATTCTCCAGCGTGCCTGCTTTCAGCATTACTGTAATTCCATTTCCCTTCACTTGACTGGGCCTTTTGCTGCTTTTTAGGCTTCTCGTATTTCTCCCCAAGTTTTCCCCATGGGGCCCTGACAGCTGCATTATAGCAGGGCCGGGCAGCCGGCATGACATCACTCACTCCTCAAGTCCGAGCAAGGCAGTGTGCATCACGGTCTCATTAACCCTAGCAATCTGCCCTCTTCTTGAGGTGCAAATCTGTGTGTGTGCGTGGCTGCAGGCAGGGCACCTGGCACCCCCTTTTCCTACTACCCTCTCGTTCTGTTGCCCTGCCTCCCCACGATCTTGGTCCCGCCCTGGCTAAGAGGAAAAGACTGGGAGTGGGGGGTCAGCACTGGAGGGGGTGATAGGGCCCTAGCCTCTACCCTCCCCCTGCCCTGTGGGGGGGGGGGGGGTCTGAACCTCACCAGATTCCCATCCTGGCTCTGAAGGAAAGATCTCCCGAACCCCCGGCTTTAGCCCAAGACTAGGAGACCCCCCCCCCCCCAACCTCAAAGAGAGATTCGATTTTGCTACCTGTCAAAGGAGAGGCAGAACCACAATTCCCAGTCTGGCCTAGGAAAATCTCCCTGCTCTGTTCCCCCACCCTCTGCAGCCACACGGTCCTCCCCTCCTGCCCTGCAGCAGCCAGAATATGCTGACGTGCACGCTGGGGAGTCTGGTGCCCTTGCCTGAAGCCAGGGGGCCCGGGGAGCAGCAGCTGTGGGGAGGAGCAGGGGTAAAAGAAACGCACCAATGGAGCTTTCGTTTAAATAAAGAGCAGGGAAGCATTGTGCTCCATTGATTACAATTTTTTTTTTTTTCTGAGTGTTGTGACATTTGCAGGAAGGCTAATTTATTCAAGCATGGAAATCTTTAAAAACTTAATTAAGTTATTTCTGTGATTTTCCATGCCTTATTGTTTCGGGTTCACATTTACTTTCATCTTCGTTAATAAAAAATAAAAAAGTGGGGGAGGGGGTGGGGAAAGAAGAAAAAGAGAAAAATGATCTCACGGAAAGAACCTCCCAGGACTGTTTCTAGATGCTCCGTGCGCCCCGCAAGAGGCCTCAGAGCACAGAGTGTACCGAGTGGAAGGAGAGACCCTCCCGCGTCAGGATCCAAGTCAGGGCCCCATCTCTATGGAGATGGCGTGGGATTAAAGCCTGGCCTCCTCCTCCGGGCGCTCAGGCATCTATAGCAAGCATAGGTGAGCGTAAGCTTGGCATGATCTTCATAGAAAACACTTTCGCTTGAATCAAGTTTGATGATGCTCCTCCGAGGGAAGCTTGCTACTGCCCTTTGCAGGGTGTCATGGCAGGAGGGGTAAAGATGGCAAGGTTGGAATTCAGAGAGCCAGGCCCAGTGCCAGAGCCAGATAGCTGGGCTGCTTTGCCAATACAAGTATGGGCTTCATCAAGGCCTGGGTGTTCTCCAGCAGGGGCCCCAAATCCCTAGAGGCTGTGTTCACCCATTTCTCCCGAACAGAATAGGGAGGATGCCCCCATACCGTCGCTTAGTTACACATCGGCTAACGGCCCTTCCTGAGTCACTAGTTTGTGGGTGGTTAAGATGCCAGGGCAAAGGTGGAACAGAGCCAAGAGTAGACCGAGGCAAGAAACACAGAGGCGAGTATTCCCATTAGAAAAGCCAAGCCCATGGGGTGGCTCTGTGGCTCAGTCAGTTAAGCGTCTGACTTCAGCTCAGGTCATGATCTCACGGTTTGTGAGTTGGAGCCCCACATCGGGCTCTGTGCTGACAGCTCAGAGCCTGGAGCCTGCTTCAGATTCTGTGTCACCCTCTCTCTCTGCCCCTCCCCTGCTCTCACGGTCTCTCTCTCTCTCTCTCTCTCAAAAATAAATAAACATTAAAAAAATTATTAAAAAAGAAAAATCAAGCCCATGCTGGCAGGAAGAATGTATAGACGCTATTGTGTAGTTAACCTTAATTTCTACAAAGACACAAATAGTAGGACTCTGCTGTTAAGTTGGTTCCTGCCTGGGGATGAGCACTGCAGTGGCTCGGCTGGAGGGTGAGTGGGAAGGAGGGAGGCCCTGGATGCGGTGTTAGGACAGGCAGGGGTGGGGGGCGGTGAGGGGAAGTGACTGCCTCTTGCTGCTAATATAGGGAGGCCGAGCAGGTGGCCTTTAAAGGACTGCCTGAATGATAAAGAATAGGTGATTTGATCAATGAACTTATTTATTGAGAAGGAAGAAAAAAACAGTCAAAAAAGACAGGCAGAGAAGATAGTCTTCAGAGCCTGGTCGAAGGCTTCCAAAGTAGATGAAGAGGCCACAGAGAATGAAGCTGGAGAAAGAGAAGGAGATAGATCTTCCCCCAGAAGAAGCGAAGCAGGGAAGCCAAGACTCAGCAGGTGTCCAGATGTGCTCAGTGCCTTCCTCCCTGGGTTTTGCCTGCTTGGAACCTTTCCTGCAGATGATCCCAACTCAGAGCAGATGGGAACCAGAACCCTCCCCTGGGGGGTCTCCCTGAGTTTCCCTTCCTGGTGCCTTAGCCTTAATCTCAAAACTGTCTCGCAGAGGAAATACAGTCCCTATAGGTGTCTCTGGAGTACCTGTTTTTGTTTAAAAATAGAACATTGCCATGCATACAAGACATGATGCATCCTGCCCCACCTCCTAAATGAATGCTCTGCTTTGTGCAAGACCTCAGACCGGCGTTCCCCGCTGGGGCTACCACCCAGGTCATCTGTATTCTGATGACATTTGCACATATTATTTTTAAGTCATTAGTCTCTGCCTGATACTGTGAGTCAAGAACTTTAATAGGAGAAATTTATGGCTTGTCTCCTCCAATCAACACAATAATTCATGGTTGTGTTGAGTGTGCTACGCTAATGGATATTGCTTTCAACTGGGTGTTGTGTGTGTGTGTGTGTGTGTGTGTGTGTGTGTGTGTTTCCCTCCTCAAATTCATTAGCTAGTTCCTCCTGATCTATTAACAGGAACAGCAGCCATTTCCCTCCACCCGTGCTGTCTGCTAACACAGTGGGTCTCCAAGTGTGGTCCTTAAGAGGCCTCCGGGTGGTCTGCCAGCTAATCCAAAGGGAAAGGCACATAAAAATGCCTTTTCTTACAGTAAAATCTCCAGAGCAGATTTGAATCTATATTAAAACGGCCCAATATGAACATTTTCAAAACTGTAGGTACAGTAATGATTATTTACCCAGGCAACAGTCTCCCTGGATCATTATAAGGTTTGTGTAGAAATAAGTACAAGAGACTTCGTGAAGCCTGTGCCTTCTCTGCTGCTGAGGTCTGGGATGGTGGGGGGTCCTGCCTTGTCTAGGAGTGCAGCTCAGTTGGGCACCAGCCGTAAATAAGACAACTCAAATGCCAGGGTTCAGAGAGAAATGTCTCCAGTTCTCAGCCCATCCATCTCTTTCCAATACAAGAGTGAACAAGGAAGTAAAATAAAAATAAAATAAAATCAACCCATTATGTAGAAACAGAGACCAAGACTGAGGCCACGTGGCCCACCTTCCTACCCAGCTCAGGCTTCTCCTGCCCTTGTCAGCACCTGAGCCCTGTGTTCAAGGGCACGTGACTCTGTACAGAGGAACTACAGTCACTCGGCCCCTGATTCTTAAGAGCTTCCCATCTAGGGGAGGAAGAATCAGAGCCTCCCTTGGTGAGCAAAGACGAAAAGGTCATCCAAACAAAAGGCTCTCTGGGCATGCTAGCCATTGGTTGCATTCCTGCCATGGTAACAAGGAAATGAGAGTGGGCACCACTCCCTAAGTCCACTGGAGCCCTAGTTCTCTGCAGCATCCCTTCCCCGGGTGCCTCCCGCGTGCACCCATGCTCTTCTACAAGTTGATGGAAACTTGACAGGTAGAGTTCCAACAACATTAAGACCAGTCACGGGCCCTTAACAGGCTGTTTTGTTTCTGGGTTGGCCCCCGAGCCTTCTGCTGGCTGCTCTGCCTTCCTCCATGTCCCACCTTGCTCCAGGAATGACTGACGCTAGCTCACCACACTGTCTCCCTCTCCTCTTATGACCCTCCATGATCCCCATGCGCCGTGCACTTTTCCAGTAGAATAAAACTGTTGTTTTTTGTCTTTTCTCCCATGACACTTGAATTTGAGCGAGACCTCTACATACTCCTGATCTCACCTCCTCATTCTCGCCATCCCTCTGCACCAGTGGTTCTCAACCTCCAGCATGCATCAGAATCACCTGGAGGGCTTGCTGAACACACAATGTTAGACTGGGCCACAGAATTTCTGATTCAGAGGGTCTGATGTAGGGCCTGAAGTTTGCATTACTAACCCGTTCCCAGGCAATGTAGTTGCCGCTGGCCCAGGAACCCCACCTTGGGAACCAGCGTTCTACATCCACGCGTCTTCTCTATTCCTCTCCAAGCAGCCTTGGGCATGCAGGAAGCAAAGCTTCTTTTTCTATCGGATGCATCCCACCCGTGGGTTGCCCCCAGGGGCCACGCCCCCCTCACCTGCCCACTCACAGAGACCAACGGGGCTCCCGTCTCCCTCTCTGAATTGCGGCTTCCCGGTCTCATGGCCACCCCAGAGCTTCCCTCTCCACCCATGCATGTGGCTTTTTGCCTTTTGCTTTTCTCTCACTCCCCGTGTTTCTTCACATCCGTCTCTGTCTGCCAGATTCTCACACCCAGCCTTCCTCTGGCATCTCTCCATCGCCCTCATCCATCTAACTGTGCAGATATTTACATTTCTAAAGCCCAGTGTGTTTTTATGATTCCTCCTACTTCAGCCAAACAGGGATTTTCCTCTCAAATCTACTCACAGTTAGACCGGGGGGTGGGGGGAGGGTGGACACTACTCATTCGAGGCTCTCTGGAAGCTGTTTATTCATCAAGAACACAGAGTGATGTCAGCAGGGACAGACAGCAGACAAATCAGTGCCATACCTTGGACCACCTGTCCCACTCAGGGACAGTCAAGAGAACAAATAGACTATTTGGTTGGGCCCTATTGATCCTTTTTAATCATATGGAGCTGACTTGAAAGCCCCTCCCGGAGGCCTTGTCATGAGTATTTATTTGCAATACTGAAGGACCAAGAAAAAGAAAATTATATATTCTTTCCTGGAGTAGAAACCCTTAATCCCCGGGAAGCAGAATAACAGAAGGAAGTGGTTGAGGGCATGTACTCTGGCCTTGCTTGGTTTGAATCCCAGCTCTGGCCCTGAATAAGCACAATCATGACCAAATACCATGCCTCTCTAAACCTCAGTGTCCCCATCTGCAGCACAGGTATGATACCTCGGGGCAATATGTAGAGAATTAATCGGGGTGACGTGCCTAGCACTGAATACCTCTGGCTCACACATAGAAGGGCTTAGCAAACGCTACTAATGTTATTACCCTGTAGGGCACATCATACCTTGGAGCCTCAGAATCTGGGTACAAAGACTGAGCAAAACCACCGATAGGTCACCTTGTGCCTGAGACAGATTCCACGCTAGACTAGCAAACCCGGAGTTTCTCAGTGAGATAATAGTCATTCCCCATTTTTCCCTGAACAGTCAATCCCCCAGCACTTTACTTAAAAGCTCTGTGCTTTGGTTTTTGTCTTGTTTTGTTTTTTAAATAGAAAAAAAAAAATCCTATTCTTGTCTGTCCAGTGTTTTTCCAGCAAAAGAGCAAGTCAGCAGGAAGAATTCTTCTTGGTCAGCAGAACGTACGTTGCAGTGGGACAACTGGGGGAGTCTGAGGAGGCCCTAATGAGCCGGGAAGTTAGGGGTGGATGGGCACTAGCCAGTTTTCCGGGCCTCCCAGAGAGTCCTTAGGAGTAACTCCTTCTGGTTCCTTCTACATCTACTTCATTCCCTATTTCCCATGGAATGCATGCGTAAGGCAAGCCGGAGGTCTCAAGTCAGGTGCAGATAAAGCAATTCTCCCAGCACAGCCTGGAGTCTGATGACCAGAAAGCTGTAGCCCTGCCATGGACATGGGGCCATGTCTTTGAGGGCCTGTCTTCCGGGGATTCTGTGTGTGTGGCTTTCCACAGCAGGAAAATATAGGTCATAACAACAGCCACCCACCCATCACCAAGGCGCTCTCTGGCAATGTCCTGCCCCCCAGCGGCCCTGGCTCACCAGCCACAAGAAGGACATGTTAAAGCCCGTTGGCCATATTCACCCTCAGGATGCCCATCTTCTGGTCACCACTAGCAATGTGTGGCAGACAGAATGAAAAGGCCATTGACTTCTATCAGGCGGGCCAGCGAGTCCTCAGAAGGGCTCCAAGGCCTCGTCTCCCAGGCTCCTGGACTGCCAGGGCTCCCCGCCCCATCTCCACTCCTGGAGATCAAGCCCTGCTCAGGCATAGCCATGGAAAGAACACAGGCAGGGGACCACATAGGCCCGATTTAAGATCCAGGCTCTGCCACTCTGATGCATTAGGCAAGTCACTTCATCTCGTGGTGCATCCATTTTCTCACCTGGGACACAGGCATGGCTTCTCCTCCACAGAGCTGTTCCGGTGACGAAATGAGTCGCACAAAAGCGAGTAGCTTGAGTGTAGAGTAGGCACTGGGCTTGCCCAATAAATTACGGCTCTTGTGATTATTTAAAATACGTTGCAGTACCGATAAGTTTATCTGTTCCTGGAGTCAGGAAAATGGTCCAATTCGGCACCCCCCAAGTACCTTCAGCTAACACTGACCTAAGGTGCTGGAAAGCAAGTCCAAAGTTATCTGCTGCTGCCCTTGCTCTCCCCAGCTAATCTCCAAGTGCATTTGTATTCCTTTGCCGCCAGCCGGCCTGTACATATGGAATACATTTTCTTTGGATGTCTCACCATTAACGTTTTCATTTCTGCTTAGCGTCAGGGGCTTTGCACATCGCTGGCCTTCCAGAGCACTAAGCCCGCCTTTGTGTTGGCGTGCTTTGTTCTCTCATTTCCTCATCAGCCAGGGAGCGTTCCTGGGCAGGAGCTCTGGGAGGAAGGGTTTTGCACGGCAGTTCAATACACTTCATGTTTTGGAGAAGGATGGAGCAAGTCTCACCCCATCCACGGGTCCCCCCTCTCCCTCCCTAGCACCCATGGCTGCCTGAGGATCAGCTTCAGCCTCTGTCTTCTTAGGTTTTCTGACTCTCCCCACTCGTGGGTTGACTGAGCTCTGCCCACAAACACAAAGAAGTTAGCTTCCATGCTTGGGGTTCGTGCTGTCAGTAAGCTGAGCATGCTTCTGGAAAGATGACCTTCCACTTAAAAGAATATAATAACTCATACTTATTGGCAAATGGGCAGTAAAACGGGCACTGTCATAGCCACTGATGAATGGGAATGCAAATTGGTATAGCATTCCAGGTGGGGGGTGTTAGCCAATGTGTAACAAGAGCCCTTGAAGCACGGATTCCACTTCTGGGAAAGTGACCTAAGGAAATCATCAGGATCGTGGCCAAGTATCATGACGATGAAAAGATATTCGTTTGTAGTAGTGTTCACAGTGGTACAAATTACCAAACAATTTGAACATCCAACCGTAATTGATTAACTATATGTACGCACACACACAGAATTAAATACGCTATGAAAGTTTTTCAGAACATATTATGGAAAAATGTTTAACAGCATGGGAATAGGCTCTTGATATAATCTTACATGACAAAGGATTATAAGAATGTAAATATAACTCCAATTGCATTTTAAACTGTGTGTACATGGGGGGGAAAAAGCCTGGAAGGAAATTCCCTGATATATTAATAGTAACAATCTTTGGTGGTGTGCCCGTGAATGACATCCTACTTTCTTCTATAGATTTTCTGTATTTCTGATAACAGACGTGTATTGTAAGTCATAAAAGAATGACATCCATGGAAACAAAAGCATTGTTTTCCTCTCTAGTGTCCGTGACTGCAGAATAGGCAGGCTTGCTCCCTGGAACCATCTTCCACCCTGAACTTGAGGATAGGATGCGGCACAGGGGAGACGCTGCCTGGTCCCAGGTGGCCTGGTTCTACCCTGACAACCACGTGACCAAAGCTGCCCAGGCCTGGTTGTCTGAGTGGACAGAGCTGCCTGGTCATGATCTCCCGCGGCCCTGTACATCCTGGGAGCCTTTTCTAAGCCTCCTGTTAGCAGGCTTTCCTCCTGTCTATTAGGTCACTGCAGATTGATTCATCTCACTTCACTGTGGTTTACAATTTGCAGTTCTTGACCCTTACATTCTCCCCTGGTGCTGGAGCCATGTTTCTGCAATACCAACAGACCAATGGCAGCAAGCAGGGGATCAGCTGCGAGCCTTGCATCCTGTTGGACTCCTCCGCAGGCTCCTTGCCCTCTCCCTTCCGCTCTGTCCCCATCCAGCATCCACATACACAAGGCTGCTTCTTTAAGGAGCCCTATGGGGTCCTCCCTGAGATACGTGGGGAAAGCTGAGACCTGGCCAACAGGAATTCAATTCTGTGCAGCCAAAGTCCTTATGCCTGGCTGAGCTGCAAAACAAGGGGACTCCAGGGACCCCTGGGTGGCTCAGTCAGTTAAGCGTCCGGCTCTTGATTTCGGCTCAGGTCATGACCTCATGGTTGGTGAGATGGCGTCCCCACATCGGGTTCTGTGCTGACAGCAGAGCCTGCTTGGGATTCTCTCTCTCCCTCTCTCTCCTCTCACTCACACATGTGCATGCTCTCTCTCTCAAAATAAATAAACATTAAAAAATATTTAAAAAAACAAACAAACAAGAGACTCCATGTGCAGAGCACTCAAGGTCTCGGATTCGATGCCTTACCTTCCAGTGTGGAACATGGAGTACAAAATTTCTGACCCAGATTAACATCCTGGGTGAACTCTAAAAGCCAACAGTTTTTGATTTAAGGTGGAGTCTTTGCAGAATAATCCATTTTACAAATAATATCAGCAGAAGAAAGCCCTGGAAGATAGCTAGAGGGAGTCTATCCTCCAGGTCCTTATTGCCAATCATGGCGGGGGGAGGGGGCTGGAACATCCAGATTTAGTCCACTCAGCCTTCAAGGTCTTGGGTCACATGACCCCCATCACCTTATTCTCCAATTTCTCGCTTCTGCTCAATATGAATGCTGGTCTGTAAAATCCTCTCTCCCTGCTCCGTCCCTCTGACACCTTTTTCAGTTGGTTCTTCCCCCAATTATAAGAGTAACTAGACACAGAATGGGGGCACCTGGATTCTGATCCTGACTCTCTTGTTCATTGTCTTAGATCCTCAAGCCAATCATTAGCCTTCCCGAGTCTCAGCTTTTTGTCTGAAAATATGTGGGTTGGACTGAATATCTAGACACCTTTCCAGTCCTCACATCCCGTAGGGTTTCTTGTGGCCAGCTCAGAAGCCTCATCTGAGTGAACCTGCCCCAACTCTGATGACCAGACGCAGTTACATTCTCAGAGGAGAGGAATTTACATGGACTTGTACATTTCCTTTGTCAACGTGTGCAAGGCTTGTGTGTGTTTGTCTTCTCCTGTCCACGTACAAAGTACCTTTGGAGCAATGGCCGTGTTTCCTCGTGAGCTCCTACTCCGGGGTGCAGAACACAGGAAACAGTCAGGCGAGGTTGTTAGTTCTCTGACTAATGCCTACCCCTCAGGCGGACTTGGAAAGGGACTCATTTAAATTTGGTTTCCCTGCCAGAATTGTCAGGCCTCAGTAGCCTTGGGAAATCACCAAGGAGGAAAATCACCATTTATCCTAAAATCTCTGCAATCTGCACTGGCTGTCACCAACTCCAAACCTCTGCCTGGCCCTCACAAAGCAGCATGAGCTGCCCCATCCCAGCCTTTTCCAGGGTCATGGTCACTCCTGGAGAAGAGCAAGCCTATGCTCCCTGCCAAGGTGTATCATTCAGCGATTGCCAGACTCATCAAAACCCCGGGCCTATATTCTCCAGCAGAGATGAGCTGGAGAGGTGCCGACCCACACATCGGATGCAGATGTGAGAAGCGTTACACTCTTGAAATCTGCAACTGTCTCTGCTGTGTGACCCTGAAGGGTTCACTTGACGTCTCTGGGCCCCATACTCCATTGCCTTAGAACAGACTTCATAACCCTTACATTACAAGGTTACTATGCTATGAGGTGGAATGTGATCAATTATGTGTGCATGCTTTTAAAAATGTGAATATTTTGCACTCTTGATATGTTGCTTTAGTGGCATCCAGAAGTATCTGGCCCAATATCACCCTTCTTTCCCTCCCCTAAAAGTCCCCTTCCCACAGGGCCACTGTCGGAAAAGCTGTATGAATAAGGTAGAAGCATTCATACGGATACACGGAATTGGAACTCACAGTGTATTTTCCCAGTGAATTGCTGGTGAATGTGGCATTTAGGTGCTGGGGACAGAAATGGTCATATTTAGTACTTGAGTTATGTGTGAGTTAATAGATTTTCACGGAGTTCCCTGAAAACCTCCCCCTACATTTAACACTTTTTCTGTGAGACAAAAAACATTCCCACCTCATGGTAACCAACTTCCAAGCAAATCTTTGGAACCCTGCCCACCCGTAAGTAGGGTTCTACCTGTGTTAAATCACCTTCAGATGCAGCTGTTCCGTGCCAACCCGGTGGGCTAATGACACATTTGCGGATCCCAGCATGTCTGTGATATTACAAACACAGGTGTGGTCTCCTGCCTTCCCCTGCAGAGGAAAGAAGGGGTAAAAGGAAAGAAAGCACAGTAAATTCCTCGGCCCTCTGATCTCACAGAAGGGGAACTTTCTGCATGGGATCTTCAGCAGCTTAGAGCTCTTTTCTGCTAAAGGGACTTCTGCAAAAGACAAATGCATGTTGACAATCCCAGGTGAAGAGTCATCTCAGAAAAGACCCCTATTTCTCAGCCAGACACAGAACGCAGCTCCATCCCAAAGGCAGGCTTGAGGAGGCAAGAGGTAGGGGTTCAGGAACCCCAACACCAGCGGAGGATTACCCAGTGGCTCAGGGGAAAGAAAGCCAAGAGTCTTCAGAAAGGGATTTGCACCTGCTTCCAAAAGCCACCAGGTTCTCAGTTCCACTCCTCTCCAAGAGAGGAGGCCCAGTAGGCCAACCCACCCACTTTTCTTCTCTCCCAAGGAGCTAAGACCAAAGGGGTAACTTGCCTAGTTGTATGTTCTAGACTGAACTGGGTTTCCTCCCCTCCCCCAATTTCATATGTTGAAGTCTTAACCCTCCAGTAGCTCAGAATGTGACTGTATTTAGAGATTTGGGTCTTTAAAGAGGTAATTGAAGGTTAAATGAGGTCGCTGGGGTGGACGGTAATCCAATATGGCTGGTGTCCTTATCAAAAGAGATTAGGACACAGACGTGCACAGAGAGGAGGCCGCCTGCAGACACAGGGAGAAGACAGCCATCTGCAAGCCAAGGAGAGAAGCCTCAGAAGAAATAACCCTACTGACACCTTGATCTCAGACTCCAGCCTCCAAGATGAGGCAAAAATAAATTTCTGCAACTGAAGCCGCCCAGCCTCTGGTAGTTTGTTATGGCAGCCCCAGCAGATAAATCACAGAACAACGGCGGAGGCAAAGCAGAAAGGAAATGAGACGCAGACCCTAGGAGTCTGGCCACCCAGTCAAGATACCAGCCAGATTTGCATGGAGATGGTTGACGTGTTCTCAGCTACCTCGCCCTCACGCACAGGCCCGGGGCTCCTGCGTTCAACCCAGCTGGCCCGCCCTGTCCCGGGTCTCGGGCCTTGGGACAGTGTCGCCTCTCTCAGGAGCCACCATCTCCCCCACAGAGGGAGTTCTGTGAAAACCAGAGGGATGAGGAAGAGCTGGGAAAAAGATGAAGCCCAGGAAGTTCCTGTTCAGGCCTCACTGTCTGATCTCCCAGGCAGCCACTGTCCTGTCCTGGCTTTGGAGGACACCTTGGGTTTTCGGAATCTGCTCCGTGAGAAGCCTCTCCCCCCACTCTTTGCCTGCCAGGCAAGCAGATTCTGGTGCTTAAGGGCCATGAAGGGTCTAACTGAAAAGGGTGTTTGTGTTTGTTTTGTCTGTGAATTCTATTAAGAATTTATTTCTTTTTAAGTTTACTTATTTATTTTGAGAGAGAGAGAGAGCACAAGCAGGGGAGAGGCAGACAGAGAGGGAGAGAGAATCCCACACAGACTCCGAGCTATCAGTGTGGAGCCTGACTCAGGGCTCGAATCCATGAACTGTGAGATCATGACCTGAGCCGATACCAAAAGTCAGCGCTCAACTGACTGAGGCACCCAGGGGCCCCGAGACTTTATTTTTTAGGGTGGTTTTAGGTTCACGGCAAAATTGAGGGGAAAGTATAGAGAGTTCCCTTATACCTCTTGCCCTTACACAGGCACAGCCCTGCTCCGGCGTTATTTAGATCCCCGCGAGAGAGGGACGTATGTTACAATTGAGGTGTTTGTTTTTCAACCCAATTTCCTTCTAGTGGCTGAAGCTCCATGGGCCTTTTCCCTTCTTTCCGTTGTCCACTCTGCCCGCAGTTTCCTGTGTTTTCAATCAAATGCATTTCTCCACCAGGCACAGCACCTTTTCTTAATCATACGCTCAGAAAATCTAGAACAGTACCGCTTTTAGGATGCCCACCGTGTGCATCCTAGGACGTCATTACTCACATGACTTCTAATTCTCCCAAACCCCCTTGGAAGCAGGAAAGACCATCCCCTTCTTAAAGAGGAGGAAGCCGAGACCAGCCTGGTGAAGGAGCCTGCGTATAATCGGGCCGCTGGATTGAGGCGAGAGCAAGGTCGGAGAGCAGACTCCCTTGTTTTGCCTTTCTACTGCACCTGCTCCCTCCCCACCCCCCATGAGAAATACATCCATGAGCCTCATTTGCAGTGTGGGATGCTATATGATGAAAAGTGGGTTTTTTTTCAATTTTTTATTGTTAATAACTGGAAGAGAAAAAAATACAGAGAGAGAGAGGGATATCTCAACACGAGAAATCCCATGACTTCCGAAACAGAGATCTCCACCTTAAAAACTTTCTATGTCTTCGTGTTGCCTGAGCAAAGTCCAGATTCCTCTGGAGGCTGCTGTCAGGGCACCTGCACGTGGCATTCACACCACCCAGCACAATCTGGAGTTCTAGATCTGTCTGCTTTCTGCGCTAGGCTGAAGCTCTCTAGACAGAATGACCACACAATGTGTGTTTCTGAAAGTAAAGGGAGGCTTTAGTAGTAATTATTCCAGGACAAGAAGGAAATGGGGACATATGGCCATCCTATGTAGGAGACAGAGATCGACTCTGGTATGCTTGCCATTATAGTCCCAGTGACAGATTCCGTACTTGGCACATAGCAGATGTTCAATAAATAAATCTGTTGATTGATTCAACAACATGTCTTTCAAAGCTTTCTCACAATTTTGTCCCACCGTATCTTTCAGACCTTATCTGTTGCAACTGCTCATATATCCCGCCCCTAGACACACTGGGCTCTCCATTAGGCCCATCATGGATACACCATACGCTCTCATGCCCCCCAAACGTCTATGAAACCATGGCCTCTGCTCAGTGTCCCCACCACATCCCACCTACCCGAATCCTCCCATCCTTAAAAGTCTCCGCAGCCCCAATACTGCCTCCTCCCTACACCTTCCTCCCATTTCCCAGAACACTTGAATATACGGGATTATATTACCGTATTGTAATCATTTGTACATGAATATTTTGGGGTTGTGGAACGAATCGTCTGAGTTTCCATTATTTCTTATGGGGAAATTCGCTTTGATATGCAAGTGCTTTGGATTACAAGCATGTTTCCGGAAGGAATTATGCTCTCAAACCAGGGTTTTACTGTACTCTCTAATGACCCACATCCCACTGCATCAGAGTCAATACGTGCCCTGTTCCTCACTAGACTGTGGATTCCTCCAGGAGTCCCAAGTTCCATGTGTCTCTGCAGGGCCCATCCTTCTAGCAAACCTGGAGCAGGCATGGAATAAATGCTCATTGAAGGAATCAGAGGGGGTTGGGGGTCCTCTTGGGTATTGGCAGTCTAGAAAGATAGAGAGGAGTGAGACTGCATTCTGAAACAACCTTTCCCACTAGGAAAAGCACGTTTACGCCGCTGAGGCGAGGCTGCTTGATCCCTTCCTGCATCACACGGTGTTGGGCACCCCGTCAATCAATATCATCACCACCATCAGCAGCAAAATCAGTCTTTCCTGCTGACGTGTCCATTCATCTCTGTCCTTCCTGTCTTCCGTAGCTCCCCTGCCAGGCACCCACTGTTCCCTCTGTCTCTGTTCCCCACTTATTTTCTGTTGGAACCAACCTTCTCCCCTGCCTTCTGTCAGCCTGGACCTATTTGAGGAGTCCTTCCTTGACAAGACGTCCCGGCACTTCATCACACCATATCCCGCAAAGTGCCTCCAACACGGTGGCTGCCGTGGGACTCCTTGGATCCTCCACCTTCCCCTCGGCCAGGCTGTTTGTATTCTTTAAAGACCTTTCACGTAATGCCTGTGCTAATATTTACATCCCTGCTTAACTAGGCTGGCCTCTGCTGCCCTGGGCATTTCTTAGACTCAAGCAGGATGGAGTTGCAATCTTTCCAAGCTATTCGATAGCTGTTTCCCCTCACAGCACGAAGCACGCTAAGAGCTGGAAGCTGCTTAGTGTGCAGGCTGCCTGGGGGGTTGGGATACCTCCAGGGAAAGCTGTGCTCGGTCTGCCTAGTCCTGTATAACTATGGGCTCCACCTGGAGCCGGGCTTAGCCGCACATCAGCTGTGTGACCACTCAGTGATTTCATCTGTCCAGAGCCTTACTTTCCACATCTATACAATGGAAGTAGTAATATTTTGTAGGGTTGCTATGACGATCCATCGTGATCATGAAAAGAGGCAGGCACGTAGTAATTGCTCACTAAATGGCACCTAGTATTATAAAAAACCAACCAAGATGTATTGCACCTACATATATCAGGTGTGTTTGGTGTGGAGCTCTGGGCTTGAAGCAGGGGAGATGTAAAGACGAGGTAAGCCATAGCCCCTGCCCTCCTCAATTTCAAACTCAGAACTCAAAGCTGGCCGCGGGGATAGCCCTACCAGGTACAGACATCCACGGTGGGAGCGAAAGGGTGGTGCCCAGGATGGGGCAAAGTTGGAGTCTGGGCCGGGCCCAGAAGACTGAGAAGAGCCTTGGCTTGCAGGTGTGATGGGAGAAAATTCTACACAAGCAATTATTCCTGCAAAATGCCAGAGAGTGGGTGGAGCATCACAATAGCAATAACGGGGATTTTCATTGGGTGCTTCTGACCAGGCAGGTGCTGTACCAAATGTTTTACATCTCTTCATTTGCCCTTCTCAACAACCAGGCAAGATGGCGTCCTTGTGCCATGATCCCCATTCTGCAGATAACTCCGCCACCCCAGAAGGTAAAGGGACTTGCTCAGGATTGCAGGCCTTGAGTTCAGGTTCGTCTGACCCCAAAGACCCTCAAGAGCCAGAGCTCTTGATCCCACACGGGGCATGCTGGGTGTGGACATGTGGACACTGTGCAGGGAAGACTTGCGTTGATAGTGTAGGTGGGCGTGGACAAACACGTGTGTGGGTGTGTGGCGTGGGCGGGTGCGTGTGCACGCACGTGCAGGGGTTTACTACAGGGGACATCGACAGAGAAGGCTTGCAGCAGAGAAAGAAAGAAAACTACTAAAGACGATTCTGGAGTCCAGGCTGAGGGCTTACTCTCTTTTTGAGGCCAGCTTCAGTTCCTGATGCCACTTAACCCCAAGGAGCCCCAAGGGTCATGAATAACAGCGATGGTCTTGCGGATATTGACGGTGGGGACAGCTCCGGGGAGGGAGGGAGGCACACCTGGGCATGCGCACTACTTTCTACAGGAGGAAAAGGTCTCCGACTCCCATTCTGGGGACTTCGGGGCCAGGCCCAGGCCTCCAAATTGACTTTAACTTCACAGAGGAGCTCAGCAAATGCTGCAAAAGCAAAATACCTGGGGGAATATCTCTCCTTCTCTGGAGTTTTGGCAAACTTATTATCCCAATCAATATCCGAGTAATTACAATCCCCTGTGATCAAAGGGGGGTGGTTTTCCCTTTCTTTGGCCTCTTTACAGGCCTCTCTTATCTGGAAAAAGATTTCTTAATCTACTTTCCCTAAATGCCCTGAAGGTGTGCGCGCCACTGAGGCCCAAGAACTCCCAGATTGCTTTTCATTCCCTCCCTGCCCCCTGACCCAGCTCCCAGGCAGTGCAGGTAAGGATCTGCTTTTAGCCCAGCCACCCACAGAGCGCCCCCAGGGGAAGGGGTGGGGGGCTGAGCCCAGGAGAAGGAAGGAGGGTCCCTCTTCTCTCTGCACCTAAGAGGAGCTGGGGAAGGGTTGTAGGGCAGGGCCGGAGGACCTACTGGGAAAAGCAGGCAGGCCAGCCTGGCCTGATCCCTCCTCCTGTCCACACTCTGCACCCCGCTGTAGCCCGCCAGGCTCTCAACCACTCTCGAGACCCACATGCCCGCGGGGGTGGGGAAAGGGACTTTGGGGAACTGGAAGGAAGTAGGTGGGAAGTTCTCTTTTCCATCCTTGACAAAAGAAATTGTTCAGACATCCCAGCCCTCCGTCTGGGACCATGAACCCCTCACCAGTGTGCCCTCCAGACAAAAATCCATCCATCTGGTCTGTGGGGCCCCACCCTGGGCACGAGACCAACACTCTGCCTCAGCCTCCCTGTGCCTCTCCTCTCGGCAACAGCTGTTTTCTCATGCGGGTCAGGGTGGGTCCCCACAGGGATACCCGTAGCACACCTACAGGAAAGCGGGGCTCCTGGTGGCCAATAGCCCACTGACGAGGGGGAAGGCAGGGGCAGTGGGGGGAGCGCCGGGGCCCAGCCTGGCCCAATGTAGGATTTACAGACCAAATCCTCTCTGACTCTTGATGACTTCAGAGGTTTGTGCACTCCAGAAACCTAATTACCCCCAAAGATTTCTGTTAAGTCTTCTCGGCTTTGCTTCTGAAGAGCCCTTTCCAAGAATGCCACTGGGTTACAGTCATTATTCTGCGGACCCCTGGCAGGGCTGTTTGTTGTATTTTTATGAGGGGAATGCTGTGTAGCCCTAATGCATTTCCCAGGAAAGACTCTGCAGAGGGGGCTCCCTGCACCATGGCTGCTAGCTGGGGAGGGTCGGATCAACACTGATGGGCGTGCATGCGAGTGTCTCCACACGAGGAGGGAGTGTGTGCCCAGAGAACACAAATAACTGAAGCCAGGGCGTGCACACTTAGGAGACAGATAAGCCAGCTGAATACTCACCACCTGGGACATTTTGATAAGCATTCCAGAGGCCATCCTGTCCAGCCCCCTGCCTCCAGGCAGATCTGTTCCAATTTACCCCAGACAGCATGGGTTTCTGCCTCTCTGAGGCAGGCAATTTCACCGCTCCTGTGGTAGAATTTTCTAGTGTTTAACAGCCCTCCTCCCATGAAGCATTTTCCTTCTGGAATTATAAATGTTTCTACTGTCAGGGGACTTGGAAATCATATAGACCACGCTTCTTGTTTTAGGCATTTGATGGTGGAATCCGAAGGTCTCCATTCTCGGAGAAATCTCTCTGCCCTATGGCACAGACACTTCTGGTCTAGGAGGGGATCTAAACACCCTGCAGACTCCTTCAGCTTAGCTCAGAACCAAGGGGGTGGCCCTCTGATCAAGTCCAGGTCCCGGGTAGGCGCATCGATTTTCATAAGAGAATGACAACCCTCCCCTAGGGCTGGCAGATTCCAACTGCTCGTGTGTTTGTAAGGCATATGGGGCCGTATTTAATTGGCAGCCCGAGAGCTGCACTTCAGGTATTTGGCAGGGAATATAGTCTCGAACTCACTGCCGTGCAGTGTCCATCAGAAACCCAGCTGAGAGAAGGAAAGCGTACGCACAGTTGCCTGAAGGGTATGCAGTCCATCCGTCCCTCCAGAAATATTAACAGTCACGGGATTAAGGCAGAGCCCCCAGAGAGCCGGCTACTGGACCAAGTCCTTCTGGTTCCATTTTCCTGAGTTGAAGTGTGGTCTGTGTTGAGGGACATTGCTACTGGGGGCGGCCTAAAGACGTGAGGAGTTGCGGCTACCGGAAAGGTACTGTTGAGCATGTTGCCCCTCCCCGGTTACATACAGTAAGGTGCCCAGGAAAGCCCCGTGCCCACAGGGCACTGGGAGAGTTGGGTTTCTCCTAAAACAATATTCTTTCCTGGGACGTCTGGGTGGCTCCGTCGGTTAAGCATCCGATTCCTGATTTTGGTTCAGGTCATGGTGTCACAGTTCATGAGTTCAAACCCCAAGTCGACCTCTACCCTGACAATGCAGAGCCTGCTTGGGATTCTCTCTCTCTCTCTGCCCCTCCCCTACTCTCCCTCTCTCTGTCTCTCTCTCTCTCTCTCTCTCCCTCAAAATAAATAAACTTAAAAGAAACTTCTTTCTTTCCCCTCCCATCCTTCCTACTATCCCTCCTTTTCTCCTTCCCTCTCTCCCTCCTTTTTTTCCTCCTTCCTTCCTTCCTTCCTTCCTTCCTTCCTTCCTTTTTTATCCCATCGTGCAGGCACTATGAATTGTGAGACTGATCTATTTACTTTGCTCACATTGGCTTCCAGATACCCTAGATTTGAAGCCAGCCGTACGTGTTTAGGGCTGGGAGCTCTGCGTCCGTCTACTAGCCTCATTCCTGATCCCCAGGGATATTCCTTTGTTTTTTTTTATCTCCCGTTCCCACTGGCTTCTCCTGTATATCATCTCATTCCATTTTTCATATCCGTGTAAGCCACCACAAGTCCGCTCTGGCACAAGGCAGATATAAGTAAGTACATTAATAAATTAATTAATACGTCTCAAACTGTGCAGCACACACAGATTATATTTACAAAAGAGTGCGTTTACCAAGCTGGTACTGGAAGGCCTCCCAGGCCACATGGGCCTTGAGCTGAGTGTTGAAAGATGTATAAGATCCAGAGGAGCAGGAAGAAATGGGGAAGTCGTCCTTTTAAATTCTGTCCCTCGCGCTGAAATCTTCTGCTTCTTCTCTCAGGACCAGTGTGGAGCCTGTCTCCAGGAACTTGGCCCCGGTCTAACATCCCTTCATGAATCTGAAGGTGCAGAATAAGAAAATAAATAAATAAGAATCATAAAATCATAAAGGTAAGCACCTGACGGGACCTGAGAAATCATCTCCTCGGAGCCCTCCTGTTAGCATAAAGGAAATGAAGGGCCAGAGCGGGTGGGTCTAGTTGCTGGATCAGGTGGCCACTTTGAGCAAATTCCAGATGGAGAACCCGGTGCCCCTAACTCCCTGTGAATCTGTGCCCTTTGCGGAACCCCATGAGGTTAAGTAACTGGAGTGCCTGTTCGCCAGCCTGAGCTCCATACTTGCATGGTGCGCACCGATCGCCTGCAAAACAGAGAAGCGGTGGATGGGACCTTGGCTTATATAATCTAACCGTTTCAGGGGGGATTCTGTACAAGTAGGACTTTGGGCACGACTTAACCTCACTGTGCCTTTGTTTCCGCATCTGTAAAATGGGATGATAAGAATATTTCCCTCAGGCTGTTGTGAGAATTGAAGCAGAAAATGCATATAAAGGGGAGCCGGGGTGGCTCAGTCGGTTGAGTGTCTGACTCTTAATTTTGGCTCAGGTCATGATCTCAGAATCGTGGGATTGAGCCCCGCGCCGGGCTCTGTACTGAGCGTGCAGCCTGCTTGAGATTCTCTCTCTCTCTCTTTCTCTCTCTCCCTCTCTCTCTCTCTCTCTCAAATAATAATAATAATAATAATAATAATAATTAATAAAATGCATACAAAGAACCTTACAAACAGTAGGCACTCACAAAAATTAGTTATGGTGGCAGTGGTTTACTTCCCCTGTTTTACAAAGAAGCAGCAGCAGCCCAGGACAATGCTAGCATTTGACCAAGGAAACAGCAGAACCCCTGAGCTGCCCCAGAGCGTGTACTTGAACTATTTCAGATCGCTGGGGTGTTAAAGAGCGGAAGCACTTGGATTTCCCATTTCTCATTCGCACCATGCCCATCAGGTCTCTTCCTGATTCCACAGCCTGCCTCTGCTGACCAGCTAGCACCCTCCTTTATAGATACCGTCTGCCCAGAGACCAGAACCAATACCAAAGTGCCTAAGTCAAGGTTAATGCTGGAGATAATAACCAAGGGAGATTGCACTATCTCTTTTGGGCTCTCCTACCCTGGACCACTTATGTGAGTTTCTGGTCAGAGGCAGGAGGCTGGGGACAAAGTGATTTTCTAGGAATCTCTTCAGGCTGAGGGCTCCCATGATTCTATTTTCTTCCATCCCAAGTTTAGGCATCTAAACTTGGTGTCTTGAGTAGAAACATGAACATATGGGGCCCTTGCTGAGTTCACACTTCAAGGCCTTGGAGCTTTGTCTCGCACACCAGCCTGAACTACTTTGTTCATTTCCTCTGTTCCCCTGCTTGAGATACTGGCACACAGGAATGGAAAGGGGCAAGCTGGTGAGATAGGTGGACAGAACCGAGGGGATAGTGGACCACACCCATTTTCTCGGGTGCCCTAGGACTGGCTTTTGTCTTTATGATCAGCAAAGGGGAGAGTGAAAACTGGCGACTGCCAAGAGGCTCTTGTGTTTGCTCCCATTGGCCCACATTTTGTCAGAGATCTGATTACATTCAACTCCCCTACCCTACCATCCACCTCGCAGAACCTCAGTGTTGGTTGATCAGCAGCTCTCTACAGATGGGTTTTAACCAGGGGCCCAGGGCCCAAGGACAGCTGAATTGTCCTGCTTCTTGCCAGTATATACCATGACCAACCATCAGTCAAGGCTCTAATCCATGAGTTATATAGGACTAGGAAGGCCCAGAACATCTTTCACTGGACGTATCCCAACCCCCAGGCAGCCTGCACACTAAGCAGCTTCCAGCTCTTAGCGTGCTTTATGCTGTGAGGGGAAAACAGCTATCGAATAGCTTGGAAAGATTGTAACTCCATCCTGCTTGAGTCTAAGAAATGCCCAGGGCAGCAGAGGCCAGCCTAGTTAAGCAGGGATGTAAATATTAGCACAGGCATTACGTGAAAGGTCTTTAAAGAATACAAACACCCTGGCCGAGGGGAAGGTGAAGGATCCAAGAAGTCCAAGAGGCCTTGGAAGTGTGAGAGGCCTTGACCTTACCTCACACCATATACAAAATGCAACCCAAAAAGGAACGTAGACCTATATGCAAAACCTACATCTATGAAACCTTTAGAAGAAATTATGAGAGAAAACTATTTTGACTCTAGGTAACACCAAAGTCATTATGCATAGAAGAAAAATTGGCAAACTGGATTTTATCCACGCTAAAAGCTTCTCTTTCGAAGACACTATCAAGAAACTTAAAAGACAAGTCACAGACTAGGAGAAAATATTTCCAAAACGCATATCTGACACAGGACTTCAATCTAGAATACATAAAGAACGTTTAAAACTCAACAATAAGAAAACAAATCACCCATTAAAAAAATGAGCAACAGACATTTCACCGAAAAAGATACACAGATGGCAGACGATCACATGAAAAAAATATTCAATATTTTTAGTCATTGGAGAAACACGAATTAAAATACAATGAGATACCACTTAAGACCTATTAGAATGGCTGAAATTAGAACTAAATAAATAAACACCTGGCAATACCAAGCC
The DNA here is from genome assembly GCF_022837055.1 of Prionailurus viverrinus. Lineage (NCBI taxonomy): Eukaryota > Metazoa > Chordata > Mammalia > Carnivora > Felidae > Prionailurus > Prionailurus viverrinus. Next base: position 13,810,637 of record NC_062570.1, on the reverse strand, counting down.
CTGTGGAGGATGTGGGACCCCCAGAACTCTCTTTTTTGTGGGTGGGAATGTGACACGATATGGCCATTTTGGAAAACAGCACGGCTGTTTCCTATCAAGTTAAATATGTACTTGTCATATGACCTAGCAATTCCAGTGTAAGTATTTACCATATGAAAAGAACTTATGTGCACACAAAACCTGTATGTGAATGTTATAGAAACGTTTTTCATAATCACCCAAAACCAGAAACAATGCCAGTGTTCTTCCTCTAGTGAACAGATATACAAACTGTAGTTTATATGCAATGGAATCCTACTCAGCAATAAAAAAGAATGAATTACGTGAACAACACGGATGAATCTCAAATATATTATGCTAAGTGAAGAAGCCAGACTCAAAAGGCTATATGTGATATAATTATATTTATAAGTTATTCCAGGAAGGCAAATTGTCAGAACAAAAAACAGATCAGCAGTTCCCGGGGGCTGCAGGTGGGGAGTGGTTAAATGACAAGGGACATGGGAATTTGGGGGGTGGGGGTGGGGTTGATGGAATTGTTCAATATCTTTACTGTGGGAGTGGTTACATGGCTTTATGCATTTGTCAAAGCTCATAAATCTATACTGGAAAGGGTTCATTGCACTGATGTAAATTATACCTCAATCAAAAAAAAAAAATCAAAGGACTCATTATTCTTGACAAACATAACCTAAAAGATATGTACTAAAAATTAGTATTCCTATTTTACAGTTGAGGAAATAAAGGAATAAAGAGACTGACCGACTTGTCCAAGGTCACAGAGCAAGTAATGGCTACCACCCTGATTGGCATCCAGGTTCTGGAGCTCTAGGTGGCCATGCTCGTGGCCACCAGTCCACGCCATCTCTCACATTTGGGACTTTTCTTTATTCTTAAGTATATTTTAACTCACCCATTGGATTGTATCCAACTTGAAGCTACCATCTAAATCATAAGCATTTTATTTGTATTTCACATACATGAGAATTACTTAGGTATGTTGTATCCTTAAGGACATTCAAACAACAGAAGAATCCAGAGAGCAGAGTAAAAGGCCCCTTCCATTACTCCTGCCCCTGTCCACAGCCCTACTCTAGGGGTAGTCTGTTGACAGATGTTGGTTAGCCTTACACCATGGAAATACAGACTCATGTGTGCACATCACATGCATTTCCAGCACCCTGCTCAGTCTCCAGTTATGGAAGCCTGGTTGACGTTCAACCAAACAAAAGCCATAATAGATTCGTACCCTTGCTTTGTCATAGACCAGCTGTATGACCCAACAGAAGCTAGGTCATCTCTGTGTACCGGTTTTCTCATTTCTAAAATATAAATATCCATTTTTAATAAAGGCAGATCCCTCATCACATAGTTACAGTTCAGTAAATGCCATTTAATCCAAATGTGTAGACAACTGAATGGCAGCAGACAACAGCTAAGACGGGGGGACTTCACTGAACAAAGGTGACTCAGTCTCGAGTGTATCTGAATTCACCTATTTTTTTTTTTTTTTTTTTAACAATCCACTACCCAATCCAAACAAGCCATCTGGGTCCTATGTCACTCCAGGTATGACTGTAGGAATTGAAGGGACAGGAAATACTTAGCCAAGAGAAGCAGAGGCTCTTCGGGGATGTGAGCCTTGGTTTAAAATATTTGAAGAGCTGTCATACAGGAAGAGAAGGCATATTTGTTCTCGGCTGCTCCAGGGCAGAGCTGGAATTAATCTGGATGCAGATTTTGTATTACGGAATAAAACTGTCCGGCAAAAGAGGAGCTGCCCACGAGGCAGTGGGCTTCCTACCACTTTCAGGTAATCAAGCTGACGCCGTGCGATCATCTGCCAGAAAAGCGAAAGAAAAGCTCCAGCAAGCAGATTTGGGGATCTCGTGCTTCTCAGTCCAGAGGTGCCCGCCCTCAGAACATATGGAGGTGTTGGTGAATGCTGGGAGAGGCCAGCGCGCGCCCTGCCCGTCTTCTCATCCTCCCTATTAGCCGAGAGGCAATAATGGGGGTGAGGAAAATGCTCGCACACGGGAACCGAGGCAATACGTAGAGAGATGGTTTCATCAGCTGGTCTTGCATTTACTAAGGGGAGCAGAGGAGAGCATGTCCTGCCCTCCAAAAATGCAGACCTATTTGGATCCTATCTGAGGTCCCTTGGCAGCTGACAACACGCCCATCTGCCATGCTGGCATGGTGCCCCCAGCAAGGGGAGCAAGGGAGCTCTGCTTCCTGCTGGTGGGCATAGGTTCCAGGTGGTTGCATATGCCTGCGGAGGGGGGACCTTTGTCCCAAACAGCACAGGGTACTTGCAACTCCCATGCTCACCCTCTGCCCTGCTTACCCCCTCCCAGCCCCACCAGGGGCACGGAGGTACCCAGGAGTTGCGGAGAGTGGGAAGAGAGGACCCAGGCACTGGAGGGTTGGGGGCTGCCAACTGAACAGGCCTTGCCGCATTGAGCACATCGTGAAGCCAAGACCACCCAAGGAACAACCAAATGGACGCTTGGAAGGCAAGGCCAAGGCGCAAAGGATACCAACGCAAAGGGCATCACGAGGGGCATGGGCCCTTGAGAGGGAGACGAGCTGCTATACGATGGCTTTGGCTCTGTCATTCTCCAAGAGCGAGGAGGAAGAGCTCTGGAGGGAGGATATTCATGGTTTTCTACATCTGGCCCAGGTAGAGGAGTTCATCCTCCTCTGCTGTGGGATGGCAGCATCTGAGCCCAGGGTCATGCCTGCCTAGCCGCATGGGAGTGTGTCCACCCCACATTGGCGTGTGTGTGTGTGTGCGTGTGTGTGTGTGTGTGTGTGCGCGTGCATGCATGCCCACGTCTGTCTGAGGGTTGCAGCAATTGCATATTGCTGATGCTGCAAAAGCACATAAAGGCTGGACAGCTAATCCAATCATTCATGCTTCCCTTGTTCCGACTCTGGGATCTGATAGATAAAAATACCCAGGCAAATGACCAGTTTCATGGACTGTTTCCTCTTTTGTCAATACAAGGAATTGTGAGCTGTCATCTTGTCCCTCCTCTCCAGAGAGAGAACTCAAATATTTATGACCAGCTTTTATAACATTAATTGTATTTCTAATTGTTTTTCCCTCTCAGCAGGCATTGCTTGCCTCACCCTGGTGACGATGGGCAGTTCTGGGGTTTATGAAGAGTGGTTTGCCACAAATGAAATTCAGGAGAGGTTGTGAACGAGGCGGCCACATTTCCTGCTTAGTGGCCCTCCTCGGTTCTGAAGCATGGGCTCTGGCTGGGTGCCAAACACGACGTGTCCACCGGGCCCTGCAGAAAGGATGGGATTGGTGCAGGCCGCTTCCTCCCCGGGGATCAGGAAGTCAGGGAAGCATCAAGGGCACCTCCTCTGCTGGGCGTCCTTCCACCACAGCACCAAGCGAGGCCCCTGCCTTGGTTTCTTCACCTGGAAAGTCTCTCCTCGTCCCCCTCCCACACGGCTTCTCATGTTTGCTCCCGACGGAGGGGGCCCACCCGTGTTTTTTTCTTAAGGCTGAAAACTGCTTTTTAGATTTTCCAATCAATGAACGTGCAGGGATGAGATAGGTATATGGGAAGGCATGTTTGACTAGGAATCAGGAAAGCTGAGATCTGGTTGTTCAATTATTCATTCATTCATTTATACATCAAACATTTATGGGAGCCTCCTGCGTGAGAAGCCTGGCCCTACATCCTGGGAGTAGAACCCAATGCCTCCTGCAGTCCCAAGACCCTTCACCTCACAGGCCACAGCCGGTTCTTTCATGAAATAGAGGTGGACCACCAGGACACCACGGTCCCCAAGAATGTTGCATTCCAAGAGTCACCTTTATAGAATGTCTCAAAGGACAGCTTGACGAATCAAGGAAAGCTCCAGACCAAGAGTTGGGAAGGCTCTGCTCCACTTTGTTCTAATTCATGACCTCGGACGAGTCACTTGGACTTTCTAAGTTCTGACTTCTCCAACTGTAGTGTAGGAATCAAGGTAATCTCACACCCCTGATTGCAAGGAGTAGACGAGGTGGCGTGGGGGAACGCTATCTCTAAACTGTGCAACAATCTACAGAAGTAAGAAATCACTCTTAATAGTAATCAGAGAAGAGCACCTAGGTGGCTCAGTCCAACTCTTGATTTCCGCTCAGGTCATGATCCCAGGGTCTTGGGCTGGAGCCCTGTGTCAGGTTCCATGCTGAGTGTGGAGCCTGCTTAAGATTCCCTCTTTCTCCCTCTGCCCCTCTCACCTGCGCGCACGCTCTCTCTCTTTCTCTCTCTATAAAATAAGAAAATTACACATATTTAAATAATAATCAGAGAGCCCTAGCTAACTCTTCTGGTGTCCCTGAGCAAGGCACAAAATGGACAGAAAAAAAATGGTGTTGGAGAAGGAGCTATGTATTGACCGCCCCTCTTTCCAAAGGAGGGAGAGAAATCTTCTCTCCTAAATCGTGGAGTCCGTCTCCCCTGAGACTTGGATCGAACTAGTCACCACTCCACAGGTAACTCAAGGGACTCAAGCTCAGGAGTAGCTAAAATAGAAATAGTCAGAGTTTAACTCTATGGTGAACTCACCCCGGGAAGCGGTCTTTGGCTGCTGGTGAAATATGTAACCCCAGCCTTGGGGGGGGGGGGGGGCTAATAAAGGTCACACAGCCCTGGGATCTGATGGCCAGCAAAGGCTCCAGGGAGCTGGTAGTTGAGCTCTATGACCATCTCTGCAGGTGGTCCCCTAAAGGGACTGCTGTGGGAATGGCTGCTCCTGAAGGACCGTCCCCAGACCAGGAAAGAATATTCCTCAGCTGGGGATGGTGGGAGGGGGGCAGCAGAAAAGCATGATGGAGAGAATGTGACCACTCTCAGGGCCACCCCAAGCCCAGCCTCTCCATGTCTGCTCCCCACGTCTCTTTGGTCTGGCACTGGACTTTGATCTAGGACGATGGTGGTATGGAAGAAAGGAATTCTCTAAGAGGGTGGGATGGGGAAAGAACACTCAAGTATGACAGCATGGTTCACCTGGAAAAGACATTAGATGCCAGCTCTTCCAAATTCCTCCCCTGAACAAGCCGTGGTTGGGACTGGGACAATCTATGGGCCTTGGACCAGTCTCTTACTTCTTGAACCTTGGGATTTTACTTCTTAATTGGTGAATAGGTAGTAACAATAGCAACTATCTCACGCAGTTATGCGGATCATAGGAAGCAATAGAAGGTCCTTCAACAAAAGTGGTGGGGCCTAGAGGAAAGTGTATGGGGCTAGAAGTCACAGGACTTGAAATGAAGACCCCAGTGTGCTACCTGCATCATTTAATTTCTTTTTTTTTATTATTATTTTTTAATGTTTATTTGTTTTTGAGAGAGAGACAGAGACAGAGCACAAGCAGCGGTCTGGGTGGCTCAGTCAATTGAGCATCCGACTTCGGCTCGGGTCATGATCTCATGATTCGTCAAGTGTTTTAATTTCTTTTTTTTTTTTAATGTTTATTTATATTTGAGAGAGAGAGACAGAGTGTGAGTGGGGGAAGGGCCGAGAAAGAGGGGCACACAGAATCCGAAGCAGGTGGCAGGCTCTGAGCTGTCAGCACAGAGCCCTACGCGTGGCTCGAACTCACAAGCGGTGAGGTCATGACCTGAGCTGAAGGCAGCCACTTAACCGACTGAGCCACCCAGGGGCCCCAGAAGTCTTTGAATTTCTGAGTCGCATTTTCTTTTTCTGTGAAATGGAAATAATGATAAGGATCCCCACCTCAAAAGGTGATGAGTATCAAGTAAGAAAATAAAAGCCTTTGATGAGCTATTAAGTGCATCTCGGTATTAGTGATTGCCCTTCTGAAGAAGAGACTGAGGGCCAGAGAGGCCAACTGATTTGCCCAAGGCCCACAGCTACTGTGGAACTTAGACCCGTTCACAAGGCAGCCAGACCCTGAGGTCCTGGAGGCCCTCTGTTCACTCCTGTCCTCCAGAGAGGAGTCTGCCTCCCCTTCACAGCCCAAGCCTGCCACACAGGCCTGCAGGCAGCCACCCTAACCAAATGCAGTGGGGTTGGGGGTGGGGTGGGGGGGCGTTACATCGATTTGAATGCTGCTGTTTATATTTTGCCTTCCCTCAGGAGTTAACTAGAGTCCTTCTAACATTGATTAGCTCTATCTGGTTTCCTAATGGAGTAAACACAGGGCCCCTTGGATATCGACTAGAATTTAACAAATATACCCCTTACAACACCAAAATCGGCCACAGGAAACAGCACTTACACGCACAGGCCACTTCTGCCTGAACCCCCAGATGGGAATGCCCTGTCACTTCCCCTTGGGCAGCTGCTGAGCTGCCCAGGGCGGGACTCATGAATCAGTGGGACCGCTGGCAGTTTTTCCCTTTAAATTTTGAGGCACGGCTGATTAATTTGAGTCTCGTTGAGTCTGGAGGCCAATATGTGTTGATAACGGCAAGACAAAAGAGGGGCTGAGTTCCTGCCAGCTCTGGGCCTCCCAGCGCTTCTCTGAACCTGTTGGCCTCCGTCTGGGGGCCTCTCCCCACCCCCATGCCAAGGGTCACTCTGAGCAGAGGTCTTGAAGCTGCACCGCAAGCCGACCCCTGGGGCTAGGACTGAGCCTTCTATCCCTCCCTACACCTAAACTTGACTCTCCCCCTCTGCAGGACAGTCTCGGGCCTTGTCTCCAGCAGACCTCCTTCCCCTGTGCCTCCCGCCCAACCTCCCCTAGCTCAGCCCTGGCCTAGCTTACAGCTACTTTGCTCCAGGCGGTGCCTGCCGGCTCCAGCCCTGCTCTCAGAAGGATAGGAGCCAGGACGAGGAGGGCTGAAGGCCGTGCATCAGTCAGGTGAGCTGGAGTGGTCTCCGCTCTGGGCTTCCTGGCTTTCCTTCGCCCTGCCGAGAAATTCCAGATTAGGTTTGGGGCCTATGCTCTGATCTCCCCAGCTTTCTGAAACTAATCATTTTTTCATTAGGCTTTTGAGTTGCTGGTGTGCATGTGCGTGCGTGCGTGCGTGTGTGTGTGTGTGTGTGTGTCAAGATAGCAGCAACATAAAGTGGGGGGAGGGGGAAGCCTCAGCATCAGTGGGTTGGGAAGAGCCTCTGGCTTGACCTCTGGGTGAAGGGGGGCTGATGTGGGAGAAAGTACCCCTTAGCAGGCCGCTGCACCCATCCGTTCTAAGCAAACACTCCCTTCCAGGGGCCTCCCCACCTCACTGGAGCCCAGCTTCTCAGCCTGTGCTGGTAACCCGGCCTCCTGAAAAGTCACACAGCCAGGAAGCTGGTGGGGGGGCGGCAGGTGGTGGGGGAGGGAGAGGCACCGACCTCTCTGCCTGTGCCTCCCGCAGTAGGGGCCTCCTGCCTTGCATGGTTCTTGGTCCCCAGGATCCCCAGGCCGAATCCACCCCCATGGCTTCCCTCAGAGCCGCACAATGGCTGTATTGAGCTGAGCTGTAAATTTCAGCAAGGCCAACCCTGGGAGGAGGCAATTCCCTGCTAAGGAGGCTCCCTCTGGACTGTCTCCAGCACAAGGGGCCCTTCATACCTGCTCCTTGCTGGGCCATGGGTTACAGGGTGGTCCGGGCAGTGGAGGGTGCTGAGCACGCCCCGGCCCCCCCATCTCCCCGCTAGCAACCCCCGCCCCCAAGAGGGCAGTGGTCACACGAACAAACACTTATGCTTGGAAAGAGACTCTCCGGATGGCTGCTTCTTTGTTTCCCCCAAGTTTTGGCCTCAGCCCAAGATCGAGTTGAGGGAAGGATGGACAGGAATAAATAACTGTATCATGCAGGCCTGTTTTAAGTTATGACCCACCAGGAGAAGTGGAGAGGGAAGAGGTGGAGAAGAGGGGAGGGAGGAGAGGCCCTTTTCCTCCTTACTGGGGGGGAAATTGCAACATTGTCTAATAACAAGTAACTAAAAAAACAGCTGAACCTGAAAACTTCAAACTTCAATCAAAGTCACTCTTAGGAGGAGGTGGTTTGCAAAGGCTAGGAAATAAGGTGAAAAAAGAGAACAATTGGTCTGGAATTAATCAAGATATTAATATTAGAAAAGGTAGCAGGACAGGCTGTCCCCAGGCTGCTGTGATGTAAAGGACCTCCCCCCCCCCCCCCCCCCCCCCCCCCCCCCCCCCCGTCTGTTCTGAGGCACCAGCCCCTCCCCTTCCCTTTGGAAAGGCACCAGCATCAAGGACAAGACCTTGAATGGCCAGAGGTCGAAACCGTGTTCAACACTCCCCTCCCAACAGCCAGCCACTTTAGCCTTCTTCCCACACACGCCTCTTCTCCACAGTGACAGGCCAGCAGTGTGGGTGGGGACATCTGTCCCCAGGGCCAGGTACCCATGGGGCAGTGTTGACTGACAGCTCTGACTTATAGAGGGACTTGTTTGCTGGGGAACAGACGCTTGGGCTCCCCACGGCTGTCAAGCCATTTCCTAGCTCTCAACTCATTTAAACTAAAAACCCAAGTATATTTATTCCCTGGTAGACCTGATACACTCCAGCGCTCCTGCCAACTTGCTTTGCAACTTTGTACACATCAGATCAATGTGTGCAATTTAGCAACAGAGAAATGAAGACTTTGGTGAGTTTCAGGGGGTAAGGTGGGGGCAGCCAGGCAGGGGGCGCGTTCCTACTCAGGGCCCCCCACCATTCCCTCCTGCGAAAACTCACTCGCCCCCACCCACCCCTCCGTGATGCCTGAGCCTTTAGAAGGGGAAGAAAGTTTTTCAGCCGTGGACATGAAGGACAGCTCTTGCACGTTAACCTTGGCAAGGCAAGTAACTGGCACCTCTTTTTTCATGTGCCTCGCGTATAGAACGTGACCGTGACCATACGTTCCTATAAAATCCCATCTGCATGTCCTGCCCTGAAGGGCATCACCTAAACTCAGGTCCCCACCCCCTCTTACCCCAAAGCTCCCAATTCCTCAGCAGACACAGGAAACCTGGGGACAGGTGACATCATGTTGAACAAATACAGATGCTATTTACTTTCCATCCATTTTCCTGACTATTCTTAGAGGAGTATTTAAAAAAAAAAAAAAAAGTTGAACTCAGTTCTGTTGTAAAGGAGATTGTAGGACCCGCTGTGTTTGAGGGAGTGATTCCAACATGTGCGGGGGGCTCCTTCTTCACATTCCCACCCTCTCCTTCAAGGAGAGAAAATGGACTCCGCTCAGCCAGCTGGTGTCAGAGCAGTAAATGGAAAACGTATTTACCTAAGTTCTGCCTATAAACTCCCCCAACACCAGAGCAGGGCCTGTTGCCCACTTCCGCACACACCCTTGGGCTGCACATTGCTCCTTTCCCCCCACCAAACCCGCCCTTGATGATCATTTTCATCAGACTTCACTAGAATGGCAACACCAGGGAGAGGGGCATGGTGAATTTTGCTTTGAGCTCCACACCCCTGCTGGGAAGGGCACACATGCCTTGCAAGGTCTAGAAGAAGCAGTAAATATCCTGCAGGTGCTGAATCCAGGGCTCTGTTAGTGCTTTTATGTTCACTACCCCAGCCCTGCCCCAGCACCACCTTCTCCACCCCTGCACCGGCCCCCTGCAACTCCCCAAACTACAGATGAAAACATCAGGAACTGGCTAGATTCGGTGATTCACTCAAGGTCATACACTGGGGGAGTGACTGCTAGGATTCAAAACCAGGTTCCCAGACTCCAACATGAGAGCTCATTCCTTGAAAGCACCAGGATGCCGAGGAAAGGAGATGGAGCTCTGGGCATAGACATACCTGGATTCGAACCCTAGGTTAAATCTGGTTCCAGCACTTATTGATGACATGACCTTGGGCAATTACCCTTCCTGTATCTCAGGCTTCTCATTGGCAAAACAGAGGACATAACACCCAAGGGCTAGGATGATTGGGAGGTTACCCGAGTTAGTGCCAGTGAAATCTGGCATGATGGCGGGCCTGAAAGAGGTACAGACAGTTGTTACTTACTTTCTCCTCACCTCTCTTCATTTTGTAAGAGAACAATTGACGATGGTTTATTGTAATTGAACATAAACGTACAAGTCAATGAATCTTCACTGAATGTACACATCTACGTGCTCAGACGCTGGACCGAAAAACAGAATGCTTCCCTCCCCCCACACACTTCCCCGGCGGGTCCCCTTCACCCCTTTCCAGTCACTATCCCCCTTCAAGGGTAACCACTATCCTGCATTGTCACACTGTAGATGAGTTTTACCTGCTTCTGGCTCTTATATAAATGGAATCGTACAATACGTTCCCTGTGGTGTCTGGTTTCTTTCATTCGCCGTTGTGTTTGTGAGATTCATCCGTGCTGTGCACTGACTACCCTTCATTCTCTCCCTTCTGTGTAGGATCCCAGAGTGTGCAGATACTGGATTTATTCATCCATTCCATTGTTCATAAATACTTGGATTGTTTTCAGCACTTAGACGCCCTGCTCTAAACCGTTTGTGTGTGTCTTTGGGGAAACGCACATAAGTCTTCCAGCTAGCCAGAAGATAACGTAACTTCTGTGTTAGTAGGTCCTACCAAACTGTTTTCCAAAGTGATTCCTGTTCACTCGCCTGCCAGTAGTGTTTGAGAGTTCTGACGGTTCCACATCCTCCCCAATACTTGCTATTGTCTGTCTTTTTTGTTTGGTTGTTTGTTATAAGCATTCTGCTGAAAGTGTAGTGCTGTTTCCCTGTGGTTTGAACTCACATGCCCCGATGACCAAAAGAGTTGAACACCTTTCCTTTTTTTAAATTTTTATTTATTTGATTTTTTTGTTCATTTTATTTTTTTAATTTACATCCAAATTAGTTAGCATATAGTGCAACAGTGATTTCAGGAGTAGATTCCTTAATGCCCTTTACCCATTTAGCCCATCTCCCCTCCCACAACCCCTCCCATAATCCTCTGTTTGTTCTCCATATTTAAGAGTCTCTTATGTTTTGTCCCCATCCCTGTTTTTATATTATTTTTGCTTCCCTTCTCATGTGTTCATTTGTTCTGTGTCTTAAAGTCCTCCTATGAATGAAGTCATATGATATTTGTCTTTCTCTGAATGACTAATTTCACTTAACATAATAGTCTCTAATCCCATCCACATAGTTGCAAATGGCAAGATTTCATTCTTTTTGATTGCCGAGTAACACTCCATTGTATCTATATACCACATCTTCTTTATCCATTCATCCGTCAATGGGCATTTGGGCCCTTTCCATACTTTGGCTATTGCTGATAGCGCTGCTATAAACACTGGGGTGCATGTGCCCCTTCAATGGATGCTGTATCCCTTGGATAAATACCTAGCAGTGCCATTGCTGGGTCGTAGGGTAGTTCTATTTTTGATTTTTTGAGGAACCTCCATACTGCTTTCCAGAGTGGCTGTACCAGCTTGCATTCCCAGCAACAATTCAAAAGAGATCCTCTTTGTCCACATCCTCACCCACATCTGTTGTTGCCTGAGTTGTTCATGTTAGCCATTCTGACAGGTGTAAGGTGGTATCTCAGTGTGGTTTTGGTTTGTATTTCCCCGATGATGAGTGATATGGAGCATGTTTTCATGTGTCGGCCATCTGGATGTCTTCTTTGGAGAAGTGTCTATTCATGTCTTTTGCCCATTTCTTCACTGGATGATTTGTTTTTTGGGTGTTGAGTTTGATAAGTTCTTTACAGATTCTGGATACTAACCCTTTATCTGATATGTCATTTGCAAATATCATCTCCCATTCTGTCGGTTGCCTTTTAGTTTTGCTGATTGTTTCCTTCACTGTGCAGAAGCTTTTTATTTTGATGAGTTCATTAGTTCAATTTTGCTTTTGTTTCCCTTGCCTCCAGAGACATGTTGAGTAAGAAGTCGCTGAGGCCAAGACCAAAGAAGTTTTTTCCTGCTTTCTCCTTGAGGATTTTGAAGGCTTCCCATCTAACAGTTAGGTCTTTCATCCATTTCGAGTTTCTTTTTGTGTATGGTGTAAGAAAGTGGTCTGGGTTCATTCTTCTGTATGTCGCTGTCCAGTTTTCCCAGCACCACTTGCTGAAGAGACTGTCTTTATTCCATTGGATATTCTTTCTTGCTTTGTCAAAGATTAGGTGACCGTATGTTTGTGGGTCCATTTCTGGGTTCTCTATTCTGTTCCACTGATCTGAGTGTCTGTTTTTGTGCCAGTACCATACTGTCTTGATGATTACAGCTTTGTAGTATAGCTTGATGTCCGGGATTGTGATGCCTCCTGCTTTTGTTTTCTTTTTCAAGATTGCTTTGGCTATCTTTGGACTTTTTTAGTTCCATACAAATTTTAGGATTGTATGTTCTAGCTCTGTGAAGAATGCTGGTGTTACTTTGATAGGGATTGCATTGAATATGTAGATTGCTTTGGGTAATATTGACATTTTAACAATATTTGTTCTTCCTATCCAGGAGCATGGAATCTTTTTCCATTTTTTTGTGTCTTCTTCAATTTCTTTCATAAGCTTTCTATAGTTTTCAGTGTATAGATTTTTCACCCGTTTGATTAGATTTATTCCTCCATATTTTATGGGTTTTGGTGCAATTGTCAATGGCATTGATTCCTTGATTTCTCTTTCTGTTGCTTCATTGTTGGTGTATAGGAATGCAACTGATTTCTGTGCGTTGATTTTATATCCTGCCACTTTGCTGAATTCATGAATCAGTTCTAGCAGTTTTTTGGTGGAATCTTTTGGGTTTTCCATATAGAGAATCATGTGAAGAGTGAGAGTTTGAACTCCTCCTGGACGATTTGGATGCCTTTTGTTTCTTTGTGTTGTCTGATTGCTGAGACTAAGACTTCCAATACTATGTTGAATAACAGTGGCAATAGTGGACATTCCTGTCTTGTTCCTGACCTTAGGGGGAAAGCTCTCAGTTTTTCCCCACTGAGGATGATATTAGTGTTGGGTTGTTCATATATGGCTTTTATGATCTTGAGGTATGATCCTTCTATCCCTACTTTCTTGAAGGTTTTTATAAAGAAAGCATGCTGTATTTTGCTCAATGCTTTCTCTGCATCTATTGAGAGGATCATATGGTTCTTGTCCTTTCTTTTATTGATGTGATGAATCACATTGATTGTTTCATGGATATTTAATAGCCCTGCATCCCAGGTATAAATCCAACTTGGTGAATAATTTTTTTACTGTATTGTTGGATCTGGTTGGCTAATATCTCGTTGAGGATTTTCACATCTATGTTCATCAGGGAAATTGGTCTATGGTTCTCCTTTTTAGTGGGTCTCTGTCTGGTTTTGGAATGAAGGTAATGCTGGCTTCATAGAAAGAGTTTGGAAGTTTTCCTTCCATTTCTAATTTTTGGGACAGCTTCAAGAGAATCGGTGTTAACTCTTCCTTAAATGTTTGGAAGAATTTCCCTGGAAAGTCATCTGGCCCTGGACTCTTGTTTATTGGGAGATTTTTGATTACTAATTTGATTTCCTTACTGGCTATGGGTCTGTTCAAATTTTCTATTTCTTCCTGTTTCAGTTTTGGTAGTGTATATGTTTCTAGCAATTTGTCCATTTCTTCCAGATTGCCCATTTTATTGGCATATAATTGCTGATAATGTTCTCTTATTATTGTTTTTATTTCTGCTGTGTTGGTTGTGATCTCTCCTCTTTCATTCTTGATTTTATTTCTTTGGGTCCTTTCCTTTTTCATTTTGATCCAACTGGCTAGTGGTTTATCTGTTTTGTTAATTCTTTCAAAGACCCGGCTTCTGGTTTCATTGATCTGTTCTACTGGGGTTTTTTTTTGTTTCGTTTTTTTTCGATAGCATTAATTTCTGGTCTAATCTTTATTATTTCCTGTCTTCTGCTGGTTTTGGGTTTATTTGATGTTCTTTTTCCAGCTCTTTAAGGCATAAGGTTCGGTTGTGTATCTAAGATCTTTCTTCCTTCTTTAAGAAGACCTGGATTGCTATATACATTCCTCTTATGACCGCCTTTCCTGCATCCCAGAGGTTTTGGGTTGTGGTGTTATCATTTTCATTGGCTTCCATGAACTTTTAAATTTCCTCTTTAACTTCTTGGCTAGCCCATTCATTCTGTCATAAGATGTTCTTTAGTCTCCAGGTATTTGTTACCTTTCCAAATTGTTCCTTGTAGTTTCATAGTGTTGTGGTCTAAAACTTTGCACGATATGATCTCAATTTTTTTGTACTTGTTGACGGATGATTTGTGTCCCAGTATGTAGTCTATTCTAGAGAACATTCCATGTGCACTGGAGAAGAATGTATATTCCGCTGCTTTAGGATGAAATGTTCTGAATATATCTGTTAAGTCCATCTGATCCTGTGTGTCATTCAAAGCCATTGTTTCCTTGTTGATTTCTTGATTAGTTGATCTGTCCATTGCTTTAAGTGGGGTGTTGAAATCTCCTACTATTATGGTATTACTATCAATGAGTTTCTTTATGATTAACTGATTTATATATTTGGGTGCTATCACATTTGGCACATAAATGTTTACAATTGTTAGGTCTTCTTGGTGGATAGACCCTTTAATTATGATATAATGCCCTTCTTCATCCTTGCTATAGTCTTTATTTTAAAGTCTAGATTGTTTGATATTAGTATGGCTACTCTGGCTTTATTTGTTGACCATTAACATGATCGATGGTTCTCCATCACCTACTTTCAATCTGAAGGTGTCTTTACGTTTAAAGTGGGTCTCTTGTAAACAGCATATAGATGGATCTTGTTTTCTTATCCATTATGTTATCCTATGTCTTTTGATTGGAGCATTGAGTCCATTGACGTTTAGAGTGAGTACTGAAAGATATGAATTTATTGCCATTATGTTGCTTGTAGAGTTGGAGTTTCTGGTGGTGTTCTCTGGTCCTTTCTAGTCTTTGTTGCCTTTGGTATTTATTTATTTATTTATTTATTTATTTATTTATTTATTTATTTCATCTTTTCTCCCCCCAGAGCGTCTCCTTAAAATTTCTTGTAGGGCTGGTTTAGTGGTCACAAGATCCTTTAATTTTTGTTTGTCTGGGAAACTTTTTATCCCTCCATTTTGAATGGCAGCATTGCTGGATAAAGAATTCTTGGCCCATATTTTTGTGACTCAGCACATTGAATATATCCTGCCACTCCTTTCTGGCCTGTCAAATTTCTGTGGATATAGGTCTGCTGCAAACCTGGCCTTGTAGGTAAAGCACTTTTTTTGCTTGCTACTTTCATGACTCTCCCCTTGCCTGAGTATTTTGTGAATTTGACTATGATGTGCCTTGTTGATGGTTGGTTTTTGTTGAATCTAATGGGAGTTCCTCTGTGCTTCCTGGATTTTGATGTCTGTGTCTTTCCCCAGGTTAGGACAGTTTTCTGCTATGATTTGCTGACATAATACTTCTACCTCTATTTCTCTCTCTTCTTCTTCTGGGACCCCTATGATTCTGATGTTGTTCCTTTTTAATGAGTCACTGATTTCTCTAATTCTTAAATCGTGCTCTTTTGCCTTAACCTCCCTCTTTTTTTCCTGCTTCATTATTCTCCATAAGTTTGTCCGCCATATTACTGATTCTCTGTTCTGCCTCATCCATCCTTGTAGCCATAGCCTCCATTCAAGATTGCAGCTCAGTTATATCATTTTTTATTTCATCTTGACTAACTTTTACTTCTTTTATCTTTGAAGAAAGGGATTCTAATCTGTTTTTGACTCCAGCTAGTATTCTTATTTTCATGATTTTAAATTCTGGTTCAGACATCTTGCTTGTATCTGCGTTGGTTAAGTCCCTGGCTGTCGTTTCTTCCTGCTCTTTCTTTTGGGGTGAATTCCTTCATTTTGTCATTTTGAAGGAAGAAAAGGAATTAATGAGGTAGAAAAAATTAAAATTAAAAATTGAAATAAAAAAAATATCAAAATTAAAAACAAGCACACACCAGGAAATCAAATAAATGATGCTAGATCCTAGGTGTGTTTTGGTCTGGGTGTTGAAAGGGGCTTGATAGATTAGAGAAGAAAGAGGAGAGAAAAAAAAGGAAATCGTTTGAAAATTTCAAAATATGGATATACTAAAGTAGACTAACATGAAATGATGGAAGTAAAATAGAATTTGAAAAAAATTGACAGTAGAGTAAAAACTATAGTAGAAAAAAATAAATAAAAATAGTTTTAATAAAAATTGAAGATAAAAATGATTTTTTTTCTTTCTGTATTCAAGAAAAAGAAAAGAAACAAAAAAGAGGAAAAAAGAAAAAAGGAAAAAGAAAGAAAGAAAACTGAATAGGTGGACTGGTGAACAGACTGAAATATGAAATTACTTCGTTTTCCCCTGAAGTCAAAGTATGAATCGCTTTATAGTCCATAAACTAAGCACGCGGAGGGATTTGTGTTCCTGAAGAAGGAGGTTGGCCCAGTTGGGCGGGGCTTAGTGTAACGACTCCATTCTCCACTAGATGGCGCTGGTGAGTTTACTGGGGTGGATTGTTGTGGCGCTTATAGGTGCTTATGCGCATGCGTGGGAGCAGTGAAGATGGCATCACCCAGCTACCCAGTCTCTAGTATCAGAACTCTATTCTCCCCCACCAGCAATTGCCCACCTGTCCTTCGGCTTCCGTCCGCTCCCCACTTCCACACTGTCCATGACTGAGCCCCAGGCAGCATCTCTCTCCCAAGTTCCTTCTCAGATGCGGCTGTTTTCCCCAACCCCTTACTTCTGAGGGACTGCGGCTTTGACCTGTTCTGCCCTTCTAATGGACGATCTCACTGAGCACTGACCGGGTGCCGGCCACATTCAGGAATGTTTGCAGGACCGGGCTGCTGCCGATGCCCAGAGACTGCGGCCAGGTGCCAGCCTGCCCCAGAAAAAGTTGACACTATTGTGTAGCAGCAGTGTTTCCGGAATTATGGAAAATCACAACACACACCTGGCACCAGGCTTCACCCTTAACGACCTTGTTCCAGCACCAGCGAATGTGGTTCTCCCTGGTCCACTGGGGCCTTGCCTTTGGAGGACCCACACAGCCTCTACCTGATGTCCTCCCAGTGGGGGAACTGCCTCTCTCCGTGTGGCCTGAAGAACCCTGGACTCCGCTCTGCTCCTGGGGATTCGCCCTTCCCACCAGAGCACCACCAGGTATCGAGCTGCGCCGTTTCAGCCTCTGCGCTCCCTGTTTTTAGTCCTAATGGAATTTAAACCCTCTCCTTTCTCCCTTTTTGGTTCAGTCCCTGCGGCTGTTTCCACTTTTCCACTTTGTCTCCAGCTGCTTTTGTGGGGGTGCTTTTCCCGTATACCGCGCCCCCCCCCCCCAGTCTCCGTCCTCTCTCTGCAAACAGAAACAGCTTCCTGCCCTCTGCGGCTTCTGTTCTCCCTCAGTTCATCTCTCCGTGCCACATACCTGCTGAGTTCTGTGGTTCAGGTTGTGCAGATTGTTGTGTTAATCCTCAGATCAGTTTTCTAGATGTGCAGGATGGTTTAGTTTTGGTGTGGCTGTATTTCATGGACACGAGACATAGAAAAAAACTTCCATGCTGTTCCCAAACACCTTTTCTTATGTTTATTGGTCCCTTGGAAAGCTTCTTTTCAGAAAGTCCATTTCAAGTCTTTTGCCCATTTTTTTAAATTGAGTTGTCTGCCTTTTTTTATTGATTGGCAGGGTTCTTCACATATTCCAGATATGAGTCCTTTGATAGATATATGTTTTGCAAATATCTTTTCCAATTCTGTGGCTTGCCTTTTTGCTTTCTTGACTTGTGTTTTGATTAATTGAAGTAATTAATTTTAATGCAGTTCAATTAATCAATCCCTCCCCCCCCCCCCCCCCCCGCTTATGCTTAGGGTTTTTATGTCCTGTCTAAGAAATCTTTATCAAGCCTGCCTCCTGAAGATGCCCTCCTATGGCTTTTTTTCCAAAAGCTTTTATCACTTTACCTTTTTCATTTGGAACTAAAATGTGTCTGTTTCACATAAGTTAGGAATTAAAATTCCTTCCCCCTCTTATCCCCCCAAGTAAGAATATCCTGTTGACTTAGCACCACTTAATGAGGAAGGCCATCCTTTCCCCTATGACATTGCAAGATTATCTTTATCATAAATAGGTGATTGGATATGTGTGGGGGGTGATTGAATATGTGATTCTAGCCTGTACTATGTTTAGTTGGTGGATCTGTAAAACACTATCTTCATTATTGTACTTTTATGTAAATCTCGAAGATACATTTTTTTTAAACTAACACCAATATCTCCCCATTCTAGGAGTTGAGAAAATGCACACCCCCTTCCTGGCCTCAGGTAGATTGTGCTGGTGCGAAACCATCTGTCCAGTTAGCTGGGTGCGAGGAAGGGACAGAGGAGGAAGAGAGTAGAAAAATATATTGTGAAAGTTTCACCTTCCGACTAAGATTAGGGTGAGTTGTGTCCTTCATGGTGGGAAGAACCCAAAGATATAAGTTCACAAAGCAATGGGAAGGGCTTGGGCTAAGAGTCAGTACTGCACAATTCTAGGTAGGCTCCATCATGTCTTTCCCTAGCTGTGTGACCCATGAACAGCCTGGTTCCTCTGTGTAAGCCTCTTTTCTTTCTTCTGTAGATAGAGGGGATGAAATTAGATGTTCTCCAGCATCCTTTCTATCTCTGAGAGTCTACAGTAACTTTTCACCAAGGAAAAGAGCCATCGATTTAGGACATGATCCTCCAAAACTGTAAAAGTGTTTTCCATTAGAGCAATGAAACCATTGCTATTCTTACGTATCCCCCCATGCAATCTCTCTCAGAGGGTGTGGACTCAGCAGGTCTGGATGTCTCCTTTGCATTCAAGACAGAGTTGTTGATGCTTCCCCCCCCCCCCCACCACCACCACCACAGCCTCCCCTAACCCTAGGCTAGGATTTGGTCTAGCAGGAGACATGTGTGGTTATGGAGCCAGACAGACCCAGGTTCAAATCTTGACTCTACAACTCAACTTGCTATGTGACTTTGGGTCCATCACTCCACCTCTCTTAACCTCAGTTGCTTCACACGTAAAATGGAGGCTAAGAATATTTACCTCCCTTATGTCCTTCTGCCACCTTGGAAAAAAAAAAACCTTATAAGGACAAACCAGTGTTGATGAACTACATAGTGTCGCTATGGTTTCGAAAGTCCTTGTCAGGTATCTCCTCACCTTTCACCCTGTTTGGTTGCTTTACTGCTTTTCATCTGCACCTGCCCTGAACCAACCAGTATCAGCAGCAATAAAGTGGTCATTCACCTGGAGCCAACCCACGGTAAGACACCTGCTCAGAGATTGCCTGGGTTTCTTTTTGGTAAGAAAGAGGTCCCAGATACTTCATTCCGGGGGAATGTGGTTATGAGTATATGTGAGGTCAGAGGAGGCCTGTGTCAACACTAGGAGCTCCTGGAGGAGGAGGGGGTGTGATCGCGTTCACCAAGTATTTAGCACAGTGCCTGGTGCGTGGCAGACATAATCTGCTGGTGTTTCTATGATTCTTATTACACTTGTTCTGCAAAAGGTTTCCATAGTATTCCAGCCCTACCCCACCCCCACCATGAAGCCAATTGGTGTTTGGTTTAAACAAAACTGCTGTAGGTTATTTTCTTGGCAGGAGGTAGAGAAAAGAAAGAACAGATGGACTGGTTGGGAAGCTATCTTCTTCCCTCTGTGCTCTTGGGAGCTCTTCTTTGCCCCATAGAAAGCAGGGGTCTCTTGTAGCCCGGCTCTCCACTCCTAGACTGTCAAAGGCCCTGTGGCCAGAGAGCAGGCCTCTGGCCACCAGCCCCTTTGTTTCCACTGGTCAAGAAAGGGCCTTTTTTTTATCTTCCTCACCCGGTCAGTGTAGGCTGCAAAGAGGACTGCCTACCACTCCATGATGTGTCTGTGCTGGAATTGTCCCCGAGACCCAGGCCAGCTGCAGTGGGGGCCCTATCAGAGATTTAAGACAGGTCCTCCCTGCTCTGACTCTGTCTTCCTGGGTGGCTGGAGGGGAGCAGGCCAGGCACACAGGCCCTCAGCAGGGTAGAATAGCAGATCTGTGCATTGCGTGTGGTTCCCAGCACATTTGTTTGATCCGCGTCCAGGTTCTCTTAGACATTTGCTTCTAAGCCGACAGCTGAACATAAAAGCAGTCCCAAGTGGCTGTTTTCAGGTCTTCAACACTGGTTAGCCGCAGTTGGGAAAGCTTCTTCCCGGTGCCCCTAAGTGAATTATCACATGTTATCAAGTCAGAGCTTCGGGGTGGCCAAGCCGTAGCTCTGCTTCTCCTCCTCTGATGATCCATCACCCACTGAGTGGGTTATTAAGACATCCTTTGCCTGGGAGTGTGCATCAATCTGTGGCTCTTCTGTCTTTCCAAGGGGGGGTACGGTGGAGGGGCCCCTGGCGTATCTGTCCCCTGGATGTCTGAGCCACACACGCTGCACCACTCCCTCTGCGGACCGGGGATCCCGTGTCTGATCCCCAGTCTCACCTCCAGCCCACACTTCCTCCCTGCCATTGTGCCTGCACCCACGCAAGCCATTCGAGGGACGACCTCTTCCAACCCTGGCCCTCCCAGGGCGCGTGACGCCTGGTCCGACCCACGGCACTCACGCTCGGGGACCGATTCACCAGCCCCTCCTCGCCCCTGTGCAACCGGGTCATCCCTGATGCCCTCAGCCTCTGGGCCGTGTGGAGGATTAGATTGCACATGAATAAGCAATATTCACTTGGCTCTGAAAACCCAGAGTAAATCCCTTGAGCTGCTGTACGGGAGCAGTGTGATATTTCCCATCTCCTCCTCCCTCCATTGCTTCCCCCTCGGCTCCTGTTTCATTTGAAGGCCTTCCCCCCCGCCCCCCTCCCCGGTATGTTTTTGGAGGTGGGTGACTATATTAGAACAACACCGTCGAAACACAGCATTTAGAGCAGAAAAACAGATCCCTGTGAGCAGTTACTTGATTAACAGTGAGAAAAGCTACTTGAGGAGTATATCCGCCCCCGTCTTACTTCTTCTTCCACCGGAAGGAGGAGGGTCATTCCTTTGCTTCCACCCACACTTCCTGGCCTGTTGGTCACAAACCCCACCTGTGGAAGGAAAAAGCCACCCAGGGACTTCACAGGAGCCACCCATTCTGCGAAGAGCTTACCCTTTCGAAAGATCTGGAGAGGCGAGGCACCCCTGAAGCAGGACTTCTTAGCTCGGTCTACTCTAACACAATACCACAGACTGGGGGGCCCAACCAACAGACGTTAATGTCTCATAATTTTGGAGGCTGGGAGTCTAAGATCGAGGTGTAGGTAGATTTGGTTCCTAGTGAGAATCCGCTTCTTGGCTTATAAAAGGCTTCCTTCTCTCTGTGTGGTCACATGGCCTTTCTCTGGTGCATGTGGTGGACAGAGCAAGATCTCTCCATCTTTGTCTTCTCACAAAGGCAGGAATCCCATCAGGAGGGGCTCACCCTCTTGACCTCATCTCAACCTAATCACCTCCCAAAGGCCCCTTCTCTAAATAGCATCACACTTGGGGGTTAGAGCTTCAACAGGTGGATTTCTCAGGGCACACAAACACCAACCTGTAACACAGGGAAGGTGATTGCCACCTTTTATCCAACTTACAGTGGGTATTTAACACACACGGTAGGGGTGAAATCCTGCCCCTCCCCCCCACCACATCACAACTGGGTTTCCTTAGGCAGTTTACTTCATCCATCCGGGCCCCATTCTCCTCGCCTGTCATAGGGGAAAGAATGCTCTTAAGTGAGATGCTAGTCACAGATGTTTGGACGTGTGCCTGCCCCATGCTTCACGCTTAAGAAGCATGAAGGTTTACCCTCATTTCATTCTGCCTCCTATGCTCCCCACGCCATGGTTATGCCAGGTGTGGCAAAAGGGGATGTTTTCCATGAAGAAGTACCTGCCATCCCTCTCAGTGGTTCTTCCTCAGGCCTAGGAAATGCCCAGGAAGCTCATTTGCCTGCAGCACATTACAGGTGCTCAAGCTACTTCAAGAGAAGAATGGGATGGGAAAAGGAGGGGATAAAGGGAAGAAAGAGAAGAGAAAGAGAGAGAAGGAAGGATGAGGAGAAGTAAGGAGGGAGAGACAGGAGAAGAACCCACGACAGACTGGGTCGGAACAAAGCTGAGCTCACTGTCCCCCGCCCCCGCCCCCCACCAGCATGGCTCACTTCCCCTCCTCACTTCTCTGTTTCTATCAGTGCTATTATCATTTTCTATTGTCTGAGGCTAAAACCTCGGGGCCATTTCAACTCTTCCGTTCCTTTGGTTCCCTTTGTGCAGCCAACCACTGACTCATTGTAACTCTCCCTGTTTCTCAGACATATTGTTTTCCTTCCCTGGCTACTCTCGTGTCCACTAGCTTCATTCACCACCTCCTCTCCCCATAATCTTCCTGCCTCTCGTCTGTGTCCCCACAACCCATTCTGCTCAGTGTTTCCACGTTAATTTTCTTAATTCCCATGATTCCCATTCATTCCCATGATATTGTATCCAAAATTGACAATGGTTTCCCATTCCCATAGGCCCCCATGCCGGTCCAGTCTCATTCTCTAAGTTCTCTTCTGTACGGAGATCCCCCTTCACCCTGATCTGTCTTCTCTGGGTCCAGAATGCGTTAAGTGCATTTGTATCACAGAGAATTTCAGTGAGAGATGCTAGGCATGCACTGCCCAAAGCAGTAGCCACCAGTCACACGTGGCAATCGTGCACTTAAAATGTGGCCAATACTGAATTTTTAAAATATTATCTAATTTAAAATAAAAAGCAGAAGCAATGTAAAATATTTTTGCATTAGATAGGCATTTATTTATTTATTTATTTATTTATTTATTTATTTATTTGAACCACATTCACTTTAACCACCCGTAAAGTATTATTGTTGTACTGTGGTATACGTATTGGAAAAATGCATCAATTCTAAAATTAACACACCTCTGATCATGTAGGTATCAGTGGATTGATTCAGTCTGAAGGATTTTTCCTGTCTGTGTCCCTATAAACCACTGTAATGTGATTATTTAAATATTTCGTGCAAACAGCATGAATTACAGTGGTACCTCTTCCTTTTTCTTTTTTTAAACGTGCCTGCTAAAAAATGTGAAATGCATATGTGGCTCCCATGACAGTGCCATTGGATTGCTCAGTGTTAACTCTGGATGGTAACACACTTCTGGAAACTAATAGTAAGGGAGACATAAAATGGGTCTTCCAGGAGATGGTTATGGCAACCTCCAGAATGCATTGGCATCTAGAAACTCGAAGCTCTAGGCACACCGGGAACCGTTAGGAAACATTGCAGAAGCTCGTGAAAATTGTCAAGCTTGGGGAGTCAGATAGGCCTGGGAATCAAACCAAGGCTGAATTTGAATCCCAGGTCTGCCTACTTGGTGAATGACTCTGGGCCTCAGTTTTTCCATCTGCTAAACTGGACTGTTAAACATTGCTGAAGTCAGAGAGCTGTTGGGAGGGTCACATAAAATAATGCCCTTAGCGTCGCATTTGCAGATCATAAGTGCTCAATAATTGTTAGCTACTAGGCAATTGGGTTTAATGGAACAGAGGCAAGAGGTGTCTAAAATTACTTCTGGAGGCCTGTCGATTCCTCTTTCCTCTGATTCACAGCCACGTGATAGCTACGGAGGATGACCTTCTGACTCACAGAGATGAGGTTCATTGCAGCAATAAAATCAGCTCATAGAGAAGTATTTTTTACCCATCGACTCAGCACAAAATGCATTCTCAAATGTCCATCAACTAACCACAATGACCTGCCCTTGCAAATCCCGTGACCAGCTCTGAGCTCCACCTCCAGTCTCCCCGAGATAGGATGTAGCGGGTGGGGTGAGGTGGGCCCTGTTTCTAGTTAGTCACTGGCTTAAAAAATAATAATCATATTCAGGAGGCCTAGAGTCCTCCCTTAGCACACCTCCAGGCTCTTTCAAAGTCAACTGAACCCCCAGGCCACCAGAACCGTGGTATACCGTGAGTCTCCAGAGAAATGCCAACGAAAGCCTCCCCCACCGCCGCCGCCTTATTCCCACCTTGCTCTTTGCCAAACTGAGAGGGTGTGCTGAGCCCTTGCGTTACCAGGCAGACTGACGACCCAGAGGCCTCTCCTGGGCTCCTGCCAGGCAGGAGGAGAGGAAGCAGTTTATTGGTTGAGTCACTGGAGCTCAAGTTCTGTTCCAGCACTTCTGCATGGAGAAGGGAAGCAGAAGTGATTTCTGACAACACTGGAAGAAACGAGGAGGCAGAAACCAATTCCCACTTCTTTGCAATGTTCCGGGACCCAGAGCCAAGGAGAGAGCCAGAGAGTCTTGGAATTAGGACCTACAGAAGCAGAGAGTAGCTCCAAGGACAAAGGACAAAGCACCACAATGTTTGGCAAATGACCCCACACAGGAGTGCTCTAATTAAAGTAACCAATAGGCCTCCAAGGTCTGTGAGCGTCCCCCCCACCCCAGGTCTAGGGTGACACTGTGGGCACCCTGAGGGCTCAGAAAAACATCACTGAGAACCAGTCAAGTCCATTTCCCAGATCCACCGAGGCGGGGAGCTATGAAGTGGTCTTAAAGGAGAGGAATTTCAGGACCCTTACAGTTGTGACTGACACTTTTTTAATAAAAGGAAGAAAAGAAGGAATTTATTAAAAGGATCCTGAATATTTCCTATAATCAGAGCTAAGATTGAATAATCAAACCGTGAGAAATGCAGCAATGCTACAACAGACCGACTTCGTCCATGTGATGAATTACTCCAAGGGGCAGAGATTACCAGTCGCGTAGCCCGACATACATTTTCCCTTTCTTCCCTGGTGACAGAACCACAGTCTTATTGGGCAGCGTCGGATCCCAGCTAAAAGACTACCTTTCCCAGCTATGTTTGCAGCTAGGCTTTGGCCATGTGACTAAGTTCTGGCCAATGAGCCGTAAGCAGAAGAGTTAGTTCTAAAAAGGGAGGGGCAGCTTTTTTCCCCTCCCTTTAGTCTTTCCTACTGCCTGGTATGCAAATAAGATCATTAAAATCCCTGCACCTTTATTGGCATCAGAGATGATTTGGAGGAGGGACACTGTGATGAGGGCAGAGAAGCAGAAAGATGGGAGGAGCCTGACCTTGGAGATCTCTGGCTGGCCCTGTACTGCCTACCTCTGAACTTCTTTACATAAGAGGGGTATATATGTTTGTTTTAGTTACCCACTGTTTTTTGTTTAGTTTTTTTCACCGTGGCATGGATATGGGGTGGGGAGGTTCAGTTAAATGCAGCAAAGTCTAATCTCAACAGATAGACTGCAGTTAGGATGTTCCTATTTATAGCATCTTTTCTTTTTAAATGTTTATTTTAGAGAGGGAGGGATAGGGACAGAGAGAGAGAGACAATCTTAGGCGGGCTCCATGCTCAACGGTTCAATGGAGCTCCATCCCACAACCCCGGGATCATGACCTGAGCCTAAGTCAAGAGTCGGATACTTGACCAACTGAGCCATCCAGGCGCCCCTGTTTGCAGCATCTTTAAGCAGAGATGGCTGACTAGTTTCCTCAGTTCTTGCTGTTCTCAGATTGGCCCAGCCTGGGTCAAGTACTATCCCTGGACCAAGCAGCTGTGGTCACAGGAGCATGTCCTGAGAAAGGCCAGGAGCTGGTGGGGGGTGGGGCACCAGAGTGGCTCCCACACCCGCACGGCCTGTAGAGGGAGGGGTAGCAGGTCTCAGACATAAAGTAGACAATGCCCACGAATGTAGTGTAAGAAGAGATGGGTTTACATTACCTTAATGTCCCCGTTTCTGGCACATGTCATTGCCATCTATGACGATATTTCTATTTTGCCTAATGCTTTATACTTGTGTGGCAAATTACAATCTACAAATCATTTTCACAGTTATTACCTCCTTGGATCTTTCCAACCATTCTGTAAGGTAGTTATGTAGTATCCCCATTGTACAGAAGCAAAACTGAGAGTGACAGAGGGTAAGTAACTCACCCAGCAGTCATAGTTAGGGAGCATCAGAGCTGCACCTCAAGTCTGGTTTCTACCACACCAACTAACATGGTAGTGAAGCAGCTACTCAGCTTCCCTTCCAGAGAGAACCCGATCACCGACGACACCCGATCTCCTCCCCTGTCCTTACCTCAGCCCCCTAAAAAGAGCTCTGTAGCTCTATAGTCACGATGCTTAGAATCCAGCTGGCCAGGGGGATGGGGCAACAGTGGAACTATTTACAATTATAAAGGGGCACCTGGGTGGCTCAGTTGGTTGAGGGGTCATGATCCCAGGGTGGTGGGATTGAGCCCTGCATTGGGCTCTCCCTCTCCCTCTGCCCCTCCTACACACATTCTCTCTCTCTCTCTCTCTCTCTCCCTCCCTCCCTCCGTCCCTCCCTCTCTCAAAATAAATAAATTAACATTAAAAAAAATTACAAAGCAGAAGAGTGACTGTAAATTAAATAATGCCTCTAGGAAGGATGTGTAAAGACTGCCCGAGGGTGAAGTTAGGAGGGGTCAGAGCCATACTGCTGACCTCCAGGAAAGTTGGCCATGGTCCTGGGGTTAGCCCAGAAGTCTTTGAATTTGGCAGGAGAGCTGTGAGAGCAACACTATCGTTACTGGGACTTTTTTTTTTTCTTTCAATGTTTTTATTTATTTTTGGGACAGAGAGAGACAGAGCATGAACGGGGGAGGGGCAGAGAGAGAGGGAGACACAGAATCGGAAACAGTCTCCAGGCTCCGAGCCATCAGAGCCATCAGCCCAGAGCCCGACGCGGGGCTCGAACTCCCGGACCGTGAGATCGTGACCTGGCTGAAGTCGGACGCTTCACCGACTGCGCAACCCAGGCGCCCCTACTGGGACTTTTTTAAAAAAGAGCTTTTGATTAGGCTGAAACATTAGTGTGACTTATTTTCTCAGCTCCGGTAAATATTTAATTATCAAAAATAATGGTGGTTTTTTTTTTTTTTTTTTTTTGCTTTGTTTTTTTACCTTTTTGAATCTAAATCACAGTGAGAATTTTATTAAGGCTCTCTTGGCAGTGAATGACATCCTAGTGTGGCATCTTTTAACTGACATCCCTATAATTAGAAGGAATTGTCTTTTCATACTGCAAATTTGAACTGGCTAATTACTCAATGAATATTTAGCTTGTTAGGTAGGCAAATATTGTGTGAAGAGAAGAACTTTATTGAATAAGTATTCAACCCAGAAAACTTTCTGGGAGCCAGCTGTGGTCTGTTCTATTTGAGGTCTTCTCCACCCCCCATTACCCCAACTGTCACCCCTTGTCACCGTCTCAGACTCACACACATGCACTCACACGCCCCACATTCTGGCACTTCTGGGGAAAGCCCAAAGGATCCCTGGCTGTTGTTTGGATTTTCACATTTTTATTTCTTAGTAACACATTTCTTAAAATATTTCAAACGTTCAAAAATGTTAAAGAATAGTATGATAAATACCCTTGTGCCTACCTCCTAGCCTAATAAATAAAACATGATCAGTATAACTGGATACCCCTGTACCATATCCCCTTCCTCACAACCCTCGTTCTCACCCCATATTCCCACTCTCTTGAATTTGGCCATCTTGAATTTGGTGTTTGTATTCCTATGTATTATTCATAAACCGTACATAGTACGGTTTCGCATAGTTTACAGCTTTTATAAGTGGTATCACAGCGTATATTTTCCTATGCAGCTTGCTTTTTTAGCTCTGTGGTGTTTTATAGGATCATCCGTGTTGATACATGTAGCTCTCCTTCATTTACTTTTACTACTGGAAAGAATTCCATCGGATGAATATTCTACAATGTATTCATTTTCCCTTTGGTGGAAATTTAGGTTGTTTCTTTCTTTCCTTCCCCCCCCCCCATCATAAACAGTGCTGCTATGATTCCTCTGGTATATGTCTCTTTACACACTTATAGAAGTTTCTCCAGAGCACATGCCTAGAGTGGAGCTGGATTGTAGGGAAATGTATCTTCAATTTTACCAAATATTGCCAAACTTTTGCTGCTCAGGGAACAGATAAACCACTCAAGAAACACTGATGTTTTTAACTGGCCTCAGGGTCTTTGATCTGAAGGACTGTGTAGGCATTCCTTTCTAATACTGTTGCCCAGGGCTCCAGTCACTTTCCAGAAGTTTCTGTGGTGTTCTCAAAGGATGCTGGTCTGGGTGAGCTGCCAGTCCAAGGCGCTAGGCCACGGCCCCGATGAGGAGGCTGAGTGGTCTTCCCTGCTTCGTTTCCAAGCTGCTGTCTGAGCTCTCAGAGGCTTGCAGCAGCCAGAGAAGCGTGACAAGCAATCCTGCCTGGCGCCCGCTGCCGCCGTGGATCCGGAGGCTCCGTGACTTGTACCTCAGCTTCCGAGGGATTCAGCAGGAAACCACAAGGCCTCAGGAAACTCAAAACCGGCTCCAAGGGAGGAATACTGTGGTTCTACTATCCAAAGGCGGGAGCTGAGAAGTCAAGGATTTAGCCTGTCCGGGGCCTTCCGGATCAAAGGAATGGACGAACCGCTTCTGAAGGACGAGCAAGCCCTGTGCACCGTGAAGACGGAAATAGGGAAATGATGCAGGGGGGCACAGGTTGGCCTGGTTCCCCAGGAATCACCTTCTGTGAGAAGCTGCCGAGTCAGTCCTTCATCAAACTCTCAAGTGTGGGGGGTTGGGTGGGGGAATAGATTCCTGTGCTTGAGAGATGGCCCCTCGTCTTCCCAGGCCTCCGGGAGGCAGTGCGGCCGCTGAGTCCCAGGCCTGGGCAGCTCTTCTGGGACGACTGGTTCTTCCCCTCAAGCACATCACACAGGTCCACGTCTACCAAAGGACTCGCCCAGTCCGCCAGGGCTTGAGGGGCCTGAATACCAACCCTGAATCAGCCTGCACTGCCTACAACACTCCAGGCCAAGGAGGAAACACCCAGGGCCGACTGTGGCCTCTCAGATGAGGTCTCCAGGTAGCTTTGCAGCCCTGAGATGCTCCCTCCATGTCTCCCGCCACGTTACCACCCAGCACATCACAGGACCTCGTCCCTCATCCTGCGGCTGGTCTCTTTATGGACCTGGGGGCCTCACCCGAAGCTGCCTCTTTGGAAACCTAGCAAGGCCAAGGCACAGCCCTCAGTCAGTGAGAACTTAACTTCTACCCTGAGCTCTTTCCTCACCATGTTCTCCCACTGGACCTATCCCTTCTGACAGGCCCAAGGAGGCTCAAAACACAATCCAGTTCCCAAGCCACGCAGCCAGTCCCAGAGTTGGAATTTGCCATCGGAGCCCCGTCTTCAGAGAGAGGAAGGTGCCAAGGTACTGGGGACTAAACGGCAGGGGGACAAGGGGAGCCTGTCGCTGGCCCCTGGCTGTGCACCCCCACCCCCACTCAGCTCCACAACAATGCCTGAGCTCATTTCATCCAGTCCTACTTTAAAAAAGAAAACCCGGGAAATAATTACTTCAGTCAGACATTATTTACTTAAGTAATTCTTTACTCAAACGTCTTTAGGCTTTATTTTACTAATACTACATAATTACGTAATTGTGTAATTAGGAAGAAATTAAATGACAAATGTTTGCTGAGAACAAATGGAAAAAAAATAGATCCTTTATTTCCCTGAGTGTGCTTGGCTCAATACATTACATCTTCTTCCCCCCTCCTGCCAGGGCGCCCCCTGCTTTCCCCTGCCCCCCCCCCCCCATACCGCGTGGCAGCCCCAGACGGGGGTCTAGCGGGCAGAGTTCCTGGACAGGAAGCAAGGTGGGTGGGGACCCGAGTCAAGCCTCCTCCTCTGCTTCTCCCTTACTATCTCTGGGCCTGGGAGCTCAATGAGGCTCCAACACTTGGGAGCCCGAGAGAAGCCAGCCCAGCTGGCCCCGAGGATTATCCTCCTTAAGTAGAGTCCAATTCACCTCCTCCTTCAGGCCTGCTCCCTGGGAGGCCAGCTTCCCAGGCTGAAGGGGAGGAATGGCCCGCCCACTGGGAGAGGGAGGTAGGAACACATCTGCCCCGGCACCGTCACAGACACCCACTGTGTCTGCCTCAAAAATCTACCCAAGTACCCCAGGACTGCGCTGCCCACATGGGGGACCCATTCACACGGACCACCACGCCTCCTCCCTCCCTCCCTTTTCCAACCTCAGCAGCTATGGAAGCCAGTGGAGATTCCTGCAGGTAAAAAAAAAAAAAAAAATTCAATCAATCAACCACCCACCCAACACCCATGGAGCGTGTCTTTTGTTCAAATTCTGAGGGGGGCACAAAAGAGCAGGCAGGACACGGCTATACTCATTAGTACGTCACTCAGCTCCTTGGAACGTGAGCGTGTGGTGCACTGCTATTCATAGTAGAAAGTTTCCTAGGCCAGCTTGCCAAAAAAAAAAAAAAAATTGCTCCTAAATGTCCGCAGCATCCAGTACCAAGAAGGAGGAGTCTGAGCTGTGCACAAGGTTCTGGAGGCTCCTGCACCGTCTTCAGCATTACCAAGCCGTGCCCCCGGCCGAGGGGCTGATCTTGCCAGGCCTCCAGTCGCCCATCAGTAAAATGGGCACCCTGCGCGCCCTACAGATTAATGTGAGGAGTAAACGAATCGATAGCAAGAAGGCACTCAGAACAGCACCGAGTGTTCAATAAGCCATAACCAAAGCCATCAAGGGCAAGCAGAACAGGAGGGCGCTGTGGGGAAGTACCCAGCCTGATGGCCTCTCCCCGTCCTCACCAGCTCTGGGCCAACGATGACTCATGATCTCAGGGCAGGGCCAGCAGGGCAAGAGGCTGGGAGATGACAAGAGAAGTAGTAAAGGGACTTGGGTCCCAGAGGACAGGGCCTGGAGCCCCGAGAGAGAGACTCCTGAGGACTGAATTCCCAGACACTCTCCTGCCTGGGACCTCTCGCCTTGGCGGCCAATTGTAGAGAAGGACCCAGTGCTCCATTCTGATATCCGTGCAGAAGATGCTTTCTGAGATGCTGAAACCTTTTTTCCCCCAAAACAAGGGGGACCAAGGGATGAAAGTGACTCCCTCCAACGTCTGTATTCATTCGTTTCATAAGAAACAGACAAAAGCCACGTATGATCACCATTGGTGGGTCTTTGGGTACCCATTGAGGGACAGTACTTTGCACCAAGGCGAAAAACCGGGCTCTGGCCATCGCAGGCTGGAGGTGGGACTGAAGGCAGAAGTGAGGGGATAATCGATGTGGGCTGGGCCCCCTAAGACCCTTCGGACAGCAGGAGAGGGAGCCGGCACTGAGCCTTCCCTGCTCCCTAGTTCTCTCCGCAGTAGAAAGGACACGTGCTCCAGTCTCCGGCCCAGCTCAGCACCTTGCCACCTGAGTGACCTTGAGCCAGTTGTGCAAACTCTCTGAGCCTCAGTTTCCCTATTCATATCTCAGATCTTTATGAAATTATTAAATCATCCTTCATGAGATTGTTAGGATTACAAGAAATCATGCATTTTAAAGCACTTAGTTCCAGGCCCTGGCATATATTAAGAACCTAATAATTTTCGTTCATTCATTCATTCATTCATTCATTTTTATCATTATTAGTTAATGGAACTGCTACAAGTCCTGCTACCATAGAGCAGATACTGGAGATAAAGTCAGGTTCAGAAGCCAAGAGAAGAGGTGGGTTCCTGGCCACTGCAGCAGCAGTGAGGTCTGCAGAGAAGGGTGGGCTGCCCATGGAGAGGGGGGATTAAGGAAAATTCTAAGCAGTTGCAGAAGACGAGGTAGTTCAGAACCCCGTGTGTGGTTGCTGTCCCCGTGCACCGTCCAGCCATAAGAGGCAGTTAGACAAGGTGATTTCTGCAGAAGACCAGCTTCCACCCAACCCTTTTCTGCAGCATCCTCCATAAAGCTTCTTAAATTTCTAGGAGCCCCTTTGAGGTCTTTAAGCTATAATCCATGGGGGTAAGATTCACTCACTCTCTGTCAGAGGCTAGCCTCAGAGAACTGCATTTTTCAGATTTGCCTGTACCGATGTTTGGCAAGCCTACCTGCTCACACCCCACCCCCGCTGCTCAGTCTTTTGGGCTTCTGTCCACGGGGCCTGGGCTGGTCATGTTCTGTGTGAGGCTAACCAGGGCTCTTGCTCTGGCCATGATCCAGCCCTGAATTTGCGTGAAGGCTGGGTTTGGTGTCCTGTCCATGTTCTCCCGGCCCCTGGCTCCCAGCCTGGCCTATCTTTTGCCTTGGCTGCTGCCCCTCATGGTGAGCCAGCTGGCTCCCCGAGGCCTCGCCCACCCCCTAGCTGAGGTAGGCCCTCCCACGTCACCCTGTGTTCTCCTCCTTTCCAGCCAGCTACAGGCTCAAGCGTCGAGCAGCAAAGGAGCCAGGGAAGCCAGAGTGAGGACAGTCTCATCCCTTCCTTCTAGGTACAAATTCGAGTTCAATTCAGTGCAATGGATATTTATAGGGTGTCTGACACGGGAGGGCTCAGAACCAAGTGTGCGTGAGTCTGAGGGTGTGAGTGTGTGTGTTGAAGTGTGTGTATGTGTGTCGTGGTGGGGAGTCTACTGATGGAATCAATGGAGAGTCATCTTTGTTGGCTCATCTCATAGCTTTCAAAAAATGAAATTCAGCTCCACTTTGAACGTTCCGTGGAACACATGCCAGCCAGTCCATGCTGACCGACACACGAACTGAGTTTGTGAATCCGGGGTTTTCTCACCAGTTGGGTCCCCAGGGTCCAGAGGAAAGCCTACCCCACCAGCCTCGAGATGCTCCCAGTCTCCCCGCTAAGCCTTGCTTGGCTTTGCCTCCTGCGGCTTGCTGGCTGAGAGCTGGTAGTAATCAGGATAAGTCTGCAATTAACAAGGGCTCCCTCCTCGTCTAACCTTAACAAGGACAGAGACAGCCGGCACACAGCCTGCCCTCGCCTCCTCCTCCGTGCTGTTTGTTAGCCTCGCAGATTATTATTAGAGGCTCCGTGGAGCTAATCACCTCCCTGGTGGACACCCCGCCTCCCCTCGGCTCTTGCTCCTGCATCGTCTGCGTTTGACCTGACTTCCCAGGGCTCCCGGGCTGTCTGCTGGCGGCTCCCAGGGAGGAGCAGAGGTGAGCCCACCTAGGCAGGACTGGGGGGACTGTCTCCCCCAGGAGGGTGACCTGTGCCCTGAGCCCCCAAGGGCTGGGACTGGTGAGGTAGAGGAGAGGGGAGGAGAGGAAAACGGGATAGGAGAGGGAGGAGGAATTTTGGAGAAGCGCTGTAAGCTAACGCTGCTTGGCGCTTATTCATCTCTGGTTAAGCCCTTGTTAGTACATCCAGAGGGATGCACACAGGGAAAGGAAGACGAGGCGGTGGCCGAGCCTGCCTCCCACAAATCAATGCTGGGTAATGGAGGAGAGTCATTAGCATTTCTCTCCTTCCCCCAAAGACTGCAGAGGAGAAAACAAACTCAAATTCCAGCGGAAGGAATTGGAGTAGCCGAGAGGAAGAACTTACGCACGGGCAAGGAGGCTCTGCTTCCTCGGATGTTCTCCACGTGCACTTCTGCAGCCCAGCCGGTCCTCACCAGCCCTCACCTTGCTCGGCCCTGCTCAGGCCCTCTCAGTGGCCTCCACCCGGCTGGAGGAGGTGCAAACACAGGGGCCTGACATTCAGGCCATGCCTCCCACTTCTGGGAACTCTCTCAGCCTGTCAGGGCCCCCTCTTCCAGCAAAGCCAGCTTAGGGCAGCTGCAGCCGCAAGCTAAAGCTGCACTCCTCACTCTGGCCTCGCCTCACCCTGGCATCCTGGCCTGTTTCAGGCGCAGGGCCCCCACCTTCCATATCTCCAAGCCTCCTCACTCCCAAGTGCAGTATCACATACAGAAAGTGCTCGGCAGGTGTGCCTAATACAAGGGACAATGTAAGTCCTGGCGTGGCCACTTGCAGGATGCCATCATTAGAGTTTTAGAATAACAAGGAAGAAAAGCAAGAGAGGGGATCATGAGTTACTGGGACTTATTACCTCATTTCTTCCCAGTGACCACCCCATCGGGTAGGTGTTCTGAATCCCACTTTGTATATTTGCAAACTGAGGCTGAGAGAGGTAAATTGCCCCGGGGCCGTATAGCCTGGTAAGAGGCAGAGCTCTGGGATGTGAATCGAGGTCTAGCCCCCAAGCTTAAATTCCCTTCACCTTTGCCAACACTCCCTTTGGTATGAGCTCAATTTGACCTAGGCTTCTAACAAAGAACTTGCACGGGATTTACAAAAAGGTATATAGCAAGCGAGACATCACATTTCGTATCCCATCCATAGCCTCACGGCCCTTGTGGAAGAATCTTATTTCATTTAGTGATTTCTGGGAGTGAAAGGCACTCATGAATCCAACAAGTGCTCAATAAGTAAACTGAGCACATACTATGTGCCAGGTTCTGTTTTAGGTGCCAGGAGTACAGCAGTCAACAGACAGACAAAATGCCCTGCCCTCTCGACAACAACAACAAAATCATCCGATTAAAAAATGGGCAAAGAATTTGAACAGATATTTCTTCAAAGAGGATATACAAATGGCCGATAAGCACATGAAAAGATGCTCAACATCACTAATTAGGGAAACGCAAATTAAAACCATAATGAGATACCACCTCAGACGCATTTGGATGGCTATTATTCAAAACAAACAAAAAACCAGAAAATAAGAATTGGTGAGGACGTGGAAAAATTGGAACCCTTGTGCCCTGCTGGTGGGAAAGGAAAATGGTGCTACTTCTGCAGAAAATGGTATGGCTGTTCCTCACAACTTAAACATAGAAGGACCATAGGATCCAGCGACTCTATTTCTGCATATATCCCCAGAAGAATTGAACGCAGGATCTCGAAGAGATACTTGCACCTGCGTGCTCACAGCAGCATTAACACAACATCCAAGAGGTGGAAACAGCTCAAGTGTCCATTTACCTACAGATGAATGGATGACCAAGATGTGGTCTATATGTACACACAATGGAATATTATTCGGTCTTAAAAAGGAAGGAGATTCTCATCCACGTGACACTGTGGATGAGCCTTGAGGACATTACACTGAGGGGAATAAGCCGGTCACAGAAAGACAAGTACGGTACAGTTGAAGGTATGTGAGGTACCTAGAGTCGTCAACTTCATGTCAAAGAAACTAGAACAGGGCCAGCCCAGGGGCCGGGGAAAGGGGCACGGGGAGTGGTTGTTTAATGCATAAGAGTGTCAGTTTTGCACGATGAGAAGCCCTGGAGATTGGCTGCCCAACAGCGTGAGTATATCAAACACTACAAAACTATACGCTCGGAAATGGTTGCGACGGTACCTTTTCTGATATTTTCTGTGCGTCTTTAACCACGGTTAAAAATAAAAATTAAAAAATAAAGGAGATTGCCTACTCTTGTAGAGCTTACATTCCGGCACTCTGAAATGACGGTGAGTTTATGCCCTGTTGGCTTTCTCCCCCTGGGCCCCTCGGGGTTCATCCCCCTGCTTTGCACACTCAGACCTGCCACCCCTGCATCTCTCTGTGCATCTCTGCGAGCTGAGACCCTCCGGCCCGCTGCCCTTCTCCTGGTTTGCGGTAGTTTCCCTGGCTGTCAGTAGCGCCCCTTGGAGGAATGTCACCATGGCACTCAAAACACAGCCCTGCTGGAGGCTCCCTGAGGGCACAATCAGGTCTCACCCCAGGGACATCAGAGGCCCCCTCTTCTTTCGTTCCCCGGATCCTCCCGGGCAAGGACTTTGTTGGCTTGTCCCAGATCACCGTTGCAGGTGCACATGTGAGTGCGTGTACTTGTGTGTGAGCACCTGCACGGGGCTGGAGGGCTAGGAAAGTGCACACGGGAGGTGTCCTTCCCATAGGACCGCTAGATTTAGCCTGCTGCCTGCGGGCCATCACACAGCCCGGCCTCTCCCCAGAGAGCCCACCTGGCGCTAATTGTATGTTGTTTTGCTGCAGATGCAGCTTCTCCACCAAAGTCCTCTCTGTCCAGATGTTGTCATCGGCCAACCCCATCAGGCAGGGCCGGCCTGGGGTCTGGCTCTCGCCTGTCAGTCCTGACATCTTCAGTGGATAATGGAACGCGAGGATGTGAGAGGCAGAGCAGGTGCATGCTAATGAGGAGATCAATTTTAATTATGATTTTAATTAAACACCCGATCCAGTAGGAAATATGACAAGAAGTAGGCTGGGGCTGTGCGACCCGGGAGGTGGGAGGGGTACAGGGGAGGGAAGGTGCCTCCAGGCCTCCGCAGGATTTAAAAGAAGTAAAGGGCAACGCTGTTGGGAAATCCAGAAAAACCTGTGCAACCTGAAATTTGCATGTAGTAAGCTTTTTCCCCTAAAGAGCTCTCAGACATCGAGACCCCTGAAAGAGGGCATCTTAGCGACCGGGGAGGCCTCAAAGATCAACAGGCCCTGCCCCTCCATTCACATGGGGAAGCTGAGGCCCGGGAGGGTGTGACTTCCTCTCCTCTGCCCCCATCATACACTGTCCATCCCGCCAGTCGAGTACCGGTCACACTACACAAGCCTCCTACTTGCTTATATCAAGTATTTATACAGTCAGAGACTTGTTTGTGCAATGCCAGCCCTTCAAGGGCAAGGCCACCTCTGCAGAGCTCTCTTTGCACAGCTAGCATGTAGACAACAAAGGGGATCACTGATGCTCATGGTGATGGTGCCTCCTGTAACGCCAAAGGCATTGTATGTAATAAAGCATCCTCCCCAAACTCCGCACTCCACTCGTGCTCCAAACAATGCCTGGCACGTAGTGGACATTCAGGAAATGTATATACAGTGAATGACCGTATAAAGTCCGTAACATTTAACGGAAAGTCAGGAGCAAACCCCAATTAGTCAGTTTGTACTTAAGTCAGGCTATCAGATTTTTTCAACACTGCCCTGATAGAAGAGAGCGATGTGGGTGTGCATGTGTGTGCATGTGTGTTGTGTATGTGGTGGCAGATGATGGCAGCTGGTGAGAAAGGAAACTCGGGGAGGCAAAGGAGCTAATTCTGCAGGCCTCTTGATAACAGACAAGTACAGACTAACGCAATGGCAGAATAGACACCTTAGACATGAGCGCTGCCCAATAGAAACGTTTGCAATGACGGAGATGTTCTATATCTATGCTATCGGATACAGTAGCCAGTAGTGACATGGGACTTTTGAGCATTTGAAAAGTGGCTAATGTGACTGAGGCTGAATTTTTAATTTAATTTTACTTCCATTAATTTAAATCCGAATAGCCACGCGATGCTAGTGGCTGCCCTGTCAGACAGTACAGCGGTAGATCATCCAATGAAATCCTCTCTTTGTTCAGCACAGGCAACTGAGGCCCAGACAAGTAGCCTTTGGACATCACCCAAGCTTCTATGTTGGCTTTCGTAGGCAGCCCATTAAGACTCAATGCTATTACGACTTTCTGGTACATAAACAGTGTTTGTAAAAGGGTTCCACTTCCAGAAACATTAAGAGTCCCTATACAAGGCCCGAGGACAAAGGACCAAGATTCTCCCCAGTCCACCCACATAAGCTTAAATTAGGAAGAGCTGGCGGCCAGGGCAAGACCTTGGGTAATAACCCAACGACTGCTTCTGCCCGTTCCACCACCACCACCACCACCACAAATGCCCCAGCATGCAGGGCCCATCTGGTTCTTCCCACCTAGGTAATGGGAGGTCTTCCCAGCCTCTTTGCCTGCAGCTAACGTCTTGTCATTGGTGTGAACAGAGAAGCTGAGATTAAAGATGGTGGCAGAAGTTAATTGGGATTAGATATGCATGTTGCATGGTTAACAGAAGCACAGATGCTCCAGAGCCACTTCTGAAGCCAGATCCTTTTCTAAATACTCTCCCTCCTTCCTCTCCGCTTCCTCCCCACCCCACCCCCAGCAGTCCACCACCCCAGGTGCTCCAGAGAGGTATCGATTGGGCCGTTTCTTCTTGCATGTTATAACTCAATATCAGTTAAACCTTTTCCATAATGAATGAGGTCATTTGTGGGAGGAACAGAGAAAACAGGCACTCCTGGCCTCGCTCTGACACACCCATCTACCTTCCTTTCCTTCACTCTCATGTCTCCTCTGCTGTAGGCTTTATTCTTTAGGCTGCTGATGGAATAGGGGAGTCGGGGAACCCACAAAGCACCCCTGATAGTCAGAATACCAAGAATGCCCATCGTCAAAACACATTTCTAGCTCCCAGACCAGCAGGGGGAGAAAATCAAGGAAAAGCCTGGGCTGTGAATCCCCAGAGAATTTCCCCAACCCACCCCAAGGCCCCTCACCATGGAGAGGGGCAGCTGAATCCCAAGCTTCCAGTGAACTCTGGTTCTCAGACTCTGGGAGCTAGTTCACCAGGAGCACCCTCTCAGAAAAGTTGAGTTCAGAAGTCTCTGTTCCTTTCAAGTATGTGAAGGATCAGGACAGAAACATAAGCAATTTCCATCTGTGATTTAAATGCACTTTCCTCCTCATCCCAAATATGAGTGGTTCCCTACCAGCCACGCCCCGTGACTGTCCCCACTGTCCCCAGAGCTGATTCTAATTTATGCATTCCTGACCCTCTGAGGAGGACACGGCGGTCTTCCTGGGAGGCAGAGACCCTGCTTGTCCAAGGCCTGTTAGCTGAAACAGACAAAAATGTAAGAGACAGCCTGCTGACCTACTGGGGCACAGGGGGAGCCGGGAGCTTGCGGGGTGGGAAGGCGGCCTCGTGGAGAGGCAGGCTATGAAGCCATCAGCGGGGGAATGGGCCAGGAAGAGACAGGGCCGGTAACCTTGCTGAGCTGGCCCTTCTCACTCCAAGTGGGGTCTCAGCTGGAGAAAAATTCTCTTTGAATGAACTGACAGGGGAGTTTTGCAATTCCCAATCAGTAATTCCTTTGGCTCTTTTCTTAAGGAACCGCCTCCAGACAGCAAGCGTCCAGCACCACTCTCATTGGAGCCCACACCTTGTGCCCTTTCCAATTCAGTTCAGCAAAGTCACTGAGCACCTACTCTGTGCTTTCTTCCTCTTTCTCCTCACCATTGAGGACCTCTTCCCTTGCTACGGCAATTCCTATTTCTCTTTTAACAGGATTCCACCTCTGGAGAACAATGGCTCTGGGTAGCGAGGAAGGAGGAGGGTGGCAATGGCTAGGGCAGAAATTTAAGCAAAGGGGAGGTGTGATGGACATGATGTCTCTTAGTCAGTATTCAGCTTCTTGCCTGACTTGGTTGTGTCCCTAGCATTAGCCTGTCTCCCGCAGTGCTGCTTGCATCGGGTGACCTTGAGGTTCTCTCAAGGTGAGGGCTGAGCTAGGGAAGAGCCAGATAGCTCCCCCCCAGCTCACTTGCCTCTTCCTATTCAACTGGAGATGACTCCAGGCCCCAGACAAGCTCCAGGTGGACATGCTTGCTACATATTTCCAGGGCACTGCATTCAAAGTTGAACAAACCCAAGACACTGGGTGTTATTTTAAACCGCACGCCCACACAGCGCTTCTAGGGAGCATCGAGGATGGGAAACCAGCAGAGAGGAGGAGAGCTCAGCCTGACAGCTCAGGGGACCCACGTCCTGCTGCTGACTCTGCACAAACATGTTTCTTCTCTGCCTCGATCTGCCTGCCCATTACCGTTCTTTGCTGGCACTTAGCAAGCCCTGACCAACACGCTAGAACGTATTAGCACTGAGAGAACCTCTCTCATCACCCCAGGCCTTTCTGCCCAAGGTCACCATGGATCCTGGAGACAAGAGTCCTCTCCTAGCCCACTCCTCTGGGGTGGGGGAGGTGTGGATGGAGTTGCTCCTGTCTCCAGTGGATGATGCTGCAGTCCAGGCTCAGAGCTTAAGGAAAATGCTGCCATTTAGAGGACAAATCCAGGTGAAGCCTTGGCAGCCTCGCCTTTGAGTTTCTGTCACACCTGCAGACTGTAGCAGATCCGTCGAGCAGTATTTAGTGAACCACATTATGGAAGAGACATCACAGAAGACTCACAGATGTGTGAGGCAAGATTCCCGTCC
The DNA here is from genome assembly GCF_022837055.1 of Prionailurus viverrinus. Classification (NCBI taxonomy): domain Eukaryota; kingdom Metazoa; phylum Chordata; class Mammalia; order Carnivora; family Felidae; genus Prionailurus; species Prionailurus viverrinus. The sequence continues at coordinate 13,770,792 of NC_062570.1, read as the reverse complement.
TCCATACTTTTTGGAGGAGACACATCCAGGGCATGGCAGTGGCTAATGGGGTGCGAACTGAACAACTCCAGGGCATCTGTTCGTGTGGAGCAAGCACGTAGCCCTGGGGGTGATGCCCATGACTGTTACACCTGGAGGAGATAGACTCACTATAGAAATCGGGGGTGGGGAAGTGTTGCTGTGGGATGAAGGGATGGAGAGGCTTCACTAAAGTCATGGGACTTGAGTTTAGCTTAGAAGGATCTGGGTTTAGCTGAGAGGAGATGGGCACAGAAGACATTCCAAAACCCCATGAGGCACGAGGTCTGGTCAGAAAGGCCCAGAAAAGAGCTCAGGAGATGCTGAACAGAATCGCTGGGTGGGGAAGGAGAGCTGGTATGGAGCAGAAGTGGGAGACCTGTTTAAAAATGTAAACTGAGGACCAAACACCACGGAAGAGCCCCAGATCGAACAGTGTCCTATCAGAGACCATGTCTGAGTTCTTCCTACTGATGAGAGAAAGATCTCGGGTTTGAGTTCCTGGATAAGGTTCAGACCCAGATTTTTGGCAAGCACTTCCAAGTGGAAGCCCACCTTACATGGGCTGCAGAGCTCCTGTTCCACCTTCCTCCTGAGGACCACTCCCCACTTCTCATCTGGAGCCTCCCACCCACCATGCAAGCGCTGTAGGAGCAAGGATTCTCAACTAGTGAGCGTCTACTCCTTCCAGAAGAGTCCTGCCCTTCTTCCTCCCTCCAAACCCCACACCTCCCCTGCACCTGCACCCATCCTCCCCACCTCCCTCCCATCCCAGTGGAGGGAGAGGCCAGTCCTTCTACCTGTGCTATGAGCTCCCAACCCTTCGAGTGCTCACTGCATTGACTCTGTCCCCTCACTGTCAGATTTTCAACTTCCCCTTTCAACTTGCCCATCACTATTCCACTATGCTCTAGAATCTCTCATCTTAAAATCAAAACCCTCACAGGCCCTACACCCACCTCCACCCCCCATCTCTCTGCTTAGTCTCTTCCCAATCAAGATGCCCCCAAAGGCTTGTATACAGAAGCATTTTCCATTTTCTTCCATCAGCCTGCTCCACTGCGTCTTCCACAGCCCACCGCCACACACACCCTACCCATTTCTAAAGCTGCTCTTGCTAAGACCACCAATGACCTCCAGGTCAACTAAATCTCATGCACACCCTCTGGTGTCTTCATCCTTCTTGACTCTCTTTGGTAGCATCGACCAGTTGACCCCTCCCGCTCTCTGAAGGCACTCTCCTTTTCGTCTGTGTGACGTCACATTCTCCTGGTCCTGGTCTACATTTTCCCTAACCCTCTTGCTGCTCCTTTTGCAGCTTCCTCCTTCTTGAATGAACATTATTGATTCCTTATTATTTATACAATTCTAAGCGCTTTGTATCGTTAACTGCTTTAATTCTCAAAACAGTCCTACGATGCAGATGCTATTTTCCCTATATTCTAGATGAGAAGACAAAGGCCCATTGAGCAACCCTCCCCCTAGCTTACTTAGCTAGACATCTTGGCGAAAGACAAGATTCAGACTGACATTTTGGGTCGTGATCTATGCTGCTAGTCACTACATTATGCTGTGTCTTTACCTGACTGTATTAATAAGAGTAGGATAGAATAAGCTGCAATAATAAACAAGCTCAAGATCTCAGCAGCTTAGTATAACAAGCCATTATTTCCTTCTTGTACTGTGTATCCGAGACATCTCTGCAGGGAACCAGCTCCCCACCGTCACTCAGAGACCCAGACCATAAAAGGCCCCGCCATCTTGTAGCTGCAGGAAGGAAAGGGAAAGACAGAACAATCATACATGGGCGTTCCCTCATCATTTCCACAGAAATGGAAATGCGGCCCCTCCTAACTGCAAGGGGGAAGGGAGATACTGGGGAGCAAATGGCATCTTTGCTGAGATAGCTATGTATGCAATAGTGCCCTTGAAATGTTGGAGCTTCTCCAGCCTCAGTCTTAGTCTTTCATCTGGTTGCACGCCCTACCCATCCGTTCCCACGGCTTTAGTATCTGCGCACGGAGACTTCCCAAATGTATCTCTTCAGCCCAGACCTCGTCCTCATTTTTGAGCTCCAATCTTGTCTAGGTAACTGCTCACTTGACATCTTTCGAAAGGTTATCAACAGCTTCTTAAATTTAACATATTCAAAACAAAACCCTTGGAGTTCTCTTCACAACCTCTCGCCTCCCCCAACCTGTCTCATTTCAACAAGTTCTACCTCCATCCTTTTAGCCACTTCTGCCAGAAATCTGGGAATGATTCCTGCCCCCTCCCTTTACTTCCATATCCAACCTGTCACCAGGTCTAAACGAGTCTATCTTCAAAATAACGTCAGATCTACCCAGCTATCACTGGCCTGGGCCACTCTTGCCAAAGACACTGCCATCTCTTGCCTAGATGACTGCCATGGCCCCCTTCCGTTCTCCAGATTGCCTCTCTTATCGTCTTCTAGAACATTCTCCAAAATGCAAATCAGATCATGCCATTCCTCACCCCCTCCCTCAATACCCACTGCTCAGTGTTTGTCCCCCTTGCTGAGGGTTGTGTCCAAGGTCCTAAGAGGGGCCACAAAAATGCCCACTACAACCTAGCCCCTGCCTGCCTCTCCATCAACCTCCTGTTCCATGCCCCGCCCCCCTCATGTACATATTCTAGCTACACAGGTCTTCTTTGAGGTCCTTGAAGGTGCTTGCTCTTACCAGATGCAGGCCTTCAAACATACTGTGCCCATTCCCTGAAATGCCCCTTTCATACTCTTCACCCCAGAAAAGTCCTTCTTATGTGTGGCTCTCAGCCTAAATGCCACCTCCCAGGAGATCGTTCAGGAAGCCCCCAATCTAAATGAGGGCCTCTTGTGTATTGTCTCATCACGCCCTACTCTTTTGTTTTGCAGCACTCACAACAATTTATAATTATATATCTATTTTGACGTTTTGTTGAATATCTGACTCCCACAGAGCCATAAGCTCCATGACAACTATGGTGGAGTATTTGCTTGCTCACCGCTGTATCTCCTACACACAGTATCTGGTATATAACATGTCACCAGTCAATAATCATTAAAGCCAAAAAAACCCCAATAATAATTGTTAATGAAAATAATGAAAAGATGACCCTTTGCCCATATGCCTTCACTGAGCAGCAGATAAAGCCTCTGCAAAAGGACTGGTTTACCATCTCTCCATCCCCTTGCTCCTTGCCAATGTGGATAGGACCAAGTGACAATGCTCTTTTGCTTGTTCTACAAAGTTTGTTCTACATAGAATATACAATCTTGACAACCTAGAATGGGCTGACTGTGCCCACTTCTGAGGGCTCTTGGGTAGCATCTCTTAAGGCTGAACCACTCTGGGTCCCAGACAGACTCAGCAGAATTGAGGTCTCCTTATTCTTTTTTTTTTTAATTTTTTTTTTTACACTTATTTTTGAGAAACAGGGTGAGACAAAGCGTGAATGGGGGAGAGGCAGAGAGAGTAGGAGACACAGAATCTGAAGCAGGCTCCAGGCTCTGAGCAAGCGGTCAGCACAGAGCCTGATGCGGGGCTCGAACCCACGAACTGTGAGATCATGACCTGAGCCGAAGTTGGACGCTCAACCGACTGAGCCACCCAGGCGTCCCTCCTTATTCATTTTTTAAAAACGTTTATTTATTTATTTTGAGAGAGAGAGAGTCCACATGAGTAGGGAAGGAGCAGAGAGAGAGGGAAAGAGAGAATCCCAAGAAGGATCCTCACTGTCAGTACAAAACCTGACATGGGACTCGATCTCATGAATCCTGAGATCATGACCTGAGCCGAAATCAAGAGTCAGACGCTTAACCGACTGAGCCACCCAGGTGCAGCAGCCTTATTCGTTTTGGATTAATCAATTAACTGAACCCAGTGAGTCCAGTGTGCAGGGCCTTCCTAGGGCTGACCCACTCCGCTTCCCGACTCCACTGCTACTAAAACCAGTTGCCCCAAATGTCGTGGCTTAAAACAACACAAATTTATTATCTTACAGTTCGGAGTTCAGAAGTCCAAAATGAGTCTCGCTAGTCTAAAATCAAGATGTTGGAGAGCTACATTGCTCGCTGGAAGTTTTAAGGGAGAATCTATTTCCTAGCCTTTTCCAGCTTCTAGAGGACACCTGATTATTTGGTCCATGGCCCCATTTCCCCATCCTCAAAGCCAGCTACATCAGTTGAATCCTTCTCAAACTGCTTCCTCACTAGTTTTTTTCTTCTGCTTCCCCTTTGCACTTATAAGGACCCTTATAATTTCACCGGGCCCATCTAGACAAACCAAGGGCATTTCTCATCTCAGGGTCAACTGATCAGCAACCGTCATTCCACACGTAACCCTTTTGCCATGTAACCTTGTATACGCACAGGTTCCAGGGATTGGGATGAGGGTACCTTTGGAGGACCGTTATCCTGCCCACCACCAAGCTCACCTCCTTCCACCTCTCACCCCACACTTTATGTTTTAACCACAAGGAAGGCGAGGCTCCGAGGCATTGTTGTGAAGGGCCAGGCTTGTGGGCCCGAGGACCAGTAGGAAACCACAAGTTACCTCCAAAAGATTCCCCGATACATGCTGCCTCTTTTACCTCTTCACACTGCAGATCCCTAACTATCTTGCAGCCCCAATTTTCTCACCAGAAAATGAGGAGAAGGATGCCTGTTCCTCGGGGTCATGGTGAGGATTAAACTGGTGACATTTGTACAATGTGTAGGGAGTCAGGATGACGCATGAAAAAGAGCTTCTGCTCTGTCTTCAGAAGTCTGGGTTCAAAGTTGATTCCCAACACTTAAAACCTCGTGTGGTCCCAGCAGCGTATTTAATCTCTGTAAATTCCCTCAAAATCTCCATTTCCTCGGCTATAAAGTGGGGGTATCAATAACACCTATCATAGGGTTGCTGCAAGGATTAAATGAGATAAATTATACAAAGTGTTTTGGCATATAGTAATTGCTCTGTAAGATTAGGTATTATGATTATTACACTAGAATCCCTAATACATGTAGCAGTTCTTTGTTGGGATGCTTTCGTTCATTTTCTTTTTTTTTTTTTTTTTTTATCTGACAAACTCTGAAATCTCAGCTTTAGTATTACACCTTCAGAAAAGCCTTCCCCTTCTCTTCCAACCGCAGGTTGTTTGTTCTTTTCTGCCATGCCTGCCTGTTTAACACCTAGCCCACATTTCTATTACGATGGATCGAACTCAGTGTCGGTGCCTGTCCCCCACTCCCACCACCATACACACCGGACTGTCTAAGGTCCTTGAGGGCAGGTTCCATGCCCTGTACATCCAGCACCAACTTCAGGGACTAGGCAGTAGAGTGGTTAAGAAATGTCTGTTTACGTTCTAAGTTACTACTTAGAAATTGCCGTAATGTAGACAATTAACCAATTGTAACCAATGTAGACAATGGTTAATTGTCTACATGCACATAATATCACTCTGTTTTCAGTCCATATTCAGGTCAGTAAGGTACACGCTTTGTTCTCTGGGAACAACGTTCCACAACTGGTCCCCCAGGAGAGCCAGAGCCAGAAGGTAGGGTTCCTTCATGCCCAACCCCACTCTTAGAGGACACGTCTGTGGTGACCCTCGGACCACAGCTCCCCACCTGCAGCTTAGTGGCTCCTGTGCCCTGCTTCAGCAATGAGGCCCCGAAGAAAAAGTCTGCCCCAAGCAGAACCGGGCTGAAAATCATATTTTCACGGGATGTCAAACCTTCTCTCCTACCTTAAATGAAAGGTATTATTTTTGAGAAGAGAATGTCACACTCTACCACCAAAATTCTGCTTCCTCGGCAGAAACCCTGGCAGTTTCTCTGCACGGCTGGCAGCTCTCCACCCAAGGCCAATGCTGGGAAATTCACCAGGCCCAACGCAAATCACGAGAGCACAAGCTCCTCCGTGATTAAAACAAGGGAAAGCAAACTCCAGGAGCATTGAGAGGGGGTAGGCGTAGGAAGTATAGTCCACCCCGGGACCCACGGCAGGACTTTCACTCTTTTGGGGAGATTCACCCATCACTTTCCCAAATAAATAAATTATCCCCAGCTCAGCAACCTCTGGGCCCTTCCTGTATTAGATGATATCCTTTTGGCTTCATCTCTGGTCTATATAAAAATGCACCCTTCTTAGCTGCCAACAACCCATCAGTCCCTCGTCTCTAAGCAATTCATGCTTCACACCGAGACCTCTTTCTGATTCACCCACACCGAACCTGCCCTGGGATAAAAAGCTTTGTACAGAGCTGGGAGGGTGGGGAAGGTGTCAGGCAGTGAGCAGATTCACATAAATGGGAAACTGTCTGTACTTTTTAATGAGTGAGAAGGCGCTAGGGAGAACAGGTCAGGAGCCGCTTTCTGTCCCCTGAGTTTCCCGTTGTGTCAACTTCTGTGTGTGTGGCCTGGGGGCTGATCATACTCTAAGTCCCCGGGAGTCCCAGAAGCACTGGCTGCTTACCTAGCTGCCAGGTCTAAGTATGGACACGTGGCTACCGTGGCCACATTTTCCCTGATCTGGAGGATTCGGACCTCACTTATCCTCTCTGGCCACTCCCAGAGGCTCCTGCTTCCTGACAGAGGTGGGAGTCAGCCCTGAGCATAACCCGATGATTGACCCAGGGGTTCTGTGTCTTCTGTGTGCCCTGTGGCTGGACTCAGGTGCTGACCTGTTCCATTCGAGTGCCCCCCGTGTCAAGGAACCGGCTATTTGGAGTCCAGGAGGCCAGGATGGTTTTGCCAAGATGGATTCCGGTACACAGCTGCTGACCTATGTGTGGCTTGCAAGCTCTCTTGGCAAGGGACCCCCTATCCAGATGTTCCCCCGCGTAAGCACCTGAGCCAGTGAGGTGTGCCAGGCCCTGGTGGGATGCTTTCCTAGGGTGCTCATCTGTTCTGGAAACTCCCATTGACTACAAGTGTCCTCCTCACCAAGGACTCTCCACTCAGAGATTCCTGGCCTCTTCCTCCAGCACCTCACTCCACTGCGTGACCGGGGCTGTATGCAAACATTTGCTTTGATTTGTAAAATGATCCATATAATTAGGGAAAAGAGTTAAATAAAGGGACTGATTTCAGAGAGCAGGCTCTTAATGACACTAATACCTGACAAAAGGGGTCATTATGATGGGCTAATGGGCCTTGCCTGGCGTTCAGCTCTCTCAGGACACAATCCAACACACTCAATTATCTGCTAATCAGGGCCATTTTGTCAGAGGTTATTGCCCTGAAGTATCAATTATAGGAACATTATTAATACTTTATGGAGAAACCACTTGCATGAAAGTGTTAAACTCATGAGGCGAGCCCATCAACCCCTCTCCCAACTGGGACCCATAATGTACCATCCCTTTTTGTCCCCATTTAACTCCCCAAGTGGGGCTTTCCATGACCATTGGGTCTACTGGGAGGGAGCCAGGGCCATGATGATGTTCCCAATCTTGTCACCTGTGACCGAACTGGCACTCCCAACTCTTAATGCCACCAGCTGGCAACAGTGGCTTAGCCCAAAGCCAAGGCATCACTGACTCGAGATGCGGGAGGGAAGCAGGGGGCCACAGGGCTTCAGGCACAAGCCTGCATGTGTGTACGTGTGCGAGCCCACACGCATACGCACGCCCCTGTACGTGTGTGCACACTTGTGCGTGCGTGTGTTTCCCTCTCTCTCTTTTCTCTTCTTCCCCTCCTCTTTCTTCCTATCTTCTCCCTTTCCCTGTGTCCCCCTCTCTCTCTGTCTCCCTCCCTTCCTCTTCCCTCTCCTCCTCCCCCTTCTTTTCCTCTCCATCTTTCTCTCTGTGTGTCTTTCTCTTTCTCTTCCTCCCTCCCTTCCTTCTCCCCCTTCTTCCCCTCCCCTCCCCATCTCTCCTCTCTGCCCTCTCTCTCTCTTCCTCTCACTCTCTCTAATGCGATCCGTCTGAGGCAACAGGAAAGAGACGGACAAGAGATCTTACTTCAGGATATGACCTTTTCAGGATGCAATCCACACTGCTCCCTGGAGCCCACTTCTCCTCCATGCTGGACGCATGGACTTTTCACCTCTAAGGAGGCACCATCCAACCCAGAAACTGGAGGGACAACCCTTAAAAATGGTGTGAGGTAGAGGTCAAAATATGAAAAGAGCTTTAAAGTCAGAGCAATGAGAATTCAAGTCTCTGTCCATCACTCCCTGGCTGGGGTGGGGGGGTCTCAGGCAAGTCACTTAACCTCTCCCACCTGTGGTTTCCGAAGGAGATAGTGTGATTTAGAGCGCCCGCCGTGCCGCTCGCTAGTCGTGCGAACTTGAGTCAGCTATTTCACCTCCCTGAACCTCAATTTTTCACATGGAGAGTCAGGTCTGTATGCTAGAGCACAGTAAAGGCTAAATACATTAGCACTAGCACAGCGCCTGACGTATTCCATCCGCGGGGAGCATGATACCTACGTCACAGTGGGGCTACGCGTTAGAAATATTTTATCGCTAAATAACAAACGTAAGTGAGCAATAGAAGTAAGTTCTGTCCGCTCCTCCAACCCTGAATAACTAGACAAGGTGAGCAGCAGTTAGGGACCCTTTGGAACTCCTTCTGGTGTTCTGGCATCATGCATGGGGAGGTGCCAGCGTGCTCTGGAGAAGCTGCCTTTCAGGAATGCATGGAACTCTCCACTTGTATGGCCCAGCAGGCCTAGACCTGCCCCTCACAATCAGGGCTACACTTGTGTGGCACCTCGCCATCAGGGAAGAGGTTCAGCACCGCGTCGGAATCTCCTACAATTTGGCTTAGAGGCAGAGTTCAGTCTCATGAGGAAAAGGTAGGAAGAAGGGACAGGGGAGTTTGCTCTGGCACTTAATGGTCCATCTCATTGCTGCCAACCCTACTCTGTGGGTGAGAAAAGAACAATTAGAAACTTGGTTGTGTTCGTGCACCGGCCAGTCATTGTTAAGGTCCTCCCGTGGGCTGGGCAGGCGATCCCAGTCTGAGACAGGGAGGCCAAGTCCAGAACAGATCCGTTCTGTTAGAGTTTGGTCTATGTCTTGGTACAAGTTTCTATCTACATATGTCCAGAGCTTCCTGTAATTCCTGGTCAAGCTCAAGGGCCATGAGTTATTCTATCTGCGGAAGGGAGGTCCAAGGACAGGATTGCATAAAAGCGCTAGTGTTAGAAGACGTGTCAAAAATTGGTGGCCGTGCCCTGCTCGACTGAGTACCACCTTCAAAGAAATGACCTTCGCTGCTGACTGTGAGGTTCTGGATTAAGAGGGTTAACCCGGAAGTAGTTAAAAATGCAGGAACAAGCCTGCCTTCCCTGGAGACCAGAGAGGATCTGGTCTTCCCTGGAGACCAGAGAGGAGTCAAGGCATTTGGCTGACTGAGGGAGGGTCTACTCCGGTGGAGAGACACGGCCAGTGCTCCGTTCTCTGGCCGGGAGAGAGGCTGGACACTTACAAGCAAAAGGCCTCCACATCTTGCTCCGGGCAGCCTGACCTAAGGCTCAGTGGTGAGGAGGCTTGGCTGAGGGACAGAAGGTACTGAGAACCCAGCCTCCTGATCCTTGGTAAATAAATAAACAGTGTTAAATCTGCTGTTCGGTGGGCCTGGGTAATTAGCATCTGCGTTAAGCAGTTACGGGGTTAAGTGCTACCAGGGGTTTGATCTGGGCTGACAGAGTCTGAGCTACGGAGTGGGGTGGTTGCCTAGCAACAACACCTGTAGCACATTAAGCAGCCAGTCAGCTTTGTCAACTTCTAGCAGGGGAACTTGTAGAGCGGAAGATGGGGGCGGAGGCTGGATTAGGGGGCACAGAGGTGGAAAGCTGGACAGTGGGTCTCTGGATGGAAGAGGGGGGCAGTCACATGCTTCTGTGTACCCCTAGAACGGCTTGATGTCTACTTCCTCATGCAGGAAGCAGGTGGGCAGCTCCGGGTGTGAGTCCAGGCAGGGGAGGGATCCTGCCATGGTTCCTGTCTCTGCCTAAGACCCTCATGACAGCAACCAGGAGAAGTAGGAATCCCCTTAGTGGAGTCCTCTCTCAAATAAGGCATCTCAGGATGTGGGGATGGGGGAAAGCAGGGAGAGGAGGTGCTTTTGTGGTTTTGTTTTCAGGTCCAGGAGGAACACGGGGCTCTTTCCGCTGGCTTGTCTTTCAGGAAGCGACCACAGAGAACAAAAGCAAAGACCCTGAGAAGACAAAGTCCTTCTCACCACCTTCCTTTCGCATCTTCCCGCACATCACTCTGGACTTCTCTCATGCACGCCTGAGATAGAGCTAGAAAAAAGAAAAGATTGAGGAAGGCCAGAGAGCTTAATAACATTGTTGCTGCTGTCTTTGTAGAATTCATGGTCTAGCGAGCCAGCCCCTTGACTTTCTTCAGGATCCCCACACTGTCTTTGAGGGGGCGGGGTGCGGGACGAAGAGTGATGTGCCTCATTTGAAACGTAGCGCCGGCGATCAGAACACCTGGGGTCAACTCCACTTCTGTCGCTTGGAAGCCCTGTGGCCTTTGGCTCATACCTGTGCTGTGCTGAGACTCAGTTTTCTCATCTGTAAAGTGGAGGGTAATCCTATCCACCCTGCTTGCCTTATGGGGACCGAAGGAAGCAGTTACAAATGCTGTGGGTCTGCCCACACAGATGAGGCATTCGGACTACAAAGGAGATGCCCATCAATCTGCTCCCTGGGACCGGCCTGAGCTATCTGCTGTTGGGCCCGACGCAGAGCAAGGAGGAGTGGCCACGTGGCCATGTTACTGGGTAACTGCTGGTAGCACGGCCCCGAGAGGGGGGCCCGTTCGACTTTTCTATTCTAGGTTCACTGGTTCAAATCCAGCCCTGGGCCAACAATTACTGCAATCATTGGGTTTGGAATTCAGAGAGTCTGATTTTTCAGAAGGCCTTGTGCTTATCTATCCTCCCCTGAGCTCTCACCGAACACTTCTGCGTGCGGTTACGAGAGAAACCAAGGGAGGCTGGAGAACCTGGCGCCGGGTCCCAGACATACACGTGCCCCACCTCCCCTCCTTCTGGATGATCTTACGAGGCAGTCCAGCGCCGGAGGGCGGGGAGGCGCACATTGTCTCCCCTCTGGCTTAGCAGCGGCAGGCTGAGCCCCAGCTGATGCTGCCTGGGGGTCCCACTCACACCTTGGTCCTCCCTGCGTGTCTGACAAAGTTGGCAAGTCTCCCTTTCCACACGCAGCTAAGACTGGTCCTCCCCACCCTTGTCTGGTTCCTCCCCACGTCATGTCTGATTAGAAAAAAGAGAGTATGTCCAGCAACCAACAGAGCTAAGGCCCAGCCAGGCTAACGGAGCTGTTCCCCAGCCCAGAATGCACTGAGCCCCGTGCGTGCTTTTGTGGGCTGTCTGCCTGAGTGGCCATGGGTTCCGTGGACGCCCCGCCACCCCCCGGGGTGACAGAAAGTGTGACTGTGCGTGAGCCGCTCCCTCCGTGGCTTCTCCGAGCCCGGTGTTGTGCCATTATTTTCATGCTCGGGGTTATATTTAACTCAAGTCATAATATTTGGGGGGTTGGAAACCTGCTGTTTCACCAAGAAAGGCATTTGAATATTCTCAGTTGCAGAGAATTCCAAGGGCTCTGGGAAGAGAGTGAGGCGGTTGCCCCAGATTTGTCTGACACATCGTGGTCACGTGGACTCCATTAGTGGATGACTGAGGCATTGAGCAGGCAGCCTAAAGGAATGTTGTAGAAATGATGAAGAGGAGCCAGTGAGTGATGTCAGCGGGAGGCTGATGCCTCTGGGGGTCCCAGGGCACTCGCCCCACACATCCCCACAGGGAGGGAAACTCTAATTGGCAATATCGCCTGCCTTGTCACCACCCCACCTCTTATACCTAGTGTCAATCGGAGGGGGGTGCAGAACGAGAGTCCCATGTGACGTGAGGAGAGGCACAATTCAGCTCATCCCCGACTGAGGCTCTCGGTCCTGATGCCTCTGGTAAGAAAAGAAAGCATCCAAAGGGAGGACCATCCTTATACTGGGAGGCAGTGTCCCCCCCCTGCCCCCCCCCCAAAGAAGCCCCAGCAAAGTCAGCAGGGGGCAAAGTACAGGTTGTCCATAAAATGTGGAAAAACGGATGGTGCTATTTTATTCCTCAGAGTACAAAGACATCCTTGAGGACATAGATAGATTCAGCTGTTTCCAGATTTTATGGACACTCTACACGCTGCTTTCAAATGCTGAGTCTCTGAGCAGTTTTCCTGAAAGTTCTTTCTTTGTGGTATTATATACAGTCAATCTCCCTGGGAAAGTCAGACTTAGTCCTTTTGCACTACTTTACTTCCCTGAGCCACGAAGGGCAGTTTGGGCAGAATCCAAAATACACTGAGTGGGGTCCATGAGTAGGTGGAGAGTGAGGACAGGCGGGGCGGCCACATGGTTTTTATTATGGTGTCTAGACGCAGGCAGGTCTGAAAACTCCAGGAGAGAAGGAGAAGTGTCGCTCCTGGGGCAGCAAACACTCTGCAGGCTGAGCAGACTCCGCTCCCCTCGCCAGCCAGAGCGGCCGGCACGAGGCCCGCGGAGTATCCTTGAGGATAGGTCCTACCGATGCCTCCAAGGGCCTTCCCGGGCGGAGGGGGCCTGGAGCCAGTCACTCGGGCAGCGGGCACGAAGGGGACCTTGGCAATCAGGGGCTACCGTGATCCCCGTCTGTTGAGGCCACTATCTCATCTCCAGCCTGAACTAAGCACTCAAACCAGCATTTACTTCACATTCATGGGAACTGACATATGGTATAATTTTTTCTAAAATCTTCCAAGTTCCCTAGGCAGCTTTGACGTGAATATTAATACTAACATAATTTCATGATGATTAGAGAACACAATTAGGGGCTATTAATAATGACACAAATAATGACATTTAAGGCCTCATTTTAATTTGAGTAATATTCTGTCTGGTGGTATTTAAACAGCTCTGTCTAGCACAATTAGTGTGGTGCCAGGGTGCAGACACTGCTCCCAGAATCTACCAGTCCCACCTCACGACCCACCTCCAGAGCAGGGGGAGGGGTGGGGGGCACCGGCCCACACCTAAGATGCACGCCGAGGGAGCCTCCTGTGCCGGCTATGGCTCAGTCGTCAGGGGTAGCGTCCTCAGGCAGAGAGCCCTGTGAAGAGGTTGCAAGAGGAGTCCACACTGGGAAAGCTCTCTGGGGACAGGACTGGAGTCAGTCAGTCGCTTCCATCCGTAGGTACCACTGCTCCCTAAACAGCTGGAGGGACACTTAAGGTTTCCATGTCTCCTCAACTAAATCCTACTTGACGTGCACGACGTGACTTCCCGTTCAGGCCCACAAGCCCCTCCGGCCCCTCTTCTTCAGCCACATTATTCTACCTCCGTCTTAGCAGGTAGGGTGTTCTGTTGTGATTACCCGTGTGCTTCCGGACCGCTCCCTTATGGAGGGCCTGGGCTGCGTCTTTTTTGCTTTTAAACCCTCAGCTCCCAGGCACACAGTAGCCCCTCCATGTTCACTGAATGACTTAATGACCCAATGACTGAGGGCTCTGCTTTCCTGCCATTGGGCACACGTTTGAAGCTGAAATCCCATTACCACATTATACCTGCTGAGCCCTCTACTGGATCTGTTGAATGTTTCCGGCCAATAGTGAACACCTTGGAGATGATTGGGCTGATTTGGGGCGGCGGGAGGGGGGTGGTGGGGTGGGGGGGCTGGTGTGCAGAGAGGAAATGTCGTGAAATATGAAACTTTGTTGGTAAAGCGATAACCCAAAGTCCTCGACCTGTGCATTAACCAACTGGGGGAAACATGGCCTAACGCCATGATATGTTTTGGAGCTGTAGACTAAATTCTGCATGGAGATATTTGATAGATAAGGCGAGACTAGAAGCTGGGTGTTCTATCAATTCAGGTTTCTATAGCAGAAAGGAGGAACCGAACAGTCAACTTCCTAATAAGGGAGGATCTTAAATAAATAAATAGGAAAAGGAGAAGGGGGAAGCGGAGGAGGAGAGAGAAAGAGGAGAGAGGAGGGGCGGTGGGGGAGGGGGGGAAGAATATTAACTGAACATTTATCCTGTGCCGGGCACTTCAGGTACTTAATACCCAGTGTCTTCTTAGATCCCATGACAGATACGTTCTTATCAGTACTTTCATTTAACAGACGGTGACACTGAAGTCCAAATCATCATGCCAGGTCACACAGCACTATGTGGCTCATCCAGGCTCCAAACCCATGTCTAGCTGACTCCAGAGTCCGGATCGTAACCACCCACTGTACCGGGACAGGTGACCAGGGAGGATGAGGACATCTGGGAGGCTTGCAAGAGGGAGGAAAGTGGACATGGACAGGAGGCAGGCTCTCGACGTCCCTTCCACTCGCGATCCCACGTGGCCTGCAGGGCAGACATGGAAGTCCACGGGGCCAGGACCAGAACAGGCATCCCCAGAGCTGACGAGGGGCAGAGTCCGGCCCCCCGGAATTGGCGGCACCAGGCATGTCTGAGATCGGGGCTGTCAGGCGCCTGGCTCCAGCACAGGCCGATGGAGCTTCGGCCGAGGCCGGTGGGGCTGTAGAGGCCTGGGCAGGGTCTGCAAACAGCAGGGGAAGTTAAGTGGAACCTTTCCGGGTAATTGACTCTGCCTGTCCACGAGACCCCCTGCCAAGCCCAGGCCGGCCCCGGCCTGACGCACGGCAGCCTGTCTGGAGTCTGCTGTTCAGAGGCAGAGCGCCTGGTTGACAGCAGGTTGGTAATGTTGCTAGAAGACTCCCCCTTTCACTTGCAAGCCTCGTTTTGTCCGAGTGCCTGATGCGTAAGGCAGGGAACCATTCGGATCCACGGCGATCGTGGTGGCGGGAGCATGGGATCGAACGGAAGATGTGGGGCTGGCGGAGGGGCTCCGGCAGAGCCACCCGGCCTCCCTCAGCACCCTATCCAGGCAGTGAGCTGGTACCCGCCACCCCTCACGATGCCACGTGGACGTTATCAGCCAGGCGTGGCGCGGGGAAGGGGGGGGGGGCAGGGGGGACACTGGGTGCACATTGAGGGATTCTCATGGCTGCAGGAAGCCTGTAAAAGCTGGAAAGCTGGTCACTCACTGATTTCCTCGTCCCGTGGCACACTTGCTCTCTACAGCTACCTACTACCATCCCCCAATCCTTCCCTCTGCCTCCTAGCCACACACCCTGGGGATTCTGCCCGCCCATCCCTCACAGCCAGTCACCCCAAGGCAGCAGAGGAAACATGGCCTGCTCAGACAGGGACCCAGGATCCCCCTGCCCTCAGTGTCCGGGGAAGCAGCAGTAGAGGGCATGTGGGGAGCTCAGGAAGGGCTCGGAAGAGACAGGAACACAGGAGTCAAGAGCAGCACGGGGACAGGCATTCCCAGGACCCAGGGATGCACAGGGGCAGAATTGCCAGGTGGAATGGAGCCCGGGGCAAGGGCAGACTGCCCCCCCAGGCTACCACAGGATTAGGCCAAATTTCTCATCTTTCCGGCATCTGGCCGGCATCTCCTCCAGGGCCCTGCCTTGTGCCCTGGCACTGCTATTCTCCCCGCTGCCGAGAGCGCCTCAAGCAGAGTGAGGCTGACCAGCCCCCACCCCACCCTCCTGTTTCTCTCCCCGCTGCAGCTCCATTCCGTACCCTCAAGGTGAAACCCGTAGACTCTCTTACCTGGACTATTGCAATGGCCTCCTAGCTAAAATCCGACCCTACTGTCTCTCCCCTCTCCCCACCCTCCTCTACAAGTCATTATCAGAATTATATTCCCAAAGGGTGAAAATCATATCTAACATTCACAAAGAGCTTCCCGTGTGCCAGGCATTATTCCAAGCACTTGGCACAGTCTACCTCTTTGAGCCTTACAACAATTCCGTCTTTCCAGTAACTACTATGTAGCATTCCCATGTTACAGATGAGGGAACAGAGGCACAGAGAGATTAGGTAATCTGCCCAAATTACATAGCTAGGAAATGATAGCACCAGGATTTGAAATCTCCACTGTTAATCTTAAATCAAGGGTAGCAATACACAGCATACTCCCTCTCTCTTCAGAAACTTTTAGGGACTTCCCACCATCTATCCCACCAAAACTCCTAACCCCTTAGCTTCCACGCCTTCAAAGGTCTGCGCCAGCCCACCTCCCAACTCTGTCCCTCCTACTGCATTCCAGCCCAAGGTGTTAATTCTCCACCCCCCACCCCTCCGCCCCAGCACTGTCCAGCCTGAGTATCAATCAGCACATCTCTCTCAGCCATTTCTGCCTGCCTGAATCCCTCCCTGCCTGTGCCCCACCCCAGCCTAAAGCCACTCTGCCTTTTTGGACCCCCCTCTTAAGAAAAGCATCAGCCTAGGACATCCCAGGTTAAAAAAACACTCGTTGTCATCATTGGCTCTGTCACTGCAGTAAGAAAGCGAGTGCACCCCTCTGAGCATCAGTTTCCTTGTCTGTAAAAAGAGAGTGATGCGAATAGTCCTCACTTTCAAACACTGTTGTAATGATTCAAAAAAGTCACCTGGGGCAAGTGCCTGACTCCTAATGGAGTCTCAGTCAAGGTTACGGTTCTTCCCCTCTGCTTCCTGACCTCACGGCTTTTACCATGTCTCCCTGCCATTTGGGCTGTTTGGATCCTTGGGAAACTGTGTGTGGCTTTAGGGCAAGTACTACCTGTCAGTCTCAGAAACTCCCCACACGCCTTGCCAAGTGTCAGTCATTGTTGGTGTTCAATATATGTTATTTTGTGTCAGTTACTTCAAATGAGTGACTGGTATCAGGATGTCATAGAGGGGACATCCTCTATGGATGTCTACCAAAAGAAGATCCATACGGTTCCTGAGTTCCCTTCACCTTGAGATTCTAGGACTCAAGGAGCCTCTTTCTTCACGGAACTTTATGCAAAACTCAGAATTCTTTCCTATCGGATGCTTACTGTTGCCGAGGATGTCAGCTTGAGGTCCCAGGGACTCTTCAAACCCACTTCTAGCCCACTCACGTCGTTCCCCTCCAAATCATTTTTTCCAGGGGTCTGGCATTTCCAGTCCACACCAGGAAGCTGAAGTTTTCTGGCGGCCCCACAGCACAGCTACCACTGGTGGAAAAGTCAAACCAGCAAATGGAAATGTCACTCAATCATTTCTCTGTGCTTTCCTCTCATTGGCCTTCCCTGCCGCCTATAATGAGAAATTCTTTTGGCCCAAATATTGTTTGAATTTCAAATACACAATTTCCCCGGGGGGTGACCAGATGAAAAGAGAAATCTGGTTTGCAACATAAGACCTCCATGTGGAAGTTGCATTGAGCGAGCGAACACCGAAACTAAATTTTTATTGAGCTCCTTGAAATGACAGAAACACATCAAGGCAACCAGGCTCCCTTCCCACTGTGGTGTGCTTAAATTATTTTAAGTGAACACCAAGGAAGCACCCCTCAAGGGGTGAGGAAAGAAGGAAAGGATTTTAAACACAGTGGGCAAAATAATAAATCTGCTCATGGTGTATAACCCACTCCCTGTGACTGTCCCAGCGTGTGCCTTCCTATGCATCTTTCTGTACAAGCATCGACTGTCCACAGCCAGGGTTCTTAATCTGAGGAAGGGGGTCTCAGGCAATGATACTCAATCCTGGCAGCATCAGCATATCCTAGAGTGTTTTAGAAAAAAATACTAATGCCCAGACCCCACCCTGGACCACTTAAGTCAGAGTCTCTGTGTGTATGGCCCAGACCTCACAATTTTTATAAAAAAGTTTCCCGATGATTCAAATGTGTGCAGCCAGGGCGGGATGTATACGTAGATTCGGAGGATATGCACCCCCCAAAATGGCAGGCAAATTTTTGCATGCGCGAGTGTTCTATTTGTTTTGCTGGGGTGAGGGATCACCACTTTCAGACGATCCCTTAAAAGATCTGCCAGCTCCAAACAGGTCTGCCACTTGGCGGCCCAGGTTCCTTCCAGCTGGAAAATGACAGGTGCCTCAGGTGTGGTCGCCAGCGGGCAAACAAAAGTCAGGTCTCTGGTTTCTTGAGAAATAAACTTGTGGCTCTAGATCCCAAACAGCAAGAAGCTGTCACTGATCGGGGGCGGGGGGGTGGGGGGATCCACTGAAAACCAGAGGGAGGCATCTGTGGTGAGGGGTGGGGGGAGGATCCACTGGAAACCCGTGGCTGGCATCCTTGCAGGAAAAACCTGGGCGCACAGTGGAATTTACCATTAAGGCCTCCCTGCCCGTGACTCAGCTGACAGCTGTCCCCAGCGTGGCCTCTGAATCTGGACATCAGAAGCCAAGTCCATGGAGAGGGACAGGTGCCCGGGAGCTCTCATCTGGGGAGCTCCACGCTCCTGGCTGAGCAATGCACTCCATAAAACCGTCCTGAGAACCAGTTCGTTCACGTGTACTGGAGGCTGAGAGGGAGGCAGCTGGGGATCTGTCAATAAAGAGAAGGGCCCAAGCCCCTGAACGGGGCCCACAAGACTAAAGAGGCCCCCGGGAGCCCTCAGCGGCATCGGAATGTGATTTCAATAAATCCAGAAGGGAGCTTAAGGCTTGTGTGCAACTATCTAAATGGGGCTAAAAGGGCACATGAGACAAGGGGGAATGTGGGGTGTCCTCCAGGCACTGAGGCTGTTCTTTTAGGAACCTCACTTCCCATCCCCTCCTCCCACCCCAGGGCTTGGTTGGATCTCGGCGTTTGGGCTCTGCCAGGGGACAGCCAGGCCTGCCCATGGCACTCCCATTGCCAAAAGGCAAGAGGGTTAGTCCTGGGGTTTCCCAGCCCCAAGTCAGCTGCCTAAGTGCTCGGCCCTGCTCATGAAAGGGCCCCCTCTTCCTCTCCTTTCAGCCCTGAGCTCTAATTTATCCTCCCCTTTGATAACCAACTCCAAACACGTTCGGCCGAGGCCGGGCCATCAGTGCACAAAGGCCTGTGCTCTCCCGGCTGAATGAAGCACTTCACTCTTGGGGGCATTTCTATAGAAGGCAAAATCCACCAAACAAGCTATTACACTTAAATCAGACAATGCCCGAGGTGACGGCGAGGAGACCAGCGTTAATGACTCAGCTAGCAGCGGGCTTCTCTATTTGGAAGCTCTACCGCAGCATGGGAGGGCAACCTGCTGCCCTTCCCAGCTCTCAGCCCTGTCCCTCTCCTTCTGCTCCCAGACTAGAAAGTCGACCCTCTGTCTGCTGGTTCTGTGAATCCTGAGGGCTGAGTCCCCTAGGCCCGCGTAGACTGACTCTTGGCTCCCTCTTTGCCCGGGAAAAGGAACGGAGAAGTTAAGTCTGGTCTGCCCCCTTCCTCTCTCCTTTATTCCGAAGATGACAAAACCACAGTAATTGTGGAAAGTCACACGGTCGGCTGGCGGCAGAGCCCGAATTAGAACCCTTGTCTCTTGCCTCATACAATTCATACAAAAAGCGACGTAATTAGAGGATAGGCAGAAAGCCCTTAGCATAGTTTCTGGCACATGAAAGCACTCACTAGATATTAGCCGCTGTTATTTGTTATCATAGTAGTGGCATCATTTTTACAGATGTCGTTCAGCTACTCAAGAGTACCCGCCCTGAGCCAGGCCGTCTTCAGGGTGCTGGGCCTAATCCCTGACCATGGCACAGTCCCCCACGTTCTAATGGGAGATGCAAACTGCGATCCCAATACAGGGTAGTAAGTGATGGCATGGGGGGGGGGGGGAGTAAGGTGAGCTTTAGGGGCTCATAGGAAAGCACCTGCTAGAGACTGGGGGGCTCAGTGAAGAGCTCAAGCCTGAAGGATATTCTGGAGCTGGCCAGGTGAAGGGAGGTGACAATGGGGGGCTGGGGAAGTAGGGAGGTGTGTCCCTCTGGGAGGAGGGGATCATTGAATGTGCAAAGGCAAACGGGGGCTGCAAAGGTGAGGGAAGGCAGGATGCACTTAAGGAAGTGAAGACATGTCCGTGTGAGGGGACACCCGGGTGTGAGGTGCAGAGACAAGGCAGTGCAGGCGAGAAGGCGAACGTGGCGAGATGCTGCTCAAGTCAGGTCAGGAGTCCCAGGGGGAGCCGTGGGAAGGAGCCCGGACTGCAGCGAGGGGTAAGGGGACGATGCCAGCCCCACGCGTGGCGGAGATCACAGGACGTATTGTGGGGAGCAGGTGGGAGGGGAGCTGGCAGCAGGAAGACCAGTTAGCAGGCCAAGCCCCAGTTTAGCTTTGCTCCGTGTTCCATGTCAACACACTACACAGGCGTGATCTTGGGTCGCCAAATAAGCCCCCCCTAAAGAGGACTCGCGGAAGGGCAAATGATCCGAAAGAAGTGAGCTATGGCCACGGGAGCAGAGAAATTGGACAATGGCTTTCCCTGGCCACTTGGCTCATTACCCAACAAGCCTGGAGCACCACACAGTGACAGCGAGTTCTCCACCAACCAGATGTGTGACCTTGGGCAACCTCCATCTCCCCATCTGTACAGTGAGGACATTTACTAAGTAATTGGTAAACTGCCTTGCAGTTCTCCCATTCTGTGGGTCTATTATTTGAAATACATATCATATATTTTTATTCTCAGATGCCTTGCTTTGCATTTTAATGTTTATGAAAACAAGACAAAATGATTTGCATTTTATAATAGAGGTAACACAGCTCATCAAAATCAAGTGTCCTGCATAGTGATCTCAGACATTTCCTCTTCTGGGTTCTCATCACTGAGCCCAAGAAAGGCCCAGCTTTGATGCTAGCCAGGGAAAGCTGGGTGGGAGCCGTGCTCCTGAGGCATGGCCTTTCCTTGCAGCCCCAAGAACCGACCGCCTTCTTCAGAAAATCCTCTGCCCCGGGGCCCTTTGGCCTGGGGAGTGAGGTTCTGCAAAGAAGCCATAATGCTCTTTCCCTGCCCAATAGCTCTGGCAGCTGCTAAGCTAAAGGACAAAGCTCCAAGGATTTTGGGCAAGTGAACAAAAAAACAAATTCAGGCTGGGGTGGGAGAAGAAAAGGCCACCTCAGAGCTGTTTTTTGGCGGAAAAGTGTTCCCCATCCTATAGCTTCAGGACACAAACAGCATAGCATCCAGAGGTGCACAGTGGCATGGAACAATTGAAAAATTGCCTTGTTGGACTACAACGTGCCAATTTTTCAAATCTAGAGCCATTTTCACTATTACAGTCTGTGCAGCCTAAGCCAGGAGAATTTTCTTCTGGGAGGGAAAATTGATTCCGAGGTTACCATTAACCCCCATTAGCACAGCATGCCCCATTCTAAAACTATTCTTGGGATCCAAGGGGGCCAGAGGAAGCTATAGAGGCCCATGGTGAGGTTGGTGCCCAACATCACAGGTGCTAACAGCCAAAGTCCATTAGCCCCATGTCTCAGAAGGGCAAGAGAGTGAGTGAGCTGGAGAGAGGCAGGGAGAGAGGGAGCATAGAAAGATCTGGGTGTGCGTTTCCCCCGGGAATTCCTAGGCTTTGGAAGTTAGCCTGCACACCTCATTTAACTGGGGTGGATTGGGAACTTGCATGAGCTGAATAGCAGGAGCTAAGGCTCACTGCCTAGACCCTCCTGATTTTGTCCTGCAGCCCTCACCTGTCACTGCCCTTTGTGACAGGGGCCAGAGCCTGGGAAGAGGAGTGTTCTCCAGGGAGCCAGCTGGGAGGTACCCATCCCATCCCCATTCCTTGTGCCCAGCCGCTCAGGGCACGGGTCTTTGCAGACACACCACTATAAGGCAGCTGGCTCTGTCTGCCCGAGGTGCCCCATATGGAAAATCACTCCAAGCCGGTCAAGAGCCTCAGTCACGGGGTGTGCTGTGTATCCATCTTTCCAAACATAGAGCAAAACCTACCAGCCCAGCAGAGAAAGCGGTGGTGCAGAGGCTGCTGCAAAGCCAAGAGACAAAGACAACTGTGTACGGACAAAGGGGAACAGCAGGAGAGTAGCACATTCACTGATCTCGCGCGTGTCATTTGTTTCACATGCTGATGGGCAGTGGGCACTGGTGCTGGATCCAGCTCTGCCACTTGACCTTGGATAAGTTACTTGCGTGCTCTGGGTCTCTTGTTTCTTCTTCTATAGCCTGGAAGTAAAAATAACCGCCTGGCCAAGTTGTGAGTGTTGAATCCGACAATACAGGAAAGGAGTGGTTCTAGAACAGGTGCTCCACAAAAATACCTATGCATATAGATGTATGTCTAGGCAACAAATGAGTGTATACACATACATACATGTATGTGTGTATAAAGAACTAAGGAAGCCCACCATCCATTCTAAAACATCTCTGTTCTCAGAATGGCATCACTTTATTCTTCTCAGAAGAGTTTGCTTCAGAGTTTTGTGGCTACATGGCTTACCAGCTTTGTACTTCAGAAGTTTCTTTCTTTCCTCCCGCCCCCATCCCTGCCCCTCCTCCACTACTACCATTAAGCCATCCCTCCTCCCCCATCCCTCTGTACAGATGCCATCTGCTCATATCACTGTCCTCTCCTCCCTGGAGTGACCAGTCTATGGGAAGAGCCTTGCCAGGGAGGGCCTCGTTGGCGCTGGCCATACTGGAGAGAGGAAAGCGCTCCCTGACGTCATGGCTTCCTCCATTCCCCAAACACCGGGAGCATCTACCACGGGGTAGGCTCTGTGCCAGGCGCTGGGGATACCAGATGCGCGAGATCCAGTACAGTCCTGGCCCTCCAGGGTATCCGGGAAGATGAGGCACCAGACCCATAGGCAGCTCATCACCACCCTACCACAGTGAGTGCAGGACAGGTGCACAGGGAGGAGGGGTGGACGGGACAGAGAGGCATCACACACAAGGAGGACCCAGGAGGGTGTCCCCAGGGGTGGGCACCCGCCCTGTGGTTGCTTCTGTTCCCTGCAGACCCCGGGGGAGTTGACCTCTCTTGGTCATCTGGTGATTTGTGAGGGAGGGGAGGGGAGCACTCCGGGCTAAGTGCTGACGGGACGTCCCTGTCAACACAATGTTCCGCCTGGCCGGGCCTTCATATATAAAGATATTTAATGAATTAGTTAATTAATGAGAGGCGTTTGATTGATAGATCATATGGCGCTCGCAGCAGGGTGAGTCTGACCCTCGATATCGCTGCCTGGGCTGCAATCCGTCCCCCTCATTGGTCGGGAGAGCGCGGTCGCTCTGGCAATTTGCATGCATTTAATGTAGCTCTTTAATAGGATGTAATGTTAGCGAAAGCCAAAAGCGCAGCAGCTGTAACTTAAAAGACAGCCCCATTACTGCAAGCCTTATAATTAGGGTAAGAGGGAGACTCGGTCTGCCATATGTTAAACTCTTTTGAGGTTAATAGCTCTGTAAGATTTTTGCAATTTAAAAAAATTACACTTGAAGGATGATGACAAGGCTCATCAATGAGGCGCCTCTCCACCGGAGGCAAGGGACAGGAGGATCCCATGTCCCCCCAAGGCCTCTTCCTCGGGGCCGTGGCGAGGTGGCCCCTCTCCTGCCCCAAGTCGCTCCTGTCCCCACCAGCTTCTCCCAGCCGGGCCCCAGTAACGCAAAGCTGCCGTCTCGGCTCCGCGCAGCCCGAGCTCGCCGGACCTGGCCGCGCAGGGCGCCCCGCAGACACCCCCGCTCTCGCAGGCCCAGCATCCTGCCGGCCGGGGACGTTTGGGGGCCCGCGCGCGGTGCGCACCCAGGGCCGGGAGGCGCGCGCGGCGAGGGCTTACCTTGCGCAGTCCGGGGCAACTCCAGAGCAATTACGCGGCCCCGCAGGTTACCTGCGCTGGTGGCGCAGCCTGGGCCCGAATCAGGGAACGCGCAGCAGGCACTGCCGCGGGGGAGGGGAGGAGATCGCCCGGAATTTGCTTGGTAATTACCTGGCACAAGGCCTCAGGGGTGTCTGCCTCCTCTGTGCCCCGACCCTCGAGGAGGGAGGGGGGCTGGGGGGGACGGACCGCTGGGCCCTGGAGCGCTGCCGGCTGCACCCCGGCAGCAACGTGGAACGGGACGGCCTCCCTCCCGCTCAAGAGTCCCGCGTAAGCCCGGCCGCACCCTCCCAGCCTCCGGAGTCTGCCCCAGAGTCCTTTCCCAGCCGCCCGGGGGGCATCGCGTGGGGGAGGGGGGCGCGCAGGCATGGGGACTAGAGACCAGAGACGGCCTCTGCGGACCGCAGTAGCCTCCTCCCGCTGGATGCCCTCCGACAGCCTGTGCCCGGCGGGGAGCCGAGGAGAGCTGCCCCCACCGCGGAATCTCTCCCCCAGGCGGTCTGCCTCCCGCATCTCTCCCCTCTCCCTGGCTTCCTCGCTGAGCGCGTGGGTGTCTGACCAAATTCCTGATGACAGACCCTCCAGACAAAACAACACGAGGTGGGGGCGGGGAGGGGGGAGGAAGAAATCCCTTTTATTTTTTTTAGAGGGGGCTCTTGTTAAAAGGAAATTACAGGAGCGATAAAATTACTGCTAATTGCACGATTATCTGATTATCTCTGGTACCAAAAATACATGAAATCCTTTTCCTTTCCCAGCCACTTAAAGAATTCTCAGGGACATCCCTTGGGGAGGGACACAGATATCTCTGTTGCCAAAACCTGGAAAGCCCAAAGAGAAAAGGGGTCATGTGGATGGTGGGGGGAGCACAGAGAAGATTCTGGAAGGCAAAAGTCCATCCCCAGAGAGGAGGAGAAAAAGTTTAGGGCAGGATGGGGAAGAAATGGAGGGGTGGGGAGACGTCACAGAAGATAACAAGAGTGTGCCTTCCAGTGAATTATGTCAGAGCTAACAACGCTTAAGAAAGATGAGACCCATAGAGATTAGGTCCCTTGTCCAAGGTCTTGGAGCTGGCAGGTGTGGAGGGATGGCTGCGGGTGGGCACCTGCAGGGGAGTGGGGAGCTAGCTCTCCAAACCCTTGAGACCCTCATTGCCTTTTTGGGACAGAAATTACTGGCGGGTTTCAGTGACTCAGGCAGAAAATTGTTGTTTGTACTATAAATCTTGATTGGAAATGCTTCTCATTGGTACCTGCTAAAAGTGAACACAGCGGCAATAGCTAACTTTCACGAGTGCTTTATGGTTTACAAAGCGTTTCCCCATCTGCTTCCTCACATAATTCTCTCACCTACCCTGTTCTGTGGGAATCCCCATTTTCAAATGGGCTAACCAAGACTCAGACAACGTAGAGAACTCCCCAGAAGCCTCACAAGCTGTCATTGGAACACCTAAGGCCCCAGGCCACTGTCTTCACACCGAATCTTCCAGCCTTTCTTGGGGACACCAAGTCCTCCTGGGACTGAGGACATGTAAATAAGGTGTTGAAGCTAGGTTTCATTTCTTCTTTGCATTCCCTTTTTTTTTTTTTTTTTTTTTTTTTTGGTGTCAGACCAGGAACCTGTAAATCAGGAAAAGGAAACAGCCTCGCGACATTGTGGATACACACAACATAAGTAGAAGGTGTTGTAATTTTTTTCTTTTAATCTTTTTTTTTTAATTGCAGTATAGTTGACACACAATGTAACATTAGTTTCAGGTGTACGACATAGCGATTCGGATACCCTCACTGTGTTTTCAAGTCAATGGCGCAGGTACTCTCTCCACTTGGATGGCGCCCAGTCATCCGGAGCTATTTTCCCACGGGAAGGGACTAGACTTGGCACACCAGCCTGAAATATCACTGTCAGGTCACCAACAGTGTCCCCGCTCCTTGATGGGAAAAGGCACTGGCAGATCGTGGACGGAGAGCCCACTTCTTGTGACCTTCCCCGCCTCCACCTTGTCAACCAGTCCGGAGAAGGAGGGAGACCCTTCCTCTTGTTCCCCAGCCTCTCTGCTGCCCCGAGCCGGGGAAGAGGTTCGGAGGTCCCCAAGAACCCTGGGAGTGCCATGCAGAGCTGAGGGCCACTGCAAGTTCCCCGAGACTCTTTGGCAGTCACGGCCATCCCTCCGTAATCACCCCATCCTCACCACTCGCTCCCCCACGGAGCACGGATGGCTGCTTCAGAATTACCATCCACAGATCAATCTCAGGGCAATTACTAGGCCTTGCATCAGCCAGCAGGGCCTCGCTCTGGAGGCGCGTGGGGATGCATGCGGAAACGTAGGTTCCCTTTATTAGGGTGACCGGGCTCCAAGTGAGACCGGAGCAAGGCTGGGGATTCCTGGGACTGGGGGCTGGCAGGTGTTCACAGAGGCATGGCTTTGAACTGAGGAAGAGTGCGGAAGAGAAGAGATGAAGAGGGCCTCTCTGAGGCTGACCCCGGGCCACCCATGCAACCAGCTCCCAGGATCCTCTCCCCCTACGCACAGCCCATTTGAGAAAAGTGAATGAAAAGCAAACAAACTGAGTTTTTCCCATCAACTGCCTTTCGATAGAAGGGCCCGGGGGCTGAGGGGTCAGTCTGCAGTCAAGCAGGCTTGGGAGACCAGAACATGCAAAGGACTCAAGCGTCGGCTGACTCTTATAAAGCCCTGGTCTGTAAGGAAGCCCCTTTCCCCTGAGACCAAACCCTCCGTTTATTCGTCAAGCGTGGTCCCTAAGATACGGATGCTGAGGAGTAAAGATGAGTTGGACTTACCCTGCTAGCAGTTTAAGGTCTTGTGGGAGAGGCACAGAGCTGCTCCACTTGGAGAACATCAGATGTCTCCACATTCAACAGCCTCAAACCATAGCGGAGAGGACTCGGAGGCTGAGAGTGAACTGCCTTGACTGAGGTTTCACAGCTTGCTGGTGGTGGGGTCACGGCTGGAACCTGGTGTCCTGACGCCTGGTCCTGACTCCTCCTCCTCCAAGGCAGAATTAAGTGGGAGCCAGCTGTGCGCCTTAGCTCTGCCAGAGTGGCTCACCTTCCTCACTTTCGCCCAGCACCTGCCACCTCCCCTGGCCACCCTCCTCACCTGCTTCATTCTCCTAGCTTAAGATGCATGACTGAGCAACTACTTGTCCGTCCTTCCTGCCCAACCAAAGGTTGGGTGTTTCACTGCTACCCAGCCAAGAAGTTGATCGTGTCTAAGTGACTCCATTTAAAAAGAAATTTCCTCAACACCATCTGTTCTCAGGCAGGAGAGCCTTGGCCAGGACAGGACACAGAGGGACTAGGGACAGGAGGAATGGGGGACACAGGTTGGGACGAAGGGTGGTGGACCACAGCTGGAATTGTCTCCTGGTCAACTAAGGGGATGCATTTTGTATTCTTTTTCTTTTTTTTAATTTTTTTTTAATCTTTATATATTGTTGAGGGAGAGACAGAGTGTGAGCAGGGAGGAGCAGAGAGAGAGGGAGACACAGAATCTGAAGCAGGCTCCAGGCCCAGAGCTGTCAGCACAGAACCCGACACGGGGCTCGAACCCACAAACTGCGAGATCATGACCTGAGCCGAAGTCGGACGCTTAACTGACTGAGCCACCCAGGTGCCCCTGTTCTCTTTTGCAGCGAGGATGGGGCTGTTCTTCTGCCATGCCAGACAGTCTCCTGTCCCAGGGCCTTTGCACCGGCCTGGACTTTCCCAGATATGAACACAACTCACTCCTTCACTTGCTTTAAGTTTTTGCCCCAAAGGGGTCATGTCAACGGAGACCTCCCCTGACCCCCCCCCACTTGGCACTGTAATACCCCCTCCAGCATTTTCGCCATCCCCTCACCCCCCTCCTCAGTTCTCCTTAGCGCTTAATGACGTCTAGCTTATTGTATAACCTGGTTATTCATCACATTCTGTGTGGGCTTCACCTCTGCTGGCAATAGACAGCAAGTGTCAAAGGGGCAAGGATTTCCCGTGTTTTGTTCACAGTAACTAGGACGCTACTTAGCACATGGGAGACGGCTCGATACGTAATGGGCAAAGGAGGGACTTAAGGAAAACATCAAGAGTCTTCAAACAGGCAAGCTGAGAGAGGCCTTGAAGTCCAATTCA
The DNA here is from genome assembly GCF_022837055.1 of Prionailurus viverrinus. NCBI lineage: Eukaryota > Metazoa > Chordata > Mammalia > Carnivora > Felidae > Prionailurus > Prionailurus viverrinus. The sequence continues at coordinate 13,742,994 of NC_062570.1, read as the reverse complement.
TCCCAGACCATCCATTTGTGGGTGAGGAAGACGGAACCTGCAGCAGGTGAAGGGTTTCAAGCAGGTGATTTAGGCTACGCCTTTTTTCCTTTTTTCTCGTGTTCCTCTATTTCAGCGGTTCTGTTTTGTGCCTGTGCTTATTCATTCTTCACTTATCTGTTCCAAAAAGATTTATTGGACACTCACTACTTGCTAAACACTGTGCGAAAAATAATAATATTTGACACATATCGATCCCTCTGGGCCACTTATCTCAACTGAACAACCCTCAAAGCTTCTTACTGTCATTATCCCCATTGGACAGATGACAAAATTAAGGATGAGACAGGTTAAGTGACCTGCCCGGTCATACACTAGAAAATGGAGGAGGTGAGACACATACCCGTTTGACTCCAAATTTTTGTGTTGTGCCACTCTCTTTCCCACCCGTGCCCCCCCACCCCTTTTTCTTTTTTCTTCCTCTCTTGGGCTAGACTGAATGGCCCAACCAAGGTGGCAGGAGACTCCTCCAAGGTCACGCAGAGCTGGGGCCCATGTGAGGCAGCACATTCCTGCTGCTCCAAATACCCCCCGAAGCCACTTGTCCCCGCACCATCTGCACACCCTCCTCTTGCTGGCCCCACACTCTGAGCCCCACGTGCAGGCTCCGGTGTGATTCACAGCACCGAGATCGGTCCCTGGGAAGGAAAGAGGGCTCATAAAACCTTACGGCAGTTTTATAACGTATTCTTAGCTTTTACAGGCGAGCTGGGCGGCCAAGGCTGGCGAACAGCAAAGTGTCTTTGGGCAGATGGGCGGGCCCCATGGACCCAGAACTGGTGAGAACAGCTGCAAGTTTTCTGTGAAGACAGCATCATCTTTTAGCTGCCTGGATGGGGAAGGGCGGTGCAGGAAGTGGCCATTTAAGCAGCCATTTCTTCAGCTCTGTCTAGTTTTAAAGCGCACTGGGACATTTAATGCCCACCCAGTAAAGCAGGTATCACTTGAGACTCACAGATGAGGAGCCCTGGACGCAGAGGTTGCATAGACCATTTGGTGGCAGGGCTAGGACTCTTACTCCAGCTTCCCTTCCTGAATCCGGATCTGATTCTCTGCTCCTGGGATCACCTGGCATGGCAGTAAGCCTCTGTGCTACTTCTGCCCGCAGAGACAGGTCCCAGACAGTCACCTGTCATGAGGTCTGAGCCCAGCTCCATCAGCAGGATATCCGTGAGCAAACCTCCAGTAAATTTCTGCTGCCGACAGCCACGCGTTGGGGATTTCTCAGCCATGTCTGTGCCCCCGGAGCATTCCTTCGTGTCTCTCCCTCTTCTGCTCTGCAAGCCACCCCCTGCCCATCATTTCTAGCATGGTGTCAGCACCAGACCAGGGGGCTCAAAGTGTGGGAGTGCCCCCTCACACATGGAATCACCTGCACCCTCATTTATTTGGGATCGTTCCTGTATTTTTACTGCAAAATAAGCCAAGGGGATGCTGTGTCTCTTTTACAGATGGGCAAACAGGTTCCGAAAAATCAAGCAATTTTTTCCAGGCCACACAGCTGGTGATTAGAAAAACCAGGATCTGAAATCAGGTCTCCTTCCCTTCCCTTAGATGAGTTTCAGATAGTCCCAGCTTGCTCCTAATCGTTGAGTTTGGTGATGTTTGAGACTCAGTGGGGTCCCTGCTTCCCCTTAGGTAAGTGTTAGAGTTCACTTCCTTAGCTACTTTGGCCTCAAGTGTCTGGACATTTTTTTTTTAATGTTTTCATTTATTTTTTTGAGACAGAGACAGACAGAGCATGAGCAGGGGAGGGGCAGAGAGAGAGGGAGACACAGAATCTGAAAGGGGCTCCAGGCTCTGAGCTGTCAGCACAGAGCCTGATGCAGGGCTTGAACTCACGGACTGTGAGATCATGACCTGAGCCTCAGTCGGATGCTCAACCGACTGAGCCACCCAGGCGCCCCTTTTGAGCTTGTGGTTTTTGGAGCATGTGGATACTCTAGCGGTTGAGAGCCGATACCAGCCCCCACTGAATATCACTAGGACCTCTGACATCTCCTCCCGTGGACCCAAGCTGGGGACCCAGTTAATTCTCCCTGGGCCACGGATCCTGCATCTTTGAATCACCAAGTTCAAGAGGTATAATAACCTTGGCAATCATCTTGCCCGACACCCTACCTCCTGAAACAGCATGCTGTCCCATGTAGAACACCGAACACGGACTAAACTCCTCCTTTCCCGAAAGCTTCCCGGTGAGGCTTTTCCAGGCTCACCTCTTTTATAACACCCTAAAGCCCTTTGTATGGTGAACAAGACCCCATACTGCCCCCTCCTGCCCCCGAAGCCCTATCTCTGCGCCTTCTTCCCCTGCCCAGCTCCCACCCCCCAGTCACTGGCACCTCCTGCAACCGGAGGCCCCACGCTCTCCCACCCATTCACCCCATGCCGCTCCCTCGCCCATGGGCTGCCCCCCACCTGCAGTGTCCTCCCAGCCTCTCCGCCTGCCTATCACCTACTCATCCTTCAAGACACAGCTAGAAGGTTGCCTCCTCTGTGAAGCCTTTCCTGATACACAATCCTGCCTCTCCCACCAGGGAAACCAACCCCTCCTCGTCCAGGCAGCCCTCCCTGTGCCCTTCTTAAAGAGCTAGCTGCTTGCTAAATCTGTGACCATTTGGAGAGCAGGCACAGTGTTCGACTTCTCAAAATCTACAGGGCTTGTCAACGATCCTGGTGCACTGTAGATGTTCCACAAGTGCCTCTGCTGAATGCATAAACACGTGAGTGGATGGGCGATGCCTGCACGCGTGCATGTGGAAGGAGAAGAAAACTACGCTATCGTGGTGCTTAAAACCTCACCTGTCTGTCCATCAACAGATTCATGGAAAACAGAGAGAGACAGAGTGTGCGTGGGGGAGGGGCGGAAAGCGGGGAAGGCACAGAATCTGAAGCAGGCTCCAGGGTCTGACCTGCCAGCACAGAGCCCGACGCGGGGCTCCAACTCACGAACCACGAGATCATGACCTGACCCAGAGTCGGGATGCTTAACCCCTGAGCCACCCAGGTGCCCCAGCAGCCTTTGTTCTTTGGTATAGAAGAGGCTGTGGCCATGGGCTGATACCTCTCCCCAGGCAGGGAGCTGGGGCTACCCCAAACCTTGGAATGTTAAGGAAAGAGGGTATTAACGCCCCGGTCACTCTAGAAAACAAGATACAGGCTGGGAAGAAACAAAGTCAGACTTCAGGATCAGATAGGTCTGGGTCCCATCTTGGCTCTTCCACTTACTGTGTGGCCTTGGGAAAGTTACTTAACCTCTCTGAACCTTAGATTTTTCATCTGTAATATGAGGGTGACGATCAGACCTGGGGCAGAGTAAGCCCTCAGTCAATGATAGTTGGTATAATTATGAGTGTCCCTAGCTAAGATTTGCTTGGTTGCTCCTTTGGGCCACTGATTGATGTATTTGGTTTCCAGGTAGGCATATAGCCCCCGAAGTTTCCCACGCTATTGGGAGATGCCTTATTTCTGAGCTTGGAACTTTGGTAAAGATGCCCTATGGTCCCACGTTGCTACTGATAATTGGCACAAGGTTGTCGTGAGCATTAAATGAGCTTCCATAAGTAAAGAGCATCTAGCAGCGCCTGGTACAGAGTAAGTGACAGCGTGGTGTAGACGTGAACAACACAGACTCTGGGAGCAAACTTTGGGGTCTGAACCCCCGCACCACTAGCTCCTGGAGGTGTGATCCTGGCCAAGTTACCTAAGCTCTCTGCGACTTGGTTTCCTCATCTGGGAACTGAGGCTAGTAATCACAGCGCGCATCTCGTAGCGTCGTGGGGATTCAACAAGATGAGACATACGGTGCGTGTGCAGAAGTCTCTGGCACCCGCTAAGGGCTATGTGAGTGTTGGCTATCGTTGTTTTGAAGTCCCGTATGCGTCTTCGCCACCGCTGCTACTGTGGCCAGGTTCGATTCTACCCTCGACAATAAACAGCCACCTAACAGCAGGCAGGTGACTTAATCTCTGAATCTGTTGTCTTGTCTCAAAACTGGGGACGATGACGCCTATCCCACTCACTTTGATGGATTAATGTGACAATAAAGGTGCTTTGAACACTGTAAAGCAATAAAACAGAATAGACAAATGGAAAAATAAAGTTGTGCTACACTGTTAAAGTATTCTTTTTAATTTGTGGAAAAGAGGGAAATATGTAGATAAACATGCTTGTTTATCTTGCAGGGGAAATCTCTCAAAAAATAACTAGTGGGACCTAGGAGATGAAAGAGTGGGCTTGGGGACTTTTACTTTTTACTTTAAACCCTTCTGTACTATTTGAATTTTTTTTTTTTAAACCAAGCATAATTTCCTTGCATAACTTAAAGCGAAAGCAACATTTTCCTGAACGTTCTGGATTGTTAGTGGATTGCCTGGAACTTCAGAACACTTTGGGTTCTTGCCTCGGCTCTGAAGTAGAAAGGAACAGGTACCCAGCCGCTTCACTCATGGCCTCAGTTTTTCCTTCTGTAAAATGGGCTTGGCCATTAGCCTTTCACCTCCCAGCTTTGCAAAGCTACAGGGAAGATCAACAAGTGATCCCTATTAAAAATAAAAATGAAGACAAACACAAAACCTGTTTGGAAACTAACTTATTACCACAGACTTAAAATCCTGAGCTTCTGGGCCTGCTTCAGGCACAGACAAGGCTCCCCACCACAGCCTGAGGGAAGGGGAAAGTAACTACTGTTTTTGCCCCGAGGCTCTCCATTAGTGATCACAGTGCCTGTTTGACCCCTCACAGAGCCTGAGCAGGTGTAGGCCCCCACCCTCCCTTCCAGACCGCAGAAGAACCGACCTGGTAAACACAGACCCAGGAGTTGAAGGATCCAGAGCTCCTAAGGAGCAAGACTCTTCCAGAAGACCAATCGCAGCACTTTCCGCCTACACAAGACGCTGCTACTCCGCAGGGGAGGAGAGAGGAAGCCAGGCTGGGAGAGTGAGTTGAGCCCCCAGCCCTCAGCCCCCACCCCAGCCCCATTTCTTCCCTCTCCTCTCTCAGGGGCCCCCAGAAGCTGGCTGCACTCTCGGAAGGCCCGCTTCTCCCCCCCCTCCACTGGGGCGGTGGCTGCTTGGTATTCAAGCTGTGTCATCCTTTGCCCCGTCTCCATTTGGAAAAGTCTCTTTCTGACCTCTCTGTATCTCTCCCTTGCCTTTGTGGGGGGAGGGAGTGGAGGGGAAGGGAGAGAGAGATCATCTCAGCATTTACTCAATTAGTGGTAATTAGAAGGCAAGGCCCGGGCGCTCTCCTCACAGCTGCTCCGAAGGACAGGGATGGCTCCAGAGTAGCGGCTAAATGGGCATTGGACACAGTGTGTCTGAGACAGGTCTCACCAGCCGACTCCTGTCCCCCGGCTCCTCACTGCAGGCCCCGTGCAGCATACACGCTGCCCTCTCTCCCCACAGCCGCTTCTCCTATGCGCCATTTCTGGGGTTTGCCCTTGTTCTCAGCCCCCAAAACAGCAGCCTTGGGCTGTATCGGCCAAGACGCGCCCCGGCGCCTTTGCGCGGCTGTGGGCCTGCTTCCCAGGCTACCCCAAGCCCCACCCCAGAAGAGCACGGCTCTCCCAAGTGGCATGGTGCTCTTCTGGGGAACCCACTGCTTCGGTCCCCAGTTACCCTTGACGCCCCACGGTCTGGCACAGAGACCCCTCCCTGAAAGGCTGGGCAGCTGAGTCCTGACCCCAGGCTCTCAGATGGGTCACAATTCCTCTTCTACCCCCTTGAGCCCAGACAGCAGGTTTAGAGCTGTAATAGACCCTCCAACCTGAAGACATCTCAAGAGGTCAGCACATCTATCCCTCCTCAGCAGCTGATCTCAGTAGGGGGAGGGGGCAGAACTGAGAAGCCATTTTTACCAGGAGCGTGGCCTGCCCTGACCCCGACATTAGCCACCAGCTGTTTGGTACCGTCCATCCTGTCAATGCTTATTAATGATTCTGATTAACCTCTATGGAGATCCATTATCTCTATGCCAGGGAATATACTATTAATTCCCATCTGTACCGGATTACTTACAGTTAGTGGTTGGTACTTTTCCATGGTCTCACAACACATCTTAATCAGATGGTGAGTGGGTTTAATTAGCCGAAGTATAGGTTTTATTTTTTTTTTATTCATATAACTACTTAATCTAATGGAAGCCTATTATCTGTGGCTTTTTTCCCCATGCATAATTATTGCTGTTTTTAATTGATGGTGCATCAGGGGTTGCGGCTACAATATGGCAGCTGGAGCGCAAAGTTGCCTTTCCCCAGAATGAAGGTTGAGAAAATGAGTTGTCAGTGAGGCATCAGATTTCTTGTTTTCAACCGAGATGTGAGCTCCCTTGTGGAAGCTGCTGGCTCCTGCCAAAAGAAAGGAAATGTGGTTCTCAGCTGGACGACCCCTGGGCTTTACTGCTGCACAAAGCCCTTCAGGAGCCCCGGGGCTGGAGCCAAATCAGGAACAGCTGGGAAAGATAGCTATTTGTCAATCCAACCAGATCATAAGCAACCCCAGGGCAGGGACCGGGTCTTTCTCTTGTTCTGCTTCCTCCTCCATCCCACGGGCCCTGGGAATGGCTCACGCGCCCTGTGTATGCCCTCCATACGCATGCGGTGAGTTAAACTCAGCGCTCAGACGGTGTGGGGAAACCTGGACTCTCGCGGAGAGTCATTTGTCCTGGATAGAAGGTGCGCCTCCAGTCCTCTCTTCCGACGGAGAGGGATCCACATTCAAATTTGTTATCCAAGCCGTAGAAGATCCTAGCTGTTCCCACTTAGAAAGAAGACCCTCATCTTCCACGGGATGAATGGTCAAAGTTCCAGTGACCGTTCGGGACAGAGCGGGAGGGATCCCTAGGAACAAAACCGTGTTCCATTTACCCAGATTATAGGAGAGAGAAGGGTGCCATGGCCCGGTCAAACGTAGGAATCCATTTATTTTCTAATAACACTTGGGTTTTCTAGAAATAAGCTATCTCCAGGGATTGGTGGGGACCCTGACAGCCAGATTGCGAAGCTCCCAGATGACCCCAAATGAAAGGATTCCAGGGTCTTTGATCCATTTTTAAAGTACCTTGGGCTGAGAGGGACAGGGAGCCCTATGCACCACCAGAGAGGCTGAGCTAGTCACAAGGCAGAGACTAGCGTCCCTCTTGCCCTTCCTGGCATGCGTCCCCCTTCCAACCTACCCCTTGCCGTCAGCTCTCCCCAGACTGTTAGCTCCAGTCAGAGGAAATCTGCATAGCTAGGTTCAAAGACTTATTTCCCCTCCTGGTTGTCTCTTCCTGTTAACTAATGTGACGCCCAAAGGAGGCCACGGGAAGGAACGGTGCCGGAGCTTTCTGGTTGAGCTGTCTTTTCCAGGAGAGTCTGAGTTACTGGGGCAGGAGGCATGGACGTTCTCTCCCAGCCCACAGCCATGGTGGCTATTGTTGTTGGTGGCATTGGGTTTATTCCTTCCTTCCCATTTTGCAAAAATATTTGTACAGAGACTTCTGTGCCTGACCCACAGTCAGCAGCAGACAGGAGCCACGGATTTCTCTTGCAGCGTTTTACAGGGTGACGGATCAGATAATGTACACTTAGCGAGTGCACAAATAATGTGAATCAGGGTTGGCATAGTGCAGTGAGGTGTAAAAAAAGCAATTTGAATTGTTCTAGGGAAACGCCAGAGCTGCTCTGACATGCTTGCTTGCCAGAATGCTGCCCTGTGCCCCTCCAGAGGTCTGAGCTCTAGGCTCTGGCCAGAATGGCAACGAGGCTGCCCGGAGGGAAGCTCCCCCGGAGACGGGAGCGGCTCTGTGTCCACACAGAGAAGGGAGAGGGCACGAGTGGCCGAACGAAACAGAGCTCCAGTTCATACTGGAGGGGATGGTTTGACCCACTGATCTGTGGAGGCTGTCTTCGGAAGGAGGGGGGCGGAGGGAGAAACACTAAGTGTATCTGTTGGCATAAGGCCACCCGTGGGCAGGCAGGATGACGCCGTGCACTTGGGTCGATCTATCCGGAGTCTCCTTGGACTCTGAAAAGTCACCCGCTCCATCCCCCTGCCTCCAGACAGAGCTGTGCCTCCTCTCCCACACAACAAATGGGTGCGGAGTTTGTTTCGAAGGTTCTCCAAAGGAAGTGTTTTCCCATCTATCCCCGTCTTTCGTCATCTGTGCCGGTGTCTCATAACGCCCACCCTCTGGAAACTTTCACATTCAGCCTAAATCAAATCCCCCAGGCGGTCTTCAGCAGACACGTCTTCATGAGGGTCTGGCCATGCTCGGGAAGTTGATGGCACGTGGGCTGGCGTGTGCCTAAGCCAAGACCTGGCCATCATGCGCCGTCTTCGCGGTCTCAGTGAGAGCTAGGGATGTGAGCAGGGAGCCGCCCGCTTGCTCATCCCTCAGGCCACCCCTTTCCCTCCCGCCGTCCTTTCCAGTGCTGGCTGCCCGGAGCCTGCTTCCTCAGGCTCCCATTGCTCCCCGGCTGCAGAGCCAGACTACCCGCTGACGTTCTGCCCGGTTGACCAGGCTGATCCTCCTCTCGTGCTGTCCTGGCCAGCCTCTGTCCTCACAGCCCCTCCTCCCAGCACACTGCGTCCATGAGGTTTCCTGTCCCAGGCAGGAGACAGGCTGTTTATCACTGTGACACCTGCTGGACAGCCTCACCTTGCACAGCCACTGAGTCTCCCACAGCCTGCCCGACCCTCACCTCTCCTAGCCTCCACATCGGTTCCCAGCTCTCCGGGGGAACCGAAGCTGTGAGCACAGAAGATGGTCCATAAAACGGTTTGGATTTATTTTTCAATAATAACAAGCAGACATTGCCAACCTCTTCCATTAAAGTCCCTTAGCCAAGCCAGGCTCCAAACCTGAAACTCAGCATCTGGGTGTTTTATGAGACCTGGTCATAGGGGAAAGTGGTAGGAAATCTCTTGATTGTTTCAAATGAAAGCCGATTACAGGGAGTGAGGGAGTTTTCTGGTGGCTTGGGAAGCTGAGAGGTTTTGGGATAATGGCTGGCCAGGCCGCCGCCTGCCCACCTGTATTACTGACCTCAGAGTGGCCAGGCGGGGAGCCCAGCGCAGATTAAAAACCCAAACAAAAGGGAAGATAGGACAGGCCTGGGGACAGGCAGACTGCTGAGGGACTGGCTGAGGCCTCCAGATTTTTTTCCCAGGAAATCTGGGGACGCATTTCCATGTTGTCTTTGCATAAATTTGTGTGCTGATTTGCATACATTTGCATTTTTGCCTTCAAAACACCCAAACTCCCAGAATATAAAATAAAATGCAATTAATTAATTAATTAATTGGTATGATGGATGGCAAATGCAGCCAGCCATACTAAAAATACAGGGGAGGTGAGGCACCCTCACCAAGGGACAGACTTTCTAGCTCACCACCCTAAGCCAGGATGGATCTGGGAATATGCTACAACCGGTTCCGGAGTTTTCTGTCTTCCCCACTACCAGAAGGCCTTTGGGAACTGGAGCATACAGAACTCTTTGATCCTTATATCCCTGGGCCCCAGCACAGGGCTTGTCACATGTGAGATTATTAATAACTGTTTGTAGAAAATGTGAACCAATGGCTAAGTGAATGCATGACTCCCTGTAAACTTATGACCAGCCGATGGGGTCAGAAAGAACCGATAGTCAACCATCCTAGGAACGAACTGGACAGGGTTCAGAGGAGCCCTTGGAAGGAGCTTTGGGGAAGAAGTTGATCAGGGACAGGGGGCTGGGCAGACCCCCTGGGGAGGAGCTCCAGTAAGCTTGGAGTGAGTACAGAGCTTGTGGGGCGGTCCCAGCACAGGGGCGGTGCTCTTGGACCTGAGCAAATGTGGACAAAGGTCCAGACCACACGTCAGGGCAAACGAGATGACAACGCAAAAACGGTGGCCTCCATCCTGGTTGTGCAAACAATGAGTCTTTATGATCTCCTGAACCTGGAAAGGAGGTGACCTTCCAGAGAGCCTTCAACAAATACCGACCAACCCATTGATTGATTGATTGATTGATTGATTGATTCTCTGGCCACCTTTCAGCAGTCCTTCATCCTCTCTCTAGCCCAACTTCTCACTCACTAAACACCTCCATGCTGGGAGGCACACGGTTTTTGCAGACCCCGAGAGAGCCACCATTTGCTGTGAGGTGGTCCCATGCATACAATTGTGTTGGCCCTGCTGTGGATTCTTTGAAACAGGTAGTCCTGCCTGATGCCTCAGCTAACCCTGCTTAGTACAACAAAGGCCTGCTCTTTCTGATCCCAAATTTGGAAAGCATCAAGAATAATTGCTTTCCATCGTACACACATATTCCCTATGTTGAGCCGCTATGAAAAATAGCCAAGAGAATGGGCTTTGGACCTGGCTGCCCGGTTAGAATCTTGGCTCCACCCTCTGTAGCCTGAGGCCTCAGACAGGTTGTTTAACTTCTTCCCGTCATCTATAAAATGGGGATGATAATAGTAGCTAGTCCATGGGGTTGCCGTGAGGGTTGAAAGAGATCATACACGTAGAGTCCTTGGAACAGTGCTTCGCACACAGTAAGTGCCACTCGAGCGTTGGCCATTCTTAACATTTTTCAGTGCGGCCTCTCACGCTCGCTTTAGGGAAAAAGAGAAAGCAAAAATGGCTGACAAGGTGATGAGGAGGTGGGAGCAGTGTTTCACAGAAATGACTGCTCAGGATGCGGAGTGGAGATTTAACAGTTTTCTCCTCTCTGTGCCTCTCTCAAAATATAAACCCTGAAGCCAGTGCCTGGAGAGAAGCCAGGATGCTGTTTGGGCAAAGAGGCAAGGGGTTCTCAGAAGCTGACCCAGACATCTTCGGAAGGCCGGGACAGGTGGCCCAATCAGGGACACTGGTAGAGCCAGGGATTTGAGGATATGCCCCCAGGCTTTGGGGATCAGGCTGATGTGAGGCCTGGGAAAGAAGCTGCCGAGGAAGCAAGCCTGCCCGGGGATTAGTATCCAGGCCATCACCAGGCTTTGGGTGCTGGGGAAGATGAATGAGAAAAACCCAAAATCAGAAGACACTGGAAAATGCCAGAAAGGAATACTGGTGCCCATGCTGTTTCTCCTCCCCTTGTCCCAGATCTAAATGCAGCTTGGACACATGACCAAGAGAGAGGTGAATTTGAAGAAACAACTGACTTACCCATCAGTTCCAAGGAAAACAGCAAGTAGGGCCTCCAGGGGTGCAAAGTTTTCCCGAGTTGACCTGGGAGCCATCAACACAGAGCTGGACCGGCAGTCCAGTCCTCATTGAGTTCCTCCTCTCGGGCCACATGCTCTTTTGCGGACTTAATCTAGTCTCTGCAACAACTCGGTGATGTTGGTGGTACTGTTCCCATTTTACAGACGAGAGCAAGAGAGATTACAGATTTGCTGACGCTCAAACAACAGATGAATAGAGAAGAGGCTGGATTAGAGTACAGATCTACCCAACCCCAAAGCCCCTGTTCTTTTTACTACTTTGAAGGAAGAAGAGCACAAATTGGGAAGCAAAACTTGGGGGACAGAGGTATTGAGAAAACAATGAGATGAAGGAGCTTGGTTGGGGGTTGGAGAGGAGAAGAGGAAGGAGCTGGGAAGTGTGTGCATATGACATTAAATGAATAGTATGCAAATGAGATGCAAACCACACGCAAATGAGTCAGTGGAAGGTTTTTTTTTTTAAGCCAACCACTCAACTCCATTTGGCACAATTGCAGCACAAAGCGTACCTGCCCAAAGCTAGCAGTACCCACACTTCCAGCAGAAATAGCGTCTGGGTTAGGAAGGCCCCTTTCTCATTCTTACTGGGGTCTCCTTCCTCCAACCTGCGGCTCTTGTCCTTTGTCCCTCACCCCACCTCCCCATCCCGAGACTGCGGCCAATCACACATGCGTCCATCCCTCCAGACACTCCAGAAGGCAGCTGGCCTCTAAGCCTCCTAATAAGGTGACCCCTCACCCCTTGATCTATCTCCGCTTCTGTTTACTTTCACTGCGAGGTTTTCTGGCCACCTGAGATCAACAACTGCCATTTTCCTGACCCTTCTTGTCAAATGAATCTCCCAGCCCAGTGCCTTCCTTTACCAAATGGCAGCAGAAGAGAAAAGTAGTCTTTTCAGGGACCGCTTCTGACCCTGACCACATTCAGTAGCTTCTTAAGCATGACAGCTGCTTCCCAGCCTAGTTTCTAGTGGAACCTGGAAGAAGTCTTACAAGGTGATCTTATGATGCACCTGTATTCAGTAGACGGTAGTTGGTAGCCTCTTCCATTCTTGGAGATGCCTGGAAAAGAATCTAGGGCTGGCCCTGGCTAGCCATTCCAATTTTAATGCCTTCTCTTCTATTTGGAAGTTCTTGCCAACATCTACCTTAGATCCTTGCTTTCAGCCTGTTCTCTACTATTTTGTCCTTAGTGGGGATGGCAAATCTCTGCCCTCTCACCTTTTGATGTAAGAAAGGAATGGGGAATTGGAGAGAATAAGCTTAGCAATACAGAGTTGAGACACTTATTGACAAAATACTGGACTTTTATTTTCTCCCGCCTGCTTAGGAACCATAGCTCATGTCCAGGGCTCAGTACCAATGGCCCATGAGACCTCCTGGCTCTTGCTATGGGCAAATCATGGAATCTGAGGAAGGCGGGATCTCTTCACTGTGTTTTTTATGTTTCCAAAAGGGGCTCAAGATAATCATTTCATTTTTAAAGTCAACATCAAAAGATCTATTTTCAAGATGGACTGTCCATGAGGGGAATCATTGAAAGACAGCATCCTCTTGGCCAAAATATTCTGAAGAGTTTATATAGTCCAGCTTAGAGGCCACCTTCTTGGAGAAGACTTTGTTTCCTCTCTAGGGTTCAGGTTCAGATTCAAGCAACAGATACTAAGTATGTATTAGGAACCAACCACTGTGTTAGGTGACTTCATATACATTATCTCTTTCAATCCCATCATCACAAATGTCTTCAAGCTAGGTACTCTTATCCCAGGTTAACAGAAGAAACCAAGCGTCATGGCTAATTTAATGAGTCCTCAGTCTCTTTTGGGACCTTCATAATAGGAAGTCCTATCACATGTCAACCTAAATGCCTTCGTAATGCTAGTTTTCTCTCACTGTCTTCTATTCCGGTGACAGAAAGCAAATGATTAGTAAGCTGGAACTACCTTCTGTGGTCTGAGGTTGGAGATGGCTGCCAATCCCATTCCTCAACCCCACCACCACCACACCATCCAACCCACACATCCATCGATCCCTGATGGAAAGGAGGCAGCTCCTCAGAAAGTGAGTAGTGGTGAAAAGACCCTCTGGCAGGGTCACAGGCAAGTGGCAATCCCTTCCAGCCGTCCGGCTTCACTCTAGAATGACTCACGATTCCAACTTCAGGCACTCTCTCTTTTGATGTTGCTGTTCCTGGCATCTTTAGCAAAGAGGCTGGGGAAGCAGGCTAGAATATTAAGGGGACACACGTAGGCTGGTGACTACATTAAATGCTATAACTTGGCATCTCAGCGGGCTGCTGTTTTGATAAATGGCATTTTCATCATCCAAACCTTTTGGTCACTGTGATTCTGCTGATTTAGTGTTGGGCTGAACTGCATATGAAACAGACATGATCCTGCCCACTGGAGCTGAGGTCTGACCCCCTCCTCAAGGTAGGTAACTTCCATCAATTGAGCGAACCTCCCCCAAACGCCATGCAGTTTGAAAGGTTCCAAGAAATCAAAGATGTTAAACTTGGGCAAGGCAAAAATTAAAAGGCTTCCTCCAAGCCATTAGAAAATTTCCCCATTTTCCCTGAAAATTGTCCCACACTAACTCTTCTCTGTATGCAGGGGTTTCAGGAGCTACAACAGTGTGGGGCACAGAGTAGGCAATGAATATATTAGATGGCTATAAGATGAATGGATAAATAAAATTCAAACAAGAGATAGAGTGGAGAAAGACTTCTCTGATTCCCTAAAACTCACCATCCACCCTTGGGCCAAATGACCTTGTCTTATTGTCTCTCCCCCCATCCACACTCTGCCTATACCAGCCCCTAGGGAGCTTGGATGTGCCTTGTTCATCTCTCTGCAGGAAGGCACTTTAGACACCTCATTCTGCCTGGGGAAGCTTCTCGCTAAGCCCAGGGACAGCTGGGATTACGCCTGGCCCCGAGTTCTTTATAAGGAAGCTTTAGACAATGGAGGCTGGCTCTTCGGAAGCCAAGAAGCTTTGTTAAAAAGACAGCTAGTTAGAGAGTGGACAGTATTTTTAAACGCATGAGTGTGCTGAATAATTAAGCAAAAACTTTTGTTTTCATGGAAAAATTTCCTCCAAATGCTGCATCAAGCAGGGTACTGAATTTGCCACAGGCAGTTGTTGGCAAGATAGTGAGACTGTGTTTCTTCCAGTCCAGGGAAAGGGAATTCGGATCAGACCTCCAGGCTACAGCCCTCAGTTCAAACAGCGGCTGTTCTTTCTGACGCAGAACAGTCACTCTGGGCAAATCAGACAAGGTCTTCCGAAGGTCATTAAGCTTTTCCCCTGCCTTTGTACGGAAATCACCCGCGCTCTTCCCCCTGTCCAGAATTTCACGGGATCATAACACTTTGGAGCAACCAGTCCAATCCTCCATGTTACAGAGGAAAATGTGGGAGACCAGAGAGGTTAAGAGATTTGCCAGAAGTCTCACGGCAAGCGGGTGGCAGAGCTGGCTACCTAAAATTACCCTTTACGCCTCTTCTCTGCCGACCCCAGTACAGCTCATCCTTAAATACCCTGCCCAAGTCTCCCCTGCTTCTCAAACACTTCTCTGGATCCACCCCCCTACAAAGATCTCTCTCTCTCTCTCCTTCTCTGAATTCTTAAAAACCCTTACTTCTTGGAATTTTTTTTCCTCTGCATCACCCACGATATCTTTAGCTCCTGGGAGGTTGTATTGTTAGTTAACTATCATCTGTCAATTTCTTTTTGAGAAATAGATTCCAGGGGCTCCAAGGGTGGGAGCTCTCTCTTATGCCTCTTTTATATCTCCCTCAGGATGTAGCTGGATAGTCGTTGAAAATGTAGATCAATGGGTAGATGGATAGATAGACTGAGTGATGAATGATTGTGTTTAATAGGGACTTAATGAATGGGAATAAATACACTGATAAATTAATAGAATTATTCCAAGCAATTTGGTGTCAGTGTTTGCTTAAAGACGCAGCAGCAGTTTACAGCCTATATATATATTTATAGATACACAGTGCTTGAGCATAACAGTCCTCGGGCCATTGCGTTTCATATTCATTTTACAGATGATAAAACTGAGGCACAGGGAGCAAAGAGAGGCCTGGAAAAGACACGGAAGGAAATCACAAGCCCGTTTGGAGATACACAGTGTGCCGTCCACCTTGATGACTTTTTGTTCCTTTCAATGAGGGATAAATTAGAATAACCTAAAACACCTTCCAGTGGGTTCTCTCAGGAAGCTGTGAGCAAATAATTCTGCCCTTCAGAAAAAGAAAAAAAAAAACAACATAGTTAATGTTTCTTCTTCATACCCCAAATTACAGGTGTGACTTGTGGGTTATTAATTACAAAACTGTCTTATTAAGCTCTAATGGAGACATTGCGTGTTGTGTTGGGTTTTTTTTGTTTTGTTTTGTTTTAATTCTCTAAGTACTCGTAGCAAATTTTGGCATTAAAAATTACTTGAGTCAAAAGTATTTACCAGTATGGTAATTCTTTCCTAGACAACTCTGGGGCTTGAAGTCATTTTCCTTACCAATACCACCGGGTAGAGTAATTGGCCGCAATTAGCGATGACTTTGTCATCCGTCTCAGAATCTGGCTTCAGCATCCGTGAAACGCGCAGATCTTTTCTCTCTCCCAATGGGGACTCGGAGCTTCTGCGAACGTTGTTCTCCATTCATGGAGGGAAAAAAAGGAAGGTGTTCCCCTGAGGAATGCATCACAGGCTTCCGCGGAGATGGAAGGAGCCTGCCATCGCTTGGCCCAGAGCCCCTCAGAGCGAGGTGCAAAAGGCGATACGAGGTGATCCGCAGATGAGCCTCGAAGAGAATTCATAGTTAAGTCTATTGTGATGTACAGTAGGAAACAAATATGAGTTGCACGCCAAACCCACATCTTGAGCATGGTCTGTCTAGAGTGAGGGCACCTTTTTCAAGCAAGCCGATTGAAAGAAAAATACCTGAAGAGCTGACAAAACTCATGAAAATAGTACTTGAATAAAGTGGAGCGTGGGAAGCACCGATAGCCACACGCCCTCATTTTATGGGAACAGAAACAGAAGCTCAGAGAGGCAGCTCCGGGACCAGAACCCAGCTCGGGCAACCCCCCAGCCTGTGGGTCCTTTCCTCCAGACCGTGCCACATCTCCCTCCCCACAGAGCACTGTCAGGAACGGTGTGAGATTAGTCAAGCTCCTTTTGCATCCAGGAAGCCACGTTTCAAGACTGCCCCTCCCTGCCCCCAAGCCTTCTTCCATTCTTCCCCTCCTGACCCCACAGTAACACAACTTATGTTCAGAAGATGTCCACATCCACCATCTTGCCCCTCACTAGCAACTCAGAGAGAGAGAGAGAGAGAGAGAGCTCCGTTCCCTCATGGCCCCATTGCAAACCAGTCGTACAAGTGGTTTATTACGCTTGTCCTGGCTCCTTGCACATGTACATTTTTAGAAGTACTTCCTGGGGCAAGAGAATGGTTCTTTTTTTTATTTTTTTAAATTTTTTTTTCAACATTTATTTATTTTTGGGACAGAGAGAGACAGAGCATGAACGGGGGAGGGGCAGAGAGAGAGGGAGACACAGAATCGGAAACAGGCTCCAGGCTCAGAGCCATCAGCCCAGAGCCCGACGCGGGGCTCCAACTCACGGACCGCGAGATCGTGACCTGGCTGAGGTCGGACGCTTAACCGACTGCGCCACCCAGGCGCCCCCAAGAGAATGGTTCTAATGGCAGTATGGCAGGACGAGGAGAGAGGAGGGCCTCATCACCTTTCACACGTCAACTGGAAGATGTTATCTCAGCTAACTAGGTTTTGGGTTCAGGTACCCAATCCTAGGCAACAGTTGTCTGATGAACACTGCTCTGTAACCAGTCTCCAGCCAGGAGACCATCATCCTTCCTGCCCTCTGGCCCTATCTGCACAAAGACTATGCTGACAATGTTTTGTAAGGTTCCTATGCATGATACTGAGCGCAGTAACATGGGCGACCAGGTCACTGGTCCCCCAGGCCAGGACCTTCCAAGGAATCGCAAGACAGACAGCACTGGCTGGTCAGCCACTTATGGACACCCCTCTGAGGAGTCGAGGTCTCAGGGGCACTTGCCTCTGTTGGAGTTTGGGTTTCTAGGCGTGTTAATCTTGTGAGTGCTCCTTCTTTATCCAGAACCCTCTGGCCATTGCCAGCCTCCCTAAGCTCCTTCTTTACCCCCAGTTTGAGGCTTACACAAGGTTCCCCCTTCCCTGGCCTCCCTCCACTGATCCCCACATGACTTGCGTGTGTCCCTCCAGAAGGTGAAGCAGAGCGCCCTGGAGCTGTCGCTAGATCAGCACGCCTTCAGCTGCTGAGCCAAGTGAAGGCAGAGGCCAGATCTGCCCCCCTCCCAGGCCTCAGTTTTCCTTGACTACACCAAGAAGGGACCTGATTTAGAGAAAGTCTGAGCTGCCCGTCCAACGGCCCTTGATCTCTTCACACATTTTCCTCCTGCAGTTTTCTCTCTGGGCCTCATCACCTGCATTCCTCACGAACGATAAAAGAGCCCAGGGCTTGTCCGTTGGATGCCTACAAAAGAGCTCTTCAGAGTGCCTTCTTGGCCTTGACAAAGGCTTTAAAGCTGGAAGAGTAACAGAAGTTCTTCCTGGTGAAGGCCTGGGTGTTAGCGATCGCGGGGCCTGAAGGAAGACGCACATGCTGGGAGCACAGGCCGTGGAGTCTGGCGGATCTGGGTGCGGAACCCAGTTCTGCCATTGCTGCCCAAGTGACGTGAGCGAGTTCCTCAGTGTTTCTGAGCCTCAGCTGCCTCACGGGTAAAATCGAGAAGCAATGGCAGCTAGGCTCCAGGGTTGTCCTGAGCAATAAATGAGATCATGTATGTGGCTGGCACAGGGGAGGCGCTCAGTAAGTGCCAACGGTTGGGTCTGAATAATCCTTTTCTGAGAACAGAACGGATCCCCTGAAAATCAGTCGGCTTCCATTAATGACTTTCTCCTAAACCCCAGATGAAATCTATGTGTTGAGTTTTACCATCCCAAAGTAAAAGAGAGGAGAGAAGGACCGACTCGGGTACAGAACAGCCCAAAATAACAGTCACTCTTGCCCCAACCCGCATGGCGAGGGACGGAGCGGGTCCCTGAAGTCTGGGTCCCTCATTTCAGAGTCGCCACTTAAACCTGGATCCTTATGCCTACCACTGTCTCCCCATCCCCTTCCATCCCTTCTCTTTACAATCAAACACTTCAAAGAGAAGCCGGGGGAAGAGAACCGTGAATTCTCTGCTCACTGGTTTCTATGAGAGGAAACCAAAGAGTGTTTCTTTTTGAGACCGCGTCTGCTCATCCAAACCAGTTTTACTGGCGGAGGCGGGGTAGGGGTGGTGGGGGGCGGACTTGAGCTCCAAGGCAGGCTCGGGGGGCGCTGATGAAATTCAGACGGGAGGCAACCCCATGAGGAAAATGACAGGAGCCAGGCTGGGCAAGGGCCTGGCAGCGGGAGGGAGGAGACACACAGAGGGACAAGAAGGGGAAGGGCGCCAAGGAAGGCTGAAGAGAGGAGACAAAGCCCGAGAACACATTTTATTTTTCTTCCTTAAAGAACAAAAAAAACAAACAAACTGTTTGAACTGACGGGAAACGTGCGTCCGCCGAAGGCATTATTAGGACGGGAGATAAGGAAGCGAGGAGATAGGAAATAATTATTTTGTATCTGTCTTTATAAATGAAAATGAAGGGTATTAACTTAAATAGGATTTAGATTTTCGGGGGACAGAAGGGAATGAATTAGGGAATATTGTGATAACATAGGAAATGTTTATTAAAAGGTCAGGGGGCTCTTGAAACTGACAAGGCCTAGTGGGCCAGATAAAACCCCACCAAGCTGCCGAGGGGACCCACCGGGGCCAGAGCTGCGGGGTCAGCGGCCACCGCCTGTGCAAGATTACTCAAATCAGGCCAGGGGGTGGATGGAAAAGGTGACTGACCCCTTGGCCCGCCTTGGGAGCCAGTGACCTAACTCAACAGGTGCGAGTCAGGCTGCTTTGGTACCCTGGGTGCAGAGGTACCCTGGGCCAGACTCCGTCCCTGGCAAGGCTTTCTCATCCTCACTTCCCTCCCCCAGCTCAAGGGAGGGGCTGGGGCAGGAGAAACAGTGTCCAGGAGGGAGGGAGGGAGCCACATCAACGAGAGTCGCCACACTCTTTGGAGATTGGCAAACCCACAACGTCCCCACCCCCACCCCTTTGCCTCCTGGGTGCGTGTCCAGCCCCACCAGTGAGAGCCGTCTCCAGCATTTGTTAATAGGAATCAGGGGGGCGGCTGGAAAGCCCCAGAGTGCAGACTTCGGCATCAAAACACCTGGCTCTAAATTCTGGCTTTATCCCTTTCTAGCTGTGGACCTCGGATACCTGATTTAACTTACCTGAACCTCAGCTTTCTCCGCCATAAAATGGGAAACTCATGATCATACCTCTGTCATCGGGTAGTTGGCGGGATTAAATGAGATAATACAAGAACGTTCTTAAAATGGTAAGTAAAGTAAATAATAAACGTGGTTATTGTCTCACAAGTATAGAAGGCATGTGAGGATTACCTTCAGGACCAAGAAAGTTCTTTATGGCTAAGGTTACTCCCTCCTTCTGCCACTTGAGCCTCTCCCGAGCAGAAAGAACAGGCATTTCTGGCCATCTTCTGCCCCGGACCCTGAGCTCTGTCACAGAAATGGCTCTTCCTCATCTCCGTCCTGGTCAACCATTCAGTCACCCCTTCAACAGCCCCCAGCCAAGCTACAGGTGGAAACTTTTTGACAGCTGAAACCAGTATCAGACCGAAGGCGTTAATGGTTCTCATAGAAGAAAGAATCTCCCTCTCATTCCCAGGAGGGACGGAAGCCACAGATGCCCGTCACCTCATCTCTAGGAACACGGGAAGCTCAGAAGACATTTTGGCACTTCTGCCCCCACGTCCACATGGATACGGTAAGTACCGAGAAGGCTTTCCAGGGGCAGAGCTCCACGCGAGGACCCCACTGCAGGTGTCTAAGCTTAGTGTTTCCCTGAGGAAATCTGGGGGCTGGTTTTTTGGACTCGCTGAAAGCTCTCTGCTGACAGAATCAGATAATCAGCTAATACCCGACCCTGCAGCGTCCTGAGCCTTGGGACGGATACATAACAATGTCATCAGGCCTGCCTTCTAAGAGCCTTAGCCAGCTTACTGCCTCTTTGAGCGAGTCTGCCCTGGGTAATTATTCCTAACTCGTGCCCGTGAAGAGGGCTAAGTGTCGTGTCACTATAATCCTCTGGAAAGATCTCTCATTGGCTCCATCAAAGGGGTTGCACATACAGCCTCTTCTCTACACTTAGCTTTCCTGAAGTTCTGTGCTGGCTCTTAGAGACAGTGGCTTACTCCTGCCAAAAGAATAGTTCCATAGATGCGTTCCAGAGGAAAAGGGTAAAATATTGGCCCTAGCGTCCACAGGGGGCGAGGGCAGGGGAGGCACCAATAGCACCTCTGTTCCAGGAACCCCACGCTGGAGTCAACCCTTCCCGGCCCTCCTTGCAAACAGAAACTGGCCCACTCCTTCAGGTGCATGGAAAAACGGTACAAATGGAATAGCCAAGATCCCCAGGGCATCTAACTGTCTCCCATCCAGGGGCTTTCTGGGGAAGGGAGACTATTTGAGACGTGGCAAATCAACATTTAGCTTTGTGTTCAAAGCGAGGAGAGTAGCCTGCTCCTCAGTCTGGAATGGGTACCTGCAGAGAGGTCAGGAAGAGCAAGATAGTTATGAGGATGATAATAGGAATGCTAGCAGCACCTTATGATCGTAAGAGCGGGGCCTCTGGAGACGGATCTGGGTTGGAATCCCGGCTCTGCCACGCATGAGCTGTGGACTTCCCTTAACCTCCCTGAGCCCCCGTCTTGGTAAGCAAGGGGATAAAAGAGCGTTATCAGCCTCCCCGGGATGTCTGTGAAGATTAAATGAGCAAGCACACACAACATAATGGCCAGCACATCATACATACCCAGTACAATTAAAAGCCCTCCGGGGCGCCTGGGTGGCTCAGTCGGTTAAGCGTCCGACTTCAGCCAGGTCACGATCTCGCCGTCCGTGAGTTCGAGCCCCGCGTCAGGCTCTGGGCTGATGGCTCAGAGCCTGGAGCCTGTTTCCGATTCTGTGTCTCCCTCTCTCTCTGCCCCTCCCCCATTCATGCTCTGTCTCTCTCTGTCCCAAAAATAAGTAAACGTTGAAAAAGAAAAAAAATTAAAAGCCCTCCTTAACTGCTTTGATGTTGATTCAGCATTTTACAGTTTACAAAGCACTTTTACATGTAGGAGCTAGTTCAGTTCTGCCTCGTCCCCTTAAGGAAGCCACTGTGAGCTCCATGTCTTAAGTGTGAGACCCTGAAGCTCAGAGCAGTCTAATGACTTGCCCAAGGTCAACGATTCCCATTTTAAAACGATCGAATAGAAGCCAGTAGCTCGAGTAGGATTTTGAGCATTTGGTTCTGGTATCGAGCACTCGACACAGAGCGGGAATCATGACCCACTGCTTGTAGTGTCTTGTCAAAGGAATATGATTGGTGTTTCAGGCTCATCTGGCCCACAGCTGTACCTGAGCCAGACCAGAGCGCAGCCCTGCCTGGGCCATCTGCAGGCTCGGGGATAGGTCAATGTCAGAGTGCACAGCAGTTCAAAGACACTAGGATTCTGGGCTCCGGTGTAGCTCAGCGGAGAGTGTAGAGAACAGGGTGACAGTGTAGCACAATGAACATTGCACAGAGGGTGCTAAGCTTCCGTTTCAGCAAGATCCAAATGCTCATTTCATCTTGGATTTTCCCTTCCGGCAGTGCCATTCCCTACGGCCGCTGATCCTGGGGACTTTGCTGGAGCCGTATGGCCGCCCGCTAAATTGGCTGTTCTTGATGGTGAGTAGAGAGAGGAAGGGGGGGGTGCTGGGGGCAGAGGGAAAAAGAAAGATAAGTCGAGGGGAGGGGATTAGGGAAGATGAAAGAGGGAGATGAGAGAAGGAAGATCTTTCGCTGGACTGCTCTTACACAGACTGCCACGGACCCTGAGAACTTGGTGAGGTTTTGTTCCAGGAGAACTTTCCTGGTCTTCTCACTGTGTGGTTGCCACCGACTGAACTGTCTTCTCCCCAAGAAGTGGGAGTAGTGAGGGCCAGGCCCTGGGCCGAGGGGGAGACCAGAAGAAGGGGCCTGCCACGGATTGCAGGAGAATAAGAGGAGGGCACAATCCTCCCCCGTTCCTCCCCCTCCCTGTCCCCGGGATGGCAGGAGTCGCTCAGCAGGACCCCAAGTCGGGGGGGGGGGGGGGGGAGCTGAGCACAAATATAGGGACACCAGCAGCGTGGAGCTGGGGTGTTCTGTAGGCACCTTCCGTCCCAGCTGTGAATCTGGAAACAAACAGAGGTTATACGGAACCGACCCCGTTACAGGCACCAAAACGGCACGTGTCACCCTCACCACCGCCTGGGCGGTTAAAACTCCCCCTGGGTCTGGGAAAGCAGCGAGGCCTCTGTGAGGTCAGAGGGCCAGAAGGTCAGAGCCTGCAGCAGCATCGAGGGAAGGGCAGGAGGAGGGGAGGACACGGAAAGGCTTACGAGGGGGCAGGTCACAACTTTGCGGGGGAGGAAGGGGCTCTGCTTCACAGAGCTGCTCTAATTTCAAACCCGACAGAGACGGGCTGTGACAATCACAACTACAGATCCTTCCAGTTGTGCTCTCCTTAAAAACCAGCAGGTTAGACTACTCCGGGATAAATTGCCAGTGGCTTTGTTTTCTTTGGGGCAGCCAGCCGGAGCGGCTGCGGCTGATTTTAATGAGACGTAATAATATTCTCTCAGTTCCGCGAGCGGTAGACTGAGCCCACCGAGGACACCTGCTCAGCCCCCAAAATGATCAGTCTTGTCAAAATATGATCATTTTGTTCCTTATTATAAATGAAAAGAAGATATGATTTAAGTGTCATCCTCTGGGCGTGTGAGCTGGATTCCTATAAATCAATCATCCAAAATAAACTCTTTGGAGTGATTTCGCTACAAATATGCTGGAAACAATTTCTTTAAACAAAGCATAAAAGTATTCCTGTATCTCTCCAACATCAAGATGGCTTTAGACGTGCATTATAGGGTTGCTGGGGTGTTCTTTGCTTAAATACCTTATTTATGGTGTTGTGCCTGACAGGCAAAGTCAAGGCTCTATGCCTGCCGGAAAGTCGCTTGCTGTCGTGTCGGGCACCCACAGTGACACGGTGGGAAGAGGAGGGTGCTGGGGCTAGAGAGAGGTCCAAGGGCCTGGGTGGGGTCCTCAGCTTTTACGGATGTGACCCGCTCCAGAGTGCGTGCCACTGCACCCAAGAGTGGTAAGCACAGAGGTGCCCAGGCACAGCCCGCTTGGATGGGATTCCTGGACGTGTTACTTATTAGCCATGAGATTTGGGCAAATCTTTCCTTCAGTTGTGTTGCTTAAAAATGGAGGTAATGATGGGGCGCCTGGGTGGTTCTTGATTTTGTCTCAGATCATGACCTCACGGTTCACAGGATCAAGCCCCGCCATCGGGTTCCGCACTGAGTGTGCAGCCTACTTAAGATTCTTTCTTTCTCCCTCTGCCCCTCTCCTTCACTCACACTCTCTCTTCCCTTCTCTAAAACTAAAAAAAAAGGAGTAATGCTGATAACAATTTCATCTAACTCAGACAGCTGTTGTGGAAAGCCAAGACAGGTTAATGTGGGAGAGCGCTTAGACCAGCGTCTGCCATGGGGTGGCCCATGAGTGTCAGCCGTTATTTCTCTCCCCTGTTATGAGTAGGAAGCCAGCAGTCTCCTGTCCAAGCAAAGCTGGGCTTGTACTTCTCCACGGACAGTTCTGTGTCTTAACATGGATGTTTTCACTTTATTCTATCCGGAGAATCAGACTCACAGAGGATAAGTGGCCCCATGCCATATAGCTCTGAGACCCCATCTTGCCCTGAGGTGCCTACATCAGTCGGTGTTAGAAAGAAGACAGTGGGGAAGGGGGGTGATGTTCTAAGAGGTTTTCCACTAAGTACGACTTGCCCGCTGAGCCCCACGTCTCACTCCTTCCCTCCCCTCTCCGCTCACCTGGAGAGGCGTTTCTCCCATGCCACATTTTGTAGGGCTCCAATCTGTCGGCATTTTAACAACCTTGTACCTCAGTTGAGATAGAGTCTGAAAAGTTTAATATCATGTCAAATGAGAGAGCCAATAAAACTTGACATTATTAATATGATGTCAAGGGTTTTTTCCAACTGCTTAGGGAAAAAAACATTGTGTCCCATTAAGTATAGCTCCTTGCGCTGAAAAATATTAAGTGACTTTTCAATGACTACCAGCTGGAACTATTAGTTTTTCTTCATAAGCGTTGATGTCGTCAATGCTGAGAGGCCAGTTGAGGACCTTTTATGAAGATGCTGGATGAGGCCGTGCAATCAGAAAAGCTTTTAGGTTTCCCTGGGATCTCTCTTTAAGTGGGGCTGTGTATGGAAATGGGGATATGAATTATTAAAGGACTTAACTACATTTGGCCAAGTGAGCCTGAGCTTCTGGACTCCCTCTGTCCATTTATCCCCAAAGGACAGCAGGAGCCTCTCAGGACAATTTGGTGTGAACTTAAAAACAAGGCTGCAGCACCAGGAAGAGGGAAAAACAGGGCCTCGTGTGCCTGCCCTTTCCCCCAGCCCTCAGCGGCCTCTCAATGGGCACAAGAGCTGTGGCCCTGCACGTCCCAGTGTTCCTGCCCCCGTGAGGGCGTGGGTGTCAGTGTGGACAGCTGTTCCTGGCCTGCGCTCACACTGGGCTTCTGGGAAGGAGCTTGTCGGGAGCTGTAGGGGGGCTCTGTTTCCCTTGGCCTGGGTCCATGGTCGCCTTCCAGCACGTGGCTTTCCATGCCGGATTCCCTTCTCGGGAAGGGGTCAGGCCTTAAAATAAGCTGGCGTGACTCATGTCTGAGTTGGGAGATGCTTCTCCCAAGTGCTGGCTTTTCAGGAATGTGCAGCTGGAGCAACTGAAAAGAAAGCTTCAGGGGCTCAGACCTGTGCTTCCAGAGAGTCTTGTGGCTGCTCGTGCCCAAATAAGACTGCCTCCTCTGCTCCCACCTAGACTGCCTAGAAGCCGCCATTTTCCCTAAGCTTTCCTATCCCCAGAGAAGCAGATTCGGGAATATTTGCCTCCATTGTCTACCCCACCCCAACCCCACTTAGCTGCTCACACCATTGCTTCCCTGGGGGATGTCCTGTAGAGTTCCCAGCTGTGGCCCCTTTTCAGGGAATGTACCTGTGTTTTCAGTCTCAGGGATCCAGGGGGCTGGCAGAAGAGGCCTTAGAAGGCTGGAGCTTATCTACGTCAGGCTGGAGTGTTTACTGTAGGGTTGCGGTCCTTTCAGGAGATCAAAAGAAAGGCATGGACAGCCAACAGAACAGTTCATATTTATACTCTTCTGATGTTCCAGTCGACATACTTCCCCTTGCCCTTTGCCCCCACCCGCCCTGCACCATCTGGGGACACCAGACCACTGAGCTGGCAGATGGAAGACAGCTTGTGCTTCTTAAATTTCAGCCAACACTTGTGAGACCCCTGGGGAGAAAGCCCTTGGGATGATGCTCACAGCACCTTGAGCACTCACACCCCAGCAGTGGCCACCATTAGAGGTGAGGAGAAAAATCCCTCTCTGTGGATTCCTCTGCTCCCTGTGGAAGCTCTCCGGATTGGGAGCTTTGGCCAAGGGCAAAGGAGGCTGAGCGAGAAGTCTGTCTATCTCTTACAGCACAAATGACAATAGCAGCTCCTCTCTGTTGCCACTGATCTCGGGACAAAAGGGGAGAAAATGATGATTGTGGAAGAGACTTAGACCAGATGCTGGAGGGCATCTCCTGACTTACAAAATGGCGGCCTTGATGAGGCTGTGGAATCTTTTCAAGTGCAATGGGCCCCTTTGCTCTGAGCTCTTCTCTTCATCTCAGCTCATACCTGACAGTTCCTAACCAGCCCCTTTCCTTTCCTAAGACGTGATCTAAGAGGTTCAAAATAGCTGATAACACCAAGAAGAAAGGAAAGAGCTAAGGGAATCTTGGATAAGGAATTAAATATAAACAGGTCTGCAAACCTGGATTACCATGGAGGCAGTGGGGCATAGAAAGGATGGGAGACTGGAAACAAGAGCCTCGACACAATGGGTCAGGAGCAAATTCATTCTGCCCCCTAGGCTCTGGTGTCACTGTCAGTGAAATGGAGAAAATAAGACCTACATGGACTTGCATTAGAGCTGTTGTTATGATTGAGTAAGATAATGGGGGGCGGGGGGGGAGGTAAATTACTTCTAAAAATATGGAGGATTACTCTTCTTCTCAGCCTACCTTTCCACCGCGAGATGGAACTAAGATTGCCCTCCAATGCTGGGAGGTAGAGCCAGATGATATTTAAGATCCCTTCCGGCTCTGAGAGTCTGTGAAGATATTCTCATCTTCCCCCAGTGGCCTCCCTTAACCCACTCTTCCTCTGAGGCAGGACAAGGAAGCAGTGTATGAGCTGACGATGCTCAGCGTACTTACTTAGAAGACAAGTTGCCATTAGGGACATGTGCTACAGCATGGGTGAACCTTGAAGGCACTATGCGAAGTGAATTAAGCTGGTCACAAAGGAGAAATGGTCACAACGATGCCCCTGGTCTAGGTACCTAGAATAGTCAAATTCTAGAGGCAGAAAACAGAATGGTAGTTGCCAGGGGCTGGGTGGGGAGAGGTGAATGGGGAGTTAGTGTTTAACAGAGAGTTTCAGTTTGGGAACAGGAAAGAGTTCTGAAAACGGATGGTGGGGATGGTCGCACAACATTGTACAAAGAGTTGAGGCCACTGAGCCATACGCTTGAAATGGTAAATTTTATGTTATGTATATTTCACCACAATAAAAACAAAAACAAAAACCGTCATACAGCTATCAAGTAATACATTCCAGTTCAAAGCTAGGACCAGGGCTTAGCCACTAAAACGTACTGCAACAACATGACCCGCCATGGTCCCTGTGTTAGTTGAGAAACCCGTCCTATTTGCCATCCCGTCGGTGAGGGCAGGAAGGCAGGGTTCAGTACTGGCGTGCGCGTGCGTAAGTACCCCTACGTACTCAGTGCTGTGCATTCCACAGAATCTGAGGTTCTGGGAAAGCACTGAGGCTGCATCCTTGCAGCTGGGCTGGCCCAGCACCTTTTGGGGGCTGGCAGTTGGAGACTTTGTCCCAGGCGAATGGAGAATGGAAGGAATTGTTTCTCACTCCCCTTTGCTGCAGCTCAACCTTCCTTCACCTTCCTGCTTTAATGTCTTAATCAAGTGGCAGATGAGAGGAACTGATCCATGCAAAGGACAGAAGGTTCGACAAGATGTGCAGAACCCACTGCCGCTCTCATCCCCCACCCTGGAGTCACCGCCCCACCAAAGAGAAAGACAGGGGAGACAGAAAAAGAGAGAGAAAAAGGCGAGAGAGATTTTGTACCCTTAAGCCTCCACTGCCGCAGTTCAAAAGACCAATCTTTACTGAAAATAAATTTAAAGGAGAATTTTTGATGTATATTATGGTCTCTGGTGGTAGACAAGAGGGCTGCCGGCGGTATATGGAGTTATGCAAAGCCAAAGTGGGATTACTTAAAAGTGTCTGTAGTGCTTTGATTAACTGGTGTGTATTTTATTTTTTATATGACACAATCACAGGCCTACACTGATAATATCTTGCTATTATTGTTTGACACTTGAATCTCTCTTTTTTTCCAATGCCTTGGAAGTGGGCTTTGTTTGGTCTGGGGTAAGGGGCAAAGGATCAAGATAATCCTAAAAGAGATAAGATGAAGACATGCCCACCCCAGGTTTGTTGGGTTTTTTTTGTTTTTGTTTTTGTTTTTTCTAATACAATGTATAAAGTCCCTAGGACCTATCAGTGAAATCTAATAACTGGGAGATCAGACGTGGTGACTCATGGCCCATGTGCCATGGCCGTGCACATGGGCAATAGGAGAGTCCAAACTACCTTCTGCAGTTCCTTGTGTCTGTCTGGAAAATCTTCCTCCGTTAATATATCCCCTGGGAATAAGGCTCCATGCCAGTTATTAAGCTCCAAAGTCACCTCTTTATGTTTTGCTTAGTGATGCCGAGTTGGGACTCTGCGACTTGGCGTTTCTCCTAGGCCAGCCGGCTCCTGTCTGGTCCTTCCAGTAGGGGGAGCTAGACGGAGACTGGAGAGCTGGGGAAGGGGAGGGGAAGTTTGCTCCTACCCATTCACTTGCTATTTCTGTCACTGTGGCCTGATAACTCAAGCTTGTTTCTAGTCTCCAGCTTTTTTCGGCCCTCCCAGAACCAGGCTCACCACACCCCCTCCAAGACCCCAGGCCTGCTAGGCAGTGCCCCGGAGTCCCAGCTCTGTAGAGCCCCTTCTCTCAACTCCAGACACCAACAGCAGTGGGTCACAACCTTAACTCAGGGCTCTGGGCCTTGGGGCCCCTCCATCAAGCTCTATGTGTATCAGCAACACCCCCTCCTTTAAGGTCTAGATCCCAGCTCTGCAGGGCCCCTCCTGGGAACTTCTAGGTTCTGTTGGCCCTAAGCTCTTCCCTTTGTTCACCCAGACCTGGATAACCTGCTTCCATTGAACCTGTCTCCTGAGTACAACCATTTCTGTTGAAGTGCCTAGCATGGTTTCTGTCTCCCTAACTGGATCCCAACAACGGAAGCTCCTTGAAGCAAAGTCATCCTGAGCACAGAGTGCCGTTCTCCTTAGTCCCTGAGGCCAAGATGACACAGGCCAGGGCTGGGGCGTGCCGGGGCTGCATTTCCCAGGCTCACAACACCCAAGATGGAGCCACATCAGAGAATAATTCTGAGGGGGGTAGGGGCCTTGGCTCTCCCCACCCCACCTGGGAAGAAGTGAAGGAATAACAGCACCTTTAAGAGGAGGCGAGGAAAAAGTCCACTGGGTATGCTGCTTTTGGAGCCCTTTCCGACAGTGAGACGGGCCTCTGGAATGGATCTTCTCCACACGCAGAATGCGCAGAGCAGCTGTTTTCCTGGCTGGCTTTCCCCTGGCTGGCTGATGTCTCCTGCCTTTCCTGCATGGAGCTCACAGGGCCAAACTCAGAGACATTTTTCTTCCTGATTTCTAGCGATCTCTCAAGTACCAGTCTGACTCTCTCTCTCTCCCCTCATTGCTGACATCCCTGTTTTATAGCCTTGGAGCTCACATACTCACCATGGGGACTGGTCTGAAGCCTGGGCAGAGCATTTCATTGTTGGTCCCATCACCTTCATCTGCTGGTGTCTAAAAGTAGGAGCAGAGTCACCATCATCCCTGTGCTACCAGAGTAAATGTTCGAAGGCATGAGTACCACTCCATGTTCGTGGCCATGGCCTTTCCGCCTTCCCAGCTATCCTGGAATGAACTTGGGGCTCTCGGGGGTCATTTCATTTTCCCCAGCCAGATTCTTTCTAAATTTCATTCAAACTTCTTAAGGAGGCCTCTGTTCCTAAACCCGTGGTGTTCCTTTAGTGCCGAGCTGCCTAGTGTTCTCGTTCGCTCAGGTAGATCTCCTTCTGCGCAGTGAACTTGGAAGACAGGCTTCCTAACTGGCCGTGCAACTTTTGGCAAATGAATTCCTCTGAGTTCCACCCTCCTCCCTTGCAAATCCAGGTGAAGGCTGCCTATTTCGCAGGATTGTTGTGAGGGTCAAATATGATAATATATGGCAAAGCATTTTGTGCACAGTAAAGTCCTGCGCAAATGGGAGGTAATATTATTGCAACAGTTGCTGCCCAAGCCACTCACTACATTATTATTATCCTAGTCCTCCTTCTGGTACTTTAAACTCATTTCTTTTTGCTCTGTCTGGTTGGGTAATGGCTGTAGATTTCTCCCTGGGGCTCCAGCTGCACAGACAGAAGAAGGCCGAGGCAGCCATGTGTCTCCATTTCCCGATTCTCAGAACCCCCTCCAGGCCTCTGGCCCTCCCAGCTCCCTAGAGCGTGGCCCGGGCAGTCCCTGGGGGGCCATATTTTCAGGCCTATCCAGTTCCAACTGTGGAGCCTCCTCAGGCCAGGCTGGCAGGAGCCCAGCCAGCGTCTGCATGAATCATAACTGCCTATGGCCCATTATGCAGGTCAGGGTGGCCTGCCAGAGGAGGCCAGGGCCCTGACCTCACAGGTCCCTGGATTATTTATTGCCTTTGGCTTCATGGGCTCATTTGGGCCTCTGCCCAGCCCTGGGGAAATGGCTTCATCCCCCTTCGTCCCCAAGGCCTGGGTGAATTCCACTCTTCATTGTCTACCTCATAGGAATAACCGATAGAAAGAAAATAATTAAGCGCCCCAATGTGCTGTGTCCTGTAGTAAAATCTGCAAAACAACAGCCACCTATTCAAGAGGGGACTCCAGCCTTCAAGGAGCTCATAAGGAGCATGAAAATCATCGCCCAAGAGAACATGCTGGATCTTTACTGTCAACCCAGGGCAGCATACATACAGGGACACTACCAGGCAGAAGGGCCACCAGACCTGGGGCTAACTGGGGAGGTAAGAGTAATTAGCACTATTTCTCAGAGAATGCCCATTTTTCTTTCTTTTCAAACATGTGCTTTAGAGAAAATTGGAAAATGGAGAAGTCAAAAGATGAAAAAAAAAATCACCCATAACCCCCACGTGAAGATAACCACTGTCTAACAGGTTGATATATGTCCTTCTAGACATTTTTTGATGCATATATTTATACTCATACAATTTTAATAAAAATCAAATTATTCTGGGTGTACTATTTCATAACCTACTTTTTTCACTTAATTTCCTATGTCAATAGATATATATATCTTCATTACTTTTAATGACTACTAAGTATTCTCTTGTATGAATATAAAAGAGAATGTGTAATTTTTTTTTAACAGTCCTCCACTACTGGCTATTCCAGGAATTTTCAGTTTTGTGCCCCCTTAAACAATGCTGCAGTGAACATCCTGGTACTTACCTCTTTATGGACATGTGTGGCTGTTTCTTTAGGATAAATTTCTAAAAGTAAAATTCTAAAGTCAAAAGAATTAACAGATTTCATGGCATTTACAATACTCTGTCAAATCCCCCCTTAAGTTTTGCACTAAGGTTAACTCATAACCAGCAGAAGAATGTCTAGTTTTTACATTTGGCTTTGAAGGTAGGGAGACATGTGGATTGAATAGCTATGGAGACAGATTCAGTGTGGAGGAAACAGGTAAAAAGACAGAGCGACCGGGTCTAACCAAGTCACTCCCTTTATGTGACAAATATTTATTTAACCCTGACTGGGCCAGGCAATACATGCAGATGAGGAACAAAGACAAAAAGACCTTTGAGAAAGTCACAAGAATGGGAATTAGAAGGAATATGGGTTTGGTTAAGCACAACCTCTGCGTTGGGAAAATGGAAAGTGATGGAGAGGTGCTTGGCGGTGAGGGGCTTTGAAAACCCTGCTGAGCGGGAGGGTGAGGGCCTGGTTTTGAAGGTCCATGGAGGGATGTTCAGGGGCTAAGAGTGAGGCCTCAAGTCACAGATACCTGGAGTGCAATGGTGGTTCAGCCACCATCTGGCCATAAGACCCAAACAGGCAATTTAACCTTGAAGGTCTCATTTCCTCAACTATAATATGGGGACAATAATCGCTACCTCATTTGGCTGTTGTGAAGGTCAGATAAACTAAGCCTGTTAAGGGCTTCACATGAAGGAAGTGCTCGGTAACCATCAGCCATCATTCCTGTGTTGAAAGCAGTGGGGAGTAGATATGTGCAGGTCTGAGAAGTTATAATGGGTCCCGGCCAACCCACATTCTCTGTGCAGCCTGTGGGTTCCCTTCATGGGGACCTCATAAGGGTTGATGTGGGGTGTCCAGCCAGTCTCTGAGAAGGCAAAAGAGCAAAAAGAAATGAAGCTGAAGAAAAAAAATAAGGACGTCCCCACCCTAAACAACCCATGAGGTCCCGAGGTAAGGTCACTGTGTTGTGAAACGCTGCTCGTGCCCACCTGCCACCACGGGCCTGCTGGCCAAGCCCTACAGAGGCATCTCCAGGGTCTTGCCTCAAGTTTTTCATGCAACAGGGGCTGCCAGGCATTCCTGTGAGCCTGTGATCTGCCTATTTGTCCAGTGACTACCTGTCAATCTCCCTCAGTGTCACTTTCGATAAACAACTTGGAGAGAGTGACACCTTGATGCATCAATTCCATCCAAGGTTCCACTGACAGGCCTCCTGGCTCCTGAATCAGTGGGGGTGATTCATGGCCAAACGTAAGCACTGATGGGCCCTTCCTACCTGGCTGGGCTCCCTGTCAGCCTCACACTGTCAAAGTCAACTCCAGGCTTCTCCTCAGACCAGGCTAGTTTTAACATCTCTTGGTACTTCCCAGCAGTGGGTGAGTGTATTTGTTCATCCATCCATCCATCCATCCATCCATACACTCAGCAAATGCATGTAGGTCAAATCCAGTGTCAGTGGGAGGCACAGAGAGGAGGGAAAGTGTCTGAAGTCAGTGTCACAAGACTTAGCTTCCAGAACTGGCTCTCCACAGGTTTTCCTGTGGCTCTTAGAAAGTCACTTAAACTATTCTATATATATATATTTTAAAGCTACTCTTTTTTTTAATGTTTATTTACTTTTGAGAGAGAGACAGACAGAGCGTGAGTGGAAGAGGGGCAGAGAGAGAGGGTGACACAGAATCTGAACCAGGCTCCAAGCTCCGAGCTGTCAGCACAGAGCCCAATGCGGGGCTCAAACCCATGAACCGTGAGATCATGACCTGAGCTGAAGTTGGATGCTTAACTGACTGAGCCACTCAGGTGCCCCCACTTAACCTCTTCTAGATGGTATTATTTCAAACTTCTCTGCTCCACGGGTAAGGCAGTACATTAAACACTCCGAGAACATTAACCTAAAGGGAGAGATCTAGAGTGTCAAGTTTACCTGTATTTATATTCATCCATTGAACAAATATTTATTGAGTATTCATTATGCACCAAGTGCTATTCTAGTGTTGGGAACCTGTCAGTGAACCAGCAGAAAGAATGCCCTGCACTCATGGGGCTTACAGTCTAATGGAAAGAGACAGAGAGTAAACGAAATAAATAGACACAACAGCATATATTTGGTAGTGGTAAGTGTGAGGGAGAAAAATAGAACACAGAAAAAGGAATGGGGGGTATTCGGGTTTAATTCTAAATGGAGTAGTCAGGCTGACTCCAAGGAGGAGGTGTCTGAACACTGAGGAGGTAGCATTTGTGTTTTGTTGGGTTTTTTAATGTTTATTTACTATTTTGAGAGAGAGAGAGACAGAGACAGAGAGAGACAGAGCACAAGCTGGGTAAGAGCAGAGACAAGGAGACACAGAATCTGAGGAGGCTCCGGGCTCTGAGCTGTCAGCACAGAGCCCGATGCGGGGCTCCCACACAGGGACCGCGAGATCGTGATCTGAGCCGAAGTCAGATGAGGAATGAACTCACGTGTGCTGGAAATCGCAGGTTCCATGTGGCGGGCGTGGAACACCAACAGGAGAGGAGAAGGAGGTCAGCTCACACGGGGCCTCATATGAAGGGACTTTGGATTTTCTCCTGAAGGAGATAACTGGAAAGGTTTGACCAGAGGACTGAAGCCGCCTGATGTACACCGTGATCCTTCTGTTGCTGTGTTAAGAACAACGGAAACAGTAATAGCCAATACTTACGTGGCACTTTTCTTCTTAGTAGTCCCGTGTCAAGTTCTTTGTGCCTCTTAACTCAGCCAGGCTTCACAGCAACCCTAGGAGGTAGAGCCTAGTGCTGCTCCCATTTGGCAGACAGGGAGCAAAAGGTAGAGAGCGTTCTAGGTAACTTGCTGGGCCCCCGGAGCCCGGCTTTGGCTCCAGAGTCTGTGTTTCTGCCCCCGTTCTGCCACTGACCCCGGCAAGGGTGAAAGCAGAGTACTGCCTGCAGTGGTGGAGAGAACAGATCCCGGTCCGGCTGTAGGTGAAGGTGAAGCCAACAGGTGTCCGCTCAGACGCGGGGTGGAAGCGAAAGCGAGGAGTCACATTTGTGTTTTCTTCAACCTGAGCAACTGGACGGATAGCACTGCTTTTCACTGAGGTGGAGGAAAGGGAGGAAGGGGAGGAGCGGGAGCCGGGATGTCTAAGCGGTAGGAGATGTGAGCCTGGAGAAAACCCGGGACCAGAGGGTCTCAAGTATGTGCTCAGTGCCATAGAGCTGGTTCAAGCCTTCAAGTCTGAGCCTCCCCCGTTCTTTGTGCTTCTAAACAGCTTTCCATTCGCAAGGGGGAAGCAAATCTACCATGACACATCATTAGTCGATCAAAGTGGAGATCAGGTGCTGGAGGAACCGTGTCCATAGCTCCTCTCCCCGCGCTTGGGTGCGGTCTGGAGCGGGATGGGATGCAGAGGGGACAGGTGACCCAGGTAACTCTCTCCCCAACAGGTGAGGGAGAGATGGCTCTGGATGCTTACGGAATTCTGCGAGTTCTCCCTCCTCAGAGGGAGGGAGCCCCAAGACCTACTGCAGTGGAGCGGGGAGGGGGATCTGGGCTCCACAGCAACACACCCCCAGGGGCCCGGGAGAGGGGTGAGCCCGCCGTCGCGTGGCAGCCGCGGGAGCTGGAGAGAGCTGCGGTGTTTATTTGGGTGGTGAGCTGCTATTTAAAATCAGGCTTTGTTTCTGAAAATGAGACAGCTGGGGCTACATTTGGTGGATAAAGACATTTTGTTGAACTTTCAAAATGGGGTATTATTTTCCATTTACACTTATTTCACGGAGAATTGTGAGAAAATGAGATTGTAGACGTGTCTGTGATATGCAGTAATGAGTGATGGATCTTTGAAGGTAAAAATATCTCTAGGATATTCTTTTTCTTTTTCTTTTTTCTTTTTTTTTTTTTTTCCTCTCTCCTCTCTCTTTCCTCCGGGCCTCAGGTTGGATGGGTTTAGGTTTTGTTTTGTTTTGTTTTTTTTTAATATCGAAATGGTGAGTGTCTCTTGTGGGAGTATAGAGTGTTCTCTGCCCAATGTTTGTCTTAATAAAGGTTAAAAGAAATGAAATAATATTAAAAAGGCTCTCAGGAGACAGGAGCACCAGCTGCCTCTAACTCCCTGGATTGTTGGGGAAGGAGACAGGATGGCGGGTCTGAGGGACCCACAGGGCACACTCATCCCACCAGGCCACCCACCCCAAGGCCGAAAACCTTGGGGAACAAAGGATCGAGGGAAGAGCAAGAGGGCTAGAAAAGACGAAGACTAAGGGAAGGAGAGGAAGCCAGCTCCCGAGAAGACTCTGCAGTCTCTCTCCTTGGTCAAGGCCCCCTCTGTCCCTAGGGACCGGCGTTGTAAAGGGTGTGTGTCCTAGAGGAGTCCAATTCGACATCTTTCCCCCTCGATGCTCTCGACCTCCTCTTAATTGCTCTGGAAGGAAACCAAGAAAAGAGAAACTAGGAAGAAGAAAAACATTCGGCTTGATTTTCTTGGATAAGAACTTAGATAAGGAAATCCATTGGTGTTTATTGAATAAATAAATGAATTAATCATTAGCCTATCAGCCACTATATCAAAGAACCAATACTTGAATCAGGAAATGAATTAGGAAATCAGTGAATTTAGCATGAACTCAGATTTCTTAACCTCCTGCTCCTGAACACAAACCTCTTTATCTTTGTCTATTGACAAGGTATCCTTAAAAAAAGGTGGGGGGGAGGGGTTTTTGTTGTTTTTTTGTTTTGTTTTGTTTTTTTTACTATCAAGGGCCTGACTCACGAAAGGTCTGCATTGAGCTAGGCCCTCATAAAAATACTGGAAAGACCCCTACCCTTTGTGCATGAATACTATGTAGCAGAAACAAAAATTTTAAACAAGGGAAAGAAATATTTTCCAATATATTGAGTTCAAAGCCGACACTGCATAACCCAGCCACAGGGCAGGGTTAAATTTTAGAGCATTGCAACTTTTGAAGGTTCTTTCAACTGTGCTTTCCTCCTCAGTGTGTTTCAGATAAAACTACCTTCCAGCACATCACTTCTGACAGATGTCACGGGGTGTGCCCTTCTATGAGGTTGAGCTCCCCTGGGGACTTGTCTATGTCTTCTTCCTCTTGGTATTTCCCACCATCTCCAGTATCCAGGACCTTGGTGGCAACATGGTGGCCATCAGTATACATTTCTTGAATTGAATTCAACCTAGTTATGTCCAGAGCTCTCGCTTTTCTCCCAAAGACCGTGCTTCATTAAGCTACAGCAAATGTCAATCGATGGTCATTTGTAAATAGCAACTTTGTTGTTTAAGGCCAAATACCCTGGAGTCATCCTAGACTTCTCCCTGGGATATGATTCATAAATTCCACTGGCACTGGTAAACCAGCCTAAAAGACACGGCTACTTGCCAATTAACTGTTCCTAATAACTTGAGGGAGCTGAGAACTCGATACCTAAGATCCCATTAAGAGACAGTGTCCTGCATTTTGATACGAGGGCAGTAAGAATATAAAGAACAAGAAAGGAAGAAATATTTGTCTCTGAGAGCATAATTTATATTCAACAAATTGAGAAGGGCCACCTGGGGGTCAAATATGAGTAGGAAGCCAAAAGATATTCCCTGGCCTGGGAAGAAAGGACGCGTGAAAGCAGAAAATGAGCCAGAGGTCCTGAATGGCCCAGAGCGAGTTTTATTGGGCAGAGGATAGGGTAACATCCTTCAAGACTCCATTTGTGTCTAACAGGGAGACAGGGAGACAGGGAGGGGGAAGAGCGGGAGACCAAGGTGGGAGAGAGAGCAACAGGCTACGTGTGAGTGACACCTAGGGTGCCCGCACTCTTTTCCCTGCCTGGAAGCAGACGACTTCCTTCCGTGACATCACACCATGTGGGGGCAGAGGGAAGAAGTTTGGCCTGAAGACTAGAGAAAATCGAGTGTCAGAGAGGGAAAGGGTCTGAGCGACCATCTTGCCCCGCCCCCCCCACCTTACAGATGAGGAGACTCATCCCAGGGAAGGGAGAGGAGCGGCCCTGCCTGACGTCACCCCGTCTTCTGCCCACCCCCACCCCCACCCAGAGGAGCGGACGGATGTTCCAACAAAGCACACTGCATCTCCGTTCGTGTTTTCATTCTCTTTCCTACTGCCTTTCAAACAAGTCCTGGATTTTGAAAATACAGTCTCCCACTCTGACAAGTCTGAACTGGAAGAATGAGGGGAGGGGCCAGGGATGAAGAGCCCTCCCCGACGACGTAAGGGGTCGGCCCCACCCTACGTAGAAAGGAAGCCGGAAGGCAAGCCCCGTGCAGGGTTCCCAGATACCAGCCACCTAAGGAGCGCCTGGAGAGCGTGTTCATAAGACCCATAGCCTTGCCGCACTCCGGAAGACTCCAACTCCAAACATCCAGTGTGCAAATCCGTGTTTTTTAACCCGCACCTGATGTGGTCCCTATCCACTGTGTTTGGGAGCCCTGCCTTAGAAGAGAGCACCCAGGTAAACCCGGGGAACCTTGGCCTCTCACCTGGTATCCGGATGCGAGCGGCTGGCTTCTTTTGCCCATCCGTGGGTCCCCACTCACCGCTCCTGACCTCCCCAGTTGAGTCAGTGAAGACAAAAGACGAAACCAATGGATCAGGAGAGATACTGGACTCCTCTGAAGATGCTCTGTCTATCTGAGGTATGCTTGGTTCCAATTTTAATTATTATCGGTTCTGCCCTTCAGTCCCTGAGGGAAGGCCGACCTGAAACAGCGCCATGCATGCCCCAGAGTGACTCGTCAGCCCCCGGTTCCACCTTTTGCCAGCCTGTGCAGGACATGTACCTCAGCAACTGACCCCCATTCTGGACCAGCCCTTGATTTAAGGCCACAGGGGAAGTAATTAAAGATAATTGAGGCTGCAGCTTCTAAATGAAGACATACTGCCACCCCGGTGGTAATTAATCACCTCCTCCCCCCTTCCCATCATCCCCTCTGCCTCAACCAGCATTTGGTTCAGACCAAACTGGGCCTTATATCCACACGCCCAGGCAGCCTTCCGATCGCCCCGCAAACCTCGTCATGGCTGCCATGCTTTAATTACCACCGCAGCTCGTCCACAACGTTTCCCACTGAACTTTTTTTTTGTATGTGCACTGAATGCAACAGAAGGCACCCATGGTTTCTGACCATCTCACTTCCCCAAGTCTACCGTGGAACATTCCAAAAAAAAGATAAAAAGCAACGCTCCCCAGTTGGTAAATGTCAACCATCTAGGTTTTCGGCACCAGCCTTGGGTTTTACGTGCCCCACGCTATTCTAAGCTGATAACATAGATAACCCATCTGGTCATGGCCTGCCTTCCCTCCCAGGGTGGGCAAGGGATTACAGCTGTTTTAACGCCGGGAGGCTCAAAGTCTGTAAAGAGCCTTGTGCTCTGAACAGGGGGACAGTTATGTAAGTCCACTGAGCTCTGGCACTGCGGGGCATTGGGCTCCAAGTGGCATCTAATTACAGGGAGGCTGATGGCCACAGTTGAAGATACTGTCACAGGACCCAAGCCTCGGCCTGCTGATGTCCCGCCAGCAGTTGCACTAAAACGGAAATTAAGTGCGGTGTCATGGCCATTTAGGGCATTAGGAACGGAAGGCGCCCGGGAGCTACTTCCTGGCCCCTTGCCCACCTTATTAACAAGGTGCAAACAAGGACCAGTGCTGGGAGAGGGAAACAGCTGGAGAAAAGAGACCTTCTCTGCAGGCAGAGATATGAGGAGAGGAAGGGGGTGCACGGAGGCTGTGTCCCAAATCACCTTGGCTGAGAAGGCAATTGGCTTGATAAATGAGGAAAAATGCTCAACCTCTGGATGAAGCTGTTTAAGGAATATTTGCTAGGTTGCAAGCACTCTCCGGGTCTTGGATTTCCACTTGAAACACCCCGTCCCCCAACACATGCACAGACACACCCCAGGGGGCAGGGGGCGGGGTGCTGGGGAAAGGCATGGGAACCCTTGAGCATTCTTCGACACCCCCTTCTCGTCAGTTGTCACTTGCTTGACACCTTCAGGCTAGTGGGTCCCTGCAAGGCTTCGCCAGCCTGCCAAGTTAAGTTCTCTCCCTCTGAACCTGGGGAAATCCTGGCCTTGGCCACCAGCCAGCCCTGGATAGAGGGCTATTTGCTAAATAAAGACCACAGGTCCCAGCGCTGGAGGATCCACTGAGAGCTTACCTGCCACCCCCCTCCCCCCCCACACACACACCCTGCTTTCCTCTCCTCGGTCATCCTGACCTTTGTTTCTGGGCATTATCCCTGCCAAATGACCGAAAGTCTCCTCCTAGAAAATGTAAAGCCAAGACCAGGTCTGAGCAAGGCAGCAAAGAGAATGAATACCATGGCCTCTTCTTCATGTCAACACCACTGAAACACCCCCATGTACTTCAGGGGGGCTTTAACTCACCTCCAGCCAAACCAAGCTGGGGGTGGCAGGATCCCAGGAATCCCGAAACAGCCAGCCCACACCTTCCATTCACTGCCCTGCTTTCTTTTTTCTTTGCCAACAGCTGTAGCAGAGGTGAACTGGGACATGGGAAACACCAGCTCCCTTTGGATAGGGGGGAAAAAATTAAAAAGCCCGTTTTTCTGTCCTGTCAGGTCTGTTTAAGTATTTAATGAGGTGAGATAGTACCAATAAATTTAACATGGCACAATAACTCTGATGATGTGGGCCACAGACTAATAAGCTTCTATCCCAGGGACAGAAGAGTGATCTTGCCTTCGCTAGATCTTATCGGGTTTGATTGCTTTGTTCAGATATTAAAAAGGTTGAGCAAGGACTTTCGGGCACTGCCACAAATCTATGCGCAGCCTACCGGCCAAGATAGATTGAAGCCAGGCCTCGGAATACAAGGCTGTTTATTTTAATTGACAATTGAGAGGGTGGAATAGGTGGAGGGTGGGTGGGAGCCACCGGGCGGGGGGCAGGGGGGGCGGGGACCAGGTGGCTGGATTGTGTGTGGGTTTTCTCTTTCTCTTCAAAGCCTGTGGCAAATCTTCAAACCTGAGGGTCTATCCAATTGAGTGTCTGCTGCTGAGGCTTCAAAGGGTCTCTTCCCCACTTGTCTTGAGCAAGGAGACAGGCCATTGACCCGTGTGTCACCAGTGATTTTTGTCCTTGCCTTCCATGGGGTGAGGGTCGCCGCAGACTATTTGTGTCCAGCCCAGGATGTTGCTCCCATCTGCACTGAGTCTGTCCTCTCCTCCTGCAGATTTATGGGGCTCGTCGCTCAAGCTCTCTGAGGTCAGAGACCACATGCTCCACTTCTAATTCCCCCAAAGCATGCAGCCAGGATCAGAACTCCTAAAGTGTGGTATGCACACTTGGGGGGTAAGCGCGATAATTTTACACTTGGCATGTGAGCAAACATTTCTCGGTTAACATTTACACGTTAATATGAATGTGCATTGTGTGTCTTATGAAAGATAGAACGGATACGTCACACATCTTTCACAGATATTACTTGGGATGAGGCGAATGTAGACTATACGTTTTAAAAGTGGGTCATGTTCAGGTAAATTAAATAAATAATAGTGCAGGGAGTATCCAAATGAATAAAGTTGGGGACGCACTGCATCATGAGCTGACATCAGTTAATTGAGTAGTTGGTTGGCGGGGGGGGGGGAGGGGGTCTTTGCGATTGATAGATTTTTCTTCCCTCTAAGATTTTATTATGAAAATTTTCAAACCTAGCAGAAGAGCTGACAGAATTACATCGTGAACACCCATATACCCACCACTTAGACACTACAATTAACATTTTGCTGTTTTTTCGTCATGTACCTGTCTGTCTAGCCACCTCTTGTATCTTCCATCAATCTAGCGGATGTTTCTGGATGCATTTCAAAGTAAATTGCAGACATCAGTGCACTTCACCCTTAAACACCTCAGCATGTATATCGTTAGAGTTCAATATTTGTTTATGGTTCTTTTCTGACGAAGTAAAATTTACCTACCACGAAATGCACAAATCTTAAGTGCATAATTCCATGAGTTTTGGTAAATGCATACACCTGTCTAGCCCCAAACCCTATCTGAACAGAACATAACCATCACCCCAGAAAGTTTCCTCATGCCCCTCCCAATGAAGCCCCCCACCCATCCTACCACTGTTATGCTCTTTTCATTGTCTTTTTAAATTAATTAATAAATTTATTTATTTATTTTTAATTTAAATCCCAGTTAGTTAGCATACAGTGCAACAATGATTTCAGGAGTAGATTCCTTAATGCCCCTTACCCTT
This sequence comes from Prionailurus viverrinus, assembly GCF_022837055.1. NCBI lineage: Eukaryota > Metazoa > Chordata > Mammalia > Carnivora > Felidae > Prionailurus > Prionailurus viverrinus. Next base: position 13,701,487 of record NC_062570.1, on the reverse strand, counting down.
TTAGCCCAACCCCCTCCCACAATCCCTCCAGTAGCCCTCTGTTTGTTCTCCATAGTTAAGAGTCTCTTCTGTTTTGTCCCCCTTCCTGTTTTTATATTATTTTTGCTTCCCTTCCCATGTGTTCATCTGTTCTGTGTCTTAAAGTCCTCATATGAGTGAAATCATATGATATTTGTCTTTCTCTGACTGACTAATTTAGCTTAGCATAATACCCTCTCGTTCTATCCATGTAGTTGCAAATGGCAAGATTTCATTCTTCTTGATTGCTGAGTAATACCCCATTGTGTATATATACCACACCTTGTTTATCCATTCATCCATAGAAGGACATTTGGGCCTTTTCCATACTTTGGCTATTGTTGATAGTGTTGCTATAAAACATGGGGGTGCACGTGTCCCTTCAAAACAGCATACCTGTATCCCTTAGGATAAATACCTAGTAGTGCAATTGCTGGGTCATAGGGTAGTTCTATTTTTGATTTTTTGAGGAACCTCCATACTGTTTTCCAGAGTGGCTGCACCAGTTTGCATTCCCACCACCAGTGCAAAAGAGATTCTCTTTCTCTGCATCCTTGCCAACATCTGCTGTTGCCTGAGTTGTTAATGTTAGCCATTCTGAGAGGTGTGAGGTTGTATCTCATTATGGTTTTGATTTGTATAACCCTGATGATGAGTGATGTTGAGCATGTTTTCATGTGTCAGTTGGCCATCTGGATGTCTTCTTTGGAAAAGCATCTATTCATGTCTTTTGCCCATTTCTTCACTGGATTATTTGGGTTTTTTTGGGGTGTTGGGTTTGATGAGTTCTTTATAGATTCTGGATACTAACCCTTTATCTGATATGTCATTTGCAAATATCATCTCCCATTCTGTCAGTTTTCTTTTAGCTTTGCTGATTGTTTCCTTCGCTGTGCAGAAGCTTTTTATTTTGATGAGTTCATTAATTCAGTTTTGCTTTTGTTTCCCTTGCCTCCAGAGACATGTTGAGTAAGAAGTTGCTGTGGCCAAGGTCAAAGAGGTTGTAGCCTGCTTTCTCCTCTAGGATTTTGATGGCTTCCTGTCTTACATTTAGGTCTTTCATCCATATTGAGTTTATTTTTGTGTATGGTGAAAGAAAGTGGTCCAGGTTCATTCTTCTGCATATCACTGTCCAGTTTTCCCAGCACCACTTGCTGAAGAGACTGTCTTTATTCCATTGGATATTCTTTTCTGCTTTGTTAAAGATTAATTGGCCATAGGTTTGTGGGTCCATTTCTGGGTTCTCTGTTCTGTTCCATTGATCTGAGTGTCTGTTTTTGTGCCAGTACCATACTGTCTTGATGATTACAGCTTTGTAGTATAGCTTGAAGTCTGGGATTGTGATGCCTCCTGCTTTTATTTTCTTTTTCAAGATTGCTTTGGCTATTTTGGGTCTTTTCTGGTTCCATACAAATTTTAGGATTGTTTGTTCTAGCTCTGTGAAGAATGCTGGTGTTATCCCTATCAAAATAACATAGGGATTGCATTGAATATGTAGATTGCTTTGCGTTGAATATGTAGTATTGACATTTTAACAATATTTGTTCTTCCTATCCATGAACATGGAATATTTTTCCATGTTTTTGTGTCTTCTTCATTTTCTTTCATAAGCTTTCTATAATTTTCAGTATATAGATTTTTCACCTCTTTGGTTAGACTTATTCCTAGGTATTTTATGTTTTTTGATGCAATTGTCAATGATATCAATTCCTTGATTGCTCTTTCTGTTACTTCACTGTTGGTGTATAGGAATGCAACGGATTTCTGTGTGTTGATTTAATATCCTGCCACTTTGCTGAACTCATGGAACAGTTCTAGCAGTTTTTGGTAGAATACTTTGGGTTTTCCATAAAGAGTATCATGTCATCTGCGAAGAGGGAAAGTTTGACCTCCTCCTGGCTGATTTGGATGCCTTTTATTTCTTTGTTTTGCCTGATTGCTCAGGCTAAGATTTCCAATTCTGTGTTGAATAACAGTGGCGAGAGTGGACATCCCTGTCTTGTTCCTGACCTTAGGAGGAAAGCTCTCAGTTTTTCCCCATTGAGGATGATATTAGCGTTGGGTCGTTCATATATGGCTTTTATGATCTCGAGGTATGATCCTTCTATCCCTACTTTCTTGAGGGTTTTTATCAAGAAAGGATGCTATATTGTGTCCAGTGCTTTCTCTGCATCTATCGAGAGGTTCATGTGGTTATTGTCCTTTCTTTTATTGATGTGATGAATCACATTGATTGTTTTGCGGATATTGAACCAGCCCTGCATCCCAGGTATAGATCTGACTGACTTGGTTGTGGTGAATAATTTTTTTAATGTATTGTTGGATCCGGTTGGCTAGTATCTTGTTGAGGTTTTTGCATCTGTGTTCATCAGGGAAATTGGTCTATGGTTCTCCTTTTTAGTGGGGTCTCTGTCTGGTTTTGGAATCAAGGTAATGCTGGCTTCATAGAAAGAGTTTGGGACTTTTCCTTCCATTTCTATTTTTTGGAACAGCCTCAAGAGAATTGGTGTTAACTCTTCCTTAAATATTTGGTAGAATTCCCCTGGAAAGCCATCTGGCCCTGGACTCGGTTTTTGGGAGATTTTTGATTACTAATTCGATTTCCTTACAGTTTATGGGTCTGTTCAAGTTTTCTATTTCTTCCTGTTTCAGTTATGGTAGTATATATGTTTCTAGGAATTTTTCCATTTCTTCCAGATTGCCCATTTATTGGTGTATAATTGCTCATAATATTCTCTTATTACTGTTTTTATTTCTTCAGTGTTGGTTGTGATCTGTCCTCTTTAATTCTTGATTTTATTTCTTTGGGTCCTTTCCCTTTTCTTTTTGATCCAACTGGCTAGGGGTTTATCAATTTTGTTAATTCTTGCAAAGAACTGGCTTCTGGTTTCATTGATCTGTTCTACTTTTGTTTGTTTGTTTGTTTTGATAGCATTGATTTCTGATCGAATCTTTATTATTTCCTGTATTCTGCTGGTTTGGGTTTTATTTTTTATTCTTTTCCAGCTCTTTAAGGTGTAAGGTTAGGTTGTGTATCTGAGCCCTTTCTTCCTTCTTTAGGAAAGCCTGGAATGCTATATACTTTCATGACTGCCTTTCTGTGTCCCAGAAGTTTTGGGTTGTGGTGTTATCATTTTCATTGGCTTCCATGTACTCTTTAATTTCTTCTTTTTTTTTTTTAATTTTTTTTCTAACGTTTATTTATTTTTGAGACAGAGACAGAGCATGAACGGGGGAGGGTCAGAGAGAGGGAGACACAGAATCTGAAACAGGCTCCAGGCTCTGAGCTGTCAGCACAGAGCAGGATGCGGGGCTCGAACTCACAGACCGCGAGATCATGACCTGAGCCGAAGTCGGCCGCCTAACCAACTGAGCCACCCAGGCGCCCCTTTAATTTCTTCTTTAACTTCTTGGTTAGCCCATTCATTCTTTAGTAGGATGTTCTTAGTCTTCAAGTATTTGTTACCTTTCCAAAATTTTTCTTGTGGTTGCTTTCAAGTTTCATAGCATTGTGGTCTGAAAATATGCACTGTATGGTCTTGATCTTTTTGTATTTGTTGAGGGCTGATTTGTGTCCCAGTATGTGATCTGTTCTGGAGAACATTCCATGTGCACTGGAAAAGAATGTATATTCCACTGCTTTAGGATGAAGTGTTATGACTCTATCTGTTAAGTCCTTCTGGTCCAGTGTGTCACTTAAAGCCAGTTTCCTTATTGATTTTCCATTTAGTTGATGTGCCCATTGCTGTGAGTGGGATGTTGAAGTCCCCTACTCTTATGGTATTATTATCAATGAGTTTCTTTATGTTTGTGATTAATTGATTTATATATTTGGGTACGATCACATTTGGAGCATAAATGTTTACAATTGTTAGGTCTTCTTGGTGGATAGACCCTTTAATTATGATATAATGCCCTTCTTCATCTCTTGATATAGTCTTTTTTTTAAAGTCTAGATTGTCTGATATAAGTATGGCTACTCCAGCTTTCTTTTATCGACCATTAGCACGATAGATGGTTCTCCATTGCCTTACTTTCAATCTGAAGCTGTCTTTAGGTCTAAAGTGGGTCTCTTGTAAACAGCATATAGATGGATCTTGTTTTCTTTTTTAAAAAAAAATTTTTTTTTAACGTTTATTTATTTTTGGGACAGAGAGAGACAGAGCATGAACGGGGGAGGGGCAGAGAGAGAGGGAGACACAGAATCGGAAACAGGCTCCAGGCTCTGAGCCATCAGCCCAGAGCCCGATGCGGGGCTCGAACTCACGGACCGCGAGATCGTGACCTGGCTGAAGTCGGACACTTAACCGACTGCGCCACCCAGGCGCCCCATAGATGGATCTTGTTTTCTAATCCATTCTGTTACCCTATGTCTTTTGATTGGAGCATTGAGTCCATTGATGTTTAGAGTGAGTACTGAAAGATATGAATTTATTGCCATTATGTTGCTTGTAGAGTTGGAGTTTCTGGTGATGTTGCCTGGTCTTTTCTAGTCTTTGTTGCTTTGGTCTTTACTTATTTATTTATTTCGTCTTTTCTCTCCCTCAGAGAGTCCCCCTTAAAATGTCTTGCAGGGCTGGTTTAGTGATCACAAACTCCTTTAATTTTTGTTTGTCTGGGAAACTTTTAATCTCTCCTTCTATTTTGAATGACTGCCTTGCTGTATAAAGAATTCTTGGCCCATATTTTTGTGATTCAGCACATTGAATATATCCTGCCACTCCTTTCTGGCCTGCCAAGTTTCTGTGGATAGGTCTGCTGCAAACCTGATCTGTCTTCCCTTATAGGTAAAGGACTTTTTTTTCCCCTTGCTGCTTTCATGACTCTCTCCTTGCCTGAGTATTTTGTGAATTTGACCATGATATGCCTTGTTGATGGTCGATCTTTGTTGAATGTAATGGGAGTCCTCTGTGCTTCCTGGATTTTGATGTCTGTGTCTTTCCCCAGGTTAAGAAGGTTTTCTGCTATGATTTGCTGACATAACCCTTCTACCCCTATTTCTCTCTCTTCCTCTTCTGGGACCCCTATGATTCTGATGGTGTTCCTTTTTAATGAGTCACTGATTTCTCTAATTCTTAAATCGTGCTCTTTTGCCTTAACCTCCCTCTTTTTTTCCTGCTTCATTATTCTCCATAAGTTTGTCCTCTATACTGCTGATTCTGTGTTCTGCCTCATCCATCCTTGCAGCCATGGAATCCATTTGAGATTGCAGCTCAGTTATATCACTTTTTATTTCATCTTGACTAGCTTTTACTTCTTTTGTCTCCGCAGGAAAGGATTCCAATCTATTTTCAGCTCCAGCTAGTATTCTTATTATCCTGATTCTAAATTCTGGTTCAGACATCTTGCTTATATCTGTGTTGGTTAAGTCCTTGGCTGTCATTTCTTCCTGCTCTTTCTTTCGGGGTGAATTACTTTGTTTCATCATTTTGAAGGGAGAAAAGGAATTAATGATGTAAAAAGTTAAAATTAAAAAAACTAAAATTAAAAAATTAAAAGCAAACACACACGCACAAATCCACACAAATCGAATAAATGATGCTAGATCCTAGGTGTGTTTTAGTATGGGTGTTGAAAGGGGCTTCATAGGTTAGAGAAAAAAGGGGGAAAAGGAAAAAAAAGGAAAACTTTTGAAAATTTGAAAAAATGAATACAATGAAATAGAATAAAATGAAATGATGGAGGTCAAATAGAATTTGAAAATTTTACAAAACAGTAAAAAATGTAGTAGAAAAAAATTAAAGAAAAATGTTTTAATAAAAATCAAAAATAATAATGAATTTTTCTCTTTCTGTAATCAAGAAAAAGAAAAGAAAAAGAAAAAAAAGAAAATTGAATAAATGGACCAGCAAGCAGACTGAAATATGATTGAAATTATATCGTTTTCCCCTAGCAGTCAACCTATGAAGCAGTTTATAGTCTGTCAACTAACCAGGCAGAGAGACTTGTGCTCCTGAAGATCGAGGTTGGCCCGTTTGGGCGGGGCTTATTGTCATGGTTCCGTCCTCCACTAGATGGCGCTACTCAGCTTACAGGGGTACATTGTTGTGCTGGTAGGTGCGTATGCGCATGCGCAGGAATGTTGAAAATGGTGTCACCCAGCTACCCGGTCTCTGGTATCTGAATTCTGTTCCCTCCGATCAGCAGTTGCACACCCGTCCTTTGTCTCCAGCTTCCATCCACTCCCCGCTTTTATACTGTCCGCGACCAAGCCGTCAGGTTGCCAGGCGGCTCCTGCCTCCTGAGTTTTATTTCAGATGCGGCTGTGTTTCCGACCCCTCGCTTCTGAGGGACTACGGCTTTGACCCGTTATGCCCCTCTGCTGGAGGGTCTCATCGAGCTCTGGCCGGGTGCCGGCCGCACCCGGGATCGTTTGCAGGCCTGCACTGCTGCTGCTGCCGCCCAGAGACTGCGGCCGGGTGCCAGCCCCCCCCCCCCCCCCCAGAAAAAGTTGACGCGATCGTGTAGCAGCATCATTTCAGGGTTTCTGGAAAATCACAACACCCATCCGGCACAAGGCTTCACCCACAACGACCTTGTTCCAGCACCAACGAATGTGGTTGTTCTCCAGGATCCACTGGACCTTTGCCTGTGGGGAGTCCTCCCAGCAGGGGAACTACCTGTCTCCATGTGGCCCGAACACGCCCGGACTTCACTCTGCTCCTGGGGATTCGCCCGTCTCACCAGAGCACCACCAGGTATGGAGCCGCGGCGTTTCAGACTCTGCACTCCCCCTGTTTATAGAGTCTTAACGGAATTTAAACCCTCTCCTTTCTCCCTTTTTAGTTCAGTCCCTGCAGCTCTTTCTACTTTTCCACTTTCTCTCCAGCTGCTTTTTTGGGGGTGCTTTTCCCATATTCTCCCCACCATCCCGTCCTCTCTCCGCAAACAGAAACAGCTCCCTGCCCTCTGCGGCTTCTGTTCTCCCCCAATTCACCTCTCCGTGCCATGTATCTGCTGGCGTCTGTGGTTCAGGTTGTGCAGATTGTTGTGTTAATCCTCGGATCAGTTTTCTAGGTGTGCAGGGTAGTTTAGTGTTGATCTGACTGTATTTCATGGATGCAAGACACAAAAAAACCACTTCCATGCTGTTTAACCCTCTTGGCTCCTCGCTTTTCATTGTGTATTAGTTTTGCCTATTAACGCAGTTCATATGGGGGCACCTGGGTGGCTCAGGCAGTTAAGTGTCCAACTTTGGCTCACGTCATGATCTCACTGTTCATGGGTTTGAGCCCCACGTCAGGTTCTGCACGGACAGCTCAGAGCCCGGAGCATGCTTCAGATTCTGTGTCTCCCTTTCTCTCAGCCCCTAACCTGCTCGTACTCTCTCTCTCTCTCTCTCTCTCTCTCTCTCTCTCTCAAAACTAAATAAACACTAAAAATATATTTTTTTAATTCATATGGATGGAATAACACACAGTGTATTCTTATGGAATGTTTCTTTCACAATGTAAGGCAAGGTATTTTTGAGATTCATCTGTGTTGATGCATGTATCAGTAATTGGTTCCTTTTCATTGCTGCGTCGTCTCCTCCCGATGTATCCACCCTCCTGTTGATGGACATCTGGGCTTGCTCTGTCTCCAGCTTGGGGGCTGTAATCAATAACGGTGCTATGAATGTTCTTCTACAAGTCTCTGTAGATACACATTTTTATTTCTTGTGGATAGATAACTAGGAGTTGCATTGCTGGTCATAAGGTAAGCGTAGGTTTAATTTTAGAGAGAAAAAAAAAACCCTGCAAACTCTTTTTTTCCACGTGGTTGTATGCTGCCACCATCAATGTGTGGGAATTAGAGTTGCTTCTCATCTTTGATGACCTGTGATGTTGGTCTTTCTAATTTTAGACATTCCAGTGGGTGTAGTGGCATCTCATTGCTGACCTTTTTTTATCCGTGTGCTTATTGGCCTTTTGTAAATTGTTTTTAGTCAAGTATCTGTTCAAGTCTTTTGCCCATTTTTTTGATTATGTTGTTTGTCTTTTCATTGTTGTAGCAGTTCTTTATATATCTGGAATACTCGTTTTTTGTCAGATATATTTTGCAAATATTTCCTCTCAGTCTGTGGTTTGCATATTTGTTTTCTAAATAGTGTCTTTTGGTGAGCAACAGTTTTCTATTTTGATAAAATCTAATTTAAAATTTTTTTGTTTTATGGCTGTTCCTGTCTGTATCCTGAGATAACTTTACCTACTCCCAAGTCACGAAGATTTTTTTTTTTTAACGTTTATTTATTATTGAAAGACAGAGAGAGACAGAGCGTGAGCAGGGGAGGGGCAGAGAGAGAGGGAGACACAGAATCGGAAGCAGGCTCTAGGCTCTGAGCTGTCAGCAGCCCGACGCGGGGCTCGAACTCACAAACCGCGACACGATGACCTGAGCCGAAGTCGGACGCTTAACCGACTGAGCCACCGAGGCGCCCCAAGTCATGAAGATTTCTTAAGTTTTTTTCTAGAAGCTTTACAGTGTTAACTTTTACATTCAGGTCTATGATCTAGCTTGAATTAATTTCGGTATGTGGTATGAGGCAATGGTCAGGGTAAACTTTTTTCATATCAATAACCAGTTTATTCAGTAAATATTATTGAAAGACTTTCTTTTCTGTTAGATGGCTTTTGTACTTCTGTCAAAAATCAAATGACTACATAAGTGTAGTTCTGTTTTTGGGCTCTCTGTTCTGCTCCATGGATTGATGGCTTTTTTAAGAACAAATTCTTAGAATGTCAGAGCCAGAAGGAAACCCTGTAATTCTTTGATCTATTGGTTTGTAAATTTTCTTGGATCCCAGACCCCATTAATAATCTGATGAATATTTTGGATTATCTCTAAAGAAATTGCACATAGATATGAAAGTTTGTATATAATTTTAGGGGGCTCTTTGTCTTTTGACAAAAGAGGAAGTTGAGGCCCAGAGATGTAATTTCAAAAGGCTGCAGAGTTTAGCCAATGACAGAGCTCAGGCTAGAACACAGAGCCTTTAACTGCTATATTGCCCCCCTCAAAAATGAGTAAGTCATCGTCTCTGTTATCCAAGAGCTGACATTATAGTGGGGAAGCCATACAGTTCACAACTATAATAGAAAGCATTGTCAGACAAGAACCAAACTAGAAGTATGTGCCTCTGGAATATGGAGAGCCTGGGTAGTCAGGGAAGGCTCTGTGGAAAAGGAGGCATTTGAGCTGGACCAGTGAGATATGGAGAGAGGATTCTCTGGTCTGGAGTATTCCAGGATGAGCAAAGCTCTGGAGTGGAAAGGATGAAGTTCCTCAAAACTAAAATCGTGTCTATGTAGGTATGAAGCAATAGACATCAACATATTAATAAAGGTATTTTGATGGTCATAATAATACTGCTCACATTCCTGCTGATGAAAGAAGAGTCAGCGGCTGGGGAGGACTTCCTCTAGGCTGGTACTGTTTTTACATTCCGTCCCTGAAGCTATCACTATTATGGATTGAAAACTCTGTATTTCTGAGTGTCGTTAGCAAAGCAGGCTGAACCTTCCTTGTAGTAAAAAAGGGGGAAGTAGGGAAAGGAAGAAGTTGAGCAGAAAGCAGTCATAGGTTGGCATCAGCAGCCCCCAAACTGGAACCTGTTTCTAAAATTTACTAATTGTGTGACCTTACATAAATCAAGGAGCCCTTCTGACCTCCCGTTTCCTCATTTGGAAAATGGGCCTGATCATAACACCGGCCACACTGTGTTATTGCAATGTGCCAGGGATATAAAATATGTGGGAGCGCGTCACCCTGGGCAGAGAACTGTGCAAAAGGGGAGAGTCTTCATTGTTGTAAAGAATTGCCTTGGGCCTCAGCTCTAGGAGCCCAGATTGCTGGTACTGAGCAGTGACTCAGGGAGTGGTGGGTGCCAGGGGAATCACGGGTACCACACTCAGAGCCATTCCGTGAACAATGCCTTCCCTCCCCAGAGGCTAAGAGTTAGGTGGAAACTCCAACTTTATAACATTGGTAGGCTTCACGTGTGATGTTTCCGTTCAAGGCCATCCTTGAAGTTTATTTAACTGTATCTCTACTGTGTCTTAGATTGTTCCTCTTTCTCTAAGCACACTGCTGACAACGAAAACAGGGGAGTCCCTCTGTCTGTAGTCCCCTAATCACATGTGTGCCAAGATGAGAGAGCTAGAACATGCCAGAAGCTCCACCCCATCATAGTTCCATTTGGTCGGGTGCCCAAAGCAAATCCCAATATGGAACCTGGCCTGCTCTGACCATGACAAAGAGAAGACTGGTCTGAATAGTTCAATGACTCGGGATGTTTTGCCCTGAACACAAAACAAAACGAAAATGAAAACAAAAACCTAAGAGTGGCTTAATAGATGTTGGTTGATGACCAGATGTTCACTAAATCCACTGAGGATAAAAAAGACAGCACTTAAGATTCAGCTTGGGGGAATCTCAATTAGGAAGTAAGAAGAATTTCTTAACAGTAAGGAGTATTAAATATCTCTGACTAATGAGGGGTGATGGAGTCTTTCTTTGAGTGTAGGGTCCCTATTCAGTTGTTTACCCATCTCTATATTTAGCCCCTCACCTCACTCATTCTTTCGGCAATCATGTATTAGCCAAGCACTGCGCCCGATACTAGAAATACAAATAAGAGTGGAAATAATTTCTGTCCTTGAAACTCTCTCCCTGGAATCTTTTTGCAAGATGTAAAATTTCTCTGAAAGGTATACAACAACTCCTAACACCTTAATGGAAATGCATTTTTACGTTTCTCAGGTTATCAGACTTGGTGTCTACTGCAGGGGATGGTGGAGGCTGAAGAGAACGGGAGGGACCTTTTTATGGTTTGGGATTCCGTTGGTTTCCTCTTGCAGCTCTAACAAATTGCCACAAACTTAGTGGCTTAAAACAACACATGTTTATTCTCTTGCTGTCCTGAAGGCCAGAAGTCTGAAATCAGTTTCATTGGGCTAAAGTCAAGATGTGAGCAGGACTGGCTCCTTTCGTCAGGTCTGAGGGGAGAATCCTTTTCCCTGACATTTTCAGATTCCAGTGGCTGCCCCTGTGGCCTGTGGCTTCTTCCTCTGTGTTGAAAGCTCATCATTTCAGTTCTTCTGTCCTGCCTCTGATTTGGACTCCTCTTGCTTCCCTCCTATGAGGAGTATTGTGATTACATTGAGCCCATGAATCTAATCCAAGATAATCTCTCCATCTCAAAATCCTTAATTTAATCACATCTGCAGAGTCCCTTTTGCCATATAAGCTAACATTCACATGTCCCAGGGATTAGAACATGGTCATATTGTGGGGGGGGGGGGGGAGTGCAGGGGGTGCTATTATTGAGCCTTCTACAAGGACAAAAATACTAATGTAGCAACTTGGCCGTTGTATCCAGGATTACCCCTGCCATCATACATTGCTGAGGTCAGTATGGGCTATGGGGTAGCATCTTGGCCAATGTCACAACCAGCTGATGCTGACAGAGCCACTGGTACCTTGTGATATGGCCAGCCCTGTCAGGGAATGTAAGTATTGTACTGGCTAAAGGCAAGATAATGGACAAAATAACTCTTTCATATCCATTCCACTGCTATAATAATGGCTAACACTTCTTAAGAATTTATTATGTACCAAGTACAATGATAATTATCCTTTAAAGTCATTTATCCAAGTAATCTATGTACATAATTACAAATATATATATATATATCACTATATATAGTGATATCACGAGATATATATATATATATATATATATATATATATATATATATACATACATATATATATATATATATGTATCACTGGAAGACTCAATGATACAATAACAGTCTTCTGATCTATTCCTTCTCACCCCCTCCGTCCCATAGAGGCAACCTCTCTCAACTCTTAGTAATTTCTACTGGCATTTATCTCCAGCTTTTAAACAACATATTTATATTGCTATTTCCTGACTTACCCATTTTAGACAGTTCCTAGCTACTAAATTCCTTTTATTGCAGGTGAGGTGTTTGCTCTCTAATATTCCATCACCTTCTTCCTACTATCTCCCCCCATCCTTCTTTTATAATTATATCACAATTTGGGGTTAAATTAATGCTCTGTGTTTATACTTTTATGACTACATAAGTATTATTCACTGCTGAGACAGGCAGTTTGCCATAATTATGTGTCATTTCTCATACATTGTTTTTCCTGGAGTTTGTAATTGCTTGATTTTTTTTTAATTTGGTGTTTTGCGTGAACCACTTTCTCTTTTCTCTACCCAAATGCTCCAACTGATCACCTAGCAATAATTTTCAAAACATTTATATCCAACTGCGTACATCGTTGTAAAAAATAAATAGTACTTTAAGACTCAATCAGACAGTTGATTCTTTTTTTCCCCACAGTCCTCCATTCTCCCATTTCAGTCTGGACCTTTCCTCTTGAGCTAAGGACAGGACTGTTTCTCCAGGACTTTGCTTTTGCCATTTTCCTGCCCTAGATACCCAAAGGCCCTTCCTCAGATGAGTGAGTTTGAGCTCAACTTTGTCTGCATCAAAAAACTCATTCCCTTATCTACCATTTTATATAGCTTCTAAGAAGTCAAGTATTCTAAAGAGTGGCTGCAGTGTTTAAGCAGGAGGTAGATGCCACATGGATGTAGTTACCATTGGCGGTTGTATCGTTTTTTTTTTTTTTAATTTTTTTTTTCAACATTTATTTATTTTTGGGACAGAGAGAGACAGAGCATGAACGGGGGAGGGGCAGAGAGAGAGGGAGACACAGAATCGGAAACAGGCTCCAGGCTCTGAGCCATCAGCCCAGAGCCTGACGCGGGGCTCGAACTCACAGACCGCGAGATCGTGACCTGGCTGAAGTCGGACGCTTAACCGACTGCGCCACCCAGGCGCCCCAACATCGTTTTTGAACTGTACACTTGCAAACACTTTCAAAACAGACAATGGTTCTCCAAGTGTTGGTATTTGCTCTTCACACCTGGAATAAACAGCATGCAAACAGAGATTTTTTTTTTCCTTAACCTCGCAGACATTTCCATGTGAGTTTGTTGCCACTTTGGGAATCCTTCTTTCCTACTGTAAGGCTTTGTTCAGAAGCAACATCTGGTGTCTGTGGGTTTTTTTTTTTTCTCCCTGATTTATTTATTTTCTCTACCTTTCCCTCGAGGTCTGGAAAGACTTCCATTGGGCATATAGACTGCCCAACCGCAGGGGTAATGTAGCTTCTATCTGAACCACACACCCTTCTGCCCACCCACCCCCACACCCTGTTCTCTCTCTCTCTCTCTCTCTCTCTCTCTCTCTCTCTCTCTCTCTCTCAAATACACACACACACACACACACACACACACACACACACACAGACTCCCTGAGCACTTGGACACAACCCTATTGAAGATAAGAGAAGGGTCTGATCAGTGTCAAAAGATGTGAGTCCTACTCACCTGTCTGGACTGGAATCATGAGGGTGAGGGGCACAGGAGGGGAGAGATGGGGAGAAATGAGGGGATTAGAAGCTACCCCACATATTCCTCAAGGCCATTTTGTACCTTCTCTTCTCCATGCTCCCAATTTCTGCTCAAGCAGAGATATATACCACGGAGAAGCCAAAAATTACCATCAGATTCTATCAACTACCTAGGTGAAACCATAGAATCCGCAAAGGGCATAAATCCTTTCAGAAGCAAAGCCCTACAGATGCAATGCCACTGAAGTGGTCCTGTAGCATAGCTCTCTCTTCTACTTTCTCCCTTGCTCTGTTTTCCCTTTTCTTCTCCCTCCATTTTTCTCTCACTCCCTCCCCTTGTTTTTCTCTAGTGCTCCTTCTTTAAAAAAAAAAAAAAAAAAGAAAGAAAAAGAAAAAAAAATGAAACAAACCAGCCACCCTCTTGTTTATCTGTTTGTGCTCTGTGCACGGAGCTCGGGGACCTCCCCAGAATAGTTTATTATGGCTTTTCTGTTTAGCTCGACTGCAGTATAGCAGAGGTAATACAATCATGTCTCAGCTCCATATGGTCTCGGAGGCTGACAAGCAGAACAACCCCTGCTTTGTTTGTGTTTTACTTACGGTATTATGTGAGCCACGTGGGGCTGCTGTGCTAGGTTCCTCCCGCAGGACAGATCAGAGAAGGAGCCAGGCTCCGTGTCGTCTCTCCCCAACCCCTTCCACTAACACACACACACACACACACACACACGCATACACACACACACGCACACACACACACACACACACACGCACATTCTGCAACAGCCCAGGGCATGGTGCAGGTGAGGGGGTGATGATCAAGCCCAGAGCTTATCAGGGAGGTGCACTGGGATGGCCAGGTTGTGGGGGCAAGAAGAGGAAGGTGAAGCAAAATTCATTGAAAGTATGCACATATTTTCCTATGTGTGTAATGCTCATACAACTCTTTGGAATATGTATCTTTGCCCCATGCTCTCTCAGAGAAAATGGAGGGCAGTATTCCCACTTGGCCTTTTTTCTATTGAGTGGTAGTCCTGGAACCAAACCTTTGTCTGAACTCCAAAGGCATTCAGTCTACTACAATGTCTCTGTCTACAACAGGTGGGTGGCTGGGGTTCTTAAGAACTCTTCTCTTCTCTTCTCAGCAAAGAGCCTATTTCTATTGGAAGTGATGCAGGGTCAGTCATCACCCTCCTCAACTTGAAACAGAACATGGTAATGTAAGGTCACAAGGGCTTAACATCATCTTCAGACACACTCCAAGCAGCCATGGGCCTCTAGCCATTGGAGCCAGTGGGGTACCATATCTCAAAAACATTTTGAAGATGGTGAGATTTCAGGGCAGCATACTTACAAGGTGGTGTTGTCATTGCTGCCGTGACAATCAGATTTTACCTAAAACTGGAGAGAGAATGACTCTGTGGGGAGGAGTTAAGAAAATATTAGAGATAGAACAATGGAAGAGCCAAGCCACAAATAATTACTGGGTATCTTCAAGGTGCTAGGTTAAAAAAAAAAGCATGTTGTGGACAGGTCCACTAGGTATACAGTTCAGAATTTTTTTTTTAACAAAAAAGAACCAATGACAGGTACTGGAGTTCCACAATTTTGGCATCTAAACCATAAGAAATAATAATGCTAGCTAATATTTTTCCATGTGCTCTATAAGCAGACTCTGTTCTGAGTGTTATTCGTTCACTATCTCATCGAAGCCTTACAATTACCCATGAAGTAGATGCTATTATTAGTAGTACCTGGCACACAGAGGTGACCAATAAATATTTGTTGAATGAATCATCATCCCTGTTTTCAAGGCGAGGAACCTAACCCACAGTGATACTTCACATTGCCCAGCTGGTGAGGGGTTGAGTGGGAGATGTGGACCCAGACGGCATAACTCTGCCACCTGCCTGCTAAGCCACAGTTCAGCACAGTCTGCATTTTTTTTAATGTTTATTTATTTTGAGAGTGAGAGTGAGCAGGGGAGGGGCAGAGAGAAGGAGAGTCACTAGCAGGCTCCAAGCTGTCAGCATGGTGCCCAGCGTGGGTCTCGAACTCACTAACCATGAGATCACGACCTGAGCTGAAATCAAGAGTCGGGCATCTAACTGACTGAGCCACCCAGGCACCCCCACCGTCTGCATTTTTAAGCATCTCATTCTACTGCCTCTCCTTGAGGCATTTACATTGAGTTTTCCACCTGATAGTAACCCCAGATCTTTCATCATATTATGTGACCCAATATCTAGTTTGAAATAAATGACCACCCTATGTGCAAAAAGTGGCAAAGGGACCCTATGTGGTCGAAGTTGCAAGGGGACCCTACTGTAGAGGAAACAGGAGAGTGGTGAGCGTTGTATCTAAGGAGAAGCCAACAGTTTTACTGGAGAAGAGTGAGAGAAGCCCAGGCTGCGGGCACCCCCAGCGAGGGACACCAAGACTGGCTCCTGTCTAGTCTGGACCTGAAGAAGGGCTTGATAGGGAATCTGTTATTGGGAGGCGGTCCCAGCCATGAGCAGTAACCATCTCCTCCTTCCGTCTTCGTCTTCAGACCTCAGGCCTCAATCACAGAGGCTGATCCCACACTCGTATTTGTACCTAGAAGCAGTCATCAGTTGTAGCCATAGTAGCTGTGGCCATGGTGGTCTTGGTTAGCATTCATGTGAGCACACTGTATATGCTAGTGACTTTACATACATTTGCTCATTTACTCTTCTCATCCCCTTCGTGGGATCAATTTTATGAACCCCAATTTGCAAAAGAGGAAATTTATATCCTAAAGGTTAATACCAAGGTTACACAAGATAGCGTCCAAGTAGGAAAAAATAATTGTTACGGGTAGCCTTGAAGAATAAAAGGCATCTTTAAAAATCATGCTTGGGGGCTTAATTGTGGGAGAAAGTAAAGGAGAGTTCCGTTCTTTCCCTTGGAAACAGTAGAGGGTTATGGGGTGGGTGCTATGTATTTGAGCATCTGTATTTTTTAGTACAAGCTAATTGAACCACCTGATTCTCCTCCACCATCTGTCTCCGAGACTGACTATCATACTCCCCACCCACCCCCCATCAGCCAGTCACTATAGCAGCCTGGAGCCCAGAATAGTCCCTAATTTCAGCAGAGCTGAGAAGAGATGGCTTTGCATTATATGCACCCACGACCCGGCGCCTCTGAAAAAGAGGGTGCCTCGCATCGTTTCCTTCTGCAAATATTTACTGCCTACTGTGTACCAGGCACATTTCTAGAAATGGAACAGACCAGTGAACAGAGCAGACTGAAAATACAAACCAAAACCAAAACAAGAAAAAGAAAAGAAAAACCTGCCTTCATGGAGATTACGTTTTGCCAAAGAGGCTCGCAGTGTTCAGAACCATCAGTCCACTCACCTTCCTCAAAGGCAAGTCAGTTCACAGGATCCCAGACATAATGACGGAGCTTCACAGTGCTAAGCTCCTCAAACGGGACCTCTTGTGACATCCTCCCAGCACCTGCCCTTCCTTGATGAGCCTTTTGTGCCAACAGGGTAAGACAAACGGGGGCGAGTGCCCAAGTCTCCCTAAGTCAAATCCCGCCCTGTCAGCAACTGTGACTCGTCCCCTCTCCAGACCCTGCACTCTAAGCCCTTGCCTCTTCATTGGTTTGCATCATAAATGTGTAATGCCAGTCTAAGAAAAGCACCCAGCCCAACCCGCTCTGCCTTGCATCCATAACAACCTTATCAAAGGGTTTTTTTCTGAGCACGGAGAACAGAGAGCCCTCCAGGTTTTGATTCATAGCAGGTGAAGGCTGGATGTGCTGAAAGCTGATTGAAATCAGCGAGGTCAACAAAATACAGCAGAGAGTGCACAATAATTGGGAGAGAAGCATCGCTTCCTTGTTTTTTTGTGTGATCCCCTGCACTTTCTAGCTCCTGCTTTTAGAGGGAAGTCTTTGTCTTACACACTTTATTGCATTGGTGTGTGCTTTATTTGTATAAACTTTGGGTTTTGCTGACCCACAATTTCCTCCCCCTTTGTCCTGTAGCCGACTAGACATTTTGGTGGTGGGGGGGGGGGGTCAAGGGGGGCTTGAAGGGAGGGGACTTGAGACTCTCTGGATTTTCATGTCTGGAGGAAACACACGCACACACACACACACACACACACACACACACACATGCTGTTCCGTTTTGTTTTAGAGCAAAGTTGACTCTCGACCCATAACCATCTGATGCTAATAGGAGTTACTGCTTATCAAGAGTGTCATTCTGACCAACTCAAAGGCAAGTAATTGTACTGTATTCAAAGTCTGCGTCTGCACATCCTCACGCACGCACACACACACACGGTCCCTTTGTAGAGGTTCTGTCTAGACTGAAAGTTCTCTGAAGGCAAGAACTTTGTCTTGTTCAGTATACCTGAATACTCAGGGCAGAGCTCAGCACATGGCCCAGGATAGATAAATGTCAGTGGAATGAATGAATTCTCAGCTGAGATTTCATGATGCTGCGAAGGGTCTCCAGGGCCTCTGCCACACAATGAGACATGAATCTGTAGGTGAGCTTTACCTGTCCCAGGAAAAGAGAAAAGTGTTACATGGCCACTGCACAGAGGAGAGGCTGAGACTAACTCAGAGCCTTGGAGAACATTGGTAGTGGATACTTAAATGGAAAGTGACATTCATCAGGCTCTCGGGTCCGGAAGTGCCTTTGTTAGCCAAGCGTCGTGTGTTCAAAGGTTGTGTTGGTTTGGAGTCTCTTCTAGACTGGCCCAGGGAATTTTACCCACTGGATTCCATCCCATCAGAAGGAACTCAATGTCCTGCTCTCCAAACGGTTGATCATTATTACCTCATCTCACTACCTGTTCCAAAAAGTTTGCTGTCTATCTTGACCCCCTCCCTGTGAAGACAAAGCATGGTGCCTCAATCCCTGGTCCCATAGCTGAACTAGGAATGTTCTGGAGACCATCTTTTAACCTGTGAGGCTCACCAGTAAACACCAGAAATATTATTCTTCTCAGGTGGAAAGCCTTTGCTGCTGGTTTACAAGAGACCCTAAGGCATATGCTGCCACCCATGTAAGGGACGTGAAGGTGTCTTCAACACAATAGAATGCTCATCTTCCCATCTGTCATTCAGAAGACACTGAGTCAGGAAGTTCAAGGCAGTAACAGCCAGATAAGCAGCCAATTCTGCCATCATCTCTCTTGGGGGGCACTGTGAAACCCTTCTAATGGATCTCTCCCTGTGACCTTTTTCAAACTGCTGTTTTGGAAAAGGTTCAAAACAGTAAATATAGAGTTGTCCTGTGCCCCAGAAATTCCGCTCTTAGGGATATGGCCAAGAAGAATGAAGACATATGTCCACACTCAAACTTGTATGTGAATGTGCCTAGCAGTGTGGTTCACAATAGTCAAAGGTTGGAAACAACTCGAATGTCTATCGGCTGACAAATGAATAACTAAAATGCAGTCTATCCATCCATAAGAACGTTCTTCAGCAGCATGGAAAGGATTCTTGAAAACATTACAGTAACGAAAGAAGCCAGTTACAAAAGGCTACGTATTATAGGACCAGGCAGAGCTCTAAAGACAAAAAGTAGATTGGTGTTGCCTAGGGCTGGGAGGAGATTGAGGGTATGTCGAGGGTAGGGTGGATGTTTGTGCCAAAGGGTACGAGGTTTCCACTGGGGTGATGAAAATGTTCTAAAATGGATTGTGGTGATGGTTGTACACTATAAATAGGTAAATTGCATGGTATGTGAATTATATCTCAATAGAACTGTTACCAAAAAAAAAAAAAAAAAAAAGAAGAAAAATAGAGGAAAAAAAGACTAAATCTGCTCATTTCCCTACCAAAGACTTCCCTGGCACGCCATCAACCAAAAATAAAACCCAAGTCCCTTGGCCTCAAAAACAGTCCCTTGACAATCCTACCCTATGTTTCAGCCTCGTCTTCCACTCCCTTTGACAAGTACCTAAACCCTGAGTCTCCGGGTCTCTCCTCTTCTGGAACACACCATGCTAATGCTGCCACGGGAGCCCCAGCCTTTGCCAGGTGTTATCGCAATGCCTTCCCCTTGCTGTCCACCTGACAAATACCGGTTTGTTCTTCAGGACGCGAGATGAACATCACCTCTTCTGTGAAGCCTTTCCCAGCTTTTCCAGGGATGGCTTCTCTCACTTCTGGGCCAGCACAGCATTCTGTTTATAGTCTGTTCTGGTGCTTATCACATTTTATTTTAATTACCTGTCTACATAGTGCCTTCCCCACTAGCCTGGACCTTGGGCACTTCAAGGACAGAATTGTTGCCTTATTTATCTTCGAACGCTTCTCTCCACCCTGCCTCCACCACACGTCACTAAACAAATGCTCACACACACGCAGAGACATGCACAGTTAGGATTATGCACAGCGACCCATTAGAAGTAGTTACCAGGGACGCCTGGTGGTTCAGTCGGTTAAGCGTCCGACTTTACCTCAGGTCATGATCTCATGGCTCATGAGTTCGAGCCCCACATCAGGTTCTGTGCGGACAGCTCAGAGCTTGGAGCCTGCTTCGGATTCTGTGTCTCCCTCTCTCTCTGCCCCTCCCCTGCTCATGCTCTGTCTCTGTCTCTCTCAAAAATAAATAAACATTAAAAGAATTTTTTTTAAGTAGTTAACAAATGTGAGAGGGAACATTCGATGTCCCCAAATGTTAAAGGCAGAGGAGGAAGGAAAACAAAGAAGACTGGCTCTGTCACAGGGAAGAATGAGCTTTGAATCTCATCTCCCCTCCATTGGAACTGAGCAACCTTGCTTAGCGACTTAACTCAGGTTTTGTCCCTCACAAAAGATACCACATAGCCAGGTGGTCTGATAATCATTTTAATAACAATAGCCGAGTGGTTACCCTGCGGTGGTCACTGGTGTTCCCTATATATGTCATTAATCCCTGCAGCAGCCCTTTGAGAGAGGCACGGCCAAGCACATTTCACAGGTGCAGGAGCTCAAGGCATTGGGAGATGGGTCTCTCTGACCCCATAGCCAGGTTCTCACCATCTCAAAAATCTGCATGTGGAAACTGGTGGTTGTTCCTGATTACTTCACTTTCTTCTAACTTTCAGAGGACCCTGGAGTAAATGGCACCCAGGGCCTCTCGAAACACACCTTCCTGGCTTGAACCGTGTTTGGTTCAGTTGCCTTTCAAAATCAGTTTCCAAAAAACGGATTTCACCTTGGGGCGGATGGACACGTGCTTCCCTGGGCTCTGCCCTGCCTGGCCTCGCTTGTTTTAGGGCTCAGTTCCAACCCGGCCTCCTTTAAGACATCATCGTAGACGGCCTTTTTCTGTATCTTTGAGGCCTTACAGGCTGGACTGCTTATTTTAACCACATACCTCTAAATGTCACCTTCCATTCACAGGCAGAATCGTCACTCTGTACCCCTCCTTCCCTCTCCTTTTCGCCCACAGATCTGTGCCGTCTTGCAATACAGATTCTGTCCCCCCCACTCAGAACTGCATCTGCTGCTGCTACCTACAGCCCTACCTGAATGCCAGGTCACATTCTTCAGAGCGCTGCTCCCTGGCCTACAGCACTAACTCTGCCCCCTGGACACTGTCTCCTTCCGCCTGGGACCTCCTCAGCAGTGCACTGCTCCTTCCCTGGTCACCTTCCCCCCTTCCCCTCTCACCTCCCTACCTGGGCCTACCTGCGGCCAGGTATAGCCCTGGACTCTCCTTGGAGTGTGGTGTTTCCTGTATTTCAAGCTCCAACCCTGACCTCTTTCCTTAGCTCCACTTGAGTGTCTCCAACTGCCTTCTGGACATTTGTATTTGGACAACCTCAGTGTCACTTAGCATTCAATCTGTCTAGACCCTGTGAGTGCTGCTTTTGTGTAATACGAGCTGTGAGTATCTTGAGAAACCGCAAATACCGCTTGCGTTTGTCCACACCTCCACATTAACCTGGTCTCAGTGTCGCATAAGCTTGTTTATGCTACTGGAGGAGTCAGCAGAGATGGGGTGTATACTTTTTTGATGAGCTCTCTGTACTATACCTACGTCGAGATCTAGGTATCCAGACTGCATTTTGTACCAGGACTCTTCCTACAAACGGTCAAGAAATCATCCTCGGGTGCCTCCTCTGTGCCTGGCAGTGTGCCAGATAGCTCTTGAGATGCAATGATGGTTGCTACGTAAAACCTATCATCAAGCAGATGACAGCATGTCCCATCTCAAAAATAGCATAGCATAAAACCAGACTCATTATCTTCCCCTGTGGCTGGCAGTCATTTCAGTCATTCACGTTTGTAGCTTCAGAATTTCTACCTGTTGCTTCTTCATGTTGCCCCAAACCTGATCAGTCCCCAACCCTGTCAGTCCCCCCTTCCTCAGCCTCCCTAGTCTCCATCTCGGCACATACATTTAGGCCCTCGTTACTTTGTGACAAGGTATCGGCCCTGAGATCTCACCTCTGCAAGCCTTCCCAAAACCTCTTCCTCCTCTAGAGGACCTCTCAGGCCCTTCCAGATGGATCCTCCTCAAACACTGGGGCTCACTCCCTGTTCAAAATGGTCATCACCTACAGCAGCTTTCACAAAACGACGGAATCCTAAAGTCCGGAAAAACCATGAAAAACCATGCGGGTCTTGGAGTCAATACTCCTACCTTGGTCTTCCTCCCTCTCTCAAGTTCATCCAGGAATGAGGAACTCACTCCATCCCTATCAGTCCACTCCATTGTTCCCCTGATTGGTACAAGATCCTTGTCACGTTG
Organism: Prionailurus viverrinus; assembly: GCF_022837055.1. Lineage (NCBI taxonomy): Eukaryota > Metazoa > Chordata > Mammalia > Carnivora > Felidae > Prionailurus > Prionailurus viverrinus. Next base: position 13,679,298 of record NC_062570.1, on the reverse strand, counting down.
ACCTGACTATCTCCTGATCTCCACCCATTAGTTCAAGCCATCCAGTTTCACTCACTACTGTTTCCTCCATCACTTGTCTCTGGTTCCCTAACAGTCCAGAGACTTTCTCTGTTCTCAAACTCAACTCCACCTGGTACCCTCCCCCACCTCCATCAACCTGAGCCTTCCCAGTCTCCTTCTTCTGGAAAAAGAGAGGAAAAGGGAAGGAGACTGATTGTAAAAGGAGCATTAGTCTCTGTAATGCCCCGAAGGAATGCCTCTCTCCTCTCCTCTCTCTGTCTCACACTCCTGTCCAATGTTTGATGTGCACACACATGTCTTCTGTATTCCTATGTGTCTCAGATCAGCTGGGTTTGGCTTTCTGTGTTCACCCTGTGCTTCCAAGGACAAAATCACACAGAAGCAATGCAATTTTTGCATTATGTTTAAATTGGTCACTCATACACCAACCGCATTGTAACAGATCCACTTTATTTTTTTTTAATGTTTATTTATTTTTGAGAGAGAGAGTACACACGCACAAGTGAGGGAGGGGCAGAGATAGAGGGGGACAGATGATCCAAATCAGGCTCTGTGCTGACAACAGAGAGTCTGATGTGGGGGTCAAACGCACGAACCATGAGATCATGATCTGAGCCAAAGTTGGCTGCTTAACCCATTGAGCCATCCAGGTGCTCCCAGATCCACTTTACATCAGGAAAGACTCTCCTAGTCATGTACTGCTACACACATTCACAGAGAGAATGCTTAAGAGCAAATTTTAAAAATAAACACACAGGTTAACACTAAAGTAATGGAAGAGTTGAGCTGGTGTTTACGTCACAGATTATTATAGGTGAATCTGCGATACTCTGGACCAGTGGGTGTTCACTGGGGGCAATTACGTCCACCCCAGGGGACATCTGGCAATATCTAGAGACATTTTTGGTCATCACGACTGTGGGGGGTGCTCTGGGCATCTAATGGTCAGGGAGATGGCTCAACATCCTACGGCACTCAGGACAGTCTCATCTCCAGAACGAACAATAATCTGGCCCAAATTAGAGGAGGTTGAGAAACCCTGATGTATAGCCCCTGGGCTACTGTTTTCCCCTCTGGCCTTCCTAGACTTACAATGCCTTGTTGGTGGGGACCAGTGATGGGGCTGGGAGGCTGCCAAGGGAAAGCCCACTCCCAGTGGACCTGGAGGTCTGGGGTTTGACCTCTCATATGTGCCCTGACCTCCTGTGCCCCAGGCAAACCCATTGAGATAATTAGGTCAGAAAAGCAGGCACTTGGCAGAATACCAGCTGCTGTGTCCTGCTGAGTCTCCCCCTCCCCCCACCCCCCTCCCGGTAGTGGAGGCAGGGGGAGGAGAGAAAACAGAGGCTCAGAGGCCCGGGAAGGGGAAGCTACAGGGTAGGGAGATGGAGGGCGGGTGAGGAGGGGGAGACATCTGGCAAGGCAGTGAGGGTTGCATTGTTATGGCCAGCCAGGAGATTCCTTACCTTCCATCAGCTAATGATAAAACGTGCCCTCCGGCTTAGCAAAGCCTTAGAGTGTGCATTTGTCACCCCATTGATTCTTACAACCAACCGGTGATGGGGGTGCGGCGGGCCATCACAACTGGCCTGTTTGTAGACGGGGACATCGAGTATCAGGGAGGCTCCAGACCCCAGAGGGAGCTCGACACTTGGAAGGCTCTCGAGAAATATTTGCAAGAGGGAGAAAGGGAGGGACAGAGGGTGACACAGAGAGAGAAAAGAAACGAGGCACTGAACGTGGAGTCGGGACACAGAAAGTCTTTGAACGTGATAGATGCTCCAGGAATGCTTCTGTGGCCTCTCATTTGCCTTTAAGAAGATGCAATCTGTGTGAGGAAAATGAGGGCATTACTTTCACATGGTGCAGCGGAAAGAACTCTAAATCAGGACCCCAGGACCCCAGGGTGTACCCCTAGCTGACGGGGCTGCCTGGCCGTGCTGGACCAGGCTGGCTCCCATGGAAAGGGGGAGGTTGGGGCTTTTCCTCTCTGGGGCTCCTTTCGATTCTGGTATCTCTTCACCTGGCTGCAGCCTGTAGCAGCTGGGCAAAGACTGAAGGTTTGTGGCTGCTGTTCTAGCTCATTCCTGCACACCGCACCCGCAACATTCCCAAGTGCTGCCTGCGGGCGCTGCCCTTTGATCTTCCCTGAGACTGAGGAACTTGGGACAAGGAACTTCCCTCCCTGGGAAGACAGGGCACGTAATCTCACAAAGAGCGTTGGATGAGGAATCAAGAGATGCGTGCTCTCCTCCAGGATGGCCCATTCCCTGGCTCTGGGTTCTTGCCCATGTGGAGCATTCCAGGGGCTACTGTTGGCGATTGGAATAACAATCCAATCGTCACCTGGACCCAGGGGGTTCCTGTGACCCAGACCCCACCCATCATTCTGACTCTATTACTCCCTGCTTTGTGCCTCACTCCAGAGACATTGGCTTGCTTTCTGTTCCTTGAACACACGAGCCATACTCTGCATCTTGAGTGCTCTTTCCCCAAATACTCACGTGGTAGCTCTTTCCCATACTTGGATCCCTGGTCAAATGTCACCTCAGAGAACCTTTCCTAACCACACTGGTGGAAGTAATCCCAGTGTGCCCGCCTCCCCATCCCTTACTTTCCAGCCTCTGATTTTGTACTTTTTCTTTATAGATTTAGGAGGGAACACTGCTGGTGTGTCCTTCCACGTGGATGATCCTTCCATTGGGCAGGATGACAGGGCCAGTCTCTCCCCAGCCTCTACTCACTTCTCTGCAAGGCGGGTGTGCCTTATCTGATTGTTTGGAGAAGTTGCCGAGACTACACGGCTCAGCTACTACCTTTTCAGGGGGGATCTGCATCATGCAGGGGGGTGGGGGGTGGGTGCTAAACGCCAGTCTTCCCTGGACTCAGTGGTAAAGGCTTTGACCCAGTGTGGGGAGGCCTGTGATTGACCATCGCTGCTGGGGCTGGGCGTGTGAGTCTGTCTAATCCCGGCGTCTAGCACCATGAAGCCCATTGTTGCTATGGTCCTGAGCCACATCCTCCAACCTCCCTTTGATGAGCCATAAAGCTGGTGTTGGGCCTCCACGTCTGACTCATACGTCTGCTCTCAGTGGTGCAGAACTCAGGCTAGGATGACTATGTCATTAATGGGCTCCACTAAAACACAACATTTACCTCTTCCTGAAATCATCATACTCATTGGTTGATTCATTTGTTTACATGGCTGCTGTCTGTCCCCCTACACACACACACACACACACACACACACACACACACACCCCTCCCTCTACCTGCCATCCCCTACAGAATGTAAACTCCTTGAAAGCAAGAATCCTACCCCCTTTGCCCATATATTCTGTGCCCGGAACAGTACTTGGTTCGAGTGAAAGTCAAAAGGTATGTGTCAAATGACGGAATTTCCAACTTGCCCGGTAGAATGGGAAGTCAGAATTGGATTCAAGTTGATTTCAAGAAATATTTAGAGCATTTCTCACAAACCTAAGATGTAGATGAGCTTCGTATCTATGAAATACGATTTCTCTCAGGTGAGGAAACTGAGGCATAGCAAGGGCAGTGATTTTCTGAGGATTTCTCGGTCACCCCCGGCCAGTAGCCAAGCCCTGGATTGCTGCTGCTTTACATCGTACCCTTCTTCTCCCCCTGCAGAGGCACACTGGGTCCCTGCCATTTCTTCATTCGGAGAACCACTGAGTGTTGATTATCCCTGTCTTGGTCTTTCTCCGGGTCTGCCAGGTCCTGCCAGGTTTCAGTTCCATACAGTTATAGGCCCTGAGGACCTTTAATGTGCAGGCTGACTCTGCTCGGCTCTGAGTGGAAGCTGGCTCCTGTGTGGGGCACGTGAGAGCTCCATTCATACCAGCAGGCACAAGTCTAACTTTTGCTGTCCTAAACCCAGTATCTGGTGGGCCTGGGTCTGCTGTGTGCTCCCCAAGCTTTAGCTCGCCCTACTGGTGATGGCCCAGGCGGCGCAATGGGCTCCTGGCCTGGTTTCCTGGTTACTCTGCACCCTTGTCCACTTGGTCAAGTTCCCATCATCTTACCCAGCCCTAGCTGGCTCTCTCTGGCCCTCTCAGGGACTGTTCCCCTCCCTATACCTGAGCCACTGCAGAAGGTTCTATGGCAAACTACAGAAACCTTCCTGAAGCAGAGCTCGGCCTCCTGACAGATTTCTAGAATCTCTACTGCCTGCAAAGTCCTGTTTGGACATCAGGGCCGGCCTGGTGCCAGTCTGAATTCACCCCTTGGGATGTGGGCCCAGGATTACCGCCTCCACCTTTTCTCAGAGGTCATCCTTTAGACCTACCCAGCCCACCTGCGAGGCTCCTCCTGACCTTCCCCTCCTGCCTGTCAGCCCCTGCACCAGACCTTCCACGGAGCCACTCCCCGTCAGGTCCTGTGCTGCCAGAGGAGCGGCCCCTCCCTCCGGGGTGGCCTTCTCCCTCTGTGCCGGCTGGCCATTCTCCAAGAAGTCCCTTTTCCTGAGCCTTCCAGCTATCTGCCTCAACTTCGTTCTCCTCCCTCAGGCCCTTCCTGTAAATTTCACATTTGAAGCAAATATTGATTTCCATACTAATGCCCCTCGCCAGGGTTGTAAGACACACACACACACACACACACACACACACACAGAAAACAAAATGCATGGTCCTGCTACCACTTCTGGAAATGAATGAGGTGAAACAGAGAAAGCACAAAAGGAAAAAAAAAAAAAGATGTGGCTTCTGGGCAAAACACAGCAGCTGCTATTGTTTTCAGAGTCTCTCCCTGACCCTGGCACTGAGTTAAGAGCTCAGGTGATGTGGTGAGTGTTAACTGGGAATGAGAGACCCAAGACGGCTGTTTTCCCATTAATAATAATAATAATAATAATAATAATAATAATAATAATAAAGGTGTTCTAACTTTTCCATCCTGTTATCAGAAATGGGAGTGAAAGACCAGGATCCACCCGGATTCTGTGGTTGCAGGACTCCCAGCCTCACCCCCGCTCCCACCCCCTCCCCCAACTCCCTTTTCCCTCGGCTAATAAGTAATCCCCGGGAAGGCTTGTGCACTTTGCTTATTGTGTTTGGCTCAGAAATACATTTTCTTTATCACCCCAAACCTCAGGCACATGCGTTCTGATATCCATTTGTATGCCTGAGCTTGGAGCCAGCTGGGTTTAATGTCATTTTCTGGGGAGATGAAGGAAGCAGAAGGTCACTGGGCACAGTGAGAACCTGCCTCCTCCGGGGGAGTAGACACCCAAGGTCCGGTCAGTCCCTGTCTGAGTCTCAGCCTCCTTCTCCCGGCTACCGTGGCTGGTCTCTGGGACGCCTAACGAGTTGCACGTCTTCATCCTGCTCCCCTCCCTCAATCCACCAAAGACCATGTTCAATCCCGTGGAATTTGCATACAGCAGGGCAGTTTATTAAGGCTTTAATGGAGCAGAATAACCGTCTCAGAAATTACCTACGTCTTGTTCTCTGCAGTAGGCTCAACATAAAGGCACGAAAGGTATTTCCTTCCCTCCTCTCCACCCCTCTTTCTATCCCTTCCACAGGCCTTTGTGTACGTGTGGTCTAAATTTCTTCCCTTGGTTAATATGGTTTACCTCTGTTTCATAGCACAAAGGCAGGTGCCATCTTTTCTGTTAAAACTCGGGGACAATCAAGTGATTAAATAGGATTTATCTTATAGGGGAGGATCTTGGTGGCTTTACGGTTCAGGGTTTGTAAAGGAGAGGGCTGGCCAAGCAGGAGGGCCTGCCTCTGACCCTGGAGTGGATGACTGGATCCTCAGGAAGGGAAAGGAAGAGAAGGAGGGGGCTTATGGTTTCCAGAGTGGCAGACACCTGAGCCCCAGGGAACACAGCACCTCTGAGGAGGGAGATGTTGGGTGGGGAGAGCTGCCTGGGTGCCTGTGAGGACTGAGCACCCTGGTCATGGCTTTGGGAGCCTCCATGAAGGCCTCCCGTGACTAAGCCAGCACAGACAGCATCAGCTCACCTGTGTCGCCTGGGCTAGGATCACAGAGGGCATGTGAGGACCAGACTGAGGGTACCTCACCTCCACCTCTTGAAACCAGAAAAGCCCAGGTGATTTTTTTTAAACCAAATATGAGGGTGCCCTAAAAACGTGGCAGACACTGGCAACCTCGGGGGTCTGTCCTGAGCATGTGTTTATATCACGCGCTCACCAACCCACTGGTAGATGGCAGGTTGTTTGCCTCCAGAGAACTTAGCAGCAGTGATTACCCTCTGTGGGCAGGGGTAAGATGGGCTTTCAACAGCTCATACGGGTTCCCAGGAGCTGCTTAAGACTGTCTGCAGCAGGAGCCAGCAGGCATGTAACTGGATCCCTTATTAGTCTGATGGGCCTCATCCGATTATTGGACCTCTCTGTACGGATTCCCTGACTCTCTGTATTCTGTTCCTTTCTCTGCTTTGCTGTTCTCTCATTTTTGGCTCACGTCTGTGTCTGTGATCCTGTTACCTTCCAGTCAAATCTTAGTGTTTTCCCTATTAATCTCTGGATTCAACCTACTTGCCTTTAGGATTGAATATATGCTTTTGGTCCTTCCTGTATTATATTTTAGCTGCTCTTGTTTTCGGCCTTTTGGAGCCTAGCCTCACGTTGGAACAGATAGCTGTGTTCAACTGTCCTCCTCTCTGAGCACATCCAACCGCACTACCTTCTTCCCAATGCAACCATTTCCTGACCTCAATCACTCTCACGGATTCCTGTAGATCTTTGACCCCTGGCTCATAAATCTTCTCCCCACCTGAATCTGTGTCGTCATCCCAAATGGCTTTAGTGTTCGAGTGGATGACTCATCCAGTAACTTAACCTCAAAGTTTTGTGATTTCCTTTTCCTTCAACAGATTTAGCCTCCATTCCATTTAAGTGACCCACCACCGGGGCAACACTCCAGAACTTGTCATCACGGAAAACTGTTCCATTGCCAAATTCAAAAAGCCCACTTTCCAAACCCAACTTCTTCTCTTTCCATCTCCTTTAGCATAGATCCTACCCTCCTCAAGACCTCCACTCTTAACATTCTTCCCGTCTTTTCCTGACCAGGGTTTCCTTTCTTTACCCCTCCAGATTCAGCCCTGGAGATATTTCTCTACTAAGACTAGCAAGTACATGGGGTTACCTATGCTAGGCCCTACTGAAAGCTCTGTATGTGTACTAACTTTCTTCATTTTTTTAAATCAGTTTATAGATAAAGAAAATGAAGTTGAGTGACTTGCCCAAGACCTCCCAGCCACAGCCACCTACATAATTTGCAGGGCCCAGTGCAAAACAAAAATGCACGGCCCCTTGTTCAAACATTGGGTGTGGGGATGGGGGAGATATCTGTAAAGGTACAAATAGATGAAGCTTTTCTCTTTAAAAGTATGTTATTACTGAGGTACCTACCTGGATGGCTCAGTCGGTTAAGCATCTGACTCTTGATATCTGCTCAGGTCATGATCTTACAGTTGGTGAGATCAAGCCCCCTGTCAGGCTCTGCGCTTACAGCGTGGAGACTGCTTGGGATTCTCTCTCTCCCTCTTTCTCTCTGTGCCCCCCTCCTCTCTCTTTTATAAATAAATAAATAAACTTTACAAAAAGATTAAAAATATTTTGTTACTTGTGACACATAATAGGAGAAATCATCCTTCTAAGTAAGGTTAAATTTTTAAATTAATTAACATAAGTTTTACAGCCAATCTTTATATTGTGCAATGCCAGTCTTTATTTTTAAAAAAATTTTTAATGTCTTTTTATTTTTGAGAGAGAGACAGAGACAGAGTGCAAGCAGGGGAGGGGCAGAGAGACAGAGAGACACAGCGTCTGAAGCAGGCTCCAGGCACTGAGCTGTCAGCACAGAGCCTGACGCGGGGTTCAGACTTACAAACTGTGAGATCATGATGTGAGCCAAAGTCAGACGCTTAACTGACTGAGCCACCCAGGCACCCCGAAGTGCCAGTCTTAAATGCAAATATAAGAGCATTTAACTCATATACAGAACTATGGTACTTCATGGCTTGGATATGCATTTGTACTTTTACTAGAGCAGTGGAAATGCAATACGCACACATCGTGTTATGCACGCTTTCTATCAGTGCTCACCCTCAGCTTAATAGTGAGTGAGGAAAGACAGAGGAAAGGGAACTCTGTGTTGCCCTATCTTTCCCCTTCCTCGGATGGCAGGATTTGCAGCAGAAGTGGTTGACTAATGCAGGAAAGTAAGGGTGTGAGAAAGGATATGATAGCCCTCCTTGGTTGGCTTTCTTAGAACGCCATTGCCCCTGTGTCCAGAGCAAGTTCTTGGTAAAGGGCAAAGGTGGCCTGGTTGGTGCCGTCAGTGCCCTACTTGCCCAGTCATATACAAGTTGCTATGAAACATGAGCATGGAAGTCGGTGGGTCCCTGATGCACGAGAGTCCAACAAGACTCAGAGTGAGTACAAATTAAGCATGCTATAAAAGCCACACAGCTTCCTGAATGCTACCTGCAAATGAGGCAAGGACTGAGGGCCAGGCACAGGTGCAGATTTCCTCTGCTCACATGCAGAGTCCGTTGTCCCATCAGATTTAACAAAACATAATTTGCAGATAAAATTATTAAGAATTTCAAGACAGTGTCAGCAGAGCTTTTAACCAGGTGTAGGACCTCTTGAGTGCAGGACCCTACCAACAGCACCTGTCATCCACCCAAGACGCCAGCCCTGCCCTGAATTCTTAAGTGGTCACATCAGGATTTGAACCCATGACTTCGATTCCAGAGTCTAGGCTGTGAATCACCTCAACTACACAATCTCTCTTGAACAGGACTGCTTTTCTTACCATATTAATTTAGCTTTGTCTTCTTCACCACTGCTTCCATGTCAACATTATTGGGAAGAATCACATAACTAGCTGATTGGAACCATCAGGCTATTTGCATTCCTTTTATCATGCTCCAGTAAGCTCCCTTTCCTGTTTCCATGGTGGCTCTTGTGAACCATTTTGCAAACCTCTTCCCGGGATTTGAGTCTCCTTATTCCAACTAAGCCACAATTTTTCTATGTCGATACGCTGCATTCTTAATAATCATGTATTTTGTCCAAATGTATCAGCATTTACTCAGCCATTCACTTAATTGCTGCATACTTGTTATTTTTAATTTTCCCTTTAACACTACAACATTGCAATGAATAACATTCATTCCTTACTCTTAAGAAATGACCTTGCCTCCAATTTTAAAGAAGAAAATTGAACATGACAGGTATGAAATTTTTCTTTCCCAAATTGATATACACCCCCATTTAAGTTTACACTCTCTGTCACTGGCTGGGCTCCCTGGGAAGTACACTCTGAGAAGGAGCTCAACATTCAGATTGTTCATTAGGGGGTGCTCTCTGGAATGATACCTGCGTGGGGAGGGGTGTGATCAAGATTGAGCACAGGGAGAAATGGGGCTGTGGTGCAGTCACGACAAGGTCTCAGCTGACCCCGGAGAGAGCTCTGGAGCAGAAATGGCCCTCAGCACTGTTTGGGTTGGAAGGATGGAGCTGGACCTTCACGGTATGTGGGAGGCCCCCCAAAACAGGCTGTAGCCTTGGATGAGGCAAGTGTTTTCAATTGAGGCCATTCTCAGAGCAGGAGGGATGCTCAGCACTGGGAAGGATAAAGCCTACAGACCTGAAGAGCAGATGTGGGCAGCTCAGCCCAGTATCAGGTCGCCTTCCCTCCCACCCCAAGGAGAGAGATGATCTTCCTCTCTTCAGGACAGACCCCCCATCAGCCCAAGGCCAGTCCAACCACACGTGCTCTTTACTCCTTCCTCTTGTATTTCCTTCACATTAGTTCTCCCCACTTTTCTTCATCTCTTCAATTTCTTCTCCAGTAACAGCTTCTTTAACTCAGCCTGAAAACATGCCCAAGTCTCCTCTAATTATTTGGCTCGGCTTCCCTCAGATCTACTGTCTTCTTACCCACAAGACTTCTCTTGTCTTCCTACCCACTAAAGTCCCCCGGAGAGCCATCCCCACACGTCTTCTCTATTCCCTGCTGTGCATTCACCACCCAGCCTGGAACCATTGGCCTCTGCCTCCTCGCCTCTCCTGAACGTCACGCGTCGAGATCTCTCGGACCAGCTCATTTTTATGCCCAGGAACCACTCCTCAGCCCATCAGCTGCCTGAATTCTGTGCTGCACGTAACCAAATTGCTACTTCTTTCTTTAAAGCACCTCTCTCACTTGGCTCTTTGTCACAGGACACTACTGACTGGTGCTGCCATAGTTTCTCCATCACCCCGTATCAGGCTCCTTCACGGACTCCAAAAAGGTCGTCATTTTCCAGAACTCTTTGTGTATCTACCTGCTCTTCCTGGTTGATTTCATCCACCGTCACTAGCGAGCCGGTGACTCCTGATTTCTTTTCCTCACTACTCACCTCTGCCTAACCTTCAGATCCATTCATTTTGTAAATATAATCTCCATCATCCAATACTTCAGATCTTCAGTTACTTTTTGAAATTGCACAAAGAACACGCGGTTTCTGCAGAAGATTAGGAAATGCAGGTATGGGAAAAGAAGACAACATGGAAAAACCTGAAATTCAAACTTCCAGAGATAATCACTACTGATATTCTGACATATACCTATCTCCATTGACTTTTTCTGTGCAAAATACTCCACTTTGGGTGTAAAGTGTATCTTTTCCAAAAATTGTGATTACACTTTACATAATGACTTGCTAATTCTCTTTGTTTAATTTTTGTTTGTAATGGGGCACCTGAGTGACTCAGTCAGTTAAGCCTCTGACTTCGGCTCAGGTCATGATCTCTCAGTTCATGAGTTCAAGTCCCGTTTCGGGCTCTGTGCTGATAGCTCAGAGCCTGGAGCCTGCTTCAGATTCTGTGTCTGCCTCTCTCTCTGTCCCTCTCCTTTTCACACTCTGTATCTCTCAAAAATAAATAAGCATTAAAAATAAAAGTAAAATCATTATAATTCTACATTATTGAATGGCTGTACAGCCTTCCACAGTACAACTGTATTACATTTTTTCAAACTTTTCTTCCAGTCTCTTCCATTAGCCTTGTTTCAACATTTTTCACTACCAGAAAGAACACAGCAATGTAGCATCCTTGTGGCTAAAGTTCTGGGAAAAACATACAAATATCTTTAAGGCTGTTCAAAGATATTATCAAGGTACCCTCAAATAAGATTGTACCAACGTATATTCCCACCAGCAGAGGGTGAGAGTATGTTTCCCCAAACCCTTGCCAAGAATAGATAAACACCATTGTTTTTAATCTCGCCTATTTTTTTCTCATCATTTCGAGAGTGTTTCTTTATTTTTCTATTTGTTTATTGTCTCCTTGCATATCTTATTTTTTGGAAAATTACATTTTTGTTGTCTTTGTACATTTTACTCTATAAAGATGTCCTCTTTGTTATTGATTTATAAGAAACACTATTTCTAAGTACCTATAGGGTGGCTACAACTAGATTTCCCCAGAGCACTTCAAGAGCAAAATTTCCAGAACCAAACTGATTATCTCCCTCATAAAAACCGGTTACCCCTGTAATCCCTCTCTCAGTTAATAGTGTCACCATCTCCCAAGTTAGCCAAGACAGAAACTTCAGGAATGAGCACATCCTCTCTTTCTCTCTGTCTCTTCAAACCCAGTTACAAAGTCTTGTCCACTTGTCCTCAAATAGCCCTCCGGTCTGTCCCATCTTCTCTATTCTCCTTGCCACTGTCTTAGCTTGGCAATGGCCACAACCTCATGTCTTCGTCTTTTATTTGAACCATTGCAAAAGCTTCCTGAGAGCAGCCAGCTCTCTCTCCTACTTCATCCCTCATACCGACACATGAATAATTGCAGATTCTGGTGCAGACCAGGAGCGAACCGCCACAATGGTGCCCGTCCCCTTCTTTCAACCCTACGGCAGACCCACACTGCTTTCCGTGCTCCGTGGTCATTCCTTCACGTTGAGTGGGAGGCCCTGCACACACTGGGGTTCCGAGTCACTTTCATACTCATCTACATTATTCTAGCCTTTGCACCTGCAGCCATTCCTACAGAGCACTGTTGCCCCCAAATGCCATGCTCTTACACAACTTTATGTCTCAGCTTTTTTGCCTAAAGCCTCCTGATCACCACTGAAGACTTAAAACAGCTTGCCCCTGAAAACCGCTAAGAAATAAGTCAAACATACAAGCTTTGGACAAACTTCAGCTAGCTGGGAACTGGGATGAAAAGCTGTCCCCTTATAGCTGGAAGCCTCGCTCAAGAAATTGCTGAAGGAGTTCTCCTTAGTACAGCATAATACCTAAAAGATACACTACCTGAGTTCAAGTCCCCGCTCTGCGTATACTGGTTCTGTGATTCATGGCAAGGTACTTAACGCTCTGTGTCTTAGTTTTCTCATCTTTGAATTGGTCATCACAGTTATGACTCCTTATAGGTTCTCATAAATTAATATATGTAAGCACTCAGGAAAGTGCCTGTCATGAATTAGAGTTAGCCATTATTCAATGTTACTTGAATAGATACTATATTTAGGGTAACTAATGTTGGTGCCATCTGGCTGTGTATGTAAGTGGTTAATTGGAAGAAATGCTATAATGTAGATGCAAGGCAAGGTCTTTGAAAAATTTAAAGCACTATGGAATTGTCTGGTGTTGCTATCTTGATTTCAAGCAAGGTTAAGTCTGTCTACTTCCCAAGAAGTGAATATTGTGATCTAACTCTTAAGATTATTAAAAGAATCAAGGAAGATTTTTTTTTTTAATTATTTATACCCATCTCATTCCAAAATGGTTTTTGAGCAGTTGAATTCAAGCCTAAAATGGATACAAAAGTAAGAGCACGGAAGAGTGAGACATCCTGGGGCCACCTGGGTAGCTCAATTGGTTGAACGTCTGCCTCTTGGTTTCGGCTCAGGTTGTGATCTCAGTTTGTGAGTTCGAGCCCCATGTTGGGCTATGTGCTGACAGCACTCAGAGCCTGCTTGGGATTTTGTCTCCCTCTCTCTTCCCCTCCCCGACTCGTGTTCTCTCCCCTACCCTCAAAAATCAATAAATAAACATTGAAAAAAAAGGAAGAGTCATCCTGGGGTGTAAATCCAGATCCTCCACTTATTAATACAGTGACTCTTACAAGACCTAAAGATACTTGTCAGGCACTGGGCATTCAGAAATGATCATTACCGTCATTTGGTTGAAAGACGACCACATCAAGTTATTCTTGGCAGGAGGAATAAAGCAGATATTCAGAGGAAGGAATTGAATGTTGAGTGATACTGAGTTCATTCAGAACAAACAGAGGCCAATGGCCACACTTCCCAGGTAGCCAGACCTCAGCTGAGACTCAACCTGAATTTCCAGGCCCAAGTCATTTCAGATGCTGCTCTTTCGGCCTTATTTCATTCAGCCTTCTATCATAGTTAATTATTTTTATGTCTGTGTCCCACATTAAACCGTATCTTCCTTGATGTCAGGGACCTCATCTTTGTAAATGCGGTACCTGCACAGTCGTTGGACAGTCTGAACCACCCATACGTGCTTGCTGATGAATGCAAGGAAAAAAAAACAAAAACAAAAACAAACATCTGCCCGGTGAACTTTTAGACACACGTTAAGACCCAGTTCTCACTAAATAAACTGAATTGAGACAAGAATAGAGTATTCTTTCAGAGAGAAGGTACAGAATCCTGATCGCGGAGAAATATTTTCCAGAATCATGGAGATTTAGAAAAGCTGTCAAACCGGACTCCTGAGACCTCAGACAACAGCGGAGACCAGCCACGCTGTGGTTACACAAGGGGCTGACTCTGCCATCCAGGGGAGCTTGGTGGTGCTGACCAAGGTCCCTGCCGCTGTCCCCCAGCCCAGCCCCAGCATTGCGCATTAGTTTGGCGGTTCACTCTTCCTGATAATAGTCACAATCTCAAACCCACTGGCTGAGTCTCGGCTTCCTAGAGTTTCCAAGAGGTTTTTGTTGCTGTGTTCTGACTTCAGCATATTCCCCTTCCTTCGTTTTTATACCAAACCTGTTAGCCTAACAGTTGACCTTACGGGAGCTGGTGAGTTCTCAGAGGCACAGTTGCCGATGAAAAATACAAAACACAGCATCTGAAGGTTTCAAAAGGCTTGCACCTCCAGGAATGATAAGGGCCCCTTTGCTCATTCCACAACAGCATTCCTCACTGCCTGTGGGGCTCTTGACCCACTGTTAGTCTGGACTTGGGAGGGGTTAACCCTCCTCTCTAGGATTAGGTCTAGATCTAGAATGTAAGGGTCTTCTCAGGGGTTCCCAGTGGTTTCTACAAGTTGCATCTGACCAGGAGTCTTGGTGAAGTTGAGACTGGGTGTTGGCATGTGTGTGCAGGAAACAGCCAGCGAATGGCTGCTGGCCTGGGCAGGGCAGAACGGCGTCCAAACCCACGCATCTGTGTGTGTCTTCCTTCCCCTTTTCTTCTTTGTTCCCTTTCTCCAAGTGACTGTTTTCTTTCCGGGACCTGGGGAGTCAGAGAAACCCGGCAAATTGTTGTTTCCTTCTGTATTGTAGCAACCTGTGCTCAGATTAGCCCTGCTGGTTCTAATTGGACACATTTGCAATTCCTGAAGCTGTCCGGTCCTTGCAATGCCAGCCCCGGATCACATCTCTGTGGGCTGCTGGTCTTGTCCCTTTGGAGCGTGTCAGGGCTGGGCGGGGGCAGGGAGCGGCCACAGAGGGTGAGCAGGAGGAGGGAGTCACACACAGGAGGGGCCTTTGTCTCCAGGGCTCTGCGCTAAAGCAAGCACAACCCGAAATCCAAGAAGAGATGGAAGAGGGTGGGAGGCTGTACTGGGTCCCAGTGTGAAGAAAACAGCCTGCTCGAAGTTATCAGAGTCTCAGAATACAATGTAATTTCTTCTCGGGCAGTGTTCTGATAGCCTGACCAGCAGGAAGGCTGGAAGCCCAGCAAACCCCGTGGACGGAGAAGGCACAATGAGCTTGATATTGCGGGTCCAGGCCTGAGGCTCAGGTTTCTTCTGGCTCCCGTTTGGGGCACAGACAGTGCCCGGCGCCTTTGCTCTGGACTTGGACCCAACCTCCAGCCAGCCTTTTCCAACAACAGTCCTACCTGTCACCCCTGCCTTGCTCTTAAGTCCCAGCGGCACTTGGTCTCTTTCGTCAAGACCATAGAGAGTCCACAAGTCACAGAGGTGACTCGAGCACCAGAAGTGAAATGAAAATTTCTGCCAAGAATTCCGAAATACACAGGGGCCGGAGAGCACAGGAAGTATCCAGACAATTCCCTGGTCGGTGAGTGAGCCTCCACTCAAACCCCCCAGGATGTGCGCCACCCCCCTTTAAAGTCTTCACAGAAAGTTCCATCCACGTCCCTCCACACCCCCTTCTGATACCTCTCAACCCCCACATAACCTTCCCACTTCAACCTGAGCCCCTTTCTTGCCTTTCTGGCCCCAGAGGGCAAGAGCTGCCACTCTTGAGTGAGATCTTCCCTGCCCATACACCTGCCTCTTTCAGCAGGGCCCAGAAATCTGGAGAATTCAGAAGAAATGAGACTCACGTGGGTGGGGCAGCAATGTCTTATGTTCTGAGAAACAGATGAGGGTGACTCAGGTAATCCAGGCACACACAAGGTGTCATTTCAGTTATGTGGGTCATTGTGGCCAGGAGGCCCTGGCCACAGAAAGTGCCCTTTCCTTCCCTGCCAAGTCATGAGGGAGAAAACGTTGCTGGTGGAGTCTCTAGGTTTCTCAGGGTGGACAGCAGGGAAGGACTGGCTCGAGCCCCCTGGAGGCCTGAGGCTTTGCAGAGGGGCCAGCATAGGCCTATGACTCCTCCTGTACCTCAGCAGGAAGACAGGTACGGAACTCTTTCTAGGGGTAGTGGGAGGGAGTGATGTCATTATTCCTTGTCTTTGTCCCCTGCAAGCTCTTGGTGGGGAAATGGCCCCAATGTGGGGTGAAGGACTGTGGGGCTGAGCTGACAAGGAACTACGGGTTGGCTGTGGGCAGCCCACAATTTTTCTTAATTAGCTGTGGCATCTTGCCCATCATCGAAATAAATAACAGGTGTCCCCTAAGGACACCACATGAGAGGCGCCATTTATCGCCGTTCTGAAAGGAAACTGACAACATGACGGGTGACATAGCAGAAATAATGAAGAAAAATGGCAGCAGGCAAGGAGAGGCCCCATCGGAGGAACCTCGCCATCCGTCCCCAGAGGGAAGCCCCTGCCCGGCACTCCCTTTGGGAGAGCAGTGCCTCCCAGGGTAGGCCTCTCCTCCTGGAAAGATTTACATCTTCCATTAGCACGAGGCAGGTGCCATGCGGTAGCATTTCAGGGTCACCTGCCCTCCCTCCTGCCCCATTTCAGGGTCACTGCCAATGTGGGTCAGAGCCCGTGACATGCCACTTGGAGAGTTTCATTATTTTAGAGATTTCAAGTTCAGGCAACTCTAATTTGTCTGTGTGGATTATCTCTGCCAAATGTTCGATTGTAGGCCACCGGTGCACCACCTGACGTCCTCCTGGCCATGCTCCTTGTCTAATAGTTGGTTGCTAGATCCAATCCAAAGGCACAGAGGGTCCCTCTCCTGTCGAAGGATTATCTCCCCACCTGTGCTCAGCAGTCTGTGTCCTGCTGCCTCATCAGGAATTTCTCTCCATCCCTTTCCCCCTCTCTAACCATTACCTTTAACATTATATTTGACTGCCTCGGTCCACTCCCCTCAAGAGTCAAAACTACTCAAGCCTCTTCCATTAAAAAGAAAATCAAGCCAGCCCGCCCTGCAGTCTGCGTTCCTCTTTGGCTACCATGGTCACACCTCCTGCCTTCTGGGTCAGCTTTTCCAAAGCATCCTCACTTCTTACCCCTCATTCACTCCACAGCCCACTTCAGTTGGCTTTTGCCCCAAGATCCCTGAAACCGCTCTTTCAAGAATCGCCAGGGCCGTCCCATGACTAAACCCCATAGTCACTTTTCGGCCATACCTTACTGACCATTCCTCTTTCTTAGAATTCTCTTCCGTCTTGGCTTTGGGGAAGCCCCTCTTCTCAAATTCTATTTCTGTGTTCCCAGCTACTTCTCAAATCCCACGGCAGCTCCTTTCCTGCTGCCTAGCCCATGAACACCAGGCATCTTCAGACCTCGGGCCTCAGCTCCCATCCACTCTCATCCTTCGTGATCTTCCCGGCAGACACGTGGATGCAGTGATCTCACGTGTCTTGCTGATTCCAGGTCTGAGTCTGCAGTCCAGACTTCTCCCTTGAATTCTCCCTTCTTACTTCAGGTGTCTACTAGAAACCTGTCTGTGAATGTTCTCTAAGCACCTCACTTCCAGTGCGTCAAGAACTGAATCGCCCTCTCTTTCTTTCCCGCTCGCGTGTGTGCACACACATGCATACTCGGCCAGACCTCCTGCCCAGGAAAGGCACCATAACCTATCCTATAAGGGAATGGTGGGGCTCCTAGCCACTCAGCTTTTACACTGCTTCAGGGAGTTGCCGGTGCTCTGAGAGCAGCTGGCTGGTCCTTGCTGGCTGGGACCTTGGGGAGGACCCAAAGAGTCTAGTGTGCATATATATGTCTGTTCACACAAAACCAGGCCAAAGCAGATGAATTTCTGAGGGATTCTAGAGACCAGAGATTGAGTGAGGCCAAAGGGAAGGGATAAAGCACGCACATCTATAGGGAGCAAGGTTCTTGCATTGAGCAGAGGAATGTGGAGGGGTGGAACCAGACGCAGGAAAGAAGGCAAATAAGATTCCATCCTAGAGATTCCATCCTTGTTGAATTTTCAAGGCAGTAGTCCCAACTGCAAGGGATTTAAAGGTCGTGCCAGACAGGCAGCCCAGAAAATGACAGATTGAGAAAAAATTCCAGAGCAGCGCCTCGGAGCAGAAGTGTTGGCCTGTGGACAAGTAGTAGAAGCACAGGAAATGCTCTGATTCGCCAGCTTCTGGGTACCCTGGGGGTCATCCAGGCACAATCCTGGACCTAAGAGAGCATGATTTAGTTCCCGTCTCTTGGATGCAAGGTCCTGCCTCCGTGAAGACCACCTTAGAAACTGAGAAGGCTCGTGTTTCCCTGAAGATCCCTTTGAAAGATGGAGGGATGGAAGAACACTAAGGCCGGATAACAAGTTAGGGAGACTGCCAGCCTGCATTCTATACAATGCCTCATTTGTATGCATTTCGCACTGTGGCATCTGGGGGTCACTTGTCTGTGACTGGGTGCAATTTGGTTTGGTGTTGCATGTTTGAGGGATGAGTAGACCAGGGTGGCTGAGGGGGCTTTCTATGGAGCGGCAACAGTAGGGTGTTGTCCTGCCAGGGTTTCGGCCTCGAGCTCACTGATGGGCCAGAAGGGGCTTTCTAGCGTTTCAATTGAGCCCTGTTGAAGACAACAGCCGGAAAAAATAGCCTTGGTGATGTAATACATGTGCGAGCAGAATGCCTGCTAAGTATAGACACAGCATGGACCTTTGTGTGTTGATTGAGAATGTCTTTTGTTTGGGGATGAGGCTACACTCTAGCCCCCAAGCCTGCCTTCTGATGGTAACACGAGTGGGAGTCCAGAGAAGCCTGGGATGGGACAAATAAGGAATAAGGAAGGAAGGAGAGAAGTAATAGTTTTCTTTCCTTTACATTTACTAGGTTGTTACTGGGTATCAGGTTACTGGTAGGTGCCAGAGGAAGAGTCCTGCCCTCACAGAATTCAAAGGTTTGAGGAAACGCATATGGAAATAAAACATTCTAGTATTACAATACCGCATAGCAAATACAATAGTAGGAGTAATGATGATACCTGATGTGGACCGAGTGCTTATTCCGTACCGTTATATTGGTGCGAAACGCTCTAAATGCATTATATTGTTTAATCCTCCTATCAGGCCTATGAGGAAGATACTACTATTATTTCCAGGTTACAGATAAGGAAGCTGGGGCTTCCAAAGGTCAAGGTCAGGTAACTCATCTGAGATCACTTAGCTACAAGTTGAAGAGCTGAAATTCACATCTGTGGTATGTGAGCCTAGAGCCCATTCGGTAACCCCTCCACCTGCTGCTGCTTCCCCAGGTAAAGGCAGAAGCAAGCCAGGACAGAATGACCAAGTCTTCCCAGAAAGCTCAGGGATGGCTACAAGGAGGTGATGATCGGAGTGGCATCTCGATAAATTAGTAGGCCTTCAGGAGGTGTGGGAGGAGACAAGGACATTCCAGGACGAGAGAGGAGCATGTACAAAGGTAAAGTCCACTTGGAGAACTGCTAAGTATTTAACCCCAACACACACATCCGCATCCACACGCGCACACACAGCCACATATGTGTGCACATTCACCTGTGCGTGTGCACGTACACACATGTGCACATATCCTCCCACATTCTTACACACACCTGTACACTTGCTCTCACACATACATATGCACAGAGCCAGACGTGTGTGCACACACACACACGTGTGCACACACGCTTTCCCTGGTCTGGGAGACATCAGCCTGAAGGATAGATTCATTCCCATTCTTCTCTCCTTCCCAGGCTTCGGCTTCAATGGTCCAATCATAGGAATAATTACCATTCATTGAGTGCCTCTATGCTCCAGGAACTATGCTCCGTGTTCTCTGTGCACTATGTTAAAGCTCACAAAGAATGAACAAGGCGGGTATTGTGATCCAGATGTGGTAACAGGGCCTCAGATCGGCTAAAGATCTCCCCTGGGGGCCACATGGGAGAGGAAGCTTTTAAAAGCAAGTCTCTCTGTTTCCAGAGCCTGAGCTATTCAAGCTACCAAACTGCCTCTCCAAATATAAAAGCCCCCGAGGCAGACTTTGCCCCAGAAGGGATGGTCAAGCACATGCCTGGAGAGCATTGGGCTAGAGCTGACATCCAAAGGGATGGACCCCACCTTTTTCCTCCAAGCCATGGCGCCCGTCAACCATTGCCAGGATGTGGCAGAGTCACGAGAAAAATGTGTGGTGTTACATATCACAGTGGTGGTACATAGCTTCGTCACGCAAGTTTGGAGTTCAAACTGATCTTGAAGAGAGAACAGAGCTGTTGGCCAAGGGTTAGTGGATTGGTATCCAGAGACTCAGACAATCAGAAACAGGCTGGCTTCCAGGCCCATGCTCTTCCCACTGGCCCTCCTGCCTCCCTGTACTTAGAGCGCTGTTTAGAAATCTTCACCATGGGTACTTTTTATTAATTAACTTGCATGAGCAAATACGTAAGGTTTGAATAATTTGCACGTACGAATTTGTTTTGTTTCTCCGCACATGCTCTAGTTCCCAGGAATGCACAATGCTGAGTGAGGGCATGGTGAGATCCCACCTTAACAGATGGCCTCGTTGTAGCCCAGAGAGATTAGCTGAAGCGAGAAGCTTAGAATAACATCTTGAAGACCAGATTCTAGATCTCCTTTGTCCCAGATCTGGCCCTGCCACGTTGGTGCACTTTTTTCTCTTCGTGTTATTTCCTCAAAAGATCAGCCCCCCTTCCTGCCCTGACTTTGCAGGCCTCGCATCAGGTCTATCTCCTTTCTGAGTAGCTTTTTTCCTCCTTACCCTATCCCTTCCTTGATTCTCCCACTCAGTCCTGAGCTGATTTATAGGCCAGAGTCGTCCCCTGGGCTGGGCAGAAAAGCAGCAAGGAGACAGATTGATGATCCCTTCAGCATCGCCCAGGAAAATGCCAGCACAGGAGCGAGGCTGTGGCCCAGCAGGAGCTGGGAGCCCCGCATCCGTGTCCTGTGTGTGACCACACAGAGCAGGAGCACACTCGGCTCATGCCAAGACCTGGTGTTGGGGGACAGGCCGAAAAGCCCTGGGACGGCTCTTCCCACTTACTGCAAGTGCCCCATTCCTTTCATTATGAAGGTAGAACAGAGGACCTGGGGAGGGGCAAGGTGAGGACGGGAAACGGGAGAGTACAAAGAGAGTCGCTAGAGAATGTGGACTCCCCAAGTTGACGCGGATTGTGGTTTCCAACAACACAAACCCCCTTGCTGCATGGCTCCCCCATCCGAAGGAGAGGCACAGCACGCCGTAAATCCACACCACAGTCGTACACATCTTTCTGCACACACTCACACACACTTTTCCACACGCGTATCTCCACGCGGAGCCATGGATTTCTGGCACTGCACCCTCCTTGACCTTCCGCAGGGCCCTCCTGTGTTGACAGGTACCGTGGGTAGAAAAGAAGAAAGCCAATGAAACCTCTGCAGCCCCAGGTCCCCAGCACGCAGTCCCAGCTCCCTCAAAAGCCCTGATGGGCTCCGATGGCTCCCCTCCTTCCTCCTTTTCTAATTATGACAGGCCCCAGGGGGCCAGAGCAAAGAGAGGGAAAGCCGAGCAGGACTGCAAGTGGGAAAGGAGGACACAGGAGGGAGGGAGGAGAGAGGGAAGCCGTGGAAACAGACATTTTGTTCTGGGGAGAAACAGGCACGTGGCCAGACGCAGAGAGTGGTCATACTTCACCTTTCTTGCACCCCCCGGGGAGGTGAGCCCACGGCGAGCCCATGGCCGTGCTCACCGCAGGACTGGTGAAATGCGAAAGGGGGGAACCCTCAGGTCTGGGTTTCGACAGTGGACTGATTTGCCTTGGAAACACGGTCAGGTTTAATGTCATCTGTTCCGTGAAGATGGGAGACACGAAGGTTCTTCATCGTTACTTACAGGACAGGAGCCTAGGATGCTCCGAGCCCAAAGCGCACTTCACAGCTATGCCTTCTGGGAGCGGGGCTGGCCCTCTCTTCTCTTCTGGGGGTTGGCGTATATGAATGACAGCCTGTTACAAGTGAACAAACAGAGATATGCAAAATAATCCCCCACCATTTATTAAATGAATTCGCAGTCGTTTGATCTAATTGAACAAATTTTTACTAAGAGTTATACTCTCTGCCACGTGCCTTGCCGAGCGCTGGGAGTGAAGGTCTGGATGGGCCCAATCTGACCTGACGGGGTTCACAGTCTAGTAGAGGAGGCTACGTGGAGGGAGGGCTATTTCATGCACCGTCCCGTGAGGCCAAGGACCAGGGGGAGGAGAAAGCCTGCTCACTCGTCAGCTGAAAAGAGAAAGTCAGTCCTGGGGGGGAGGAATTCTCCGTCACATCTCCTTCTGTCTTTCTCCACAGCTTTCTGTCGGTCAGGTTCCCAGGGCCCCTTCTCTTCCCCGAGACTCAGAATTAAGTGGACATGTCAGGTCTTCTCCAGACCGTAGAATTTCTTCTCTTCTCAGGTCTGTTTTGTTGTGGTCATGAAGACTGCCCAGCCAAAGATTCTGAAATAGCAACTATTCCAATTATGTAAAATGTGATTAAAGGAAGTGTCACGGCCCTTCACGGGCGCCTTTCACTTAGTTCTTGCCTTGCAACCCTTGCTTGGGCTGACAAGCATAACAGATCTACTTGATACATCTCGCGCTAAAGTAAAATGTCTAGTCAAAAGTGCTTAGAATCCCTCAAGGCTGGAGTTGGCTAATGATGTCATTACTCCACAGGGCCTGGCGTTATTTTTAGGATGGCCATTTCCTCCCACATTAAGGCTCATTAGGACTTTTTTTTCCTTCGCTGTAGTACTCTACCCACACAATAGAGGTCACACACAGAGAGGAGGCCTGGTCTGAGCCTGAGGCAGGTCGCTTACCCTTTCGGGACAGCTGAGTTCCAAGTAAAGCCTCTCGAAGCTGAAGGAAGCTTTTCCTCAAGTGTAGGAAACCCGACCAAGGTCAATGGCTGTCTGGGCTGGGCGAGCATTCGTGTAGCCTGCTTGCCAATTCTAAAACAGCCGCATCTGTGCCATCCACACTCCCTTCACCCCTCTTCCCTTCATACCTCTCAGCCACTAGCCGACTTAAGACACTTCCAGCCTGGCTCAAATACCCTTGCAAATACTCCATCATCTGTAAGACAAATTCTCCGGACTCCAGGGTAAGGCCACCTCTACCATGCAAGGAAAACATTCATTCACGTGGGCTCTGCAATCTGCTGGTCTTAGGTTCAGATTCTAGAGTTGTCATTTCCGGGCTGTGTGACCTGGGGCAAGTTTCTTAGTATCTCTGAGCCTTACTCTCCTCATCGCTAAAAGGAAGATAATGAAACCAACTGCGCAGGACTGTCATTAGAGAACAAAATAAGAAAATATGCATAAGGCACTTGGAGTCCCTGGCACAAGAAAAACACTTATTAAATGCAACTGTTGTTATTACTTATCATCTCCTCTAGTATTATTATAAATCAGCAATCTGCAGTTTTGAAATCCAAAAAGCTCTGACTACTGAAAGATTTTTCATAACTCGCTTGGCAGTAAAACCTGACCCGGACTGCCCTGGGTTTCTTTGTAGACCTCATTTATCCCACTTAGGATGAGTATTTGCTGCACAAATCTGAATGGTTTTTCCTTACCAGTGACTGCCCCAGAGTCTGCTGGGGGTGTTACATAACATATTGTCACTGTACCCTATTGCTTTTCTAAAAACCTAAAAAATTCTGAATTTGGAAATGTATCTGGCCCCAAGGGGTTTTGATAAGGGATGGTGGCCAGTGGTCTTTTTTCAAGCCAGATAAATCTCACACGCAGGACCCAAGCCACCACTATCCCCCTCTAACTAGAAAAATATAGAAAGGCTTATTTCTTTACCTACAGCAAGGCAGTCAGGCATCCCCCTGACAAATCACAGGGAGCCCCAGGGAGGAAAATCTGCCCTCCTTGCCACTCACAGATCAAATGTGTCACTCACCTCGACTGTCGATCCTTGGCACATCTGGACAGAGAGGGCTAGCCACATTGCTCTGAAACTATTTATCCCATATAAGTAGCCCTCGTGTTTACTGAACACCTACTGTGTGCCGCGCTCTTTACACCCTGGAAACCTCACAATAAGAACACAGAAGGTATTATCACCCCCACTTTACCACTTGTAAATGGGGCACATGGGGATGTAGAGATGGTGGGAATGCAGACAAATTCCAATCCAATTTCAAAACCACTATTTTTTCTCTATAGCATTGCTCACTGACTCTCACAGAACATAGGAAAGGAGAGAAATTGTATTTTAAATTTAGTTCCATTACTAGTATATTTTAAGTGTGTAGCGTTATTTTAAGCCCCAGGCTCTAGGGGCACCTGTGTGGCTCAGTCAGTTAAGCATCCGACTTCAGCTCAGGTCATGATCTTTGTGAGTTTGAGCTCTGCGTCGGGCTCTGTGCTGACAGCTCAGAGCCTGGAGCCTTCTTCAGATTCCGTGTCGCCCTCTCTCTCTGCCCCGCCCCTACTCTCTCTCTCTCTCTCTCAACAATAAATAAACATTCAAAAAAAAAAAAGATTTTTTTTTAAGACCCAAGCTCTAAATAGGGGGGTTAATTTGCAAGTTTGAGAAATAGTGAGTTTTTCTAATGCTAAGTGATGTCTAAAGACCAGTGTTCTCAGAAAATGACATTGACCTCTATTACGCAACCTTTTCCTTTAATCTGTCTCCAGTCTCCTGCAACTCTACTTGGGCAAGGGGAGGTTAGGAATGTGGTGGTAGTGGAGGAGGTTATGTTTTGGGGAGGGGGGGAGTGTTTTGCAGTTCTGTTCCTTGTTTGATCGGATGAGATCATTTGAGCATGAAGGCCAAGAAGGGAGATGTGATAACCTTGGCCGTGAACCCATTGGTAAGCGTTCAGAGTTACACTCCTCCATCACACAGCATGCTAAACAAGGCACAAGGCTCTATCCATGACAACCCGTCCTCCCTGGAGCCAAAAGTAAAAATCAAAGGCAGCAAAAAAGATTAAAAAGCAAGTGTCCAAAACCAGCGAGAACTCCTCACCCTCCCTCGTGACACCAGAGGAGACAAAGACCACAAAGTGAAGGTGTCATGCAGCCCGCAGATTAATCTACACTATGCAGAAGTGGTCAGAGCCCTCCTTTCCCCCATAATAGGATGCCCAGGAAGCCTTGCAGTGAATGCTTCTGTCAACAAGATAGCGAGAACTCAGGCGGGCCGGGTGCATTGTTTCTCGGCTACCTAGGGCTTTGGATTATGAAAAGGTGTCTGAAAGAGACTTTGTTATCTCATTGTGCTTCTGCAAGTGACCACTCAGTTCTGTGAGCCACACCGCTCCTCCTAGAATTCCTGACTTTTGATTTAAGGATGCGATTGTTCCTTAGGCTGACAAGAGTAGGCTGGAAGCCCAAGGGTAGCCGCCAGGCCTGTGGGCACCTGCAAAATGGAGGTGCGGCTGGGGCTTCCGACAGGCCCCGGTGACTTCCAGGCAGCCTGCCAGGTGGCCTGGCTGTCAGTGATCCATGAGGTCACCAAGGTATGAATCAACGTTGGCGGCATCCGTGGTTGCATCCGTAATATAGATGGTTCATGTAGCATGTCACAGGCCAATGAGAAAGTGACTTGTCTTGAAGGTTTTTTTTTTTTTTAAATCCCAGTAGCAGAGAAAGCAATCATCCAAGAAATGGAGAGTGTGAAACAGAGAGCCCTATCCAGGTGGGATACTCCTGTGGCTCTGACATGTGGCCTTGGAAGTGGCATAAATTCGGGCCACTGTGCCCCAAATTGTTAAAAACAAAACAAACCCCAACAAAAAAACGCCGATCCCCTTTCTTCTCCACCACAGAGAGCTAAGGCCATTCCCCTGTTCGACCTTCTCACAAGCTCCTCAAAGGCTCACGAAAGATCTTGTCTAAGAACCACAGTTTACAGATGGGGTTGCAGAGGAAAGTGACTTTTCCAAGGGCACAGAGCACACTATGACGAAGCAAGAGGGAAGGCATCTCTCCTGATTCCCGGGCTAGCACTCAGAAACACTCAGGAACAAAGACCTTCAGGCTTTCTAACCACAAAAAAAGAAGTACATGAGCAAGAGGATGGTGTCGCTTGAGAAAAAAACCTGCTGTAGAATGTACATGACAACAAATGATGACGAGCGACGAGTATACGGATAGCTTGACATTAACAAAACCAAGTGTTGCCGTGTGAGTAAGTGTGATGTTAACAGACAATTCTCCGTAATATATTTTTCATGAGCAAATGAGAGGACATGAAATATATATTACAGAAGATGGTATTAACATCATGTTTATTTACTCTGCAGCAATCTGATATTCTTTGATATTTATATGTTTTCTAGGCCTGAAGTTGGTAAAATTCTGTGAGCCTTGATGTGGGCTCCAAACTTTTCACAAATGCTGTTGGGTGTCTGTCCCCACACCCTTTGCTCCCCCACCTCACCCCATCACACACACACCCATTGAAGGTTGTTGAAGATATACACACATATGTGTATTTTTAACAAACTAGTGACTGTTAAAGAACTCCTTGCCCCCCATCATGTGCCAACATCTAAGTCGCCATTTTGATCTGGCATCCTTCCCAAAGGACTGCCTTTCCCCGCCCGCCATGACATCATTCATACATGCTAGTCACTCAGTGGCTTTTAAAGCCTGCACCCGGCACTGCTCCGTGTGGAACACCAGCGCAGAAACTATCAGGGGTCCCACGTACCTCTCAACTCGGGTGGAAGGAGAGGCCAGCTTCCATTCCTGAGGCGAAGCCCTATGGACCCCCTCTGAGGCCTTCGGCAGACATGGTGGCCACTCCCTCCTAAGGCATGCCCTCCGCGTCTGGCACCAAGGAAGGCGAAGTCAGACTGACAACAACACTAACAAAGATTAATTCCTGTGTCTGATGAGAGTTAATTTCTCTGATTAGAGGACTCTCAAAGATGTGCAGTGACTAAATCCTGACTGGAAATATTCAAATGGCAGAACGACAGGGCAAAGAGCCCCAGTCACATGCCAGCGGCTCACAGACCTTCCTAAGACCCGGCGCGGGAAGAGTCAAACAAACACCCGGGATAAACATACAAGGGCAGGCGGCTCTGGCCAATGAGATATTTGTCTATTTACCTCTGTCATTCCACCTATGTATGTATTATTTATTTCCCTTCCCAGGGCCATCTTGGAAGGTCTTGCCTGAAACCACATGCATTCAGAAAGAGGTGAGAGGTGTGGTGGGCAGACCCATCCAGAGAAACACTGTCTGGTCGGGTAGAAGCTGGTGGCTAACAGGGAAGCTGCATGGGGCCACCCACCCGATTCCCCAGGAACTGACTTTGGACTGTGGAGGAGGAAGATGTTGATGGACAACGAGCTTAGCAGGCAGCCTGATTTTGGATTTGAATTCTGGCTCCGTCATTTACATCTGTGTGAATCTGGACAAGGCACGGAACTTCTGAGAGGCTCAGCGACCTCACCCAGAAGCAAGATCACCCTGTCAATGTTAGTTCCTTGGCACACACAACCTGTAAAAGAGCCTGGCAACGAGGGCCACCTCCTGTCCCCATGCCACTTCCCACCTTTGAGGCTTAACAAGAGAAAGGTCCTCTGGCTTCACTCCAGGGTGACATGGAGGCTGTGGGGTCTGCTACTTACAGAGAAGTTTGGTGACTCCTGGCTGAGAGAGAAATAGAGTTTAGGAACTGGCAGGTGGAGGACATGGGAAAGAGCCACTTTTCCTTATCTTTCACACTGTCTCTTCTCTTCCCCCTTCCCCCACCTGTCATTCATCCAGCTCATAAACATACTGAGAGTTCACCGAGGGCCAATGCCATGCCTGAAGCTGTCCACAATGTGACGCTCCAAGTCCCTTTAGCAGAAGACACCCCCCCCCCCCAACACACACACAAAGACATTTAGCAATTCCTAAGGGTTTATTGAGAGTCTGTTTTGTGCCAGGCACCATACTGGGCCCCCGAGATAGTGAGAAACTTCTCTACTCTAAGTAGCTCACAGCCTATTGATGGAAAAGGAGCTTGCCTTTGGTCTGAAGGCAGTTCATTCATTAGGGTTTGGGATATGAGTGTCCAAAGCTCCCCTCCTGAACTGGGCTAGTACAGATGTAAAGCTGCAGTCAGCACACTGCTAATGGGGCTTTGAAAGTCTCTGCTTTATTAGGGCATCCAGGAAAGCCGATTTCAGCTGCAAATGCCTTCATTGCCTCCCCAGCAGAAATGGCTAATACCTGCTTTCTGGGACGCGCTCATCAAAAGGAGACTCTCAAAGCCCCATTAGCAGTGTGCTGACGCTGGCTGTACATCCTGAAAGGGCAAAGTCCAGCGGAGTTAAAGGAATCCAGCCTATTTGTCAACACTAGCATGAGTCAGATCTTCCCCCTCCGCCCCCCCCTTTACTTCCTCCCTCTTACCTGGGAGCCTAAGGGACTTCAGTTTCTCAGCAGGGGGCTCTGCAGTCCTACAACCCACACACTTCCCCCCTCCTTCCTTGGGCTCACCATCCTCCGCCCTGCCAGTCTCAATCCTATAACCCGGTGGAAGCCTAAACATCCAGCATAGTCCCATCTACCAAGGACTCCCTGCTCTGCCATCATCTGCCTCCACCCAGAGAAGTTCTTGGGCTCTGTTCTCCCGATCACCTTCTATGGTTGCCTTGGCTCCCAGAATCTTGAAGATGGAAGGTGCCTAGAAAGTCAACTAGCCCAACCTGCCACCCGATAGAGGAATTTCTCCCTCAGCAGCATCAACGTGTGGTCTCCCAGGAGCAAAGACAGCTATCACCAGAGAGTGTTGGAGGCTACAGACCACAAGACAGCACACAAGCTGTAGGACCTTGCTAGGGCATATCCGGCTAAGAGCAAGAGCTGTTCTCACTGCCTGGCGATGCTATGCACACCGAGAAGATGATCTTGCCTGAGGTTTTCACCGGCCAGCTCTCCCAGACCGCAGACCTACTATGACCTCATCTTAACTTCTACAATGACCCAAGTTCCTGTGAAAAGGATGCCCAGAACTCAGAAAGACTGGCCTCGCCCTTCCCTTAGGGCCTTCAAGAAGAAAGGGCAGGAGAGGGGTGGAGATCCTCTTGCCTTTGTTTTTGTTGTTGGTGGTGTTTTTAATATTTATTTAAGTAATCTCTACACCCAACGTGGGGCTCAAACTCACACCCCCGAGATCAAGAGCCATCCGGTCCTCTGACTGAGCCAACCAGGCACCCCTCTGGCCTTTGTTTATTGTCCCATTATTCAGTAGACAAGCAGGGTGATGTGGCCCACCAAGGAACAGGAGTCATTAGACAGTCTAGCAAGAAAAACAATATTTCAACAGCACTGAGCAAGCCCTCCTATGCTGGAGGCATGTGCTAGCCCCTGGGTATACAAGGCTGCATAATAAACTCAGTCCTTTACGTTAAGGACTCTCGGCTTAGTGGGTGAAGGCAGATGTGAGTAAGAATTATATGTAGCCTGAAACATGCTTGATTGGCCATCTGAACAAATGGCTTGGATTTATCCCTTATCTTATTCGGTACTGCTATGGCATTGGTCATTGTTGACCACCACACCTTTCTTGAAATTCTCTGCTTTGGGCTTCTGATTTGACTTTCTCCTGGGTCGTCTTTACTTCTGAGGCCACTCCCCAGTCTCTTTCACCACATCCTCTTCCTCTGTTCACCCCTAAGTAACGATACTCCCTAAAGATCCATTGTTTCCCTCTTCGCCATTCGTGCTGCAGTTTACCCTCTCCCTGGAAAGTATCTTTTGCTCCTAGGCCCTGAAAACCCCTACATACTGACAGCTCCCAAATGTACGTCTTCTACCCAGACTTTTCTTGAGTGATACCTCCAGAACATGTATTCGTTGACCACAATTTCTTTAAAATGTCATATACCAATAATATTTTAAGTGCTTTACAAATATGAATTCATTTTAATTCTCCTAGAGACACAGTAACCCTCTGAAGTAGATACTGTTATTATGCCCATCTTAAGGATTAGGAAACCAAAGCACAGAGAAGTTAAGTGACTTGTTCAAGATCACACAGCTGGTGAACGCTGGGGCTGAGTTCCCAATACACATGGTCTAGTTCAAGAGGATGCCGTGTAGTGCTGTGTTTTCACCTCTGCATATGACTGGCACATGGCACATATTATATATAAATTTGGTTATTAAGAAAGTTTCTGGAACAAAATAAAATGAACTTGTTTTTTGTGGGGGGGACTTGGTTATCTCTTCTCCAAGTTTACCCTTCCATTTCCTTAACCAAACCTACTTTTGTTAATGGTATCCTCACGTGTTGACTCTTAAAAAAGGAAACTCGCTGCTTAACTCATCAAAAATGTTCCGTGAAGGCTTCTGAATTATACTGAATTGAACTGTTCTAAACTGAATTGCATTGAAGCATGCAGGGAACTCAGACTGTGAACTTCCACCAGAGACTTGAGGAGGATATGAGAGAAGAGGTGACATTTGAGCTGAGCGGGATATAGCACGTTATACAGAGCTCTACATATTTGCACCGTGAGGGGCTAGCGATCAGACAGCTCCGTATTCTCATTTTACAAATGGTGGTTCTCAGGTAGCTAAGAGGAATCACGGGAACAAGTTGAGAACCCTGCGGGAGAGGAATCTCAGACCCTTACTACTCAAAGCATGGTCCACAGCCTGGTAGGATCTGTGGGATTGGCATCACATAGAGGCTTGTTTCCACCAACCTGCTCGATCAGAATCTGCGTGTTAACAAGATCTCCAGGGGGTGTGTAAACCTTCAAGTTGGGGAGCATTGATCCAGGATTGTTTTACACTGGCTAAGGGAACCAGATTATTTAGCCAGACCTCAGAATCCTCATGATTTCATTCTGTCTGGAACCCCTCTAAGTTTTGGTAATTACATCTCTCCTCTGGCTCGCACCCTGGGACCCGCCAGCCTCGTGGAGATTGAGATGAATATGACTGCATACATAGCTCCACTGTGTAGAGAAGCCTTCACTCTCAGCAGCTCAAAGGAGGCAAAGCTGGGAACGATGTTGGTAAATGTTGGGCAGTTGGTTTTCGCAAAAGGAGGGACAGAAGGAGAGAGGATGGTTTGGTTCATGGTGTTAACCCAGCCCCAAGCACTTGTGGTTCATGGAGAGAGACTGGCTGTGCTACCAGTGGGACATAAATGCCAAGAAGGGAGTGAAGGGATACAGTTAGAGCCAACTCTCTGGGTTGGGTGGTCCTGGGGGTGTTACTTATAATCCTGGAACTTGGAAGTATTGGGATGATCTTGGCCTCAGAGTATTGATGAGAGATGGATGGAGAGGCCACAGTGATCCAGGCTATAGCATGTAGCTGAGGCTTTCCGCAGAAAAGAAACCGAAGTCCAAAGCCCTGGGTCAAATCGTCACAATGGAAGACACACGATGGAAGACATTGTACCGGTGATAGAATGAACAATGGAGGGCAGTGAATAAGATCAGGGATCAGGGGAAGGTATAAAAGCATAGGCTACACATAATGAGAAGGAAATAGTAGCCAATTAAAAGAAAACAACCCTTAAAATGAAAATAAAACAACCTTCAGCCCCAGCTTCTGTGGCTGAAGGTCATGTGATGGCTGGACACAGGATGTGACCACAGAGGGAAGAGCTGCTAATGAAGGGGGTTAACCTTCCAAGCAGCTTTTCACCCAACACTTGCTCTTTTCCTGCCTAAACTCATGGAAGATGTAAAACCCCTTCTTCAACAGCTGGGAGAGACTTCCACAGACATTTTGCAGACATGTTTTGGTGCAGAAGGCATTCGTGGAACAGGCTTACGTTGGAAGAGAATTGCACCTCCTGAAATTCCTGCATTTGCATGAATATGCATGGTAGGAAATAGAAGCAGAAATAGCTTAAGGAGGAGAATGCAGGGAGACATCTGTATACTCTGGAGCGAACAGTTGGAGGCCAACCACAATTCCGTGGTTGGCTTATCAGCTTTGCTACAAGGAAGGGACGGGTCCAGATTCCACTGACAGGAGAGGCCGAGGGAGAAGAACCTGTGGCCAGTGCTGATCCAGCAGGACCAGAGAAGAGGGCTCTGAGAGGACCAGGACAAAATGTCTAAGGGCATGTGGCACAGGAATGAAACACAGTTCCACTGGTATACCAGGTAGAGCAGTTTATAAATAGACCATATTGCTCGTTCTACACAGTAAGTCCTGACCTGACTGTCCTTGGTGCTACTCTTAACAACGTTTAAGAGTAAAGAACCCCCTTCGGGTATTAACAGCGGTGGATTTGATCTCAGATCTCGGAGAGACGGTCAGGGAGGCAGACCCCCTCAGAGATAGTGGATATTTGGCCAGCCCCTTTTCTTCTCCCCCAATCCTGCACAAGTCTCCAGGCTTTCTCCCCCCACCCCCAGCCCCATCTTTTCTCCTCTTGGCCTTCTTCTAACCCTCCTGGCTATAAAATAAAACCAGAATTTATATTTTCTTATTTATTACAGGGTATTTTATGTTTCTTGGTCTTGGTTTAGAAAATGCACAAGTGAAATTGCTTTATTTATCTGCACATTTAAATAGACTAAATTCACTTGATTTTTTATGTTAGCTGTATCGACCCTTCCCACCCTTTGCCCTAAAAGATGGCACCTGCTATGCCAAAATGGCATCTACCCAGGTCTGCAACTAACACAGCATTTGTAAAGTGTTTACAGAGACCAGTGTTGTAGATGCCTCTGAGTTTGCTCAGTAATCCCAGCCCTTCAAAGGGTAATGTGAAACCTCTTATCTAACACAATGAGCTGAGGATAGGGCCAGGACATAAAGACAGACAAGTCAGGTAGCGATTAGACGGTGTCCACTGATTCTGGGGATATCTCTGCTTGAAGGTCACAAAATTCCTACTTGCTCATCTCTTAAATCATCTGCTTCTGTCTGCAGGTGGTGACAGAGACTCCAAAAAAAAGCTAAAATAGTCATCTTTCAAGGTTAACAAGGAGCTGCTTAGAAGCCCCAGCATGACTGTCAACAGCCAATCAAAGAGAGATGTCAGTCGGCTCCCCCGAGAAAGGGTTTCAGTTAATGCGGTGTCAGGCTGGGGAGGCCACATATGGAGAAGAACCAGCTGCTTGCCTTCCTATGTGGGGGCCCAAAGCTGAAGGCAAAGGGGACGGGCTTTGCCATTCCCCCAAGCGGAACAGACCAGAATGGTCCCGGTGGGATGTCTGCAACCAGGGAAAACTTGCTACAATCTGGGGCTCATTCAGTGAAATCCATTGTCCTCTCCCCATGAGAAAGGTTCTCAATTAAATTTCTCCTGAGGTCCTTTTCCTCCCCTAGTGATCCGTTTCTTGCAAGACTTCTTTTTTTCTTTTTTCTCAGATACCACAAGGTTGACTCACATGAATGGTACAATTCCAGTTTGGGATCAGATTTATGCAATGCCCTTTGCCGAACATAAACCTCAGTTTCCTTATTTGTAAAATGAAGGAGCAGGCAAATACAGAAGGGCAACACAGCATCTCATTCCTGCAAGAATACTATCAGGAGTTTTTCTTTAAGGGAGTTATTGAGACTAATGAAAATTAAAAGAGCTTTCCTCCAGACTCCTCCATAATCCTCCCCCTGCATGCTCAGTGCAAGAGAAAGGGAAGGGCGAGCGACAACTCTGGGCAGATGACTCCAGAGTAAGAGACAACAGAGAGAGAGCACTTATCAACTCTTTTTAACTTCCGCCTTCTCCACCAAGGAGACTAACTCCTGTTTGGGAAGGGCAGCGTGAACTCAAGTAGAGTTCAGATGGATAGACGGATAGTAAACAGGTGCCCGTGGACAAGTTCAAGTCTGAACAAATTGCCTCCAGGACAGGTGGGACTGGGGCAGTACAGTCTGTAATCTTGGATAAAGAGCGAGGAAGAAGAGGTGCCAAGTGACCGCAGATAAGCATGTTCATCCCAAATTTCAGAGAGAGGTCAGAGCTGCATTCTGGAAACCATAACTGCTGAACTTCATATCACCACCCACCCCTTGCCCCACCCTCCCCACATTCTAGATCCCACTATTAAAGAGAACATTGGGGAGTGCCTGGGTGGCTCAGTCGGTTGAGCGTCTGACTTTGGCTTAGGTCATGATCTCTCGGTCCATGGGTTCGAGCCCCACTTCGGGCTCTGGGCTGATGGCTCGGAGCCTGGAGCCTGCTTCAGATTCTGTGTCTCCTTCTCTCTCTGCCCCTCCCCCACTTGTGCTCTGTCTCTCTCCGTCTCTCAAAAATAGATAAATGTAAAAAAAAAAATTAATAATAAAAAAAGAACATTAGTAACATTTATAAGGAAAACAAAAATCATCAGAAACTCGCTTGGGTCCATTAACACAAAGTAATTCCAGCTATAGCTGCTATTCCAATACAATGTCAACTTGGGAGAAAAAAAAAAGGATATTTTTGAAAGCATCTTTTAACAAAGATCGTGTTTAAATATCATTTATTTACTCATTCATTTGTTGATAAACCTCTACTAGAATGTAAGCTTCACGTAGACAAGGATTCTTGCAGGGAGGGGATTTGCTCCTTTGTCTACTGCTATCCTTAGAACAATGTTTGGCACATGGAAGGTGCCCGATAAATATTCTTGAATAGATCCATCTATGTGCATAATAAAAGGCTGGAAGGATACATAGCAGAAGTTAACCAAGATTATCGCTGGGTGGTTAGATGTTGGAGGCCTCTAATTTTATTTATTCACTTATTTATTTTTGAGAGATAGAGTGCAAGCAGGGGAAGGGTAGAGAGAGAGGGAGAAAGAGATTCCTAAGCAGTCTCCACACCCAGCATAGAACCCAATGCAGGGCCCTGAGCCGAAGTCGAGAGTCCTCACAACCAACTGAGCTACCCAGGCTTTCCAATTTTATTTTTAATACTAGGGTTTTTTTCTCTATTTTCTAACATGATCCTAGGTTACTTTTATAATCACAAAAATTAAAAATGCTATCCTCTTTGAAAGAGTTGCTTGTGATAAATTAGCCTTATTCCTTTTGGAAGTATTAGCAGACTGGTAGGCCAGGGGAATTTGGATTTCCGTAGAGTGTTTCCCAAAGCCCCTCATGTTATCCTTTGACTCAGATGGAGGGTCGTGGGCTCAGTGGTGGCTGAAGTAGGTGGATTTAAACCCAAATAGTGTTGACTCAAAGATCAGAGCCAATTCTGAGGCAAGTCTCCAGTGGTGTGATACAGGGATCTGTCTCATTCAGCATGTTCTTCAGAAGATTGGAGGGAGGCCTTCCTACTTAAGTTGTAGACACCAGATAGCTGGGAAAACTAACTGATACGTTGGAGGACAGCCTTCAGATTTAAAAAGATCTCAACAGTCTTTAACCATGAGCCAAAACCCGCAAAGCTAAACTTGATAGGTCCTATGCTCAGCTTCCAAAAATAGCGATAGCCCAGATTCTGAAGGGGAAAAACCTGCTTAAGGATGGTTGTGTGAGAAACAACCCAAAGCAATTTAGCCAGCCTCCAGCTTGTGATGAGTCAACAGAGTGATGTGGTTGCTCAGAGAGTGAATGCAACCTTGGGTCACATGAGTAGAGTTCTTATGTCTAGATCGAATGTTGATTCCAGATTTAGCACTCTGAGATCTGTGACAGCATTTTCCAAAGCATCTTCTGGAAGATTCTGCATGTTAAACGGGAGCTTGGTGGTCATATGTATTTGGGAATCACTTTATACTGGGTTCGCCCTCTCGAGACGCACAGTCCGTGTCAGCATATGATAGGTGCAGAGAAGTGTTGTAGTAATAGGCCTTCCTAAAGTATTTTACCAGGAAATGTCTTGTGTTTTGTTCTTGTGTGATGCCCGTTAACAGTGAGAGTATGCTTCAGGAAAGGCTGATCAACCATCAACTACTCTTGGCACGAAATGTATCTGTATATCTTTGTCCCCAGAAAATAACCCAGGGCGGGACACACAATAGGTATGCAGTGCATTCCTGTCGAATGAATGAAAAGGAGCATACCAGACACTACAGTAGCCAAACTCTTCAAATCACGTCTTGTAAAAGGTGCACAGGCACCTGGCACATGTCCAAAGGAGAGCTCACAGGCTGGTGGATTTGAAACCTCGGTTCTCTACAGGAGGCTTTGCCTGGAAACAACAAGAGTTGGCCAGAACAAAGCTCAGGTAGGAGGAAGATGGGCTAGACTGAGCCTGGCTGGGATCTGAAAGTGAAAGAGACCTGTCAGGAGACAGTCGGTTCATCACAAGTAAGTAGCCAAGTCCCAGCATCAAGCCCTGGTAGGGAAGTACCGCTAAGAGTCTCAGGGTCCCGGGGTACAAATCTGGGTGAGAGACACTGGCAAGATCATTTGGTGCAGTGATTCTCAACTCTGGTTGCACTTATTAAACCCCTGCCTCGCTATGGTTGTTTTCTTAAATACCAATATTTATCCTGGTTCTCTTCCTGGACCAAATAGATCAGAATTTCTGGGGGTTGGCCTTGGTACAGGACAGGAACTAGGATGAGGTAATCCAGAGTCCTGGGACACAAAATGTGAGCAGAGATGACTCTCAGGGTCATGCAAGTGGTGGCGGACCCCCGTGTGTGATCCTTTCTTACACTTTACATCCTAGGAGCCTGGCTTGCTTCATCCAGGTGTTTATCCTGGGTAGTGGTGCTCTGTAAATTTCCCCCATGTGTTTCCAAGAGGTGGCCAGTTTGTATAACCACCAATATACTCCAATTCATTCAATTCACAGGCTTGGAAACAAGGAAACAGAGGTCGTGAAACAAGTTAATGTCAATGGCAGGGCCAGAAAGGACCAGCAGAGTCTGGCAGCAGGCAAGGGGCCAAGGACAAGCACTTGGCATCAAATACTGGAGACTCATCCATAGGGACTGGGGTTTGGCTCCAGTCCTAGGAAGGCTTTGTGAGGGAAGACAAGGTCCCAGTCCATGGTATTGGGTCCCGGGAAGGAAGCTGAAGCAGAAATCTAGGCGTTAGAGAAGAAACACGACCCCAGTCACAGGAGCTGGACCAGAGGGCTGAGTCTGTCCCTGTAAGCAGTCATGACCTAGTGATGGGGCTTTGAGGGCAGCATAGGAGCCACAGTGTGTAGTTCCGGGGCCCTCTGAGTGTTTTCCTGCAGTCCCAGTGCCTGAGAAGAGCTGAGCCAGAAGGGTATAGTTCCAGAAGACAGTGGGAAATATGATCATTTGAGTGGAAGTCTTTGGGAAAAGGAATCAGATGTATTCCAAGAGATCTCAGAAGGCATGACCCAGAGCAATAGGAGAAATTACAGTTTTGCCCCGATATTAGGCATTTCTATCAATTGGATATTTCTGATAACCAAAAAAGCAGTGCATGTAATCTGACTGGAAGTATTGAGAAATGTATAAAGAGAGTGGTCTCCACGGGGGAGGGCCCACTTTGTGTTAAATGAGTGCTGTTGCCTTTCTTTTTCTTTTTTTTTTTTAATGTTTATTTATTTTTGAGAGAGAGAGAGAGAGAGAGAGAAAGTAAGTGGGGGAGGGCCAGAGAGATAGAGGGAGAGAGAGAATCCCAAGCAGGCTGCTCTCTGTCTGCACAGAGCCCGATGTGGGGCTCGAACCTACGGAATGTGAGATGGTGACCTGAGCCAAAATCGAGAGTCTGATGCTCAACCGACTGAGCCACCCAGGTGTCCCATTGCTGCTGCCTTTCACCTCAAAACTATCAAATCTCTTGCCTTTATTATTGTCTTACCTCAAAGAGCTCTGCTTGGCTTCTCCAGGATGCTCTATGCATCCAGGCACACAAGATGGCAAGGAAGACCACAGCGGCATCTACGTAGGATTAAATTATGTAAGACTGAGATTTGAATACATTGTCCAGTCTATTCATAGATAATTTTCAAGTTTAAATTAGATAACTTCTCCCCTCACAGTCATCTTCCTTGGCTTCCTCTCTTCTGTTTCTCTTCCTCTCCCTGTTTACACTGACCCAGATCGTATCTAATCCAATAAGCCAACACTTGTGCTATGCTTTCCGGGAGCCGGGCACGGCACTAGGCGCAGGGCCTCACCTCAGGAGCATGTGGCAGAGAGAAGGTTGGGCCCACGGAGTCAGGGATGAGGGGGCTTGAAGAAAGCCTTGGAGAGACTCCCTGAGGCTGCAAACCCTCACTCTCATCCAGTTCAGCCCAGTGTGCAGAATGAAGATGTGGAATCCTCTAAATGCATTTCCTACAACTCATTCTAACCCCCTCAGAGCCAAAGTCAAGACGGGGAGGAATCCCAGGAGTTCCAGAATGTACCCACAGGGCTCCCTCGACACAGGGCAAAAGAGATGGTTCTCGAGCCAAGGAAGCCAGGCGGCTGGTGCCTGGGCAGACAGTATGGGAAATGCTAAGCCAAGAGGAAAGATGCCCTCTGTCCGTGCTCTTGCACTGAGCCTAAAACGCTCTTGATGCCCTCCCTGTCTCCCCACGCCTGACTCCCACCCCAGAGCCTCTTCCCTTGCTTGCAAAGTCTCTTCTTACAGAAAGCATTCTCAACCCACCAGATGAGGTTGGTCATGTCTCCATCAAGTTTTCAAGTTTCTCTGGGAAACATTTACCACAACTGTATCCAGTAACCGTGTGTGTCACTGTCTTCTTTCTAGACTGTAAGGTCCTTGGGAATAAGGATTTAGAATGAATGCTGTAAGACAGGAAAAAGAGAAAGGAAAAGAAAACAAACAAACAAACAAAACAGCAACAGCTAGCTGGAAGCAGGCAAAATGAGGCACCTAAGCTGGAGGCATGCCTGGAACAAATAGGAAACCAGGAGGGCAAAACCTGGGGCCAGGCATATCAAGTGAAGAAGGAGGAAGAGTTACCATGTCAGGACTATGAAGACAAGGCTGGCAAATGCTGGATTTCAACAGTGTCCCTTGGAGGGAAGGTTTGGGACTCCTCTCCTGGGCACGGGGAGGGATTTAGAGAGGAGAATCCCACCGGGCACCCTTGCTTCCAGCATAAGCAAGATAACCTTCCCATGGCAGAACCAACCATCCAATATAAATTAGGCTGCACATGGGTTTATGGGACATCTGTCCTCAGACCACAGGGATTTGAGATCCCTACTTAGCAAGGCTGCCGTGTCTCGCCTACAGCTGCCCTGGCCTTCTGTTGAATTTTTTTTCAACTATAGCTAAAAGGACTCCATCAACCCCTCTCTCTGCACCCTGGCTATCTGATGCCCTGATTACCCCTTGATTACCCAACTGAGACCTCTTGGAGGAAACTAAAAGATGGAAGAAGGATGGTGTGTCCCAAGGGGAAGGCAGAGTCATATCTTAGAACACAGCTGGACACGGACTGATTAACTGCATTTGGACGGGAAAGACAGCAGGGGTTCTGAGATCTAGGATTAGGCTCATCTGCACAGGTGGGGCAACACTATGGGGGGTACTGAACGGCCAATCCAGTAGAGGGAACACAGAATTTGATAGATACAGTAAAAGACCACATGAAAGTAAAACAAAAAGTTAGCTTTGGGGAATCCATGGGAAATATTGTGTGACACCTGCTGGGTGGATGGGCACAGACATGCACATAGGAAAGAAGTCAAATACAGGCAGCACTCAGAAGTCCCAGGAGGCAGGAAGCCACCTCCGGGGAGGTCTGTTGGCAGGTACCAAGGTCAAAGGGCAAGGCACAGTTCTCAGGGGGACAGGAAGACTTAAGCAAGGCCAGGACACTTAAGCAAGGACTATCCTCAACCTCTGAGGGCCTGAGTGCCAGCAAAATAACCAAGGCCAGGGACCTAGGGGCAGAGGTGTATGTCAGACTATCCACTTGTCAGAAGGAGTCACAAGATTAGGGACAACAAGCAAGCAGCCAGGGTGACAAGAGTGAATCAACATTCAGATGACAGCAGCTTGAATTCTTCCAGCCCGAAGTCAGAATTGATCTCGGGGCCTGGGTAGAGCCGAGCCCGCCAATCTGGCAGCCAAGTGCATTGGGCTCAGGGAGGGGACGGGTGTGAAGTGTGGGCACAGGTAATGCCCGCCAGACAGAACACAAGTGATGCCCGGTTCTGCCCCACTGTTTCTGGGCTGCCTTCTTGCTCGCAGGTTCAGGAAGGGTGAGGAACGACCTGACACGGGCCTGCGAGAGCAGCTACAGATTCTTGCCAGGAGTAGGAGAGGGAGATGCATGGGAATGTGGAGCTGTCAGAGTATCTGGATGCCCTTAGAGGGTGAGGGGGCCTCATCAACAGCGAGAAGAGGTATCACTGGACCCAGAACAGGACCGTGTGTTCTTCCTCTGCAGCCAGAATATGGCTTCTCCATGAAGACCGAGAAAGCACTTCTCACTATCTGCAATAGTTCCAGATATCGTTTTCTTATTTTTCTTTTCTGTGTTATTTCTTTAGCTTCTCTCTTCCTCGTTGGAAGACAGCAAGGGTTTTTCCTGTCTTGTTCTCCTCTGTAACCTCGGGGTCTGGAACACGTAGGCCCAACCAGTACTGAACGAATGAACGAATGAATGGGTGTGTGTGGGAAGGAATCAGTGCAGTGACCCACGGATCTGCAGTCATAGTGCAGTTTCTTTCTTTCATGAAAGAAAACCCTGTTCCATGTCTCCCGGAGATCCTGGGCCCCAGCAAGCCTGATGGATCAGGAATGCTCATCCCTGCGAAGGACCCCCTCCCTACTCCTATTAAGTGAGGGCTGCCTCCTTCCTGGCAGGTTGCAGTTTGGACTGGCCAGGTATGTTTGTGAGGACCTACAGAAGCTGGGGACAGAAGCCCTGACTCACCGGGAAGAACTGCCTTGTCGCGCATCCCCGTGGCCAGTCACCGTGTGGCTTGTACCAGCACGTGGAGTCCTGAGCGAGAGGCCCAGGAACAGCTCATCATGCCAGGCCACTCTGGGCTGAGGGGGGCGGTGGCCACTTGACGTGTGATGTTTCAGGAAAAGCAAAAATAAGAACAAAAAGCAGCAACGATGACAGAACAGAAAATCTGGGTTAGTGATGGAAATTCACTGATTTCCCCGTGGGTATAAATTACAGGTGCGGCAGGCACAATGACGGGCACTTAGAGATGCAACTGTGGAGGCTCGGCCCTAGCCGCGCTTCACCTTCTGCCTGAGCCTCTCCCGTGGGCCAGGCGCTGCAGCAGGTGCTGAGGAGCAAGGTGGGAACTGTGCTTGGAGACACAGATAGGAAAAAGGCAAACACTAAGAACTGTCACCGGGAAAATACGGGTTCCTAGAAGGAGCACCTCTCTCAGACTTGTGGAGGGGGGCAAGGTCATGGCAGGCTTCCCAGAAGAAATGACCTCCAGGTTCAGACCTAAATCAGAAAAGGATCCAGCCGGCACCGGGAGAAAGCCCAGGGGAAGGAACAGAGGGGTGTGCTCGATGCCCTGAATGAAGAGGAAGCAGTTGCCTCCTGGGAGCGATGGGGATGCAGGCTGGCTGGAGTGTTCAGGAGAGAGGAGGGAGGGATGTAAGTGAGCAGAGGCCAGATCAGGAAGGATCCCATCCATTAGCTTTGGAAATTTAGATTTTTCATTTTGT
Organism: Prionailurus viverrinus; assembly: GCF_022837055.1. Classification (NCBI taxonomy): domain Eukaryota; kingdom Metazoa; phylum Chordata; class Mammalia; order Carnivora; family Felidae; genus Prionailurus; species Prionailurus viverrinus. Next base: position 13,638,000 of record NC_062570.1, on the reverse strand, counting down.
CAGTAGTAGAGTGGGAAGGTGGGCAGGTGGATGGAAAATGCCAATTGAAGGGTTGTAAGAAGGGGAGTGTATTCTGGAAAAATCTCTCTTTCACTACTGGCTTTTCTCTTTTTTCTTAATGTTTTATTTATTTTTGAGAGAGAGAGAGAGAGAACATGAGCAGGGGAGGGGCGGAGAGCAAGGGAGACAGAGGACCCAAAGCAGGGTCGACGCTGACAGCAGCGAGATTCACGAACCATGAGATCATGACCCGAGCCGAAGTTGGACGCTCAACTGACTGAGCCACCCAGGTGCCCCTCGCTACTGGCTCTTCTTAGGAAACCTCCCTGGTAATGTTTTAGGAGGAGGTGTTTTCCATTTTCACCAAGTTGTTTCTAAAGCCTCCCATTCAGGGACACGGTTTCTCACCTCTACACCTCTTGGCACAGCGCCTAGCACATAACAGATACTCTTGAGGAGCATGGTAAGATTTAAGCGGCAGAGGGGACGTGTTCACTGCTATCCTGTCCTTACTGCAGAGAAATTGGAAGCAGGGGCATGCATATGGGCAACCGGGGGGAAGCAGTGAAAGCCAAGGGGCTGCCCCAGCCTGTGACAGAGACTGCTGTATCTACTCATCAAGTCGCAATTCCTTTCACCCCTAGGCACATTTCCCAGACTCCCTGAGAGGGAGGTATCACCAGAGGAATGACTTCGAAACACAGACGTGTAGGCTGCAGAGAGGTTCTGTACTTACAGGTCTGGCCCATAGGTCTTCTCCCCCATAATCCCCGACCTCTGTTCCCTTCTTACAGTTGAGTGAGGACAAGTGTGAAAATCTAAAGATGGGTGGACCACAAGATGGAAGGAAGCTTAGTCCCCCATGGTCACGTAGAAAGCCACTGGGCTAGGAACAGCTTCACTGAAGTATAGTGTGAGTCATAAGCCTCTGTTTGGTGACCCTCTGACATCTGGGGGGTTTTCTATTATAGCGGCAAGTCTTACTTATCCAAGCTAATACATAGCCTACTTAGCGCTACCATCACCAAAGCCATTCCACAGGATCCCGAGAAGAGGCTCAGTGTACACCAGACTGAGTCTCATTTCGGATGACAAAAAGGCAGCACGAGGCAGAAAATGTCCATTTCTCTCTGTGAACAAAGTTTTCCAACTGGCGGAATGCAGCCCTACCACTTAAGAGAGTCTAAATGCCTCTTCTGGAACATTTGGACTGCTTGTTCTGATGCCCAGTTTATGGAATTAAAAATAAAATCTCCAATTGGAATGAGCAACTGACTCATTTAATGCTGTGTTCTTCCTGCACATAAATGTTGACATGTTCACATGGCTGTGAAGATGACATTGTTCAGTAAAAAGCACCTGGACATGAAGTAACACGAAGTATAATACATGGTCAACGAGTTCTATATGGTGGGGAAAACTTGCCTGGTTATTACTAACACGAGGAGTTACTCCTTTACTACTCCATCCCCACCTCCCAAAAATGTCAGGAAGCATAAAACTCCCGCCAGTGCCTCACATTAACTCAGCACAAAAAGCAGAGACAGACTAAAGCTATGGTCTATAAAAAGATAATGTTCTTGGGGTTATAGGTAGTTTCACAGAAAATTCAGAGGATGAATACACAAATCGTTCAGTATTGCATAGACCTATGTAGTAGCTATTATAAACAGCAGTAGCTAGGGCTACAGAAATACAGTTAATGGGGATTCTGTATTCAGAGGAAAAAACTTTAAGAAATCCCTGCCAGAGAAGCGGAGAATTTTTTTTTTTTTTTTACAATTAGTATAAAAGAAAGAAACCATTCAAAATTTCCATAGACTGGTGAACTGTCTGTAGTAGCAGGGGACATAGTCAAAGATGCAGAACCAAGAAGATGAAAACAGAATTCAAGCAGGAAGAGAAACTGTTTGGCCAAAGAGAGCCACATTAAGTATGATGTGTTGTTTGAGGTGCGTCTGTAGTTAAATCCACCAGATACTCTTCAAGCTAGATACCTGAACCAAGAGGCCCCGACTAAAACTTGCGATCAAGTTTTGTGGAATTCTAGTTTTGTGCTCGAGCAACAAATGTGGTTTCGGCCGTAAGGTCAGTGGGTGTTTCCCAGGCAAAGCTGTCTCTCGGTTCTCCGTCCCCCCGCCTCGTTCTCCTTTCTTTCCCCAACTGCAACTCTCATCCCTCTTTCCTCCCCATCCTCCTCTCTAGCACAAGTCCTTGGCTCTCCTGATCTAGAGCATCGAGAGGCTTCCAGTCTGTTCCCACAGGGAGTATGTCTCTGCCTACCTGCCCAGACTGAACAGGAACACCTTTCTGCTATGAAGGACCCTGACCTTCTGCTGCAAATGATACCTATCTATGATGTCCCCTCCTCTCTGTTGAGCCCTCAGCAACTACCAGCACACGTTTGCCTCAAAGGGTCCCTTGTGAATACCAGCGGTTCAGCCGAGCCCCCAGTGGCACTAAGGGAATTTGGCTTCTATCCTAAGAGAAAGAGCTGAGGGGGGGGGGGGGGGGGCGGGCAAGAGAAAACAGCAGGGAGAAGACCCAGAGACAGAGAGTTGAGGGAAGGGGCCCTTGCAGCAGAACCTTCTAGAAGAAGCCACCTGAAATGAGCTGCCTATCTGAGCAGAGAGAAACCCTCCCTCTGGGTTGATAATGCACTGGCCATCCCTCAGAAGGAGAATTACTTCAACACTCTTTCCCAGGTTTCAAAGCATCCCTTCCACTAATTATTATGGAAATATGTCTTTAATTGGTAAGCGGCAACAGCTTCTTAATATTTGCTCTATTGCTAGCTAGAAAAACAGCTCTGAGGAGAAAATCCAGTTGTGTCCGAGGTGATTGGGGTGGTGGGTAGGCAAGGTTGAAAGGGGCTGATGGTAACTCTCAGAGCCTTAGCAAAGCAGACAAAACAAGATGTTAGGAACAGAACTGGCAGGAAGGTCATTACCACCACCAGTATGAAAAAAGTACTTTTCAAATTTCACCCCTTTTCCCTGTGGTACCTCCACCCTTTCCACTCCTAAAAACTAAGTCTCCTAAGTGAGATAAGCCAAATACTATGTGATTCCATTTACATAAAATATGTAGAATAAGCAAATTCATACAGACAGAGAGTAGATTCGAGGTTATATCGGGGGCTGGCGGTGATTACTTAATGGTTATAGAGTTTCTGTTTGGGGTGATGAAATATTTTGAAAATGGATGGGGGTGATGGATTGTACATCGTGAATGTAATTAATGCCCCTGACGCGTGCACATAAATGGTTAAAATGACACATTTTATGTTATCTATATTTTACCACAATTTTAAAAATTAATGATGTAATATACCTAAACCCATCGAATTGTACACTTCAAATGGATGAAGTCTATGGGGTGGTGAATTATATATCAACAAAGCCGTTTCAAGAAAAAAAATCAACAACTAGGTCTACTAATAACGCTAACCTGCTTGCAGAATCAAGCCTGTTCTAGCTTCTTCCATTCTCATTCACTGAAAACCTCTTATTTGCCAGGTGATCTGCTAGGCATCCATGGACAGAATCGACATGGTAGGAATTGTTTAAGTAGCTTACATCTTCTCCTTCCAGCCATCTGATGACTTTGGCGCTGGGTGTCCCTTTATGTTATGACTCAGGTTCTCGTTCCCTAACGCCAACCACAGAGCCATATGCTTCCAGCTGTCTCTGTGAGTTTCAGCTCCCTAGAAGCACCTTATTCTGTTACGGAGGTCTCTGTTTTCATCTCCACCCTGAGTTCCTAGCCCACCAGCCTCACCAATCTCCTGTTGTTCTAGAAGGCTCTGCTTTCTGATTTGTGCAACTCGGTTCCTCTCTAACCACACAAGGTCCGTGATTCTGACTTAAACTCCATCCCATTTTCTGGGGCCCTGATACTCTGTAGAGAGACCTTACTGATGCTCACTGGCAATCTGTCTGAACTTCTAAACACACCCACCCCAATTCACTTTTGCCGCATTCTTTTCCCTCCTGGTGGGTAGCTTCATAACTTTTCCACAGATGTCTGGTGTTGACCTCATGTCCGCACTGCAATTGAAAAGACCATTATTCAGGAATTCTCACAAGTGGGTCAGCTCCCCCATCGCACGTTCTAAAGGAGTAGGTCCTGGTACCATCTCATCTCCTTCATCCCATTCTGAGTAATGAGCCATGGCCACAGAATCTCGGGGTATGACAGTTCTATCCAATGCCATATCTGAAACACAAACATAGTCCCAGCAAAGCCAGATCAGCTACAAACAAACGTGGATAGAGTGGTAGTTCTCTATCCTTGCTCGCACTGGAGTCACCTGGAGCTTTAAAAAAAAAAAAAAAATACAGATTCTGAGGAATTCTCCGGAAGACTGCCTTCGGACTTCATCTGCACCATCAGCTCTCCTGGCCCACGCTGCTGATTTTGAATTTGCCATTCTCCACAATCACACGAGCCTTATGTACTGACTCCTAGACCGTATCTCCACAGATCCTGACTTAAATGGTCTGGGATGGGATCCAGATATGGAAGATTTTTAAAATGACTAGGATAATTCTAATGCATATCCAGGGTTAGGAGCTACAGATCTAAGGAGACCAGACACTCTAGGATTATATTCCTTCCTTCCTTCAACAAGTATTTGCTGAGCACCTATTATGTGCCAGCCATAGAGTCCAAGGTGCAGTGAACTAATCAGCAAAGTGTCTTGTTCTCAAGGGAGTTTCCAATGGTTGGTGGGGAATAAGAAAGAAAACAAAGAAGTATAATTGTATGACTAGAGATACAGAGCAACTGTAAAATTTGTGAAGTGGATTTTTAGCATACGTACACAAGTCTCAGGAACCCTGGTTGTAGGTTTTCAGAGCATATGAACAGATTACTAGCATCAGGGGAGTGGAGATCAATCAGGATCTCACTAGTCTTCAGAGTTAGGCATGAAGTAGGGAAGTACCCGTTCCGAGAGAGTCAGAAACTCTTCCCCTGTCTCTTGCTGAGCTTTAAACCATTCATAAAACCAGGGTGGTAGTTGAAAGACACAGTAACTCTGTTTTCATGGCGGAAAGAGCCAGGGACGGAGATCTCCTTGGTACAGGGCTTTTAAAAGCAAAACAAGATAAACAGGTTTGATGGCAGCCTGTGGGAGGCAGGGGGATTGAGCCTTCTACCTCCTTCTTTCTACAATTGACATTTTCTTTTTCTCTCACTTCCAGCTGTTAAGAAGGAAACAGTGTGGAGGGGACAGGGTTTCTCAGCTCATTCTGTCTGCCCTGAACTCAGCGGGGCTCTGATTGGAGATCCCTGGAGAATCAAAGCTCACCAGATCCTATGAGTCCTTACTGGGATCCATACACTTCATATGTCTGGTGGAAGCAACGCAAAAACGAAGAGGCAGTTAGTTGGTCCACTGTCAAACATGGGACCCGTGTCCCGCACCGCCATTGCTGCTTAGAGGAAGTCCCTGTTCTCTGGGATTTCTGACACTCTGGTGGGGGACTCGGACAATATGGTGCTAAACGAATGGAACACAGTATATTCAGGAAAGTGGGCAGAAAGCTAAGTAGGGTAGTACCTTACGTGGTGTTTTCGAGGAAGCTGTTTCTAGGAAATGACATCTGAGAAGAAGCCTGAATGGAATCAAAGAATAGACTCTAAATTCCTAATGAATAGGAAGCCTCCCACCAATATAGGGGCACTTCCTTTTATCCATCCAATTGAAAAAAAAAAATCTGCCCTCTCCTGAGCAGCCCTGATGGAACTCTCTTCCCTAGAAATGGCCCTCCAGTGGTTCTGGGATGAGTCACCTCGAGCTACAATCTTGCTCCATGCCTCCATCAGTAAATGTCTTCATTTAAACCATGTCTGTGGTCCATAACTCCTGCTGCTGAGTTCAGCGTTCCTTATAAACTTGTAATTCCCCAAACTGAGGCCCTCTAAAACCTCCAGCCAGCTCTTACTCATGTTCAGATATGAAGCTGGAGACCCCTTCCTGCATGCTTAGTCTCATCATAGGTCCTATATTATCTAGGGGTGGGGGGTGGCTGCCTAAAGGTGATCACAGACACCAAGCCATCAACCTTGAAACTCACCACAAGCCCTATTGGCTAGAAATAGGAGGACAGTGGGGCCTCCTGAGACCACCTCCTTTTCCCAGAGCCCAGGCAGACGAGGCCACGGTCTCTTCTGCTCCCCAAGGAGTGGTCATTGGGAAGTTCTTCCATGGACTTAACTTCATCCAATCTCTTTTATTCTTACATCACCTCTTCTATTGCCTTTATGAGCCAGACAGGGAAGGGGCAGGTCTCACCCAGCCCAAATTTCCGCCCCCCCACCCCCAAACCTCTGCTTCTTCTGTTGGTGAGGAATAGACCTGAGCACGTGCTGGGGGGAGAAGAGGAGGGTGGATGCAAGCCCTTCCAGCCACTCTTCCTGCAGTGATGGAGTTCAGGGCCGGTGGGCATGTCACAGCCCGAAGGATGATGTAGACAAATTGGATAAAACTCAGGAAAGAGCAACACACCAAAAAAAAAAAAAAAGAAAGAAAAGAAAAAAAAAAGATGATGAAGAGGCTGGAGGGATTGAATGATGAGGAGAGATTAAAAGAACTAAATACGGACAGACCAGCTAAACGCCGATTAAAAGCAGCGATCAGAACTGTCTGCGGGTATCTGAACGCCAGCAGGGAAGAGGGGCCGCACTAGCAGGTGTGGGGTCAGGCAGGGGGGAAGTGAGGTGGACTGAGAATAAATGAAGGGAAAGTGTGAATGCAAACTGCTGGGTGGTGAAAGAGTCTCTATTAAGGGAAGAGGCGGGGGGTGGGAAAGATAGAAGGGTAGTGGGCATTCAACGTACAAGTCTCCCTTTAAAACTTCTAGATATATCCAGTGGTGTCCAGCAAACCCTGGGGGGACAGAGGGCACACCCCAGGAGACCCTAGGTGTGTCCCAAGGCTGTGTCCTCATCTAACATCTAAAGTGATAATGATGAGCCCCCTCAGGCTTGGATCCAGGTTGGTCAGAGGCCATGAAGAGCAATACCATCAGTCAGAGCCCTGGGACAACACAAAGATCAGACCATGTGACTGTCCAGCTGACACTGACCTTTTAAGCCCCTTTTTGTTTTAAAAGTAAAATCCTGAACCAGAAATATTCCCCCTTCTGCAGAGAAAGAGGCAGCTGGTCAGCTTGACAGGCGGAAACTGCAGCTTTCTCGTTAATGTGCAATCCTGAAACGGTGATGTATGGCTGGTGATAGATCATGTTGGGTTTCCGGAGAGCAGGGAAGGCTAAAGCCGGAGCCTAATTCATGATGCATGAACGCATTGATCTTCCTGGCTCTGAAAATACAGTGTAATGAACCCCCGCTAACACATCATTTTTATTCCACTGCACCTCGCTAATATCTAATGATTTCACCTTCTACTGTGATCAAACATAATTGTATGGGAGTTTCAACTTTGTTCTTTGATACAGGAACACCGCTGCCCTGCACTGTTTTGCTCTTTACTATTGGAGAACAAGTCTGAAACTTACATGTATTAAGATCCTATAGATGAGCTATCCTGTGGCCAGTTGAGGAGCCCTGTGTGTTCACATGTGCATACGTGTGCGTGGGGGGGGGGGTTAGGTAAGTGCGAGAATGTGTTTTATGCATATGTTGAACCAAAAGCTAATTGAAGGTAGGAAAGATATTCAGAAGCAGGTGCATCTGCCCTGGGATGGCTAAACCCTTTTCTACCAACTGGCTCTTGGGAAATGGCAATTGCGTACTTAGAATGGAGATTACCTTGTAAATGTTATTGTTTGCGGAATCCCATCTGCTGATTGAAATCACTATAATAATTTGTTTTGAAGTCCATGAGGCTTCCTGAGGGCCTCCTGCCAGCCTGTCCTTGACAGCATCGTATCCCATGTGCATCTCATGTTTCTTGGACAGACCTTTCATTGTGCTATTCCGGTTTCCATTTTAAAAAGAGGTTTTGGGGGAAAAAATAGTATTAATTTTATAACTCTAGCCATCTGGCTGAAGGTGCATCCTTTTCGATGAAGGAACATATATTTACAGCCATTCTGTGGATGAGGTGAGCTCTCTGTTGCCAGCACTGTACTTATAGGCAGGGTACCGGGGATGGGGCTGCTTCTGACACTCACTAGATGCATGACCTTGGGTAAGTCATTTGACCAGTTACCTAACCTGGATCCCAGTTTCCTCCCAATAGGAGAAAATTCCCATGTTTTTCCTTATCTAAATGCAGATGGCTGAACCAGATGATTTTCTAATGTCTCTTACAGCTCAAGGGTTTCTGGTCTATGACACCTTAACACCCTCTCTTGCTTCCCTCCCTCCTGAAACCTCCTTTCTTCCTTACACGGGAGAGTCTGCACCCCTTAGAAGCCCTCCCGCAACGTGAGCTGGATGTGAGCAAATCCTAACCTCACAAGTTGGATCAAGACAGGAATCTGCACTTCTGCTGGCTCCTCCTCCCCTCCCCAGTCTTTTTTTAAAAAAGAGGAATGACAAAACAAGAGTGAATTAAGCAAAATGGTTACCCAATTATTTAAATTCTTTAAAGAATCTGTAGCAATATTAAGTTAATGCAAAACTCAGTATTCAAGGTCAAGCTCCCACACAGCTTAATAGGTAAAACTTTGACCCCTGTCGAGGCCTTTGATTTTGGCCTGTGCTCTGTTCCATGGGGAGCTGGTGGAAGGTTAATACATAAAAAGCTAGTATTCCAGAGAAATACAGTCCAGAGCTTGTGATGCGGGTCAGGGTACAGTATCTGACTGCAGTCAATATGCACTTAAATGTTTGGATCATCTAAACCTCCACTTGGCACAAGGGATCTCCAGAGAGACCTTTCTTAGGAGCAGAAAAATTACCATTCCACAGCCGACTGTGGGTCTTCTTGGCCCATTAGTGTTTCAAGGGAGATGCTAGTGAAAGGGGCCAGGGAGGTCCCTCTGGGCTGAATTGGCTGAAAAGTAAATAGTCTGGGGGGTGCGCACAAGCCTTGACTCTAATTCCAGCCACCACGGCTGAGAACAGCTTGGCCCGATGCCTAATTATTGTCTCTCACTCACTGCCTCTGCAATGGGGGTAATTATTCAGATGTGTTAACAAGGTGTGTTGAGACCATTGGATAGAAGGCAAATATCATTGTTTACATTCCCAGACTTGACAGGGCTAGAAGAGGAAAAGCTTTGAACTTCCAGCCACCCATTGTTCTAGCACCAAAACTGCGGGAGAATGGAAAGTGTCATCTATTTATTTTCATCTGTGTTCTCCCAAACCCTATTAATTCCCTGACCAGAATTGGGGTTCAAATTCTTTATTTTAGTTTTCAATGAATCACAGACCGCAGCTGGATTAGAGCTAGAATCTTTTTATTACTTTGCCAATTTCTTGAGAGACGTAAGGAATGGAAAGTGGAAAGAGAAGTAGATAGATCCCAAGAAGGTTGGAATTGTGGCAAGACTCAGGGTTGGAGGAGGGGAGCCACGCTGGCTTCCGCTTTGGTGGGGAATTGACAGAACGGCAAGATGGAGGCATACTGCACATACTACGCGCAGGGGCCGATCTACACATTTCCAAAATGATATCACGGGAAAGATCTTTGGTTGGCAGTGAAACTTAATTATGGGCAATGTCCTAGATCAGAACAATGTGGGTGGTGGGCGTTTTTGAAGGACTGGGGGTAAACACAAAGGACAGGTTAGAGGCAAGATCTTAAATCGTAAGGCAAGTGCTCGGAAAGACATGTGAATGTATTGGTCTTGCTCAGAGACAGAATACTAGAAAAAGCAATTGAAAGAGCTAGATGGGGCACCTGGGTGGTTCCGTCGGCCGAGCGTCTGATGCTTGGTTTCCGCTCAGGTCACGGTCTCACAGTCGACAGATTGACCCTCAACTCCGCATCGGTCTCTGCACTGAGCGTGGAGCCTGCTTCAGATTCTCTCTCTCCCGCTCCCTCTGCCCCTCCTCTGCTCATGTTCTCCCTCTCTCTCTCAAAATAAATAAATAAATAAAAATAAATAAATAAATAATAAAAGAAAAAAAAAAAAAAGAAAGAAAGGGGTGCCTGGTGGCTCAGTCAGTTAAGCATCTGACTTTGGCTCAGGTCAGGATCTCCAGTTTGTGAGTCCGAGCCTTGCATCGGGCTCTGTGCTGACCGCTCAGAGCCTGGATCCTACTTCAGATTCTGTGTCTCCCTCTCTTTCTGCCCCTCTCCCACTCATGCTCTGTCTTGCTTTCTCTCAAAAATAAACATGAAGAAAAAAGAATAAACTCGAAAATCTCCTTGCATGAAAAATTTGTAACTGTGACACCCTTTCCTGAATGGCGTGTGTGTGCTTCTACTTAGGGACTTGGTGAGGTTCCTTACAGGTCTGGAAGTGAATGACAGCGAGCTCTGGTGTATAAATCAGTGAATTCTTTTGGTAGATTCCTCTTCTCCCGTCCATTCATTATTTGACTTTTTAAGGTACTTTCACTGCATATGAGTATTAAATATGTTTTTAAAACACACTTCAATGTTGACGCAAAACCTGGGCGGAGGGGGCAGGGGTATCAAATACATGCGCAGTGCTCTGAAGGCACGATGTTTCCGCTAAAGAATTTGACCCCAGTAATCTAATTTGCTTTAAATTTGAAATGATCCCTCATTCCCTTATTATAAGGCTCCATGTCGTTGGCTCATAAAGATTACAATTTCTCTTCTTCCAATTGTAATAAATCCAATTCAAGAACGCTCTTGATTTGAAATTCGTCACAACAACACACACAGAGGGCACTGCTCCCCCGACGTGCCTCCTGGGGAGGGCCTACTTGTCTCTTCTGCCCAAGAGGGATGATGATGCATGGCTATAAAGTGAGTCTCTCTCCTTTCCCCTTCCTCTCCCCCACCCTCTAAACCTCAATATAATCTGTGAAAAGAATACTGTGTCTAAATTATAGCTGATTCCTCATTATCCGGCAGTAAAAAGGTTAGGCGAGCCAGAAAGCCAGACTGACTGCAGCTTTACATTTTATCTTTCCGCCTGGGAACAGTTCAGTTTCTCAAATCCATTTGAAAACACTTCAGCTCATTCCATCCAATCTTGGGATTTTAACCTTTTTCTTCCTCTCTTTTCCTTTTCTTTTTTTCCCCCTAAACTGGCAGCTTAGAATTATAACTGACCAACCTATAGCCTGCGTATCTATCTGCCTATCGATCAGTCATGGGTCTAGTGTCTTACAACAGAACTTGACTTTTGGATAACATTTGGTATTGATTCTGAGCTAAATTGGATGGCTCTTTGAAGGACTTGGTTGTACTATTGAGGGTTTTTTGAGTGATAAATCATCCTAATAATTACAGCACTTGGTATGAACTTAGTAATCATAAGGCCTCTGGCGTCTGAAGATATCATTTTGCCAACCAGTAACTATCCTGATGTAGATGGGAAATTTGAACTCTCAACTACCACAATTTGTTACATTAATTAATATGAACGGAAGGAAGCCAGTCGTTGTGGTGGGGCCTGAAGGCAGGCAGCAAGTCGCTAAGAAGGCTCTAGAAAAACAGTAGCCGTCACCCAGACCACATGCTTTGGTCTACAGGCATAACCATTATTAACAAAAAAGACCCATCTCAATGACGAACTTCTCTGTCGTAAACATTATGACCAGATAGAGAAATATGGAGGGAATAGAAGGATGTGTGCCAGGATGCAGGAAAACAAAGATCCAAAACAATAGTAAATACTAACTAAAATACAGAATCGTAACTAAAATAACAAAGCGTGTGTCAGAAAACCTACAGTGTGCTGACTGAGGCAAAGGGAAGGAAGAGGAAGAACCAGCTTTAACGTTGTGGGGAGGATTGGGGGAAGGGAGAGGAGAGACGGACCCACCTGAGCGGTTCTCAACATTGGCTCTGCCTCGCCAACATCAGAGGAGCTTTTAATACATTTTCCTTCCCAGAGATGCCAAGTGAGAAGATCCGGGGTGGGGTCCGGGGAAAGCTCCTTCCACCAGTGATGCAAATCAGGATTGAGAACCACCTAACTAGATCAGCTATCTCAGGAAGAGAACACTGCCTTGCCCGTCACTGTGTTTCCAGGGGCCGGCTTAGTTCCTGGCTCATAGTAGATGCCCATATGTGTATTTTAATGGCCAAGCAAATGACAGATTGGCAAACGAAATGAATAGGCATTTATTAAGTGTCCACCAGCTGGAGGCTCTGTCCTAGGAGCCTTATCTACAGTATCCCCCGTCACTCAGACTGTTCCCAATGAAGGAGTCCTTATTTCTACTTCAAAAGTGAGGCACCTAAGACTCAGGAAAGCTAAGTAATTTGTTCCAAGCTGGAGGCAGGAGCCTAATCCGTGGTTAGGTGTGAAAAACAGGGGAGGGGCACCTGGGTGCGTTAAGCGTCCTACTTTGACTCTGGTCATGATCTCACAGTTGGTGAGTTCAAGCCCCGCATCAGGCTCTGTGCTGAAGGCACAGATTCAGATTCTCTGTCTCCCTCTCTCTGCCCTTCCCTCACTCATGCTCTCTCTCTCTTTCTCAGATTTAAAAAAAAAAAAAATTAAAAAAAAACAAGGGAGGGATGTGGCAGAGAGAGAGTCTGGGACAGTGACCGTTTCAGAATTTCTGTGAAGAAATATAGGGATGGCAATATTTCAAGAGAGAGAGAGCGTGTATGCACACATGCACACATAAATGGGGGAGGGACAGAGAGAGTGAGAGAGAATCCCAAGAAGGCTCCGCACCGTCAGCACGGAGCCCAACACAGGGTTCCATCATGACCTCAGCTGAAATCAGAGGTTGGACGCTTAACCGACTAAGCACCCAGGTGCCGCACCCCCCCCCCCCAAACTGCTATTACCGATGTGTTTACTTGGGGAACTTGGTGGGGCGTGGGTGATGGGCACGGGAGATTCGGGAGGCTCCCACTGCACCCCTCCTATCCCACTCCCAGCAAGCTGCCGGGGGAGAGAGTTTGACTGTTCCCAGCACACACTTCTCTTTAGGGTCCCAGGGAAACAGAAGATATCCCAGGGCTCTCTTCCCTCATTTCTCTCCGTCTGCCAGCTAACGCCTGAAATTTAGGTTCGTGACGAAAAGTTTTGATTCCCATAGTTAAATATGAAAGACTCGAACTATAAATGTGATTGTGTATTACAACTTACTCACGCTGAAGTCCATCTGCCAATAAGACTAAGTGACTGATAGCAGGCCCTTGCCTATTTTGAGAAGGAAAAGGAGGACAGAGAATGCCTGACATTTGCCACGGAGGCGGAATAAAGGAATCTTCGCCTTTACAGATTTGCCCAGGATGAGCCCTATTTACATTCACCCAGGAAGGGACAAACAGAAGCTGGGCTCAGAGGTATTTTTGTCGTGGGCAGCTGTGAATACACGCAGCTTTTCTTCAAATGATTTATGAAGCGTTTTTTGTTTGCTTTTAAAATGCGGAATAAAAGGACTCCATTCCCCGAGGCTTCATTAACCGAGGTACTACCGTCCCCAAAGCTGCCTGCAGAATCTGCAACGTGCTGAGATCACCTAAACGGGAATCTGCACCTGGCAATCCAGAGGCTCAGCTCTGCCCCCAGCAGGTTGGGGTCCCTCGGCAAGTCCCTTATGCTTCTAGTACCTGAGCCGTGGGACCGGAACGATGGCACCTGTGTTCACGGACCATTTGTCAAGTGTCAAGTGCGTGAAGCGCCTCTCCTGTGTTATCTCAGTCCTCACGACGACACCACGAAGTACACACTCATCTTTTTCAATTTTAGAGATGAGTCTTAGCTCACTGTGGGTTGCCCAAAGTAGCACAGCTAGTAATTGGAAGATTGGGTATTTGAACTAAGGCCTGTCCAGACTTAGAGTCCACTGTCTTAGACACACGGGGTTATGTTACTTCTTGGGAAAGTCATGTGGCTGAAAAGAAGTGATCTGAACGAACATGCTTTGGACAGTTGTATATACATGTATCTGTTTACACACACATGCACACACACACACACACACACACACACACACACACACATATATATACTGTGAGATTATTTATGTATATATCCGTTTAGCACTGTCCCATGAAATCCGAATTGATTATAATGTTATTTCGTTCTAAAATGGGTGTATTAGGGGCACCTGGGTGGCTCAGCTGGTTAAGCATCTGACTTCAGTTCAGGTCATGATCTCACAGTTCCTGAGTTGGAGCCCTGCCTCAGGCTCCGTGCTCACAGCTCAGAGCCTGGAGCCTGCTTCAGATTCTGTGTCTTCCGCTCTCTCTCTGCCCCTCCCCCGCTCATGGTCTGTCTCTCTCTGTCTCAGAAATAAATAAACATTTAAAAAAAATTGTTACTAGTTTTATTAATCCATTTCTTGACCCCGGTGGTCTTCTTTTTCTTTTAAAATGTTTTATTTATTTTTAGGAGAGAGAGACAGAGACAGAGCGTGAGCAGGGGAGGGGCAGAGAGCAAGGGAGACACAGACTCCGAAGCAGGCTCCAGGCTCTGAGCTGTCAGCACAGAGCCCGACCCGGGGCTTGAACTCATGAACCGTGAGATCATGATCTGAGACAAAATCAGATGCTTAACCGACTGAACCACCCAGGTGCCTGGACCCCAGTGGCTTTCAATATGTGGCACCCAGTTCAGCATCAGCAGCGTCTGGGAACTTGTTAGATATGTAGATTCTAGAGCCCCACCCGAGGCTACCGAATCAGCTACTCTGAGTGGCTCAGTCGGTCAAGCATTCTACTCTTGATCTCAGCTCAGGTCTTGATCTCAGGATCTTGATCTCAGGGTCCTAAGTTCAAGCCTGGCATTGGGCCCCACGCTGGGCATGAAGCCTACTTAAAAAAAAAGATAAAGAAAAAAGAACCTCTGGGTGGGGTCCAGTAATCTGTGTTTTAACAAGCCCTCCAGGTGATTCTGATGCCTGTTTAAAACTGAGAGCCACTAAGTACTATTGAGCTAACTCAGGGAGGGCATACTCTCAACCAATGAGTCTAAAGGCACCAAACTACAGTACATTCATTCACTGGGCTCTTCACTGCCCTATGGAGAAAGATACAGCTTGGCTCCTTGCATTTATTTTGTATTCTCATGTTGACCCTTACTGACTGAGAAAAAATTGTGAATTTGCCTTGAGGAAAGAGAGAATGAGTATTATACTGAGCGTTAAAATAAAGCCTCATGGAGGATAAAGGTGTGTTAAGAAGAACAGTCCAGGAAACAAAGAATTACAGGTGAGTAGCTATTTTTTATATTATGGAGGGCATGATAAGCGCCACCGTCTCCAGGGACAATTGACCAACGTTTCGAGAAAGAGTAGCAGAAAGAAATTGAAGGCGTGACATCAGGGATCTGAAGACAACCAAAGAGCTATAAGAATGGTGCTAACGAGGGTACATGTATGTGTGTGCACCTGTGTGTGTGTACATCCATATTATTTACCATATATTTGACAATGTAATATGGACTTCAGGATTAGACATATTTAGGTCCAAGTTCCCAACTGATTTCTAACTGCTCCAACACTTACTAACGGTTACCTTGGGTTAACTACTTAATATCTCCAACCCACAGTTTTCTTATCTGTAGGTAAAGAAATGCAGATAAGAAGAGTAGCTCCCTCTTCCAGAGAACATTCCATTCCATACAGCACTTAGCATCAACCCTTGTGTGTATCTGGCTAACTGTTCCACAAATTTGAATTATTATCACTTTCAATAGACATAATGGCAATATTTATCTTGTTTCCTTACACTTGGAAGATTCTTAGAAACGATCAGATTTTCGTTGAGTCCCCAAGGAGAGAAGAGTGGTACCTAATAAGATCCAGTAACAGACCCCAGAAGTTTCTACCCGAGCTTGTTCATGGTTGGTTACAGTTTTCTTTGTGAGAGGACATGCTTTTTACTCATTTCTTTTTCTCCTATTCTGTGGATTGCTGAGCGCGGCTCCTCCTTCCCAACCCTTCACGCAGTCTTGACTTGACCTCCGGTGTCTCCACCTTCCTCCCTTTCAGAAGCTTCCTCATTGCATTTGATTTTGTTTTGCCTCGACTCTTCCACCTTCAGGGTTGGTAGTTCCCGGTCACTTGGTCAGTAGGGTTGACCTGTCTCCTGGTTGTTTGGCTTTGTTCTGTCACAGTTTGGAGGACGCTTTCCTTGGCATCCAGATGCGTCGGCTTCGGCAGGAAGCTATCCTCTGAAAGGCGTGCTGTGCTTCTCCTGCGGGAAAAACGAGGTGCGTTCTCCTCACAGCCCTTTGCTGCTCGCTTGTTGCCCTCTCTGTGCAGTTTGTCTGGCTCACTGGTACATCACATTGTATACTGTAAGTGCTTGGTGAATGTTTCCAGTGTGAATAGGCCATCTAGAAGTTTACATTCTAATAGAAAGGAAAGAAGAAAACAGAAGGCGGCCCCTTAAACTCCAAAGCGAGTTTGCAAAGAAGGTGGGACACAGAAGAGGGGAAGGGAGGCAAGAGGAAAGAGACAGAGGGCCTTTCTTGCTATTTTTTCTGACATCACAGATGATGAGCTGAAGAGGGGACAACGCGGGAGTCAGAATCCCGCGTCCAGGACGGATCTCACTTAAGGCCTCACAACCGGTGTACGGGCTGGGACTTGTTATTTGACAGCTCCCCACGTGCAATCCCCCTGGGGAAGAAGTGTTGCAATAGGGCACACCTCCCAGGCTGGGGAGGGAAGGCGACAGCTCTTCAGTCTTCTGCCAGTGGTGTCTGGGCAGCTGGCATCCCCTCCCACCATGCTGTGTATTTACCCAACTTCAAAGACCAGGGCAGCCATCAAAGGAAGGAAGAGGAAACAGAGACAAAATTAACTCCCTCCCTCCCCACGTCAGCCCCTCTTCTCTATTACAAAGCCCCCTTTGCTGAAACGTTAGCTAGCAGCACACTGTCACCATCAGATACGTGTGTTTGCAACAGTAGTGGGGCAGGGGGAGGGGGATTCTTTTCAGTCTGGGGCCAAGATGCGCCTCTCCCAGCCAGGTAGGGGCTAAGCTGTAAAGGCCGGTTCCACAGGGTGACTCCCAGACCCAAATCACTGGCAGGCTCCACAGCAAAAAGGCAACGAGTGTTGTGTTGTGTTGTGTTGTGTTGTGTTGTGTTTTGTTCGAAACGAATGTCAGGATGTGAGTGTGCGCGTTGGATTAAAACAGAAACTGCAAAGCAGACAAAAGCAAAAGAAATCTACATGTGTGCACGTTGAAGCTTGTTACATTTCATACCAGGCTGGGTTATCGTAGCCTGATGCAGGAATGACTGCCAATCAAAGGAAAAGAAAGGCACTGAGAAAATATGGCCTCGCAGAGAGTGTGTGGGCTTCAATCCGCTAGATCTGTGAGCATTACTTCACCTTTCTGAGCTGCAATTTTCTCAGCCATATAATCATAATGATACTCAGTCTTCGCAAGAATTAGATGAGATGTCTTATGTGGAGTAACTGGCCCATGGTAACACTCAAATAAACATTAGTGTCTGTATTAGTTTCTCCAGGCTGCTGTATCAAATCACCACCCAACTTAGAACAAGAGAAATGTATTCTCCCACAGTTGTGGAAGCCAGAAGTCCAAAATCGGTATCACTGGGCCCAATTAAGGTGTTGGTAGAGCTGCAGTGCCTCCACAAGCTCCCGGGAGAATGCGCTCCTTGCCTCTTCCCACTTCTGGTTGATGCTGCCGGTCCGTGGCTCACAGTAGCATTACTCTGATCTTCAAGGCTGGCATCTTTAAACCTCCCTCCGTTCCTTCTTCACATCGCCTCTTCTGTGTGTATGTCAGATCCTCCTCTAGCTCGATCTTATGAAGGTAATTGTGACTGCAGTTAAGGCCCACCTGGATAATCTCCCATCTCAAGGCCCTTGCCTTAATTCGTCTGCAGCGAAGACCACTTTTCCATATAAGGAACTTTCACAACTTCTGGAGACTGGATGGACTTGGCTATTTGGGGGGCCATTAATCGGCCTACTACCGTGTCCTTCAGGCTCTTGAGTGGCAACAAAGAAGTGAGAACAGAGCAGGAAGGGAGAAGGAGCCTTGTTATAGGAACTGAAATTATATGCAAATTTTGCATCCAGTTTCTGATTATGTTCCCCCCTCAGTTTGGCAAGTCAGGGGAACAGCACCAATATTAGCAGGCGTATCATTTGGATGTGTAAATGTACTAACGCTTTTTGAAATTTGGTTGTATTTATAGTCAATTATGTTATATAAACTCTTTTAGTTTTACTTGCATAAGGGACACAAACTGATTCTCGAAGTACCTATATCTGTACAATAAGGAATGATTTAACAGATTTTAATATATTTGCCTAGCTTCCCCCCCTACGTATTAGATGCTTCCCACATACTGCCTTGAGCTACTAGTTAACTTTTCACAGATCTTGCCTTTTTAACTCAATTATAAATTCTTTGAGACAAGAGATCATGTCTTGTATGGCTTTGTATCTTTCTTAGTGCCGAACATAGTATATTGGTCAATAAATATTTGCTTGACTGATTAATTTTAAAATACCCAGGAAAGCAATTGTAAAGGAAGATGAAGGCAGGTCCATTCAACATTTGAGCTTCCTGGAGAGAGATATTAGGAAAAACTATCTTAAACCTTGAGGGAAATATTGATGCTTCTCTTTTATTCCATACTTCTCAGCTCTGATTAAAATTTGTATACCTTTGTCAAAATGCATTTTTTTTTTTACAAAAATAACTGGCATACAATATCCTATTAGTTTCAGGTGTACATCCTAGTGATTCGATATGTTTATACATTATAAAATGATCCTCATGATAAGTCTAGTTACCATCTGCAACCACACAAAGTTATTACCATCTTATCGACCACATTCCCTATGCTTACATTGCCTACCCATGATTTATTTATTTTATAATTGGAGCTTGTACCTCTTAATCCCCTTCACGTATTTCACCCACCCACTCCCATCCTTCCTCCTTCTTGTAATCCACAGTTTATTTCCCGTATCTATGTGTCAGTTTCTATTTCGTTTTGTGTGTTCATTTTGTTTTTTAGATTCCACACGTAAGTGAAATCATACGGTATTTGTCTTTCTCTGTCTGACTTATTTCACTCAGCATAATACCCTCTGGGTTCATCCATGTTGTCACCAATGGCAAGATTTCATTCTTTTTTTATAACTGAGTAATATTCCATTGTATACACATGCCACCTCTTCTTTATCCATTCATCTGTTGATGGACACTTAGGTTGCTTCCATATCTTGACTATTGCAAATAATGCTACGATGAATGTAAGGGTGCTTTTATCTCTTTGAATTGGCGCTTTTATTTTCTTTGGATAAATAGCCAGATGTGCAATCGCTGGGTCATATGGTAGTTCTAGTTTTAATTTTTTGAGGAGTCTCCATACTGGTTTGCCACAGTGGCCGCACCAATTTACGTTCCCACCAACAGTACATGAGGGTTCCCTTTTCTCCACATCCTTGCTAACGCTTGTTTTTTTTTTTTTGTCTTTTTGATACTAGCCAATCTGATAGGTGTGAGGTGCTATCTCGTTGTGATTTTGATTTGCATTTCCCTGATGATGAGTGAGCTTGAGCATCTTTTCATGTGTCTGTTGGCCATCTGTATGGCTTCTTTGGAGAAATGTCTACCCAAGTCCTCTGCCCATTTTTTTAATTGTTTTGTTGTTGTTGTTGTTCAGTCATATAAATGCTTTATATATTTTCCATATTCACCCTTTACTGGAGTATAATTAGCAAATATCTTCTCCCGTCCGGTAGGTTGCCTTTTCATTTTATTGATGGTTTCCAAAATGCATTTCAAATGTACCAAAGAAAAATAGTAATAAAGCATTTGAATACAGATTTTCTCTGTAGTATTCCTGTTACCAGTGAAGTAATTTGACGATCTGATCACCTCAGCAAAAATTTAAATAATGTCCCCTTAGCCCTTTTTAGGATCAAAATAAGTCTATTTCAGTTTTTTTCTGCCAGAAGGGCCTTTGTGTGATATGCTTATCCGTGGAGGGGGGAAAAAAAGGAGAGCTTCTAAAAAAGAAGACATTTGCATGGAAAGCAAACTAGCCCAATCCTGGCACATAGTGCCTCCTGTTCTCCCTTTTGCCTTTTGACCTTAATAAACAAACGTCAACAGGATGGGCAACTCACCTTCAGGAAAATGACACTTCCTTCAAGAGTAGAGGGTTTAACTGAAATACAAAGTGTCTGAAAATGATACATGTTACGGGGGGGTAAGAGCCCTAAAAATTCCTGTAAATACCTTAAATAGAAAGACTATTTAGCAGTGAGTAGAGTTTCCCTAATGTGGCTTCTAGGTTGTTGTCCCCATGTCCTTTCAGTGATTCTGAGTTTGGGGCTTTGTGGAAACACCAGGGAGCAAGAGCGCTACCGTATCCTTAAGGTTGAGCTTTTTCCAGGGAGAAGGTGAGTTTTCTCTTCTCTTTTTCGTGTTTATTTGCGATGCCTTTCGGAGCAGAGGAGCAATCTTTTGAAAATAATGAGAATATGGAATTGGCCATTGTAACCTGATTCAGCAAACCAGTTCCATTTGGGTGATTTTTTAGCCTGCTTCTGAGAAACAGAAATGGGTAGGTTGGAGTCTCCCCAGACCCCAGATAATTGAGTTGAGCTACTTTTGTATACTCGATGTTTGTGCATTAGCTACAGCCCTCTTGCCCTCTGCAAAACAGATCTCTTTTCTCAATTATTCAAAATAAATAAATCAATGACATAGTTAAAAAACAAGAAGGAGGAAACACTAGAAAAAACCTCCCCTCTGCTTCCACCTGGAAAGTGCAGCCTAAACCTCAGTGATTTTAAAGACAGGTTTAGTGAGAGGAGAGAGCCCATCTGTATGGTTCGGCAAATTAATTTTGAACATTTGAAGATAAAAAGGCTGAGTTCCTAGGAACTGGCTTTAAAAGTCACAATCCATAGCAATCTGAGATATTCACGGACTAGGAGCTCTTCTGTTTTTTCCAAATACCCCCGTATCATTGGTTTTGAGAGAATATGGCTCTCTGTCAGGGATGCCAATTGGGAGAAGAATCAGATAATGAAGAAGTGATGGTACCGTGATGACATGTCCTTAGGTCCTCAATAGGATTTGTTCTAAATCAAAAGACTGTTTTATTAGCGCAAGACTTTTTATTTTTTTCTCTGTCATCTTCCTAACAGAACACATATTGAGTAAAAGCCCCTGGATGAGCCACAGTGCAAACCCAGAGGGTGGAAGAGATCATTTTGTAAATTGTAAATCAGAAATTCTCTTTGCAGTAGATGCTGAGCATATGTCATGTACCCGCATAACATGGCTTCCCCGAATACAAGGGTGATGGTTGCCTTGTAAATTTGAGAAGAGGGGACAGAGTACTTTAAGTATCAGGTATGAGGTTTCTAGGGTCTCTGGAGTGTTAGCTGTCTTGAGAGATCCTTTGGGAGCAGAACATGGACCCACCGGCATTGCCTGGAGATGGAGGGCTGGGCAAAGGACTGGGGACCCTCCCTTCTCTGGGCTTGTTTCATGTCCACCCAAGAATGGAATCAGATGAAGTGAGTTGGTGGCATCTGAGGTGAAGATGCTCTTGATTTCCACAGTGCCCCTGCAGGAGACTAATATGCCAGAGACCTTGCGAACTTGGACCTGGTATCCTTTCCTAAGTTTGGATTGACTTCATGAGATTTTCTCCTCCTCTGCGTTAGCCAGCAAAATGTTCTCCTCAGGTTGGCTCTATGAACTGAGAAGCCGGGTAATTGACTTCGGTGGGAGGGCGCGAGTGGATAGCACAGCAGAACAAGATCAATCCATAGTCCCATGGAGTAGCTCTTCAAGAGAAGTAGTAGGCTCAAGGGTCCTGATCTTCTGTTTCTCCTCCTCATCCTATCGGGGCGAGCTGTGGCTGTATGCTTTCCCCACCGGCAATGCTATTTCTGGGCCAAAGCTGACACCGACAAGAGGAACACTTTAGATGAAAGATAAATAACAATTATTAGAAATCATAAGGGCTTTTTTTTTTTTTGTAATTGAAGTCATGAACTGTACTAATTGCCTCTGAAACTATATGCTATTTACTGCATTTTATTAACTGCAGCGCAGGAAGAGTTTGCCGCTCTGTGTATTGGCATCTTGTGGATATATTGAGATTTTTGCATAAATGTGTTATTCATCACAGACCAAGCCACATAAATAAAATATATAGAGAGATATTAGTACTGTAACGAAAGTCTTAGAGAAATAGCTTAGCGAGTGACAATGCTGTCAACGAACATGAAAGACTGAAATTAAGCCTCGCTTTTCTTCAAAACACGGTCTTTAAACAAACTGAACTTGAGTTCTTCACAGTCTAGGGACAGGTAAAAGAAGATATTCAAAGCCCCACGTGGGGTTCCTGCTAGCTGACAGAAGGGTATTCTTGGAGAGCTGAAACAACTTTTAAAAAAGAAAAATAAATAAACCCATATAAATCTGCAAAAGAGTAGAATAAATATTCCTCTTCTGGAACCCTTTGACAAACCCCTGCATTTTCAAAGAGCTAAATGGGATTTAGGCAGGCGTTGACTTTAATGTGAGGTACATTGCTAAACTACATGTGTTTCTTTGGAAATTTAGGGTTTGGTGTTTGCTATCAGTCACACAATGGGTTGACTTAAGTTGAGAGTTTGAAGAATGAATAAACGTGGGCCTGTTGGCTAACTAGATCTCTAGCTAGCCCTCCAGCTTCTAAGTTTCCCTCTTTTCCCAAAAAGAGAAGAAAACAAATGTAGAATATCCAATTCAAAACATGGGTGAGGAATTGGAGTATCGTTTGAAACCCTAAGGACAAACATGAACACTCAGTCAGGGCCCTCATAAGACCCTGAGGATGGGCTTTTGGGACCATCCTCCCCAAATTTACACCTGTTTGGGACTGCAAGATGGATTTTCAAGACAATTTCTATTCAGGACTTGTCCTGTTTACAACCCATATTACAAAAAGTTATATTACCATTGTCATCTTTTAGCAACGCAAGTGATACAATCTCATATTCATAATATGGCTATTTTATATTTGCAGCCTTATGAAAATCTATAGATATCAATATCTGTTTTTTAATGGATCTTGCTCAAATCCTGCTGCCTGGGAAGTTGTGCTGTACGGCTATGGAATTATCACAAAGCTAGATCTGACAATTACGATATCATATCAGGAAAATATGACTTTTAAAGTGTGGGAAAAACTTTTACAGCTTCATGACCAATCATATTTTAGTTCAAAAATAAAAACTAAGGTCTGTATGTGATAATTAGTTGAGTTGCCTCTGTCGCAACAATCCCTCTATCCAACCTAAGGCTGTCTGTCAGTGTCAATGAAATTGAATGTCAAATGGAAAAACTCTAAAGCTGTTTCTTCCATATTAGAAAATCACTAGCAAATCACATCTTCCTGCCCTACTGGCAAGATAAGCAAAATTAGCACATGTCTTTTTCCTTGTTTTGTCAAACTTGAATCAGACCATTTATACTCAGTTAGAGGCCAGGCACATTCTGGTCCTCAGCATTTTATCTCGAATGGCAAGTCGTCATAGTTTTTATTTATTTTTATTTTAAAAAATTTTTTAATGTTTGTTTATTTTTGAGAAAGAGTGTGTGTGTGTGTGTGTGTGTGTGTGTGTGTGAGAGAGAGAGAGAGAGAGAGAGAGAGAGAGCAGGAGAGGGGCAGAGAGAGAAGGAGACAGAATCCAAAGCAGGTTCCAGGCTTTGAGCTGTCAGCACAGAACCCAACCAACATGGGGCTCGATCTCATGGACCGCGAAATCGTGACCTGAGCTGAAATCGGATGCTTAACCAACTGAACCACCCAGGTGCCCCTTCATAGTTTTTATGAAATGTATTTATTTGACCTCTTTGTAGCAATTGACATGGTGAATCGCTGTCTCTTCCCTGTTGAGCTCTCCTCTTTTTCTTCTGTCCCTATCCCCATGTCCCTCCTTTTCAAGCTCTACCAACTTCTTAAATAATTCGTGTTCATCATAGTTGTACTCCTGGCTTATTTTCATTTTATTTTATTTTTTTATCTCTACCTTCACACCATTTCCAGAAATTCTATTAATTCTTAAATGTTTGGGGTCTCTCCAAAACAACGAGGTTGCTTCCCAGTTTTTCTTATTGTGTGTTCAGGGAGCTACTTTCTCAGATCTAGGGCTGAGGTTTGGTTAGGCTTAGGGTTAGGGGTTAGGGTACATGTGTGGTATTTTTCCTGGCTTATTTTTAAAATGTCCTTCAATATATTCTCTCTAGGTGCCCACCTCCCCTCCCTCTGCTACCAAGTCCATGACTTCAACTTCCATCTATGTGCTCTCTTAACTCCCAGCTCTGATCAGCATTTTTGATGGTTTTTTATTGCCTGGCCGAATATTTCATAGACACCTCCGAAGTGAGATCATCATCTTCTTCCCATTGCCCATCCCAGAAATAACAGTAAACACTCAGATAGGCCCATTCCATTCCCCGATATCTGTCTTGCAGGAACGGTACCAACATCTTCTCACATGCTGAAAGTACGAACCTAGGAGTCATTTTAAGATTTCTCTACCATGATACCACTAGAATAATCTTTCTAGTATGTATCCTGACCATGAATTCTTACTAGTTGAATTGGTTCCCGTTACCTAGAATCAGCAACTGAAACTTTTTTAGCATGTCAGTCAAGGCATTCCCTGGTTGTACATTGTTTCCAGCTTTTTCTCTTGGCACTTATTGGTCAGTAGCCTGGGAACCAGCCATTCTGTTTGTCATTTCCCAAATATACGCCATGCTCTCCTAAGCTTCTAGGCCTTGCAAATCACCTTTCCCCTACTCATACCTTCCCTGGCCCTCAATAGTTTCCCTGTCCATCCTGTAGAGTCTCGTTCAACTTCCAAGACTCAGTTCCTGAGCATTCCTCTGCATGAATTGTCCCCTGCTCTATAGATATTCACAACTGCCCCTTGGGGATAGTTAGGTGCCTCCCTTATCTGTTCACACAGGACCGCGTGTGCCTAATTATAAAAACACTTATCACGTATAACATATATGACAAATCCGTCTTCCGTCTTCCCTAATATACTCTGAGTTCCTTGCCAGTAGGTAGTTTGTCATTAACCTTTATATTCCCAGAACTTGGCAAGGGCTGTCCCAGGGCACCTGAGTGGCTCACTTAGTTAGGTATCCAACTTCGGCTCTGATCAAGATCTCATAGTTTGTGAGTTCCAGCCCTGCAACCAGCTCTGCGCTGACAGTGCAGGGCCTGCTTCGGACCCTCTGTCTCCATCTCTCTTCCCTTCCTCAGCCTCAGCCTGTGTGTTCTGTCTCAAAAATAAATACACATTAAAACATAAAAAAAAAAAAAATGACTGTTCCATCGGGGTGCTCTATACACTTTTTTCTTTTATTGAATATATATTTGGATCCACCACAAATACCCAGATATATTCTTAGATATCTGATTGCAGCTGTGACTTGGGTCTCCAAGGCAAATTTCCCTTCTGCTTGCATTGGGGCTGCTCCTTGACCCAGTTTATGTGGAGTTTATAAGTCCACATATCTTTCCTTCAAACTGATACTCTACTCTCGATATGCAAGTTTACTGTCAACTCTACGATTCTAGAAGAATAAACCTGTGGGTAAAGTGGTTAATTACTCATTTAGGAGTATGGATTTAGGGGGCTTTATATTTCATAAAGATTCATAGACTGATGCCCCCAAAGATGAGCCGCTTAGTCTTAATCTAAGTACAGATGAGCTGCTTACTAGATAGACCAAGACTCTATCCAGTCCAATATTCTAACATTAATTTATGGAAGACTTTCTATTAAAAGCTGACATTTATTGTAATTTTAATATACCTTTTGACAATGGAAGCTGAGGCTTAGGGATTATTTTAGTCTGCTCTGGCTGCTATAACAAAATACCAGAGACCGGCTGGCTTAAATAACAGACATTTATTTTCTCACAGTTCTGGAGGCTGGAAGTTCAAGATCAGTGCCAGTATTGTTAGGTTCCAGTGAGAGCCCTCTTCCTGGTTTGCAGGTAGCTAGTTGCCTTCTTGATGTGTGCTCACATGGTCTTTCCTTCGTGCCTGTATGTGGAGAGAGAGCTCTGGTATCGACTCCTAAAACATGAGGATGGGATCCATCTAACCCAAACCTCATCTAGACCTAATTACCTCCCAAAGACTCTGCCTACAAATATTATCATAGTAAGGGTTAGGGTTTCAACATATGAATTTGACCTGGTGTGGAGGGAATGAGGAAACAGACACAAAAACATTCATTCCATAAACTGATTAAGCGACTTTCCTGTGGATACTCAAATAATCCAGTCGCAGGGCAAATGCTGACTCTAAACATTGTTTTAGTTTTCCTAATAATTTGCCTTTATTGCTTTTTCTACGTGGATACTCAAACAATTAGCATTTTAAAAAGCAAAACGTCACTAGTCCTTACTGATTATTCCACAGCACATGAGTCTCCCACTAATGTTTATTTTTCATATATGCTTTTCCATATTTCTCAACTGTTTTAGTGAAGGCAAATGATATCGGGTCTCGTTCCCTCTCGCTCTTTAAAGTTTTTTCAGAAAAAAAAAAAAAAGGACTAGGCTCTCGGTGCTTCTGGCAATTTTATTCTAACACAAGAAGTCCCCAGATTGTAATTCTGATAAGTATTTCAGTTCTTTCTTGAAAAATTAAATTCACAAAACAATTGATTATCAGTTATAAATGGCAAAAACACCATCTGGCTTTCAAAATTGGTTAAATCCATGTAGCAAGGGGAAAAAACGTTGGAACTTGTAGTTGGCGAGGAGTTCTGGTCCACGAAGCAGAAAATGACGAGTTTTACTATGAGAAAGCCAGAGTAGTCATAACTTCTACTTAGCGGCTGCGGGAATTTGATACGTTCTTCACATGTTCCATATGTTAAATCGCTTGGCGAGATCTTCAGTGTGAAAGAGCTGAGGGGGGGAGAGGAGTGTGGCTAGTGTTTAGGGTAGCAACAGCCTCATCCCAAATTTTCAGCTCTGGTTCTTTCCAGGCAGACCAGTGCTTAAAGACGTCCGATGACCTGGGAAGTTGGACGTACAAGTTCCTTAAACTTGTGACACAGGTGGCGTTTTTTGGGTGGAATTTCTAAAGCTATTTGCATTTCTCTGGTGAGGTAAGTCACACAGCATTAGCATTTCCTACAGAAATGTCCCATATTGTTCTTTGCCAATTGGAAATTTGAGTAGGTGTTCATTTGATGTGCCAAGAGAATGAAGGGAGATGAAAACACTGCACATCTTCCAATGTCCCCATACTGTGTTCCTAGTGTGGGAGGCTTGGGGCCTAACTAGATTCTCTTGGAGATTCAGCCTCATAAGGAATGCTTTTCCTTAGGAGTGTAATGCAATCTTGTTATTTAAAAAAAATGCTTCTCAGTTGCTGGCATATTTTTGCCTTATGTTAAAAATGTAGCTATCCTATGCTTATTATTCATGCATTGTGATGTGATGTTTATTCATTCACTTAACAAATATTTATTGAGCACAGTATAGCATAGTGGTTAATTGCATAAGCTCTGTCTGCACCTTAGAGATTTTGACCTTGGGGCAATTGCTCCATCTTTCTCACTATGTTTTAAAAAATATAAAATGGGAGATAATACTATGTGCCATGGGGATCATTCTAAGTATTAAATGAGATTATGTATGCAAACTACTTAATAAAAACTCACTAATTTCAAGAGTAGTTGTAGTAGTAATAATAATAATAATAATGATAATAATAATAGTGGCAAATATAAATATTACTCTGAGCTAGGGGGCTAGAGTTCCTGGCATAGAGGATCTTACTTTATAATTTACACATCACTTTAACATATACATAGCCTCAAATTTTTTTTCCTGATTTTGGTGGGACTCTGCCTTTGGTCTGTTCAGGTAGCTGTACCTCTGGAAGTGATAAGAATAGGTAGGACTTCGCAGACTGGGCATTATCCTGGTGACCATGTGGTGATGGTTTCCTGCCTCAGGTAGCACTATTTGTCTGCTGGAGCTTTGCTGACTTCCTGAGAACTGCCTGTAGTTCATGCATCGGAGCCTGTAATTACTGAGCAGAATATCCAGGGCTGTGAAGACAGGGTAGTCTTGAAATTAGTTTATGCATAATGGATAATGGGAGGCTGTTTTTAAGTGTAACTTATTTGGTGGGCTGGCAGATCTTGACTTCCTTTTTGATATGTAATATTTATTTATTTATTTATTTATTTATTTATTTATTTATTTATTATTATTTTTTAGAAAGATGAGGACAGAGGGCCAGGCAAGTCATTTCGCGCAGCTCCTCTGGACTACAGCTCAGACTTAGCAATTTACATTCAGTAATCTCTTGGTCATTTAGCCACAGATAATTTGTCATGGTTTGTTTTAGCTGTTGTGATATTGATATTTATTATGCAAATTGTATTTCCTACATCTTATTGTTCTGCATTCTATGAATACTTAAATTATTATAAACCTTTACACTTAATATGGCTCGTCCTTCAATTTGATGCTTGAGCAACAGAGGGTCAGAGCGCATACGATCTTCTAGAGGGGAAGAAAATAAGTAATTAAAAAGCAGACAAACAAGAGAGCCGGCTGCCTGGTTGAAAAGAAAGCAGAGGCAATTTCGGGGAGAGAGAGCGAGTCCGGAGAAGCAAATCCTTTCAGCCGGGAGAGCCTCTCCCAGAGACACGGGAAGCTCGGAGCACCTGTTGGTCCCCAGCCGCCTTAGCAGGGACTGGGGGCATAGAGGAGGGAGTGGGTTTGAGCCTCGAAGGAGGAAGATGGCAGACCCTATCCTCACACCCCCCGCCTCCGCCCTCCACCCCGAAGCCTTGACAGAAAAGATTTTTTTGTTGAATGTGTACAGTCGTAAATATATATTATTGCATATGTGTCAAATGTATTAAATATGCTAAGTATAAAAGCCAGGAAGGAGACCTTCAGCAAGCTGGGGAGCCTGAGGCGGCCCTCCTCGACCCACCTTTCCTGAAAATCTACCGCAAAGATACCGAGTCGAAAATCCCAGAGCCCGACTAGGGCTCCTTTCTCCCAACTATGCCCTAGTCTACCGCTAGGTTGTTGAGCGGGCTCTCCCGCTCCGCCGGACGTGCAAAGCACGCATGCACTTCTCCCAGATTGTTTTGTCAATCCGGGGACCTGCATTCTCACTCTCCACTCCCGAACAGCCCCCGTTTCCCAAAGATCTATTCCTTCGGTGCAAGGTGAGTGACGGAAATTTGCAACGTGTGGTTTCCAGGCCAGATGCACTCGGTGTACCGCGCAGGGGAGCCTCCTAGGGAGATTCTCCAGTCGTCGGTCGGCTACAGCCATTGCTGTATACGTTCCTAATATAGGTGTACGGGAAGCGAGACCCGCCCCCTGGAGCCCGAGCCCCCACACGCCGGGCGCCCAGGAGAACACTTTTTCCTTGATCCCGGGGAAGCGAAAACGAATTTTAACATAAACATATTTGCATACGCCCCTCCCCTTGGCCCCGCCCCTAGGTGGCGCGGGCGCGCCGCCGAACGCCAGCGCCAGGGGGCGGGATGGGGGAGGGGGCGAGTCCTCCGAGAGCCGGGTTGGGCTAGCGGCGCTGTGATTGGTCGGTCCGGACTCCGCCCCCGGTGCATGTCATTAGCATCTCATTAGTTGTCCGCTCGGGCTCCGGAGGAAGCCACCGCCGCCAGTCTGAGGCAGGTGCCCGACATGGCGAGTGCTGTGCTGCCGAGCGGATCCCAGTGTGCGGCGGCGGTGGCGGCGGTGGCGGCGGCGGCGGCGCCTCCCGGGCTCCGACTCCGGCTTCTGCTGTTGCTCCTCTCCGCCGCGGCACTGATCCCCACAGGTAGGTGTGGGCACCGGCCGGTTGGCCCTCTAAATCTCCTAAGGCACCCCAGTAGCCATAGCCGTGGAAGGGGGAAACGTTTCCATGACAACCTTCCCCCACTTCCTAAATCCGAATCCGAGGGAGTGTGGAGAGGAAACTCAGGGCTGAGATGGAAGGGGCAGAGGGGATCGGTGATCCCCTTCTCCCTTGCCCAGCTGGGTGGGAATTGGAGCCCTCAGGGATGGCTGCACCCACACCTTTTCTCCCCGGCTTGGCGCGGGGTGCGGAGTGGAGTGAGAATGGGGGGCCCGGGGGCCAGAGAATGTGGGAGAAGGGGATGGATGGAAGGTACCCCCCAACCTTCCGGACCCTCCCAAACTCGTTGTTGTCCCCGTAACTTGCAGGTCCTCCCGTCCCATAGCTGCCCATTCGCCCCCACCTTTCCAGCGGGCCTCCTAATTCTCTATCCCCTAGACCTCCCCATGGCTGACTAGCAGCCGCCTCCGGCGTGATTTCTCACCGATCTACAGGACATCCCCAGACTTGTCTGGTCACTCCTGCTGTCCCCGCGCTCTGCCTTTCTCCACCGTCCTCCGAACCGCGCGCCCCTCGTGTCTCCCTCCAGCCAGATCGCTGCCCTCCGCCCCCCCTCCCCCCGCTCCCGCCGCCCGGCTGCGGGGCTCCCGGGCCCAGCTCCAGGCAGGGAAAGTTCCTCAGGCCCGGCCCCGCGGAGCGGGGCGGGGGGAGGTTGCTGTCGCCGCCTCTGCGGGAAGGAGCCGGGAGCCCGCAGCCGGCCTGGGCCACGGCGTCCTCCGCCGCGAGTGGGGACGCCGGGTTCCCATGCTGCCGGTCCTTTTCGGCAGCCCTGGGGTGGTGGAGGGAGGTTCGCGGCCTCTGCGGCCAGGCGGGCACCCTGCGGGCCTCCGGGCGCCCCCTGCGTGCGGAGCTGTCTTGGGAATTTGCCCAGGGGCGGCTCTGCACGCCCGACGCCTTCCCCGAAGACGCCGAGCACTCGACAGGAGCACGATGTGTGACTGCCCGTGTGCCGGGCGCGTTGGCGCGGTCGGGAAAGAAGAGGGCAGTGTTTGCTTTTGCTAACAAAAGGGAGCCGGAGCTCTTCCCCAGCGGAAAGGCTGGCCGCGCTGCACCCTGCCTCCCCTTCCCGCCACCGCCGCGCTCGACTGCCGCGCGGCGTCCCCGCGCCCCCGGTCGCGGGCTGCGGGCTCCGGGCTGTGAGCGGGACCGAGAGGCACGGGGCCGAGGCGGGGGGCTGGGGTGCGGGAGGGGATGCAGCAGGGCTCCGCGCCTGCAAAGCCCCTCCTTGCAGCTTGGGAGCTGCAGGACCCGCGAGCAACAAGTGGCGGAGGACACCGAGAGCTCAGCCCCCACCTGCGGAGCCCCCGGCCGCGGCGGGCGCAGCGCTGGGGCCACCGTGCCTTTCCCGGGCGCCTCTCCGCTTGGGCTGTGCCTTTTGTTTACACGCTAGAGGACACACAGTTACGTAAACACCGCAGGAGACACGCTGTAGGAAATGGGGATGTCTGGGGTGCTGGCTTTGCATTTGGGGATGCCGGGTTGGTTGCTTTCCCCCGAAACAGGCTCGCAAGGGCGCTGGGCTTGGGGAACCTATCGGGGATGTATACGGGTGGGAATCTGGCAGCTGCTCGGTTCCAGAGCTGAGGATTTTTGCTTCCATGCCTCTGCTTGTCTCCGGATGTTGTTTATGTGTTTTTCCTCTGTGAATTCTTAATTTATGAGTTACGAGATAATTGGGTTCAGCCTATGCCGGTGTGGTTACAACTTCATTTCGGGCGATGTCTCTGACTGGATGGGTTCAATAAAATGTTCCTGAAAGAGATCCCTCGTGCTGCTGCATTGTAAAAAGCGCCAGTGTCAGTTAAACGTGAGCGTGAGTAAAGGCTCGGTAACTGGCGCATAATAGAGGCAACAATAGACTCGTATTGGCTGCAAAAAAGGAGGGGGGGGAAGCGCTGGTCGGGGATATTGCCATTTAACTAAAAATGGGAGCCGTGCAATGCCGCTCGGCAGCGGAGTAGGATTAGATTATACCTCCTGTCCCCAGCCTGCTCATTGACCGTACCGGGTAGTAGCGACAGTACTATATTTGTAACTATCTCGCGGTAAGAAGTTGCCTTCCCAGCGAGGGATGTCTGCAGACTCAGAAAGGAGCGGTCTGGAACTCAACCGTGCATGTCAAAGCTACAAGAAAATTCTGTTGCCAGTTACCATGGAAGCAGCTTCTTGCTCTTGTGTGCATCCCTGTTTGTACGCTGGTTATCAGATTGTGTTCAAATTAGAAAGTAATTGGGTTTGATTTGTAGTGAGGGGATGAGATGACTTTCTTTCAATCTGCTTTTCCTCTTACGCCTTTTTCGGTGATGGGTTTGGGAAGGGGTCTTGGCCCAGCCCCCAGGTCCTGGGCATCCAGAGCAGACTTTAGGTGGGCACTGGGGACTTTGCTTCCTTAGTCCTCTCCCGTTAAGCTTTCTCAGAGGCCTGCAGGTACCACTGTCAGGTTAGAGAAACCTGTTGGTGTTGCCTTGTAACTTCATTAGGCGTGTTTCATTTACACCCTCGCTGGGAGAGCTATCGGGGGCCATTGGGCAGTAGTAGATCCTGGTTCTGTCTTCCCCTGCAACTGGATCCATCTATCCCCTGGAAAAGATCTCCCATCTCTCCTGTGATGTTTGGAGTCAATGGATGTTAATGAAATGCAGCTAAAATGGGGTTGTGGAAACTCACTCCTCAGTGTAAATCACGCCTGTTACGTTTTAGGTGCATGCATGCTGCTGCTTCTCGTCCCAAGTGAACCAGTGGCTGACTACCCTCCTCTTACCTTTTTTTAGCATTAGAGAGGATGGCTGATGGGTGGAGGTTTGTGATGGTGCCGGAAGCCCAGGGGCTGAGTTTTGCCTGTCCTGGCCTGTTGGGGCTTGTATACCGGGGATGGGGACTTTACAGAAGTGCCGCCCTGCTATTGTTGCCTTTCCCTGCATCAAATTGAATAGCCACAGGAGGGACTTGCACTTGTCTGTGATAGCTTTGATAAAATATCCCTCATTAATGCCACTTTATATTTACAGTGTGTCACTGGAGACGCACAAGGCTTCATTTAGTGACTTGTGTGACGAGACAAGCTTGCATTATTTGCCTGGGACATTTTGGAGGAACAAGAGGCCCATTGAGCAATCTTTTGAAATGAACAAATACGGAAAAAGGGGGGAATAAAAGAGCAGGCAGTTCCCTGGAACAAAGAGCTTTATTCATATGGATGTTGTACATGCTTTATGCAGTTTTCCCCAATGGCCCTCCTGGTGAAGGGGAGTGGGACAGGGAAGAAGCCTTACAAGCAGGACACTTTCGCTTCCTCCCTCACTTCCTGACTTCATATTCTTACCGAGTTGGGCCTGGACTCCCTGACTGCTCGTGTTGCTCCACTCCCTCTAAAAGCCCGGAAGGTAACAGGTTCCCGGGTCTAAAAGAGAGATTTTGAAATGCTTTTTCCCAGCTCTGAATTTCCGCAGAAGATTGTGCTAGCTACCTGTTGAGACTCCTGGTCATTGGAGGACTTACTGGTTGAAGGGAAAGAGGTGTCACTTTTTTTTTGACATGTGTCAAGAAGTGGTTTGAGAGAGAAGTCAGATCGGTAAGGTATCTTGCAAACTCTAATGTTAGTCTTGACTATTTATTTTTAAAGAAATGCCGTAAACATTGAAATCCCCAGTCGTCAATATCATTAATGGTGCTCTTGGAGTTTTTGGTGGCTTTTGCCCGCACCCGGGCATTTTCGCCTCGTACCTACGTGAATTTTTATAATTCCTTGGCCTGCATTGCTAAATGATTTTCAGGCTTTAAAAACTGGATAATATTGCTGTGAATATAAACTGTCTCATTCTCTGGGTTTTTGTAAGTGACATTTTAATACCTAATTGGCCGCTTAGCTTTTACATTTTAAAAATGGGTGTGTGTGTGCGTGTATGCGTGTGTGTGTGTGTGTGTGTGTGTGTGTGTGTGTTTGACAAAAGGCCTGTTTTTATGTGGGGAGATCTCTTAAATTGGGCCAAACTAATCTATGGTGTCATTGAAATTTACCAGCATGTGAAGAAAATTTATAAGAAATAAATCCTAAGGATTCAAATGCTGTATCTCTTTCTTGTGAAGAATAGTACTGACCATTACGCTGGGCATTTTTCACTGAAAATCCAGCACAGAAAGGAGAAATCACACAGCGACATCTGTTGCAGAATTGAAAATTTGCTGCTTTGAGTTGGGAGCAATTAGTCCCATATAAGCGCCTAATGGTATCAGTCAGTGTGTATGCACACTCATACAGATATGTATATCTATACATGCATGTGTACGTATATATGCATGTATACAGACACTCACCCAATACAATATTCATGTTCACCTTGCCATGTATTTAATAGAAAATGGAACATAACACCAAAGCTGCTTTTTCTTATTACCTGTTGAGGAACTAGAGATTCTTATAATCATGGAATTTTTGCAAAGGGAAGGATGTTAAAAATCGTCTGGTGAAATCTCATAATTTTACAGCGAGGCAGCCAAAGCCCACAGAGAAGGACCCTGCTGACCGTGGAACTGAGGATAAGTCAGTTACCCAGCCCGGCCCCCTGGGAGCAGGCCCCTTGATGTCAAGTCAGCAAACCTTCTGTTCCACCTCCCAGCAGGGATACCCCAGTGAGGGATGTGGATCATGGGTAGAACTGTATCTTGGCTAAGGCTAGTTTATATTGAGAAGACAGCAAGATTAATTGTTGTTCTAGGTAATAAACCCCTGGATCAGAGGAGTGACCTCTGAGATAAAAGGACCAGTTCTTGGTAAGGTTGTCTTTGGTATTGACAAATGATTCTGAAATCTGTGGACTTTATTTGGCAGTTACAACATGAATGTCGTCCAAAGCACCTTCATAGGGGAGAGCTCCTGGATTTGTGTCACTGCAGTAAGTCAGATATGTGAGAACTGGGCTTCAGAAGCCGCAGCTTTTGATTTTTAAACTCTTGATTTGTCTTTTCAAGGATTAATAGTAACAGTAGAACTGGTTCCATGTAACGAAGGAAAAAAGGAAGGATCCTTAAGTCAAGAACAAGAACACTGCTTGATTTTCTTACCGGGTATTTGTCCCTTTTCTTTTAAGCAGAGAGAGAGCTGAGGACAACTTTTTTTTAACATTTTTTTTTTAAATTAAAAAAAATTTTTTTTGTTAGTTTTCTTTATTTTTGAGAGGCAGAGACAGAGCGTGAGTGGGGGAGGGGCAGAGAGAGAGGGAGACACAGAATCCGAAGCAGGCTCCAGTCTCTGAGCTATCAGCACAGAGCCCGACACAGGGCTCAAACCCACGAACCGTGAGATCACGACCCGAGCTGAAGTTGGACGCTCAACCGACTGAGCCACCCAGGTGCCCCAGGACAACTTTTTTTAAAGCAAAGCAAAAAACAAAAAAAACCAAAAAAAACTGTGTTTGCAAGATGACTTTTTTTTTTTTACGTTGCTCATGTTTTGTTTATTTTTCCATTTTATTATGGAGATTTCCAAATACATGCAAGAGTAGAGAGAATGCCATAATTAACCCCGTGTGGAAGTCACCCAGTTCAGTAAATTATCCACCAGTGGTCAGTCTGTCCTCTGTACGCTTCTTCCTCCACTCCCCAGAGTCGTTTAAACAAATCTTGGACATCCTATCATTTCTTCCATCATTTACTTTAGAAAGATTATCCTAAGATACAGTCACCTTTTCCCCAGCTCTCATAATCACAGTCTCATGAACTGAATGTACAGCTTCTCAACTGGTATACAGAATTTTGGCCCTGCCCGTGCTTTGCCAAGGTAGAGGGAAGGCTTATACTAGTGGGAAAAGCTGAGGCAGAAACAAGAGAAGCCAGAGCGCAGATTACTGTCTGCAAGGAGACCTTTTCGTGTGGTTTGGTTTATTTTGAGCAAGGTTTTGTTTGGATCGGATAAGATGAGTTTTATTGTTGTGTAAATACGGTTGTGTAAATATGCCATAATTGTAGCTAATCTCTCGACTGTGGCAGGCTATGGAAAGCACCCATGGAGAGATTGGCCATTTCCAGTTGTTCTCATAATGAATACTCTCCATCCGAGGGCTTCTGTAGGCAGGGCTATTTTAGTTTGATGGCTGTGAGATACCTCATTCATGTATTTATCTTTAAATGCCTCCGTGGTAGAAATGCCTTTGCATTTTGTGAATATATGACTTAAAAGAAAAAAAAAATGTCTTTTCTCATCTTGAACTGGCTAAATGCTAATTTCAGCCTGTGTTCTGTAACCAAAGTGATCACAAAATGCCTTCTTTGGTGTGGGAAACGCAGACAGCAAGCTGTAAGTACCTTGTTTTTGCAGGATGGGGGTAGGAGAGAAAAGGTTACTATTTGTCCTTCTCAATATTTGCCCCGTTGATTTAAAATAGGAATTTCGTAATTTCAGCTACAACTGTTGGAACGCTTTAGTGTTAATTTATGAACTTCTTTGGTTTAGGGGAAAATAGGTTGGTTCCGTTTTCCAAGGTTCGTGAAATGTGAGGGCGTGTGTGCGTGTTAAGAGGTTCTTGCTCAAATGTATTTAATGTGGACTATAAATCTGAAGCATTTGGTTTTTTGGTTTCCAGCCAAACAAGTAATTACACATGAGATGGTTTTGAGGGGTCTGAGCATTCCTGGCCAGGTGAAACCCGCCTCCCACGCCCCTCTTCTGAGTTGGCCACCGCACAAGAAAAGCTCAAAGGAATGCCTACATTCGCGGATTGGGGAGCGCCACCAAAATTGAATAAAAAGCCTTTGTTTGGAAACCATCAATGAAGGAAGGGACCCACTGGAATGTTTGTAATTACAAGTGGCACCTCCTTGTTTAAATTTCAGAAGCCACAGTTTCTTTTTCAGAGATTTAAATTGCAGGCTCTAGCCAGCAGCTGCTGTTGTGGTTAATGGGCAGTTTCTCTTTGAAGCTCTTCCAGTGCTGGTTCTCAAAAGCTTTGGTGCAGTTGGCCTTGAACTAGGGTTAGAAGA
This sequence comes from Prionailurus viverrinus, assembly GCF_022837055.1. NCBI lineage: Eukaryota > Metazoa > Chordata > Mammalia > Carnivora > Felidae > Prionailurus > Prionailurus viverrinus. Next base: position 13,601,047 of record NC_062570.1, on the reverse strand, counting down.
AAGGGAGCTGGAGGTATTTATATACATGCCCGGCAAAAGTGACGTGTGGCCTTTATTATTACTCAAAAGAGCACCTTGGCGGCAAGGTTGAGAGGAAGCAGCACTAAGAAAAGTCTGCTATGACTGGCAGGTGTCTTGAATGGGGTGATTATCTTAAGAGAGATGTGGGGTGGGTGGGGAAAATTTGTTCTCTTAGTAGATATCTTGCTGGAATATAGTCATTTGACCCAACATTTTGATCTAGATATTTCAGCAATGTTAAATAGTCTTGAAATGAAAGTACCGTGATATATAGTTAAATGCTATTTGGTGTTTGAAGATGGTATACCAGTGACATGGGCTTTTAAAAATGCCTAGAATAAGTATCTTGCCCTTGGCAGTCTTCCTTGGTAAGGTAGGCGCTCGCTCTCCAGCCATCCAGTCCTGGACCGCAGTGTCAAATTGGAATTAAGTTGTGAGGTTCCCGGAAGGGGGGCAGGGAGGAATCTGCCTAAAAAGGGTTCACCCGCCCCATCTCTCCCATTGTCTGTATCGTACCGCTCGCCACTTGGCTAGGACGAACGTAGAAGTTACCATGTCAGAAGCGGAACCTTTCATCTTTCCTGTCGTAGGTATCAACTTTTCTCAAAGTGTCCATTATTGCAAATGACACCACAGCCGTCCTGGTCTCCAGGGCCCTGAAATTTGGAGTCTTTTTTTTTTTTTTTTCTCTCCCCCCCTCCTTGGTTTTCACTCTTGGACTGAAATAAAATGGGGCTGATTGTTCCTCCACGACATTCTTTCTCCGGAAGCCTCCACGTCCTCTCTAAACCATGTTTTATCAGCAGAAGCTTCCCAGCCAATTCCCCTGACTCCAGCCTCTGCCAGTCAGGACATCAGTCCACCTACCCGTGTTGTGATTCTTTTCTGGACATGGTCATGACACTGCCCTTCCAGAAAACCTAATCTCAAATTCTTGCTTCTCACGTCGGATTCACAATCCACCTTGTTCTGTCTTTCTCTTTCTTGTTCCTTCCTTAACTGCTTTCTCAGTCCTCTAATTGCCCTCATTTCTTGTTACTTTTCTAGCCCTTTCCTGATGGGACTGGAAGACAGGTGCTTCTCTGTTGAACCAAGGAAGAAAGTGTGGTTTTGCTGCCAGCCTTCAGCTAGTTGTCTTTGCATGAAACTGTGCTCTTACCTGCTTTTCACTCAACTGTTTTGATTTACAGGTGTGGGCTCTGCTGATTCTCCTCGCCTCTCTTGCTTATAAACATCTTCCCTTCGCAGCTTCTGGTTTAACTAACATGTGCTTATCTGTACCCCGACACAGTCCTTTCTTTTTCTGCTTTGTAGGTATATATGTGAGTACGTTTCTCTACCGTAAGCTGAGGTGTGCAGATACTTTGGCCATTATCTGAGCGACAATTTTAAACAACGGTGTGCTGACGGTGCATTGAGCCGGTTTGGTGATTCACGTTCGAATATGGGCACTTACTAACAGCACGAAAATGGTGTAATTGACCTAACAAATTACACGCTGGCAAAGTAAGACTTTCAGACAAAAAGTCCAGTCTTTAGGAGTGGGAAGACTTCAGAAGGGTCAGAGTGCCAGGGAGCAGTGCACTTGGCATCAATGAAATGTACCCCTCTGAAGATGATCCAAGAGATATACCACCTTAGAAGAGTGTTTGGTGCTCATGTTCACAATGTCTGGTTACTAAGAAGTACCTACCTGGGGAGCCAGAAGGACAGTGTGCTAAAACCCGGGCCTTTTAAATAGCTTTGACTTTGGGGGCAGTCCTGCCTATCTAAGCTCTGTCATCTCTAGCATCAGAATGGTCGCATTTTAGTTGATCACATAGACCTGTACGCTGTCACTCGCTTAAGAAAAAAAATGAAACCTTTGTTTTTCAATCTAACTGCTAATCTCATTATATATTATATTTAAAAACATTTCTATTATATCTTATTTTTTAGAGAGAGAGAGAGAGAGGGAGAGAGACAGAGGGAGCATGCATAAACCGGGGAGGGGGCAGAAGGAGAGAGAAAGAGAATCCCAGGCAGGCTCCACTCTCAGCATGGAACCTAATGTGGGGCTCGATCCCCCAACCCTGGGATCGTGACCTGAGCTGAAATCAAGAGTCGCATGCTCAACTGAATGAGCCAGTCAGGAGCTGCTAATCTCATTATCTTAAGGATTTTTTTCAAAGCCTTTATCTGGTAATATTATCTGCCACTGTTTTTCCCTGATTTTTTTTTTCCTTGTCCGGCATCCTTCCTTTGCAGCGTTCAGAGGTTGCTGGTAGAAGGTTCTATACCATGATAATTCAGTGATATGAAAACACTTGTTTATCATGGAGTGTTTGCGGATAGTGTTGGGAAAAGGTTGTATGTCCAAATGTGCTCTGTGTTTGGCTCTTTGCTGAATATGCCTGTGATAAGCCAAGCTACCCAGCCGAGAAGTCACCAGCTTGATTCACTCTTCTGAATAGCAAAGGAGCATGGCTTCATTCCTCTTACAGAAACCTTTCCTTAAACAGTGAAAACTTAAGAGATAGGAAGAAAAAAAACCCCAAGTTAATTTAGTACTAAATTACCGCTCAAATGGTTTTATCTCTTAAAAGGTTCAAGTACAGATTAGCTTAAATGACACTGAACTTCACTTTTCCTTGTGTGTATCTTGTGTGAGCACACATCATTGTGAAGAGACCTCTGTCTGCTTTCTTTTCGTTTTGTTAGTAATCACATGAATGTTAGTCGCTGCTTTTTTTCCTTTTCTGAAGCAAATCTCTCCCATCTCTGGGCCAGATTGGCAAACAGTGTACCCAGTTTAGGTTACAGAATACTAAAACCTAGTGCTTTAGTCATGAGTGAAAAACAGCAAAAGCAGCCTAGTTTATAGGGTGTTAAAAAATAAAATAACCTGTATATGAATGCACCTGAGAAAGACGTATTTTATACATATGACTTTTTAAAGAAATATTTACTTATTTTGAGAGAATGAGCGAGCAGGAGAGGTGCGGAGGGAGGGAAAGAGAGAGAATCCCAAGCAGGCTCCACGCTGACAGCACAGAGTCCGACTCAGGGCTGGAACCTGTGAATGGTGAGATCGTGACCTGAGCCGAAACCAAGAGTTGGACGCTTAACCAACTGAGCCACCCAGGCGCCCCCATGTCTGGCTTTTATTAAAACAGTCACTACTCATGGATAGGGGCTAGGGGTTATGTCTGGCTACGGCTACTACTGTAAATCCCTTACGTGTTTGGCAATACTGAAAAATACCAGGCTGAAAGAATTGATTCAGGATGTACTCAACTCTCTTTAAGGTGAAACTGAAGAACGAAGTGGCAGCAAGGTCCCATCTGGAGCCGAACGTTCTTTGGAAGTAAATGGAATCATCCAGTCTCCTTGGAGAAACTGGCAGTGATTATAATCTCAAAAAAAATTTTTTTTTTTAATTTGCGTGCATGTGCAGGCACGCGCACAAGAGAGCACCCAGGGGAAGGGGGGCAGAGGGAGGGAGCGAGGGAGAGAGACAGAGAGAGAGAGAGAGAGAGAGAGAGAGAATCTTCAGCAGGTGCTACACTCAGCCTGACGCAGGGCTCAATCCCACAACTCTGGGATCATGATCTGAGCGGGAATTAAGAGTAGGACGCTTAACTGACTGAACCATACAGGAGCCCCTCAAATTTTGGGGCTTTTAAACACAGACAGGAATTTTTAATTTTACTCAGCCTCTTATATTTTATATTCTACATTTAAATCAATAACTTGGTATTTTCTGTAACTAACGCATAAGTCATTTGGTAGAAAAATGGGAATTTAAACATTCTTTTTAAAATAAGTATCTGCTTTTATTTGTTTATTAAAATTTGTTTTTAAATGTTTATTTATTTGTGTGAGAGAGAGAACACAAGCAGGGGAGAGACAGGGAGAGAGGGAGACACAGAATCCGAAGCAAGCTCCGGGCTCCCAGCTGTCAGCACAGAGCCCGTCGTGGGGCTTGAACTCACAAACCCCAAGATCATGACCTGAGCCGAAGTCGGATGCTTAACTGACTGAACCACCCAGGTGGCCTGAGTTACCTGCTTTTATACCAAGCATTGTGTTAGGCACATTTATAGTTGAGTATGCTGGTCCCTGTCTTCCAGAGGGTTGTAGTTTATTTTTTCTTAACTTTCATTTTGGAAAAATGTTAAAACCACAGGAAAGTTAAAAGGAAAGTATCATGAATGCTTGTAAACCCCTTACCTAGATTCATCAAGTGTTAACATTTTGTCTGTTTGCTTTACCTAGCTCTCTGAATTGTGCATACTCACCTATCTCTTTTCCTGTTTTTTTCTGAACTGATACTTCAGCATGGAGCTCCAACTCCCGAGAATAAAGGCATTTTCCTATGTAGCTTCAGTGCCTTATTACGCTCAAGGAATTTAACACTGATTCCATAATATTATGTAATACCTAGTCTATATTCAAATTTCCCCATTTGTTCCATTGATAGTCTACATATGCGTTTCTTTGTCTTTAGAATCTAAGGCATCTTTTGCCTTCCACCTTTTTAGGGTTTTTTTTTTTTTTTTTAAGGAGTTGGGGGTGGGTGTGTGTGTCTCTGATGGCATTGGTATTTTGTTCATTCCAGAGCTGATGTTTTGTAGAATGTCTCACAGTTCCACAGATGGATCATTTCCTCATTGTCTGATTCAGATTATAGTCACAGTCAAGAACACTGCATAGCTGATGGTGACACGTTCTTATAGCCCTGCCTCAGTTTGTCCTATATGTGGTGATGGTAAGTTTGATCCCTTGGTTGATGATAGCAGTTTAGTTACTTAGTTTAGGTGGACTTAGAGATTTCTCCATTTTTATCCCTTGGTAGTAAGTAATTTGGGGGATATTTTGAGACTGAAAATCCTGAAAATCTCGAACAATACTTCACTTAGTGGTTTTGGCAGAAGTGATAAACCTTGTCTGAATCAAATATCACGTTGGTGGTTACAAAATGGTAATTTTTCTAATTCTGTCATTTCTCTGTATCAAGTAGAAGCATTCTTGTTTAAAGAAGAACTTACGTTCCCCCACCTCTCCTCTTTTTTGAAAATCACAGTGGACTCATAGATTTAAAAAAGAAAATTCAGTGTAGTATATTTCATTACCCTCACATTTGGCGGGTGGGAACCCCCTCAGTCTGGCTGTTTCCTTTCGATATATCTCCTTTAATTTTTAAGTGCTTTTTTAATTTTATGTTGTAAGAAAATGTCTAAGCTCATGTTGTATTTTCCCTGCCCTTGGCCTGGAATCAGCTATTTCTCCAAGAAGTCTTGGCTCCTTTTAGCAGAGGAGTGGTATTTCAGTTCCAAGGCGGTGGGCTAGTTTCTCTTGACTTCACGCTTCAGTGGATAGAACTAGGATATATATGTGTATATTTTTATAGTATATAAAGTAGTATGTAAAATAGCATATATAGTATGTAAAAATAAATAATACATTTATTATCTATTATAATATACATTTAATAATTTAAATAATATTAAAAACATTTACTTATATTAAGTATATTTTATTTATATTAATTTATATTGAATAAATATAAGTATATTCCACAATAAGTATATACTTATTTATAACTTTATACTATATATATATATATATATGTACACACACACATTATCTATTTGTCTATATCAATTCGAGTATAGTACCCCAATGTTCTTTTTCTCCTTGTCCTGTTCCTTACTTGTATCTTTCTTTTCCCGTGGTGAGAACCTTGGTTCCCAGCCATGCCAGTGTCTTAGAATTAATACAAAAAAGTTTTGAAATGACTCTGTCAAGACCACTGTAGACAACAAACCTACCAAATAAAGTTCAATAATATTTGCCATTCTTTTTGCCTTTAATATAAATCCCACAGAGGATAGACAAAGTACTGTATCTACAAGGTCACAAATTAGTTCCTTCTGTGTGTGTGTGTGTGTGTGTGTGTGTGTGTGTGTGTCTGTGCACGCGCGCGTGTGCGTGTGTGATCAATTAGATCTATAAATATATACTTAGGGTCATTTGTTTCTGTTTATATTCAATTTCAGGTGTTTTTTTTTTCTAAACCTGTTGATTGAATGATATATTTTGAACATGTGAATCATTAACATGGCTCAAAAATCAAAACTGTGTAAGCCTTACTCCCTTGCATGTATTTTCTGGCCCATTCCCACTTACCTTCCCGTAAGAGCCAATTTCATTCTTTTTTCATAGATCCTTCCAGGTTTTCCTTTTGCAAAAATAATAGGTAGAGTTGTCTTTTGAAAATACCTTTCCACGGTCTTTGTTAACATCTGCCTATACCCTTTTTCCTTATTAGGAAAATCCTCGGCTCTCATGTTTATTTTGATGATTTCCCGCCATTTGGCTTTATGTTACTTAGAAGCCTTTTTTTGTTTTTTTTAAACCTTATTTTCATGTCTCTTCCATTTCATCCTTCCAGGGTAATAGTTCTTCTTGGGTCGTTGGGAGAATTCTGTACCTGTTTTTTCATTTAATTCACCAGATTACTTGCAGGAAAATAGGGACTGCCCCTTTCCCTATAATGCAGTGCGTGTCTGTGATGTTTAATAACCTGGCTTCTCATCAGTCTTTCTTGACTCTTCTTTTCATCCAGTAAATTGGCAAATCTGTATCTCAAGCCTCGATGCCCTCTCCTTATTCCCACCCTGTTTTGTCTTGTTTTGTTTTTCCAGTTGTGGCATACGTACTGTAAAATTCATAGGCTTTCGCACCGCAACCTCAGCCCGTGTTCTAAAACTGCCTACTGGACGTCTCAGTCCACAGATACTTAGCTCAAAAAATATTAATGACAAACAGAAGCTGTCATTCATTTAGTGTTTCCACCCTAGGAGTAGTTCTGTCTCTTGCCGCATTTTACAGATGAGGAGCAGAGAGGATGATAGGTCCCTTGTCCAAGAGGCTTAAGTGATAAAGTGGTAGAACCAGTTGTGTCTTCAAAACCTGTACTTTTGAACACTTAACTATTTTTTTTTTTTAATTCAAGATGTCTAACACTGAGCTCAGCTTCTTTCCTCCCCGAACCTCCCTCTGTCCTGTATTCCCTGTCTTGACGCAGGGTACCGCCATCTACCCAATGGGTTAAATAAATCTGGAAGACCTCTTAGAGTAGTCCCTCCTTTGCTGTCCCCTGCCTGTCTGTAACTTACCAAGTCTTGCTTCTCTCTTGCATGCCCTCTGTTTCACCACCAGTGTCTGACTTTACCCTCATCCTTGTTTGACAGACGAGGAAGTAGTTATACGCTGATGGAAGAGCCCCTTAACTGGCCCATTTACCCCTAGTCTCGTCCCTTGTAGTGCATCCCTAACACTGGTGTTTAGGCAGATCTTGGTAAAACACACCTTAGATGATCACTTTCATGCTTAAAATCATGCTTTAAATGTCTTCTTGGTACCTTGGCGATAAAGCTGATGCTCTTACAGCCTGGCCTACAGTGCCTTTCTTCACTTTCTGTCTTTCTCTCCAGCTCATTTTGTGTCAGCCTCACTCACCGCGTTCGTCTCGCTAGGTCTTGCTCAAGGTGCTACCCCCCATGTCGTTTACTTTAGCGAAGTAAACGTGTCCCGGATGTGCCATGCTGTCAGGCCTTTCCCTTTTTTATGTCTTCTGCCATCTACCGAAACACTCTTGTCTATACGGCTGATTCTGACATGGCTGTTGAGAGCCACTTCGAGCACCGATTCCTCAAGGAAACTTAACTGCGACCTTTCAGGTGGATTATGTGCCTTTTCTGTGTGTCCTTCTTCAGCCCTTCCCTAAAGGGCTTTACCTGACTTAGCTTCTTCCTTCCTGTTAAACGTGTTTCTCGAATTGCCCCGAATTCTCTCTCTACATACACCTGTGCATTTTGTATTTGTCCAGTGGTTTCCACCAACAGAAATGTTCCACTCTCTGGGCTTCCATGTCAGCGCGAAGATCCAATCCAGTGTTTCTTTTCAAATCTTACGCGATTTCCAGCCTGAATGTAATTTTTTTTTTTCAGCTTCCTTTACAACTTCTCTAGCCATGCTGTGACATTGAACACTTCCTACCTTATTATAAGTTGACATGTGCCCGGGGGTATGTGTTTTTCTGTACTTCCGTAGGAGGGACTACTTCTTATTCATCTTCACATCCTCAACAGCATGGAGCACAATGCCTTACCTGTATGTACTATGTGCTCAATAAACATTTGTTGAGGCTGTGAATGGGTTGGAAATTAGGTATGCATGGTCTGTTAAACCATTTCTAGCTCTTTCAGCATAAATGTGAACAGAGAATATGATATTAATTCAGTCTTGGAGACCAGTATAAAGATGTTCACTCCACAGGTTTTTTGTTCATGTACTTTTTTTCTTCCTCTACTATGTGATTTCCAATATATATACAGCTTATCTTTCCTCCTTTGTTATGGATACTGGTAGCTGGAGTATATAATTTGCACTAAGGCCTTTGGGTTAACGAATGTAGTTTAGTGGTTACCTTATTATCAGCTTTGAGAAGGAGAATTCTTACAAGTTGTTTGTTCTCTCATAATGGATGAAGAGCTATCAACATGCCTGACTTTTTCATAGCCTGAAGGACTGACTTCTAGTGTGTTTGTTCATACCTGGTTGTTGGGCAATTGTTGGAGAGGTTTAGATAGACTACCAGTCCAGATAAGAGAACCTCTTTCCATTTATTGAATCACTTCACAGTCCGGGGATGGCTGGACTTTGAGTCATTGTGCTGCCATACTGGCACTTTATAGTTGAGGCCACGAACCAAGAAACTTACCTCTGAGGCCTTCTGCTTCTCCTCACCTCAGTTTTCATGAGAGTCTTGTCTTAAAAGTGAGATATATTCTCAGGAGAGGCATGGCGAACTTAGGGAAATTTAAACCTCAGGGCAACAGTTTTTCTTGTACAGTAATAAAGATATATGTGGAGTCAGTGGCTCCAGGATCAAAAAATAGATCTCAGTAGTCGGATCAAGCGTGAGAAATGGCTTGTTGCTGGGTTTCACAAAAAATGGGTTGGGTGAGGCCGTCTGTCTTTTGAAGATGCTTCCGCTGTTGGCGTGGCTCTGTCGTTGGTGCTAACGTGTGGCAAAATTAAGCGTATTTGCCTATGATAGATCTAGTTTTAAACAGAAAGGTTTCCTGTGGGCCTCACATGGAAGATGGGAGAGATTTCATATGCAGGCCGAGGAGGAGAGAGTGTGCTAACATCACCTTTTAATTTAAGAGAAGTTTGGAGTTTGTTCTTTCCTGTGAACATAGAGGTGGAACCCACTCTAACCAGAGTTTATTGCTGTAATATTTTTTAAATGCATTTATGACACTGATCTATCTGTGACCTTGTAAAGGCGTTTTTAGTGGGAGGGGGTAGCCAGCCTTTTTTCTCAGTGTCATAAGTGATGTCTGTTCAATAACTCTAACTTCCTGACAGTCCTGGGAGGGGGCGGAGGACCCATCATAACTTGTTTTTTATGGCCTATTTCTAAAGTGTTCCTTCATATTCACATCCATTCATTTAGACTTCTTTTCTCCCCGCCTGAGGCAGGCATCCAGCCTAGTCTGTGTTTGGTGCTTTAAATGCTTTGAGTTATGGAGAATCATAGCATTTTATCGATGCTACCCTTGTAGCTGTATAGCTCTGTGTTGTCTCAGGTTACACGGCTGGCATTTCTGAGGCATTGTGGGTGGACCATTGCAATTAGTTGAGGTTTCGACCGGGATCACCTATCTGCCTTGATTTCTAGCATGTGACATTCTTCTCCCCCCCCCCCCCCCCCCCCGCCTTTTTGGGTAGACATCTTTTCAGGGATTGCCTTCTTAAGGAATCCTTCAAGTTGCTGTCATTAAACCCTTCCTTTCCACCATTAATCTTGGTAAATATATCTTTATCAGCATGACCTAGTGTCAAGTGAATGATTTGATAACAATATTCAAGAAAAATTATATCTTTGAAATACAAATTTTGTCGGTGCGTTAACGTATAGTATATGATTGGTATTAACTCACGAAAAAGAAGAGATTAGTTAATCAATTTCTTCTAGAATTAGGTGGTTAATGCTTCAAGCATCCTCTATTTAAAAGCAATTGCTTCTAGGTCCTGTTGGCAGGATTGCTTATTTCATTATTCTGGTCATTTGCATGAAAACAAGTTGATGATTCTTTCAATAACTATCCCGTTCAGTTTTCTTTTCCTCTTGAAATGTTATTCCTCAAGCGTTCCATTCCATTCATGCTGCTGTATGAATCAGGCCTAGAAAGTTAGAATTTCAGGCTAAAGTAGTAGTAGAATTTCCCTTCACCTCTTTTTTAACCAAAATTGATCTCCCATTTTCATATTAATTTACCCATGATTATATCTTTTTATCCCTGTTTCATAAGGTGAACACATACAGAGTTCTGCTTTAATAGAATATTTTTCAAGGTTTTAGGATTTTTTTTTTTAAATGAGGTCATCACCTTGAAGATTGTGACCTGAACTTTTCGTGAACTAAAGGAGAAAGAAAAGGATAGACTTAAAAAAAAAAAATGAATATATAATCTCCTTATAATGGAATAAGTGATCAGAGCTGATTCATTTCATAATACTTACCTGGTGCTAGCTCCCAAAGCACTCTACCATTTCAGTGAGAGAAGTTCCACATTTATGCTTTGGATCACCAAAGGATTCTCTTTGAAATGGTGCTTTTCGAAAAAGATTTGGAGACCACTAGCCTAAACAGAATGAGTCCTTTTGGTTCAAAACAAGGCTGGAGAGAATGACACCCAGTTGACTGGAGAGCCCATCAGGGGTGGGGCCAAAGCCATGGGCATTAACAAGGAATGCTCGGTTGTCTCCTCTTTCCTCTCTTCCTAGTCTTTGTGGGGCCCCAGAAGGTGTGAGGGTGGCCACAGCAGAGAACTGGATAAGGACCTGAGATTTCAGACCCCCGTCCTCTCGTCCTCTCTGTCTTTCCATCGGGGTACATAATGGAGGGAGCTGGCAGGGGGTTGGAGTGCAGTTCTGAAACCAAGTGCTGAAAACTTGGGGACAAAAGAGGTGAGAGGAAAGGAGATTCCGGCTTGAGGGAGAATCACGTGAATCAAGGTTTACAGGTAGGAAAGCTAAAACGGAGTGTGAGGTGGGCTTAAGGAAAGAGAGCTGGTGATAGATTGTGGAAGAACTTTGAATGGCAAATTTAGATTTAATTCAGGGGGTCATTTGGAACTGTTGAAGCGTTTTTGGGGAGTGAAGTAACATCAAATTGATGCTCTAGGAATGTGAATCTGGCAATGGTCTGTGCTTAGATTGGAAATGAGAGGTGGGGAGGAGGTGTGCCTGGGTGGCTCATTCGGCTAAGCATCCAACTTCAGCTCAGGTCACAATCTCATGGCTTGAGAGCCACACATGTGCTTTGGGTCCTCTGTCTCCCTTTCTTTCTGCCCCTCCCTTGCTCATTTTCTCTCTCTCTCTCTCTCTCTCTCTCTCTCTCTCTCTCTCAGATATAAATAAACAAACATTAAAAAAAAAAGAAATGAGAGATCACTTAGTGGTGTAATAGTTCAAGTAAGACTTAATGAAAACTTGAACTAGGGCAGTCAAGGAGGAATGGAGGTGGGATTGACTGGATTCGATGGCTGGCTAGAAATGGGGGTGAGAGAAAATAAAAACTAGAAGTGAAGATGTGCTTTGATTTCGAACTTGAGTAGCTTAAGGGAACAGCTATTCCAATACACAGAAATAAAAATGTCATATGATGGGTTTAATGAGGGAAGACAGTGAGCTTGGTCTGGGGATATATTAAACTTGAGCTACTAAAAGAACATGGAAATACTTACAAGGTAGTTTGAAATGTGATCCTCGGGTTTAGAAGAGAAATTGAGAGCAGAGCTAGAGATACAGATTTGAAAGTCATCTGTAAAGAGTTGGTAACTGACGTTCTACATTGTGCGTCGATGCACTTACTTAGGTGACACACCCATATTGCAGTACTGATGTTTGCCTGACAGTGAGTGAGGTTCCGGAGACGAGCGAATGGCAGATCCTAGAGGTAGAACCTTAATAAGAAGGTGTGTTTTTCAGGGACAGGATAAGGAAGTGTGATGAACCCCGGGAAAGACTAGTCAGAGGGCAGGAGAATATTGTAGGTGTGAGATAGGCAGGGTTGATGTGGGGTGGAAGTCTGTTATCTAAATAGCTGAAGATCATGAAGGGGGGAGAGGGAAGGTTCATTGGAAGGGAATGAGCTCTGGGGAGGAGGTTACATAAGAATGAAATTAGGTAATAACTTAGCCAGTCACACAGCTAGGATGTGGCCACACTGGAGCCAGGTTCCATGTTTTGGACTAGAATGTACTACAGTGAGTTCAGTTCTCAGTGTACAATTTGTAGTACAGCAAATTGTGCCTTTAATCACGGTATAGGGAACTGTGGAGAGCCTGTTCAGCCTGTCCATATTACTTAAAATGTTTAATTAAGATTCTTGAGGTTGTGGTGTTGAATAAAGAGCAAATTAATGAACTTCACAACTGTCCTTGCATTTCACGTAGTGAGTGACAGCTTTGGCAGGCGGGAGCAGGGAGGGCTAGAGGGATGCTGTTTTTCTGGAAGTGTGCTTCTTTAACAATCAGACCCAGACAACAAAAACAAATCCTAGTGCAGCACAGGGAGCACTTCCAGGATGGCAGGAAGAATCTAGGTCAGCTTAACGGCAGCTCCTTTTCTTTAGGTAGATTAATGTTTGCCACCCTCGTTTTCAACACGCTGTGTAAAGTCCAGAAAGACTGTGCGTGGTTCCTTAGCACATATTAGCCAGCAGGGGGTCACAAATTAAATTGATGTGTGGGAGCATTTTGATTTGCAGTTGAGTAGAGAGAGTGTAGCTCCGGCCTAATATGGCAGCCTGCTGAGTTGTGGTCTGTAGTGCCTGAACTCTTCTGTGTGAAAGATCCATCCTTGTGGAAGTTTTTTGCATATTACCTCGAGGAGATGACTCCTCTTGTCCTATCTGTAGTTTAGCCGGGGAGCTCTGAGACTGGAGCTGGCTAGCTTAGCATCTGAAGATCTTTCCTCTAGCCATGCTCTCCAGTGCTGCTCGATAGAACTTTCTGGGACTATGAAAATATCGTCTGTTGCGCTGTCCAGTGTAGCTGGATGCCACGTGTGACTCTTGAGCACTGAAATGTGGCTACTGCACCTGAAGAGCTGGGTTTTTAACCATATTTCATTTGAATTAATTCAAATCGAAATAGCCTCCTGTGAGTAGTAGCTACCATTTTGGACAGCAGAGCTCTAGACTCAGAATTAGAAAGCTGAATTCTTATGCTCACCCATAGTGGTAAGAGAGGGCATTAGAAGGGGCATTGTAAGACATTGACATTCACCCCAAAGTCAACAGGTTCGTATTGAGTCTTGGACTCAGCTATTGTGGGCATCCAAAGTGCACATTTTTTCTCGACTTTTCTCTTGCTGTTCATGTCTGAAAGCTTCTGGAATATCCTAATTGTCCTTTCTTTATTTGAGGAATTATCCCTTTTGTCCTCAGAGGGGTAGAGCTCATCTGGTCCACAGATTAATAGCTCTATCTTTGTCCTTAGGACTCTAAATCTTGAAGGTTACTCTTACATGACTGTATTGCTGTATGCCAATTCACACTGTTATCTTTTTTTTTCTTTTTCTTTTTTCTTTTTTTTTTTTTTTTTGGATGCTGAAAATGAGTGAAATGTGAAAAAAACATTATTCATTTTAAATAGTTTTGACTGCCAGGTTAATGCGACTCTTAAGCGGAGCTTCATGAGGTCTGGCCATAGTAACTGCTTTTAACTTGATTTAAAGTTCTTAAACATTCTGAATTGCTTCACCTAATCTTTTTATACTGAACGTACAATTTTCAGGCTCTTTTTTATTTTCAAATCCATAACTGACAGCTGCTCAACACCTCATTCAAACAGTTCTAAGAGTTTGAGAGAAAAGTTCGGACAGACTGGATTTACTGACATCAGTTGGATGGAGATATTGTGGATTTAAAGATGATAGAGAAGGGGAAAGAAAAATGTGAAATAATTATTGCATGTTCACCGCTTGCCCAATGACAGTGATTTGAAGCTTAATAACTAACAAAACTGAGAAGAAGCAGAAGGACATTTGAGTTAACTTTCAAAACTTAACATGAGGAATGACCATTCCATTTGAAAACAAAATTTTCATGTGTGGTCCTATTTGTTTTACTACATTTTAAAAGGATATTGATGCCCAGGAATGCCCTTAAACCAGCACCTCACCACAGACTTCTTGAAATATATTCTGTAGATTCTATAGGACTGTAAACTCCTCGAAAGAGCCCTTTGGAAGAGTCTGTGATGTCTGGTGCCTAGCAAATGTTTCTTATAAAATGATCACTTTATAAGAGAAACCAAGGTCGTAAGGTCTTCCTCCCTCTACTTCTAGTGGCAAATGAAATTGCCCTGGTACTCAACTCAGGAAGACTCTCTGTGCCACAGTGAATATAGAGAACCTTGTCAGGGCGTATTTATCCAAGATTAAAATTAATGTGACTATAAATTTTGTCCTTGGTTTTTTAATATCTTTTGAGTAAACATTGCATGCATATCTGTGTGTGTGTGTGTGTTGTGTGTGTGTGACCTACTCTGTGCTAGGTCTCCCTATCACCTATCACCTATCACCTGTGCTAGGTCTCTGTGATAAGTGCTCGATTTACAAAGATGAATTGTGTAGTGTCTCTTCCCTGCAGGGACTTCTATTTTAGATTCAGATGAAGGATACCATAAAAATAACAATGCTGTATGCTAAGACCAACAACAGACATAGTTTGGGAATGCTACAGAAAGCATAGAAGAGTGCCTAATGCAGTATGGAGACTTGGAGTCAGAAAAGACTTTCAGGGGCCCTTGAGATGGGTCTGAAAGATAGGTACGAGAGAGCCATGGAGATGGTATTAGGAGTTTGTCCAGGTAGAGAGATAATATACGGACAGGTACAGAAGCATAAAAAGCATGGGGAATTCTGGGGATAGCTTGGCATGGCTTGGGGAAAAAACCCTTGAGGGAGCAGCTGGAGAAGGTACGTGGGAGTCGGAAGGAGGAGGACCAACTTGGTAGTGAGGAGTTTGGGCTTTATCCCAGGGTGAGTTGCCTGGAGTAGGTGGAGGGAGAGGTGGGGTGGTGAGGATGAGATAGGCTGGGTGTGGAATGCAGTGGCAGGGGGTTACAGAGAGGAGACGGTTAGGAAGGAGCCGTGGAAGAAGCTGAAAGCTGAGGTTTATAAGGGCCTCGAATCAGGGACTTGCTAAGCAGTTTGGGAGGAAGTACGCTTCAGGATATATTGATGCGGATAGAATTTCATGACTGAATGTGGGACTGAGAAGGAGGAATCTAGGTTAATGATCAAGTTCTGGCTGGGTCATCTAAGTGGTGATAAGCCCACTAACCAAGCCAGGGAGTTGAGACTCCCAGGCAGTGCTGGGGTGAAGGTCAACTGCTCAGCTTTGGAGCGGTCTGTGGCATACCCGTGTGCAGATGTCTGGCTGAGCTCTCCGGCATTCATTTGGAGCCATGGTCACGGACAAGCTGTCCTAAGAAGAACGTATATACACTGGGAACAAGGAGGAGAGGGGCTAAGGACAGAACTTCAGGGAACGTCGACAGTTATAGGAAGGCAGAAGATGAATCAGTGAAAGGAACGAAGAAGGAACTGTCAGCTTTTGAGGAAAACCAGGAAGGCTTTGTCTTGGCATCCAAGAGAGAAGAGCCTTCTAAGAAAGGGAGGAGAAGCACTGTCAAAAGCTAGAGGGACGTAAGATTAGATAAAGGAGGCCATTCACGGACCTAGCTCTTAGGCATTTGCAGGGGAGCCCAGTGCAGTGGTGAGTGGAAACCAGATGGCAGTGGGTGGAGTGAGCCGTGGGGAGTGCAGGCTCGGAGGCAGGAGTCCCGACAAGTGTTTTAAGAGACTTAGCTGGTGAAGGTAGGGCAAGGCAGAAGGAAGTGGAAATAAGGAGATGTAGGATTGAGGGGGATTAAAAAGATATATATATTTAAAACAGAGAGACTTGAAAATATTTATCTATATCAAGAAGAAGAGTTAATGCCGAGGGAGACAGACGATAAAGAAGCAAGAGCTGATGGTTGAGGAAGCAGGCGCCATGATGAAGGCCAGGAGTAGGCATTTGCTTGTTGCGGGGAGGGAGAAGAGACCACGTTTTCTTCTGAGATCGAGGAATGGGAGCAAGGGTGGGTGTAAGTTAGATGGTGTGTGGGAGCATCTCCCTGGGAAAGCTGCGGCCCAGGCTGTGCCTGCCAAGGGTGGATGGAGATGGGGGGGGGGGGTGTTGAAATGCCTCGGCCAAGGTGACTGCAGTCCTCTCGGTTGCCCACTGGCCTTGCTCGGGGCTGAGTGCTCCTCTTTCCAAGGTAGATGCTTTGCCACTGAGGTGTCCTTGATATCTTTTTCCCTTTTAGAGGGAAGGCAGGTGAGTATGTCACGGACATTTAGAGCTAAAGGGACTTGAGAGGTCACACAGACTAACCTTCTTATCTTGTAAACGAGGAAACTGAGGCTCAGAAAATTGAAGTGATGTACTCAATAAATCCACGGCCAGGACCAAGCTCCAGGCCTCTGACTTGCAGCCCAGGGCTCTCTTTCCTGTACCCTGCTGCCTCCTTGATAAAGGATTATGAATAAATCCAGTTCATTATAAATGCTCTTAATATCCTATTTTGGACACTAGGAATTCTATACTATTTTCTTTTTCTGCCAGCTTTCTTTCCCTTCTTTCTGTCAGGTTCAGGCAGGTATGACCATATGCTAGGATGCTAAAAAAAAAATAGGTTTTGTTTGTTTGTTTTGTTTTTTTTTCCTTTTCTAAATGGAGATGCTATTTGGTTGATGAGAATATTTGGGGCTTCTAAAAAGGCAGATCCTAAATGGTGAAATGCTTGGATTTCTAGTCTTTTAAACTAATTTGAAAGATAGGTGATGTATTCAGTCCTTCACTCTAAATTTCATTTAGTCCATATTTTGAGAGTAAGTACCTACTAAGTGCCAGGCGTTGTGATATAGCACAGAATTCCCTTATGTGTCCACATGTCTGCTGAGAACTGACTCTCCTGTTCTTTCCATGTAGAATATCAAGTTTAATATCAGTACCTTGTGAATGCCTTTTTGGGACCTGCCGTCTCCATCCTTAGGCTAGACAAGAACTCGAAAGTGATAACAGCACGTCTGTTGGGTAAACACAGATTTGGCAGGAGTGATTTATTGTGGAGCCGGGGACCCTTAATTAATTATCATTGTTTATAATGCATTTTTCCCCTTTGTTTTCAAGAATGGGAATAATTCAGCAATACTATTGATAAATAAAACATAAAAGGTCAGTGATGGTTGCCTTGGCAACTGTATTTCTCAGCAAGTATTTTGTTTGCCATGAAATGTGTCCTGGGTGATTTACTGGAAATCAGACTCTGAATGTCATGACTTCTTGTATTTGAGCTTCTTATGCACTCATTTAGGAGTGACAGTTTTGTAGGTTTTGGGGGTTGGATTTCAAAGCTGCATGTGTGATGGGGATCCTTGCATTTTTTTTCCTTCTTTTGGAAGACTAACAGGAAACAGAAACCTGTGATTACAGTGAATCTATTTGAGTCCAAGAACTTCCAGGTTCTAATGTGGGATTTAAGAGTTTCTGAATGATTTTTGGGATACATGAAATTTCTTAAAACTGGAATATTTTTAGGCAGAGTATGGACAATGCATATATTCTTTGTTTTTAATTTTTATTTTAGAGAGAGAGAGAGAGAGTGCAAGTGTGAAGAGGGGCAGAGGGAGAGAGAGAATCTTAGTAAGTAGGCTCCACGCTGAACATGGGCCCCGGGGGCTCGATCCCAGGGCTCTGGGATCATCACCTGAGCCTAAATCAAGAGTCTCGGACACTCAACCAACTGAGCCACTCAGGCACCCAGACAATGCATATTTTCCAATAAGTGATCAGACATGTGTTAAAGCATACCTTTTGATTTAATACCTATGCAATTAATTTTGAGTAGAATAAATTATTTTCAAAAAACGTATTAAAGATGAAAATCAAAATAATTAAGCAATTACAGCAACTGCTACCTTGAAGATTGTTGGTAGTATGAATTAAAGTTAAGTGGATAATTGAAAAAAAAAAAAAGCTTAGTTTATTCTATGACCCCAAACAAAGGCCTGTTTTATGGAATTCAGCTTACAGAAATACTTTAAACATATACACAGAAGGGATGTAACCGCTGCATTGTTTTTAACAGCAAAACAATTGGAAACAACCCAAAAGTCTATCTGTGAGAGACTGGTGACATAAATTATGGTCTGTGCATATAATAAATACTTTGTAGCCATTAAAAAGAGTGATGTAGATCTAGGTCTGCTGACAGGAGAAGATTTTCAAGATATATATCAGGAAGTTGAAGAAATGCAACTTGCAGAATCCTGTATATGTAAAACAATCCTCTTTCTGTTAAAAAACTTACATTCTATTAGCAGGGCCCCTGGGTGGCTCAGTCAGTTAAGCGTCCGACTTCGGCTCAGGTCGTGATCTCACGGTGTGTGGGTTCGAGCCCTGCATCAGGCTCTGTGCTGACGGCTGGGAGCCTGGAGCCTGCTTTGGATTCTGTGTCTCCCTCTCTCTCTGCCCCTCCCCCACTCATGCTGTCTCTCTCATAAATAAATAAACTTAAGAAAAATTTTTAAAAAACATTACATTTTATGTATAATATATCTGTAATGCATATCATCTAGTTAGTATATTCATTCCAAATTTGAAGAATACACAAAGCAATTAACAATGGTTATCTCTGGAGAGCGGGATTGTGAAGGACTTTTACTTTCTAAGTTATATTTGTATATGGTTTGAAACTTACATAATGAATATGGGTTACCTTTGTAATTACAGAAAAAGAAAAGATACAAAGCCTGCCATTTGAAAGGTCTAAAGAAAATCAGTTGCAGTGGGTAGTGCATTAAAAAAAGAGCAAGAAATAGACGTTGCATGTAAATATATTAGTCTTTGGAGAAACTCTGTATTTACTGTTTATTTTTGTGTAGATACCCTGGACTTTGAAGAAGTGTTTATGTCTCTCAAACCCTTTATACTGACAGGTTTTTTTGTTTTTTTTTTTTTTTTAATTTTTTTTTTTTCAACGTTTATTTATTTTTGCGACAGAGAGAGACAGAGCATGAACGGGGGAGGGGCAGAGAGAGAGGGAGACACAGAATCGGAAACAGGCTCCAGGCTCTGAGCCATCAGCCCAGAGCCCGATGCTGGGCTCGAACTCACGGACCGCGAGATCGTGACCTGGCTGAAGTCGGACGCTTAACCGACTGCGCCACCCAGGCGCCCCTATACTGACAGGTTTTTAACTCTTTCCTGGATATCTACCAGCCATTTTATTTTCCCACAGTTCAGTTGTTTTCCAGCATACCTTTTTGTTTCGATTATCGCTTTGCAAGGTAACCTGTTTGTTTCAGCTACTCATTTGCTACGAATTATGCTTCGATGGATATTTTGCTCTTTGTTAAAAGAATTTTTGGTGGCCCCAATACTGGATTTCTCTTATTTTAAAAATTATATAAACACTTCATACGAGGAAATTTAGGAATGGAATTTGTGGTCCTAAGGATTTCATCTGGTTGTGATTTGCTAGATCCTTACTCTTGTATCGAATGTGTACGGTGTGTGTGTGTGTGTGTGTGTGTGTGTATGGAGAGGCGGTGTCCCAGTCCCCCCGAAACCAACCGCAACAGCTAGCAATCTGGAGAAGAGGCTCAGCGGCCTGAAGAAGTACAGTCAGTTTGTCTTTTTAGAGAGGAGTCATCAATGCAAATAGGATTACGAAGACCATACACATGGGCCCGCTGTTTATGGCCATTTTCAGTGTATAAGCTTAGTTTGTTAGCACACAGAGCGGAGCAGAAAAGAGTCACGATTTCAGACCCTTGCCTTGAGGTTGACTGTTTCAATACAGAGGTGATATCTGCCAAAGCTATATAGTGAGGTTGATCTTAGGTCACAGTCCTGGCACTGTGGATGTACTTTATGCATCTGGTGACTTAGTACAAATTCAGAAAACAGGCTTACATTTTTTGTTTTCTCTCCTGCCTTGGTTACAAAAGCTAGACAGGGAATTCCTTTTTTTGGAAGTAACCATTGGATTCTTATCCTTGGGAACAGTATGAAAACATGCTTTTGAAGAGGTTTTATTAAAAAGAATTTTTTTTTAATGTTTATTTATTTTTGAGAAAGAGAGACAGGGCGTGAGCATGGGAGGGGCAGAGAGAGAGACACACACAGAATCCAAAGCAGGATCCAGGCTCCGAGCTGTCAGCACAGAGCCCGATGTGGGGCTCAAACTCATGAACTGCGAGATCATGACCTGAGCCGAAGTCGGACACTTAACCGACTGAGCCACCCAGGCACCCCAGAAGAGGTTTTAGATAAGAGGGTTGCATGCGTTAAGATTCAAGGCAGTCTTTTTCAAAATATTATTTGCCCATGACTTATGCACAATAAATTAGTATGTTTAGTATGCCTTTATTTATTTGTTTGGTTTTCTGCAGTATGCTTTCATATTTTCCTTCCTTTCCCTTTTCTATCAACCCAAACCCACCCTCTGTATCCTGTGCATCTTAATGTATCCATTCATTTTTGTCTCTAATCCTACTCTATTGTATCCTATACCATTCAGTCCTTTCATTTCCAGTCTTTCATTTAAAGAAATGCTGGGCGGGGCCCCTTAAATTTACTTTAAAACCCGCCATTTGAAAATCATTGATAGAAATGATGGCAGATTAAGACTGCCAAAAGGCTTGGATGTTATATTTATTTTTAGAGTGTCGCCTGTCATTTTCTGTAGAAGTGAGCGTGTTAACTTTTAGTTGTGGTGTATGTGCCGTGGTTCACCAGCATAGTAGGATGCCCAAGTGAAGCTACCGCAATATGAGGTATATACAATTGTTGATTTTTAAAAAATGTTTGTTTATTTGTTTTTGAGAGAGACAGCGTGCAAGTGAGCAAGTGGGGTAGGGGCAGAGAGAGAGGGAGGTAGAGAATCCCAAGCAGGCTCCACGCTGTCAGCACAGAGCCCGATGTGCGGCTCGAACTCTTGACTTGTGAGATCACGACCTGAGCCGAAACCAAGAGTCGGATACTCAACCCACTGAGCCACTCAGGTGCCCCCAGTTGTTGATTTCTAAGCCCTCTTACTTCCAGGGGAATTTTAAACCAGGAAGTCTTTATCATCCTGACTCTTTTATCGTGTAAATGTTGAGTAGTCTGAGTATTCAGTGGTGCTAATAAAGTCTGCATTTACTCTGTGTGGATCATGCCCACAGAGTGTTTAATTCTAGGGTTAGGGTGCCTTCTATCACCCAGCCTGCCCCTGGCCATCCCCCCCCCCTCCCCCCCCCCATGACTGCAATCTACTGATGCATGCCTAGAGATTAGGAATCCATTGTAATGTTGGCCTCAGGCTCTCTGGCCAAGCCTCAAAGGTGAGGTTATTCTGCCTCTGTGAAAAGGAAAGGCAAACAAATCACTGGTCAGCCAGTACACTTAAAAACTACATGGAAATGATCTTGGATTATCTGGCCTTGGTCATCTTTTATTGTTGATAGTTTAGTGTTGACTTTGTCCCTAAGTAATTTTAACTGAATTTTAAACTTGCTTTTTAGATTGTGTGACCAGTACATAAGTTACCTTCTTGAGGCTCTTGAGAGTGTGGACATAAATATACGTCTTTATTTACTACAGAAGCCAGCTCTGTGCCAGGACAGAATTGATCCTTGATAAATGAATTGATGTGATTTGAATGTGAATTGCATACTGAATACTGTGACCATGGCAATACCATAATAATTTTAAGATGTACCGAGTGCTTACTCTGAGCACATTAAATCCATCATCTTGGTAAGTTCTCACAACTATTCTATGAATAGGTAGTGTTTCTAGGGATACTTTGTTTAATTGACGCTTTTAGGAATTTGTTGTCAAATTTACATAAGCTAAAATTTGCTCTTTTTTTATTATTATTATTTTTAATGTTTATTTTTGAGACAGAGAGAGACAGAGCGTGAATGGGGGAGGGTCAGAGAGAGGGAGACACAGAATCTGAAGCAGGCTCCAGGCTCTGAGCTGTCAGCACAGAGCCTGATGCGGGGCTTGAACTCACAGAGTGTGAGATCTGACCTGAGCTGAAGTCAGACGCTTAACCGACGGGCCACCCAGGCGCCCCCTAAAATTTGCTCTTTTGAGGGTACGGTTCTATAACTTCTGATGAATGCATAGTCGTGTCACTACTCCATGGTGTATGACTGCCACTCAGGATACCGTTCCCTCACTTGCCTACACCCACTCATGCTGACCTTTTGTAGCCAAACCTTTCCTCTGCTCTTAAAAATATTTTCATGGTTGGGGCACCTGGGTGGCTCAGTTGGTTAAGGGTCTGACTTCGGCTCAGGTCGTGATCTCAGGGTTCTTGAGTCAGGCCCAGCATCGGGCTGTGTGCTGTTAACGCACATCCTCTGTCCTCCTCTCTCTCTACTCCTCCCCTGCTTGTGCATGTGCTCTCTCTTTCTCTCTCTCTCTCAAAAATAAACATTTAAAAATATTGATGGTTTAATTTGACTTTAAGGGAGATGTATGGAATTCAATTAAATAATTTGTAAAATAAACCTTTCATTTTGAAGGTAAATATAAAATTTTGCAGGGACACAAAGGGAGAATGTAAAGGATTTGTTATTAAAAATTCACATGTTTACAGGGCGTCTGGCTGGCTCAGGTGGAAGAGCCTGTGACTCTTGATCTGGGGGTCGTGAGTTCCAACCCCCTTTGGGTGTAAAGTTTATTTAATTTGATTTTTAAAAAATATTTATTTTTGAGAGACAGAGCATGAGTGGGGGAGAGGCTGAGAGAGAGGGAGACACAGAATCCAAAGCAGGCTTTAGTCTGTGAGCTGTCAGCACAGAGCCCAACGTGGGGCTTGAACTCACGGACCGCGAGATCGTGACCTGAGCTGAAGTCAGCTGCTTAACCGAGTGAGCCACCCAGGCACCCCAGGATTATTTAAAAAAGAGAGGGAGACAAATTCAACATTTTATATCCAGAAGACTTGGCTGCTTAAAAAAGTCATATGGCTTGCTTTTATTTTGTTCTTTATGCACAGGGTTTAGTACATTTGCCAAGATTATGGTGAAAAAAAAATTTTTAAGTATTCTTTGACATCTTTTGAGTTGATTCTTGGAGTTCTGTGATTTATTATGCTGTATGTCTGCATTTCTTCTTAGGAGGATAGGACGTCTACTTCCTTTAGCGTTATATTCATTTATTTGTTTCTTTTTAAAGCTTATTATTTATTTTGAGAGAGACAGAAACAGCATGAGAGAGGGAGGGGCAGAGAGAGGGAGAGAGAGAATCCCAAGCAGGTTCCGTGCTGTCAGAGCCTGATGCGAGGCTGGAACTCATGAACCCTGAGGTCATGACCTGAGCTGAACCTGTGAGTTTGACGCTCAACCGACTGGGCCACCCAGGCACCCCTAGCGTTACATTTGTTCATCTAAGCCCTTTAGTGTAAGCTTAGGGAATGGACTTTAGTCTACCTAACTTTTAATTCACAAAAGTCCGAAACAAGTAGCTACCGGTCTGTCCTCCATTCCTGTGGTTTTGTATCTTTTTTACCATGTCGTAGATGGAATCGTACTGGACGCAATCTTTTGAATCTGGCTTCTTTCATTTAACACATTGTATCTGGAATTCATCAATGTCATCATGTGTGTTGGTAGGTCATCTCTTTGTATTGTGTGGATATACCAGTTTATCCATTCATCTGTCAAAGGACCTTAAGGCTCTTTCTAGTTTGGAGCAATCTGAGAAACGTGGCTATAAATATTTGCGTGCAAGTGTTTTTTTGTGAACATCTGTTTTCATTTCTCTTGAATATGATGCCTAGAGGTAGGATTGCCAGTCATACAGGATGTACCTGTTTAACTCTTAGACTGCCAAACTCATTTCTGGAGTGGGGGTACCATTTTTCATTCCTGCCGCAGTGCATAAGAATACCGTTTGCTCTGTAGCCTTGTCAGCACTTAATATTGTCCGTGCGTGTGTGCTTAATTTTAGCCCTAAATGTGTATAGTATACAGCTACATATCTTATAGATGTATGGTGGTATTTCATGATGGCTGTAGGAGGGCTGACACTACTGACCCTACCTTTGGCCCTCCGTCTTGTTCTTGCCCCACAATGACCTCCCTCGGGGCTGTGTGTTCCAGGTCCCACAGAGGTTAACGTATGCTCTGACTGGAATGCGGGAAGGCTTGTTCTGATCTTCCCTAAGGTGGTGCCCAGAAGGCCCCCACTTTCGATAACTACCCTGTGACCTCACCACCATGCCCCTTGCTCCATAAAAGCTGGGGACTAAGGTTCAGACTGGGCCGAGAATACCTGCAGAGAATGGCTGCCCGTCTGCCTGGATCCATCCTCCGGCGCTAAGTTACCCTGAAAGAGACTCTGTAAAGGGAATGGAGAGGCATGCTTTGCTTTTCGGTCTTAGAGTGCTTTCCCAGGCTGGAGGATGCCTTACTGACCGTCCTGCACCTTCTAACAGTGGCTTTATTTTGTATGTCCCTAATGACTAGTGTTGTGCACCTTTTCGTGTGCTTATATGCTGTCTGGGTGTCTTAAGTAAAGTGTTTTCTGTTCGTATATTTTGTCCCTTTAAAAAAATGGTTTTCTTCCCCACTCTTGAGTGCTACGAGTCCTGGGGCTGAGGATAAGCCTTTGTCTGATGTGTGCTTTGCATTGTCTCTCCCGTTCCTAGCTTGTCTTTGCTCTCTTAATAGCGGCCTTCCCTGAGTTTTTAATTCTTGTAAAGTCTATTAATTTAGCCTCTGATGGAATATGCTTTTCAATGAAGTAAGTGAGAAATTACTGCCTGACTCAAGGTAATGAAGATTCTGGCTGGTTTTCTTCTACAAGTTTTATAGTTTGGGGGACATGGGTGTCTCAGCTGGTTAAGCGTTGGACTTCGGCTCAGGTTATGTTCTCACGGTTCATGGGTTCGAGCCCCGCGTCGGGCTCTGTGTGGACTCTGTGCTGTTAGCGAGGAGCCTGCTTCGGTTTCTTTGTCTCCCTCCCTCTCTACTCCTCCCGTGTGTGTGCGCTCTCTTTCTCAAAAATAAACATTAAAAAAAAGTTTGATAGCTTTGCATCTTGCATGTAGGTCTGTGATTCATTCTGAGTGAACTCTGTAGAAGGTAGCTGGCATACAGTTTATCCCTGTTGCATAGGAATGTTTTAGAGCCATTTATTGAAGGGACTATCCTCTCTCTCTGGAATTACCTCAGTACCTTTGTCGAACATCAATTGGCCATGTTTGCGTGGCTCTATTTTTGGACTTCTTTCTGTTTAATTGGTCTTTTTGGTCAGCTGAGGTAGATTCGTTTTAAACCTCAGATGACTGATGAGGAAACTGAGTCGTAATCAAATTAAGCACCTTGCCTGAGGTAATTCAGCCAGCACCCGATTGATGGAGCACTCAGACCAGTGCTCTCTCTGATGCTCAAACCCACGTGACACTTAGTGCTAACATGTCCTCATGTTAGTTATTTCTCTTGAAAATGTTCGTGGAAATGTCTTTGGAAGGTGTGACAAGTGGATCTCATAGAGTTATCTGAAATCTGAAATCAGAGTCCCCCCCCCCCCCCCCCCGCCACTGCCGGGCCCCCTGCCCCATCCCCACCCCTGCACTCAGGCTATTAATTATCAGACAATGTTATCAGTATCTTTAACAAGGTACAACAATCTTTTCTGCTCCAGGATAGCTGTAGGTCGTGTTCCTTTATTTTAAAGAGAGCAATAGCACTAGAAATGTGTTCCTTATATGGTAAGAAAAGAATGTTTAGGATTTGTGAATGTGAGAACACAGACTTGCATCCAGATGGCTTCTGCGGGGAACTTGGTGAGAGGTGAGAGAGTGACACTAATGTGGCAGCGAATAATCAATGAACACTCCAATATTGGCAAACTGGGGGATTTTGAAGAATGCCATATTTAACTTCTGACTTTTAAAAACTAAGCTTGTACTTCGATAGGTTCATAACTAGGCATACACATGTACCTAGATGTATTTAGTGATGGAAGCATTTACTTTGAGAGTCCTCTCTAATGACTGTAGCGTAGGCACTCAGTTCCCTTTTTTTAACTGAGGTAAAATTGATCTCTCACCTTATTAGTTCCGAGTGTACGACATAATGATTTGATATTGGTATGCATTGTGACATCTTGGTAAATCTGTCACCGTGCATGGCTACGACACTTTTTTTTTTCTTGTGATGACTTTTGTTTTTTATGTTTATTTATTTTTGAGGGAGCGATAAGAGACAGAGCGTGAGCAGGGGAGGGGCAGAGAGCGAGGGAGACAGAATCTGAAGCAGGCTCCAGGCTCTGAGCTCTCAGCACAGAGCCGGATGCAAGGCTCAAAACCACAAATTGTGATATCATGAACTGTGAGATCATAACCGACCGAGCCACCCAGGCGTCCGTCCCTCTTGTGATGACTTTTAAGGTGGCACTCTATTCTTATATATGCTTTTCCTTCTGAGAACCCATGTATTTATTCCCCTTCTTCTAAAGACCAAGGACTCTAAAACCCAGATCTACTGGAAAGTTCTGTTATACTTCCTTTCCCTCTGTGGGCTCTGCTGTCTACGTAACCCTAGGATTACAGCTTCCAGGATGGCCTTTTGATACTAGAAACTTAGACACAAACTGTTTCTCCTCACCCTTACAAATCAGCGGCCGTTCTCAATTTCCCCTCCATCCTCTGTAAGATAGACTTACTCTTTGGAACTCAGAGTCATTTTTGACCTCTTTCTCCCTGGCCAGTCCATAGCCAATTTCTGCTGATTGTTTTCTATGTAGTTGGTTTGGACCCAGCTCCTCTCCTCACTGTGCCTTCCATGGCCCCTTGTTCTCTCTTCCTCTTTCCTTGATTTACAGCCATCTGCTTAGCTCAGTGCCTTACCAGCTCCTGTACGTGCACCCCCTGCACGCCAGGCCAAATCTTGTTTCATTACCCGGTTCACTACTCATTCCGTGCAGAATGCTCCCCATCTCAGCCAGGACCTCTGCAGATCCTAAGCCAGGGCATGCATGACTCAGTGGCCATTGCTCTTTGCAGCCCTCCAGCACACTGCAAGCGGGCATGCTCTCTCCTCCCTCTGATCCCCCGGAAACACAGCCAGCCTGGTGCCCAGGCCAGCAGCAGCAGCATCGCTGGAGAATGCTCAGAAATGGAAATCCTCAGGCCCCACTCCAGACCTGGGGAATTGGGAACTTTTGGTGGGGTCGGGGAAGGGCAGTGATGTGCGTTTAACAAGTCCTTCAGGTGCTTTCTTGCTTGGCAGTCGCTGCCCTACGGACACCCAGGTCTACATACCCATTCCGAAATGCTGGGTAGCCTTACCGGGTTTCTTCGCTCCCTCAATTTCTTTGCATCTGTCATTTTTTTCCCCTTCGATTTGAATGCCTGTTTCTCTTTTATAGCCATTTCTAATTCTTCGCTTGAAGTATCAGGTTCAAAATTCTCTTCCTTGAGAAAGGCTCAGTTTACTCTCTGAGTAACAGGTGTTCATCTTATACTGTGCTCCTGTCTCTTTGTTGATCAGGCCCCTCTGTAAGGGGTTTGGTTGATTTGCCATATGTGCGTTCCATCTTTTCAACCGGTAGGATGGTGTAATGCATTCCCTGACACTAGCATAGGATCTACTTGGTCCCAGTTTTGGGTATGTCCATTTCACTAGAAGATTTGAGGACAAAACTTAAAAATAAAGCCCATAAATTACCCCATAGAACAGAATGTAAAACGGGCGTAAAATTCTTCGGGCTAGCCACGCTCTGTACTCTGGCTGGGTCTCAAGATACCTGGTGCATGAATTCCCTCTCCACTGGGTGTTAGAGGTGTTCTGGTTAAAGTCTGAGACACTTTGGATGATGTGAGGAAAGGGAGCTTGCACTGCAGACAGTGAGGCCGCTTTGGACGTCTGGGTCCTTTACTTCCTGACAGTAATCCATGCACATGTTTGGCCTTACATTTGAAAAATTAGGAGCCTATTGCCTATTGTTGGATCTCAGGGATTAAGGTTTGGTAGGTAATATCCTTGCACAATCCCTGCCCTACATTAGGGGCTCTCTAAATGGTACCTTTTATTATTAACTCTACTAGCACAGGGCTTTTGTTTTTTAAACACTGCATCGGAGCAGTTCCAGTGTCTGCATATTAGGCACCTAGTAAATGTATTGAGTGATATATAGTATTTCACGGTTCTTTTCTGTGCGGGCACCCTAATTTGTACAGGCTTTGAAGTTTTAGTGCTTTATAATTGTTAATGAATGGCAAGAAATATTACTTGACTTTTTGACAAATGTATTGCATTTCTTAAAATTTTCCCATTCAACTGTACTTTTAATGGACGAGAGCTTACTTTCTAATAGTATCTGTAAGGTTTTTATGGTTTTTTTTTTCCAGTGGAATAAATTAGGCCAGCTAAATGGGCTTTTTGACACAATGCCCTACCAAGAATGTTGTTTCATTGTCAATGGCTAGTTTAATCAGTACTACTTGAAGACAATTTCAAACTACTCTGGCACTTGGTTCTTTATTTAGTTTTTATTCTTAACACATCTAATTAATGGACCTGTCCAGTGGTCTAATGTGGAGGCGAGAAGATGACATTATGAAAAGTTTAATTGTTATAATGGCAGCTAACATTTCAGACAAATGCTGGAGTTTACAAAGTGCCTTAACTCGCATTGTATCGTATCTCCCAGTATCCTATGAAGCAGCATTATGAAATTTTGCTGATTGGGAAATAGATGGGCAGACTGGTAACTTATCCAAAGTTACAGAATCGGAAGGTAAAACAGAAGCTCTGGAAATCGAGGATAATACGGTCGTGATTAACAGCTCCACTTACAGGGTTAAGAGACGACTTGGTTTCAAGCCATGTCTACCACACCTGACTTCAGCCCACTTGGGGTTCCAGTCCTGGCCCTGCTACGTCCTTTGTGACCTCAGGCAAGTCATTGACCTTGTCTGGGCCTCAGTACCCAGTTTATAAAACAGGATAGTAGCGTCCACCGTATAGAATTGTTGAATTAAAATTGGTTAGTATATATAAAATCACTAGGATAGTCCCCAGGACATAGGAAGAAGCACTGTGTAAGTGTTAGCTATTATTATTATAATGGAGTGGTCGAGGTGCCTTGTAGGAAAGGTAGGTGATTGTAGTTAGACATAACTCTGATTATGGAAATGGAAATCTGAGCTTACGTAAGCGTTTGTTCTGGCAGAACTGTTTAACTCTTAAGCCAGCCTCTAATAGGGTAGAATCTGTATTTTGCATTTCAGGTAGATGTCATGCCCTTGTCTGGATTTTCCTGTAGACTTAGGTTTATTTACTAACCCTGGGATAAATGAAAATTTGGAGCATCTGACTTCTTTTTAAAAATTCAAAATCCAAAACCCACAAGAGAACTATAATGAGGAGTCTACCACCCCACCCCCTGCCACCGGCAGATTCTTTTTTGCCTTTCTGAAAGAGCCACACACTGCTAAGACATAAGGTACGTTGGCCATTTCCAGGACAACTAAGTTATTACTTGCTTTCTTTAGAAATTTTAGTCTTTTCACGAGTGAAACAGATATCCTCTCATGAAGTTTTATCTGTTCTTCTGGATTTGGCAAATCACCTGTTCTGGGCGAACCCTCGTTATTGTAGCGAAAGCCCTCCATCTGGCTGTCCCAGAGCCTTTCTTTCTCAGTCCCGTCCCATCTCACATAATGTGGTGCTTTACAGTCTTATTTGGAATTTTCTTTTCTTTTTTTTTTTTTTTTTTAATTTTTTTTTTTCAACATTTATTTATTTTTGGGACAGAGAGAGACAGAGCATGAACGGGGGTGGGGCAGAGAGAGAGGGAGACACAGAATCGGAAACAGGCTCCAGGCTCCGAGCCATCAGCCCAGAGCCTGACGCGAGGCTCGAACTCACGGACCGCGAGATCGTGACCTGGCTGAAGTCGGACGCTTAACCGACTGCGCCACCCAGGCGCCCCTGGAATTTTATTTTCTTGTGTTTTAGCTTAATTTTTTTTTTTCAGTGAGCATGCACCCGTTTTGCCGTACTTGGAAAAATGGTGAATTCTGGTAAATATTGGAAGTAGTGAATTTTGCGGGTTGCAAATTCTTAGTTTCTACTTTCTTATGGATACCATATGCAGAATGCTCTTAATGAGTCTCTTTGTATATGAAACCCACAGGCTGAGTGTAGCACCTGGTTATGAAATGAAATACTTATAGAAATATATTCACTTTTAATTTATTAATGGCTATAATCAAGATGAAAAGCTTTTCTTAATAATTAATGTCAAGAAGAGAAGTGTAAACTTAAGTTTATGATTTCTCTCCAGAGGATGCATAGATGTGACTTGGTTTGTGATTTAAAGAAAAATTTTTTTCCCCTTTTGTTTAAGGGTCCTGATGTTTTAGCCTCGGCTTGCTGCAGAGTTAGAAGCAAACCCTACCATGCCTGTAAACACATTCACTCTTGAACAAATGAGAATATCTTAGCTTGCTTTCATCATTTTGAAAAAAGCTTTAAGATTACAATGGTATTGATCCAACTGGCCCTATTAATGGCTCCTTTTTTTCCATGCCTCACAGCCTTTGAGGAGGGGCTTGGGGACAAGTTCCCCATTTTAGAGTGTTTCCCTTTATGCCTTGATATGCTTAGTAAAACTCATCATGGCAAGGTCCTAGCAAGTTGAGTGGCCTGGGGAACATTTAGGAAACACTTTGTGGACCTGGGCATCTTTGGTACTGGTTCCGGTGCTTCCATCCATCATTTTGGGGTCATGGCTCTCCGAAGGAAAGCGCAGGCCTGTGTGTCCTCCAGCCTTTCTACCTTCAATCAGTTGGGTTTGCGCCTTCCACCACATTCCATTCCGTGATCGGCAGCCTTTGTGTTAGGTACCCACTCTGAAGTGTTCCATATCGTTTAGAAGGTCGAAGTAGTCATCAGTGACTGAGGCCTAATTTAGATTCTGAAATCGAAATCATTGTTGAAGAAGACTGCTCTTTGACTACAGACGTCTTCCGCGTATCACGAGTGTGTTCATCAGAGAGCAAGCTCTCACCCGGTCTCTCATAATATAAAAGCGTTTTTAATCCCTCTTAACAGGTGCTGCCGCAGTTTATTTATAACCAATGCATTAAAATGAAAAATACTGAAAGAGTCCTAAGTGGAAGGTGGCTATTGAAATATTGCCATATTTAAATTATAGAATTTTGTCAGGCTGATTTGTGGAAAGGACGAGTCAATGTTGGCTGCTAAGTGATGTACTTACTCCCCGGCTTCCTGTAAGTTTGGAAGGTGCATTCTTTCTGCGGTGTTGTAGAAGTGAGTCGTGCAAAATCGGGGTCTTGCGATTGAATTGATTGCTCCTTTGCATATTCATAATCACATTCCTCTTTGGTCAGCTTTCACGCTCTTTGACATTTCTGATCTTTATGAAGCATGACATATGTTAGAACTCCTCTGGCTTTCTAGACTTACTGCAGCACAAAGCCTTGAGCTCCTGAGTAAAAGAACTGTCAAGAATGTTTCATTTAACCCCTTTCTTCCCAGTCCCAGTTGGATCTCACGCGTAGGGGAGGCAAATGCACACTTGAATATTGGTGCAGCGTGCTGGCATGAAGGCGTGCTAAGCATTGGAAATTCTTGTTGATTTACATCTTTACCGCGTTTTGTCTTTCCTTAAAAAATCTCGCCGGAGACTGAAGTAGTCGGGCTGTATTAATGGATGTTTATGTTGTCCTGTGACAGCTGGTTTTGCTAATTTGTTTTTACAGGGCAGTTTATAGTAAATGAATGGCATGCTGAATATTTTACCGAGATTTCAGATTATCTAAAGAATATTTTCCGGTTTACTAATTGGTAGATAATGCTGAGTACATTGATGTTGACATGAGCAAATGGATTTAAAATGATTTGAAGTGAGCTTCATTAAAAGATGTTCTAATCACAGCCAGCAGGAAATGTCAAACTAGCTCTGCCTTCGTTCACTCTGGTGGACCAAGAACCTTTGTAGACCTAGGGTGCTTGGAGGCCTTGCGGGTGCTAGGGTGGCCCAAGGTGGGGGAAGTGCTGGAGGCTTTTCCATAGCATTTGTAGCTCTAAGTGTTTTGACCAGAAAGTAAATAACCTATCAATTATTAATTACCTGTATGGTTAAGTGAACATCTCTGAAAATCCTGGTTGTATTGCTGGAGTCCCATAATGCATTATGGATTGGGTACATGGAAATCAGGTTTGCTGCCCACTCTGAACTGGGAGGCAGTAAATTACTTGGTACCCATTCCAGCAGAAATCTATTCTGGAATTAATGCTAATGTGCTCATCAAAACACCAAGGACAACCCAGGCAAATGCATTTTAAATTCACCCCTTGAAACGTAAACAACATCAGTTCTACTTTTCTTTCCTATAAAATGTTATAGAGACTGTTTGATCAAAATTGACCACTTGGGTGGGGCGGCGGGGTGGGGGGGGGGGAATCTAAGGACTTCAAATTCAGAGAGTAGATTCTAGAATAAGACCCTTCAGGATTAAGATTTAGCTTTTTCCATACCAGCTGTGTGACTTTGTGCAGGTAACTTAACCTGTCTGAGCCCTAGTTTTCTTATCTGTTAGACATCATTCTAATCTGCAGAGATTCTGTTCTAATCTCTCCCTTGTGAGGGTGTGAGAATAATATCTCTGTCTGTTTATATCTGTAAAATGCTTATTGCAGTATAAGACACTTGGTAAGGGCTCTGTCAATGTTAGCTGTTGTAACCAAAGTAAATTTATTTCCTCCTTGAGATCCCTATGGGAAGTCTGTGGGCTTCATATGCCAAGGCATTAACCAGACCTCTTCTTTCCGCTGATTTTAAGTTTTATAAATACCTCTCCTGTCATTCAGAATATAGCTGTCTAGAACCACTAAAAGGTACTCGCTTAAGGGTAGGATGAGACTACCGCCAGATTCAAACAGTAGATTATTGTGGAAGCTTGCCATAGGAATCTTATTTTTCTCTTTGAACCCCATCAAAATGCCTTTTTCCTTCAGGCCTTGACACCGTGGGCTGGGGTGGTCGTGTTCCCAGACAGACAGAGATCAAGGGCTGTAATCATTTCACAGTAAAAAAAAAAATAGTATGACGCAGGGGTTTGTATAATGCTAATGAAATCTGGCTACATGGCAAAAATCACCGGTTCTTTTCCATTTCCTCATTAGCGTTGGATTTGCCCTGCTAAGCAGTTGTACAGTTTGTGGAGCTCTTAAAGAGCATTTCCATGGGGCAGCCCGATGTTGTAACATTGTAAACTCCGCGCTAGATAGACAGGAGTGCCTCCCGGTAATCACTTTAAAGCATCATACTAGATTAGGAGATTGATAAAGTATGCTGATACTCGCACAGAATGTGCCTGACCACACCAACGACATCCCCAAGTGACCTGGTGTTGCTTCTAAGCTTCTAGCTGTATCACGCTCGGATTTGGCCTGTGTGCTTGAGTAGAAATTGTCTAACTCATCTATTCAGGGTTCTGTGGGACAGCTCCGAGTTTTTGTGTTTTTTCCCTCTGCCACTTAATGCCACAGTGTTTTAGAGGCGGGGGGCGGGGGCGGGGGCGGGGGGGGGGGGGAGAGACCAAAATCATTTCTCCCTAGAATGACCCTATTAGCTTTTCAGTGTTTCCTGTAAACTGTTCTGGAAATGTAATAATCTGGGATGATTTTGAGTGCAGGTCAGCAGCCTCTGTTGACAACACCGAATGTGGAAAAAGGCACACCAGAGTGCAGATGTGGTTTGTGGGTTCGTGTGGACTTCCCTCATCAATGGGGAAATGGGGTTTAAGTCAGGCTTAGAAAACGAGAAAAATGCTTCAGGGACGTGACTAATGTCTCCAATGTGCACTACGCTACATAAACCCATTATGCGCTTTAATTTAATGTTCTCTATAAAGATTCAGGACCTGTCAGGAAAAGGAAAGAAACAAGCAATCCATCTTCAGTGAATTGTGAATAGATTTTTATATATTTTAAAATACACATTCACCAAAAACATGCTTTTCCCTTCATTCGATTTTCTCCACGTCCGGTCCATTCCCTATCTTGTGCTGCCACTACCCAGGCTGCTTGCGCCTTGTTTTGTTCAGTGAAATAAGACTAATGTGTTAAATATTTAACATTGCTAATTGATTCAACATAAAGGAAAAGGGGGTAGATGCAGAGTGCCTCCCCCGTCCCCATCAGCAGACCCCGGCAAACAAGGCTGCAGAAAGTCTGAATGGAAGAGGATTCATCTCCGAAGATAAGGCAGCATTTCTTACAAGTGGTAATGGGCCCGAGGGGAAAGAATTAACGCGCACCTGGGAGCTGGAAAATTGAGTATTTCTGTAGAAAATTTGGCTTCCCCCCCCTGAAAGCTTTTTGTTTTCAAGCTTCAGGTGTAGATTGGTAAATGACCAGGTGGACGTGGCCTTTCAACGATGTCCTCTCCTGTTGTAGGCTGGGAGCATTAAAACACTTACCTGTACTTCACTAAAGCAAGCTGAAATTTGCTGATGATTTTAATTGATGAGTGAGGAAGTAGAAACCCCAGTGGGTCAGTGAGAATTTTTCCATTATAAAAACATAACCTTTCAGAGAACACCCAATGGCAGCGAAATGTCAGGTGCCTGGAATTTTACAAAGGAAGGGAAGCAGATCTGTATTAACTTTCCTATAATAGGATTCTGAAACATGAATGTACACATATACCCCATTCTCTTTTAAAGTTTGGCCGCTGTGTGTAGGTGAAAAGTAATTCTGACACGGGCATCAGTTTTGGCTTGGAATTTTTTTTGTTTTTTTATTTGGAGATGGCTAATGACATGTGAAGTGATTACCTGAGACCAGAAAATACAAATATTGTAGCTAATGTGGATATTGGGAGTTAGCCTCTGCTATTTTTTCCTGTAGGAGAGGTGATAGTGAATGGAGGTAGGAATACACTTATTCCAGTGGTTGTGGTCAGAAGTTGTAGGAACTAGAAAAACAAGCTGGTGAGATAAAGCAGAGGGGCTAACCACACAGAGTCTGTGATCTCCCCTGGGGAGACCCATGGATCGCCTTCAGTCAGGTTTGTGAGTCTCCCAAATTGCATGCCGTGTTCTGTGTGCATTTTTCTGGAAGGATCCATGTTTTAATAAGTCTTACAGGGTTAGCGCTCTGAAATCTACTCCTGCCCGCTGTCTTAAGTGCCTATCTTACAGGTTACCTTGGGCTTTTGTAGGTCAGGTCATATCTCACTACCCCCCACCCCGCCCCGCTGCAGAGCAGAGTGATGTCCCTGCCTCTTTCCCCTTCCTCATTTCTGCCCTTTTTATCCTTTACCCCACTGCCTCTTACGTGTGAACCCTTGAAAAAAGGTCGATATAGGTGCTAGTTCTGTTGACCGATATACAACCTTGAAGGGCCTTACTTAAGCCTTTCCTGCCTTCAAGTCCAGCAAATAGACTCCCAGGCTGTGCTGGGACAGAACAATTAAGTCTTGTTAGATTACACCCCTTACCTTGTTGATACTCAGCTATTTCCCACCATAATGATGGTTTTCTGACTTCCTTTCTTTCCTCCCTCCTCCTCCTCCACACCAAAAAGAAATTGTAGAATATTTAATAGGCTCCCGGGTCTCTGCTCTGGTGTTCTGCGTTTTCATTCAGTAGTAGATGAGACGCAGCGGATCAGCAGAGGCCGCGGATGGCGCCAGCCCACCTTGCTCAGCGCTGGTCGCTGGGGCGCGCAGACCTAAATCCCGGGAGCGCAGCGGTGCGGGTGACGGGGCGCGGAGCAGGACGGCTGGCGGATAACCCGAGGGGCCCACGTTTGGCTGCTGGATGTCACGCAAGGTCACGTGCGAGGCCGTTGCTCTCCAGTGAGTGTAACTTCTGCCTGCCTTGCTGCTCTCCTGCCGCGGATTTGCCCCGCTGAAGCGATCTACCGTTGGGGATCAGACCCTCAATTTCGCCCCCTGTCCCCGTGCTGCGCGGAGGTACTCCTCAAGGTCACCGAGCAACACCACCGGGGCCCTTGGTTAAGCGTGCTCTTTACCGTCTGTGGCACCATTAACTTGTTTCCTTTTAAAAACTCCATTGCTTCTGCAGCACTGCTCCTGCCTTTTAGTGGGGGGTGGCTTTTTTTGGGTGGCACTCGTGCAGGCTCTTTTTCGGTTAAATGTTTCCCCCGTGTCTTGTCCTCAGATGCTTTCTTCTCTCATTTCCATGGGCGCCTGCTTTGGCATTCTTGACCTCATTCACTCCCACGGCTTCAAGGGCTGCTCTTTCCTGCTGCCCCCCCCCCCTTTTTTTTTAAGCCTGAACTACATTGCCAACTGCCTGCTGTTATTGCCACCCCTTAGAGTCCCACTATTCCCCAAACCTTCTCTTGTCTGAGACAGGACTTTCTCTCCCGATTCCCCATCTCTGTTCTCAAACAGATAATACATATACACCAAAAAAGACAGAACCCCTAATTAGAAAGGCTGTGCCTGCAACCAGCACCCACGCCAGGTCCTAAGCCGGGTTTATCCTTGTCCACGCCCTCTTTCCTTTCCTAGCAGTCCATCCTTATAGGCAGCCCCACGCCTGAGTGTCCGCAGACCTCTTCATCTTCCTTCCGTGCCTCAGGCGTCACTTGTCCCCAGGTTCTCTTGACCTTTCTGATAAAACCTTTCTTACATCGGACTTCCCATTGCCACGGTTCAGGGTCAGCTATTTATTCCCTTGTGGCTTTTGTCCATACAGACCCTGTCTGTCCCATGTACTGCAGACCGATTTATCTTCCTTAATACTGGTCTTGTCCCTACCTGGCTCCAGATCTTCAGTGCTCTAAAAGCACATTTCTTTGGCCTGCTGGGCTCACCAACTGCTCCCCCTGCCAGTCTTTGTCTCACTTTGCCATCCGTGGCTGGCAGCTGCTTACCCCTAAGAATATTTATCATTTATCTTTCCTTGTATTGAGATACTGTTCACCCTTTACATTTCTATGTGAAGATGATGCCTTCCTCCATCCCCTTGGCTTCATCTGAACTCCTTATTCTTTAGATGTATAATATTCCATTTTGATTAGTTACTTGTTTCCATTTCATCGTACCAAACTATAAATATGGCCAGAATAGGAGCTTTATTATATATATGTAGCTACATTAATTTTATATGCCACCTAGCACTGTGCCGTTTACATGTTAGGGGTCCGATAAATATTTATTGAATGAATTAATGAACTCCCACACTGAAATCCTCTTTTAGGTTAGCAGTCTCTAACCCAGAGTTACTAAAGATCTGTTCCTACTAAAGATCTCTTGTCTAATTGTGTTCGGAGCGTTTCTACTTAGCCATGCAAATTAGCCTAAATTCATAGGCTTGGAACCTGAAATAAATTAATCCACATACTTGAAAGCTACCAGACTGTGGCTGTATAAGGGTTTCGGTGAAAGAAAAATGGGGAATAGCCAGTGACCAAATGTCGATAGAAGTGATGTGCTCTTTTTCTTTCTGGTGTGTGGGCAGTATCCGGTGGCTTTCCCCTTCAGTCATCCTGGCCAGAAACACAGCAGCAGTGTTGAAAGAGCAGAGACGGGAGAGGATGGGACGAAGCCTGACCATGTTAATTACTCAAACAGTTTCATTACTGCTGTTACCATTCTGTGCTCACCGTTTATTGTCCCTTTAAAAAAGACTGCGTGTAGTGCATCTGAAGATCTTTAGGGGGAACTCTGAAAACCCAGTGCCAAGTTAATGCGTGGCTTGCAGACCCTGAGACGTGTTTCCTACAGCACTTGGTTCCTTGTGGGAGAGGATTTTGTCAAACTTCCCAGTCAAGCTGCGTGCGGCAGAGTCGTGTTGTTTCGGGCTATTTGTAAATATCGTATTGTGTGACACACTTGCTGCACCTGCAAAGCCTGGCCTTTGGGACTGATCTTAAGAGCCGTTTACAGTTGTGACAAACCAATACCCGTGGCCAACGGGAAGAGGTTTGCACTGGGGAGTGCGCCTCGATGAAAAGAACAGGAGCGGGTGTGTGGCCTTCTTAACCCTGTGCAGACTGGCTGGGCCCTAGCGTTTGGTGCCAGGAGATAAGATTGAGATGCTTAAAAAGCCCGAGCTTTGCTGGGAGCTTTCTCTAGAAACAGAATCTTCTTTGTGAGCCTACCTGCCAACGGGAGGGGAGGAAAAAAGGTGCCAGTGGTTCGGGTGCTGCTTTGCAGGTACCAAAGCATCTAAGTACATGTACGGTTCCAAAATTTAAATCCTATTTGTGGGAAATCAGTAGAGGGTTTAATAGAAGGTTAAACAAATTATACACATACACACAGAAAGTCTGGCCTGAGTGTGGAAAGGCCAGGAAGTCTGACTGTTATGGTGAAGTACTGGGAGGTAATTTATTTCTAAAATTTATTGAACCCACTGAAGCATAAGCGTGAGGATAAGAGAAACCGTATGCACATATGGTCCAGAATGAAATTCTTCAGATTTCCGAGATGGTTGCAACCAGTGACTAAGCCATTCTGAATTAACTTTGTGTGTGAAAGTCTTTCCAATTTAGTCTCTTCAGGTTCACAGCTGGTCTACGCCCCCCATTCCACTGGACTTTCCAGGAGGGAAGACCCTGCCTGCTCAGCCTGCCTCTCGCTGTTGGGGATGGTGAGGGTGGGTGGGGAGGAGAGCTCTGTGTCTCTTTTGGGGAGAGAAAGGCGGGTCTGAAAATCTTATTCCTAGCTTTTGGTTTTACTAGGGAAAATGTTAATTGCGACCTGGTAGTTACAAATGTTTTAGAAAATACAAAACTGTGACCAGACAACATACTTATTTTGGGGGAGGGAGGTGCTTAAATTTCTCTGTTAAAGCTAAACTTTATGTTGGGTGGGGAGTGGGGGGAGTCAACGCAATAGATAGATTTGTAGTAGAGAGTAATCTGCAGTAAGATCTAATCAGAGGAAGAATCTAAAGGGATCAGACCAGAGACAAATTGCCGACTGGGATACAGACGTGCATTGTGCAGCAATAACACTCCTTTCCATTCATTATTGCAGTTATAATTATGGAACCCAACATATTTAATTGGCGCGGTGTGCTCTTCTCTACTGAATAGATTGCATTGTTCCTGTTGAAAAAAAACCCTCTGCATCCTGAATCCATGCACATGTTGCTCTTTGGCTCTCGAGAGGTTTCTTTGTTTACATGATGAGTGATTAACTGAATTGTGGAGTCTTGCTATGCGTCATCAGCGAAGATGAAGTTGAAAGGGGGGCTGGTATCTGCTCTGCCTTAACTTTGAAGGGCTTTGATTAATTAAAAAAAATCTATTAGATCTTTGAGTACGTAGGCCTTAACTTAGAAATCTGTAAATGTGGAAATAGCAATTGAGTTTGATATCTGGGCTGGCCTTTCATCTTCTTCCGGAGGATCTGGTAAAGGGAGAGATGTCTGGTGGGATGTTCCTGAGGTTGTGAGTTTCAGAAGCAGTGTTCCTGAAGACGTGTGGGTTTACCAAACCCCTATAAATGAGAGCAGTGCTAAGTGCGGATGGGGACAAAAGGGACCTTATGTGGGATTGGAGGCGAAGGCTAGGGACTGGTTTTCTAACTTGCAAGAAATGCGTGCGCGGACAGGGCAGGGTGTATCATCATGTGGTTGTTAGAGCTGACATTTGTGAACACACCCTGTCTGCCAGGTGTTTTACATATTCACTGTCTCGAGGAATTCCACAACCTGACTTGTGTCTGTGATTATCCCCATTTCACTGATGAGGAAAGCGAGTCTTGGATGGATTACTTTATTTTCGGGTCTGGAGATCACACAGGTAACAAAGCTGGGCCTTGATCCCGGTTGCGTCTCACTGTGAAGGCCTTGCCCCTTTTTGCTCTTTGCTGTAGGACATACTGGAAAGGCATCGCACACTGTTCTAATGCCCTTAATTTTAGTCCTGTTGTTACTCACTGCACATAAGCGTTTATGCTTTTGAAGATTGGAGCTTGACGTGGTTTGGAGGCTCTCCGGAGACTCGGAAGGGGTGCGGTTAGTGCCCCCCGAACACCGGATTGTGGCTTTCTCGGCTAAGACTTCGAGGGGAATTGGAATGTGCGCCCAGAACTATTCTCTGCGAGTGCCACAGGTAGTCCTGCTGTTCTTGGATGCAGAAGGTCTCTAGTTCAATTTCTTGCTGGAATGGATTCTTCACAAATAAGGATAATCCTTCATTTGATGTTTCTTCACATGGATTCCTTCTGTATTCTGCACTGTCCACACTGGGCTTTGCAGTTTTTATATATTCTTGCCAGAATGCGCTTATTCATTAGCTGTTTTTATTAGTGTTACGGTTGAGATGACATTTTCCATTCTAAACTCCAATATTCTGTGGCTTTTAATTTTACAAAACAATTACCTATCAGGCTGAAACTCCTTAGGCTGGTTTTCGTCTCAGAGAGGAGATTTGGGGGGGAGGTTTTTAAAGTCTGTTCCACTTTCCTGGCAGCCTAGACATTTAGATTCATGTAAGTGCTCTTTAAATAAAGTTGCAATTGCTTAATTATTTAAACAAACGGGAGCTGAATTATTTAAGGATTTTTCTGGCAAGACCAAAGGTTCCAGATTTCTTCTCCTACCTCTTTACTCAGAAATTTTGGAATTTCTCCATTGTGTTTTGATCTGTCTGCAAATCCTAGACACTTTTTTTGTGGAGCTCCTGTGTAGGTGAAGCCTGTGGATTTTAGAAGTCTAGTTTGAAATTTTAGTTTACACGCAAATGCTTATTTCAAGTTACATCTTTTTAATGTAACATTATGGTTAAAATGAAGACTTCTATCAAATTCAATTTGTTGAGCACCTACAATGTGAAGAGGAGAGCAGCAGAGAGGAAAGAACAGTTGGGGACTGAAAGACCAGGGCTTAGATGCTGATCCTGGCATGTACGTGCCTCTGCCTTGAACTTTGTAGAGTTACTTGACCTCTCTGAGCGGATTTCCTCTTCTGCAGCCCACCTCGTAGGATCGAGGAGGGGGTTAGGGAAATGTATGCAAAAGCCCTTTTAGTAGCTTGCATTAGTAGACACTGAGTATGTGTGAGTAGACAATGAAGTCTGTGCGAGGCACTGTGCCAACTTTGAGAAAATTCCGAGGTGGATAAGACCGAGGTTCCTGTCCTTACAGGGCGGCAAAGTGTTTTAAGCAGAGGGAACAGTAGGAGAAGAGCAGTAGATTTGGAAACGTGCAAGTCCTTTGGTTGTTTGGCTAACTGATGTTCCAGTGTGCCTAATTTTAACATGACTGTAATTGGAAATAGTAAATTGATGGGGTGTTTTTGAGGTTTAAAACACACGTGACGCGTGTTATTTCATTTGATCCTTGCAAAAAACCCTGTGAGGCAGACTGGGATTACCATCCCTACTTTATAAGGGATTTGAGTGATTTACCCAAAATCATAGATAGAGAAAGGACCAGGATCAAAGCTCAGGTTTTTGCGTTTCCTGTGCATTGCTCTTCCCACTGTAACATGCAGTGGATCGTATGTCTTATCTATATACACAAGGGCTAAGCCTTTAATGGTAGTTTAATGAGACCTTAAGAATTTTCTTTTTGCTTAAACATTTTCGCTCAAACTCCTCTGATTTAAGATAAACTTACACGAAGTCAAATTGAGGTTATGCCTTGGCCTCTGTATGTATAATATGGCTTGTGACCTTGTAATTAAAAAAAAAAAAAGTGTAGTTGTGTCCCTCCTGCCATAACATTGAAGAGTCAAATTTTCACCTCCTGATTTTAAGTGAAGGTTCCATTTTGCATCAATATGTTTTGTACTATCTTACAGAATGGGCAGATCCCCGCTTGCACAGATTTGCCACCCAGTTCCAACTATGCATCTTTGGGGGGAAGTGTTCTCTCTAAGGGCCCACATCTGCTTCACTAGACTTGACTCAAACGTGTTAGGTTTTTGCTGAAACTGTTAGGACTGTAGCTCTTCTGCCAGCATTGATTTTTAAATTTTTTTTTTAACGTTTTATTTATTTTTGAGACAGAGAGAGACAGAGCATGAATGGGGGAGGGGCAGAGAGAGAGGGAGACACAGAATCGGAAGCAGGCTCCAGGCTCTGAGCCATCAGCCCAGAGCCCAACGCGGGGCTCGAACTCGCGGGCTGCGAGATGGTGACCTGAGCTGAAGTCGGGCGCTTAACCGACTGAGCCACCCAGGCGCCCCTGCCAGCATTGATTTTTAAAAGCGAATGCATGACCAAGAAACCACCCCTCCCCTCCCCAACCACCTTCGTTCTGTTTGCTGTCCAGGAAGTGTGCCACTGTTCCATCTACAGGACGTTCGACACGAAAGGCAGAAGCGTGGCTCCGCTTCTTACCGAATACTTAGCCTGAACCCTGAGGTTGCTTTTGGACC
Organism: Prionailurus viverrinus; assembly: GCF_022837055.1. NCBI lineage: Eukaryota > Metazoa > Chordata > Mammalia > Carnivora > Felidae > Prionailurus > Prionailurus viverrinus. The sequence goes on along the minus strand of NC_062570.1, from coordinate 13,558,490 downwards.
CTGCCAGTTATTGGCATTTCCAAATAAGCATGCAGAGTGTGAATGCTGTGTCAACTTGATCTTTGGATACGGAGTTGCTGTGAATGGAGAGAAATGCTAATGCGTTAGCGATCTGTAAAATATTTCACCATGTTGGGCACACAACAAATTAACAGGTTCTTTCCTCTCAGGAGGAAGAGCATTTGAAAAGACGGTTTTCTTTTGGTTTTGCAGGGAAGATAATTTAAAGTTGTTCTCTTCAGTTAAGGAAGAGGCTGCTTTGGTAGGAGCGTTGGCCGTGCTGGTCACAGAACCAATGTGGCTTTCCTTGAATACTGAAAGGTTTTCTTAAGGTTCTGGACTCTGTTGGAACCTTTTCCACAGTTGAGTCATTGAACATTCCAGGGCTTTTGCTCATATTTTCAGATCTTAGAGTACATGTGGGAGTTTCCCCCAGTCCCCGTCTTGATATTTTGTTTTTTTCCCCCCAGTTTTTTCTTTGAAGTGCTTCTGTTAGAAATACTCCTCCCTTCCTGCATACACCTTCCTCCCCCCACCCCCCGTATTTTCAAAATGCATTAAAGATTAGGAAAGAAATGATTGAATTTTTCATGGGCGGTTGCTCATGAGTTTTGGAGCTTTGTGTATGAATGAGACTTTCTGAATTTGTGTTTTGATTTTGCAATTGTGAAAAAAATGAAAGAACCTAGAGTTGGTAGCTGATGAGGTACAGGAGGGATATTAATAAAGAGTCTGAAAAAGGAAGCGTGGAAAGAGCTGACTTCTCCTCCCTTCTGGAGCCCTTTCCATTCTTGGCCAGTTGGAGAAGTTATGCCAGCTCCATGGGATGGAAGGAAGGTCTGAAACTCTCTCCACTTCAACTCTAAGGAGTTGAAAGTTTTTGTTTTGCGTGCCTTCTTAAAGGATGAGCCAGCAAGAAAGCTGGGAGGGGCAGGGAAATGGTTTCTTCCTGAAATACTAGAAGATAGGGTGTAAGACTTGTCCCTCCGAAGGCGGCGGGGTGGGCAGACATACAATTTAAGTACCATAAGAGGCGCATCTTTAGGAGATTTGCTTAAAGGAATGGTCTCTGACCGTCTCCTGCGGTGCCCAACCTGAAATAAACTTGAGGAAGGATCCAGCCTTCTCAGCCTCACAGGGAGGAGGTGTGGCCTCGACAGTGGGCAACTAGATCCCCACCGACCTCGGATCCGGAATGGCAGGCGTGCACCATGCGTCCCATCTCCTCCTGGACTGTAATGTGCTTTTTGGTTTGTCATTTTGCCAGGAGCTTTCAAGGAATTTGAAAGGGGCTATGATGTAGTGTCTTTCCATTTTATGAGGTTACACTGCAACTCTTTCCCTTGACCCTGTGGCAAAACTAGCTTCTTAGGGTTTGAAAATATTTTTTAAAATATAGCCCAGAAGTGAACATGAAACACTGAAGAGAAATGTCAGCCTGGCAGATTGGTCTGCTGCTGCAGGAGGGGCAGTCTGCTTCCACCTTGATTTACCTGGCAGGAAAGTATCTCTTGCACACACGGCTGAAGTTTTTCTTAAATTCCTCTGCTTTGATTTGTGTCTCTGGGAGCCATTCATCTTTGTCACCTGCTTTACTTCTGCTATTTTTAGCCAGGTGCCAAAGACCTTACAGCTTCCTCAAGTGAAGGATAAAGAATTAAGATCTGTTGTAAACAAAGGCTCATCGCGCAGGTTTGTTTTGTTTTGTTTGCTTTCCTGGTGGTTTTTTTGTTTTGTTTTGTTTTTGTTTGTTTTCTGTGAGAGCTTCCTTCAGGTTTTCCTTTGAGTTAACTTTAATTGCTTAGAACTGGAAGACTTGGACTCTAGGAGAGACACCTGGGTCAGTTTTGTTTCCAAGTCCCTGGAGACACAAGGTCTTTTTTTTTCTTAAAGAGCATTCTAGAAGTGACCAATAAAGGACACCTACTTCTGTTCCATCTTCATTTTCCTATCAAAATGCTAAGCTTACGTAGTCATTTAAAGAAATAAAAGTTGGGTGGAGTGCCTTTTAGATCTAGGAGGCTATCTAAGGTGATCCGTTTTGGAATATGCCTGTATTTGTTTAGCTCAATTGGTTAATCTTGGGGCTAAGGAATTCTAGTGTTTAAACTTCATCTTTTAGGCTGCAGCTTGGGAGGAGTGGATACTTATTTTAATGGTCATGAGAGCTTGCCTCTTTGACTTAGATCCTTGAGAAGAAAGTAAGTTTTTGGTGTAACTCCTCATCACCTCTGGGAAGAAACCGTTCAAAGCCTGTACCCCACGATGAGTGCCTCTTCCTCTAATTACCAAGTAATTAGATAAAATTAATCCAACTAATTAATGTGATTTTATCATTCAAATGTTAGATGCTTATAGGTTTGGGGTTTTTTTTTTGTTTGTTTTTTTTTTTTACCTTTAAGAAGGTGAGGCTACCTCCTGAATCCTTACTTCTATCTCCATGTTCATCCCTCCCATCTTCCTCCCCCTTAAAAATTATTTTGGAGGGGCACCTGGGTGTCTCAGTTGGTTTAGCGTCTGACTTCAGCTCAGGTCGTGATCTCACGGTTCGTGAGTTCGAGCCCACATCGGGCTTTGTGCTGACAGCTCGGAGCTTGGAGCCTGCTTCGGATTCTATTTCTCCCTCTCTCTCTGCCCCTCCCCTGCTTATGGTCTCTCTCTCTCTCTCTCTCTCTCTCTCAAAAATAAATAAACATTAAAATTTTTTAAAAATTAATTTGGAGACTGAAGTATAATATTTCCCAGTAGGGCTATTTCTTTACCATATAAACTTACACTTTGCATTTTTCTTGATCTTTTGGAAGATCCAGTGAAAGATTACATATGCACCGAGCCCAGAAATTGTTTTTCATTCTATTGTTTGTCCAAGTTGAGTTTTGCACCGATCTTCTTTTTATCTCTCCATCTATGTTTGCAGGGCTCTCTGTTTCCCCCAAGTGTTAATGTAAACACATTTTATTTTGAGACAGATCAGTTCACTTCCCTCTGGAAATCCATTCCTATAATGTGGTAAACCTCAATATAACTCTCTGGTCCGAATGACATTTCATAACTGTGTACAAATCAAACATACTGTTGATATTAAATGACAACATGTAATGCTTATGTCAACAATTCACTTAAGTCTCCTTTCATTAAAATGCTCCTGATCTGGAGGGAAGCTGCTCATCTGAGCAGATAAAGCACTTGACTTTCACCTCTAGTTTCCAGGTTAGAGTACAGTTCGTGAGAGCTAGAATTCAGCTGGATTTCCTAGCTTCTGGCCAAGGGGATTAGAAGGGAAATCTGGCTCACGTAATTGGAGGAAACCTTGGGTCACCTAGACAAGACAGCATCAAAAGCCGAGCTTTTCGCTCTATTCCCTGTGTAAGTCAGCTTGTCTTTGGGGAGGATTTTCCCCAGAAAACCTTTGAACCTCAAAAGTTACATAAGAAATTAACAGGGTTAAGAAAGTTGACACCTTTCACTATTGGAAGTATTCCCCCCCCCCCCCCCCCTTCACAACCGGCTTCCTGCCTTGAGGCTATTTTGGGAAACTTTTTGTTCTCTTCTAGCACTGGATGCACTCCTGTCCTCTCTTCCCAGGACTCTCTTGAGGGGACTGGCTTTTAATGTTTTCCAGACTGTAACCCGACGACGTACTGGTCCTTTGTTCACGTGTACTCCTCTGACTGTTTCCCTGTAGTTAGGAAAGAAGTGCCCCCTGCCTCCAGTTAGGAACCCCTGTCTTCTGCCTAAATCATCCAGGACCTGGGTGCTTCCTGCACTTTCAGGGTCAAGGTATGGCCCTTTCAAGAAGAGCCTCTTTGTTGGGATTGCTGGTGTCTTAAGCTGAATCCAGTGGATATTTCATAACGGTCAGTGGTCTGTAGGGGACATTTGAATAAATAATAGTTATTGCTGCTCTATGAATAATCCGATAATGTTTTCGTTTTCATATAACTCACTGCAGTTGAGGGTTTGGCTGCAAATCAGCATTTAAATCCCAACACAGACTGCACCTCCGGTGGACCCTCAGCAAATGCAGGGCAGTAGGGAGGGGAACTGGAGCCGTGTGGCTGTGAGTAACTGACCTCTCTCTCTAACTGGCTGCAAGTGGTGAAAGCCTGGGATTGTGCTGAATTTTTACATACCTGTGTGAATGCACAAAGGCGCAGAGATAAATTACCACCCTTTCTGTAGTGGAACGGCCATAATGTGAAATAAGCGGCTGTTAGTGTTCTCTTAGGTCTTGATAACTTAGGGAAGGCAGATAATTAATACAAGTGAGATGACAGGGGGACATAATTGGCTGTGTATTACGAAGTTTAGACATTGTCCTCCCTTCTATCTCTGGGAGAAAGAAATTGCTCCGGCATATGTGTGCAGAAGACATAAAACTTGCTACAGCAGTATTTTTATTTCCAAATTATTCTTAAAGCTATTTAAAAGTCACCACAGAACGTGCTTTACAGAAGCAATTTCATGGCTCCTTTCGGTTTTTGTGTAAATCCAGATAACTGAAATGTTAGCCCTGATTCATTATTGAAAAGGAAGGAAGCACACCAGAGCTGCTGGTGAAGGCTGGGTGCGGCACAAAGGAGCTGGTGTGGGGAGGAGAGGCAGCGGCCGGGGGGGGGGGGGGGGGGGGGGGGGGGGGGCGGGGGGGAGGACAGGGGGGTGGGAAGCACCTCGTCAGCCTGTTTAGGTCCATCAAAGAATTTCTGTTGTGATTGGTAATGTCAGGGGCATTTGAAAGATGATCATTACTTGAGAAATTTTTCTGAACTGGAAACTTGCTAGCTTTGAGTCCCGTTAATACGCACTGGCAATGATGGCCATTTTCCATTCCATGAGATCAATTTGGAACTTGAGCATAATTTTATTTCTGCTTCACAGTTCTTAAAATCCTGTTTGGAAATGTCATTAGGAGGATAAGGGATGTAATGAAAAATACGTTTTCTCATGTACCAAATCAAAGTGTATAGTTATGGGGCTGGCTATCTATACTGAACAACAGTTAGCAAAATGAATCGTCTGCTTTCTGCATTTGGAGTTGTATAGTGTAAAATTCAATGAGACATTCAGTAACTGGAAAGATCACATCAACATCAAAGATGCATTTAGCCGGTTACCTCCTCCCGTATTACTAGAGTGGAAGCACAGTCTAGAACCAGGAATAAAAAACTCTGGATGGTTAAGAATTGTGGGCGGCATATTGGCGGGATGGAGTGTGCCTGGGAACCCAAACTTGAATATGGGTAGAAAGAAACAGACAGAAAGATGGGCCTTTGGGGACCGGTATTTTATTGGAATGGTACTCTTGGCAGCATCTTCCATTAAGGCCTGAAAGTTATCTTTTGAAACTGGCACCTGTCAGACCCCTCCTTAGGGCAGAGGACCATAATTTTTGGTGGTTGAATTTGCTAGGTCCAAAAAGAGTGACAGCGCCGGATTCCCACGTAGTGTGGAAACACACAGGGTGGGGGTAAAAAGGGCTTCCTTTCTACCCAGAGTTTTTAACAGCTTTTCAGAGTGGGAGGTTATTCCATAAACAAATGAGTTGAATGAATGAATGAATGGACGAGTGAAAAAAAGGGCCAAGGTTTGTTCGTTTTCTGAACAGGTTTTGTTTTGCTCTAGAGAGATCTGGCAGAATCATGTTCTCCCTGGTATAAGATGAAAAAAATCCAACACAATGCACACTTCAGGGGTTGTGTGTATGTGTTCGTTTCACTGTAATATACAAGATTGTTGAACTCACTAGAATGTTCAGAACTATAAAGTTAAGCCGTTTTGAAATATTGCTCTGTTACACCATGGCTTAGGGAAATACATGTTTTCGTCTAAAACAGCGAGAACATTAAGTGATGACATTGCCAGGAAATGCACTTGGCCATCTCAGGCAGTGGTTGCAACTTTTAAGAATGCAAATACGAGAGACTGACAGTGGAAAATTACACGAAGCACACCTAATCTTGAATTTTCTTCCATCTGAGTTTTAAGTAGGGGCTGTTTCTGATTAGGGCTTTTCCAGGGGGATGAAACAGTTTTACAAGACTGACCTTAAGTGCAAAATGGATAGTAATTCAATGCCCTGAGGGGGCTTAAGAAATGAAGGTAACTTATTGGTTTTGGGAGGGAAGGGGTTGGCTGGTAAGACCATCGAGCCCCCTGAACTGAAAACGCTGACCAGCTGAGCAGAAAGCATGTCCGCTGTACCCAAGCATAATCATTATTTTCATTGGCAGGCTGCGTTGCTCACAGTTTTGGGTAGTCTGTCCGTTTTGTCAGTAATTTAATCTAGGTCAGAAGAGGCATGGGGTATGTAACTGCTTTTGTTGAGCATCCCTGCAGGCATCCCTGGCAGGGTCCGTTCCAACTTTTAATGAGGAGCCTTGCTTTATGTTGGGGTCCTGTGGTGGCTCACAGTATCTATTTTGGGGTGTTTTAAGATGGGGGTTGGCTCTTGAAATTGGACAAGGTGCCTGCCTAACAGATGAGATTTTTTTTTTTTTTTTTTTTTTTTTTTTTTGCTTCCTTGGTCTCTGCTCCTTGTTAAATTGATAATTAGGTGAGACTTTGAGACAGCAGTAAAAATACAGATGACATGGGATTGTGTCAGCTTTCCTTTTAGAGGAAGAATAATTGTGAGGATTGGAAATAAAGAATTTGAAGACAGGAACTTAATACATCTGAGATCTTCTATATTTTTGTTATAATTTTATTTCACGATATGTGCCAACAATACATGACATCTTGAATAATGCGTTTTTATATTCCTTACCCAAGGATTAAGCAGGTACATTTACAAAGTGAGGAAATACATGTTGGCTTTGTAATGTTGCTACTCAACTCACTGTGTTTCATTCTTTCCCTGGGAGTGGTGATCTCACCCTTGTCCCCAAAATAATCCTCAGTTAGTCTAGGATAGGTAACCTTCCCCATGTTCTAGGATTTTTTTCCCCCCTGAAAATATTATGGTTTACTTACTTGAGAAATGAGGAAATAAAATGGCTACTAACATTTTTTTTAAGTTTCATATGCTAATGCATTTGATTCTTTCAATCATTTGGGGAATATCCTTGGCAAGTAAAAAGAAGGCATTTTCACACTTTGTCACATTGTTTTTAGGTCAATCAAGGAAGTTGCAGAAAGAATTTTGTAAGCTGCACGCTGAACAAGAGGATGCTTAATTGTGCGGCAGCCTTCATTGTCTCTAATCAGAAATTTGGTGGAAACTGTTGGGGCATTCTTTTCTTATTCATTACTCCACTTACATTATATAGGGATTTTTGCAGTGCAGTAAGTTCATGTTCTGGTCAAAGCAGAATGAGAAAGGGAAGGAAAGGATTGTCTTTTAAGAATGGGGCTGAGAAGAACCCAGCGTTTACAGTTAGGATATGCAGTGCTGTATATCCAACACTAGTCGAGGAAACTCTATTAATCTGGGTCCAGTCAAGAGAGAAGCCACACGGTAGTTTGAACAGGAAAGCTCATTTATTCACCTTAACGGGGGTTTGGGGCAACAAGGGATTTGCTAGTGAGAAGCAAAGTGAAACGTAAAGAATATAGGAAGAGCAGTTAAAGAATATAAGCAGCAGCCAGGGCACTGGGGTGGCTCAGCTAGGGCATCCAAAGGACAGCCCCCCTCCTCCTACCCCAGGCTGAGATCCGGACTGAGATCCAGATCCCTCTAGGATGCTGGGGAAAACCATTCAGGGGAAGGTGTCTCCTTGGGGCGTTCTGACACAACATTGCCTGGGGAGGGTGTTGGCGAAGCTTCAAGCCTGTGCAGGACCAAGTCGCCTTGGTCTGTAGGACCTGGGAACTGGGGAATCCCCGCACTTCAGGGGACGGTTGTTGGAGCAGCTCTGTTCCTTCTGCAGTGTCCCTCTAGCGCCCTCTACTGACAAAGCCAGACATTATGCCCTTGGGTTAAGGGGAAAATATTTAAAGGGTCCAGATCCATTTTCACAGAGCAGGCATCAAGGGTGAATTTGAAATTGAGAGGCAATAAACCACTAACCAGCAAGAGAATTTAGTTCTCTTATTCAGTCCTGGAGAGACCAGAACTGGGGATTGTTTCTCTTTTTACAGGTGAAGAAAGTGACTTAAGCTCAGAGATTAAATGACTTGTTTAGGGCCAGATAGCTAATAAATGACAGATCCACATTTCAAAATCAGATTTGTAGGTTTTAAGGCCCCCATGCTTTCCACTGGCCTCTTTGAAATATAGACACCAACAGTCCAGCTAGAAACTAACACTGGCACCGAATACCCTTGTCCAGACCTTGTAACCTAGATCACAGTGTAGTCGTCCTATAGTATACTTTCCACTGGTCCTAAGAATAAGAGGAGCTATGTGGATAACGACCTGTTTGGCTTTACCATACTTACCTGATTTTGAGACTTAACGGAATAGATCGTACCTATTTTGGTGGAGTCCCCAAAGCCTCTTTGTACCTATATCTGAGTTGAGCCGTTTATCGGAGTTCTAGCTCTATACCCCTTTGGCCGGTTGACACATCCCAGGGGTCTCCACCTGGGCTTTCTGGAGGGTAGGGGCAGAGGTTGATGATGGCTCTTTGATTCTGATTTGAGTGTTTCCTCCCCCCCCCCCCCCCCCCCCTCCGCAAGACTTCCTTTCCAGGACACCCTGCTCTTGGCTGCTTCTTGGTTGAGTCTGGATTTCCAGCCCGACTCTTTTGGAGCCTCTGGGGTCCTGTTAGGCTTCTCCCGTTTACCTCATTTTGGATAGTAGTTTGACAAGTTACAGCGTACCAGTACGAAAGTGACACCTCTTTTACAAAAATCTGAGTCATGAAACTCTGTTTTGACTTCGGGTGAGTTACTTAGCCTCTCTGGGGCTTAGTTCTTTCATCCATCCCTTAATCTACAAAGGGGGATGGCCTTTCCAAAGCTCCTCTCATCTCAGGAACACTCGGTGACTGTTTCTAGTTTAACATCTTTTGGCACCAGTTCCAAACATGTGAGCTTTCACTTGCCTGACCCCGTCCCCAGCAAGTAGTTGATGAATTACAAGTAAACGGAAGACCGTGTGATGTGCTAGCGGGAATCGGGCTTTGAAGTCAGACCCACAAGGGTTAACATTCTTGGCGTCAAATCTCAGCTGTTTCATAACAGCGTAGCCGGTAACTCATTTTCCTGTGTCCTAGCTTTTGACTTTGTGGGATGGGAAGGACAAGGGCTGGCTCCTTGCATCAAGAGCAGTAAAGCACGTGGTGCATTTTGCACAGCCACCGGCACATAGTAGGTGCTCTGTAAACGGTATAAAGTTGTAAGTTCCTTGAGGGCAGGGGTGCTCTCTTGGTCAGTCTTGAACCGCTTGTGGTTCTTGATCTCTGACAGGCATTCGGTAGTCGCACCATTTTGAACTGAAATGCTTACCACCACGAGGAGTGCTTTCTAAGCTGAGTCTTTATAAAGTGAATACTTTCATATGAATAATCACCCTGGAGTTTTCTAAGCTTGATTGCACATGTTCTTCTGTCTGGAAGCAGTACCTTTACAATTTTATTAAATTTCTGGTTAGTATTTCTGTGTCCGACTACATGGTTCTTTTTTTTTTTTTTTTTTTAACTGCAATTACACGGCCTCATAGTAATAGTAGTAACATTACTAGGGATTCGCTATGCACGAGTCATTATTCCAGACGATTTACGCATTCCTTGAATATTCCTAATCCTGTTATAATCTCCAATGTTTGCACGAGAAACTGAGACACTGGCAGGCTGAATTACTTGCTGGGATGTCACGCAGCCATTGAGAGGAGCAGTCGCCGAGGTCCGGCTCTAAAGCTAGTGCTCTTTTACTCCTATTTGGTCTTACTTGGTTCCACTCTCGTTTTGAATCGTGTCCTCAGAGGTCGCTGTCGAAGATCCAATCAAACTCAAACCAGCCCCTTTGAGAATGAAAGGGAAGGTGTAGAGTTCAAGGCAGTGGGACATAAATCTATTTTTAAGCTTTTAAATACATTTGTGAGAGACTGCCTTCCTCTTTCCAAATAAGCTCTGAGATCAGAATGAGCAAAGGCCAAACTCATGTAACTTCGTGTTTTAAGATTAGAAGTGTCTTTGTCACGCTGATCTCTTGTAGTCCCCCGTGGTCCTCTACCATGCCTCATACTTAGACCCCTCTCCCCCTCCACATCCCTGTCCCCCAAAACATAACCCCAGTGACAACACTTGGCTCCATGGACTCCCTCCTTCCTTAATAGGATCCAGGGTGAGTGTCTCCCTCCGGGGCCCTAATCTGCTTACTGGCCCTATCTTTGCCATTTAAGCAGCCTTTTACGTAGGAGGAAGATGAAGAGGAGTTGATTTTCTACTGACAATGTGAAATAGTAGTAATTGCATAGTATTGATAAGTTAAAACAATGGAACCCATCAATGGCTTATTCTCAGATCATGTTAATGGGACCCCAGAAGTTGTCATCTGGCTTCCCCCTTGAAACTCTTTGGAGGTAGAGACCCAAGAAGTAGGGAACCTGAATGAAATGTGTGTTCAGATGCCAACAGCTTATTCCATTTCTCCCTTTATTTTAGTAACAGCATTATTTTCACTGCTGGGGAAAAGATTGGCTTGGTAGACTTTAGGAACCACTTTAGGCAGCGTGGATAAATGAAAAAACACAAGTGATCAGCTTTCATCATGACAAATGGAAACTGTCATTTAATTTTTATCCCCAATTATACAGCTCCGGGACCAATTTTTCAGGTGGAATGTTGGAGCCATTAAAAAGAAATAAGTAAACTATACCATATTCCATCATTTTTCTGGCAGCTAACCAATGATCTGTAGCCTTATTACATGTATGTTTTTATAGAGATATTTTTCTCTTAAGTTTGTAGAAGGCTGTATTAACTCTTTACTGATTTCTTCTTGAATGCATTTTTGCAAATGAATTTTGTTTTTATCATGAAGTGTTGGTTGGGATTTATGTTTGATTTTGGCTGGCAGCTATACTCATTTTCATCTTTTATGTTTTTCATTACTGGAATTGCACGGAGCAATGTTTCTTTAATTCCACCTGGAGTTATGTTAATGGACCCAGTGTTGGCTACCAACTGTGTTCATTTGGATATTAGAATGTGACTTGTAAGAAAGAGAATACGTATGTAAAACCCAGCCAACTACCGCGTCTCATACCTAGATATGATACAGAAAAATTGGTACTCCCTTCTGTGCTCCTATAACATTCTGTCTATTCTTTTACTGTAGCGCAGAATAGGGCGGAATAGGTTATAACTTAATGGATCTCATGACCATGTTCCCCAGTAATCTGAAATGTAGGGACTCTGGGCATATTATGATTTGGCTATTTTATCGTGGCTTCCACAAGCTTAGCACAATGCTTGGTACATACTACATGCAAAAATATATTTTTTAAAAGCCTGATTAAATGCTTCCCCCCCCCCTTTGGGGATATTTATAATTCTTCAGTATTGAGATATATTATCTTCTGAGGACACTAAAACCCTTTATAACCACGTGTTTAATCATTTTTATTCCATCTAGAAAAATTTTGCATGTGGCACGTGTAATCGTTGAATTTTACAGGTGAGAGAAATTGAGATCGAAGGTTACTGATGATTTGCCAGATAGTAAGAACTCCAGAGAGAGAGGCATAGCTGGGACCAGAACCATTGCCTGGTAGCTTCCAAACCCAAAGGGCTTTGGAGAAGATTCCAAGTTACGCTGCTTTGGGGCTTTGTGCTCAGGTTGCACAATTATCAAAACCTCAATTATTTTTGATGCATAATTAATATAATAAGTGGCGGTGGGGGCGATGGTCAGAAGGCCACGGTGTTGGGCTTTTGGAGAAGCTGGTTAGTGGATGAGGCCTATTAAATGCATCTCTACATGCAGATTTGTTCTTTCTCTTGGTCTTCAAATCTCTTCCCTTCATTCACCTAATTAGTAAATCCTGGGAGCCTTTGGCTCTGAGCCAGAGAATGTTTTATCTACTTGACTTTGGCATCAGAGTAGTTAAACTTGGTTCTCAGTAAAAGAGGTCCTGGAGTGTACAAGGAACAATAAGGCAACATTTTCTTCGGATGTATGCCTTGGCATATGCTTGGAGGAGAAATGATCCCCTCTTGTATCTGCTTCTGAAACTGTCATCTGGTACTGTTAGCATTAGAATATGCAAGTAAGCGTATAAACATGCTGATGAAAGTACTCTTTTGGCTTGGAACCTTGTTAAGTAAAAGGTGTTAGATCATGTATCCTGTCCTCAGGGGTGCTGGACTAAACAGCTGCACTTATCCTTGTTAATGCCAGTAGCCTCCTGCTTCAGAAGAAGCAAATGGCCTTTTGTAAGAGCTGCTGTGATATGAAGTTACTTTTAGACAAGCCTGTTTATTGGGAATATTAGCATCTTAGTGTAGATTGGCAAACGGCAAAGCAGGTAGCAGTTTGAAAGTGTTCTCCTACTTTCTTTTTTTCCCTGCTAGTTCTAGGAGGAGTAAATCCAATGAAACAAATATGCGTGATTGCTGATCTGTCATAAATCATTGCCTGTGGTAGGTGCCTGTTGTTAAGGCTACATTAGCTCTTCCAGTGGGAAGGGGAGCTCTTGGATTTGACTAATGTACCTGCACTGATGGAGACGTGGTCATATTCTATCTAGTCTCTTGTATGTAACTGAACTTATCTTGTGGCTTTTTTTTGGGGGGGGGGTGTGCAGGGTGCTGGGATTTGGAATTAGTGACTCACAGAATTTCAGGGTTGGAAGACCACAGACTGTGTTCAACACATAGCTGAGAAGTAGGCCTTTTTGCTTTTAAGTAGCTGTAACGGAATGATTTGTCATATATCATCCTCTGTGATGTCCACTCATGGGTCCCTTGACTTAGACCCCAGAGTCTAATCCTTGCTCGTCACTGTCTATTTAGTGTGGCATCCACAACTGCAATCTTGTTTTGGCTTCCCTTATATATCAAATGCTTTAACATCTCTATGCCTTTGTCCTCTGCTCTGCCCTGACTCTCCTTTGACATCCTAATTACCGAATCATTCAGTTCAGAAGTCAGTTGCTCTGTCGGACCATTCCTGACCTTGCTCCTCCACCTGGTCCCAGGTAGGCTTCTGTGATCTCTCCATGTTGTGCGCCACTCCCCACCCACCTTGCACCTCCTCTCCTCTCCCTCCCCACTTAGCACATGCCTCTCACCTGCCTGTATTTCCCATACCCTTTGTTATAGTTTCCTGCCTGTTCACCTGGCTTCATGTGGATTGAATTCTGTGAAGGCAGGGTTCGGATCCTAATGTATCACAGAATTTGGGGTTCCTAGTGCCATGCCCAACTCTTAGGAACAATACACATTCAGTAACCTATTACCATCAGCTTAGGGTAGAGGGAACGATCACGTTTCTTGTTTGTTCCTATAGGTGTGGCTTTTTAGGCGCTCGATTATAAGTTGTTCATTGAACTTAAGATCAGTTGAAACTCTCAGGACTTCCAGAGTTGCCACATGTGGTTTTACATAATTTGGGGATTATAAAATAACGAGAGGGATGCTGAAGGTGACCTAGCAGGGCTTTTCATTGATTTCAGAGCCCGTATTTCTTTCTGAAAATATTAGCCTGTAGCATCCAGGTGGTTGGTGTGAATGAGGGTCTGTATCTTGCTCACTTCATGTAAAATTTGATCATGTGAAGAAATTTCATACCAAAACGAGCAATTTCTCTCACTCAAAAAAAAAAAAAAAAAAAAAAATCCCCCGCCTGCTCTTGAATGTCCTGATGCAAATCCACCCACTGTTCCCAAGCAGTGAGCTTAACTGTCTCTCTAGTGTTCTTGCAGTTCCATGTAGGAGTCAAAATGATTAAATGTTGTGGTAGAAATCAGACAGCTTTCTCGCTTTTTTGATGTTGTTTTTGTCTAAGGGCATATTCCACATCTCTAAACTTTATCCATTTTTATAGTTGGTGGTCAAACCTTCAAGGCACCGAGGCACATGCCCTTACTTTGATTGGTGTGTTCTATCCTTCTGGGAGGTATGACACATCCTACCCTCCTCCTGCAATGGGAGATACCCTCAGCCAGCATGTATGTACGTGAGTTAAGCCTACAGGGACGGAACCGAGAAAGCGGCAACTAAATTCCCTGGAGGCCTAGCCGTTTGTTTGATTCTTCTCTTTCCAGAAGAGAAGACAGGTCTGCTCCTATTCCACATTTTTAAGAACAGTGACTGCCAAAATCCTGAATCCCAAAATCCTGTAAACCTGACTTGTTATTATACTAGAAGAGTGAAAGCCAAAGGGACTTAGTGTCCACAGTTTTCTCAGAAGCTCTGGAGGAAGACTTCTAGAACCCGAGTCAATAGGGTCGTCATTCAAATTGTGACCTCCCGGTCCCTCTGAACTTAGTGCTGTCTCTGGAGTGGGTGGCGTTTCCTCCAGATTCCCCTTTGCCATCTGCATAGCGTCAGATACATGGATCCTCGGGTGTGAGGAGGCACAGTTCATGTTTCTGCAGTAGTAAAGGATCCCATTGCACTTCTTATCTTGAGATTTTCCTGGGTGGAGGGTATAATTTCTTTGTATTTGATTTATTTTTCATTCACGATTTTAGCAAGTATTTGTTGAGCACCTGTCATGTGCTAGGCACCACTGGGAACTGATGGTTAACAAGACAGATCGAATCCCTGCCCTCCAAGAGCTGAGGGTCTATGAGAATATAGGTAAACAATGAGCGTGTATTATGTGTGGTAGGAAAGGGAGAAGCTCTGTCAGGAGGTGAAGTGTTTGCTGCTTAGCATATTGGTACAGTGACTACATATTCTGAACCAAAATTAGAGCACAAGAGATTATGGGGAAGAGAAAAAAGTTCATGCTGACATTATTTTGCCGAGACCACGTGTCGATGGGAATCTTGAAAATATAGCTTGGACATTAAAATGGGTGGAGTTCTGAGACATTTCCATGATTTATGGGTTCCAAAGGGGTAGAGTATTTGAAATCAGACCCGCCTTGGCAAAACCAGGATACATAGTCGCTGTATTTCCTAGCTTTTGCCACTTGTGCAGCTGAATTTGTGGAGCTGTTAACAGAGGGAACAGATTTTTTTTTTTAAATTACTAGCCTGTAATAAAGGCATAACAGAATTTATTAAAAGTGTGATTTGCTTTAGAAATTCAGAACCCTACTCCCGTGGTTTGATGGGAAGAAATAAACCGGGAAAAAATGAGCAATTGTTCATGTTCTCAGTGCAGATATTATTAAAAGACCTTCTGTGCTACTGGAGTGTTATGGATTCCCCCTCTCAAAACACCACTTGGCTGTGCTTTGTCACTAAAGTTGATCTGACAATTTCCCCTAGATAACTCTGAAATGAGTGTACATTCGTGACTTTGCATAATAATCGTATGCCTTTAATATTGCTGAGGTCAGCACGTGGACATCTCTGCAAAACTTAAAAGAATTGGGCCTTTCAAGCTGCAGTCTGTCAGCCTACCACATCCTCGGAGACCACGAATAGAGATGTGTAGTGCCTCTCAGTGTATTCATCTACGCGGATCCGTGATCCACGGGCCAGTAAGGGTAGGACGGAGGAGGCAAAGACGTTTGAAGTAATGAGCAGTTTCTAGAAGAGAGCAGCTATCCGGTCCACCTCTAGACTACCTAAACCATCCTAGATGAGCTGCTGTAAAATGGCCATGGCACCAAACCTTTGGGAACGTGGTCTTCCTTGAGCCCCCAGTATATATATATCTTCCATCTCGTTCCTTTACCTCTTGGCCAGTTTCCTCTTTAGTGGCAATGAACACCCGGTTAACCTTTCATTATGAAATCCTTTTACTGGGTCCCCTGCTGGAAGGGCTGGGGGCTCATAGAGGATGGGTTTGAGAAGTCTTTTTCATCGCTGCTGTGCAGGGCAGGTAGAAGGTCCACGGATAACTCCCTGGATGCCTCTCGGAGTAGGTGCTCTGATGATAATGCTTCACCTTTAATACTGCTTGACAGGATTTAACCACACATGCAACAAATCAATGCCGTCCAGAGCACAGGTGCACTTGATCTATATTATTTGTCTTCTTTTGACTGATGCAGGTAAAAGAAACCATCAGATAGCTTCTTGGTTAATACAGCTCTGTTCTAAAAAGAAGGCAGTGATGTATTTTGGGGGTGCATATGGCCCAGGCTTGAAACGAGGAGGGGGTTTACCAGTCTGGACAACAAATAGTCAGCATCCAGCTAAACCAGGCTGTAAAAGGAGTGTGGTGCCTTGGAACAAACTCTAATGGTGTCGTAGCATCATTGAAAAATATAGCCCACTGGGGGCGCCTGGGTGGCTCAGTCGGTTAAGCGTCCGACTTCAGCTCAGGTCACGATCTCACGGTCTGTGAGTTCGAGCCCCGCGTCGGGCTCCGGGCTGATGGCTCGGAGCCTGGAGCCTGTTTCCGATTCTGTGTCTCCCTCTCTCTCTGCCCCTCCCCCGTTCATGCTCTGTCTCTCTCTGTCTCAAAAATAAATAAAACAGGGGCGCCTGGGTGGCGCAGTCGGTTAAGCGTCCGACTTCAGCCAGGTCACGATCTTGCGGTCCGTGAGTTCGAGCCCCGCGTCGGGCTCTGGGCTGACGGCTCGGAGCCTGGAGCCTGTTTCCGATTCTGTGTCTCCCTCTCTCTCTGCCCCTCCCCCGTTCATGCTCTGTCTCTCTCTGTCCCAAAAATAAAATAAACGTTGAAAAAAAATTTTTTTAATAAAATAAATAAATAAATAAAACATTAAAAAAAATTAAAAAAAAAAAAGAAAAATATAGCTCACTGAAAATCCTCAATGATCATTTTAATGAAACTAGTGTCACTTGTGAGTGGCACTGATCTATAATTTTTTTTTTAGAGCCGTGAAAATATATTAGACATAAGGCAGATGGTTTGTTTTTCTTCTGTGTTTTTTTTTTTTTTTTTTACCCCTCCCAAACCTCCACAAACAGTTCTATCTGATTTGTTTCATCGTTGTTTTTATTTTTTTTCCCCCTACTGCCTGTAGAACAGATGTTGGAAAATAATGCTTGTCCTGTCAGTTTCTAGAATCCACAACAAACTGAAGTGTGTGCTCAAGGTAGATGTCAGCATTATGCTGTTGCTGCCACCGGGCTACTGAAAGACAGGATTAATCCTGTACTGGTAGAATTCCTGTACTGGTAAATCCTGTACTGGTGTTAAAAAAAAAAAAAAAAAAAAAAAAGTCTGGACCCCTCTATTTAGGAATAGGAAGCTCATCCTAAAATGGACCAAGCAGAACACCAGCAAAGAGGTGATTTTGGACCAAAGGCACAAATAAAGGATGATTATTGCCTGTTATTTAGTGTATGATGCTTTGTTCTGAGACTAGGTTATACTGTTTTGCTGGGAGCTCACAACAGATCAATAGTAATTTTGTTATGGGCCAGATGTCAAAACAGAAATGTGCTCTGCCAATCCCTCTGACTTTCTAGGACAACTAATATGCTAAATGCATTTGCTCAGGGTCCAGGCACACTCCCCGCCCCCACCCCGCCATCACCCAGCCCCCGATGTTCTGTAGTCCTGTTTTCTTTCACATGGAGCCTGGGGGCTGTGCATTTAGTCGAGATTCTTCTGGTTTTTCCTTTCTGTGACATATTTCTTCTGATGGGGAGTAGGGAAATTGCCCCAAACGCCCTCCTTTTCTTTGCCCTGATGATGAGTTGGGTGTACTGTCTACAAGTAACTTCTGGTTACAAGTATTGTCTTTATGGTAAGAGATAAAATCCGTGGCAGGAAAATGGTTTTGAGGAAAAGCAAGCTGGCAAAAAGCGTGTTCTTTTTTTTTTTTTTTTTTAAGCTCCTCTGTGTTCCAACTCTGAAGTTTTTATTTGGGTCTGATTAGGATTTGGGACTTAAATATTTTCTGGTGAAGAGGGATTCCAGGGATGTGGAATTGCAGTATTGCTATGTTCCTGTTTCCTCCACTTGTCTCTTCCACGAAACTGCTGGTTATCCACCAGTTTTTGGACGCAGTTAGGACAGCATTCTGTAGTCAAGATTTGTTTTTGCAGAAATATTCAGAAGAAGCCAGAGGACGAAAAACTGGCAGATTTTGGCAGACGTGGCGTGACCGTGGAATTTAACATGGTGTTAGCATCTTAAGTCCGGAGAGCATTGGGCCTCCCCCTCAGGCTTGCCTATCTGAACCTAGCTTTCTTCCTCCGGTTCCCCCCAAACAGGAAAGGGACAAAGGAAAAGGCTTTCCTTCTCAAGTCATGAACAGATTGAACAAGGTCAGAATGGTGGTTTGACAGCGTGCCGGAGTTTTCCATCGTACCTCTGGGGCAGGTCTTGGGTGTCTTAAGCATTACCCTGTCTTGTGGGGTAGAACTCTCCACCTGGGAAGAAACATTCCATCTGAGGTTGTCAGTTCTTCTAGAACTTACTACTGTGCCAGGTTTTGTGGTGTATTAGGACATAGAATTCTCCGTGCTGCCCAGCAGCTTTCTCCAACGGACCTTTTTCTCCCTTGCCAGAAGAATAACTTGGATTCCATTGTTCTTTCATATCTTTGATGCCCGTGCTATTCAGAGCATTGAAGCTGATAGTAAAGTGAAGAGAACAAAGGTCAGATCGGACTCAGGTACCTTTTATAACGGCTCTTTAATTTATTGAGTGACCACTGAAAGAGGGCCTTTCTTCCCTCCTCAGAAATCAAGTGTGCTGCCATCGCATTCCACGCTGTACCGTAGCGGCAGAAGGGATCGCGTGACGAGTCAGCTGATCCCTCTGTTCCGGAACCTTAATAATCAAGTCCTCCTACAGAGAGGCACTGGCTCTCCCACCACTGGGGTGCACAGGAAGATGGCTATGTGTGCATGGTTATCAGAAGAGCCAGCTAAGAAAATGAGGATCCAAGAGCATAAAGTGCCAACTCATGGGACAGAGAAGCTAAAGGGTCCAACTGAGAATCAAGTCCAAGCCTTGGGCTCCCCGGGCAGAGCTAACCAATTACATTCATTGTCATGGTTATTACCTCAGCTGTAGTTAAGCCCCCTACGAGTCCCTGAGTACTTGACCAAGGAACTTGAGACTTGGAGCCAGAGAGTTAAGACAAGAAAGCCAGTTGGGTCGCCGCCCCTCCCCGAAACAAAATTCAACAAATGGGTGGGGAGTGAGTATGAAAAGCGCAATTATTACCTGAGAGCAAAGCAGCAATGAAGCTCAAGAAGGTGACTTATGATGCAAGGAGCATTTTTGGAAGAAGCTGTAGCGAAATCTACCCAAATTAAAAGCTATGCGGGATTTCAGAATCAGGAGAAACAAATGTAGGACTGTCTTGCCCGCTTTGTATCGTCTCACGCGCACAAAGTGAGCATTTCTATAGGAGTGTGTACATACGTATAAACTTTTTTCTAACTTAATGGGTGGAGAGGGTCAGTGAGTCAGATGAACAGTAGAACATTCCTTTGTCAAGTTCAGAGCCCCCATGACCATGGTAGAGGTTAGTCTAAGCCCTGTCTTGGAGCATCTTTGTGGAGATACTCAAGCAGTACCAGGTATGGTTTTCAGAAGGTTCTGCAGATTTCTTAAATGTTCACCACTTCTGTACAGGATCAGATGGTATGTCCCACAGGCCTAAAGCATGTATTATTTCTGCCACAACTCTACTCTGCTGTTGTAATGTGAAAACAGGTATGGGAAATACACGAGGTAGAGAGTATGGCTGTGTTCCAATAAACCTTTATTATGGAAACTGAAAATCTGTATTTCAGACACTTTTCATATGTCTTGAAATATTACTCTTTCGTCAACCATTGAAAAATGTAAAACCATTCTTAGCTCTCTGGCTCGATTTGGCCCACAGGCCACAGTTTGCCAGCCCCTGCTCCAGACCCTTGGCTGTGGGTGCCTCCCAGCCCAGGTTATTCGTTAACCGGAAGCTTTACCATATTACGATGGAGTTTGGTAGCAACTATGAAAAAGTGAAACATCCATGACCATTCTCTAATCAGAGCTCACCTTTTTAGAAAATCTCTTACAGAGTGTGGTTCAGTCCATTAAAGTTGGGACTGGGGTAGGGATTTGGTGGCTTCAAGTGGGAATGTGGGTGAAAACCAGTAACAGTAAGGGATAATAGCGAGCGAATCCTTGCTGTACATCAACACTATTCAGTGTTGTTGACAGATATCTCACTTAATCCTCCTAAGATTTCTGTGACCGGAGAACTATTCTCTCCATTTGGCAGATGAGAAAACCAGGCTTGGACGGTTCAGAAACTTGTGGGAGGTAGCAGGAAATAGTGGAGCTTGGATCCCAACCCAGGCTGGGCAGAGTAGAGAAATGCAAATCACTTGGCTGATTTTAGAGCGCTTAATCCAGGATCTTGCATGTGGTAGGTCCTCTATGCGGTTAATGATTTATCTGCAGCAGAGGAGGGACGGGTGGGGTGAAAGGGGAAGTCATAATAAGGCATTAGGGACTAAAGAATAGGGTACTTTTGTCACAGGTTCACTTGAACCTTGCAATCAACCAATATCTTGTCAAGCCAGAGTATGATTTTTGGAAATCAAAGAGGAGTCATAAAAAATAAAAGTTCAGAGAAACTCATGTATTTAAAAATGTGGCAAATCATAGACGTGGAGAACCCAGTGTGAAGGTCCTTACTACTGAGTTCATGAACTTCCATTTGATAGCTGGAGTGTTGTGTTTTAGAAAGCTGGAGGAAATTTTTTTGACTCACTGCCAGTCATTTACTTAAACTTAAAAGATCCTAGCATTAAAATTACTTATTTGAAGTGCTGGCAGGCTAATAAATTCAGGGGGCTATTTTAAACATTGTCAATCTAAAATGTAATCCTATTAAAATAATTGAGTATTTTCTGAGTGGAGAATTCCCTTGTCCTCCTGTCCACGGCTCGTGAGACAACAACATAAAAGGCATCCTAGAATGTCCTCTGAACATCATTGAACCAAGCAGCGTGTTTGCGTAGCGTAGCTCTGGTCGGCTAAGGATTTCAGCCAGACCCCTCTCAAAGGCAAAACCCCCACCGTAATGACAGGTTTTTTTCTATAACGGGGAACGGGGATTGTGTTTGGAATGATACCTTACAGGGCCTGGGAAACCTTCTTGGTTTGTTAATTTGTGCTCATTTCGCGGCATGACTGAAGGTTCTGTAATTTGAAACGTTTGCGTTTTCTTCCTTCTGTTCATTTCCTGGGCTCCTTTTCATCCAGCAGCTTGGGTTACCTTGAATTAAATTGGTTTATGGCATGCCGTTTTCGGTAAAACTCTGCAAAAGAAATGGTCACATAACTCAGAAAGGTTTGCCCTTGGAGTGATTTAGTCCTGCTGGATGATAGCTGAGGAGGCTTATTGACTTTGAGCTCCCTTTGGAACCAGATTCAGAAAGCTGTGCACTTCTGTGGCACCTGTGAGACACTCACTTGAATAGAGCTACTGAGAAAAGCATTTCAGTTATTGGCATTTTTCCTAATGCATTTTGTATGTGTCTATACCACAGGGAGAAATGTGTGGTTATTGTTGAAATATTATCTACATGGCTTTGCAAAAGAAGAAAAGCCCCCGTACGGCAGTCAACAGATGAGTCTCCTGGTGTTGCAATGGTTTGGGGTCTGTGCTTCTGTCTCCCCCAAACACCCGGACAGATAGATGGCTGCATTATCTGAATACACCTATTGGACTTAGAGAACCCTTTAAAGGGACCTTGAACTTGGCAGGCTGGAGGTTGGTAACCGTGACTGGGAATGTTGTTTGTCCTTTCTGTTCCCCTGTTTTGGACCAGGAAGCTGTGCCTTGACCATTTGAGGAACTGCGCTGTGGGGCTCCCAGGTAGGGAATCCGACTCTCACGAGTGCACAGGTGTTGATTGCTTTCTCCTCCTGAACAGATAGACTCCTGCTTAAATAAAAATTTGCATGGACAGATTTTCACTTGTGATGGGTGAGCTGAGCATGTTGCATTTGTCTAAAGGGAGCACTTTTAAGTAGGTGGATGTGTAATACCCTCAGGCTGTCAGGGCCACCTTACTCGTGTCAGCAGAATCCCTTCTCCCGGAACAACATCACAGGAAGTTTGGGTAATTGATTCTCTTGAGCAATACAGATATTGGAATTCTTGATCATTGGACAGAGCTACTCCTTTATATTTTAAAAACATCTGTTTGCTATTCTCAGGCATTCATTAAACACTTATTGATCGACAGTCTACCATGTGCCAGGCTCTAGGCTAGTTGCTGAGGATGCCAAGAGGGAAAAAGGCAGTATCTCTCTGACCTCACAGTCCACTAAGGAAGGCAGATCCCAAATGGATAATTATAATGCATGCATCCATTAATTCAAGATTCTCTAAAAATTTAATTACCATGTGCCAGGTCCTGGTGTGGGACGGGAAGGGGACAGCGGTGAGCGCAAAAGCAGACTTGGCCTCTGCTCTCATGCCCCTTCCAGGCAAGGAGCAATTACTAAATATATTTAAAATAATTATGTATTAACCAAGCGATCGCATAAATGTGCATTTATAACATGGTCCAAGTGTCATGGAGGAGAAAACTGTAGGGTGCAGCGAAATCCTATACTAAGAGATACCAGGAGAATCAGATCTCCTCTGGATGGCCAGGGAAAGCTTCACCGAGGAAGTGATTATTGAACTGTGCTCTGAAGGGTTGGTGTCAAGTTAACCAGGCTATAAAGGGCGGGAAGAGCTTTCCAGAGGGAAGCAGGTGCATTGAAGAAATTGAAGGAACGCCATTATGGCTGGACACAGAAAGGAGCTGGGTAGCCGCCGGCCTGTCTAGGGCCCTGCAGGCTCTGGGAGGGATTGGGCTTTACTTACGAGGTATGGGAAGCCTTTGAGGGGTTCCGAACAGGTAGTGAGGGATAACATCCTAACTTTCTGGAAAAGACCAAGGTAGCTACAATGCAGAGGAGTATGAGTGGTTGCAAGTGGGTACAGATAGTTGAGGAGGCTACTGTCTGGACAAGAGGTGGTGGCGGCTTGTATTCGCGTGGTGTAGGGGCAAGAAAGGAAGTGGGCAGGCTTGAGTAGTATTTTGGGAGGTCACATCTATAGGCTGGATGATGGATTGGATGTGGGCCGTGAGGAAGAAGGATGGTCCAAGGATGACAGAATCAGAGGCCATGTAGTGATACATTAAACAATACGAAATGAATCCTTATTTTACTTCCAGATAAAACTTGTAGTTTTCAGTTGACAACAGTAGTTGTCAATCTGTTTTCCCAGTTTTCGGGTGCTTGTTTGTGTCTTTGAGAAGGGAAATTGCAGTTCTTACCCCTCCTTTCCCTTTTCATATAATTAAGGTGGCGGAAATACTCAGTTATGATTCCAAAAGGAAGTGCAAAAAGAGGCAGACCCAAGCCAGAAGACAATGTCAAAGGAAAATATTTCCAGCAACGTCAACAAATCGTAAAGACACCGTCAGCTACAAACATTTACTGCCTCCTGCCTTCCCTACCGATTCTAATTCAGAAAATTTAAATGATTTTTCTTCGATCAAAAATGAGTTAAAATACTAGGGAGTCTTTTCTTCATAAACTGAAGTCGGGAGTAATTTATTTTATCTAGAGGAGAGTATTAAATTAGCTGTCAACTGTGCTACACAGGTGGATGGTAACTTTTGAATGAAATGACCACATCTCCGCTCCTGAGGCATTCATTTTCATCTCTGCTTTCCATTGAAATAGGCAAAACATGAAATGTTGAGATAATAGTGCTAAAATTCCAAGTAATTGCTTTTGTTAGCTCAACTCCTGTTTACTCATATTAATTACTGAAATTTGATAACCCCTTTGTTTTCTGCTTAGCATGACTCTGAAAGCAAGGGACAGAGCTATAAATCAGGTAGGCGGTTCTCCACCAAAGGCTCCAGTCCTTTGCTTTGATGTTGGTTGGCAGTTTAAGGCTAATTCCCTTGGCTTGATAGGTTTATAATTCAAGAAGATGTGATTTAATGTTGATGGAATTTATTTTTGAAACACATTATAGGAAGAAAGCCTTTCAAAGTAAATGAAGTTTTGAGGTAAGTCTTCAGTAAACAAAGACTGTCAGGGTCTCTAAATGCCCAACTTTGGAGATCTCTATAGGATAGGTGTGCCTGTGTAGTCAGTCCATCGTCAGCCATCAGCAGGAGAGGAATGATGGCGTGAAAAGCAGTGTGGGAGCTCTGGAGGCTTATGAATAAGTCGTGCAATTAAAGACGTCAACTTGGGGCACCTGGCTGACTCAGTGGGTGGAGCTTGCAACTCTTGATCTCGGGGTTGTGAGTTCGAGCCTCACGTTGGGGGTAGATGTTACTTAAAAATTAAACCTTTCTGTTTGTGTGTTTGTTTTTAAAAAGACATCAACTTATTTCTTCTTTCTAAATTTGTTTTGTATTACCTTCTTCTTCATGGCATTTCATTAATCATGCTCTTTAGAAGTTATAAAGGTGACCCTGATAGGTATGCGTGGGTGTTTCTGGTTTTGATTTTAATTTATTTTGTACTAAAGGCTTGTGACTTTAGAGAAATCGTGAGTCCGTTTTTCCCCCCAACCTGCTGATTTCATAAACTTCTCCAAGCTCTCAGCTCATTCATACATTCATCCTCTCAGGAAATACAGAGTGCCAGGCATTGCTAGGCATTGGGGATTGAGCAGGGAAGAAGCCATATCAAGTCCTTGCCCTCATGGATATCCTTGTTTCGGACACTGTTTAGAATAATCAAAAATCACTTTTTTTTGGTAATCTCATGGCGTGATTAACTGAGTAGAGCTCAACAAACTTAGTGCATTCCATTTGATGAAAATTGTTTCAAAATATAATACATGATTCTCTGCTTTTTAAAAAACCTAGTATATTGAGGGGTGCCTGGGTGGCTCAGGCAGTTAAGTGTCTGACTCTTGATTTTGGCTCGGATCATGATTTCACAGTGCATGGGATCAGCCCCTGCATCGGGCTCTGTGCTGTCAGCACAGAGCTTGCTTGGGATTCTCTGTCTCCTCTCTCTGCTCTTCCTCTGCTCATGTGCAAGCCCTTGCTCTCTCTGTCTGTCTCTCTCAAATTAAATAAACAGTAAAAAAAAAAAAACCCTAATATATTGAATTCCATTTTGCATAAATAAGTGACTTGGGATCTTTTAGAATACAAACATATTTTGCTTCAAGACCATTAATATGGATTGATGGTTTTACCTATTCCACACTTGAAGAAATTGCTCTGCTTTTTGAGTTCTAAATTTTTAAAAACTTTTTCAAATTTAAATTTCAAATAAAAAATTTTAATATTTCTTGTCCCCTTTGGCTCGCACCACTTTTTTCCTTTTTGATACATGTTTTGATCCTGTTTTAGGCTGGAAAACAAGGTAAGATTAGACATGTATGAAAAGTATATTAGAGTAAATGGTGATGGCCCTTTGTCCTCCATTTAATAGTTAAATGTCATCCATAAGTGGGACTTAAGTGGGTCTGTGACATTTCAGTGACTTAGATGCTCCCCTGTGGGTTCTCTGACACTCTGGAGAGTTGGGTTTGCTGAATACCTGGGCTCAGAGATGAGATATTACTCAAACTGCCTTGTCCAAGACCTGTTCCTGTGAAATCCTTTGAGGCAGTAACCTCTTAATTGCAATGTTTTATGATCTTCTCCTTCCTGGCTTTCCACTCGTGCCCTCACACACTCTTCTGTCTGTGTTTGTTTTTCTTCCACAGCTCAGCTTTGGTGAGAGGAGTGTCTAAAATGACATCTCTACATTCTGTCTGTTGTATATTAAGAATCATAATGAAGAAAGAAATAGTGAAAATAAGAATTTAGGAGCTTAGAAACAATTGCAAAGCTTCTAGACTGGATACTAGATTACATGAACACACAACATATTGATTTGGGGAATAAGAGCTATATATAGTTCAGATTCAGGCTATGACAGATGGGGGTTCACTAGCAACAAATCTGATGACTTCCAGGCACAATTCCAAACTATTAAAAAAAATTCACCAGATGCAAGGACTCTTGCCATTCTTAATGGATTCACTGTTACATAAATGAGTCCCATTTATATATTTTCTCCCATGGCCAATTATCCTGAAGGCGTTACAAGAATTATTTTATTTTTTTCCATTTAATGGATGTATTGCCATGTGGCAGTAGGCTAGTTATATTGGTAAGTTGGCTCTTTTCTAAAGGAATCCATAAATACCTAGATATTTAGCTGAAATAAAAGACTAAATACCTAGATATTTAAAATTTACGTGAAGTCACAATCCACTGAGAACTGTTTTTTTTTTTTTCCCCCTGTAAGTATTTGCACACTTGTCTTGGAATGCTTTCCAAAACTGACTCCTTCAGAGGGCATAGGACAAGTACATCTGCTAGTCCTTTGATAATATTTGGACAGCTCTGACGTATTTCCTTCAGTCCTTGACATTATCACCTTTAATTGAGCTTCCAGTTTGCTATATATAAATGTACTTTTTTTGTTTAATGTGTAATTAGACAAGTAATACTTAATATGAATGTATATCAAATATATATTTAGGAATATATTTCCTATTAAAGAATGTTTTAGAAAGGGGTGAAATCATCACTGATGGCTCTCATCCGTCCTAGCTAACTTCTGTCCTTTTTCAGCTACCCATCTATCTACTTATCCAGTCGAAGATGTAAACAGAAAATCCTTAGAAACTCAATGGGATAGCACATGTGGTGTTATACTCTATTCGTCTTTGACCGGCAGTGTCCTAGAAGCCTGGCCATTTTAGCCATTCCCCTAGATAGTGTGGGGCATTTACAGAGTTTTTTTTTTAACTGTAAATCATACTTCAATGAAGATGACTCTACATGCCTCCGTGTGCGCATTTCCTAGAGTTTCTTTAGGATATGTGCCAAAGAATGGCATTGCTGGACCATTGAGTATGCATGCTTTGAATTTTAATTGATACCTCTTCCATCTGGCTACTGGTCATTTTAAACTTGGAGTCACTAAGTGATTTTTTTTTTTTTTTATGTGAACCGGGCAGACCAAGTAACATTCTTATGTGGAAAAGAACTCAAGATGGTCTCATTATGCCCTCAGGTGTTCCCATGCCCTCTGCCCGCAGCCTTCATGGACTTCCAGAACAGATTAAGTGAAGTTTGTTAAGATACATGTCTTGGGAGACACAGCAGTGTTTTCCTGGCTCTTGGCTTATGCGTTGGATTTCTCTTCTGGTTTCATCTTAATCTGTCTCTGTGAATGTAAGTGACCTAGTCCTGCCATTCCGACTCAAAGAACTAAAATTGGCCAAACCACGCACGTAAGCTGTGGAGAGACCCAGAGGGAGCCGAAGGAAAAAGGTGGGGGGAGGTGAGAGAAGGGGTGTCCTGGGGTGAAACTAAACCCGGTGCAGCAGAGCCTGCCAGGACCTCGTCCTCACCGACGTAGAGTAAAGGGGTGATACTTCTGCCAGATGCTTCCTCACCAGGTGCACCTGGGGAGGACCTGGAGGCAAAACTCCTTGAACACCTGCTTCTCAGAGTACAGGGGTGAAAACAAGAAGGGAAAAAGGATTGCTTAGCAAGCCAAGCTTCATGGTGGAGCTGCCCTGAGTCCCACCTCCCCACTGCCTCTGAAGAGAGCAGGCAGCCGTACTTTGGGGGCGTTGAAACTGTAGCCAACAAGGGTCTGGTTCAGAAAGAGGCTGGAGGTCAGAATCTGGCTCTGTGTCTTGGGGTACTGCTCCTAATTGACAAGCACACCTCAGAGGTCCTGTGGGGGTGGTTCCAGACCACCGCAGTAAGGCGAGTCATAGGAAGTTTTGGGTTTCCTGGTGCATGTAAAAGTTAAGTCTACACTATAGTAAGCACAGCAGCATGGTTTAGAACGTACATACTTAATACCAGTGACTGTCACCTGTGCCTTTAGCAAGTCCTAGTCACTGATCACACATCACCCTAACAAATAACACTAGTGGTGAAAAAGTTCGGAATGTTATGAGACTCACCAAAATGTGACACACACGAAGTGAGCAAATGCCATTGGGAAAATGGTGCCCATAGACTTGCTCAACGCAGGGTTCAATTTGTAAACAAAACACAACAATACACGCACATGAGCACGCACACACACACACACACACACACACGCACACATACAGTATTTGCGAACATGATAAAGCGAAGAAGAGAGGAATGCCAATAGCTTCCTTCAATTTTATATCCTGGGTGAGAGGGACCATTTGGGCCCCTTGGTAAGTTGAGGTGATCTAACCTTTTTCTGGCCTCCACTAATCATGTAGGATCAAATATTCCTGAAGCTCCAAGGAAAATTCATGGTTGGAAGTGCCGTGTGCTGCTCGCTAAGATTTATTTTCTTTTTAAAATGTCAGTGTCTGTTGCCTTTCCTGCAGGTGGCCTTCCTGCCTCCTTGTTGCCGGAGTCCTTCAGTGTCTTAGGTCGGGCCGCATCTGTTCCCGCAGAGCCTCCCCTTTCTCCGGCAGAAAGCTGGTTTGTTTGGCTGACAGATGGGGTTCCCGCTTTGGCCTAGATGCGCCTAGTTAAAGGTTTCTGTTTGAAGCCCGCAGGTGAAGCCTGGGTCCACGCAGACCCCTGCTTACAAAGTTCCCTTCATGGTCGCGTAAAGCAGTAAGGAAGTTTTTAATTGACATTGTCTACTGTTAAGAGGGCATCGTATGGACATCTTTTGAGAGGGTTTACTTGATCTATGAAGTGTCAGGCTTTCCATTCATTGGGCAATGCAGCGCATTTGCTCTGGGGAAGAGAGGAACGTATTATTGTAGTATATCTTTTAGGATCTCTGCACGTCCAAACCCCCTTAGGAGCACCAACCCCCCAAGCCTATGTTGCCATCCAAGCCAGAGCTTAAACTGTTTGAGTGATAGGTGTGGTTAAAATAAGAGTATTTAATGCCCAGAGCACATCAGATTTGGGCAAAGAGGATGCATTCTGCATAATGCCGAGAGATGTCTCGTTATGGTGTGGTTACCTAGCAACAAGTGGAAACTGTATGAAAATGAGGTGCTTATCTGTTGTTGAAGTGGGTGCAATGAAACTTATTACGCTAGCCTGTTTTGCTTGGCATGTTATTAAAATCACAGCTAATGTGGAAAGAACGGGCGCCTGTTCCCATTTGATACAGAAGCACTGTTAAATTCAGCTACTGTAAAATGCCAATACTTTGGTCAGGAAAATAGAAACTTGCAGTGTCCTTAAGCACCCAACATTGAGATGTTAGAATTTGATTTATATTAGCGAAGATCTGTTAATAATAAAAGAGCAAACAGTGTGTAGGGTGAATTAAGCAGCTGGTTGTTTAGATTTCTGGGGAAAAAAAAATCCAGAGAGCCATTTATAGTTTGGTCTATAATAGCTTGGTGCAGCTAGGTTTCTCGTAGCCAAATTGTATTTAACTGTCTGCTAAGCTTATCCATGAGTCCTAGCCGCAGCCTTCTTAAGTTTAATTTACAGAGCTGTGATGCACTGTCACGATTCCGAAAGGTTCTATTTTTATTTAATCACTTTAAAACAAGCTGCGGGTCTTTTGTACTACATACTGTGAAATAATGTGGTGGAAATAGAAGATCCTCTTTAGCGTATCACTGGGCTTTTGCCGTCGTTGGTCTGCGTTTTAGAAAAGCTGGTTTTACCATTGGCCCGTCCTACCAGCTCTTGGCGTACCTTTCAGGTTAGCTTCCTGCTGAAGTTTTATTTCACACGCGTTTAAAAAGAAACAAAAAACAAAACAGACTGAGAAGGCCTGCTAGAACATAACTCTTCTGAGTGGCCCACGATCCTAACATGATACGGCGCCAGTTATCCCAGAGATGAAGAGAAGTTCAAGTACTTTTGGTGTTCGTCAAACAGCTGCGGGGACGTACAGAAACCTGGCGTACAGGGCCCAACTCTGTGAGTTGTATTCTGACATTACTTCGGGGGCTCTGGAACGTGTTTATGTGTAGCAGATGGAGCTATTAGTTAGCTGTGCTATCTTGAAGAATTGCTTTCCCAGGTAATCAGATCTGCTCATTTAGGATGTCGTTTCCCCACCTCGATATGTCAGCTCAAGAAGCAGGAATGATTAATCGCCGCGACCGGACAGTGCGCTAGAATAACTCTGTAAGGGGAGCCGTCCCCTGGTGCTCCCCTGCAGCAGAGTTGAGAGCGTTCAGATGCAAAGCAAACAAGATGGGAACGATGACCGGGATGCTTCCTGAAGCTTACCTGTCGGTATATAGAGTTGCTGTGGCAACCTGAAGATTTTGCAATTCATATGAAGGGTAGAGCGAGACAAAACCTTAAGTCATGGCTGTCATTACAGTGGAATGGGTGCCACCAACACCTGGCAACCTCTATTACTTCAACTTGTTTCTTTTCACGCTTGGAGGAATAAAATGCATAAAAGATTAATATGCATAGTAAACCTTTTGGTAAAATATGTATGTGTTCTGCATTTCAGATGAGTAAAAATTTCAAGAGGTCCCCTTCACTTAAATCAGTATTAGTTAATAATGTTCAAAGTGAGCTTGCTGTCATACTCTGGGTAGAATAAGAACTGATACAAAGATAAAGATTCTCTTTCTAATTAAAAAAAAAAAAGGATAGATGGCTGTGTGTTTTTAAAAATCATTTCCCCTCTTGGAAATGCTCATAATGTATTAATCGAAATGATGTGCCCTCTCGCCCCTTACCCCTCTTTGTTGCATAGCAACAAGAAAATAAAGTTCTGATTTTTGTTAGTGTGCTTTTTTCTATTCCTTCTGAAGTGATGGGTATTTAAATTTTTATCCAGGTGCAAGTGGAGTCCCTAAAGAGGAGCGTTAAAGCACACAACGGAGGGTTTTCTTTCAGGGTGGGGTGTGGGGACTGGAGTTTACACATGTGGTCGTATCATTTATGCATATTCTGTAATTTCACCATTTAATGGAAATGTAGGCTTCCCAGCATCAAGCTGATGTTCCAGTTGCCCTCCTTTGGGGTTCCCTTGAATGTTGGAGATGGATGGCTACGTAAATCCAAACATAGTTAACTCTGCCCCATTGTCACTGAGGCTTGGCTTTCATCTTTGCCATTGTGGAAGTGAGCAGATATGAAAACAAAAGTGCTTGTAGCATTTCCTAGGTTTATGTTTTAGTGTGTTTAGAAACCTGTTTTCAGTCTTTGGCTCCGGAAGAAAATGTTTTTCCAAGTGTGCGTCTCAAAAATGGTTAAACTGAACTTTGCCTGGAATTTTCCGGGGTACAGAATCTTTAGAAAATCTGTTTCTGAATGTCAGAAAAATGTATCGTTGCAATAAAACCGTAGCAGTCAGTTTCCTGACAGGTGCATTAAGTCTGGAATCAAATCTAAAGGCTGTGTTAAAAACACATTAAATATTTAATATTAAAGATCAGCCTATGGTTTTGCTCTCATCTCCTGGAAGGGCAAAGCGAACTCTCAGTGCTGTTCTGAGGAGTTGCACTTGTAAAAGGGTCTATTCAGTTTCCACCAGGATCCAGAAATCTAGGTTATGGCTAAGAGGGTGAGAAGGCGAATAGATGTGTTCAGCTTCTACACCTGACGGCCTAGCTTAGCTGCCATGTTGTCCCCGTTGGGAGGGGAGAGCCTTTTGATTGGTATATTGCAACTCTTGGCCGCACCGGGCAGGTCTTCAAACCAGTATAGTTTCATAATTGGAGATCGTCTTCAAGAAGATGGAGCCTTTTATTTTTGTGGCTTTCTGGGGAGTTGTAATGCCTGCCTGCTTTTCCTTTTAATCAGGTGTTTGAGAGCCGCAGCTTTGGGTCAAACGAGCATATTCGCTCCTGATTTTTACGGGGTTTTCAGTAACTTGAATATTACGTTTGAATGGAAAAGTCTCCTGAATGGTTCCCTTTGAGGAAATAAGCCTGCCCAAGAGCGGCGTTTTCTGGCATTTGGTGGAATTGAGAGGTGGCACTGAACGCCTGTAATTTGTAACCCAGTTAAAATAGTTTATCTTTTGCCTGGACACACTTTGTGGACAGGGGGGAAACACTGTTTAAGTTGAGCTGTGTGATCTTACTTGCATGCCCAGATGTCCTTTAATTCATCTTCTAGGGAACTAACGACAGTAGCAAGATTTTAAAGTTAATTGCCAGATTCCAGGAAGGATTCCCGTGAACGGGTGGCAGAATACCCTTAGGGCACAAGCCCGTGTGTGGATGTGTGACAAAGCGCTAATTTTGAGTTCACCTAATCACTGCACAGAAATATTTAAGATGGGGATCTATCAAGTCTTATCTGTTGAGACACGATCCCTTTTGTATCTGGCAGGCCTCATGCAACAAATTTTCTTTCTTTTAAGTGATCTCTGAAGCTGTCAAGTTCATTTGAGTGAACCGTGCTTGAGGGAAACATGTACAATTTTCTCTGGCAATGGCATTGCTGCTGATGACATATTTTTAGAATTAGCTTTTTCTCTCCCCCACCCTTCTAGAAACTGAACTTTTATTTAAGCTCCCTGCTGTTAACATTGGAAAGAAAGTTTCCTGTGCCAATGTTTGCCCAAATGAAAGAAAATGTTTGCATTTTGTATGCAGTGTTCATAAACTTGATGAGTCTAACAGTTTGGCACCGCTGGTGAGCACGTCTGCTTCTCGTGAAGGGCAGGCAGAAACAGCGTGGAAGTTCTGTCTGCAGTCACTGTGGAAAAGGTGTGGCCGAGACGCTCCTCTTGGAGGTGTAGAGGTTGGAGGGCAGGAATTCCCCCTTCCCTTTTCCTGCTGCTTTGAAGGTCATCGCTCAGGACAGAGATCTCCGGTTTTGTCATCAGGTGTGAGCAAAGGAATCCTTTCTTCCCTTGTTCATGTGGTTGAGGCTAGCTGAGACAGTGGATTGATGTGATTTGCACAGGCAGGATTGTTTTAGTAAAGCCGTTTGACTCTCTTTCTAGGTTTCCGGTTTCAGTTGCAAAGATCTTGCCAAACTTCGCCAGGGAGGATGCATTAAGGTCTTTGGACCCTTTGCTCTGGAAGTTGGCGTCACCATATGAAGTATCTGTAACACGTTATAGGCACACTGTGAAAAAATCCCTGCAGTGTGATTTAACAAAACCAGTTTTTTGTGTGTGCGTGCAGTGCAAAATTCAGCGAACACGGGATTTTTAAACATTTCTGCACAAGTTGAGTCATTTGCATAGAAAATGTGCCGTGGTTGATAAAGACTGTGAAGAGCAGAGGCGGATTAACTGGTAAGTGTATGGCAAATGACCTAGACAAGGATCCAAGGCAAGAATGACTTGTTCCAAGAACCCGTGTAAGACAATTTAGGAAGATGCGCTTTTCTTTGGCCCCCATCCTACAGCAACATTGAATCAGGTAAATGAAACTGCTTTGGCTTTGCTCATCATCGGTAAGCCAAGAAGAACACGGCATGGGTCATTAAGATTTACAGCTCAAATGTAAATAATTCAGGACCCACAAACAATAATTAAAAAACCAACTGTGGCACCGTTTGGAGTCCGGTCCTCTGGGCCTCCTGTGAGGGGGAACCTCTCCCGTTTTGGCTTGGAGACC
Organism: Prionailurus viverrinus; assembly: GCF_022837055.1. Classification (NCBI taxonomy): domain Eukaryota; kingdom Metazoa; phylum Chordata; class Mammalia; order Carnivora; family Felidae; genus Prionailurus; species Prionailurus viverrinus. Next base: position 13,524,992 of record NC_062570.1, on the reverse strand, counting down.
TGTCCATCTGGGTACAGATGGTTGTAAGAGCTTTTTAATGACCTTTCCTAATGCTGGTGAATGTGTCTTTGGACACCATCGTAACCAATGGATGAGGAGGGTGGAAACAGCAGGACGGTGGCAGCTGAGGAATTAAATGTCCTGAATTTGTCAGACATCTGCAGAAACATGCAATTCGTTGGGCAGGAAATTGTAAACAAAACAGACTGAGTCAATTATCAATACACCTGTGACACCCCAGGATGCCAGCTCTAGTGGTATAATGGCAACTTTCGAAGTCCATACCCCCTGGAGCCACCTGTTGACTATTCCAGAGGACTGCCAGGTCTGTTGGATGTTTCCTTTGCCCATGGGGCGAGAGCCTGGCTGACAGCCTTCAACCAGCAGAGGAGCAGGGGATGGTCCCAACCATCCGAGTTCTCTGCCCTGGCTTGTCTCCTTGTTTACGTGGTGATCTTGTGTGGCCGTGCCTTTCCCTGTTCTCTTATACCCATTGTCTAAATTCCAAGTCAGTGGTGCCTAACCAATGGTAGATACCAATGGTAGGTAGATCTTTCAGAGGAGCTTAAAGAGCTAAGGAGCTTATACAGTGTACCTGCTTAGGGGCTTCTCCCTGGAGAATCTTAAGTCAGTAGTTGTATGGGACCTTAGGCATTTTTTTTTTAAGTTCCGGTGATTTTGATACACACACACACACACACACACACACACACACACACACACACACCTGTTGAAAAATACTCTCAACAGTATCCCAAAGTAACACTGGAGAGGGGGAGAATTTCTGGACAAGGTCACGGGAAGTCTCAAACTGAATTCATTGATCAAGAAGACAACTCATTAGGCAGATAAACATCATTTGGGGCTTGGGCACATTTGAGATGAAAGTGGCTAAGGACAAAAATGTGTTCCTTTGACTAATCTCTACAGAAGAGCCAAGTGACTGACTTTGGATTTGGATAGAAGCCACTGCCTGATTCTAGCATCTGTTCCCAGATCTGGATCTTCCCACTCAAGGTCCATTCTGTCCATGTATTCACCCAGTTTAACTAATCAGATTATTGAATCTCAGGGGCTCATTTTCAGGTTGATGGTCAAAGAGTTCTTAATTCTCTTGAGGCTTCGGTGAATTTCCTACTTTAAAAGACCAGATGGGGTATTGCCTTTATGAACCTGAAAACATAGCTTTCATTAACTGGGAGATTTTTGGAAACTGGGAAACTCTGACGATTATAACTTGTAATAATTATTACAGATAGTCCTGAGTTTTGAAAATTCAAAAGGACTAGGTCTGTTTATGGTGGTGTTTCTTAAAGGCAAGGTGGTAAGGATCAGAGCGAGTCCCCGGCACACATTGTACCTTACACTGGGATTGGGGAAAGGATAGAAATGCGGTTTAAAATTGCTTGAGTGCCTCTGTATTTTCGAGGGATTGGACACTTGTGAGCAAAGAGAGCGGGAGATCAAAACGGGGATGGTCTGTGAGGGAAGAGGAGAATGGTTGGAAATTATTTAGGAACGGGAGAAGAGCGAAAGGTGAGTGAGTGTGACCTTCTAAGGATGGAATAAAAGGGGGAGGGAATTCTAAGTATAAAAACTTCAAAGAGGTCTGTCTGGGAAGCGGAATATGCTGTCAGGAACAGACCATAGCAAAATTAGAGACCCATTTTGCTTTTTGTTAATACATTTACATTTTCACCCCTTATTGATCTTGTCTCTTGACTTCAAAAGAATCTTCCTTGTGCATTCATTTAGAAGACCAGTTAACAGTGCAGTCTCCTTTTCTTCCTTTCTGTAATATTTATATTCTAGATTGTGATTTAATAGGCTTCTGAATCTTTTATCTTTAGTAGATTATGATGTTGTATAGTTTATGTAAATATTTGTCTTGAGGTGCTTTAAGTACTTGCTCCTGTGAAGTCTCACATTGGAATTGTTTTATTGTAGTCACTCTGTTTAAATTAAGCCCTAATCTCTTCAGTCCTATTGTCAAGGCCTCACTCTTGGCTTGGGTTTAATGGAGATAGAATTTGGTTGGTTGCTTAATGTGGTATGCTTAATTTAATTTTGCAGGTAGTGATAAACATGGGGGTTTGGGCTATAAGGCTCTTGGACATTAGTATGTATCAACTCTGATCTCGAATATGGAACAATTTAAAGTGTTGCACCGAATGCAATTTGCTCCAGGATTTTTTTAAGTATATAATATGGAATAATAATTCTGGTTCAGATTCTGCTGTGGATTTTAGCTAAAGCAAACTCCCAATGGCTCGTGCTTTCCGGAGGCTAATAGAATTTTTTGGGGGCCCGGAAGGGGAGTAGTTTGATATTCATCTCTCAGTTCTCATGGACTGTAGAGTTTTTCTAAATATAGCCATCTTGACTGTAAATAGATCACATGAAGCAGCGGACTGCCCCTTCTTGTTAAGGCTAATAATATAAACCACTGGAGTCTTCCAGTCCTCTTATGCCCTTGAGCTATATTACTAAGGAAGTTTCGTTTTCTTCTGTGTGTTACTAGGATACACAGAGCACAACCATTGGGCCACAAGTGACCTTTGCATTCCAGGATGGGTAAGGGGGAATGTTTTTCTTAGTTTCCTCATTCAGTCTTACTTTGTTGAAGGCAGACTTTTTTTTTTTTTTCTTTTAACATGGGAAGGCTAGGAGAGGATGGGGAGCACATTCTTCTTCACATCAAGTTGAATTCCTCCACCTCTCTTCAATATTGCTTCTTACCCACTTCTTTTTTTAAATTTTTTTAATGTTTATTTTTGAGGTAGGGAGGGAAGCGAATGGGGGAGGGACAGAGAGAGAGGGAGACTGAAATTGAAGCAGGCTCCAGGCTCTGTCAGCACCGAGCCCAGCACGGGGCTGGAACCCATGGACCTGACCTGAGCCGAAGTCGGATGCTTAACTGACGGAGCTACCCAGGTGCCTTGCTTCTTACCCACTTCTGAACTAGGTGTGAAAGCGTCAGATCCCTGCTATAATTTGAGGTCGGTAAGTATGAATGCAGCAACTTTTCATGACAGGCGCCCTCTGCTTTAAGACTTGCTGCGTGAAACATCAGAGTTCGGTCTGTGGGGGGTGAGGTGGTTACTCCAGCCCAGTAATGAATTACTTCGCAAGTTTCTCATAAACAGTGGGCTGGCGTAGTCATGTATTGCATGATTCAATTAAAAATGTTTTGATTTGCATTTAACTTTGTAGGAATTGACTGTCAAGGTGATGTAACAGTTTAATGAGTTAACTGGGGGGAAATTGTGTAGTTTCCAGCCAGACGGTTTTCAAGTGAGTTGAAATCTATTTTCCCCTGGATGGCTAAAGAAAGACATGTATTGGACCACATTTCCCCTTAAACGTTTCCTTCTCTCCTGTGTTTCTATAAATGTACCTACACTTACATATCAAATTAACATAAAATCTGTTTATATTGAATAAATGTCCATCTCAAAAGCCTCTCAATTCACGGAAAATGCTTTTGCTCTATTTTAGAAACTTTCTCCCTTCTCCTCTCTGCTTTCATGCTCAGCTGAAGGCCCAGTGTTTGATAAGACTCAGTCTAGGCAGTAATTATTTGAATAGTTTGGTAAAAGCCAGAATATTATATAGAACGGTTCAAAATTTCTTTGGTTTTAGCTGGTCCCACCCATCACGATGTTTGCCTGAGTTGTTAAGACAGCAAGTACAAAATCTACTAGTGTTTTTTTTTTTTTTTCCTGTGGGTGTCTGTGATCCTTATAATTAACCAGCGTAAAGGGGGGGGGGCAGTGACTGCGGTCTCTGACAGGAGACCCAACAAGTTAGTACTGTGGCCGTATGTTGAATCTGAAAATACGCATCTAGGTTTGTATAGGACAGAATACCAGGATACCAGAGCACCAGCTGAATTTAAACAGTGTGGTGTGCTTTATCTGTGGTGGTTGGTTCTGTCTCTGCTGCTTAAATACTGATAAGGAGAGTCTACAAGAATGTTAGATGTGATTTGTGCTACTTGAGTTTACTGTTACCCAGCAGATTTATTCCTTCCATGTTTACAATCTGAGCAGTTCTCTTCATATCAGGGTTTAGCGCTTCTGATGGGCAAAAATAGAAATACATTGTTTTGTATTTTTTCACTCGGGAGATTTAATACAGGAAAGCCGAGGACAATTGGCCAAAGATGCGCAGCTTTGAATATGATTCCTGCTTTTCACGAAAATGTGTCTTTGATTATCTCTTCATAAACGCATGACCTGGAGCTAAAATTTTCTGTCCGTGTCTTCAGTGGAGTTGTGTATTAATGGTGTGACTTGGCATTATCAGCCGAAGAGCGATGCTCCTGCACTGTTTTGAGCTGCACGAGAGGCCTGGCGGGTGGTGCAGGAGATAATAATGAATTGAAGGTCTTCATGAGCCCCATACTGCTCTGTCGCCAGCATGTGTGTTTTGGGGCGGGGGGTCCCTTCACAGGGACACAAAAGGAGTGGGAGGAAGCAAATGTAAGGAGGTGGATGTAAGGTCTCTTAAACCCAAGATCACCCAGCCTTATCTATCTTTCTTGCTGCTTCTTCCAGCAAGCTTCCCCTAATTATGCTAGTTGGGCGCAAATTCTTAGGACGTTTCCATTGCTTCTTGTTTTTACAACTCTAATGTCATGTTGCTTCTTTGCCTTGTGTGCTGATTTTTCCCCCCCACGTGTCTTCTCTTGAAACCTCTGAAAATTCATAACTCCAGCCGACTTGAGCTACTTTCCACAGCATCCAACAGGTATGATCAAGACTCAATCGATACGTAACATATGAATGATGAATGCTTGGTGCAGTCAACTGTCAAAGCATGGAAGAGGGGGGATGAATGGAAGAGTAACTAACATTTGCTTAGTTGTTTACAGATTAAAAATTGCTCTCACCGTGCGGTCTCGGTTTTTCTTCCGCGCCCCGTAAGGCAGGGAATATTCCACTCTCCAGTGGGAATACTGTCTGAGACAGGTTAAGAGGGTTTCCCCAGACTCGCTGCAGCCACTGTGCAATTGAACCCGGATTTGAAACCGGTTTTTCAGACTCAAAACTTCACCCTCATTTAGACCACTTTGCTAGAAGATAGGCGAGTTCTACTTCATCCAAGTCTGAAACGGAGTTCCTTTTAAAATGCAGCTGTCGTTCGGGAAATCCTCCTTATTAGAGGGTAATTGATGCCTGGAAAAGGTCACTGAAATGAATTCACTTAAAGCAGGTATCAGAATTTTATAGTAAATAGAGATAAAGAGCTTTGATTGAAATTTATCCTAGTAAGTGCAACCAAAAATTAGGAATAGTTTATTTTACATTTAACAACGTTTAAGCTATAATTGCAACTCTGAAATTGTGAGAATGAACAGAAAATCAAGTGCTGATTGTTTTGTTGTTGTTGTTTTCGCCATGTGGTTTTTTATGAGAAAGTTGCAGAATGCCACAATGTCCTTCCTTCCACTTAAATTCCTATTTCATCCTTGCCTTTTCCCTCCTGGCTGTGATTGGGTCTAACTTTGCCACATGCTCATTGGCTCGTGATTTTGCTTGTGATTCAAGCAGTCTTTATTGTCCCTTTCATTGCCTTCCTGAACTTCTGCATCTTTGGTAAGAGTTACCATTTTATGTTGCAGCGTCTTTGTATATGCAGTGTAGAATCTTCCAGAGACCTAGAATTATATGGCTAGAGAGAGACTCGTGTTTATTGGGTAGAGACTGATTTTATAAGTGGTTGATTTGATTTTTTTTTCTTTTATGATGACTTTTCCCTTCTTCCTAATTATGGGGGTTCAAATGATGAATATTAAGATAACCAGATCTCCCCGAAATAATAAAAACCTTATACTGTTAAATATCATAAAGATGCCCTTTGCACAGAAGTGTTGAGTGTTTTCATTTTCTGTTCCCTATAGTCACATACTATCATGAAGAAAAAAGTCCCATCAGGTTAAGTATAATCAAGGTCCCCCCCCACCAAATAAGCAAATGGTTCTAGATGAGGACTTCATTTCTTTTTTCATTTTTATTTATTTATTTTTTAATTTTTTTTTTTTAATGTTTATTTGTTTTTGAGAGAGACAGAGACAGAATGTGAGTGGGTTAGGGGCAGAGAGAGAGGAGACACAGAATCCAAAGCAGGCTCCAGGCTCTGAGCTGTCAGCACAGAGCCCGACGTGGGGCTTGAACTCACGAACCATGAGATCGTGACCTGAGCCGAAGTCGGGCACTCAACAGACTGAGCCACCCAGACGCCCTCTTCATTTCTTTTTTTAAAAGTTTATTTATTTTGAGAGAGAGAGAGAAAGCATGCATGGGAGGGCCAGAGAGAGAGGGAATCCCAAGCCGGCTCCACACTGTCCATGCAGAGCCCGACGCGGGGCTCGAACCCACAAAACGTTGTGATCATGACTTGAGCCGAAATCAAGAGACGCTTAACCGACTGAGCCATCCAGGCGCCCTGAAGATTTCATTTCAATGCCGCATTATGTAATGGATTAACAGCTCTATACTGTGTGCGCATGTGTGTGTAGTATTTCCATACAGGATCACTCCTGAGTGTGATAGGATAATGATGGTGGATGTCAGCTTGAGATGAATTTTGGCTTAGTGGGTGATAGCTGAGTTCTGGAGCCAGACCGCCTGGGATCCTGTGGCGGCTCTGCCATTTGCTAGCCATGTGATCATGTTCGGGTTATGTGATCTCACTGTGCCACACATTCCCTGTCTGGATAGTGGAGATACATAATTATAGCATCTTCCTCTTTGAGCTGTTTTGAGAATCGCATGGTTGATAACGGCAAAGTGTCTAGAAGAGGACCTGGCCCGTAGTAAGCGCTCAGTAAATGTGACCAGTTGTGATTTGCTCATTTAGATGATTAAGATTAGAGGGTCTTGGCAGAGGAGGAAACCTGACAAAAATTGGTTTAAGTTGGGCTGAGATTGGAGGTCTCATGTTTTGTTATTTGCAAAGTAATAATTCCCTAAATATTTTGCTGAAAGAAAAATTTACTGTCGAATGATAATGCTTTCGGCAAACATTCGGTGTTGCCTGCGCACATGCGGTCTTTCCACTGCTGTCCTCTCAACCCCCACCCTGTCCCACCATGGGCCACTCAACCCAGGCATTTCTTTAGTTTTTTACCGAGAAACCTTAAAGCGACAAGAAGTGAATAGCTGAATGAGATGGTAGTTTTTAATTTCTTTCTTTCTTTTTTTATTAAGAGGGGGTGATTACTGCTTTTAAAAAAATTTCTATTTATTTATTTTGAGGGAGAGAGCACGCGTGCACACGAGAGAGAGAGGGTGAGAGTGAAAGAGAGAGAGAGAGGGAGGGAAGGGCAGAGAGAGAGAGAGGGAGAGAGAATCCCAAACAGGCTCCACTCCGCCATGGCAGAGCCTGATGCAGGACTCAAACTCCCAAACCTGTGAGATCATGACCTGAGCCGAAATCAAGGGCTGGATGCTTAACCTACTGAGCCACCCAGGCAACCCAGTAGTTTTTAATTTCTTGTGTGTTAACACAGTGGAAGTTCAGGGAGAATTTATCGTTTGTTGATTACTTGCTTCGGGTTTTAGGAGCGATGGTGACAGATGAGCAGTAATTGAGGTGTGAATAAAATTTTGGAAAAGATAAATGATAGCATTTCTGGTGGAAAACATTGCCTTCTTCCATTATGGTGCATGGCTGTTTATTAGCCATTTCTAATGGGTAAGGACTCTCGCTGCTTGTAAAATACCTACAGTTTCGAATCGGCTCTGAATACGTTCGTGGTAAACGCTGTTGTGCAGGTGGGAACCTCACCTACTGGCAGTCAGTTTGCGCTAAAGGCCAGCCCTGATGCAAGATGAATTTCAGCAACTAGATTTTGCTTCTCTTTTCGTGACAGCTAATGACTCACAGGAGGTCTGTGTCCCTGGCATGCTGACTGCCTCACTGTAGAATCCGTTGGAAGACCGCATTATTCTCCTTGTGCAGACCTGAGATTGTGAGTCACTTTTCGAAAAGCAGCTTCACTATGATTTTCTAAAACAGTGAAGTTTGCTTCATAAAGCTGTTTATGAAAGCAGAACAGCATTATGTTTTTTAAAAAGGGAAGCTAGAATATTTCCACGCTTTACATTAAAAAAAAAATGTTGAAGTCTGTCATGTAGCTCACAAAAACTTTTTCAGTCTGGTAAGGAAGTGCCTCATAAAAATCAGACAATGTTGAGAATGAAGAGATTTAATTACAGTCTTAAGTTGTTATTTTAGTTCAGAGCATTTGCTATGTTTTAATTGACTTTGTGATTTTTGTTTTGTTTTGTTTTTAATCAGACTCTGGTTCTATTTAGAGAACTAAAACTTCAACCGAAGAAGGGCTGGTTTGCCAGTGAGGGTCTATATAAAATTCCAGGCGACAAGTGACTGATGGTTAACTTTCCTTCTGTAAAGCACTTTTTTCTAAACTAGAATTTCTACCGTCTTTACTTCCTTTGACCGGAAGGCGTTGCAGTTTTTCCTAATTGTTTATCTTAAGGGTGAAATTAATTCAGACTGTAAGGGGCCACCATGGGTAGGATTGGTTTGCTGTTTAAATATCACATGGGAGATGGGAGTGAGACTCTCCTCATTCTTAGCCTACTCAGTTTTTATTGGGTTTCAAATGTAAGCATTTCCTATCATTCCATAACTAAATATAGTAATGAAATTTTATCTGAAGTCAGGAACATTATCCAAATCTGATTTGATGTCTGTAGGACACTGCACATTCATTGAGTGGTACAGATTGTGTTAAATGGGCCTGAAATAATGTTCAGGAAGGAGAATCACTTTCTATTCTTCTTGACACAGTTTGTCACAGATACGCATTCCTATCCCCATCTCGTTAGGGTAGCCCTTCTATTTTTCATTTCCAGTCTTATGCAAATATTCTGGTTTTCCTTTATTAGGTTTACATGACTGCATTGTAATTATAAACCAGGTGATATTAATATGTACGATTAAACGTGTAATTAATGTGTAATTACACAGTGAGAGGTATGCCAGGGCTGGGCTCTATGCTGATTTATTGTATATGTGCCGCATGCACAGAGCCACAGTTAGGATTTTATGCTTAGCATTTACTCCCATTGTAAATCTGCAGTGGTTTGTCGTCAGGGTATATGCTTTTTCATTTGAGTACGGGAGAAGCATGTTTATGGTCATGGGAACACCTGGATTGTCTTTTACTGTGGCTCAGCTCTTCTACCCGGAGAACTCGCGGAAGAAAGGTTTGCTGTGGCGTAACTGTCCTGAGCGTGCGAACACTGTGCTATGCCAGCCACACTTGGGAATGCACAGATTTTATATATACTTGTAATTTTAATTGGTCAAACATTTTAGGCTTCCTGTTAAGCTCCTCTTTTCTTTATTTAAAGACTTTAAGTAATCTCTATACCCAGCGTGAGGCTCCAACTCACAACCCCGAGATCAAGAGTCACGAGCCAGGCGCCCCTAACCTCTTTTAAATACCCTTTTCCTCTCCCATCTTTTCTATGTCTTGGTTACTTTCCCTCTTGGCCAAATTTTAGCCTTAACCCATTTTAAGCATCAAAGAACACCTTTCTGCTTTATTGGCTCCCCTCTGTGCCCATCATATTCTCACCCGTGTCCTGGTCATTACAGGTTTTTGTGATACTCCGAAAACAGGCAGCATGTGGTCTGTGCTTCCTGGTCAGCATTTCTTCTGTTGCTCTTGCCCGTGCTCCTCCCTACCTCCGTTACTACTTGGCTGTGTTTTTCTTTCTTAGAGAGGAATTTTGAATTAAACTGCCAGAAAAATGGCGAGGACAGAGCATCATAAAGGACTAAAGGGGGCTGGCAGAAACAAGCGAGAGTACTGAAATCTGGATACGAGGAAAGCAACTAGGCTAACGGAGGTTGATTCTGGGACGTACCCTGTCCTCAGATAATTCTGCTGGACACAGACCTCATCAGAGACAAGCGAAGGAGCACAGTTTCTAAGAGGCTTAAAATGGCAACAGAAGGCATGCTTCTGCATGGTGTCCTTAATGAGCAAAGTAGTCCAGGTCGCAGTTGATTGGAGTCCGCTCAAAACCTTGTGTGGCATGTTATTCTCAGTGTTTCGGTTAGAATGTTGGGGGATGGCCCAGGGGCTCGGTAACTACTAGCATATCATTTTGATTCGAGTGCTTTACGTAGATATGCTCTCCTGAAAACAACAAAACACATAAAACAAAACACATGAGCATTAAAAGTTGACTTGGATCCCGCATTCGGCAGGTTTCCAAGGGGGACCTGGGAACAGATGTGTTGTCTGCTCTGAATGCACTGGGATCCATCCATGTTTTGCTTACAGACCCCCTTCTGTCTGGTGCACTCTGCCCTCTAAAAGCTTCCTGAATTGCTTTGTAAACAAGGCGGCTACTACAGCTGCAACTGTTGGAGTTGGACTTTTGCCAGCTTGAAATTTATCCCTGCCCTAACGCTATAGATCTGGGAGCCGGCAAAGTGGATCTTTTTTTTTTTTTTTTAAGCATATGGAAGCATTCCCCCCCCCCCCCCAGGAAGACTGTGCCTGAGGGGTGAAGGAGGTGGGTTCCCTAAGACCGTGCGCATTTTGCGTGGATTTATGTTGCCACCGGGTCCGTTTCCGGCACCTCTTGCTTACTCTTCCCCAGTTACTTAGTCGGGCTGCTGCTTCATTAAAAACCCATAATTCCACGGCCCTTTATCTTGGTGGGCCCCTTGGGTTCAAGAGGACTTGATGCAGTGAGTGAATGAAGATGGTTTTTCAAGATTCGTTTCTTTGGTATGCTAATATTTAACCATGAAAGAAGAGAAAGACCAAACAAGAGGAAAACCCCCCAAAAAACAAAAAAAGGGATAAAGCGGAGAATACGATTTCTTAGGAAATCTCGTTTTGGGGATTAGCCCTACCTGGTAGTTGGCTCCAGTGACTACCTGCTGTGCGGATTTCAGGATTTCACATTTCCTTTGTGTACAAAGAGGGGATACGGCACCGGCTTTGAGTGCCGAGATGCCAGTATTCCTGCAGAAATTGAAGTTTAGTTTTGCTTTATTATATTCTTGGCTTGTTGATGAGTTTTCCACGTAAGCCTCTTGCTTTGTCCTTCCTTATCTAGCCTTTGAAGCCTCCTGCTCAGGTGAACTCCTTTATGCCTGTTCACTAGATCAGGATTTTTTTTTTTTTTTAAATGTTTGTTGTTCATCTCTTCATACACTTTACAACTTCCTGGGCCACCTTTTGCCCCCTTTGAACTGACAGTGTGTGATGCTGTGCATCTAGAGTTCATATTTGCCGGTCTGTCTGCTTTTGGTTTGTTTCATGTTACTGGATTAGAACTAAAATCTATTTCTTTTTTTTTTTAATTCTTTTTTTATAATGTTTATTTATTTTTGACACAGAGAGAGACAGAGCGTGAGCGGGGGAGGGGCAGAGAGAGAGAGAGAGAGAGAGAGAGGGAGAGGGAGACACAGAATCCAAAGCAGACTCCAGGCTCTGAGCTGTCAGCACAGAGCCCGATGCGGGGCTCGAACCCACAGACCGCAAGATGATGACCGGAGCCAAAGTCAGACGCTCAACCGACTGAGCCATCCAGGCGCCCCTAAAATCTATTTCATTTTAGGAGCAGCAGACAGCACAAAATCTTGAGGTTCCTGCCAGTGTTGTCTTTCTGGAACGGCATCAAGATGGAACTTTTCTGTTGGAATAAGTATTTTGTGGCCAGCATCGCCCCCTGCCCCCCAGCCTCTGGGTGATGAAGTAACATAGACTTCTTGTATGTCAGGGTTGTGACTCTTTAGGAACCCTTCCAGGCAAGAGCGATGTCTTAACTAATTTCCTTGGAGTCGAGTTGGTTCTGAATGCTGTGTGCTGGAAGGAGGAGCTGTATGGCACCTTTGTGATGCAATATGGCATAGTAAAAGGATTAAAGGAGGTTTCCTAGGATTAGATGGGGGCAGAGACTTGCTCTGTACTGTAATTTTAGATCACGGACCAATGCAGTTGTGAACTTCCCCACAGCTTTTGGCTGCTCCTCATCTTAAAAGAGTGCTGGCCTGCCTCGTAGGATCGGAATCCAGGCCTTCATTGATTTATTCCTTTTGGTTTCAGTCCCAGAGCTTGAGCTGTGTGGGGATTTCAGCTGATCAGGGACAGCTAGCTAGCTGTAGTAGAAAGAAATGAGCTGTTGTGCTGGGGAAAAATATCTCTTGTTTAAGGAACTAAAATTGACACAGTTTCTCCAGGCAGAGGAAAGTTAGTACCAGATCGGACTGTTGTTATAATTTTTTTAAGGAGATGTCATTGCTTCATGCTTATTCCCATTGAACAGTGTGGCTTTTGTTTATAAGGTGTCAATACCAACGTTTACCACCTTCTTCCAAGTTTTTTTCAAGGGCTCTGTTTGAAAATGGACTTCAGGCTGAAACTTCTCATTCAGTTTCTGAACCCACAGGCAAGTTATCCCCATCCCCCCCCCCCCCCCCCCCCCAGCCCTCAGAGCCGGGAGAACACTACATTTCTAGAAATTTGATAGTTAAGAGGCCTGTTTACCATTTAAAGTTGCTGATGGTTATTTAATATACAAAAACTAACACTCTGGCTTTAGACTACAGCCGGTCACTTGAAATAAACGTTACGGCCTTGGGATGGGTTTTTGAAACTGACATTGGGATAATATTGACCGTCAGATTTTTTGGGTGGGGCACACGTAGCCATTTAGGCAGCCTTGAGTGAAATTGAATGCTCCAGCCTTTCTACGCTGAGGTGTGGCTGGCCTGTGCCTGATACCTGTCCTTTCTCCTTACAGTGGCCACAGATTGTCATTGAGCCACTGCGTGCTGTGACTTGAAAGTCAGTAAGCCAAGGTTGGGGAGCCATCGAACTGAAGTTTTTCCCTTCGTGAAATTAGTATGTGGGAGAAATGAAGTTAGGTTCCTGTCCTTGTTGTTAACATTATTAGCCAGTGGAGCTCATCTTCTTGGAAAAGTGAAGCAAATAGGTGAACCTGGTCTTTTTAGCCTGCATCCAAACCTCTGCAGCATTTCTAAGGCTAGCGTGTGTTGACCTTGGAGGTGGGGACACATTAAGGTTGCTTGTGGGGGGACTCAGGAGCCATAGCACTTAATACTGAGTGTGATGTGGGAAAATGCCTTTCTTGTATATAAACCCGACACTAGATTATTAAATTTTTATCATGCTTCCTCAACTGTGCGGTATTTCACCATTATATATCACTTTCAACATACAAATAGCATAGTAATGTATAACCTGACATTTATTATGGAAAATGCAATTTTATTTGGTTATTTAATCTTCATTAAAGCATCATAAATGATCTGTTGTTTTTGTTTTTTTTTAAAATCAGACCTCTTTAAATATCTTAACATCTTAAATATATTCTAGGGGTTAGCATACTCCAGAGGGACTTGGTTAAAATTTTTCCGACTAGAAATACTTAAGGAAACAACTGAATACATGAATAATGAGGGGAGGTAGTATTTGGGTATTTTTAAGGAAATAGAAGGCAGCCTTATTCTTAGAATGTGGAATCTAAAGATACCCAGTGTGTTTTTATACCACTATAACAATCCAGAAAAAAGAAATACCTTAGTGAAAAAAACTGCAAAAACTCTTCAAAGTTCAGCAAAATCCACCTGAAGAATCACTTGATAGTAAAGATCTGTATTTTATTACGCATATTCTTTTTGAAGTTAATGCATTTTGCATTCATGGAAAAGCTTGTAGAAAATACCACAGGAAACAACCACACCTAGTTTTGCCACGTTGTCTGATCACATCGTAGAGCTTTATTATATGCACAAACTGTTACTTGCTTCTCCCTCCCATCATTTGCTGTGCTCCTTCCAAGGGTTAAACCAGAATCCTGAATTCAGTGTTTATCACCTCCATATCTGCTGTAGTCCTTTTCCTATAAATACGTGTCCCTAAGTAACGTGCGGTAGTTTTGCATGGTTTTAATAAATTATTAAGCGTAATGATACAGATATCATCATGTTGCCACATTCTGAAATTTGCTTTTTACCTTCACCCTGTATTTGTAGGATTCAGTCATTTCGACGCTGGTGGCTGTAGTTACTACTGTGTATTACTCTATTGGGTTGGTGGCTATACCACTGTCGATTGATTTATTCGCCTTCTGACGAGCTTGTAGGTCATTTTCAGCATTTGACTCTGATCCTCAGTGCTCCCACCACTATTCCTGTCCATATCTACGTCTTCTGCTTTTGAACTCGTGGAGGAATTTCTCTAGGGTCATTACCAGAAGTGGAGGTGCTTTGGACATCTCCCCCGCCGACGATTGTGACTGCACCCGCGGACGCTCTCATAGGCGCTTTGTGCACGCTCCAGTAGCTTCCTGTCTCCCACACTGGTGGTGCCAGACAACGAAATTTTTGCCAATTTGATGGCAGCGAAAAGATATCTTCTTGGTTTCATTTGTATTTCCCTCACTCGTGAGGTTGAGAATCATTTTATATTTATTGGCCATTTGGGTTTTCTTCTGTCAGTCGCCTGATCAGATCTTTTGTCCGTTTTTCTATTGGATTGTTTTGTCTTTCTTTTTGATATGCAGAAATTCTTTATATTCTGAATACTAATCTTTTGCCTTGTCGGATATGTGCATTTCAAGTATATGCCTTGCCTTTTTTGCTTTATGCTATCTTTTGTACAAAAGTTGTTAATTTTAATGTAGGTGGGCTCAAGGTCATGCAAATTTTTTTTCAAAGTTTCAGAGTTTCATTTTTTACTTTTAGTTAACTTACCAAATTTTTGTGTATGGCATGAAGTGAGGGTCTCGTTTTCGTTTTTTTCCATGTGGATATCTCATTGTCTCAACGCCGTTATTTATTTATTTATTTATTTATTTATTTATTTATTTATTTATTATTTTTTTTTTTTCCAACGTTTATTTATTTTTGGGGCAGAGAGAGACAGAGCATGAACGGGGGAGGGGCAGAGAGAGAGGGAGACACAGAAACAGAAACAGGCTCCAGGCTCTGAGCCATCAGCCCAGAGCCTGACGCGGGGCTCGAACTCCCGGACCGCAAGATCGTGACCTGGCTGGAGTCGGACGCTTAACCGACTGCGCCACCCAGGCGCCCCTCAACACCGTTTTAAAAAGAGAACATTTCTTTTTAAGAAATGTTTGTTATTGAATTTTTTTTTTTTTTTTTTTACAGTAAGCTCTATGCCCAACATGGGGCTTCAGCTCATGATCCCGAGATCCAGAGTCACACACTCCATCGATTGAGCCAGCCAGGCACCCCTGCTTTTTATTTAGTTTTTGAAAGCAATGTAAACTTTAAAAATTTCAGAATTACAGAACACTTGCCAAGATAAATTCCCATAGACCTTTCATCCAGTTTCCCCAGATGTTAACATCTACCACAGGAGGCTAAGGTGGTATGTACCACATTTGTCCACGTTGAAATTACTGTTTCCCTTTGTAATGTTAGCCTCCTTTCTTGTTTTTGGTGTTTGCCACGTGATTTCCGGTTTCCATCGCTCTTCCTACGTTTATTTTCTGGAATTCCATCGGTACCATTTATTGAAGAGTCCATTTTTTTTTCCCCTTCACTGATTTTCTTCTTCTGCCTCTATACTGATTCACAAATCTGCATCTCTGCTAGAATCTACCAAATCCCCTTCATAAGGGGTTCGTACCATGTGCCTTCCCACAGCAGCACACAAAGGTGCTGTTTCCCCTTGGCCTCACAAATGGAGTATGTTGTCAAACGTCTGGATTTTTGCCAGTCTGATCAGTGAGAAATGAATGCATGTCTCTTATTAGGAGTAATGTTGAACATCTGTTCACATGTTTGGAGCCATTTTCACTTATTCTGTGTATATTCTCTGCTCTTTTACCTGTTTTTCTTTGGGGATGTTGCTCTTTTGGTAGAATTTTTTTTTTTTTTTTAAAGGAGCCCTTTGTATCTAAAGCATATTATTTCTTTGTAATCCATTGCAAATATCTTTTTCAAGCAGGTCATTTGTCTTTTGCTGATGGCACTTTTTCCTATGCAAAATATTTTTACTTTTAAATAAGTTTTTACGTAGACAAATTCAGTTTTTCTTTCTGGAAAACTGCCTTTCCTCACTCTCCTTTTACAATGGGATTCGTTCACTCAAATTCTTATATTCTATTTCCAATAATTGTGATTTTATTTTTCAATTTAGAAATAGGATCCACTTGGAGTGCATATAATGTGGGATATGGATGCAGTTTAATTTTTTCCATGGGCATCCAGTTCCAAACAACCATTTATTAAAAAAATTCATCTTTTTTTCCATGGATTTGAGATGTTAACTTATCATGTAGTAATTTTCCAAGTGTACTTGGGTGAGTTTCTCAGCTTTTTGTTTTGTTCCATTTGTTTGTTTATGTATGCAACAAAACCACACTATTTTTATCGAAGGTTTCTAACATGTTATCTGTTAGAGCTCCCCACCGCAACATACAACATACACACATACGCGCACGCACACACACACACACACACACACACACACACGGACAGATATCCTCACCTTTTTATAGGTTTTCCTGGTAATTCTTTGGTTTGTTTGGTTTTTAATTTATTTAAAGTTTGAATTTTATAACACATCTAGTTAGCATCCAAGTAGTTGTCATTTCTTTGCTACAGACTTCTTTTTGCCACCTGATCTTGCCCAATTTTTTTTTTTTTATTTACTTATTTTTGAGAGAGAGAGAGAGAGACAGAGCATGATTGGGGGAGGGGCAGAGAGAGGGAGACACAGAATCTGAAGCAGGCTCCAGTCTCTGAGCTGTCAGCACAGAGCCTGACTCAGGGCTTGAACTCACAAACCACAAGATCATGACCTGAGCCAAAGCCGGACACTCAATTGACTGAGCCACCCAGGTGCCCCTGCCCAATTTTTTTTATGTGTCATGTATGTTAAAGAATATACCTTTTGTATTTGCCTTTTGTATTTGTGTTTGTTTTGTACATATATCACGTACAGTTTTAGGAATTTACTTATTTTATTATTTATTTATTTTTGAGAGAGAGAGAGAACAGGAGAGGGGGGAGAGAGAGAGAATCCCAAGCAGGCTCTGCACCAACGTGGGGCTCGAACTCATGAGCCACGAGATCATGACCAGAGCCAAAACCAAGAGTCGGAAGCTTAACCGACCGAGCCACCCAGGCACCCCACGTTTTCAGGAGTTTAGAATTTATGGGGGATTCTGAAGCCATTTGATGCATGTTTAAGATCAAGGGCTCTTCCACAGTCCAGTCTTCTATCAGATGTTTGTCACACAGGGTCAGTGGGGTAAACTGCAAGAGGACTTTGAACCCACTGAAGCTATTATATGAAAGAGGTGTCTCTACTTCACTTCCTGAAGAAGAGGACTCACCAGCCTTTCAAAGATGTTAGAGCATCTCAAAAAACCAAGTCTTCTAGGGTAAAGTGGGAAAAAGACCGAACTTTAAATCATCGGTAACAAAAAACGCAAGATAGCCTTGAAAAATTAAGAGATGTGAAGAGATCGCTCTTCTTATACTTCTGTGCTCAAAATACGTTGATTACAAAATGAAAGTCTATTTTAATATTTCTGTAGATAAAGTGTCTAAGAGGTGTCTATTTACAATGTTTTCTCTCCTCTTGCTTTTAGGTAAGTGATCATCTTATGCTTGGATACATCACCTTCAGAATGGATGGATGTTTAAGGCTCCATCCCTCGTCTCTGATGCTGTGGTAGTAAGTTATGGTTGACTTGTGCTCTCTGGTTTGGGGTGAGCAAGAGGGTTACCTTTTGACAAAAGACACTAGGCGGTTTCCTGTAGATGCTCTTCTAAAGGTTTTGTCAAGAGCTCTTTGTGTGTGTCACCTCTGAGGTCGCACAGAAGACCAAAAGACATGGTTCCTGTTTGGGGGAAGACTGGATTTCCGTGTAGTCAAAAATAACTTGGGTTTTGGGGTTGTGTTGGGTTTGGATTCCACTCTCCCATTCCTAATTGTTGGAGATCTCTGTTTCTTTATTTCTTAAGTGAGTACAATAATACCCCCTTCCTCAGATTGCTGGGAAGATTCATTCAGGGAGTTCTGTGCTTTATCAGACCATTCCAACATCTAGACCTTCCCCTCATTTCATCTTTTCAACTGAAACTCTTTAACCAGAAAGAAACAGCAAGGTCTAGAAAGCAACACCATAGACACCTGCTCTCCGCCTCTTATCTGGTGTCTTTGGCTGAGATTCAGGAAATCTTGGAGATCAGGCGCCAAAGGATTTTGTGAAGAAACCTGTAGTGGGGTCTAAGAAGGCCCTTTTCCACAGCAGCAGATCCCCCCTTGAACTTCATAGTCACGGTAGCAAATCCTAGTTAAGTGCAACTTGGGTGTTGGTTCACAAGTGGCTTTAGTAGAATCTCCATGAATACGTTGGTACATTATGTTGGGAAAATACTCCTTGGTTTAATCTAAAGTGGAATTCAAACAGATGACTAAAAAATGTAAGCTGAGGTCCTTTGATCTCATGTGATTTTTAAATAATTGTCACGTTGTTGTGTGCAAAATCATCTGGCTATCTAGCCTCGTAAACAGATGAGCAGTGCTCACCAAGAAGGGGAAGTATACACACAGTCTGGTTTGGCAAGTGGAAGGGAATGGGGCCCGAGCTGGAAAAACATAAATCAGAAAGGCAGAGGGAAATGCAGGCATGGGCAGTGTAGTTCGCACGGCTTAGGTGCCTCTTACCCAGTGGCAAAGTCCTAACTAGAAATGTCCGTCTCTAAGGAGAGGCTGGGGCCAAGGGAGACTACAGTTCATTGCACATTCAGAGATTAAAATATCTCTAAATTAGTTCCAGTGAATCATTTTAAATTATTTTAAAAGCTCTTTATATTTTAATCAGAGCCTATTCACGACCAGTTGATTTGGATGGCACGTTCTAAAATTACTTTCCCCCAATGATGTGTCGTGCCATTGCCTTAGAATGCAGAAGCCTCATGGAAGAGGGGAGCTGAGGAGTCTCAAAGTTCCAAGGAGCCATCAAATGTCCACTGGTTGAAGAATAGATGAAGATTTTGGACTTGCCACCTGATTTAGATGGGGTAATGTGAAAATTGCCACTCTTCCTAGAGTGAGCTGGATTCCACAGGATGCCAGGGGTCTGGCAGTATTGAGGGGAGACTAAATGCCAGGGCACTGCTCTCGTACATGCTTTTATATCTGAGTGCAGTCTTTGGTTCAGAGGAGACCTGCTTTAGCAGTCTTTTGATATCTCAAAATATATATTCACCATCTTGCTTACCTTTCCTAGTTAGTAAAGTTGCGGGCTTTGCTAAGAAGAGTTCTAACTGTATGAAATGCTTAGTCATTGTGGTAAAAGTAATAAGAGTACAGAGTCCCTTACTGTCACTTTAGAAGAAAGACTTCAAGCCTTGTGCTCAACAGGACCATTCTACGGCAACCATCTGAACACGGAGACGTTCCATGGTGGGAGAGGGTAACACTGTCTTCCTGGAAACAGTTCCTTTTGCAGTTCACTAAGGCAGAGGAGCCGGTGATGTTCAGTATCGTCGTGCTTTTCCCCCAGAAATGCTGGCTCGAGGTACCAGAATCCATCTTGGGATGTTGTGTATTACCCACCGGTTCCCAGTCTTCTGCAGGGCAAGAATTAAAACAGAAGTAAGGGACGGACAGGATGAGTTTTTAAAATCACAACACTGAGTAGCAACTGCTAGTCAAGGATTTTTTTGGCAGTTTGTTAGAATCTCATTTTAAAGCAATAACACACTCGGAGTTGTATTCAAACACTGAGATAAATGCACCAACCTAAATTCATGGTTTTGTTTTTTTCCATGTAGCTGCTAATTATTGAACGTAACGAGGCTTATTCATAATTTCTTTTCTCCTGCTTGATAGCCGTAATCCTGCATTTGTGCTGCTGTCATTCCCATGGTAACAGACTAATGTCTGAAGCCCGAGATTATTAAATACAGAACAGTACATTAAAATAATGCTAAGGTTCTGACTTACAGAGGGACTTTCACACTGGGGCAAACTTCAAAAAAGAGAACACTTCTACAAAAAGCAATTTGCTTGGCCAGTAATGTTTAGTGTTCCCATAGCGATTATGGAAGAGATTTGTTTGAATTATAGCTTCTTCCTTCCCAGCCCATCATCTCCTTTGGCTTTTGCAGCCAAGTCTTAATATGGTGTTTATGATGTCAGTGTGTTACCATGGGAGTTTTTCTGTCACAGATGTATCATGACTTCACGGCAGGATAGAGACAGAGGAAAACTTAGGATGAAAGAGAGCAACTCAGGTTCATCTCTAGCATATCTGTTCTGCAAAGAAGTATTCCCTTCACCTTTATGTGCTATTAAAAAGGAAGGAAGGAAGGAAGGAAGGAAGGAAGGAAGGAAGGAAGGAAGAAAGAAAGAAAGAAAGAAAGAAAGAAAGAAAGAAAGAAAGAAAGAAGAAAAGAAAGAAGAAAAAAAAAGACAAGAAAGAAGTTAAGAGGAATACTTTGTCGAAGGCTGGCCCTTTGTAAATGTCGCAGAAATCACCAAAATGCCAAGAGCCGGCACTCGGGAAAAAAATGTTACGCAGCTGGACCTTTAGGTCTTTGAAGAGTGGTCAAGATTTGTGTTTTTAATCCTATGCTACGGTGGCGGAGCACAACCGCGTTTGTAGCATGTCAGTCGAGACGCTCATTTTCCTGGTCTTCTCCTAAGAGAATTTCTCGTCTCTTAAATCCGATGCTGTCACATGTGCAAGGACATGCTTCTTGCCTTCCGCCCTTCTCTTCCACCACACTGGTAGCGACTATGTCTTTACTATTCACGGAGCTAGCTGGAAGCATTGCCAAACGGAGAGGCGGCTTGGAAGCCAAATTTTGTAGTGCTCGTAAGCGTGTTAGCGTTATGGTCCCTCTGGGGCCCCTTCATCATCTGCTATCTGGGACATTCTCCCATTTGGATGGCATAAAAATAATCTATACTCTTTCCTGGGGATGAAAGATTTCCACAGATTTAAACTAAGTACACAGGTGGTGCTCTGTACACGATGAACTCTTTGGATCGCGTGAACCAATAGTGCAAACAGAACACATGTAACTTCAACTTTTTTTTTTTTTTTTTTTAAAGATACAGGGGATAGAAGGAGCTTGGGGAAAGCAAATGTTATGCAATGAGTAAAACCTTCTAGACTGTGTTGAACCTGTGCAAGGAGTCTTTTTTTTTTTTTAATTTTTACTGGAATTGCAGGGTTTAGGATTTTCTTCTTTCCCTCCTTCTCCCTCTTTGAATTTAACAGAGGCTTTTAATCTCTCCGATTAGGAGAAAAACTAAGGTAGGCCAGGCCCAGCAAGTTCACATTCTTCAGACATCTCTTTCTAATTGTTGCCAATTTGTCACTAGGAAGCTGGGGTAGTCACCTTGGAATCTGTGTAGCCTCTCTTTGAGTTTGTGATAAGCCTCTCTCCCTTCTGCTGTCACCCAGATCTGCATCCTTACAGGAATGAGGCTGTGCAGTATAAACCCGTGTCAGCATAACATGCCATGTACCTTGGTAATGATTTTCTCAGTGCTGTGTTGAGCCAGCTTCAGGGGCAACAGTGAGTATGTGTGCAAATGATTTTCTTTAAAAAAAAAAAAAGAGATTAATGCATTGGTGTTGTGTTCCTTCCTTTTTCCCTTCCTTCCTTCCTTCCTTCCTTCCCTTCTTTTTTTTTTTTTTTAATAAATTTCCTGGAATCACATCTATGGTAAATCTCAAAGGGGAGGTAGAAGGATTTATCTTATTTCTATACTTGGAGTCCGTGGTTCCCAAACCTAAGGAGCTTCAAAACCTCTGGTTCCTGGTTTCGTTTTCTGATTGTTTGGGGTGTGGCCTGGGCTTTGGGATTTTTGAAAGTTCTCCAGATGATTCTAATACCTATTTGGGGGAGTTTGGCAACCTACTGCTTTATCTGTAGCGATGGCTGATAAATGGAAGAGCAAGGGCAGGTCCAAATATCACAGATGTGTTTGGTTTTTATAGACCTGCTTTGCCGCTCCCGATTTTATGCCGAATCTCCCTGGTACTGTCTCGCTTCCTCTTGCACAAGCACGCACTGTTAAAAGAATCCCAAACTTCTGACCCACTGTTTTTTCCCTTTCTTCCAGAATAAGAACAGCGGATGATCACTAATTGCCTCTGATGTTTTCTTTGCCATGCTACTTTTGTGTTTTCTTTTCTGAGGTTTACTTATTTTTGAGAGAGGGAGAGAGAGAGAGGGAGAGAGAGAGAGAGAGAGATTGAGAGAACGAACCTGGAGGGGCAGAGAAAGAGAGAAAGAGGGGAACAGAGGATCCAAAGCAGGCTCCTTGTTGACAGCATCGAGCCCATTGTGGGGCTCGAACTCATGAACCGTGAGATGATGACCTGAGCTGAAGTTGGATGCTCAACTGACTGAGCCACCCAGGTGCCCTGATACTTCTGTCTTTTAAAAAACAAAAAGGATTCAAATTTTACAAGTGCTGAATCAAGACTATGAAACTAAAAAAGAAACAAACAAAAAAACCAAATTCACGTAGCTAGTAGGGAAAAGAACAGAGTTCCCATTTTAGATCCTTGATTAGCACTGGAAATTGAACTTTAGTTTTTGACATTGGGTTCCACACGATGCACTCTCGTGCTCAGCCTGCATGCAAATTGTTTTCCTTTAGCTCTTTCTAAACGATGAGATGACATTAAAAGAATAGTTTAATCATGTTTTTGCTTTTTCAATATGTAACGCTAGAGAGGAGGAAAAGTAGATTTCTTCATCTCATAAAACAAAGTACCTTTGCAATAAAGTTCTGACTAACACCTAACCCGGCATTTTTTTCATTTATCTTGGTTATTGCTTTTCACGTGTCTCGTGGTTCTTGTAAACACGATTTTCCCTCTGGATCTAGATACAAAGCAAAGGTTATAAAGTAAAGTGTTGGTATCCAAGCATCTTGCTTGTGATGTTTAGCCTTGAGAAATATATTTGAGCTTAAAAGAAAAGTAATAGGTTTGCTTGAATTTCCTTACCTTTCCTTCACATTCTTTTTTACTGCATCTATGGATAGCCCCGAAACTTGGTTTGGACAGAGATCTGATGTAATTTCATGAAGCAGTGCTGTCAGATAACTGCAAAGGATGTTCTTATTTCTTTTGACACAGTCTTGTAGATTTCCAAAGAGCACGTGCAGATGTTAGGTCTGTAGATCTGTATCTGTGAGCACATAAGCACAATTGTCATCTCTGTTTTAAATGTTTGAATTTGCTTTAAAATAGTCTAAATGCTTACTCCACCTGTATAGATTAAGAAAAAAGGGCTTCTATAACAGCCTGGGTAGTAATTCTTTCCTTCTGACCATCCATAAAGATAGAGGTGGTGGGTTTTTTTTTTTTTTTCCTTTGGTAAGTTTCACCTCTGCCTAGCAGATGATTTATCACTGTGATCAGAGAGTCTGTATTTGGCTGATTTACTGAAAACTCCATTTATTATCAATAATTTTAGTTTATATTCATGGCAGAGGATGGTGCAAATGCCATAGATACCTTGTGTTTTCTCTTTTCGGGCTTGTTCCTCTTTCGTAGCTGTTTGAGTTAGGAAATAAAACTTCCTAAGTTCCCTGTCAAATTTCATTTGAATTTTAGAAGAAAAATCTTCAGAATATAATTTTGGGAGGCGCCTTGGTGGCTCAATCGGGAAGAGTCCGACTTTGGCTCAGGCCATAATCTCACAGTTCGTGGGTTCTAGCCCTGTGTCTGTCAGGCTCTATGTTGACAGCTCAGAGCCTGGACACTGCTTCAGAGTCTGTGTCTCCCTCTCTCTCTGCCCCTCCCCCAGTTGCTCGCGCACTCTCTTTCTCTCACAAAAATAAATGAACATTAAAAGAAAAAGAATATAATTTTGGGATGAAAGGACCTTATAGAGGTTATTCCGAGCTGTGGTTTGCTCTTTGCTGTTTTTTATTTAAAAGGGTTTAGGGGTGTTCGATTTCTTAAAAATGCTAGTTCTGTGTCTTTTCAAATACCGCTAACGTCTGCCCCCTTTTTTTCTTAAGACTTTATTCTTCTTCCTGCTAATAATGACAACTCTTGAAAGCATATTTTATCCCAACTCTTCCACGAACCTTTCTTCCATTAAATTTTTTTCTGCTATAAAGTTAGAACATGTTTATTTTAATAAATAAGAAAATCCATAAAAGTATAGTTCGGAGAACAAAATTCACCTATAATCCTACCACACAGAGATAAATACTTTTGATACTATCTTCTGCCTGCCTTTTATATTGCCCTGCATGGTTCAGAAAAGATTTAGCTTGCTTTCATTTATTTGACATTGTATTTATTCACTCTTGAGTCTTTCTAACAATTCTTCAAGCATACATTTTAAAGACTGTATGGTAGTTGGTTTAGTGGATGTACCATAATTGACTGATTGGTTTCTCCATTGTGAATCCTCTAGACTGTTTCCAGAATTTTGCTGTTATAAATAATGCTTTGATGAATATCTTTGATCTTTGTCTATACTTAAGTATTTCTTTGGAATGAGGTTTCGCAGTTAAAATGCCTGGGTCAGAGATATGGACATTTTTTAGTTTTAAAGTCCTATTTCCAAATTGCTGTCTGGAATGGTTGTTTTCATCTCACTGCTGCCGTCTGGGAATGACCACTTTACTGCACTGTCATTGTGTTGGGGAATCGTAGTTTTAAGAATCTTTGCTGGTTACTCAGAAGAAAACATACTGTTTTGTGTTAGTGTTTGATGTTGGTGAATTTTTCTCCAAATGTTTATTAACCCTTTACTGTTCTTTTTAGTGGTTACTGTTTAGATTCCTTACTGGTTTCTGAGTCAGCACTTAAGAATGTGTGTGTGCTCTTTAACCAGTGTAAATAGGCTTTTTATAGTAAACATAATAACCCTTTATCTGTCTGATTATAACCCTTTAAAGATTCCCTGCCTAATTTTTGCCTTTTCTGCTTGAATAAGAAGAGCTTTAAGAAATCATTTAGCTTAATGAAGGATTCATCCATGTAATGGGCATTTATTGAATGTCTTTTATGTGTCATGTGCCAGGCACTGGGGGTATTAGTGAACTAAACTAAACAGACAAATACGCCACCCTCCGTAGAACTTTTCAAGCAAAAACTTTCATAGTGTTTTGAGGGTGAGAACAACTATGGAGAAAACCTAGCAGGGCGAGAGAGGTGGGGGCTGCTAGAGAGAGCCATCCGTTTCAAATGGAGGATGGTCAGGATTGGGCATTGGAGCAAGACTTAGATTAATGCTTTTTTGCAGAAATATTCTTAGCAGTGACATTGTCACTGGGTCCGTTTGGTCTTTTTAAATAAATCAGGTTGAATTCTGTGACGTGCAGATTCTGTCTGTTTTGGGGATAGCCAACAGAAATCACCAGGGTCAGGAACTCTCCATTTACATGGCTGGAGGATTTGGGAAGTAAGTCTTCCTGCCTGCATGCATCAGTAGGAGTTCAGCCTGAAGTCAGGCCCCTCCAGCCCCCGCACCAGGGCTCTGACTTCATGACCTGAGTCAGATGTGCACATCTGACCAGAAGTTCTGTTAATGTGAGTTGAGGGTAGAAGAGGCAAGAGGTAAAACTGGAATGATATTTGTTCACCGCTAGGTAGAAATAATGTAATCGATTCTATACTAAGCCCTGCTGTTCAGTGTTGTGGGGGAAGACCTGGAGGAAAGTCCCAGGAGTGAGTGAGTTTCCACTTCTCATCGTTTATATGTTGAAACTATGTATGTATATATGTATGCATTTATTTATATGTTGAAATTGTCCCTCTCCCCATAATTCTCTCTCTCTCTCTCTCTCTCTCTCTCTCTCTCTCTCTCTTTCTCTTTCTCTCTCTCTCTCTCTCTCTCTCTCTCTCTTTTGGCTTCTTCTCTACTTATTTCTCCCACCTTCTTGTTCTTTATTTTAGAATTTGATAATGTTGCTGGGTGTTATTTATGCCCTGGCATAACCACTGCAGTTGCTTTGTGGAGCTATGCTCCAAGGCCACTCATATTTTTGAATGTTTTGTTATTCATCACTCATGTCTGAAAAGGCCGTTGTAACTTTTGCGGATAAAGAAGATGCCTGCAGAGACGATGAAACAGTGGTAAACCAGTCAGCCCTCTTCGGGAGTGGCTCTGTCTTGCAAAGGAACCTGGAGAGCATAGAGAAGTTCTATATTTTGGTTCATTCCAACTGATGGAGTCTTTAAATTGTAGGTCTACTTGTACTCATTTTTTATGGTTTAGTGCAGATAGGTTTGCGATTCTAGAAACTAATGAACATTGATTTCTTTCACAAGTTTGGAGACAATTCATAAAACATGACCGGAACTTGGGGTAATCGTCCATTGTAGAACTGATTTTCTTTTTTTGCATTTCTATTGCTTTGCGATGGGCAGTCATTACATTGATTCGATTTGAAATCTGAAGGAGCAATGAGTGTTTTCTTTGGAATGTGCCTCACATAGGTTTTAAATGAAGTGTTTTGACTTTTTCATCCAAATCAAGTTGGAAAAAATTTTTTTGAATTATTTCATTGGCTGAATTATGAGATCTGGTTGAAGTTTAAGGTGACTCAAACCTGGTTATACTGAGAAGTAAACACAGTTAAATGCTTGCACATGTGTAAATCTTAAACAGGAAGTGAGCTGTAATTGTTTAATCAAGGGACTTCCTCTTTGTTGCCATATGCAGTGCTCTTAATAACCCCTTTAAAAAAATAGCCTGACGTTTTGGCAGTGACTGTGGGAGCCGCACATGCTGTTAGAAAATGAATTGGGGTGCTGCTTCAGTTTTCCTTCCAACCTTTCTTTGAGTTACCCAAACATTTAGATCTCGTCATTGTCACCTACTTCTAAAAACTCTGTCACCTGCCCCACTTCCTTCCTTCTCCCTCTGCCCCACCCTCCCCTCTCTCTTTATGATTACTACAGTGAACCGTATATGCAGAGACCAGTTCTCTAGACAGGGTTCTCGGGCTGGTCCAGTCCCACCTGTAGAATACTAGTCACTGACTGGGGCTGAACTGCAGGATTTCAGCCTGAATATCTGCTCCCCGGCACCCGAGTGGGAGTGGGAAGCAGCGTGACTTTTGAGCCCAACAGAGCCCAGTGCTGAGAGATGAAACCCCCATCACACTCCGTCCTTGTCAGTGTCTTGCTCTTCTTTTCCCTTCCTTCGAGGTGGGGTGAGGCAAGGTGCGGAGGGATGGTTATTAAGTGATCTCCCCATCCTCAGATGGCTCAGAATAATGAGGAAGGGGGCACCAATGGCTCATGAATGTGTGGATTTACAACTTTAAATAAGTTCTACCAAAGACAGTCTTATAGCATGACTTCCCCTCTCTCTTTTTCATTTCCCATCTTTGGGACCAGAAGTAGTTCAAATTAGATTTGGATAGCTGAGCATCCGCAGTAAGTATCATTTTCTTTATACAGCAGGTGTCCCTGAAGATCTTATGTCAGTTAAATTTATTTCTATGCACTTCTATTAAGTTGTTATTCTAAGAATAAAGCTTACTTTTATCATGACACTGTTGCATAAGCATTATATATTTGAAGTGTACAGAAAGCGGAAGGGAAAGAAATTATCTATTGAGCCATCTCTAGGGGACAGATGACCAGTGTTGGCATTTTCTTGGATTTGTTTCTAGTCTTTTTTTCTGTGTTTGTTTTTCCTTTTTATCTGCCTCTTTGACCAACATGTGATCATCCTGTGTATATCTTTAATTCTGTTTTCACTTAATATGTGTTTTCAATTGTTATTATAAACTTGTATGTACACGTTTAAAGGTTGCATAGTGTTCTTGTGAATTTATATACCCTAATTTAATCAGTATCCTTTTTTTTTTTTTTGGCAGAAGTACATGCGCTTTAAAATTAAAATTGTTTGGTTTTGGGGGGCACCTGGGTGGCTTAGTCCGTTAAGCATCTGACTTTAGCTCAGGTCATGATCTTGTGGTTCGTGAGTTCGAGCCCCATATTGGGCTCTATGCCGACAGCTCAGAGGCTGGAGCCTGCTTCAGATTCTGTGTCTCCCTCCCTCTCTATCCCCCTCCCTCCCTCCCTCCCCCTCTCTCTCTCTGTCTCAAAAATGAATACATGTTAAAAAATTGTTTTTAAATTGTTTGTTTTTATAAGTAGTGCTGTGACACGTCTTTGTATAACACTTTCTCCACATGCAGGTGATATTAACAGAAATAGGGTTATGAGATTAGAAACTATCATTTTCAATTTACTGGGTTGTGTGGGAGAGAGCAACTCTCTTATTTCTTTCACTTTTTGAAAAAGTTTCTGATTTTCTGAAAAGTTGCAGGAATACTACAAAGACACCCATATGCCTTTTTATAGAGATTCACCTCTTAGTGACCTTTTGCTCCACTTATTTAAATGACATTTTATCATGTATGTTTATGAACACTTTTTTGCCCCTTGTTCTCCATCTTTCTGTCTGCATTTTTTCCTTGAACCATTTGAGAGTAAATTACATACATCCTGTTGGTGTGTTCTTTGTGTCCAGATACTTAAGAGTATTATTTCCAAAGAATAAGAACATTTTCTTAAATAACTATGATACATTTGCTAACTTCAGAAAATTTAACATTGCTGTAAGGCTTTAATCTTTGATTCATACTTTTGTTTTGTGAGTCGATTCAAGAATATCCTTTTGAACCTCCCCTGCAAGACAAACATCCATTCTAGGACCACATACTGCATTTAGGTTTTATGTCATCTTTAATGGGGGAACAGTTTTTCAGACTGTCTTTCTTAGAGGACATTGACATAAAAAAAAAAAATATATATATATATATGTATATGTATATCCCTCCTCCCCTTTTTTTTTTTTTTTTTTTTAAATAAAAGGTCCTCATTTGGGTTTGATGTTTCTTCCTGATGAGACTAAGGTTTTATATTCTTAGCTGGAATAGTACTTAAGTGACATGGCTCTTTTCAAGGAATTATGTCCAGAGGCCCTCAGTGCCCTGCCCTTCATTGGTGATGGATGGTTTACTTATCTGTTCAAGGTGTTGTCTGATTTTTTTTTTCAATGTTTAGTTACTATTTTTCCCGTGAAACCAATAAGCAGTCTGTGGGGACAGACACACTTTAAGATCATGCATGCAAATCTCTTTTCAAAAATTTCTCCTTGGGTCACCTGAGTGTCTTAGTCAGGTAAGCATATGATTCTTGATTTTGGCTCAGGTCATGATCTCATCGTTCATGGGATCGAGCCCCACATCGGGCTCTGCACTGACAGCACGGGGCCTGCGTGGGATTCTCTCTCTCTCTCCCTCTCTCTCTCTCTCTCTGCCCCTCTCCTCTTACATGCTCTCTCTCTCTCAAAATAAATAAACTTAAAAAAAATTCTCCTTGGATTTCACTTCTATTGCCCCTTCTTTCACGAAGCCAGTTTTTTCTATGATTTTGCAACCATAGCATCAACATTTACCCATCAGTAGTTTATATTTCCGTGTAAAGGGGAACACTTCCTTCCATCCATCTGTCCATCCATCGTCTATCTTTCTATCAATGGTATTGACTCAGACTGGTTTTAATGTTTTATTACTTACTACTTTTCTTAAATATTTTTATGCTCCAATTCCCCTAGATTTAACCAGTGGGAGCCCCTTTGAAATTGTCTTCCATGTTCTTTTGACATGCTCTCATTTTTCTGAGCACCAGCTTTTTTTCTGCTAATACTTTCTGGGCTTGTTTCGTACCTTCTCTGCTTTATCCCTATAATCAACCATTTCTGTAGCAGTTTCTGGCTTCTTTCAGAGCATGGTTTTAGAAACCCGCATTGGGGTGCTCCGTGTGCCACTTACCAATGGAGCAGATTCACTTGCGTGCCATTGTAGGAATTGGGAAAAACCCTATACACAGGCGTGCACACATGCTGTAGTTTAGAAATCCTGGATTCCCACTGGTACTTCCAAGGCCACACCATTCCCACTGGGTGCTTATCTCCATTCTATATTTAATTTTCCTTCTACAGTGAAAATCTTGGCTTCTAACACATTTACTCATTTACTCAGTCTTAGAACACATCTAAAAATAGCTTCAGAATTGTCTCACCCACATGACTACAGAAAACCTAAAAAAGGTTCCGGACGTGTTTGCTGTTTTCCCTCTATGCCTTTTTAGCATAGAGAGGATATACTAAAATCCCGAGGTCATACTTGTATTATCCTTTTTCTCCTTTCCCTTCACCGTGGTTGTGTGATTAATTTGAAGTGCATTTGTCTTAATTTGCTTCAGTGTGCTTTTGATTTTTAGGTCTTTATTTTTTTCTCCACTCTTGTTTGTTTAATATTAATTTTTAAATACATAAGGCACGAACATGCTTCTCCAATTCCAAACTCTACATAAAGGTGTAGTGGGTGTGTATCCATACAGGAAGTTGGTCCTTGAATTAAAGGAAGTGTGGTTAATTCTCTTAAAGTTTAAGAGCGTTTATTCTTACTTTTTTTTTTTTTTTTTGAATTACATCTACTTTTCAGGAATTCAAAGAGAACAAAAGCCCCTCTTGATTCTTGCAGGCAGCCTGAGTGGTTTGTATAGCAGAAAATAAGAAACACTTGGTTCACAGAAGGGGCAAGTGCCAGATATTTTGTGACATTTTCTTAGCCCCTTTGTCTGTGTATCTTGGGGATGAAGTTCTCTGATTCCATACACTAGTGCTACCTGCTTGGCTTTTTTCTTCTTCTGACTCCTTTGTAAGCCTACTCATGCTACTTTTCACTAGTTCTTAATTTCCCTTGAACTCCGGACACATCTTCAGGTGGTGAGCATATTAAGCCATGCACGTTTTTCAAGAGTTAGGCTCCTGACTGAATGTGTCTTCATTAAAACAAGAAGGCCTAAATATATATTTAATATGTATAGTGGACATATACTCCAGCTCCACATGGGATATTAGCGTGTTCCTCCCACATTGGGTGATGAAATTTATGGGCTTTCTTCAAATCTTTGGAGTTTGCAGACGTTGCCTGTGAGATACTCTTTTATCTTCGTGTTCAAACTTATAGTTAGGTTTTGTGGAATGACAGATGCCCAACAGTTAATCCTGCATGGCTTAGTGAACTGCCACACGGCTTCAGGGGATATGGTGTTCCAGGACAGACCTTGATTTGTAGAATTAGGGGCACGACAGACTTGTCAATTGCTCTTTCCATTCCAGCAGGTAATTCTGTTGGAGGTAACCATGTAATCTTAATATCTGCATGTGTCTGCTTCTATATCCTGTTCTTAAGTAGGAAAAATCCCAGTGCACAGAAATAAAGCAGCTTAGGGGCGCCTGGGTGGCTCATTTGGTTAACCGTCCAACTTTGGTTCAGGTCATGATCTCGTGGTTCGTGGATTTGAGCCCCGTGTTGAGCTCTGTGCTGACAGATCGGAGCCTAGAGCCTGCTTCATATTCTGTGTCTCTCTCTCTCTGCCTCTCCCCCACTTGTGCTCTGTCTCTCTGTCTCTGTCTCTCTCTCTCTCTCTCTCTCAAAAATAAATGAACATTAAAAAAAAAGCAGCTTGGATACCAAAGGTGCTTTAGAATTAGTGTCTGGGGCAAGGGGGTGGTACTCTCAGCAAACTTCATTTGTAGTTTTGACACTGACCTGTTACTGTACTTGTAAGTCAGAGTGTAGAAGTAGGTCTGAAAGGAGAGGGTCTTTGTTTAGCTTCTTAACTGCTCTGAGAAGCCAGTTTGAATGTTGACGTTAAGGCTTTTATCTGTGTGTGTTTGGGAAGGATTTTCTGAGGAACAGATGTGAAATCTTTTTTTTTTTAACATTTATTTTTGAGAGAGAGAGAGAGAGAGAGAGAGAGAGAACGTGCATGCGAGAGTGAATCCCAGGCAGGCTCCACGCGGTCAGTGCAGGGTCCATCGCAGGGCTCGAGCCCATGAAGCATGAGATCATGGCCTGACCCAAAATCAAGAGTGGGACACCTAACTGACTGAGTCCCCCGGGCCACCCAGATGTGAAATCTTCCTGATTCAGACTGCTCCTAATCTGATGTGTACCAAGCTGACGTTGTGTGGCGTTTATTTTTCCTTAAGTTCATCAAATTTTCCTAGATATAAGTGGTAAAAACAATTTGGCTTCATGTTAGATAGACCTCCCTATGCATTCCAAGTCAAACTTAGAAACCATTATTCTGAGTTGAGGTGACCGTTGGAGGGGTGTTTCCCTAGTAGAGTCCCATTAAGGGTACTGCATAGTGAGATGGAAGTATTTCTTTAAGCCTGTTTCCACTCTAAGAGAAATTAATAGATGGGGACCGGTGTTAAAGGGACTCACATGTAGGGAAAGCTTTGCAGAATCTTTATCGTTGTGCTCAGGAGCAACAAGTCTTATTTCCACATTTAATATTTTTTAAATTGTCTGGTGGAGCTTCCCCCCCACCCCCCAGCTTCATTTACTTGTGTCTGTTGTTTTTATTTTTTTTTTCTTTTTCAAATTATTTAATTGAAAACCTATCTGTTCCTTTAAAAACACATTTTTGAAAATAAACATATGCTGTTCAGCTGGGTGGTAAAAACGAAAATGAGTATGAATGTATGTTTTCTGTAAGTGTTCTGAAAGCAATAATGAGATCTCTTTAAGCTCTACTGTATAGGGAGGCGAGTGATCCATCAAAAGCACAGTCTTGGATTTGGGTCTTCTATTTAGATTAGGAATGTTAAGAAAGATGGATGGTAAATGTCTTTTAGTTGCATTGTCCCCCAAACCTGAAATGAAATCTAAAGACTCTCAAAGAAGGTTTCAATTACACTAGCAAATGACTTGAACAAGGATTGGGTAAGGAGAGGTCATGGGCCAATGGAATATGCCAGTTGTGGATTTATATTGTTTAAAATGAAAACATTATTTCCATTAACCCCTTTCCACTGCCACCTCTACCAGAGTTATTTCCCGATTGTACGTTTGTAGGTGTTAGTCATATTTGATAGACGTCCCTTATCAGTAGTGTGAATTGCACAGCCTGTCCATGGGTGTATTTTTTCCCCCTGCCCAATACACAATCCGAGGTTTCATTTGGCTAATCCTCTGGAGAGATACTGGCATGCCTGTGTTCTCCAGACTTGATTTAAAAATGTAAGAGTAAGCTACCCAGTTGCAAAGAAGCGTTTGTAAATGTTTTAATTAAAAAGTGAAGATACGGATTCTGTGTTGTGGTTTCCCACGATAACAGCTAGCCAACTGCCAAATCACACCGTGTACTTGAGTTTAGGGAGCGACGAATCTGGGTTTCAGGGTGACTCGCAAAAGATTTGCCCTTAACTGTTGAGGTGGGTTTCAGTGTGGTTTTTGCCCTCTCACTGCAAAGGGGGAAAAGAGTCGGCGAGCAGAAGCTGAAGCATCCTTTTTAATGAGTTGGCTATAGTGTGCTATAGCACACGCTCAGGGCAGACACTTTAAAAGAGCACCATTAATTTGAATAAAACAGGAGAAGGTAGGTACTTTGTACATCCATAAAGCACTGAAGGGGATAAATCCAATTATCTGTTCAATATTTAATGGCCATAAAGTTAAAAATTTTAAAGGCAGTACCTCGGAGACTGCTTAGTCAATTCTGTCCATATTATTTTTGACATTCAAAAGTCAAGGTAGAATAGCCATATTGACGGCAGCACTCATCACGCTGGTCTGCCGATTTAGTGGCAATGACCCTGGGATTTGTGTTTCTCTACACAGATGAAGATCAGTTGCATTTTTTTTTTCCAAGAACTCTCTAGAATCCTTGGAGTCCGTTGAGCTCCTGATTTCTTTTCAGTTTCTTGCTGTTTGTTCTTAGTATTGAAAGGTGATCAAGGATGGTTAACTGAAATAGCAGAAAACAGAAGAGCCAGAATAAAGATTAGCTGTTTGAACTGAAATACTGCTTTCAAAAGAAACAATTCCTTTCTTTAAAAAAAAATTTTATTTAACGTTTATTTATTTTTGAGAGACAGAGACAGAGCATGAGTAGGGGAGGGACAGAGGGAGAGGGAGCTGTCAGCACAGAGCCCGACGTGGAACTCGAACTCGAGAACCTCGAGATCATGACCTGAGCTAAAGTCGGACGCTTAACCGACTGAGCCACCCAGGTGCCCCTAAAGGAAGCAGTTCTTACAAATATATTTCAGAACTTCTTATCTAAGAAATTCTATCCAATCCCAAACCTAGTTTTATAGCCTTTTTTTTTTTACAGTATGTATACTTACAAGCAAGTTGTGAAGAAACATAATTTGTTAATTTCACCACCTCTGTCTGTTCTTCTGTGCGGCTGTACTTAGCCAGAGATGCAGGTGGGCACTGCTGTAGCCATGGTTCCAAGACCGCTGGATCATAAAGCTTCTAAGAAAATCCATGCATTAGCGACAGGTAGAATGAATGTCAATATGACAGAGCGATTTTGTGATATGCGGTAGCTTTATTCTTCTTGCCTGTTAGCTAATATAGGGTCCTAATTAGTCATTAACATGCTCTCACCTTGTATGGTCCAAACTATAGAAGCAAATCTTCTATTTCAGAGAATGTCACTGCTAGCTGTCTTTTTTTTACTTATTCTGTTTTATGTGTTTCCTCCTGCATGGAATATTCCCCTTTTGTACATTTCCACCATAGAACTATATCCTCCCTGGGTATTAGATCCCTTTCAGCATGGCTTCAGTTGCCTGTAGCTTTTTATTTTTTTATTAACCACTGCCCACCTCCCCCACCCCCGCCTTTTTTTTTTTTTTCACGCTAATACTGTGTGTAGATAAGTTTTGACATGGAGGTTTACTGTTAAAATGTTGTAGAGGAATCTTGCAGGAAGACCACTTCAGTAGAGATTAAGAAGCAAAAGTTATTATATCACATGCACTATGAGATGATGATAAGACAGTTTGTTCTGTTTGGTTTGAAGATTGGTGAGAATTTCAAGGTCCTGCCTGTTGTGTGAGCTTTTCAGGAACCTGTGGTTCTCCTTGGGAATACTCATAAAGTCCCTTTCTTTTTCTTATTTTGCTACCCTTTTTCCTTGAAAAGGACCCTTGGTGTGTTTCACTGTTTTCAAATGCAAATTTAGCTTACTCCTATAGCATGTATGGTCTCTAAGGATGATACTTGCTGAAATCCAAACCTGTTTGGTGTTCTCGGATCTTACAGTTCTAAGTAGATTGTTCCCTGTGTTGTTCCAAGGGTGTTGAGCGATTTGGCTGTTTAAACCAGCAGAAACCTTTGTTTTTCTCAGTGTTCTGTAGAGAAAATAGAGGTGAGAAAATAATGATTTCCCGGATAATTCAAAGAGAAGATTTAACATACAAATCCCCAACATGCTACTGTACAAGGACTTCCAAATCAGCTTATGTTGCAACACAGCATGACAATTGTTCAACTCATTTATTTTTAAAGAGCTTTTATATGTGATACATGTTAAAAGAGCCAAGAAGAGAGGGACTTTCAACACCATTCTTTTTGAATAACTCTGAACTTGAAATATGTGGGGTACTTAATTGGTTACCTCATGTGTGATCCCGCCCAGTCCTCACATCGTACACTTGTTGAAGACAGAAATCCTTTCTTTTTTTTAAAAAAATTTTTTTTTTTTCAACGTTTATTTATTTTGGGGACAGAGAGAGACAGAGCATGAACGGGGGAGGGGCAGAGAGAGAGGGAGACACAGAATCGGAAACAGGCTCCAGGCTCCGAGCCATCAACCCAGAGCCTGACGCGGGGCTCGAACTCACCGACCACGAGATCGTGACCTGGCTGAAGTCGGACGCTTAACCGACTGCGCCACCCAGGCGCCCCCAGAAATCCTTTCTAATGTATATATATATTTCAAAAACAGTGTTTGTTTCTTGTATGACTTTTTGTCATATCTTTATGTTGCCATTATTATTATTGACATTATATTTCCAAGTTGATTTTTTTTTTTTAAGCCCAACCTCATCCAGATTGGTATTTGCCGTGAAATTAAGGCTTGTTGGGCTGTATTTTCTTTTAATATGCTTAGGTTAAAATCTCAAACATTAGAACTGAAACTATTTTATTTATGTACCACTTAAAATCATTTCATGGATCACACTTGAGAGACAGTGTCTTAGCGTTGCTTTGCACGTTCTCAGATTCAGTGAATATTGAATTGTGTAGGGGAGGAAATGGGCCAAGTACTGTTTTCAATAGTTTATGTAGGTTTTCCCACTGCATCTTTTTAACAACCCAATGAGTAAGATGTCCCCATTTTGCAAATAAGAAGACAGGCTCAGTGACATTCCCAAGATCAAATAGCTTCGTGAAAATTAGAACCGAGATAGGAAGCAGGTCCATCAGATTCCAAAGTCTGATTTTAGTACATGGTGCAGATTCCATGAACCTTGTGTCTCCTCAGCTTTCCCATTGTTACTCCTCTGTGGGTTAAAAGAGTTAGTTCTGAATGATATTTATAGTTTGTGATTTTCCCCTGGAATTGTATTTTGCATGGTTTTGAAAGTTATTACCTGTCTTCTAAAAGGGCTTGTGTGAAAGGGAAACATCTCTGCCCTTCTGAGGGGTATGTGCTCATTTGTGGTTCTTTTAAAAGTATCATTAAAGTTTAAGGCAAATAGTAAGCTCCTCGTTGAAGTCCGAGCTAGTGTCTCTGTAGTCGTTATTTTATGTGGCCTGAATGAATCACTTTGGAGCTAAAGCTTGGACACAGTCCGATCCAGTTCCCCATCCTTATCCAAGGCGGATGCTTGAATCCCTTTGTCGGCACACATGTGTGATTCTGTAACCTTTGCTTAATTACTGCCAATTATGCAATCTCACTCTCTGTTAACTCTGATAAAAACTGGGAGGGTTTAGGCAACCAAAGTCTTCCAAGACTCATCTAAATGCTTGCTTACTTATTTTGGTGGTGGAAAGTAGAAAAAAAGCTTTAAAATTACTATTTGCCTTTTGATAAACTCAGAAAATATTTTAGATTTCCCTTTAAATCATTTGGTTCCCATTTCAGATAATCATTAGGGTTTTCTTTTCACTCAGCTGGATGGCATACCCAGAGATTGTTTAATGGGATCACTTACACTGATGGATGGTTTAATATTTTGAAGAGAGCCCTTTTAAGAGAATCATCAGGACTGGCATGTGCGGGTTGCGAGTTGCTGGAGATCAACGTCAGCGCTGGTGTAGTTTTGTGAAACTTCTCTTTGGCTGTGAACCAAGCATTTTGTACTTTTTTTTCCCCCCCTCTCGGATGGTACTCTTCTTGGCTCTTGTCTGATTTATTTAGTATATCCAGTTTATGGATGGTAAGTTAGGGGAAATGGGGAAATAGAGGAACTGCGTGTTTGCCTTTCTGGGGATAGTCTGGCTGCTCTGGTTTTGAATGGGAGGGTGCTGCTGAGACATGGGAATCCATGTCTTGACGGTTGGAACTAGTGCATCTTCCTAGCTGACTTCAAATACACTGTTTTCAGCCCATTGATTTGGCCTCTATCTGTTTGTCTAGATATATGGAAGGGGGAGGAAGGGGCTGCCGTTTTCTTATTGCCTCGTAAAATTAATTGGTACCTAAAACAAATACTATTAAAGATAACGTGTTTTATGACATACCGAGATGATTGATAGTTTCAGTCTAGAGTTGATTTCTGTGTGTTGATGTCAATAAACTCGTGAAATCAAGAAAATGAAATGAGTCGTAACTTTTATTTTGGTCTCACGAAGGAAAGTTGATCAGAGGTGGTGACCGCATTTTTCCCCCAGGGACTCAAACAAGCAGATCCTGTAACATGCCCGCATACGGGGTTTGCTCATTTTAGGAAGCTGGATCACCACCCGCTCCCTACTCCACGTAGAGAATTTTAGCTTCATTGAAGCCAAAAATCTAGTGCAGCATTTTGTCGGAGAATATTTTAAGCTTCTGTGTTTTGCCTGTTGTTCCCCGCTCCACCCCCCCCCCCCCCCCAAAATGTGTGAGCTGTTGGTATCACAAGAAAGCGAGGCTATTTTTGATCTTCTAAAATGTAACTCCCCCGTCCCCATGCCGGACTGAATTCTTTATAATGTGCTATTTTCTTCAACCTAACCTTTCTGGAGGGAGGAGTAATAAGTTTATTGTCCGTATTGTGGATATTTTAATTGAGGATAAACGAGTTTTCTTTTTAAATGTCTTCAATATTACATATCTGCAGTTTTATTATCCTAATTTCAGTAGATTGGCAAAGCCAGATAAGCTTAACAACCCTAACCTGATTCAGCGTTCATTACTGCTGCTAAATCAAATAAGACCTGGCTAATAGAAACATGGCTTGTGCAGCCATTCCTCAATTTAATTAGAATATTGTACATTGTATTGCACTCATATGTGTGTACCAGAGACAGAACTTTATCATCAATTTGGAGACACTCCTGCTGTACCCTCTAGCTGGAGATATTTATCATTCATTGTAAAATCTCCTCTTTGAGGGAAAATCTGTAAATTATTAAACATCAGGATTGCTCGAAGGAATGGGGATCGGGCTAGCTTGCTTGATACACCATCAAAGATTGGTTAGGATTTTCGGTTCCATTTCATTATAACGGAGGTTGGCAAAGTTTTTCTGTAAAGGGCAAGTTAGTAAATATGTCAGGCGTCGCGGGCCATACGGTATC
Source organism: Prionailurus viverrinus (assembly GCF_022837055.1). Taxonomy (NCBI): domain Eukaryota; kingdom Metazoa; phylum Chordata; class Mammalia; order Carnivora; family Felidae; genus Prionailurus; species Prionailurus viverrinus. The sequence goes on along the minus strand of NC_062570.1, from coordinate 13,486,357 downwards.
TTTCACAACCCCTCAACTCTGCCGTTGTAGCGTGAAAGCTGCCACACACGATATGTAAACGAACAAACATGGCTGTGTTCCAATAAAACTTTATTTATGGACACCGAAATGTGAATTTCATAGAACTTTCATGAGTTGTGATATATTATTCTTTAAAAAAAAATTTTTTTTTTACCCCCACCGCTTAAAAATGTGAAAACGAGGGGCAATAGAGTGTGCAACTCTTGATCTCAGGGTCATGAGTTCAAGCCCCATGGTGGGCGTAGAGCTTACTTTAAAAAAGAAAAACAGAGAGTGAAACGATTCTTAGCTCAGGGGTCACAGAAGAGCAGGCAGCGGACTGGATTTTATTCGTGAGCCTTAGTTTGCTGACCCCTGTGCCATCCGGCCCCATTTCCTAGTGTATTTGTAGTTTAGTTAAATGTTGGAATGTGTATTCACTTAGGCGATTTGCTCTGTATCTTTGCTCAGTTTTCCATAATGCGGGGAATGTGGGTAGAATGGGTTCTTCCTTTCGTGCTTTTGCCAACCTCTGCTTGATGTGGCAGAAAAGAATCAGGTGCACCAGCCTCCAACGAGAATGATTCCTGTTATTGCTTGGTCGTTGCTGTTTAATTCTCAAGGTGCAGACAGTACAGCAGAATTGACTTTCCTCATTTTCACATTCTGGGAGATGATCTTTGAGTCCTGATGTCGCTGTCAGTTTTCTGCTGTTACTCTCCCTGCACGGTCATTAACAACAGCCGAGTCCACAAATTGATCCTGGGCTTGAGTTATAAGTTGTTGGCCCCGTAAACTTGGTGGACAAACTTACTGTCAGTGTTTGTGTTGATGGAAATAGCCTGAGCTTGGCTTCGTGTCTGTGCCCTAACCATCTAAAACCTGTGTCAGATTTTCAGGTTGTGTTGTAGGTGGATTCTTGTTCCAGAAATTTGCTATCAGACCCGTTCACCCCAGATTTTTACGAGACAACGAATCATTCGAACTTGAGGTTGGCATGGTCTTTTTAAAATGGTTTTCAGGAAGGACTGGATTAATTTATAAGATCCCCATTTTGAGAAATTCTTTTCTCTTCCAGTGAAAGTTCAATTTGCTAATAAATCAGTGAGAACTCTGTCGTTTGACATTACGGATGCTTGTCTCTTTATAAATATAGAATTAGTCATTTTATTCTAGATGCCATTGGCATCTTTTGCAGGAATGGACATCATCTTATCTCTAAATCACCTTCTGGATTCTTGTGGAAAAAATAAAGTAGGACGAATAGTTTCTCTCTTGAATGGAGCAACTTGAGGGATAGAGGTAGGTATCGGAATTCTTGTCGCCCATTGTGATTGAGGACCGTTGAGCTTTGAAGATTGCAAACAGCTTATTTATAGAGTTACTTATTATATAAGAAACTTAACGAGCTGTCCCATTCATAAGTTCAACTGAATCCTGAGCAGATTGCCCTGTGGTTTTCTGCAAAAACTTGCAGTCACTGTTTGCATCCTCATGGACAAAAAGTTAAAATGATGAGTGCTTGCTCTTTCCACTGCAAATTTATTATTATTATTATTATTATTATTATTATTATTATTATTATTATTTTGTTCCATGGCCTCTATAAAGAGAACGGAATAGACCACACCTCTCCAAAAATGTTTGGCGCTCTCCGTCCCCTCAATAAGCAAATTATTTGCAAATGACTTGGAAAGTAATTCTGAGTATCAGAGAGCTTTCTTAGCAACCTCTGCTGGCAGTTTTTTAGGTGTACACAAAGTTCTGTAGGTCAGCTTGAAATCATAATGCTTGCAAGGAAAAAAAAAATTAAAATTGACTTCAAAGGACAACTCTGACACGGTCAATTAATAATTAAAACAGTTTTTTAATGAGCTATGCAATTACCTGTATGTCCCTGGAGATGATGGTTTATGGTATTATTGCGGTGCCCTTTCTTTAGTCGTGGCGCATGACATTTGTAATTTAAAGCCGGCTAGACATTAAAGTGACAGAACTTTCATTAACCTTGTCTAAAGTTTGCTGATGACAAATGACTTATAAAACATGCTGTTGTCAAAATATACCACACATTTAAGGACCTTAAAAGTCCTGTGGGCTATGAGAGACTCTGGAGCCTCGGAGGGAGACCAGGGCCACCAGTGTCATCGGGGATGACCCGACGGGACCCCTAGCGACTAGGACGATTTCCTGACACCCAGCTAAGTGGTACCTGCTTCAGACAAGAGCCAATGTACTTTTCATGGCTATCTGGTTCAGGTGGGTTTCCCATGGGGTTTTGTACCGCCTGACCTGATTCTCTCAACCAGTGGTTTAGGGTTGTTGAATAATTTCTTCTAAGTCTGCCTTGGCTTGTAAACTTTCAAGTCTGAAAGCGGTTGTATTTTTTTTTTTTTTTCCCAGCTTGAAACCATTACAACAATTAGGTTTTGATTTTTAACTTACCCAGCATCTTGCTTTTGAATTCTTAGCCATCCGGTTGTTCTGTGTCATAGACCCCTTTCATTTTTTTGTCTTAGTTGAAATAAAATGGTTTTTTTCCTCCCAGAAACCTTATCAGCAGCATTCTCTATTTTATCGTTTCTTCATCCTGTTTCTTTTTAAATTTTTTTTTAACGTTTATTTATTTATCGTTGAGACAGAGAGAGACAGAGCATGAACGGGGGAGGGTCAGAGAAAGGGAGTCACAGAATCTGAAATAGGCTCCAGGCTCTGAGCTGTCAGCACAGAGCCCGACGCAGGGCTCGAACTCACGGAACGCGAGATCATGACCTGAGCCGAAGTCGGACGCTCAACCGACTGAGCCACCCAGGCGCCTCCCTTAAAGGGAGCATTTTGAAAGTACCAAAGGAGAGGTAGATTCTTTTATCGTTTTACAGGACGGATCCTTTTAAAATTATAATAGTCATAACTACATGGTAATATTTAATGAGCAGGCACCGTATGCCGGGCACTGAGCTAAGAGTTCTATCTCATTTAATCCTCAGGGTAGCCGGAAGTGATAATACTGCTACTGTGTTTACAAATGAGGAAACTGAGGCACCAAAAGAGAGTGTATTTGCTATCATAGAACTGGTCAGGTGAGCAAGGATTTCTGACTGACCGATACCAAAGATCTTGCTTTGCAACCATTCAGAAACTTGGCCTCTCAACTCACTTTGGCTTTTTCAAAGTAAATTACATGTTTATTTACTTTGCTTTCATCTCTATGTACAAGACCGTAATTTCATCTTTATACCATATAGTATACCAATAAACGTATACTGGCTAGTCGATCCGTAAAAATGAATTTAACATGATGAGTGAAAGTTGAAAGACTATCTTATTTGAAAGAATAGTTAAGAGAATTTACAAACACCTTTTAACTCAACTAATACAATAGATGCTTCGTAAGTATTTGCTATTAGCATATTCTCTGCATTTAATATGTATGTCCTGATTCTGTTATGGGTCTGAGTCTTATGATGAGTTCCCATAAGATTAAAGGCTACAACACAACATTCACAACACATTGTCATTTTCTTTTTGATCAATGTCCATAAATTTCTCAAACACTATGTATTATGCATTACAAGGTATTAAATACTTCCGTCCTGTCGAGTACATTTCCTGTGTTTGTGTAGTCTAGGTTTCTTCAGACTAATCTTAACTTTTGTTTTGTTTTAAGTAGAACACCAGAAAGTAGCACAAGGCATAAATGCACAATTCAGTAATTATCACAAAATAAACACCTGAGTAACCATTACTTAGGTCGAGAGAGAGAATTTTGCCAATACCCAGAATCTCCCTCATGCCCTGTCAACATTCTCTCTTCCTCAGAGATGACCCAGATGTGAACTTTAATGCCATAATCTTGTATTTTTTGTTTTTGCTTGTGACAGTTTTAAACTTATATGGAAAATGTCAAACACACAGAAGCAGAGGGAAGAGTGTATTGGACCTCATGTTCCCATCACTCAATTTCAGTAACTAACTCATGGCCAGTGTTATTTCATCTGTAACCTCACCCATTCCTCTCCCCCTCACCCCCACCAGTGGATCATTTTAAAGCAAATTGTCAACATTGTATCATCTCGTTCGTGAAGAGTTCAGTGTAGTTCTCTAAAAGGTAGGACTTTTTTTTTTTTTAAGATGCTATTTTCATAGTCTATTTATCTAATATACATACATTTATTTATTTATATAATACTTTTTTATTTCCATAAATAAATTAACTGTAATTCTTTACCCAGCCAGTATTCAAAGTCTATAATTGTCTTATTTTTACCAAACTTTTTGTTTGCTTGACTCAAGAGCCAAACTTTTTTGTCTGTTTGACTCAAGAGCTGAATAAAGTCACCTTGATTCTGGATGATAAATAGGTCAAGTCTCTGTTAACCTAGAGCTTCTCCTTCCCCCCTTCTTGTTTCTCCCTTCAAGTTTGTTGAAGAACCTGGACCATATGTTCTGTAGAGTTTCCTACAGTCTGATCTGGCTTATTATAGCCTTATGGTGGTGGTTAACGTGTTTCTTTATCTCTTGCTCTCCTGTAAATCAAACTAGAAGTCTGTCTGATACAGGTGTGACTTTCTTTTTTTGGGGGGGGGGGGTGGGGGGAGGATGGTTGCCTGAAAGGCAAGAATGCCTCATAGGTTGGCACATGATGTCTGTACCTTCCTGTGTGTGTGAGGTTAGTGACTATTTGAAGATCATTGCTTCTATTGAGCCTTTTTTAATTTTATTTATTTATTTTGAAAGACAGAGGGAGAGAGAGTGCATGTGAGAGTGGGGGAGGGTCAGAGAGAGAGGGAGAGAATCCTAAGCAGGCTCCACACTCATCTTGGAGCCTGAGGACACAGGGCTTGATCTCAGGACCGGGAGATGGTGACCTCAGCCGAGATCAAGAGTCATACACTCAATGGACTGATTCACCCAGGCGCCCCTATTCTTTTAAATAAGGGCTGCAAAGTGGTGATGATCCTAGTCTCCCATTCCTTCATAAAGAGAAACTTCCCCTCGTTGTTTACCCCAAGATGCAGTAGATACAGGAAGGGCAAAATAATAGGATTGATTCTTTACCTCTATTTACTAACTTTCAGAATAGTTGCTTCTCTGGCACCCTTAAAAAGCCATCATGGAGGTTTTATTTTCTTTTAGTATTGTGAGATCATAGCTTTGAACATAGTTACCCTTCAGTCCTTTACAATTATTTATTATTCTGTTGTTGCTCATGTGATCCTGTTTTTGCCACAAGAGCCTCTTCATGTTGGTTCTTGGCACCTTTTAACATGATTCTGGAATCTTTATTAACATCCTTCTTTCCTGGTGTCAGATTTTCCAGGTTTGTTTTATAACATTTGTTTTTCTTTCTCAGACCTAGAATAAACTGTTTCTCCTAGGAGCTTGTTCCTTTTAATGGGAAATGTTATTTAGAAACCATAATCTGGTCACTAGGGGATGCTTACTGCTTTTGGATAGATCATTGTTTTTAGATCTTTTTAACGTACAGAGCTCGGAGATACAATTTTGTTGTCTTAAAAGATAAAATGCATAATGACTTCATCTTGTCTCTTCCAATTCAAACTCAGTGTATGTAATCTTTACTTTAAATCCAGCCTTTACTTAAGTCATGCAGTTGTATTTTCGTTCATTTTTGTGCCCAAAATTCTGGTTCCTAATGACACTAATATTGGGAGTTCTCAAAGTGGGATTATGTCAGAGACGCACTGGTATAGTCGCTGGTAGATATCTGCATTTTTAAGTTCCAGAGGTGATTAGGATGCTCACCAAAAGTGTGAAACCACTCATCTATTTTCTGAACTATTTTCTTGCAGACACTCAGCTCTACCCCCTTGTCTTTTCGGGTTGACCATATTCTTGACGAGCTACCTATGTACCATCTGAATTCTTTTGTTGTTGTTGTTGTGTAGCTCACTGCTCTCTACTCAGGAAAAGACTAGTTCTTTCGCCCCTGTGAGAGCTAGGCTGTGGGTTCCTTTGACCACTTGGAATGCTAAAATTCAGGTGAATCTCACAACTAAGGCTCTGCCCGAGGCCAGAGGGAGAATCCTCACAGCTTCGAGCAGAATGCCTGGTACCGGAGTAGATTTGCTTAAGGGCAATTCTGCATTTGATAAAATATCAGAGCAATTTATGTCCTTGTACCCATGTTCCTTTTCTTTCCTCTTATGCAGAAATGTTAATTGACAATCAAAGGAGTAACACACACATACCTGAATTCACAAGCCTTTGGGGGCCCATCTTTAATACTTCTGCAGATCCAGGCCTGGTTTGGGTGATGCCTTTTATCATCCATGCTCACTTGAGAGTGAGTGCCAGTGTTTCCCTTGTTCTTGCTTCTGCATTCAGAGTTCTGGAATCTAACTCTGGCAGTTCAATTTATTGCTCTCTTACAACAGACTTTAGTTCTACATAGGTCCATCTAACTTTTTTTTTTTTTTTTTTTTTTTTTTTACTTTTAGCAAATGGATGGCAGAAAGAGAGACAGAGCATGAGCAGAGGAGGGGCAGAGAGAGTAGGAGGCACAGAATCTGAAGCAGGCTCCAGTCAGCACAGAGCCTGATGCGGGGCTCGAAGTCATGAGCCATGAGATCATGACCTGAGCCAAAGTCGGACGCTTAACTGACTGAGCTACACAGGTGCCCCGCCCCATAGGTGCATCTAAGTGTTCATGGATTTTTGTTAACTTGAAAATGATCAAGTTTTCATTAAAAAAATTAATCCACATCAATTTTTATAATCCTTTAACTTTAATACTAACTTAACCTTATTTTATGTTTTTAAGTTTGTATACTACACATTTTTTTAAATATTGAGAGGGAAGCAAAGTAACCACTGTTATTCTCACTTTGTAGTATAAAATGGAACTTAGGAGCAGTTACTCAACCTCTCTGATTTAAATTCACACATCTTATATGCGGTAGGGCAAACACTCATGTTTGATTCCTGATATTCTTTCTGTTATAAAAGACAACTCTTAAAAATATTCAAAATAGCTTCTAATATTACAGTGCAAGTGAAATAATTTTAGGAGAGGTCAAAAACCAATGAGAAGAAGGGAGTGTGGACCCTGTTAAGTGACCGGGATGGATTTATTTTTAGAGTTTGGCAATAGGTTGAGCATTGAGCTCTGACTGTTAGCCAAGACATAAAGGAAAACTTTGGCTCATATAATACTTATCTGATTAAAGAAAGCGCATGAATTCACATTGAATGCAGACGTTTTCCTGGCACTGATTTCTGTGAAAAATGTATGATCCTACTAAGACATTTGTAACAATGAATTATATGTTCACTGATGATTTTGTAAAACATATAAAACTAAACTTGAAGCAAACAGTTTTCATACTTTTCTTGTCTAATATCATCTGGATTCATTGGCAGAGTTTTACACTTGATGTATATCAGACTTTAGAAGAACAATGCTAATGGGAAGTATTTATACTAGGTTTAATGTTGGCATGGTATCTATTTTTCTGTCTTTTTACTTTTAATTTATTTGTGTCTTTATATTCAAAGTGCTTCTCTTGTGGAAGTGTATAATTAGGGCTTGGCTTTTCAAATTTATCCTATCTGGCAATCTCTGCCTTTTAATTGGGTTGTTTAGACCATTTACTTTTAATATGGTTATTGACATGCTTAGGTCGATTCATCTTCCTGTTTGTTTTGTCACATCTGTTTTTCTTTTTCTGCCCTTTGTGTGAGTTAAGTACTTTGTATATTTCCAGTTTGTCTCCTCTGTTGGTTTATTAGTTACAATTCTTTTTAAAAACATTTTTATGATTGTTTTAGGGTTTATAGCATACATCTTTAACTTGTCAAAGTTACTCTGCAAGTGATATTATACCACTTCATGTGGAGTATAAAGTCCTCCCATCCTATGCTTCTCTTTTTCTTTCCTAGCCTATGTGCTACTTTTGTCATACATCTGATTTTTACATATGTTATAAACTCCACATTTATTTTTCTTTGGTTGACTCATTAGCTTTTATTTTTTATTATTTTTTAAAATTTATTTTGAGGAAGGGAGGCGGGGAGAGAGAGAGAGAGAGAGAAAGAAAGAGAGAGAATCCCAAGCAAGCTCTGTGCTTTGAGAGCACAGAGCCTGACGTGGGGCTTGATCTCACAAACCATGAGATCACGATCTCAGCCGAAATCAAGAGTCAGTTGCTCAATGACTGACTCACCCAGATGCCTCAGCTTTTAGAAACAATTTAAATAAATATTTAAAGATATCGTTTAAATAATAGAATATTCTTACACATTTGCCTGTGTAGTTACCACTTTTGGTGTACTTTCTTTAGACCTATATTTCCATCTAATGTCCTTTTCCTTTTCTCTGGCAACTTTTTAAACATTTCTTATAATGCAGATTTATTAGATGAATTCTTTCAGCTTTTGTAGGCCAAAATTTTTTTTTTCACATATTTATCTTAGTTTGCTTTTATTTTTAAAAGTGAGTTTCACTGGATATTTAATTCTAGGTTGACATATATTTTATTTATAAGCTTTAAAGATGTTTTTCCAATGCCTTTTTGCTTGCAGTATTGCTAACAAGAAATCCTATGCTATCCTTATCTTTTTTCTCTCATTAGAACATATTTTTCTCTGGCCTCTTTTAAGTTTTTCTCTTTATCTAGTTTTGAACAATTTTATAATGCTATGATTGGATGTAGTTTTCTTTATGTTTTTATGGTTAGAATTCACTGACCTCGCATCTCTGGTTGCCCCACAGCTTAACGATTTTGTTTTTATTTCCATTTTTGTCTCTGTTTCATTTTGGGCTGTTTTGTCTTCAAAGGAAATCTTTTCTTCTGGAATGTCCAGTCAGCTGTTAAATCTTATTCAGTGTATTTTTCATTTCACATGTTGAAGTCTACCTCTAGACGTTCCATTTGGGCTTTAAAAAATAGATCTTCCATATTTCTATTTTGAATATGTAGAATACAGTTATGTTCTTTTAATCTTTTTGTTAATTCTATCATTTGTGTCAGTCTGTGTGAGTTTTGATTTTTTTTCTTAATATGGGTCTTATTTTTTTTTCTGCTTCTTTGCATGCCTACTAATCTTTGATTAGATGCTACACATTGTGAAATTCTTCTTTGGAGTTTGATACTTTTGTACATATTCTTGAGGTTTGTTCTGGTATGAAGTCCTGTTAGTTGGAAATAGTTTGATACTTTTGGTTCTGCTTTTAAGATTTGTTGGGTAGTGTTGGAACAGTGTTTTGTCTAGGGCTGACTATTCCCACTACCAAAGAAATACCTTTCTGAGTAATCTCTGGAAATTATGAGGTTTTCATTCTGTCTGGTGGGAATAGACACTATTCGTAGCATGGTGTGTATTACTCATTGCTTCCTTTAACATTTCAGATGGTGTCTTCTTCCCCCAGTCCCAGGTAGTTGTTGACACTTATGTATGAATTAATGCTCTGTTGAATGCTTGAGATGGGCCCTCTGCAGATATATAGGGTACTCCTATATATACCTCTCTCCTCCTTGGTTCTTGGTCCTGAAAACTCTAGGTGCCTTGGTCTCTCTGGGTTCCACCTGTTTCTCCTCCCCAGGCTGTGTCTTGGAAACTGTCCAAAAAGTAGGTTCGGGGCAGTAGTAGGCCTCACCTCATCTGTTTCACGACTCTTAGGAATTGCTATCCTTTGTTGCCTCACATCCAGTGCTGTGAAATCCCTGGTTTCTCTTACTTTGTTTCCGTTTTTGTTGTTTCACGTGGTAGGGTGAATCTGATCCTGGTTACTCCACATTGGCAAGTAGTGGAAATCTTTATTATTTATTTGTTTATTCATTCATTCATTTATTTATTTATAATATTTATTTATTTATTTATTTTTTATAATTTTGTTTTTTTAACGTTTACTTATTTTCGAGAGATAGAAACAGCATGAGCGGGGAAGGGGCAGAGAGACAGGGAGACACAGAATCTGAAGCAGGCTCCACGCTCTGAGCTTGGCACAGAGCCCAATGCAGGACTCAAACTCACAGACTGTGAGATCATGACCTGAGCTGAAGTCCGATGCTTAATTGACTGAGCCACCCAGGTGCCCCTAGAAATATTTATTTTAAGTGTAGATTAAATAGCCAGTACTTTTGAATTCCTTAATGGCCGCATTGTGGTGACACTGGGCATTCGCTCTGGTGTTTCCGGCTCTTGCTTTCATAGGTGGGTATAGAGGGCTCAGGGCTGCCAACTACAAAATCGAACTCAGAGGTGCAGCTCTATTAGTCAGCGTGGGCTGCTGGAACCATATACCACAGACTGTGGGGGCTTAAAAATCAGAAATTTATTTCTCACAATTCTGGAGTCCGGGAAGTCCAGGGTGAAGGTGCCAGCGATGTAGCCTTCGTTCTGAGACCTCTTCTCTTGGCTTGTAGGTGGGTGCCCTCCCGCAGTGTGTTCACATGACCTCTTTGTGCCCAGAGAGAGGACGAGCTCTCTGATGTCTCTTATTAAGGGCACTAATTGCCTCATGAGATTCTCACCCTTATTGACATCGCTAACCCTTGTTACCTCCCCAAAGCCCCATCTTGAAATATTCTTCCAGTGAGGGATTAGGGTTTCGACGCGTGGATTTTGTGGGAGATAACAAACATGTGGTCAGCAGCAGCAGCCCTCCGTGAAGTGTAGTGTTCTGTGAGCCTGAATCGTGCTCTGTATAACGTGTGCAGTTTGTGATTGAGGCCCCTGCACCACACATCTGCTCTGATGTCTTCCTTACTACTCGAGGAGGCTCCATGGCAACCTGAGGAACACTTTCCCCATGAATAAATAGACTAGAATCTTACCTGTACTTTTCTGGTGAGAGAATTTTTGTTCCTATAATTTCTTTTTGAAGCACCGAGAACTTATTCAGTTCCACTGGATTAAAGAGAGCAAAATTATCTGCTCGAATCAGGCGCAACTTGTAGGAAGAGATCAGGGCTACGAAGCCTGCTGGAAGATCTGCATTTTTAGGGAGACGACTTCAGCAAGGATAAGTCATATCTTAACATCTTAGTCTTAAATGACAGATTTGTTGCAAAGAAAATGGAAGTGGATGGAATCAGCACTGTGCCTTTTTTCCTGTGGCAGCATTTCAGAATAATGTATTGTGGCTCGATTTTTGCTTGTGCTTTTGGCTTCAATTAATATTGGAGTCAGAAGCCTGATCAGACACAGTGCTGTTTTTTCCTGGCTAATCAATGCTTGCGGACAGGTGAAATCTGTAAGGATATTAATGAAATCAAAAATCTTCCGTGAGCGAGGCGGTTTGATTTTATTTCAGTTGTTAATGTTGTATAAATGCAAATGTACCTTTTTTGTCAGAGATGCCAGGATGCCAGGATGCCATTAAATTTGTTCAGAATTTTATGTGGCGCCGGGATGTTATGTTTTAATTTACTCTGTGACTTAACTGTCTTTTCTCCGAACATCTGAGAGTGATTTCTTTCTTCCCAGTTTTAAAGATTAATTGAAAAATAAAATTGTGACTCTGTGTTAACTAATGCATCTTCTGCCAGGTTTCCTGTAGCAAGTGGGGTTATAAAATCTTACGTGTCCGGGTTGTATTACTTGCTCCGAACAACTAGTGAACCACTCCCATAGAATACTAGAGCAGTTGAAGAATAAAATAATAGCCTCTCTAACGTTTTGCAGGTTTGCCCAAGGGTTGCAAAGGTGCCATAGGAAATACATGCTTGAACGGTGGAAATTATCTTTTAGTGGCAGCTTTGCAGGGAGACTGGGTTATTGGAGGCCTTTACAAAGGACAGTCTGCTCCTTGTGGGGATCGCCTGATCCCCTTATTAAGGAAGAGAGGCCTTCCTTCTTAGGATTCATTTTAACACATTATGACTGCTTCCCCCACACAAAGTAAACACCAGGTTTTGCTCACTCTTCTAGGTGCCCGGGAGCTGGAAGGAAGGCCTGGCGCAGCCCTCTGGTGCTGCTGGCAAACCGGGGAGCCCCCAGCCACCTGCGGCTACTGAAACTTAACAGAAGCTAGGGGCGCCTGGATGGCTCTGTCGGTTAAGTGTCTGACTTCGGTCAGGTCATAATCTCCAGTTTGTGAGTTCAAGCCCCGCATCGGGCTGTGTGCTGACAGCTCAGAGCTTGGAGCCTGCTTCCGGTTCTGTGTCTCCTTCTCTTTCTGCCCTTCCCTCACTCGTGCTCTGTCTCTCTCTGTCCCTCAAAAATGAATAAATGTTAAAAAAAATGTTTTTTTAAAAAAGAAAGTTAACGGAAGCTAAAAATGCAGGTCTTCAGTTGCATTTGCCACAGCACCAGGGCTCAACAGCCACGTGTGGCCATTGGCCACAATATTGGAGAGAGTGGATAAGAGCATTTCCATCACTGCAGAGAGTTCTGTTGGAAAGCACTGTATTAAAGGTCATTCTACAGATTTGTTTACACCCGAATGTGGTTTTTATAGCATTTGCAGTCTTAGTGCCACGGTAACCAAGGGACAGACAGGAAAACAAAAACACCAACAAGCCCATGTCACTATATGTGCCCCTGATATTAGGACTTCTTCCTCCCCAAATTATCTTTCAAATGCATGATTCAGTATATTCAAAATCTTACAAAGGCTCTCCTATTTCATACAGATCAACCTCTCGACTGCTTTGAACATCAGAATGGCCTTCATGAATGCTTGCTTACGAGGCTTCAAAAAGTCACTTGGCAGAGTCAGGAAAAAAAAAATCTCAGAGATTTAGTAATGTAGGGATGACCTCACGATTGCAAGTGCTGGATCTTATTGTAAATAAGCCTTTTAAAGAGCAGCTAAAACAGTGTCACACGTGTCTTCATTATGGGGGTCCCCAGTACATGCCTGTAGGATGTGTAAGAGCTGTCCCACTTGCTTCGTGAATCGGTTTTCATGGCAGCTGTGTCCTATATGAATGTTAAGTGCCGGGTTGGAAGTAATCTCCCAGGGAACGTGATTCGCTCAGGTATCCCTACAAAACTGGCTCCGGTTATAATGAAGACACTCAGGTGCCTGGGGAGCGCTTAATGAAATGTGAGAGGAAACAAAGCACTTTTCCAAATTAAACATGCTCTGTAACAGTCCGTGTGCTTTTGAACATGTACATATCAGTAATTGAAGGAAATACACCTAGGCGCTTAGCCATCTCTGCGTCAGTCCAGAATAGGGGCAAATTGTGTTTAAAACAACAACAACAACAACAAAAATCCAAACATGGGCCCCTGGGTGGCTCAGTCGGTTAAGCATCAGACTTCAGCTCAGGTCACGATCTCGTGGTTCACAAGTTCGAGCCCCACATCAAGCTCTGTGCTGACAGCTCAGAGCCTGGAGCCTGCTTCGTGGATTCTGTCTGCCTCTCTCCCCGCCTGCTCCCCGCCACCGCTCGTACTCTGTCTCTGTCTGTCTCTGAAAAATAAATAAAACATTAAAAAAAATTAAAAAAACAAATGGCAGAGCCTTGTTGTTTGAAGGGATCATCTCGTGGAAAATGGGAGACTTTCCTTTATTTAGGAGTCACTTAAATTTGGACACAGGAAATCTTTACTTCTAGAGATGATCTTACAGTTAGTTTTTTTTGAAGACACTCTTAGAGTTCCCAGAGGAGGATTCCCTTAAATTTACTGAAGTGATGAAAATAAAATCCAAAGGCTGCTGAATAACCCCCTTAAAATAATGTTAAAAATATAAAACGCGTGCATATATTGATGTACTAAAACGGCACAGAAAAATAACAATAATGTGGAATGAAGGAAAATGTTAGCAGTGATTGACTCTGGGCAGTGGGATTCCTGTGAACCCTTTTCTCCTTAATTCTTTCCTCTTTCATTTTCTGTGCTGAATATGCATTAGTTTCATAATTAGAATGAAGAGAAAACTGAAATTGTCACTTAAACAGAACATACTGAAGAGGGCTCTTGATTTATAGGTCCGTACTTTGTACATTAACTTTGCTCCGTGTGGGGACCGGATGCTTTTCTCAAGGAAGACGTATTGTCTAGCCAGCAACTCTTGTCTGTCAGCTTTCATCTTTAACGGTATTCAGAATGTCATGTGCAAAATACCTCTTAACAGCCCTGAGGCATGTTGTTGACTTTTGCTTTCTGCAGCATATAGAGGAGCGTGGCATGGCCCACCCAAGGTGTGAGGTTTCCCAAATTTCACCTGCCTGGATGCTAGCTAACTCGGAGGAAGGATTGACTGCATGTAAAATAGTTTGAAAGTGCTCAGCTCTTTTCAGACCATTTCACATTAATTCCTGGTGAAATAATGTAGAAAGATTACTTTGGAGGTGAAGGCAATTTAGGTCTACCTTTTTTGTGTGTCATTGTCTTACTGTGACCTTGGGTAAGTCAAATTATATATTTCTAATTTCCTCTGTGTTACTCATCGGATACCTTAAGGAAGCTTTTTCTTTCTTCATTTTTCGCTTTTTTGTAAATTATTTTGACCTATTTGGAAGACAGCGCGTGTTCTAAGAAATCTGGGCGTAAATCGTTTCTTGGGATGCTAGTTCTCCTTATCGACTCCATTGCCAGTTGTTTACATCACACGGACTTGGTAACAAAAAGGCTGATTTCTTTGCCTGTCGTCATGAGTGGAAGGAAGAAAGTGATTAGAAACTAGCTGCATATAGAAAGGGACTTTTTTCAAGATGTCCCAGGGGATGTGAACTCCTAGGGACCAGAAGACTAAGCCTCTTTACTGCCTTACAAAATGTGGTACAGAAGACCTGCATGTAAAATGCACTGCCTGTTGCTTTGGACATCACTTGACAGTAAAAAGTTATGCATTTTGTATTTTTGCATGTCGGAATCCTAGCCAGAGGAATTAAAAATAAATATTTAAGTAGGTTCCTGACTTTTCCTATCAAGGAGGCACTGAGACAGGCAATTTGCTTAGCAAGTCTTTTTGTTCGCCTGTTTTTATGCTGCAGAGAAATGTGATGTTTGCTTCTGATGATTCCAAATGCGCATGCATTACATGATCAGTGCAGGGTGTAGAATATGCTGGTGCTATCTGTGGAGGGCTATGTGATAACATGTGACCCTAGTGACAGAAATAAATGTGCCCTAGCAAAAAGGAGCCATTAATCTGGATGAAAATAGGACCACACAGTGTGTGGATTAATCCTGCTGCTTGGCCCGTAGCGGCCCTCCTGGATAAACCAGTATTCTCACAAATGCCAGATGAGTAGATGGCTGTGCCCATGCTAACTGTGACTGTGGGTGGGGCACTTGGGTGAGATCCTCTATTACTGAGACTGAATTTCTAAATACGCAAGTCCTCGAAATTGCTTCTGGGTTTAAGCAAGATTAGCAACATGAGCATGTTAGCATTTTTGGTTGGATATTTTGAAAATATGCATAAACCGGGGTCCCCAAAACAAAACAAACTATGGTTTTTTGTTTTTGTTTTTGTTTTTTTTTTGGCTGTATTCAGGGCACCTGAGCTTATAGGAGGTGATGAAAAGTTACAGAAAGCTTCCTGTCCAGTTTGGCACTAGTAGTTGACTAATCAGACTTCTAATTGTAATACATACTTTGAACTCTTAATTTTAACAGTTATATCTGCATCTGTCACCTACATATTTTTTCCTTTGCCCATATCTGATGTTAGGTCAAGGCATTTTCTTTTCTAGTTATACCCACCACACAACCTGTGTGATTTGCCAATCCATGTCTGTTTAAATTGGAGGAAGAATTAAAGACATTGTCCTGCCATCTCCATGTAGAACCTTTCTCAACTTTTACTAAAAACTACCCCATCCCGCTCCCCCTCCCCCTCACCCCCACTCAAACTCTTCAGTTAATCAACCTACCTCTGATTCAGTGATCATTTTCATTGATTGATTGATTTGTGTATTTGTTTATTTATTTATTTTGACAGAGAAAGCGAGTGGGGAAGGGGCAGAGAGAGAGGGAGACAGAGAATCCCAAGCAGGCTCTACACTGTCAGCACAGAGCCCGACGTAGGGCTCGATCTCACGAACTATGAGATCATGACTTGAGCCAAGATCAAGAGTTGGACACTTAACCGACCGAGCCACCGAGGCACCCCCCCCCCCCCCAGTTCAGTGGTAATTTTTAAACGACTCATCTTTATGAAGTCCTTTCAAACATTCTGCTGAATTTCAGTAGAAACGATAAATCGCTTTCTTTTTTGTACTCCCACTTCATTGACTTACGTGGTATCTTCTGTTTACATACTGTTTCATTACATTTTGAAACTGCACTAATACATAAAACTGGAATGAACAGGTTTGGGAACAAACCCAAGAAACACTTGGTAAGCATGCAACCCAGTTGGTGAGACCAGTGCTGCATGGGCATACTGGAGACGTCCGCATGTATGACTATTCAGAATATCCTGACCATGCCAGCGTGTCTTACAGAGGGAATGGAGATCAAGCCCACCAAGTTTTTCTGTAACCATCTACAAATTGCTTTAGCTGAAAACTGATAAAGAATTTATGTTTTACCATTGTATGCCTTTCTCTTTTCCAAAGTAGAGGCCGGATATAGTGAAGTAAATACTAATGAAACTGTTATTAAGTGTAGTACTGACTGATCTAGGAGCATCGTAGATGCCCGTGAACTGTGCCAGGGGTGGGATATTACCAGGGTGGATCTGGCTCCTACCAGACAGATTAAGTAAAAAGGTTTTTTGTTCATTTGTTTGTTTTTCCCCCTCCTCCGCATTGCTTT
Organism: Prionailurus viverrinus; assembly: GCF_022837055.1. Lineage (NCBI taxonomy): Eukaryota > Metazoa > Chordata > Mammalia > Carnivora > Felidae > Prionailurus > Prionailurus viverrinus. The sequence goes on along the minus strand of NC_062570.1, from coordinate 13,469,671 downwards.
GTATTCTGCTCTGCCGTGAAAAATGCATGGGGGACTTTTTAAATAGTGACATTTATGGCCGTGATAGATGTCTGCTTCTACCAGACCAAGTCCAGGTATTTCCATTGGGAATACAAGGAAGGAGTTGATTTAAGCAAATGTTTGCTTAGAAAGGAAAAGAACGAGTAAAGGGAGGATCCAAGAACGTATGCTAATTGGGAGGATTTCAAGTATAAACGAGACTTAATGGTGGATATAATGTAAATGTTAGGAACACTTTTGAAAGGAAAACTTGGCCTTCGAAAAAGAGTTTATAAGAAGCAAATATTTCGGGAGCTGTAGATTTTGAGGCTGAGAGACACTCACTGCCAGAATAAGAATGAACGTCTCTGAAATTTCACTGAGAAGGATCATGGGTATATTCAAATTTATAAGAAGCAATCCCAAGATCATTTGGTTCAGGCTCCAGTGAAAGCACTGGGACCGAATAGTCCAGCAATCTTAGCCTTTCCCATTAGGGAACAAAGTACATTCTTCAGCCTTTCCTAGTTGAACTGATGCAATGATCAGTGGACCTTGAATCTAAGGAAACAAATTTCTGTTTATCTTAAACCTCCTCTATTGTGCTTTTGCATGCATTCATCTTATTCTTAACTTAGTCATCCAGATTGCTGCTTAAAAGGGAAAATTGCCCTATAACAGACTTGGCAAATAAACAAATCTATCACTGTCCTGGGTTTCTGAATCCCTCTTACCACATTTCACACAAGAATTTTTTTTTCTTCCTTTTTTTTTAAAACATGGGAATGTCATTACCTGCAGCACCCCTAATCAACCTTGGCCCACAAGTTGAACAATTCAGTAGAATTTAGTGGGTTCTAGCTGACATTCGGAGAACAGCAGCCAACTGTCAAAAAAACGGTGGGAGATGGTAATAATGACCTCCATTTAAGGTCACTGGTGCTTGAATGCATGCGGTATTTTGGCACAGCTAGGCCATATCCTGCTGATCATGGAACGGCTGCCAGGTTTGCTCTGTGGGGCCAAGGGAACTTAGAGTGTAGTGACAAGAGGCAAAAGGGTCAGCCGGAGGCTTGTACGATTAATCCTTAAGGGAAGATGTATCTGGATGGGACGCGCCTGTCCGATTTTTCTCTTGGTAGGGACTTGAAGAAACCCGTGAATGAGATAAACATGAAGTTCAGATGCCTTAACACATCATGACAGCTTTACCCCTGCGTGTGTCACCTAACACCGAGTAGGTGCTTGACTGCAGAGTGAAAGAACAGCTGGACTCCATTTTCTGGGTAAAAAAAAACTGTGTAGACATCTAATAAAAGCAGTATCTGCGTTGGCTTTGCAAAAGTGATGTTACTGGGGGTACACGTTTGAAACAATGAGGAGTACTTCCTTTGGGGTTATAAACATAAAAATACTCCATGACCTCATAGCTTTGTTGACGTCTCTTTGTGAAGGATTAAGTAGTGTCTTGCCTCTTTTCCTTGGCTTTTAATCATTCATTGTTAAATAGAGGCTTAGGCCATCTGTCTCTGCCAAGATCTGCCTAGATATGGAAGACTGTATTAGAGAGATATTTTTTTCAAAAAATCCTAATAATCTGTTTACACGATTATTCTCCAGGCATTTCCCTGAAACGGTTTTAAGTAAATTTCCTACCCACGAAACCACACATTTATCTGTTAATTAAAACTATTTTTGTTGACTAGGTCTCCGTGCTCTTGAGTCCTGTGGGAATTGTGCTTAGCTCTTTTTTCTCCTGAAGATAAGATAGAAAACAGCAAACCTTGTCAGGTTGAAAAGGCAAAATACAAAACCTGTCAGTTTTCTGCTATCAAGGTGCATTCTTTGGAGCCTCAACATTCGAAATGGCTCATCTAGTTAATTCTCAGTGGTACAAGACAGGGCAAAGGGGACTGGCCGTGTGTTGGCACTTGACTGTATTCTATTTTATACCGAGTGCTTCTTGGGCAATTCTCCCTCATCAGTATGCCATAGGTGTAGGCATCATTAACCTCAGTGAAGAGTTTGTTACAAGCCATTGTTGGAACTTGTTTTTGAATAATATTACTCCACGATTTAAATGAGACAAACTACCTACACCTACACCGAAACAGCAGAGTTTTTAAAATTGTTCAGAATATAGAGGGATGAGGTTTGGGTGTCTGACTTGGGGCAGAGTTGCTGTCTTGTGAGTGCGTGTGTGGGTACGGGTGCATGTAAGCCCACACACGTGTGCAATCTGAAGGTACGGTGTGAATTTTCCTTGACGTCAGTTCGGTTCTCTGAATTGTTTCCCTCTCCGTCAGATGCAAAATAAGGCAAAGAATCATAAGCAATCATAAATGATGGCTACATACACCATTTGGGGTCCACTTCAACGAGGCACCACACCTGCCACTCAATGTATTCAGAGGCAGTAGTGTTCGGATCTACTCTGGGATTCTTAAAACGTTTCAAGTGAGAGCCGGGGTTGTCATCGGTAGAATCTGGGTTATACGTTTTGGTTTCCTTTGTGGGCTGCCGATTCACTGCAACACTACCGGTTCATTTTAATCCTCCTGACTTACCTCTGGCAAGAGAATTACCGAGATACCCAGCATCGAACGTCCAAAAACCTGGCAGTAGAGTAGCTGTAGTGTAAAAAGGATTATTTGTTAATGAGATTGCAGAGGCAGCGAGTAGGTATTAATGGTGGCTCAGTGTTGTGTGCCGTGTGAAGGTTTCACTCGCTCAGGTGCCTTTTTGTTTCCTGTGTCGTGAGCAGATTCTCACCCCAGCCCCACCACACCTTTTTAGCAGAATTCAAGATCCACGAAGCAGGGCGTTCTCAGTTCTGTGTAGACCCTTTAGATGTTCTAGGGATTCGGGAGTCGAAACGTAAGTTACAGGTTACGACGTAGTTTGAGTACTTTGAATGCCGAGTACATTTGTACCCAGTAAATATTAGTGATCTCCAGGAGGACCGCAGATGTATCAAGGCAGCTTCATCTTACTGCAGAATCGCGATCTTAAAAAAATAAATTCGTGTTGGATCTTTTGAGGAGGCTGCAGGGGCCCCGTAAGACTTTAAAGTAAGAGCACCTCTAGGAGGGGCTCAAGGTCACAGTCCTCAGCTTTCTTTGAAAACGTGTGAATTGCCTCCCAGACGCTTTCATTTTGCCTGAAGACTGCAACTGTGCCCGTCTGGGGCCTCTGCTGACAACACCGGTCTTTCTGTGCGTCAGCACAATTGGAGACCGCCGCGCGCCTCCGCAGCCTTTAGGATTTAGTCATGGAATGTAAGGAATTTTCAACAGGAAATGTATCTGGCTTTGAAATGTTTTCATTCTGCTGCAGCCGCTTAACCTGCGTGCCTTTTGGGTGTCAGCATTTGCTTCTAGAATGTCGTCTGGAATGTGCGTGTTTATGGTTTTCTCTCAAGTCCCCCTTTTGATGCTATTCAGGTACAGTCCCTGTTGCCATTAATGGTCACGTAAGCAGCGTTAGCAGGTTTTGGCAAATGCTCCATTTCATCTACACCTAAGAACGTAAACCTTTTATCGGCGATCTAATTTTGTTTCGCTGTACGTTGTTGGTTAGGGTGCAGCCACACAGTCAGCACGAAGTACGCGTTGTTTTCAAGTGGCTCGCTTGTATTGTGGTTGTGCTTACATGATTTGCCTGCTTTTGAGTCTTCAGTAACAAATACACTATCAGTGTCAGCTTTTAGATACGTGACTTAAGCAAAAGTCAGAATAACAGGTATATTTTGTTGCCAGAGAAAGGCTTATTTATGCCCTCGTTTATGTGATTAATATTCTTAGACAGTTGCCTGTAGAATTTGACATAGCAGTGCCTGGCACACAGTAGGTGCACAATGAATGCCTGGTGGCCGTTACTGTGGTTGTTATTCAAGGCTCTCAAAATTGGTTTGAGTGAAGGACCCCTAGGAATTGATCTATCAAGGCTCTTGTGAGGACAGTTGAGGGACGTTGGGTGAAGCTTGTGTAATGTCACATTTTCCTGTTCACCTTATTTTCAAGGGTCTCAAATGTAACCCTACGAGGAGATGAATTTGGAACAGTACGAAGCCTCTGTGTGTGTGTGTGTGTGTGTGTGTGTGTGTGTGTGTGTGTCTGCATGTACCATTTTTATAGTTAAACTAAAGAAACTTAGAGCCTTCAACAAAGACAGAGTCAGGTCCATCTCATCCTTAAAAGAGTCATGTTCAGTACTTGGTACATATAGTAAACAGTTAAGTGTTTGTTAGCCAACGAGCCTGGGCCTCAATACATAGGAGATGGGCAGTTTTGATGAATGACTGAAAATGTTAGATTCACTGTAGTCAAGGACAGGCACGTTTCTTTAAGAAGTTGATGATGTGACCATGTCGTATATGTGTCTTGGGCTGGTCCTCTACCGGGCATGCTATTCCAATGGCTGTGCTTTGTTGAGTACCTACTATGTGCCAGCCTTTGTCCTTGGTGCTTGATATCTGTTGTCTCCTCTTGAGCTACTGTACTAGTTAGAAATAGAAGAAATTTGATATTGAAATGAGAGCGTTTTTAATCCAATTTTCATATCCTGAAGTTACCTAATAGTGTGGTAAAGGGAATTGCTTGCTTGCCATCTGCACTGGGTCTCTACCAGAAGCTCATGCCTTTGAGCAGTGTACTTGACCACTCAGCTGGAAAATTGTCAGTCTTCATAGGAACACTATTTTAGATGCTGGAACATCTGTAGAACAGTTTCTCAAAAATTCCCACCATCTTATCACAAGCCACACAGATGCGCCTCTCATTTTGTAGTATTTTAAAAAAATGGTAATGCATATATGTATACAAAGCTATCCCGAGAGTCTGCTTTGATGATAGATTCAAGATTACTCATCTTAGTTTTGTTTGCTTGATGTGAGAAGCACAAAACATTTATCTTTCTGTACTGACAATAATAATAGTGGTCAGTATGAAATATTCAAAGGGTATGTGAAGCATTGACTAACGGGGAAATGGGACTTAGCATGCTGCATTTGGGAAGCAGACTCTTAGAAAAGTGGCTAATTCTAGATTTATTTGTACTTAGAGTTTGTTAGTGGGAGGGATGGTAATTGAAGCAAAGGGTACAGGTTCGTGTGTTGGGCTAGATGAGATGATGCTATTGTCCAGTGTGTTTTAAAATTATTGACGTAACAGGAAGGAATCTGAGTGAATTCTGAGTGAAATAAGACAGATAAAAAGAATACCTACTGTATGCTTCCTTTTGTGTAGAATTCTAGAAAAATGCAAAATAAACTACAGTGAGAAAAAGTGGATCAGTGACTGAGAGTGGTGGGAGGTGGGGAGACAGGAGGGGGAGGGATCACAGATGGGCACAAGGAAATCTGGCGGATGGTGGATACGCTTGTTATCTTGGTTGTGGTGGTGGCATCAGGGCATTATATACCTGTCAGATCTTACTAGGCTGTGCCCTTCATATATAGTTTATTGTGGGTTGATTATATCCCAATAAAGCTGCTAGAGAAAAATAGAAATTTTTGCAACCCTTACCCACATGACGAGCAAGTAATTGTTTAGAATCTGTTATACCAGCCCGCAAGCTCCAAGGAAACCCGGCTCTTTCTGTTTGGTTCTTGAGTTCTTCATGCCTAACCCGTGAGAGATCTCTGCTAAGTACTCACTGAAGTAGGAAGAATGAATGCGTAGACCTTTATGTCGTGTTAACCACGGACAGCTATCACTTAGCATATGCTCTGTGATCAGCCCTATCTAAAAATACATTATTTTATTAAGCTTCGCAACATCTGTTTTTGAGAGAGACCATCCTATTACCCCATTTTATGCAACAGGTAATGGAGTGTAGAACAGGTAAGTCACATGCCTTAGACCACTGACTAATGAGAGAGAGCTAAAGTCAAAGCCGTCTGATTTAAAGTCCGTGATCACCTCTGCGCTTGGACCCTTTGGCATTTCTTTATGGTTTATGTGGATTTTTATGAAGCCGTGGTGGGGAAATTGGCAAGAATAGAAGACTCAGTTCCTAGCACCTCACCTTTAACACAGCAGGAACTCGGTAAACATTTATAAATGAGGGAATGAACTCAGTGCTGAAAGGTCTTCTTACAGGAAAATCCTTTTTCTTTTGTTTATTTTCGCAGTATTAATAGAGCAAAGTTGTCGTATTACACGTGGCTATGTTTGTCCTGTCTGCAACCCGAATGCAATGTGGGATAGGCAAGCAGAAGAAAACCCCTTCGGGGGAGCTTGGGTTTTCTGCTGGCGAATCTAGCCGGGGTTCCCGGAGGGCTCGAGGAACACTCCTTCATTGTCACCTGTGAGACTCTGTGCCAGGAGGGGAGGAAGAGAGCACACATTGAAGTTTTCTTCCTAGTTGTGTTATTAGATTCCTCTAAAAGCCAGTTGATTTTTGTGGGCTGGCATGAAAATTCCAAAAAGGGATTATAAAAATGTTTGCGTTGTACTTTGACAACAGAGTTGGAATACCCTTTGCCCCGTTTTGTAAGAATTGTAGAAATACAAGGAATGGTTGCATTTCTGAAAATACATACCTTGAAGATAATTGAGGTATTTTTTTAAAGCTGTTACCACATTTATCTTCAGGTGTGTGTGTGTGTGTGTGTGTGTGTGTGTGTGTGTATGAGTGTTTTAATGATAGTGCATTAAACTTAAAAAAAACAAAAACAACTCTGCCAGATTTCTATAACTAAGTAGAACTGATTCCCGAATGGTGGTGTTATTTCTCATAAGCTACCAGGTAGAGGCCACACTGGGATTTATGCAGACTACTCCTTGCCCTGTAAGTGCTACTTAAAACACCATCCCCCGCACACCACCCCCCCCCCCAAAAAAAAAACCTTGGGATGTTTTATAGCCCCATTAAAAAAAAATCTCTTGTAGGGAAATGGAAAATACAGTGAGGTCACCAGACTCCTCATCCACTGACATTCCCTTATTCGTTTGTTTATTCATTTGAAAGCAATTCATCAAGCCCACATTACGTGCCAGGGCCTGTGTTAGGCGTTGAAAGTAAGTGGGTAACATGAATAAATGCTTTCTACATTGGTGAAGGGGATTTGTCCTCTCTGCCTCTGGTTTTGCATTTGGGGATCTCAGAAGTACCAGAATCATTAATACTTTGATATTTGTCAACTCTGCCAAAATCATAGGTTATTTGGGTCAAGTTGGTTGACCCTATGCTCTTGTTTCTTATTTCATGAAAGGGGCATAGTAAGTACTTCTCCCATGTGAGTTACAGAACTCAGGAAAAGAGTTTTAAAAAACCCATAAAGTATAAGAGATTAATTTAGCGATCAACCTGTTTTCTGAGTGTGTGGGTGCTCGTGTGTGCGAGATTTGATGTTGAACGAAATCTATCTAGTTCTTGATTTCTAGGTAGTTTCTCTATAACTTGATTTCTCTCGAGATGACTTTGAAATTATTTCCTTATCTTTGTGTTTTGGATTGAAAATGTGGAAAGTTTTTGGGTTTTGGAGTTGGATCATTTGCATTAGTGTCATTCTAGCAAATTAAATTTCTGTAAGATGTATAGGAGTGCTTTTGTTCAACTACAGGGGAAATGGGCACAGATAGAATTTCCCTTAACTGGCATTGGTGGATACATTAGAGATGTTGAGGGAAATCTTCCCTACAGTGTATTGGTGGTGCATAAAAGGAATGCATAATATCTTATAATTAAGCTAATGATCACTAATTTGTGGAGAGTCCTTCTTTGTAATGATATCAAGGAACCCTCTGGAGACTCTGAGGTGGTTATCCTTAATTTCAGTATTACTTGAAAACTTCCAGTTATTGTAGTCCAACAGTTTCCAGGGAAATTTTGTATGCACATAAACTTGCTTTATCTCGTGACCTCCCAGTGGTATTTAGGGCTTAAGTTATTTTATGTTGTGATTTTTCTGGCTACTTGCAAATCTCTTAAAGGCAGAGATGATGTCACATTGAAATTTTTGTCTCCAGTACTTTGACACACTTGGCTTTAGAAATTGTTGGGTCACTTAAAAGGGTCCATCCCCAAGGCTCAGAAACCTCCCCGTATTTCTTGTGCTTGCCCTGCTTCATCAGTTGATTTCCCGGTCTTGGCAATCGGTCTTGTGTGGGTGGAAAGAGCTTGCTTGGTCCTTGACCACAGACAGATTCGAGCTTGCCTGTCTCTTACCAGCCATGTGACCTTGGCTAAGTTACACATTCTCTGTGCCTTGTAACTTAATTTGAAAGCAGGAATGATCATGCTTAATTTATGGAATCGAGAAGCCTAATTCCAATGACTAGCATAATGATGGCACATGGTGGGTCCTCAGTGAATGATAAACTTCTTTTATCTTTTTACCAGCTAACCCTCTTCAATATTTTTTAAAATTCTTCTTAAATTTCCTTAAATACAGCCAACAAACTGAGGGTTGACAGGGGAAGCGGGGGGGGGGGGAGGGGGAAGGGGTGATGGGCATTGAGGGGGGCACTTGTTGGGATGAGCCCTGGATGTTGTATGTAAGCAATGAATCATGGGCATCTACTCCCAAAGACAAGAGCACGCTGTATACACTGTATGTTAGCTAACTTGACAATAAATTATATTTAAAAAAAATAAATATGTTTTTCTTCACACTAGATTATGGTAATAGCCTCTTCACTGTTTTCCCTGACATTTTTCATTCTTTGTGTTGCTTCCGGGTCAGCTTGGATATTGCTGCTGGATTAAATACTTAGTAATTATTTACTCTGTTAGACACTAGGCTTTTTCTGTTGTGTCTGTGGTTTAAAACAAGCAAAACCCACCACTGCTTTGGATCTAAAGAGTAAAATTGACTTAGGTTGGTAATCCATGTCACCTGGACCTGGTTTTTTCCAGCTGGCTCTCCCATTTCCCTTCATGTACTCTATATGCTTACAAATCGAATACTCTGTTCTTCTTAGTTATTAGGACTTGGAATGAGATCTGCAAGGACTTCAGGCTAACCTGCCAATCACCTCTCCCCACTTAGGACCCTCTCTTCCCAGCGTAGGCAAGAATAGGCCACCCAAGGCCAGCATTTGAGACTGCAATGTGCAGCACAGACCTCTCATGGAAACTGGATCGGACCTTGGCTTTTAGGCCTGAACCCAAGGGATGCTTTCAATTCTATCTGTCCTAAATCTTGGGACCTTAGTGCCTTTTGGCCAACCATACTAAGGACTGAAACTGAGAAGCAAAAATTTGAGAGTGCTAAGAACAGGTGCTGAACTTCCAGCGCTCAGTGGTCCTGCCCACTTGTAACCCCCCAGTTGCCGTGGACTCTGTGCCCTCATGATAGGTCAAAATGGTACCTTTCTTGGAGATGAGTCGGGTGGTATCTGGGAAGGCAGTGGGCAAAGGTGATGGCATGGAGAGAATGGGGTAAAAGTTCCATTCTCCCGACTCCTGCTACAGTACCTGAGCTGATAATTGATAATGTTTGTGATAATTCTCTTAAAATTTACTATCACTCGTATGCCCCTCAGAATATCTTCCAAATTCACTCTTGCCCACCTGAAAGAGTTGAGTTGTGTGTATTCATTTTTATCATTGATACATAATCCATTTGTATTATATGGTAAACATAACTTGCAAACTTCTGTCTTTAGTTCTCTTTTTTTCTTATATTTTAGTTAGTTCAGTAAGCATCTATTCAATACCTAATGCCTATGCAGTACTGTACTCAGTGCTGGAGATATACAGTGTAAGGCTTAAAAAAATTCAAGTCTGAAAACATATAAACAGCACACTTAAAGGAATTTATTGTTTCCAAAAAAAAAAAAAAAAGTGCAGGTGACTGATGAGGCCATAAAGATTGTTACTGGCCAAGGTGTTGTAACCTTGGTGGTGTACCCTAGTGAGGAATTTGTGTTTTATCTACTAAGAGGAACAACACACTATAGGATTTTAACCAGAAGGGTGCCCAGTTCAGATTTGCATTTTAGGAAAGTCACCCTGGGAATTTTGTGGAAGGTGGATCATAATGAGGCAATGCTGGAAGAAGAGAGATCAGCACTGAGACTGTTAAGAGGTCCAAAGGCAATGGGCCCCCATTGGAGCAGATCATAAGGACCAAGAGTGTATGGAGAAGGGTCTGAGGAACAGAGAGGAGGCAAAAGCGACGTGGTTCAAAGACTTGAAGGTTTCGGTTTGAGTGGATGCTACTGATAGAGGAAACCTGAGGCAGGCTTGTGAGGGGGAAATGATAAAGTTTTACTGGGTCTTTTCTGGATTCTAAATATCTGGAGAATAAGGCCTCGGCATTTGTCTATTGGTCTGTCCATCCATTCATCCATCTATCCCACATTTATTGGGTATATACTACCTATAAAAGCGTTGTATGTAGCGAATGTGTTTTTGTAGTACTGTATCTGTGTATTGTCACTCTAGTAGATGTCCGGTAATACTTGTTGAGTGAATTATGTGAAAGGTTCCTTGCAGATTATTTGAGAACGATGACTTTGAAGGAGAATATGAGAATACCTCCTATTGCCCCCGTCCTCCCTCACCACCTCCCGCATACGTATGCCCACGGGGAACTGTGGACAAGATGAGGTTTACAAGTTGCAAAACCCTCAGAATACTTTCATCACCCATATGACGCATTGAGTAGGTACCGACCTTTGACTTGTGAACTGATAGAAAATTATTGGGAGTTGATTTCACAAAGAAGATACATAACAGACTTGGCATTCCCTTAGCTGAACAAATGGTCTATTATAGAATTAAACTTAAGTATAAATAGCAGCATGTGGCTGTTTACATTTAAACCTAATTAGTAAAATTAAAACTTCAGTTTTACAATCGCAGTCGCATTCCAAATGCTCAGTAGCTACATGTGGCTAGTGGTTTCGATTTTGGACATGTTTCATATAAAGCATTCATTCAGTCGTTCATTCAACCAGTGTGCGGGGGGGTTGCTTCTGAAGTGCAGGGCGCTGTATTTGCAAGAGAGCCTCTTGCACTGACGGGGAGCCTCAGTCAGTGCTGGGGAGCCCAATACTGTAGGGATGGCTACTCTTTGTATAGAGCTGGGACAGCCTTTCCTTCACAGGTTTGCTGTGAGACTGTCCGCTGGGATGTTGCACTGGATTCTCGTTAGCAGATTTATATTATTTTGGAAATTTTGTTATGGTAACTTGGGGGGCATGCATTTGTTTTCATTAGATTGTTTCTTAGCCTCTTAAGGCAGTGGCCTTTTCATCACTGCATATGAACAGTTTGTTGTTGATGTTCAAGGGAATTCCTGATGTAAAGCATTCTAGGACTTTTGGGAGTATTAATAAAGCCTCTTAAAGTACTTGTTCAATTAGATTCCCTGACCCGCTGTCCAGAGGCTGAGCTATCGTGAACCAAGGACGCTTTGTATGGTTTAAGTGATGGTGGGGAAGCCTTGGTCTTTCTTCCTCTTTGTGTTGCCTGTCACTGCCTGTTTCCCTGAGGTCCCTGGCCCTGAGCTGCACAGGAGTGTTTATGCCCTAGAGAATCAGAGAGAGAGCTGATTAGGTTTTATATTACTCTTGCACCTACTTTTGATTTAAAAAAAAGTTCGCTGTATCTGAAGTTTTGGGGAGATTAACGATTTGTTTCTCTTTGGGGGAGAATTGCTTCTCTCTGCCTCAAGCATCAGGATCAGAGTGCCATATTTTGTTTGCAGGAAATCGTGCCATATTTTGTTTGTGGGAAGTTGGAAGTGTTTTCTTTTAGGTCTTATAGGAATGAATTCAAAAACTTTAATTGTTCACTGGTTTCCATCTTACAGATACTGAGCCTTTAGAGCCGCGTGTCCAGGATAGAAAAGCCGTTCTTTTTCTTTTTTTTTTTTTATGTTTATTTATTTTTGAGAGAGAGAGTGAGACAGAGTGTGAGTGGGAGAGGTCCAGAGAGAGGGAGACAGAGAATCGGAAGCAGACTCCAGGCTCTGAGCTGTCAGAACAGAGCCTCACGCGGGGCTCAAACTCATGGACCGCGACCTGAGCTGAAGTCGGACGCCCAACCGACTGAGTCACCCAGGTGCCCCAAGAAAAGCCGTTCTGTAATGACACCTAATACTGTCTGAGTCCCACTGTGGGACTCCCAAATGGCCATGAAAGACTTGGGTTTGATGTTGGCCCTTCATACCATCAACCACCAATCTGTTGTGAAGTACTTCTGTTGTCAGATTTGTAGTTTCCTTTTCAGATAATAGACCTTCTGATTTAGAGCATGAAGGCACATCTTCCTAAGTTTCTGTGACGGAAAGCTATTGAAGAAGAGGGAGAAAAGCCAAATCCCAGAGACCAGACAAGCTGGCAGGAAATTGCAAACATGGTGGGATTTCCAGTGCTTTCCCTTTTTTGTCGAAGTCATGGATAATTTAAACAGTACTCGCTTTTACTTTTGTTTGTTTCTTTGCTTCCAACCACGTCTATCTGCCAACCTTTCTAAAATGTCATGATGTAATTATTTTAACAGGCACTGTATGCTCCTTTATTTGGGGGATATTAACCTTTCTAAACAAAAGGAATGTTAATATCCACTGGAGACACAACTAATGGGATTTCATTTTTCTTGTTAGGCAAGAAGCTTGATTTTTTTTTTTTTAACTTCTCGTAAAAGAATTCGGCAAGTAAAATAATTGCCTTAAGCTAATCCATGATAGCGATTTTAAACGTGACTTTCCAGATCACTTTTATATGGCTTAGAAAGAATAATGTGATTTTCTTGTTTTTGTTTGCCTTAGCTAAACAGTGTTGAAGGATGATATAAATTCAATGAATTCAAAACAAAGAAAATGCTAATTGGTAATATGCTGAGTTCTTTTAAGGCATGAAATATAGTGTTTAATTCATAAAGCATTGTTTAATTTTATATAGATTTAGTTAATTTTTTGAAAGTTAGTGTAGGACAGACGCAGAATAAATTAGCTAGCTAGCCATTTTCTTAATCGCTGTGTGTTCCTGTTTGATGTTTAAATATATATGACCCGAATGTGTTGTCCTTTTCCATAAAAAGACAGTGGTCATAGGCTCTCTGACATTAAGACAATGTGCTTCTAAGATTTTTACAAGGCTCCTTTCAGCCTGGTTTTCTCCCTCCTTCTCTCCCTCCTTCCCCTCTTCTTTCTCTCCCTTCCTTCCTTGCTGGGTATCCACTGAATCATTTTCGGGCACTTCCTCTATCACCCTCTGACCAATAGCATACATTTGTGGTGGGATCCCTAACCTTAGAGCTGGTGAGACAGTGAAACGGATTAAAACTAATTGGTCCACGTGGGTGTCAGGCGCATGACCTTGGCCTTATAATGGAGGAATCTCAGTCCCCCAACTGCCCAGCTCCACAGTTCCACAGACAAGTACAGTCTGGATGAAATAAGCATCATTCGTCCCTTTGCTGGTGGGGGGATCTAGAACAGCGAGCGGGGTGGGTGGGGGAGGGGGCAGAGAAGGCCGTGGAATTGAACTGTGATCTTCTCTGCCAAGCCCTCAAACAGCTTTCCCTTTAAGCAACAAAGATGACAAGTTTTTGCTATTTTGGATTAGTGAGACAGTATGAAATGGTTTCCCTTTCCTTCCAGGCAAAAAATACCAACAGAATCTGCCTTTGGAATGAAAGTGCTAATTTCATTTGGTGACTTTCAGACTTGAAATATGGGCTCGAAAGGGAGTTGTGCATTAGTCAGCGGAGGCAGCGGGGGTTATTTTTACAGTGCTAATTATTATTTCATGACAGTGATTTACTTTATGTTGTCTGCCGTTTACACCCCCAAACTAGCCATTGTTTTGGGAACAGAATCGGTTGGGTCGTCGTGTTCTTTTTCGAAGACAGATCTTGCTATTTTATGGGTATAGGTGCTTTTCTGCAATAAAGTAGAGCTCTATGGAAGAGAGTCTTGCATATGAAATGTAATCTGGATAAATATTCAAAACTAATAGGTTTATATTTTAGTCTTGATTTTTAAAGTATATTTTTCTGACACCCTAATCGTCTTGCTTTATCTGCATTACGCTTAATCTGTTTTACCAGGATGCAGCTAGATTTCTGTTGCTCACATGGAACTTAGGAAGGAGCGACACACATAGTTAACAAATAAATACAAAATGAAATTTAATATAACCCCTTGATGCGTAAAGGAAGATGAGTGGAAGACAGAGTTGATTGCATGTCTGGAAGCATATCTGCCTGATTTATGCTCTAATTTTAGTACTGAGTTTCCTTTGTAATAGTAAAATGTCACATTAGCATGTCCCTTTTAATAATCTAATATGCTACCAGTGACAATAAATACATGCATTGAGTCTAGCTCAGGGTTTCTCAAACTTCAGAGGCCTGTGACCCTTCCTGGTGTAGTTAAATTGCCCAGATGACCCTCCTGTCATATATTTTTAATTGTAAAGCACTTGAAATTAATCATGTTTTATTTCTTTTTAAATAAGCACCTCAAGAGCAGTGGTGAGCGGTTTTGCTCACGGCACTTATCCACTCTTAAAGAAAATTAAAGATTGGAAGGGGCCCTCAGCCTCAGTGGCAGCAAAGCCATCTACGTGGGGAAAAAACAGAATAGGTGAGAACTGTGTTTAGCGCTTCTCTCCACAGTCTCTTGCCTGCGCACTCAGTGAAAACTGGCATCAGCGAATATAACAAAGCAAAAGCATTTTGAGTTATTACCACAAACCTTCAAGTGGTCATAACCTGAGATTTCAAGCGTCTCCGTGAAGGCTAAGGTTTGCTACAATTTTTATGGTAACTGAGTGCCTTTAATTTAAACTACACTGAGCTAATCTTTAGGAGAATTGGAATCTGCCTCTGAACTAATTATGATTTACAGAAATTGATAATTTGTCTTCTGCATGTGTCTGCAGGAAGAAATTACTATTAAATTTGATTAACAAATGACAAGATTTCAGCCCAGTAATTTACCATCTTTATTAGCAAACTTAGAAAACTTTTAATAGTAATCTTTTCACTCTTACCAACTTTATTCTGGTAGAGTTTACCTACCAGGCATGACAGACACATGTGGTTTTAGAATGACCTACCTTACCCTTAACGAATAAATCTCGGTGTGGTTTGTTTTTTCTATCCTCAAGCACACCCTAAGTGCTGGAACTGATTTCCCATGATAGTTGGAACTTAATAATATGTAATTAACTTCCGAAAATGAATGCTCCATTCTTCTTGAATACATTCCTGAAGAATCTCCTCAAAAATACATATAATTGCGTAAAAGGAAGCAGAGCATTATATTAACCTTATTTTTTCATGCACCACTTTGTCAAATGTTTTCCTGTCTCTTCAAACAGGCCAGAGTTGTGTGTAATGGACGATACTGGGGGCGAGAGCTGAGCTGTGATATATGGTTGGCAGCAGCATGAATTATTCTAAAATCCACTTTGGATGTGCAGAACAGAGATGTGAAACTGCTATACCAAGGCAGTGAAGTGAGGGCATTATATTTTCTTTACATGAGGAACATGGTGTGGTTTTAAATATTTTATTGTACGTGTTTTTATATAGTTGAAAAAAAATAATCTGCTGTACTCAGCAGCCTAGGAGAATTGCCCTTTCGTATTTTCATGTCAGGAGAATCTTATCATCTTGCATGTCAAAAAGGGAAGTTGAACTATTAGCCTTTTAAAGACCCAGAGGTAAAGTTTAATTTTATAATGACATGAAATAAATGTTCTAGTATCTAAGTAATAGTTCGCCAAAAAGTCTGAAATGGTCTCCTTTCTCAAGGATGCAGTGTGTGTGTGTGTGTGTGTGTGTGTGTGTGTGTGTGTGTGTGCGCGCGCGCGCGCGCGCGCGATGCTGATGTTAAAATGGACCTGCCAGACTGAGTGACGGGAGGTGCTAATAACTCCAGGTCGGGAGATGACAACAACGTTGTGCACACCTGCTCTCCTCTTCGGGTCGG
Organism: Prionailurus viverrinus; assembly: GCF_022837055.1. Classification (NCBI taxonomy): domain Eukaryota; kingdom Metazoa; phylum Chordata; class Mammalia; order Carnivora; family Felidae; genus Prionailurus; species Prionailurus viverrinus. Next base: position 13,453,770 of record NC_062570.1, on the reverse strand, counting down.
TCTCTTGAAGTTATTGAATGGGTGAGCGTAATGGGGAGGAAGTGCACTGAGATGGACAGCAAGAAGGACAGTGCGGGGCTAGGGACCTGCCACACGATGAGTAAGCTGGACATCCTTTGCATAGGAAGTCTGTCACTGAGGTTAATCCTGACCTTTGACTTGACAATGCAAAAGAAGTTTCCGTCGTTAATAGCAGTCTGTCCTGGGCAGTTGTACTGGCAGTGAGGATCATTTTATTCCGCTGTATCCTTGTCCTAGTTCATTGGTGTTCCATGGAAGAGGTATGTTTGTATGCTCATTTTGTCCATTTCATTCTGTCTTTGACTTAAAAAAAGTTTTTTTAATGTTTATTTGTTTTGAGAGAGAGACACACACACAGTGTGAGCTGGGGAGGGGCAGAGAGAGAGGGAGACACAGAATCCGAAGCAGGCTCCAGACTCTGAGCTGTCAGCACAGAGCCTGACATGGCTCGAACTCACGAGCCGTGAGATCATGACCTGAGCCGAAGTCAGACGCCTAGCGCACTGAGCCACCCAGTCGCCCCATCTTTGACTTTTTAAATAAATCAATAGATGTTTCTTTCTTGACAATGTATGGTATTATTCTTTAGTGGGGCTATACTTAATCTGATTGGGTAGAAATTAAATCAGGCAGTTTGTTAGCAGTTGGGGGCTAGTAATGGTCCCTGTTCGAAACTGGCACCATTTAACAACAAACACAACAAAAAGCTAATGACTGAAGTATGGGGCAAGCTCTCACACATCCCGTGTATTCTGGGGCCGCCCATCTCTGTTTGGCCCAGTCTAGTCTCTCCCTGACATATACTTATCCCAAAGAACCCAGGGAAAAGTTGAGTTCCAAAAAGAATGCTGGTCAGTTCTCTATTATTCACCTTAACAGAAAAACAGCTTTATGAAACGTCTCCCAACAATAGGTTCCTAAAATTATCTAGAGTTGGTTTTGTAATGTATTATAAAATTTTACCCCTGTAGGTTAATCTAATTTTGTTTTGCTTATTCTCATGTCGACATTCATTCACACCCCCTAAGCCCATAACTTTTAAATACAAGTCAAGCCATGTAGCAGGTGGCAAAGTATGTCAATGTGGGATGAAAAGGCTGTCAGGATACTGCTAAACCACACGTGGATATTTGATGAGGACTACGTCTGACGTGCCCCGTACAGCTTGCAAACTGAGGATCTCTGGCAAGTGCAACTTAAAAAAAAAAAAAAAAACCAAAAAAAACAGGATTCACATGAACAGAAGGGTCCATCAGAGGTTGTCTGGTTTCAATGGCAACGATCAGCAGATGATCTAACTGAGTGGTTAGGCATACGTGATACAAGAAGAGACATCCGGAAAACCTAGTGAAGATGATTTCAGCTTGTGTTTTCAGAGAAACCGTTAGCTGCGTGCACATTTTCCTTTTGAACTTAGAATTAAAAAAAAGCAAACATCAAATTGAAATGCAAACAAAAATACTCGAGTAAAGAAATGCTCGAACATCTGGGGGGGAGCAAGAGGGTTGGTGGTTGGGTAAGGGGCTCCATGGTTAGGCTCTGACAAAATGGCACCGGGCCCCTGGCCTCCATCAGCAAAAGTGCTTCCTGGAAACGAACAATAAAACATGCAGGATGTAAACATCAGCAACTTAAGTACTTGCCCGCTCAGTTGTTAGGAAGGGAGGTAGAGCTAAAAGATTAAAGACAGCTTGACAAAATCCTACACACCGTCCAGCTGGGCCTTCCACGCTATGAAACGTGGTAGGACAGAATGAGGGTGTTTAAAAAAATTATTGCTATTATGCAGCTGGAGGGCAATGGGCTGAGTTGGGAATATGCCAGGCGAACTCGTGTTGCTTGTGTAGATAAACTCGCAGGCCTTCAGCTTTCAACTCCATCCAGTCCTTTCTGTCAGATTCTGTTAACCTTGTCCTGTCCCTTGCTGAGCACTGACATTTTCAGAGCAGAGGAAAATCATGTTAAATTTATGTATGAGGAAGGGGGATGTCTGTGTGTATCGCGGGACCCTGGATTTAAGTGTTTGGGCTCTTTTGATTAGTTCTTCCCCTGGTTGGTTTTGTAGTCTCCAAAAAGCTTATAACCCATTGCTGGTCAGGGATCGGATTTCGATTCCTATGTTCTGTGGTATGCACGGTGGCCGTGGGTCCTTCCCTGTGATTCTACAGAAGCGCCTCAGCCCCTACTGAGGAGCCAGGGGCCCCAGAGTAGAGGATACTGCAGCTGACCCTCCTGAGCCTGTTTCCACCCAGATGGTGCTGTTTGTGTCAGCTTAATTTATTGGGATTTTGTCTAAGATTTTGTGACAATTTTGTCTAAGATTTTGGTGAAAGAATGCTAAACTGAAAAATACCTGAAAAGCTGTGCGGAAGGATTGTGAGAGGACTGGACAGGAAGATGCGGGCCAAATTGTAGAGGCTCTTATACCCCTGACAAAGGGGCATACATTTTTTTTTAACCTGCAGACGCGTAATGGGAAACCATTGAGGGTGACTGAGCTGGAGAGAGGCCGTGCAAAGGGTGGAATAGAGAGATCCGGTTGTCATATGAGAAATGGTTTGTGTCAGAGTGGCTGGAGAAGTCGTGGTTAACAAAATGTGACAACAGTGGTGGGGTTTGGTTTCCTCTTACACCCCAACTCTGGACAGTGGGGTGGGGGGGCGAGGTGGAGCTGGAAGACTGGGACGAGCAGGATTGTCAAGTCGTGTCTAGGTTCAGCGGGAGGCATCCTGTGGTCACTTAGTGGTGTCTCTCACGCATGAAAGGATGGAGGACAGTGGCACCTGTTCTGTGCATATGTGGCCCCTGTAGTCGTAATCTACAATGCGATTGGAGACGTACTAGGAATTAGTGACAAACTAAAGTCAGACAGTCAGGGTGTTGGATGAGTATGTGATACATAAGCCTGGCTGAACTGACTCAGAAAAGTTAACTAGTGAAGGAGAAATGCCCAGTAAACAGAGCCATGGTATTGAAGTTTGGGATTGAGATCAATGCTAGAGATTGGACCGGAGAGGATTTACGTACATGTGATAGTTGGTTTTGCTCTTGCAGTTTGGTTGGGGTTGGAAGCAGGAGAAGACCTGGGGGGAGGACTGGGGGTCCCTTAGTAGAGATCAGCTTGAGTGGATCCATGAGTGTGGATGTGTTTACATCTTGAGCCACCTTGCCAGAAGGAGACCAAGAAGTGAATTTGGCATGGTAAACATTCGGAAGCAGGTGAGTATTTAGGGTGCTTTGATCTGGACAGCATTTAAATTTTATCAAAACTCCACTGAAGCTTTTTGCTTATTTTATTTTATTTTATTTTATTTTATTTTATTTCATTTCATTTCATTTCATTTTTATTTTTATTTATTTATTTTTAAATCTTTAATCTTTATTTATTTTTGAGAGAGATACAGTGTGTGAGCATGGGAGAAGCAGAGAGAGAAAGATGGAGACACAGAATCTGAAGCAGGCTCTAGGCTCCGAGCTGTCAGCACAGAGCCGGGCGCCGGGCGCAAACTCACGAACCGCGAGATCATGACCTGAGCCAAAGTTGGACGTTTAACCAACCGAGCCACCCAGGCAGCCCTTGTGACTTTTCTTCTAAGTGGTTTCTTTGTTATTCTACGCTAGCTTCTTTAGAATATATAGGATACAGATGTGAACTTTATGTATAAAAATAAAGGATAATTGATGTGCATAATCTGATGGAATAATTTGGAGAAATGGAGACACTGACAGTTCCCAGCTTTTTGCCCTTTTCATTTTGCTGCCTCGACCACATATTCATAAATATATTTAAACCAGTCTTGAATATTTAGGTCATTTCTAGTCGTTTTCTCTTTAAGAAGGGGGAAAAAAAAAAAAACAGTCAAAGGTAGCCTGACTGCCTCGGTTTAAATCCAAGGTTTACCATTTCTTACTTAGGGGATTTTTGGTCCGTTTCTTAACCTCTGTGTCCCAGTTTCCTTCTCTGTAAAATGGGGATGACCGGGGTGCTTACCTCAGAGGGTTCCTATGCAGGTTACCTGGGGCTGGGAAGGTGAAGTGTTTAGGGCAAGCTTTGGTACATGGCAAGTTCCATCTAAGAGCATAGACTTTGGAGCCAGACCTTTTGGGTTCACATTCTAGCCCCATCTTCTACTAGTTGTTTGACCTTGGAATGATCTTCCTTTCTCTGAGCTTAGATAATAGTATCTACCTTCCAGGGCAGCTCTGAGAAGTAAGTAAGGTAAGACAAAGTGCTTTCATAGTGCTTGACTTAAAGTAGGGACACAACATATGATAATTGTTTTTATCATTACCATCATAATCATTATAGTTATGCATAAAGCCATAAAGAACATCCATACACACAAGCCTTTGTGTGTCTTTGGGAATGTTTCCTTAGGGTAAATTCTTAGAAGTGGAATTACTGTGCCTCCTCTTAACTTGCTGAAATGTCTTTAATGAAAGTCTTTAATAAAGTTTTCCTTACTTAAAAAAATGACGCTTTCATGGAGCTCACTGTAGGTACAATTTACCAGCCTAGGCATAGCAGGTTATATTCAAGGATGGATATTCTCTATCTGTAATGACCTTATAATCTAGTGTGAGAATTAAGAGGAGAATTAATATTGAGGATGCCTACTATTTTGAGAGGCAGGGATAGGGAAGGTTATTCTTAGCATAGGAAGGCCTGCCATGTGGTCATTTCTGTCTTCGGGCCTGTAGGGGTTGAGCACGTGTACTAGCCATTGGCTAGAAGACTTAGACACTAGTAAGGAGCTTATCTCCTCTCTACTCACTTTTCTTCACCTAGATTCTCTTTATCTTCCCTTAGTCTCCTTCAGGAGACAGAGAATTTTTTGGATTTCCTAGATTCTCTTAGAAACATGATACTACATCATGTATTACTTAAGACTGATTCAGGCCAGAATACACACGCAACCGTCTCGTGCATCAAATTGGAACTCTGTTTCTAGGTTCTGTATGATTACTGTAATCTGACTTCTCTGAAGAAATGTTAATCTCTTATTATAGTTTGATATTAAGGCTTTGCCAGTATAGACATTTGAACGTAGTCACAATTCTTAAGGTGAGTTAAAGCCTTTCGGTTGTTACTTAGTTTTCAGTGACAGTTATGACAAATGGCTGGCATAATTTATTTTTGCTTTGTAGATGGGTATAACTGGGGATCTTATATATTGGCTATGCCTTTTTTTATGAATTCATAAAATTTCAGTCTAGAACATTGGATTAGATATTAAGGCATTTATGTTGACAAGCAAGAAGCAAATCGTATTCTGATCCAGTTTGTATCATAACGTGCAACCCAATTTACTAAGTTTGTGTTGGTAATTTTGCGTTGCTGTGAGACTTAAGTTACATATATAAGAGTTGACAGTCATTTCGGCAGGTGTCAGACTTGAACTTCAGAAGGTAAAGGAGTTCTGCTACTTAATTTCTATTCAAAATAAGTCAAAAATAGTGGGAAGAAAGGCTCCTCCTAGAATTCTCTGCCTCACACTGGTAAATACAGTCGTACCGAATCCACCACTAACTATTGCTGTGAGCTACTTAGGTTGCTTGTTCCCTTAAAGCGTTCATGTGACAAATTTATAATTTCATGTTATTTCTAGGTCAACAGTTAGATTAATGTTTTATCTCCTGAGCAAAAAGCACAGTGTTTCTTTGTAAACTTTGTTATCTTACTCAAACTGAAAATTGCAAAACAAAGAATTTTCTAGTTCTCACATTCCTCGGTGGAGAGCTTTGTTTATATAGAGGTTATCTTGCCGGTTTATTTTATATTCTCCTTAACTCTAAATCTTCCGCAGGTGGAATAAATACCCCATTTCAGGCTTTCAGAGCTTATTAATTAAAGCTAGTTGGTTGTCATTACTGATCATTTACTAGCTTTTATTTATTTTTGCTTTGTGATAGCTCAGCAGGAGGCCTCTTAATTGATCAGAATATGAGCCTGTCCTGCTCACTAAAATAAACCTGGTGCCTAGCCACAAATACTCAAGAAATATTTGTTGAGTGAGTAAATGATTATGACTTTGACCAAGGAGGGTATACATCTAGAAAGTACTTGGGAATCTGTGGATGTCTCCACCAGTTCTAGAGCTGATAACTTTGGGCTTTTCTTTTTCTATTTGAGCTAGTGTTATTATTTTTTTTCTTGAAAGTACTGATATGTTATCAGTTCTTAAGTAGGCATGGCGACTCACATTAATGTCAATTTTGAAATAAATTACATTTTACAGACTTTATACCACTGTTTTCTTCTATTGGCATGGACTACAATTTTATTTTGTTCTGTGACTTTCAGACTATGGGAAATTTGATTTTCAATAGATCCCAAGATACTATATGTATTATAATTTTTTTCCATTCCACAACTCCATCCTAAAATCCTATTACATTTGAACAACTATATTAGCCTCATCATTAAAAACTCTTTTTAGTACAGCCAATTGTAGGTGTTCAAGAGTTCCTAGAAAGACGTATCATAAAAGGGATTGTCAGAACAGTGGGGCTTACATTTGTGACCAAAGATACAATAAGATAATCGTAGACATGACCCAGATGCCATTAAAGCAGAATTGCAACCATAGGCCTATATGTTCTTTTGTCTTTGTTTTTATTTAATAAACATTTCAGGTAGGTCAGATATGAATCTTAAGTAGTCACTATGCTCAGAAGAATTGTTCAGTCATGGAGGAGGGAGAAAGATCCCATCTGAGTGGACCCAGGGAAGAATCATGTGTGAAGTCAGCCAGCATTCAGCAGGCACACTGGAACGGGACTTTTTTATGGCAGCTGGGTAACTTGGAATCCGATTTTTATCAGTTGGATGCCCTGGTTTGGGATGGTAGAACAGACCTAGTAGGCTGATCTTTAAATGTGATCTTAGGTAGTTTGGTGATCTTGTTGGGAATACAGATACAACTTAAAATACTGGGATCAGCACTTTTTTCTGTACTTCTTTTTAATTTAATTAAAATATTATGTCTCTTGTTAGATTGGAGAGGTAGCGGACTAAAGAGGACTCAGTGTCTGAGCTCTCCAATAAAAGCTTTGATGCACCTATTCTGTGTGGTAGATTGAAAGGAAATTCGTTCTCTTAGTTGATGGTTAAGAGACTTGCCAAATGAAAGTTGCCCAACTAGTAATTAACTTTGGGTCTAATGTTCTTTCCTTCATGTCCTTGTATTCTGGTATTAGATGGCTGCTTGTATGGCCATACGTCACCGAATAATTGGACAGTGTTAAAAATGAAAACTAAATTCCGAAGGAAAATTAGGGAAGAGGCAAAAAGGTAAGGGCAGCCTTGGTGAAGCAGGTGTGACAAAGGGCATGATTAGGTCTGTTTGCTCTTTTAATCACAGCCTCCTGAGATGGTCAGAAAGATGGAACAAACCACCTGAAAATAGAAGGTCCAGGATTTTATGAAGCGTATATCACTTCCCCCTCTGTCAGTTTTATGCCAGAAAAGATTGGGGAGTCAGGATATTTGGAGAGGAAGCAGAGTGAGATGTAACTGAGTTGAGCCATGCCATAGACCAGCGTTGGGATGCTGGGACCGATTATGGCAGCAGGCGGAGAGCGTGGTTCCTGCCCAGTATGGTTCCTGCTCGTGAGCAGCTGCCACTGGTCCCTGGGAGCCCTCACAGGCTTAAGTGATTAGGATAGTTGAAAGCATGTTGGGTTCAAGGATTTATAACATTCGTTAAAAGGACAGTACATTCAAAGTTAAATAGAGTACACATGTGTGTGCCTAGATCTTAGCGGTTCTTTAAATCTTTCTCCAAATGGTAATTTCTCTAAAATTTGAGACATAAACATTAGGTAATTGAGTGTTAGGCAAATATTTAACTAGTTTGAATGAATTTATTGCGTCTGAGCTCTACTACTTACTAGCTGTGTGACCTTAGGCAATTGCTTAAATTTTTCTGTGACTTAATTTTCTCATCTATAAAATGCAGTTAACGGTGGCTCCTACCTCTTAGGGTTTTTGTGAGTGTGGAATGAATTAACCTACATCTACATCAAGTGCTTAGAATAGCATCTGGCTAATAGTAACACTGTACGTGTGTTGGCGGCAGTGATGGTGGTGTTCGTGTTCTTCTTCCTCTTTCTCTTCCTCCTCCCCCCTCCAGCATTTGCACAAGTGTGAGCTTTCTCCCAATGTAGTCATATGCTACTTGAGAAGAACCGTTCTTCCAGACCTGTGTTTTATACCCCGAGATACTACAGTCCCCTCGTGGCCAGTGGGTATGCCATCAGCTGTGTGCTTAGGTTATTCCCAGCCAGTCTCTTGAAGCGGGACTCTCTCAAGTTCAACCTCAGTTCAGTAATGGTAATTATTTTTTCTCTGGTTATCCCTGAGCTGATTTATTACTGGAAGCACCAGTATGACCCTCTTATAACATGTTTATCTGTAACAAGTTCCTTAAGAAATAGATTTTTAATAAATCGTTATCCCAACTCCATAGAGTGTTTTGAACAACATTTGTGGGCATTTAATTTATATGGACTGTTTTGATACAAGTTGTGGGGAATACAAAGAAGGCAAAAAAAATTACCGCTTAGTTGGGGGGATATACTGAATGCATAGGAAAGGCTAAGCCGCGTTAAGAAAGAACAGTAGAAAAGACCCAAGGGAGCTGAGAATAAGGAGACAGAGCACCCGCCTCCAGTCCTGCGGGAAGACTTCTCAGTAGAGGCGTGAAAGGTAGGACCTCAGAAGAGAGTCGGTGTTGAGAAGTAATTGAATAGCAAACTGGTAAGCTAGAAAGATAAACAATTATATGGAAGGACTGAAATTCGTTAGCTGTGAGGTTTAATGTCCACAGCGCACCAAATTAACTTATGTATTAAGGACTGATGCTACCAACTAAGTCTCAGTAGGAAGGTAACTGACTGCAGGACACCATCAAGGGTATAGGTGCAGGTGCATTTCAAAGCGGCTGGCCCTGGAAACCCCTGAAAAAAGGCAGGAGCTAAGAGCTTCCACGTGGAGCCAGCCGAGTTTTAGACAGCCTTGGTTTTACACTTAGCCACTGACTAGGTGTATTAGTGGACATGTTAATTAATTCTCCGAACCTCAACTGCCTCATCTGTAAAATGGTGATAACGTGAAGGTGGCACGTTGAAATTTTGAGGATGAAGTGAGATGGAAAATATATGTAAACCCCTTAGAGATTCAAACACGTGGGCTGCCTGGCAGGCTCAGTCGGAGGAGCGTGCGACTCTTGATCTCGGGGTCGTGAGTTCAAGCCCCACGTTGGGTCTAGACATTTCTTCTAAAAAAATAAAATAAAAAATAAAAACCTAAAAAAGAAATTCAAGCATGTAGTGAATCCCTAAGGGTAATAATAATAGCAACACAGTGCTCCAACCGGGTAGAAGAACTTCCCATTTTTTTCCCCATATTGAGATGCCATGTAAAATGTTAACTGTTGGGTGCCCCATTTATTTTTATTTTTATTTTTGAGAGAGAGAGAGAGCAGGGGAGCGGCAGACAGAGGGGGACAGAGGATCCGAAGTGGGCTGTGTGATGACAGCAGTGAGTGCTCCGCTTCTTAAGAGAAAGTTGGAAAAATCCTCCGACCCCGATTTTTAACCTTACTCCTGTGAAATGGTAGTGCTTCTAATTATGGTTTGGAGATCTCTAGTAGTCCTGCTATATAAAAGGACTAAATTGTGAACAGACACATCAGGAAAGGACTTCAGTTGGGTGTCTGCTGAGTTCATGTTTTGGTTCCTTTTGGTCCCAATGACTGTATTTTAAATTTTTGAGAAGGACAGAAGCCAAAAAACTATGTAAAATTGAAGAGTTAATGAGAAAATTAAATAGGGCCTTACCCCCAAGTGTTTTAGTGATGAAGGTTTTTCTGTACCAGGAATCCCGTCTTCGCCTTTTCCTCCAAATTTGCCACTCAGTTTTATTTTTAAATGCTGACATAAACCCATTTCAATTTTCTGTGCGATGTAATATAGTGGAAAAAATACAGACTGAACAAAAAACCCCAAGGTGAATTTCCTCTGTGCCATTTTCTGGCTTGTGTGATCTTGGGTAAATAATTTCATATTCTGGGGTGTTGCTTTCTATAAGATGGGGCTAGTCAGGATGCTTAACCGACATATTTTCCAGGTACTTAGGACTGAATAAAATATATTGGGAAGTCTTATATAAACTCTGAAATGTTATTCTCAAACTGCTGTCCATGGGTCCCTGGGGATCTCCTAAGATCCTTTCAGGAAATCCATGAAACGGAAACTCTTCTCATTAGTACTAATGTCATTTGCCTTTTTCAGTGTGTTGTTTCCGCTGAAAGCAGTGGGTAAAATTCCTGGCACCTTAGCCTGAATCAAGTTGGTTGGCACCAAGCTGCCCTGGAAATCGTATTCCACGTACTTGGAAAAGGCCCTGATGGAGCAGTAGAAGTTATTACATTTATTCAGTCTTGAGCTGAGTACACGCCATTTGAATAGTCTGTGTGATGAGAGGGGAGGTACATATAGAGTACTTCCCTGCTAACCAGAGTATGACGGTCTCAAAGAAGAGTCCCTGTGACATTGAGTTACAAGCAGAACTGTTTGAACGTTTCACGGAACGGCATTTTTACGTGACAGAATGATTAACAAACTGCCTATTGAGACTTGGGAGGTAAGCATTTTTTTTTTTGAAAATCAAAGTGAGCGTGTCATTTTAAGAGAGACACAGGACAGTGTTTGTTTTTAATTATCAAACTATTTAATTAAAAAAAATTTTAATGTTTATTTTTGAGAGAGAGGGAAACAGAGTGTGAACAGGGGAGGGACAGAGAGATAGGGGACGGAGGATCCAAAGCAGGCTCCAGGCTCTGAGCTGTCAGCACAGAGCCCGATGTGGGGCTCGAACTCACCAACCGCGAGAGCATGAACTGAGCGAAAGTCGGACACTTCACCGACGGAGCCCCCCGGGCACCTCTAAGATCAAATTATTTTAAGTGAAAAGAAGGATTTTAGAAAACGTGGCCTCCACTGTGAACTTAACAGCTTCCTTGATACTTAAAGGTTTTTCTGATGAGGTTTGTGGTGATACTAATGAATGTAATTTATTTACTTTTGTCATAATGAGATGTGTCCACATGTGGAAGATCTCCACATTGAACTGTTTCCAAACAGTTTTGGACAGATTGAACTGTTTTCCAAATGACCAATGCATGATGTCAAAAAAGCAAAGAAAACTTAGGCATGGGTAAAAATGCATTCCAACCGCAAGATAGATCAGTGGATTTTCACATAGCAGAGTATGAAGGTTTTTTTATATGGCTTCCAATTCCACTTTCTAACTTAGCATAAAGAAACCACATCTTGTTGAGTTTTGGTATAGTATCAAAGAAGAATATCCATAGTTATCTGAGAAGACTCTTAAAAGACTATTTTCCCTTTCCAACTACACGTCTGCATGAGGCTGGATTTTCTTCATGTACTTCAATCAGAACAATGTTGTCACGACAGATTGAATGAAGAAGCAGAAGAATCCAGGGGTCTTTTGTTAAGCCAGACATTGAAGAGATTTGTAGAAATCTCTCTCTAATCTTTTTGCTTTGGAAAATGTAGTTTTTTCGCAAAAATATGCTATTTAGGTTAACATGTAATGGATTTATTATTAGTTTAAGTGGATTACCTAAAATATTAAAGATTTTCTATTTTAATTTAGAATATAAAAATTGACAGATGTAACCCATGTAAACAGAACCTCTTTGGGGTCCTCATTAATCTTAAGAATTTTAAAGGGTCCATGGGGCATCTGGGTGGCTCAGTCGGTTAAGCATCTGGGTTTTGATCTCGGCTTAGGTCATGATCTCACCATTGGTGAAATGGAGCCCCACTTAGGACTCTGTGCTGACAGTGGGGAGCCTGCTTGGGATTTTCTCTCTCTCTCTCTCTCTCTCTCTCTCTGTCTCTCTATTTCTCTCTCTCAAAAATAAGCATTAAAGAAAAAAGTTTTAAAAGGTCCTGACATCATGAAGTTTGAGCACTTCACTTCCAAAGGGATACATTAAGACTTAATGATTTTATGGTTTACCAGTGCGTGATATTGCCATCTCGTGACAAAATAGGGAAATGCAGGTGTTTTTGAAGAGCTCAGCTTTAAGGCCCTTGGACTGATTTAGAATGACTGCTTTTTGGAAATGCGTCAAAAGAAAAGACCTAAGTTCCTGTTTCCAAGGGATGTTTTAAGATATGTGTGCCCAAACACTAATTTTCACAAGGTAAGCAAAGAACAGCCAACAATGTGGTTATTTTTAAAGGCTACCATTGGTTTTAGGCTTACGTTCTTACAGTAAGAACACATTTCGTTTTTGTGGTCACAATGTATGTTTCCTCGTACACAGAGCCCCCTTGTATGTGATGTTGTAGGCTGTGGAGTAGGTGTTTACTATTCTAAATGCCGGTAAATGTGTATGGTGGTATTTATACTTCAGTGGCACACCCTCATCACCTGTAATTAAGGTCCCATTATTGGTCAGTAAAATGGAGAAGATTTTAGTCCCACACTATGGTGACGAATTTGGATTTGCTGCCCTTAGATGCGACATCCTGGCGAGATTCTGTGTGATGTGTTCTTTGCAAATGTGCGGAGTAAGCATCGTTCCCTACATCCCAGCTCCCCGAGAACTAAAATACATACTGTAAATATGCACAAACATGTAGAAAGACATATAGACAAATAGAGCCTAAGCCGGTTGGTGAAAGATGCAGCTGCAGAAAACAGACTCATGAATAATGGACATTTATACTATGGAATAGCTTCAGCGGGTCTGTTTTTGCATCGATGAACTATGTGAAAAGGAAGGAACCTTGCTTCATTTTCATTCAGTTAGAGGAATGCCCACTGGCCAGTTTGTGGTTGTTGTTTTAACTCAATTCAGCTGATTGTTTTCAAAATAACCTGTTCTTTTCAAACAGTTGTGTGTGGAGGGACAGCTGCGCTCAGATGAAATGACTGAGCCCTGTACTCTAACTACTGTACTAATTTTCTGCCTATATTCACGAGGTGCCCAGTGACCCTGATGATGAATATTTTAGACATCTGCATGAATAATCAGACTGCCCACAGGAGAGCCACTTGCTTGTTTGTGAGGCTGGAAATGCTATCTAGATGATGCTGACTCTCGTTCTGTGTACCGACGTGAAAATAATAAATACCTAAGTAAATTCTTAATCTGGATTGTCATTGAGCATCATGGATGCTCTGAAACTGGTTGCCAAATATTGCATGTAGGGAGATGTGTGTGTTTGTGTTTTGGAGAAAACTCTAGAGCTTTTATCAGACTCTCGAAAGGGACTGTGACCCCATAAAGGCTAAGAAGCACGGATGCTGCTTTATAGTCTTCAGAGTGCTTCTATATACGTTTTTATTTGGCTCTCCTAATAGTTTGGAGGGAGGCATGGCAGGTATTATCTTTCTGTCTTGCTTGCTCACTTGCTCTCTTTTTATTTTTATTTATTTTTATTTTTATTTTTTAAAGAAGAGCATGACTTGGAGCTGAAGTCCTTCTGAGTTTCATTCTGTAAGCACAGGGAGCCATTGAAGGTTTTAGCTCAGGAAGTGATGTGATCAGATCATTACTTAGACTGCCCTGGTGATAGCAGAGGGGATGTTTCAGGGGAGTGGGAGTCTAGGTAGGAGGCCATTTGGAGGATCAGATGAGAAAAGATGGTCTAAGTTTATGGCAGTCAGCTTGGGGAAGAGCCAGTGGAATTTCAAAAGGAGTTGAAATTCTTTGGATTTGGTTACCAGTTGGTGTTGGAGGGAGGAGGGAGGGGGAAGGTAAGGGAGAAAAAAGTAAGTTTTTGAAGATGACTTACTGGCTTGGTTGACTAAGTGTATAGAAAAGCAGGGGGAAGCAGGGACATTATAAACATGGTGTTAGCCACGTTAATTTGGAAACACTAGTGGGACATCCAGAGGTAAAGACCAGTAAGCAATCTGAAGTGGGTGCTAGTCCGGGACTGGTGAGGTGAGTGACAGTGCTCAGTGTGCAGGATGACACGTGGAGAGGGTGATGGGGTTCACCCTGGAGTGTGCCGCTTTGACATGTGGATATTTGACAGTTGGGGATCTGGGGGGGGGACCCACAGGGAGCTTCTTGCCCCACTTTTAATTGCTTCTCAGAATTCCATACAGTGCCTGGTGCAGGAAGAAAGGCATCAGCAAAGACAACTACAAAGACTGGGGGCCGGGTGTGGTGAGCTGGGGGTGCCGCGTGGCCATTTGTACAGAGCCCTCGCGTGTCCCTGTCTCTGCAGCAGTGAACAGCTTTTGTTTACCAAACATTTGCTCTTCCTACATTCCTGTGAATGGTCTCCCTCCCTGATGGAGCCCCAGACCCCTCTCCCCTTCCCCTCTGTCCTTAGCTCAGAATGGCATATATACCTCAATTTCCTGTGAAGAAGTTTCATGTCTTTGGGGCTCCATTAGGTATGAAATTAAAATTCTCTCCTGTAAACCTGCTTTACGTCAGCTGAATTATTAGGCCAGCCAAAAGAACCCAGCCAGGTACGAAGGAAAAAGTTTTCTTTCTCTACGAGTGCTAGGTACAGAACGGTGAGAAGATGTCAGCCAGTGTTTGGCTACCTAGAATGATGGTCTTTGGGAGCCCAGGGAAATCCCAGAATGGCCAAGGAACATCACTTACTAAAAAATTCTCTCCGTTCCTGAGAAGTAGGGGTTAAATATATTTCTTGACTTTGATTACACTCAGATGACTCCCATTATTTCGGGATGACCTTCAATTCATGAAATCTATACAAATCAGATGCCACTACAGTCTACCTTCAAATCAGCGGGGGCATCAGGCCAAGGATGGCTTGAAGGTGCTCCCTAACTGGCTGTCTAGTCTCTCCCATTCTTAGATGTGGACACTGACACTTTACCAAGCATGTGTAAAGGCCAACTCAACTTTAAGTCCCTCTCCATTGTCCCGGCCCCACCTCACCTCCACAGTAACCATTCCAGAGCCACAGTTGCCTCAAGAGAAGTCTCATGTTTTCCTCCACGATTCAACACAGGGTCTTACTGAAGTATAAGACTTTGCTTCAGTCTTTTTGATGACTTTGCTAATATCCGGATCTCACAGTTCTCCTCCCTCAAGTAAGATGACCTTCATCTTCACTCCACTTCAGCCATGCACACGCTTGCCACACCTAATAGATCTGCTCCACTTTCAATATTTCAAACTCTATTAGTCTCCTCTTTGAAATCTTAACTTCTCCTGCCCCTCTCTGCCTTTTCTCCGGAGCCTGCTGTTTTCTCTCTTTTTTGGTGCCATCCCTTGTTCTGTTCTTGTTTTCCTTTGTGGGGAGATGGGGAGAGAGGAGGCTGGTCCTCCCTTGTATATCCTGCTTGTGTACCCAGCTCAGGAATAATAAGGTGGCTCAGAAATACCAATTTCCTATAGATTTCCTCCTGGTGTTCTTTGGTAATTTCCAGCCAGGTTCTTTCCCTGTCATCTGTTTCTCCCCTCCTGTTTTCAGGCAGCTGGGCATTGTTAGAAAACTTTACAAAAACTGGGGAAATTAGATCAGTAAATGCATATAGAATAAAGGAATCTATCAAATAACGCCCCCCCCCCACCCCTCCCACGGGGAACCTTACCACTGTGCTGAGGAAAAATAGATTGGTATTTCTTTTTGGTTTCATCATATCATTTTAGCTAGCTTTGCCTGTGTGAATATTTGTGTACCAACCGTGTAGCTCAGATATTGGGTGGCACTTCCTAACTTTGCGTGCTTTGATTGGAAAACCAGCCTTTGCACCCCAGTTTTTTCCTTACAGGTTACAGACTTGATAAAAATCTTGATGAGAATTTCCCCCAGATATTTACTCTCTGTGAGTTAGGAATTGGACTATGCAAATGCTCTTTCTTTTAAGCTGTGAGTGATATTTATTTATTTTTGTCAGTTGGTTCCATGGTTCATGAATTCTTTATTGTAGTAGGAGTCATCAGTTGGATGGAGAACCGTTGAAATCACAAGTTTAGGACATTAGTTGGAATAACCTAAACAATGTGCGTACCTTTTGGGCCCTTAATTTAATTTCAAATTAAATGAGTCTTATGATGGCAAGCTTCACAGATACGCCCGCAGGGCTTTCGGGATGGAAATGTGTGTCTGTGTGTTGTAGGGGAGGCTCTTTTGTTTAGTTGGATGGGCTTGGAAATCTTGCCTAAAAACACCCATTGTTTAGAGTGCATAAATAACTGAACATAATGCTAGTGAGAACGTTCATTTGAGATTGAACCACGGACTTCCAAGAATGTAGCAAAGTGACTGGAAGTGCTGTGAACAATGTCTTCCTTATTTCCTTTAAAATACCCATGAAATTTTCTGAAAAGGAAACAAATCCCCAGAAGTAACGACAATGAATATCAGGCATTGAGCCCATTGTAGTTTTTGGAAGGAATTTTTATTTTTCCCTGTGGTTGAAACCAGATTAAGAGTTGCCCCTTCTTCAACGACCCCCATCCTGACATGATGCCCCCCACAAAAAAACTTCCCCACTCCCCACCTCCCCCTACCCAGCCATTTTCTGCCTCTAGTGGAGGAATCTTGCTCTCCTTTTACTGGCCTGTTTGCCCTTTTGTTCCTCTCCAGTGCTGCTAATCTCTTTTGTTGATTTGGCAAATACCTGCTCCTCCCCTGATTTATTCAGAGTTTTTGTTGTTGTCGTTTTGTGTGTGTTTGTGGTGCAGGGTGGTGGATGGGGTCTGCTCTCACCGAACAGGTTCCTCGCTCCCACCCAGGTTCTGGCTTGGTCTGTGACGTTGGCTGCTTAGAAGCCAGGCACCAGGATCTGGGCCTGCTACCAATCATCCTTTGGCCCCCTTTCTTGTCATTAGTGTGGGTTGTGTTTGTCTCCCCCAATAGGAAGTTCCACAGAAGAGTTGGGGTGGAGGTGGATTCCTTTTCATTGAATCACCAGCATCTCGTGCAATTGCTAGTACATGGTAAGCAAGGAAGAGATTTGTCAAATCGTTAATGAGACTCAATTACTGGTAAGGGCTTTAAAGCAGACCTCAAGTGTGGTAAGCATGGAAGACCAAGGTCAACAAACCAAGCTCAAGGGTGTGAAAAAGGAACCAAACCACCTATTATAGATGCATAATGAGGACAGAATCAACCGTGCTGAGGCAAAGAAGTTGTAGGAATCTGCAGCAAAATCCTAAACAGATTTGCTTTATGAAACCAACTGTAAGCAGAGCTCTGCTTTGTAAACTCAATGAGATACAGAAAGAGGTTGCATGAAGCAAATGAGAATTTTAGAACGGGTGTAATGAAATGAAAACTATAATAAGTAAAATAAATCGTCATTGTAAATAATAAAAGCAGACTTTACTTAGAAAACCCAGCCAGTGATAGAGAATAAATTTCAGGAAAATGCCCAAAACACAACATAGAAGCCTAGAAAGATACTGATCCAACCCAGAAATGAGATTATTGAGGCAGACAGAACGAAACAGATGGACCAAGTGTGATAATTATTGGAGGGACATTTTTCGGATCTGAGATTCCTGATCTTAGGTGTTGGTATACCATACAACATTCCAGGCAGAGTTTTTATTTACAAATCAACACCAAACAATTTTCTGATTTTTTTTTCTTCTTTAATTTGCTAAAAAGAAAACCATAGCCCCCAAGACTTAATATGTAACCTAACTATAGTTCCAACCTCCCAGAAATGTAACCTGTATCAGTCAACATGAGAATTTCTTGGCCAGCTGTAGGAAATTTACTGATAAACCCCTTCAGTTTGACCTTGCCTAAAACAATGGATTCTTTGCTAATAATTTCTCTTGTTTCCCACTGTCTGTCTACCTTTAAAAACCTTTGCTTTTCTGCAGCCCTTTGGAGCTCCTCTCTACTTTCTAGGCAGGATGCTGCCCAGTTCATGAACTGATTAATCAAAGCCAGTGAGATCTTTAAAATTTACTCATTTGAATTTTTTTTTTAATTTAACAAAGTGGAAAACTGGTAGATAAAACAGGGGAAGCAAAACTGCCAATTTATTAGTTTTTCATTAAAAGGAGACTAATCTTTTGAGGTTGCACTGAGGGTAGATACAGAGTATTTTTAGATTAAAAGTTTAGTAGAAGAAACAGGATGCCTGTGAAAATCAGTACAGAAAAAAGAATTTAAAAAAATCATAATCCCATAATTTCCTCTGAAACTAATCATAATCTATGTAGCTATAGGGGAAAAAAAAAAGCAGTAGTTCCATATTTCTTTCCTTTGTGTGTAGATTCCATTTATCTCATTTTCTGGAGAGATTTATTTTAGAAATGGAAATATATATATTTCTAAATAATACCTAATTAATTTGGCTCTTAAGAATCTTAACTATTCCTTTCAGACAACTTGTGTGCCGTTGGTGAACAACAGAACCTGGCACCTAAATTAGTATCCTTTTGTCATTGCAAAGACCTAATATGGTCCAGAGAAATATTTCTTGAAAGGGTGAATGAAAACCTATAAAAATTAACTAAGTATATAGTTGGAAAGTGTAATTTCATGCAGACAACAACTTTAGAAGTAATTGCACTGTTTCTCCCTCACAATAAGAGAGGGAGATTAAAAAAAAAAAAGTGTACTCTGAAATCTGGACAAAACATCTGTCATAAAGTAAGACACGGAAGAAGTGTTGAGATTAGCATGCAGTAATGAACATGTTGATAAGTGCTGGGGAAGGCAGAAATCAGAATTTAAATAAGTCCTAATTTTTAGGCTCTCAAAAGGTTAATTCAGATTGTTCTAGATGTCATCATATCAGAAAGATTCGGCCAATCTGGTAGAAAATCAGAGGTCAACAGAAGTGATTAAGCAGCTAGAAAAATCAGCCCCAAAAGAAGATCTTAGTATATAATTTTGAAAAAGAATTTGAATCTCGCTAAGCCCAGGGAAACAGAAGGATAATTTAGAATGATTTGGAGAGCCGTGGAGCTGATGGCATAAAATTGAGTAGAAAAAAAATACTCACCGAGTGGAAGACAGTTCTTAATAGATAAATTAAACGGCCATGTAGCATTCAAGGCAAGTGGTAAAGATATTTTGATAAAATCTGACACCCCAAAGAAAGACAACAGCTGACTTTTATTGAGTACTGTATGTCCGACACCCTATATGTGCCATTTCATTTCATCTCCTCTGTGATCTGTGAACTAGGTCCTGACATCTTCCTTTTACAGAATGGGATATTAAGAATATTAAGGCTTCGTCACATGGCTGGGAGTAGGTAGCACTGTGAACCCTGGCTGCACAGTCCAGTTCTAGTCACCATTACATTCCCGCCTTCCAGTCTAGGAACAGGTCAGGTACGTTGTGTAGACATTTGACAGAGTAAACTAGCTGGCTTTCCATATGCTAAATCAAGTGGTCCTAACAATCCGTTTCTCATTAAATTAATAATCTCTTCTGTTTTCCAGTCAAAGGTGCAGTTTTGTTTAGTCTTCTGGATGAATGAATTCTTGCAGAAACAAGATTTGTATATGAGAAGGCTTTCTTAACACCCATGTAAAATAAGTAGGTATTAAAGCCCTGGTCCCAGTAGAACGAGCAGTGTCTAGCAAATGCCAGCCCTTCCGGAGGCTTTATATGCCAGAGAATGGGCTGCAGAGTAGTGTAGAGGGGATTGGCCATAGACCTGGATTGGGGTTCCTGTTCTAACTTTGATGTGCTGATGCTTCATAGGGGAGGAAAACTTTTCCTTTCTTCCCTTTTCTGTTCTTTGGCCTGATAATTAATTGACCCAAGACAGATTAACAGGAGGAACAACAACAACAACAACAACAACAACAACAACAAAAACCTCAATTTTAATTTTGTTTCTATGGGAACTCATGGAAATAGGGCTCTCAAAGAAGTGACCACAGCAGGCAGCTTTTATACCTTTTAAACAAAGCAACAATGAACTTGGGAAGAATTCACCAAAGAGGTTTGGGCCTGGAGTAGTAAATTAGTAGACTAACAGGGTTTATTTATATAGCTTTTCCAGCCCTGAATTTACTATCTCTGGTGATAAGGATGTCTTTTTACCTTTTGTATAGAGAGGGTACCTTTAATACACGAGATTCATTTCCTGCTTTCAGGAGGACAGAGGAGGGTCAGAGTATCCTTCGTGAACTGGCTGTTTCTTAAGTAACTTCAATGCAAAGTAATCAGTATGCCAAAGTGGCATATTTGGGGACAGCCTGCCCTGATCCCCATCACTTTCCTCTGAAGCTTCCCTGGAAGTTTCATATATTAAAAGCTGAGCTGATGGCTGTGGAGAATAGAATCAGGCTAGTAGCTGAACAGTAGATTGCTTCATATGTCATTGAACCTATCTCTTAGTCCTGAGAACAGTTGTGACTCGTTTCAGGTGGCAGTAATCCAGGTAGTCTCCCAAAGTTAGGCCTATATTGCATAAACACCTAGGTATTAAATAGGAGGCATTTTTTTTTTCAATATATGAAGTTTATTGTCAAATTGGTTTCCATACAACACCCAGTGCTCATCCCAAAAGGTGCCCTCCTCAATACCCATCACCCACCCTCCCCTCCCTCCCACCCCCCATCAACCCTCAGTTTGTTCCCAGTTTTTAAGAGTCTCTTATGCTTTGGCTCTCTTCCACTCTCACCTCTTTTTTTTTTTTTTTCCCCTTCCCCTCCCCCATGGGTTTCTGTTAAGTTTCTCAGGATCCACATAAGAGTGAAACCATATGGTATCTGTCTTTCTCTGTATGGCTTATTTCACTTAGCATCACACTCTCCAGTTCCATCCATGTTGCTACAAAGGGCCATATTTCGTTCTTTCTCATTGCCACGTAGTATTCCATTGTGTGTATAAACCACAATTTATTTTTCCATTCATCAGTTGATGGACATTTAGGCTCTTTCCATAATTTGGCTATTGTTGAGAGTGCTGCTATAAACATTGGGGTACAAGTGCCCCTATGCATCAGTACTCCTGTATCCCCTGGGTAAATTCCTAGCAGTGCTATTTCTGGGTCATAGGATAGGTCTATTTTTAATTTTTTGAGGAACCTCCACACTGTTTTCCAGAGCGGCTGCACCAATTTGCATTCCCACCAACAATGCAAGAGGGTTCCCGTTTCTCCACGTCCTCTCCAGCATCTGTAGTCTCCTGATTTGTTCACTTTGGCCACTCTGACTGGCGTGAGGTGATGATATCTGAGTGTGGTTTTGATTTGTATTTCCCTGATGAGGAGCGACGTTGAGCATCTTTTCATGTGCCTGTTGGCCATCCGGATGTCTTCTTTAGAGAAGTGTCTATTCATGTTTTCTGCCCATTTCTTCACTGGGTTGTTTTTCGGGTGTGGAGTTTGGTGAGCTCTTTATAGATTTTGGATACTAGCCCTTTGTCCGATATGTCATTTGCAAATATGTTTTCCCATTCCGTTGGTTGCCTTTTAGTTTTGTTGGTTGTTTCCTTTGCTGTGCAGAAGCTTTTTATCTTCATAAGGTCCCAGTAGTTCATTTTTGCTTTTAATTCCCTTGCCTTTGGGGATGTGTCAAGTAAGAAATTGCTGCAGCTGAGGTCAGAGAGGTCTTTTCCTGCTTTCTCCTCTAGGGTTTTGATGGTTAAATAGGAGGCATTTCTAGGGAAACAAAAGAAAAACAATGGTAATGAATGGAGCAAACTGTAAACAGCTTGAGTTCTGAGATTTGTGTAGATGTTTAGCTCAAAGCGTCTTCAGGTAGAATGAGGGCAGGTGCTGGCATTCGGATGGATTTTCCTGGTTTGCAGTGTGAATGTCTCTGGTGATCTTTCTGAGTGGCGGGTACAGCAAGTCATGAAGACTGATTGACTATGAGTGGTTGTGGTGATTCTCATGAAGTTTATATTAAGTTTAACTGCAGCTTGCGTGGCTTTGGGAAAAAGGTAGTTTTCATTTTCAGTGATTCCAAGTCAGAAAGGTGGGAGAAAAACGGGAAGTGTTAGTTTGGAGAGTTCTCACCAGATGCTGGACGAAACTAGAATTCAGGAATCTAGTTCAGTGTACAAGTAGAAAACACAACCTGCAAGACAATGAACAGGACTAAAATCTGATAGCCACAAAGGCAGGTTGCAGATTTTTTGCTTCATACAGTTACCCCCATTTTTACCAGAGGTAATCAGAGTAAGACAAATTTGTTTGCAAAATAAGTCTAGTCTCCGTAAACAAGACTAGTGAGTGGCCATATAGAATCTTTTAATCTACTTTGCTGAAACTTTTTATAAGGGGTCTCTGATTGGACTTTTAAAAGCATTTCAAGGCTAGGAAGCCAAGTCTGGTTCCTCACCTTTAATACTTATATGTTTGAGTTAATTCTTTTTTTCTTGGGGTCTCCAATATATCCTGGGGTTCTTGTGCCTGCCAGGTAGTGACCATCTTTACTCACCTGGTAATGCCGCTGGGAACCAGGTACCAGGCCTATTTTTCCAAGGCTCTTTTTTGGCTTCATCAAGTCAACCTTCGTTCCTTAAAGCTGTATGGTCATATCTGAGTCTTTGTACATCTCTAAACTATGACATACTAGTCAGAGCCTTGGTATTATAAGCAGTGTTTTCAATTGTATCCTGTTACAAGGAGAACAGATTCTTAGTTATGTAAATACCTCTATTGCCATGAAAATAAGAATACACATTGAGAGTTTCTGAATTCTAGAGGGATCAGGCAGGGAGAGAAAGATAAAGGTTCCATCTTTGTTTACAAAGGCATATTTTACCAAATTTCTCTAAGTCATAGGTAGTTTAAGAGAACAGAGAAAAAGGCTTCCTTAAATCTGGAAAAACAAAACATTAAAAAAATTAATGTTTTTAAAAAAATCATGAAACAATCATAATCATCCTCCGTTTATTCAGTTCCGTGTAATTAATACTGGTTTTACTTGAATCTAGCTTTTCCGTTAGTTCAGAAAGTTCTTACCCAGTTCAGTGGGAGGTTTTTGTTTTTTTTTTTTATTTTAAAATTAACAGGAACCTGTATTTTATAGTACTTTCCATGAGTCTGGTGGAAGATGAAATGCTTTTGCTGACACACTCACAAAGCATCCATAGAACAATAATGATTTACAAATGAAGAAAATCTTAAAAATGGCCATGATGAAAGATCTGATGGGAGTTCATTACAGTGCAGTTAACAAGGAAATTTGCTTGTTTCTGGGACACATTTTGCGATAATAACTAGAATTCTGACTGATAACATTATATGAGGATGTATTCGATTTCTAGGGATTTCATGCAACTTGTGGAATACTTACAACGTATGCCTCAGTACAACACAAAGAAGGCTTAGTATGACCTTTCATCTGACAATATTTTCCATGTAATTGAACTCCTCAAATAAGCCTAATTAGTTTAACATCTTTTTGTTTTAAGGAGAGAGAACACATCTTTTGAGATGGTCCAGGGACCCTCTGGAAAATCCCAAAGTTCATTTTAAGGTCAAAAAGCCTATTTAGAATTTGGTTTGGGGAACTTTATCAGAAACCTGAAAGAGGTTTTAAAATCCTTGATCAGATAGGATCATAGGTCACTGTGAAACAATACTTGGTTATCTATTTAACCACAGTGATAGAGAGTTTGCAGGCAAATATAGAAGGGTAAATAGTTACTTAAGAAAAACAGAACAAAAAAACTTGGTGCTTTTAATAAAGAAAACTCGGTTTTTTCTTAAGTAATCCAAGACCTGATGAAGACGGAATCATTTTGACAAGACACAAATTCTTTGTTTTTATAGGCAGGTTACTTTAAAACATAAAGATAAACCTTTTATAATCTCTTATCAAGAGCAGACCGATGGTTCAAGAAAATTTTGTCCTAAATTTTAACAGAAAACGTTCTAATTTTACACCAGCTTATTTTTGATATTAAAATTCATTTAACTTAGATTTATTCTAATCTTAGCTAGCTTGACTACACATTAAAATTCCTTTCCAAAGATTCCTTTTCCACAAACCTACAACTTCATTTTTTACATTCAGATTTTTTCCCATGTGGTTCCCCCCCCCCCCCCCCCCCACTTTCCCCCTTTTGAAATAATTAGCCTCTCTTCAGGGCAAACTTATTTTTTTCCCCATTAAGCACTTTCTTATCTCATTCCTTTATTTTTCCCCCACTAAAAGCCTACATCCTGCTTTCCTTGCATTTGGAGATGTGTCCCTTATTTCTTGTTGCTTTAATTCCATGCATTTGAATTTTTAGTGAAAAATAAAAATACTAATTTTTAGTGAAAATAATGGCGTAAGCAGTTATGAACGGTCTTTTACGTTAGCCTTCTTGTGGCTTGGCCAATTTAGAAATAACTTCTAGAAAAATATGTTTCCTCGTAATAAGTTTTGCAGGATGGCAAGTAAATCTTCCAGCCTCCCTGGGGATAACAATAGCTTACCTCATGGGGTAGAAAATTTGATGTCGTGTGTATGTGAAGAGAGCGTGTGTGCATACAAATAGAATTGTACGTGTAAAAGATGGCATGCAGATCAAATAGCATGTATTTAAAAATAGCACGGACGCACGTGTGTCAAATGCTTAGCTCGGTGCCCACACAGAATGCTTGCTCAATTAATACTTGCTGGCATTATTAGTCATTGTTCAGATGCAGTCCTCAAGTAAATATTTTAGAAAGTATAGCCAAGTGGTACTGGAGGGTGGTAAGTTTTAAAAAAAGATTTTAATTTTATGCATTCCTCTCAAGCTGATGCATTTAATAATAAAATTTCACCCTCTGCGTACCCTTTTCACAATTTGGGAATTTACAGAATGCTTTGGTGTTTTAAAGGCAGTAGTTTGTTCACTGAAAACATAGCTTATGACAAATTCAATGGTTGCCAAGTTCTAATATGTTAGCGGGCAGAAGCATGCTTTTAATATTCATCATCTTTAAGTGCTACCAACTGACATTCAGTACTAAATGTGCAGATATGGGTGCTGAGCAAAACAGAGCTAGGAGGAGGACTTGCTAATTTGTATTCTAGATGGAAATCTTAAATTAGTTTCCAAGATTTTTAAATGGATTTTTAAATGCTGAGCACATAGGAGATTGAGTTCATATTAATATTTATAAGGTTTGAGAAGATATTTAGTGAAATATTTGTATAATTTAATTTTGGTCATAATCAAGTAGGAAACCATAACAAGAAGGACATTGTCCTTTAGTTTGGTGACTATTGCATGGCTCATAGTTAGGAATATCCTTCTGGAAAAGCCCCAGACGACATATACATGCTTAAAAAGTTCTTCTTTATTACAACCCAAAAGTGTGAGGATATTTGTATATGAATTTCCTGGGTTGGCTTGTTTTAGGTTAATTTCATTTATGTTAATTAATTTAGAAATAAGTATCGATAATGCTCTTTTAAAAGCATTTATTGACAGTGCTGCGGAACTCTAATCTAGCAGCTTTTATATTCTTTATTATATACAACAGCTCTGTTGGTTCACAGAAAACCTGCTTCCTGTAGTTTTGCTTAGGGCTAATTGAGTTTAATGTAGTTTTGTGTGCAGAAGGTATTGACTTGTGCATAGTATTTAATTTGTGTAAATATGTGTATATGTAATGTTTTGCCCCTCTGAGTTTTATTTTAAATGTAACCCTTAAAACTGGGATAATAGAAATTCTTAGCTCAGGCCTGCTAGCAATTGCAGGTGCCAACGGTTTAAACTGCTGTAGAAATACAATTATGAGCAGCCAAGAGCAAATCTTGTTTTAAGGTCCATGTGTAATGAATGCCTGTTAGTATCATAGAATACAATTAAAAAGAGGTTTACCTCTCCTAAGCTGTGATTGGTTCTTTCTGATGGAAGTGTGGAGTCCCATGAGTAGAATGTGTATTCAGCTCTCGGTGATTTAGACACCAGTGAGCCTGGCATACTGCAGGCTTGGATAAATTCAGGGCAGTTATAGTCAAGCAGAGATGGGAAAAGACTGAAAGATTAATGAGGGAGCTTAAAACAAAGCTCCAAAAATGAGAGCAATGCACTGCTTGGTCTTATGTAATTGTGCCGAATGGAAGTCAGTCTTGGCTGCCGTTGTTTAAAAATTTCAGAAGGTTGGCAGGAAATGTTAGAAAAATCGGGTCTTGAGAATGATGGTGAAAACCTGGGACAAAATCTCTAATTCTCACTTGCTTGTGTCTTCCTTCAGAGACACACCCTTCCGTTCATCCTCCTTTTATTCCAATTTGACCGACCCGCTGGGCTCCCCACGTCCCCCCTCCCCCACACCCTTCCTCCCCTCCAGGACCCTGCTGCTTTTTGGCAGGGACCCTTATGGAGGACTCTGATCTGATCTGATCCAAGACTGCCTCCCAGAGCAGGGCCACCAGGAGATGCACGTCTGAGATGTGTTCCTGTAAGAGTCCCTCTTTGGCCCCAAAGCCTGAGAGATCCGGAGCATGTAGGTGTGTGAGAGATTTCTGAGAAGGTAATCCAAGTTATTGTCGGTTACCTGTGGCTGTTGTGGGCACCAGAAACCATGTTCTTTCTGGTTGATGGTTGTAAATAACAGTTCTGTAACAGTTCTTCCTGTCGATCTTAAGGGGTCCTAATGGCCTTAAAATGCTATTTTACCTTTGAAAATCCTTTTAATAGATGCTGTAACGAACCTTCCATTCCAGCAGTGATGGACACAGTTGAGCTGAGCAGTGAAGCTGGTCATACTGTTAATGTGAGGCTGGGCACTTAGAGGGAAAGAAAAGAAGCTCATAAATAGCGTGGTACAGGTGAATCACTTCTGAAATTTAAAGCTTGCCGATACCAATGCGGAAAAGCTGCCTCGAATGAGAAATTGCCAGCTCAGGAGCGAATTCTTCAGCGCTTCCTTGTAGTCACACACCAGCCTTTTAACTTTGCTTTCTGTTTCCTCTTCAAGGAGTTTGGTGCCACCTACAGGAAGCAGGAAGCGCGGAAACCGGTTCAGCCTCTCCGTAGCACCTGTGTTCTCCCATTGGTCATTCCTCATCTTTAGTTTTTATAAATTTGATCACTTGTTCATCATAGAGTATTTATCAACCTTTTTCTTGGCCATGAAATGAAGCTAAGCTCTGTGGGGGAAGCAGGTTACATCTGTACTTGCCGTTTGGCAGGAAACTCCTCACCCTTAATTGCTTTTTAAGGTCTCCGTCTATTTCTGCTGTCATGCACCTTCTCCACAGACACACCAACGAGAGAGAACAGAGTTATCGATTGAGGGCCTGGAGTATATCGTATGCGAGAGTGCTAGTGACTCCTTCCCCGTTTTGCCTTCTTCTGTTTCGTGTAGACACCATGGCATCCGAATCAACATCTTTATTGTTGGTGTTGTTCATTTATTTTGGTTTTAGTCGCCTTATTTGGAGAGAAACGTTAGGAAGTTAAAAAAAAAAAACAAAACAAAAAACAAACCCAGAGCGAAGAAAGTTGAGAGTGCATGATTCAGTTCAGAGAAGCCTGAAGGGAGACACGTGATCACTTGTACAGGTGCAGTAAGGAAGATGAGATATTTTCATTCATCAGCATCTCATAACTATATCACTGAATTAAGTTCTCAATTGTTTCAAACTAGAGTGAGTCGGCTCAAAAGGCGTTAAGAACAATGTAGAGCTTTTCTCTTTACCATATGAACGGACTGTGGCTCTTTCTTCTCCCGTGACATCTCTAATCCCGACCTTCTCCCGAGTTCCGTGTTTGTGCATTCTGCTGGGTTCTCTGCATGGCTCCCTACTCCCTGTCCTGGAACACTAACTCCCAAGTCACTTACTTTCTTCAGAAATTCTTATTAGCTGACTTCCAGTAGATGTGGGAAATGGGCTAGAACGAACGAACTAGTCAAGGGAGATTTTCTCTCCTCACTCACCACTCGACCCAACTCCCCAGGAAAATTACGCTATAGAATCATCAAGACTGTCTGTGTTGGGACATTTGTGCTGGTGTTTGGATTTCAACATCAGAGAGACCTTAGAGAAAATATATTAGTGGTTTGGAAAATGTCACACATAGGTGCTGGAAGATTGCAAATAGAGCACTTCATGTATTTCTACCAAATGGCTGATTCAGAGTTGCCCAGAACATAGAGTGCCTCTTTCCAAATGGCCACTAAAGCACATGAAAAGATGCTCAACTTCATTAGAGAAATTCAACTGAAAACCACAGTAAGATACTACTACTACACATCCGTGAGAATGACTAAAGTAAAAAACAGACAATAATAAGTGTTGACAAAGATATGGAGAAGTTGGAATCTTCGTACCTTGCTTGTGATAACGTATTAGCCCAACCGACAGTGCAAAAGCGTGCATCCTGGCAGTTTCTCCAAAAGTTAAACATAGAGCTACATCTGACACAGCAGTTCCCCTCCTGGCTGTATACCCAAGAGAATTAAATCCACACACAGACATGTCCGTGAATGTTTATAGCAGCATTACTCATAATAACCAGAAAATGGAAACGACTCAAATGTCCATTAGCTGAAAAATCATGCAGTGTATCCCCACTCTACAATACTTGATTCAGCAAAAAAGGATGAGGCACTGATACATGCTGTGACATAAACACTGAAACCATGCTAAGTAGAAGCAGCTCAAAGGCCGCGTGTTATTTGATTCCGTTTATATGAAATGTCCAGTAGAGGCAAAACTAGAGAGACAGAAAGTAGATCAGTGGTCTGCCAGCAGCTGGGGGATGAGAACAGGAGTGGCTACTAATGGGTATGAAATTTCTTTTGGAATGAAGACAGTGTTCTGAAATTAGGTAGTGGTGATATTTGTACAACTCAGTGGAGATACTAAAAAGCAATTGAATTGCACACTTTAAAGTGGGTGAATTGCATGATATATGAATTTTATCTCAATAAAACTATTATATACACACTATACACACACACACACACACACACACACACACACACACACACCCAGTGGGATCATCAGGAGCTATACGTACTTAAAATTTGTGTCTGATTCATCTTTGCATCTTCCAGAATACTAAGCAAAATGTCTTGCATGCGGAAACCCTTGATAAATTGTTGAAGACATGAATGAGTGATCCATCAGACAAACCCGTGAGTGGTCTTATTGTAACGTATGGAAGAATTTTTTTGGCAAGTGCTATAGGAGAGAGGTAAAGAACAAAGACCAAAATCTGAACCTTCTATTCCCTCAGGCTGACAGTTCAGCTGTACTGTCACTGATCTGCTATCAGAGTGATGGGATCTTGCCATGCTTGGGCGTCAGCTAGATGGTGTATTTCTTTTTTCTTTTGAGTGACAGGTTGGCAAAATATACTTTAGCAACTGTATGTTATGCGGATGATGCATGATGCTAATACTCTGTTGTGACCTTTATTTTTATGAGCTGTGAGAATTAAGAACCTACCAGTTTTCGTTTAATTAAGCAGTAAGCCACAGCAGATGGTGCATTTGTGGGTGATGATTGCATTCCTCTGGCTCCCTCAAGCAGTGCTCTAACCCTATGGAATGCTTTGCCTGGAGTGTCACACCTCTGTTGCGAAATTACTAGGAAGACAAACATGTGGTGCTAACGTAGTCAGGAAATCGTGGAGGACGATTTACTGTAGGACCTGAATACCACAGCAAGTTTTGGTAGTTAGCAGCTATTGGAACTAGGGTATTAGGAAGAAGAATCCACGGCGTTATGGTGGTAGTAGTTTACTGCCTGTCTTTACCCTTGAACATTTGCAACCAGAGCGCATGAAGATTTTTATTGCCCTGGCATTCTTTTGTGTAATCTGGGTCAAACATTAAGCATGCATTGGAATATGATTTGCATGTTTTAAAGTGCTCCGAGAAGAATAGGTAAATGGAGAAGCACAGGATTTATGGCAGATTGTTTTATTATGTTTGCTTTTAGTCACCACGGAGAGCCCAGAGAGTGTCCTACACAGTATACATTTTCTCCCGCGTGCTGTGTGCTTCTTGCGAGCGTATTTACTCCAGAGGATGTTAAAAACATATATAAGCAGAGAGAGTATGGAATTAATCCAGTGCTTCTCACTGATCACACAGCTCTTCAGGGAGAAAACCAAGATTGTTAAGTTGAATTACTTTCTCCCATTGTTAAGGAGAGGCTGTCTGTCTAGCTCAGATTCTTTTCCTTTTACTATCTTTGAAAAACTAAATTACTTGAAAGCTGGCATAAAACTTGTAATTACACAGTATTTTAGATCCTAAGATAATATGCCTCAATCTTTCTCATTAATGCAATATATGAAATCATCAAAATGAAATACATTCACTTACTGGCTGTACTGTTGTTAAAAGCATGAACTATGTGGGTATTTTAAAATATGGCTTGAGATAGAATAATCCATTTGTCTCTTCTCTTTGCCACAAAGACTAGATTTGGAATTCTAGTGAAATCATGAACCTCAAAAGTAATAATTAAACAAGGGAATATAATTTCTCTCTGGGAATGCCTATATTTTATGTTGAAGGTTTTTTCCTAAGTTAGGTAAAGAAACGATTTCCTTTGACTTGGAAGGGTATTGTCATCACAAATCCCTAACTACATCATCCTTTCAGATACTCTGTTGGGGAAGGTGCAAACGCTAATTTTGCAATTCTTCACCAATGTGTAATAGAGGGAAATATCTATAAACATCTGCCTGTGCCGGAAATGTAACATAATAACTGATCGTAGCCTATAAATTATTAATGATTTTGAGAGGAGAAATTGCAGATTATTTTTATGTGGAAACCTAACCTTGTTGCAAAATCATTGGTGTTTTGTTTCTTTACAGAAGTTGATGTTCATCTAATTAAAGTTTAGAAAATAAGGAACTAGATTATTTCTTACTTACTCAGTACATAGGTAACTTGCCAATTATTTATATTTATTTACTTATTTGTTTATTTATTTTTAAGGGAGCTGGCGGGGTAGAGGGATAGCGGGAGAGATAGCGAGAACCTCAAGCAGCCTCCATGCTTGGCACAGAGCCCAACACGGGGCTTGATCCCACAACCCTGGAATCAAGACCTGAGCCGAAATCGCGAGTTGGAGGCTCAACCAACTGAGCCACCCAGGCGCCCCATCAATTCTTCCGTAGCACTGTCTAATAAAAATATTCCACGGGACCCCAAAATGCGACCCCAACGGAAAGATAAAATTGTGCCTGATGATTTGAGGGATGTTAGAATTATTTATTTTAATTCTCTGAAACTGGTAAGGTGTTAATTCCCTATCATCAGATTATTTACCTAATGATAGAACTTTCATTTTACAATGATGCTGAGTATTTTGCCTTTTTTGTCTTAGCCGAAGTAACGGAACTGTCGAGATGTGCGTGCACCCATAATTGACAGTCTGCACTTGTAGCCTCAACCTCTCCTGATCCATCTAGCCCTTTTGTTAGGAGGATAAAAATTGGAATCAGGATGAAGGCTTTCAAATCCTGACTCCTCCTTATTACCTGTGTGACTGTATCGTTTAGGAATTCCATTTGACTCTAAAAGAGCCCCCCTGCCTCAAAATAGTGGTTTAAACACTAGCTTATTTTTACCTCCAAGAAGTCCCAGAGACAGGCAGTCCATTCAGAGCCTCCATCCAAATCTTCAGGAACTTAGCCTGCATCTTTATTTCTGCTTCACTGTCTCCAGTTGGTGACTTTTGCCCTGGAGGTCATAGTGCAAGATGACTGCTGGAGGTTTAGCTAGTGCAGCTGCCTCTTGGACACCAGGAAAGACAAGAGCTCCTCTCAGCAGAACCGGTTGTTGTTGTTGTTGTTGTTGTTTCCATCCCACACAACACTTCCAGTTATAGCACATGACCTGGATGTGAAGGAGGTAGGAAATGTTATCTTTACCATGGACAGCTGGGGCGGGGGGGGGGGGGGGGAGGATTCTGTCACAAAAGGCAAAGGGAAGAGTGAATATTCGCTAAGTAACTAGCATTTTCTGCCATAATGACCCCGGGCGGTTTTTCATACCATTGAGCCTCAGTTTCCTTGTCTTTAAAAATGGTTGTAGGGGCGCCTGGGTGGCGCAGTCGGTTGAGCGTCCGACTTCAGCCAGGTCACGATCTCGCAGTCTGTGAGTTCGAGCCCCGCGTCAGGCTCTGGGCTGATGGCTCAGAGCCTGGAGCCTGTTTCCGATTCTGTGTCTCCCTCTCTCTCTGCCCCTCCCCCGTTCATGCTCTGTCTCTCTCTGTCCCAAAAATAAATAAACGTTGAAAAAAAAATAAAAAATAAAAATGGTTGTAAAAATAGGATGTAATCCATAGATCTTACTGTTTTGAGTGTCACTTGAGCTTATATATCTAATGCATTTAGCACCATGCCTAGCCTATAAAAACTAAGCCAATAAATGTTAACTATTCTTTCTAGCTCCTTCCCTAAATATTTCTAGGTAATATCCTATAGATGATTGAAACTTAAAATGTTCAAATGTATTACAGATCTCCATTGCATTCCCTAGCTCATCATCTACCTATTCTTCCAAGCTGGAAACCTCAGAGTAATCTATGAGTAGTTCTTTTACTATTGTCTGTACCCAACAGTCACCAAGTATAATTCTATCTGCAACACTGTGAGTTTCTCAACCCTGTTGCTCTATATGCATTGCCACTCTTTGAATTCAGTCAGTCTTCATCCTTTGCCTCCCAGAGGTCTTTGCTATCTACCAGATAACACTCAGACTCCTTAGAATAGTATTCAAGTTTTCATGTCGTCTGACTGCAGTATTAACAGTTGTATCTTGATTCAACCACATCTCCCTCATCACTCCAAATCACACATTTCTTGTTCAGTGACGTCCTGGAAAACTCCAAATAGGACACTGTGACTTCGGTTTCTTCTTCGGGATAAATGCCGAAGAAGTCTCAAGTTGGAACACAGGGAAACCAAGCAGAGATGTATTTCAGTCTGTAATCTTGATGATCCAGGTGTGATTTCTGGAAACCTGCCTGTGCCTTGTTTTCTAAAGCCAACAGATAGGTATACCAGCACTCCTTCTCATAGCTGGGTATCTAAGTGTATAAATATGAAAGAACAAAAGGCTCTTACATGAAAGGAATGGGTGTTGGGTGGGGGGTTGGCGATGATGTCCCTAATGGATGGGTTAGTGTGTTCAGCAATTCTCAAAGTATAGGTGTAGATCTACAAATTCCTTATTTTTAGTTTGCTAGACAATAGCATTAGTTTAGGTACTTCCTGTGAATGTTATAAATGCATTTTGCTTTCAAACTACAAAGTAGAGAAGGGTAGCTTTATTTGTGAGAGTGTGTGTGTGGAGTGCGTAATGGGATGTGTAATACAATTTCAAAGCCCTCTGATGCAATATTTTGAAACTAAGTTTGTAGTACAATTAAAACATATCTTTGGTCATAGATTACTTGGCCTTTTGCCATTTTCATAGGCAGTGTCCTACTTAAATAGCCTGGATTGGCTGAGAAAAATAATTGCTGCTATGAAATAATTTTGCAATTACCACTGTAATTAAGGGCAGTTTGTTAATGAAAGTGCTTGGTGAATAATGACCGCAGGGCACTCCATCTTGCAGCTTCATGCCAGATGATTGGTTCATGTTGTGGAGGCAGTTAGGGAATTAGTGACACAGCTGTCATGGTTACAGGATGGATGTAAATATCCTTTGCGGTTGATGATGAAGAACAGTCATTAGCCTCCTGCCCCTTGGGAACTGGTCAGAGGAACAAAAATAAACTTAACATGTGATGGTGAAAGCCATTCCTTATGTCTCCTTTTCTTCAGTTTGAACAATTAACATTCTAATGGAAACTGCAGAGAGCATGTGGATGAACCCTTTCCACTTTACAGGCATGTTAGTGTGATAAATGTTCCTCCTGGTAGGGCACTGGTTGTTCACAGTTTATATCCACTCTTATTAGCTTATGGGCCAGTTAGAAACTGCTCTTTAGAGACCCACGGGCCCCATTTAAATTTTTCTTGTTCATCTCCAGGTGTTGTGTATTCACTTGGACCCTTTGAAGAGTGCCCACGGATGGATTTCCGCGTGCTGTCTGCATGGCTGCAGGGGCAATTGAAGATCAATTTTCTGTGGTTGGGCTTATTGGCCTGTGTAAAATATATATTGTTATGAAGACAACCCGGACGCTTATTTGATCTTGCTTTTGTAGCTTGAAAAAGTCATTGTTGAAGGTTGAGGATCTTTTTTTTTTTTCCTCCTTAAAATAAGACATCCTAGGTGTTTAAGTGTGTTTCATGTTTATATTCATTCCACCTCCTTGGTGTTTTGATGTTGTTTTTCATTGTAAATTTGCTTAAGCAATCTTTTGTAGAGTAATTTCATAACATGCACACACTGTGGTTTTACATCGAGGTGCTCGTGATCTGCAACTCATTAACTTTGCTGCCTGGGAAGTCGGTACAGCATGTGGCATTTTCTTGTGCTTTATCTTGCCATACAGTCAGTTTTGTTCTTGTAAACGATGTTAGTATGATACTTCCACGGAACCTTCGGCATGGCTTTTCTTCATGTCCAGTATGCTAAATCTTCTCTTCCAGGGCCCTAAGCTAGATATTGGAGTTCGTGTCGTTTTATCAAGGCCAACCAGGTATCCTCACTAACGGGACATGGCAGTTCTCTGGGTGTCAGCTCAAAATGGCCGTTCTTGGCAGCATAAAGCACTTTCATGATGAGTCTGTGGTTCCACCTGTCTGGGTAAGATCCTCCTCATTTGCTCAATGCTCTTCTTGATGCCTGTGTCTCCTCTTGGCTCTAGCAAGAGAAGGTGCCAGGCGGAAGGGATGGGCATTCTATCTCAGAATGAGGACACACCGTGGTCCAAACCTCTGCCTCTTCCTTCTTCCCTCCTTGGCTGTCAAGGGAATCTCAGTCCAGTAAATGATGAGTTCCTTTGGGAGATTAAGGTTATTCTCAGGCATGGCCACAGTTGGCAAAATTATTCGGGTTCTGGTGGGAGGTGACTTTCCAGGCATTCTCTTTATGAATGCCTACGTGCCGGAGGAGCTGGTAATGGCTTTGCATTAAATCAATATTGGGAAGCAGGTGAAGAGAGACGTGCTAGAAAACATCCTCCAAACCTAGTGAAAATCGCATGACGTTGTATTATTACTTATTCTGCTTTTAGCTAGAGTGTTATAGGCTTTTATGGTAGGTCAAGATACCTAAGATAGGAAAGAAAAAAAACAATCGTCTTTAATTGGAGTGGCTCGAGGTAGGGAACTGGGGAACTTTTTCCTCCTTCAGGAGAGAGGTGACACATCGCAACGTTTAGACGCCCGATGTATGTTCCCATTTTTGTTTGGTGGTGTTTTGATTTAGTATTTATTTTTTTGGCTAAACATGAGCCTTGAGTTTAATTGAGTTTCCAAGCCAACTCTCCAGGCCCTTGTCGTAAAGTATATTCAGAGATGCCCTACAGAGTCTAAGGAGAGGTAGCCACGTGAATTTGACCGTCTGCAAGGAGAGAAGGTGTGAAGACATTTTCTGAGTTTGGGTGAGTAGGTGAAATTCCCAAGCAAAAGAGAATCCATTCTCGTGCGCTTTTCTGGGCGAGTTTGGACACAAGTTGGAGTCTTACTTTGTTACGTAACAACTCTTGGGGGTTTCCCTCCTTTCCCCAGGACACATCAAAAACTTGGGGGTTCTCAGCACAAATGGATCGTGTCCCATCCTGTCCTATCACCAGCCTTTCTACCAAAGCAACACTAATTATAAAAATCGAACATAAATTTGGAATGTTTAATAGATTTGGGTTTAATTTTGTCTCAGTGGGAAGACATTCGATTAAGAGAATGCTTGTCTCCCCCCTCCCTCTCCCCCCTTTTTCTTTGGGTAGAACTGTTAGTAAAGGCAGAAGAAATTGATTTTAGTGTCACAAAGGACAATTCTGACAGGAATGTACTCTGAAATGATTCAGGGCATCTGTTTCTCTCACATATGCCCAGCACTGCTGAGAGCCGTACCCAAATTAAACTGTTGAACGTGTCAGCTAAGAACCTGGTCACAATTTACATCCCAGTGGCTTGCTTGGAGTTTTTGAACGTTTCGTGAACTTCCTCCCCTAATTTACAAAACAAGTTCTCACTCAAAGTGACCATTTGCTCTAGATACCAATATGTCACGGTCACAATTGATTTGGCTGGAGAGTTATTTGTTTCTGTATGGTCACTTTGTCTATGAGACGAACTCCTCTTGACAATCTGTGTTTTGGCGATTCTGGCAGGATCTGTGGGTGACTGCTTGGTGGGCGTTTACGGTACGGTTCCTCTTCGCCTGGCCCTGTGTCTGCCGTACAAGCTGGCTCCAGGAATTCTGTCAGTGGTTCCCGAGCACAGGAATTATGTGCCCTGAGTTTACTATCATATCTGTGGCATCCAGCAGGGTACCTGAGAGGCGCTTAAAAGAAATCTTTCATTAATGAGTGGGGAACGAACACGTTCCACATGATCATACTATAGTCTTCGACTCTTCATTCTGAGTACTTACTTGTCTACCCAGTTCATGTTTCTTAGAAATTAGTAAGGCTCACTTACATCAATTATAGTGAGGCATGTCCTTTGAAGTTGAAGGGCAGGGGCAATTATTTTGTGTGTGTGAACTTTTTACATTCACAGAAGAAATAATTTACTGGGGATGAGAAGGAGAAGTGACTACGTTGATGCATAATAGGGATCTGGGCTCATTAGCTTAATTACTTAGTGGTTCCTGACCATTCTTTCCTCCCCAGTGTTCATCCACTTACCTTTACACAGTATTTACCAGTGAGTTTTGATTAGGGAATCCCGAGGAGAATGGCGCCTACTCCTGCCCTTCCCCATGCTTACAAGTCCAAGATCAACTGAGGTAGTGGTGGTATTTGTACAGGGGTATCCTGGGTCCAGTGGACTCACTTGGTTGACCGGCCAGATGAACTGGACACTCCACGATGGGTCCATTGAGAACATTATGTGTAGTATTGTTACCGATACTCTTGCATCTTTATTAGCAATTCTCTGAGACTGTGTAGGTGAGGATAGAAAGCTTAAAATTTGCAATGAGTTGCATAGTTAGAAATTCCTCCTACTTAATAGTCTAGGGTGGATGTTCCAGGTCTGTGGATAGCCTGGCTCCACCCAGCCATCCAGGGACATAGGCTAATGGTGGCTCTGCTACTTTCCACGTGGAGCTTCTGGAGTCATGGTGGTCCTGTGATTTCAGCCTCTTGGGAGGCGGAAAGAGAAAGCATGGAGGAGGAGCAGCCTGATCTTCGGGCCCCAGGCTAGAAATGGCACATGTTAACCTCTCACACTGGAAAGAGCTTAGTCATCTGCTCGACTAGGTGTAGGAAGGGGTTGGAGATGCAGAGTGGCAGGCCAGCCTGGTGCCCGGTGCCCGGCTGCATGGAAGAAGTTCACAGTCTGTGACATCATAGGCTTTCCCTAACCAATCAGCTGCCTATCACCTTTGTTTTGCAAAGTCCCACAGTTAACCTTAGACTTTAGACAATAGCCAATACCATCTACAATGATCATTTCCCCCTTTAGTGTCTTAATGCCCAAGCTGTTTTTAAAGATGATTGTAATAACTAGCAGAACATCTAGCTCACCTCCTTATGGTGATATCAAGAGCTCAGTAGTTTGTACACATGTGTTTTTATACTTTGAAATCATAATGTAAATCTGACAAATACTTGTTGTTTTCCAACATTTGGAAATGCTTGCTTTATTTCCTCTTTCTTTCTTTCTTTCTTTCTTTCTTTGTTTTTTTTTTTTTTTTGTCTCTGGGAAGCATGGTAGCATAGGGACATTTTGGTAGGTTTGTAATTCCCTTTTGTTCGTTTGGGAAGCTATTGTCCATACTGCTGACATGCTAATCATTATTCAGGAAAACCGAGAAAGCATAATCACTATTGTCTGCAAATATTATTGTATACATGGTCACTGCTTAATGTAAAATTGGGTTTCCATTCAGGATCTTTGTTCAGAGACCGTTCTTGCGTTGACATGAGAAATTGCGGCCAATATTATTTCTTTTGGCTTCTCTAGTCTATTTCCTCCAAGGACCTACATACTTTCCCCTACCTTGATTCAATTTTAGAGGCAATGTCTGATTTTCTGCTCACACTGTTTAGAGAAATTATACTCCCAACATTTCCTGATGCTTTAGGAAGAGCGATGTCAAGATCTTTGAGACATCTGAACCCGTGTGGAGGTTGGGTTTATCTCCTTGCTACTTCACCACAAGCAAGAGCATGTCAGAGTTCTTATTGCACAGTTAGTGTTGTTATTAAGATAGGATTTAGGCAACAGTCATCAGACTTTGTGAGTATTAGCACAGCCAAGCAATTTTGGTTTTGTGCAGACACAAATTACCTTTGGTTTGACTTCTGGTGAGGGAGGGGCAAGAAATAAATTAGATGTAGTCTAAGCCAGGGTCAGTGTATGCTCTTTATTTTATGTAGAGGGCAGTTTTGTTTTAAATACACTATTCATTGATAAATCTTGTTACTCTAGTATTGGTATGGAAAAAGGAGGAGTAGATATTTTTTGAAGTGTTTTCTGAATGTGATTGACTGTAATCTCACAGTCCTATGATTTCAACTATTTTGAGGCTACTCTTAATGGATTAGTACATTTCAGCAGTATATTTATGTAGCATCCTACCCTCCAGTGATCAAAACATGAGATGCTTGAGTGTAGAATTACTTGCTAAAGATGGTGGGGAGCAAACACACCTACCAAGAAGTGCTGTTAATCTGTCGTCAATGTCTTATGAGTGCACTTAATGTCTAGGGCATTTTAAATTGGACTTAGCCAAAAGCCAGAGTCTTAACATTTAAATGAAGCAGCATCGGAGAAAGAAACAAATCCATATATTTTTTCCTGATAGTTAACCAATCACCACCTTGCCTAGCTCACTTGTCACAGCCCCTCACGGGGCTGTCACTGTTTTGTCGCATCGTTGTATAATTCAGTGTTTACATTTCTGTCCTCCATTCTAGACCATGAGGTTCTTGCAGGTAGGGAACATGTTCGATTGAAGTTTGCACGGCACATCTGCATCAATGGTTGATGAACGAATTAAAGGACGGAAAAGTATCTTAAAGCAGGAAAATATTTTCCCTGTGCCCGCAGGTGGAAACTAATCTGAAGACCTTCCGTCGAGTTTGGGAAAACTGTTATGTTTTCTGGATATAGGGCATCTTTCCGTTGGCCTTTCTCTGCCCATCTGATTACTTAATCTCTTCTCAGCAAGCAAGAGAAGGGGCACCTGGGTGGCTCAGTTGGTTAAACATCTGACTCTTGATTTCGGCTCAGGTCATGGTCTCACAGTTCGTGAGTTTGAGCCCCACGTCCAGCTCTGTGCTGATAGCCAGGAGCCTGCTTGGGATTCTCTGTCTCCCTCTCTCTCTGCCCTACCCTTGCTTTCTTTCTCTTTCTCTCCCTCTCTCAAAAATGAATAAATGAACTTTGTTTTTTTAAAAAAGCAAGAGGGGCTCCTGGGTGGCTCAGTCGGTTAAGCGTCCGACTTCAGCTCAGGTCACGATCTCACGGTCCGTGAGTTCAAGCCCCGTGTTGGGCTCTGGGCTGATGGCCCAGAGCCTGGAGCCTGCTTCCGATTCTGTGTCTTCCTCTCTCTCTGCCCCTCCCCCGTTCATGCTCTGTCTCTCTCTGTCTCAAAAATAAATAAACGTTAAAAAAAAAAATTTAAAAAAGCAAGAGAAAATATACACCAAGGATATGGGTCTAAAATGATGAAGCTGTTTTGTTTACCTCACCGTAAACAAAAAAGCTTTTCGTGAGCGAAGGTGGGGTTTTCTCCTGTGAGACGGTTCTGACCTCACCAGCCGTCTTTGCTCATCTGGGGAAGCCAAGTAGAATGGGACTGTCCTCGCCAGCGCCACCGTGAGGGCAGAACAAGAGGCGTTAGCCCATTGGCTCATGGACAGTAAGGTCCCCACAAATGTTAGCGTTGAGGGTCATGATGACGATTATGGTTTGTTCTTTTCCTCAGAGGTCCTCCTTGATTAAATATTTAAAATGTCTATTACCTCTTTGTTGTTGTTTTACCTCAACTAGGCTTTTAAATAAAACTGGTGCCACGGAAGTCATTGGGCGGTATCCTCCCATCACCTGAACAGGGCTTGGGGAAAGTTAGGTGTAGTTCTACACAGCCCTGGAAAACAGGCTATAATAAGATCATCTTTCTCCCTGCTTTATAGAGGTGTCATATCATGAATTGGTTCAACTATGTAAAGTGGCACTTGTTTGTTTTTCCAGCGTATAATGCTTGTAACTAATAGAATCCCCTATCAGATGGTTCTGAAAGCTTGCTCAAAGCACAGTGAAATGATAAGATGCCGCAGACTTTTGTGTTACCTACAGTATTCCTTTTCTTTCATTTTAAAGAGTGGATTTCTGGGTCAGAAACTGAAATGTGTTCAAGGAATCTCCCTTCCCCTCTTTTATTGAAGGGAGTGTTGTCTCTTTTTTCTAGGATCTGGTGATGTGGCCGCCACAGTGCCACCTCACTTATCTGGGGACCGTGTAGCAGACCTCAGCTATCTAAAACATACCTGAAGGCTACGAGAAAGGCCTCTCGAGCTGCTACAAAATACGTCAAAGTATTTGCTTTAAAATTGAGGCAGATTGCTCAAAAGCCCCCAGGGTTTTACCATAACCAAATTGCTTCTTAATTCTATAGTCCTGTGGAACTCGTACAAAATTTTTTCTTCGTTATTTGTTCTCCACACCTCCCCCCGCCCAACACACACACACTGGAGACAGAAAACTTGAAGTTTGAGAGGTACAGAGTGGGGGTGGGGTAGGGGTGGGGCGGATCAGAGAAATGGAATCAAGTAGCCTCAAGCAGCTTATCATTGATCAAGTACTTCATTGAGAACATTGAGAAGGATGCCAGTGTGACCTGAATCAGCAATAAAGGTAAAATTCTTTTCATTTTACCCTGTTTAAGAGGGAAGGTACTCTAACACTTTTAGAACACTGTCATCAGTGTAATTTAAGAAAGAAACTGTGATCATATGGAAAGCTTCATTATGGGTCCAGATACATTGGGATTTCCCCCTTTTGTCTTGGCGTTTTCGGCTGGCCGTGGATTTCCTGCGGCATAAATCTTGGCTTTTTCATTTCGAATCTCTCCTCTTTTGTCTTTCCCCTGTGTGCGCATATGATTCTCCTCTCTTATTTTTCTCCTTAAAGGAATTTAAAATAAACAGTTAGGGGCGCCTGGGTGGCTCATTCGGTTAAGCGTCCCAACTCTTGATTTCAGTTCTGGTCATGAGATCGAGCCCTGCGTTGGAGTTGCGCTGGCATCTCAGGTGCTGCTTCAGATACACTTAAAATTTTTTTTTAAATAAACTTTTAGGTAGTCAAGAAATGTAAGGTGTCTCAAGGATTGAATCGATCAGTGTGGGGTGTTATTGTTTTGTTTTAAGCATCCCATCCTCCATTAATGCTGT
The DNA here is from genome assembly GCF_022837055.1 of Prionailurus viverrinus. Classification (NCBI taxonomy): domain Eukaryota; kingdom Metazoa; phylum Chordata; class Mammalia; order Carnivora; family Felidae; genus Prionailurus; species Prionailurus viverrinus. Next base: position 13,412,344 of record NC_062570.1, on the reverse strand, counting down.
CACCACAAAAAGCAAGTGTATCGGCCTCTATTTCCCTTCTTTAACTATACGTATAAATTTACAGCCAGGGATGATTCTCCACAGTATCATTAGAACTGAGCGCCACACCATGGGCCGAGAAAGCCTCAGTAAACCTCAAAGCAATAATTGGAGGTAGATACCGTCTTTATCCCCATTTACAGATGAGAATAGGGAAGTACAGAGAGACTGAGGGGCTGGCCTCACGTCACACTTCGGTGGGGAGAGCCAGCTTCGGCCCGTGGTCCGCGGTGCCTGCTCTGTTGGCTGCATGGCTCACGGCCGCACTTCAAGGGGAGTTTGCAATTCCTGACCTGCCATTTCACTTCTACATAATTTATAAGCACCGAATTCCTGTTTCTTAATTGACGAAAAGTAAAAAAAAAAAAAAAAAAAAGGACTGATTGAAGTTCTTTATTAAACTTCTCTGGTTGATTAAATTGGCATAACTGTCTAGCTCAAAGAAAATGAACTGTTTCAAAAGCACCGTGATTTCATGATGCCCCCGCATTCACCTACTCTCTTCTTTTCTTTTCTTTTATATTTTTTCAGTTGACAGAATTCTTAGGTTGTATACTGAAAAGCTTATGGGTTAAAGCTAATCTATTAGTATGTTTACAATGATGTATTGACAGTCCTTCTTTCGGTTTTCCTTTTTTAACTTTTTAGAGGGTTGACAACTTTAAAAGAAATGGCATGTTTCTTTAACCCCGAGAACATTTTATTTAAATTTAGTCACTGGTGTAGAGAAAGAATAAACAGAACGTTCACTTAAATGTTCTCATGTCTTAGAAGAATGAATGGGTAGTGATACGATTTATAGCTGGTGTAAGAATAAAGAAGATAAAAGAAAATTGAAACCCAAAATTACTGGTTTCAGCAGAGTATTTCTGATTTAATTCTGAATTCTGAATACAGTTTACGCCTTGCTTAAACGTTTCTTGCCAGGTTGTGGAAGCAAATCTCTACCTTTTATGTAACATGTAGCTTAATTGAATGCTCATTGTCTATATAGATAAAGTGAAGAGTGAGGGTAAATCGTATTTATATCTGGCACAGCGCCTCAGTATCTATTGATTGAATAAATAGAAGAATGAATGAATATATGAAATTCATTCAAAAAGGAAGACTTTGATGTGTTAGCATTTATGTTATGTGTAGTAGTTCTAGTTTATGAGAGTTAGTAAAATAAAAAAAAAAAAAAGCGCAAACTACGAAAAAGCTTTTGGGGCCGTGGACAGCAGCACTTTGCTATAAGAAAATCCAGGCATGAAAAGTGGAATAGATTAGGTTAGTGAATTCACCCTAAGAATCTAATGTTTTCCATAGGAGCCCCAAAGGTCAGCTTTGTATTGAATGCAAATTACCTTTCGTGGTCCTCATTTCTTTGTAATATGTTTAGTAAGTGAAAACACAGATTTAGAATGAACGGTGGTTACGCTTCCCGTATATAAAGAGTGCATCGACTGTTGTCTATGACTTTAACCCTTCTTATATCTGAATTTCAACCCCAGGTTTCCCAAAAGTTACTTCTAGAGCAGAGAGTTGGATTTCTTCAGCTGATAATATAATGTTTTGCTCCAGAGTATTGAAACCTTGTGATACTTAAAACTTTTACCCGTTAAGAATAAAAACCTTATCGTAGGTTTAAAAATACACGCGCACACACGCGCACACACACACACACACTTTGTGTTTTTTGCAGTGATCACTTTAGAATGTCACACAGACGTATTTCGTTAAGGTTGCCATTGAGTAAAACCTTTTTTCTATTTCTGTGAATTTTATTTGGATTATTTGAATCTTCTCAGCAGTAGCAGGTCTTTATCCTTTGGGATGATTTATTTGAAACCAGCCCAAAGTCATTTGGAATCACATTATTAAGGTGAGCCTAGTTAAGGCTTTTGAAAAAGGAAAACAGAGGTGTAGCTATAAAACCCTAGAGAGCGTGACCTAATGGCTGTCATGGAAAGGAACGGTCAAAGGAGTGGTTCAGACTGTGTGGAAGTGACAGCAGCATTTCTTGAAGAAGTATGTGGCCTTTCAAGACAACTATTTTTGAAGGGTAATCTACATTTAAAATTTTAAATCTATAAATTCCAGTGGTTTTTCTTGGAAGTTTTCACCTCCGAGATTAAAGGCTCACCTTACACTTGAAGACTTGGGTGTGGCACTTAGAACAGGAAGAACCTGGGTGCTTAGCACCTCCTTGATCTTAAGTTGTTGACGAACACGAAGGTCAATAGGTCATTGAAGGTCAACAGGTCAGTGTCAACCTTGGCATTAGGTGATGTGAGTAATTGGGCCTCAGCATTTTTTTTTTTTTTTTTGGCTTGAATAGTTGAAAACCCACTTAAAAATGTTTTTCAGACCTTATTCTTTGTTTATATTTTCTCGTCGTCTTGTCTCATTGGAAACAGAGCAACTGCTTTTTTGGTCTTCCTACTGATAGAAGGTAGGGCCATATGAGGAACTTATTTTCTGATTTGCAGAATCTGGCCACCTGGGACATCTTCCCTTTTTAAGTTGCTTTTTGCAAAGAAAATTACGTTCTCAAAAAATTATTTAGGCTCTAGTTATCATACGTGCTTACTTCTGCTTGATGTTTTTAACAAGCACGCATGACCAGCAAAACACTTTAAATGGGTTGGAGGCGTACCTATAACAAATATGTCTGCAGTGTGGGAAATTAAATTTGTCCTCAAGTATGAAAATCCAGATTAACAGAAATGAGAGCATTTAAAATACATGTTATAAATAATCTTCTAATGAGTGTTTGGCCTGAATACTTTAGCTGTCTTAATCCAACAGCATGATGCCAGCTCTCACATTCTGACTCTCTGTCATTCACTCAGGGCATCTTGGGTGCTATTCTACATGATGTACTGATGGACAACTTAAATACTTCTCCTTTTGAAGAGTGAAGCATGAGTAATTAAGTGCTGCATCCATAAGTTGGATAGCAGGTTTTACTGAGGCCCAGTAATGAATAAAAAGTGCATTACCCAAATTAAAACTCTTGCTTGTCTGTATATTGGCTATTGATTCATCTTTGTGAATTTCATTACAGTACAGTAGAGTTGTACTCATCAAAGAGCTTCCCAGAAATGTCTCCTGTTTTAAAGCTTTGGTTTAGGGGCGCCTGGGTGGCTCAGTCTGTAAAGCGTCCGACTTCGGCACAGGTCATGATCTTGTGGTTCGTGAGTTCGAGCCCTGCATCGGGCTCTCCAGAGCCTGGAGCCTGCTTCGGATTCTGTGTCTCCCTCTCTCTCTGCCCCTCCCCCACTCATGGCTCTGTCTCTCTCCGTCCCAAAAATAAATAAATATTAAAAATAATAAAGTTTTGGTTTACTTCTAAATTGGTTAGGGAAGATAATCCTGTGGTGGTTCCTCTTGCTCGATAATTTATTTAAGATAATCTTAATTCTCAATGACTTGGAAGTCTAGAAAACGTACGACAGTTCAGTTCTTCGGAACTGTATTCAGTACACAAATGTTTTCCTAGTGTCTGTTCTATCTCCGTGACTCTGGGAATCTTTTAAAATGGTGTACTGCTAAAGCAAGTGGATAACTATTGATCTCAGTAGGTGATGTATATGTGTATGTATGTGTCTCTGTTTTCCCCCCTCCCCAATATATCGTAAAGTTGTGAGGTTAAATATTGCTTGAAGTGGTTTGATACATAGAAAACTGCATCAGAATTGTATATAATTGAAATCAGATATTACACTGCCTGAAAGTTTCCGTTGCATATACTTTAATTTTTTTTTTTTTTGTAACAGAATTTGATCAGAACTGAATATCCTGATATGAATGACCAGTCTGTTTCCAGCTCTAACATGAGTCACTAATAAACTACTAAGGTCACCCTCAATGCTTCACCTCTTTGTAAGCTTTAGAATTGGGTTGTTGCCCATCCTAAAAAAAAAAAAAAATCTGCAGTCAAGGTACCAGGTCCCTATTAGCTGCAGAAAATACAAAAGGGAGGGGAGCCAGGGGTGGTGGAAGGAAGTAAAACCTAGGTTTTACTAAAACTTGATAGAATCCCTCTCCTATTGTGGCCAGCCAATGCGCTATTTATCCTTTATCTCATTGTGCTGTGACTCTCCGAGCTAGAGAGGAGAGAAAAGATTGAGAATCAAAGTGTGGATAAGAAGCAGACACCAAAAGGACAAAAAAGCAAAAGCTGACTGGAGGAAGCAGAGGGCTGCAAACACAGAATGAGTGGAATTTCGAGGACAGGATTGGAATGACATACGTTGAAACCAGTAAGAGGAAAAGTGCGTTCTGATCATGCAAACCTGGATTGAGGTCTGTATCCATAATCAGAGACTTGTCTGAGCTGGAAGGAACCCGTGAGGGGGAGTCTAGATAATCTTCTGGCCCTTCTGGGGGTTGGATGGCAGGTGAGGCGAGGATCTAATTTTTGTCTATCTCGACATCATCTCCATTAAGCGTTTGTCAAGCGGTGACTTGAGGGCTGCGAGCGATTTGGATCCCAGTGCGTCTCTCAGAAGTTGGCTTCTCAGTTAGTTGAATGAGTTCTCATGTCACCATCTGAGCTTCGGCGGCTCCTCTCTACGTGTCTGTGTCTTGCGTGGTGAGACACAGGGCCCTGCAGCTCCAGATTGCAGCACTGAGTAACAGGAGTGGTTATTCCTTTCCTCTCCGTCTCAGAGCGGAGACGGCGGGTTGGTGGGTTTTTCCCACCACGTGCGTAATTATTGTGCACAGTCGTAAACAAAAAGGCAGGCATCTCCCATGGCCACGTAACTGGACTACTGGCAAAAACAAGGACAAAAGCGGACTGGGGAAGATAGGGACTTAGTAAGGTGAAGCTTGTCACTTGTTTCGTTTTCCTTATTTGAGTTGTGAATTTAAATATATTTGTTTGTTATCCGTTTTATTAATATTTATATGTGCATGTAGCAAGGTTTTATCTTAGGCGGTTTTAATTCTTGGTCTGTCTGAATACCTGTTTGAAGTATGATATCCAATCAGATCTTTTCTTTGATAATTCAGAGATGAAATGCCTCGGTAGTCGATGTGTCATCTTTAGCACAATGTCTCTGTTTAAGTTGTCTTTGAAGCCTAGAAGTTTGGACATAAGCTGTTTATTATGCCATAGTTCTATCTCCTCCTGAAGAAAACCGCCATTGAATTAACTTTTGCATAGTGTATTTCTATCAAAGCATTTGATCCTTGTTTCTGCAAGATAATCCTAAGAACTTTTTATTTTGAGAATAGAAAACCATGATGGATTTAATTCATAAAGGGAAGCTGCTGCAAGAAATGTAAATGTAAGCGCTTGATAAGGTAGGATTTCCTAGTTGCTATGGCAACCTGTGGGTCATGAGCCTGAGAAAATATAAAGTAAGTCCTGAAGCTGTGAAGACGATTATAAAATTTAACTGTCATTCTTCATTTAGAGTTGATGGCAAACATTATTTACTTAAGTTTATCTCAAAGCAAGCGAGGATCCGTTTTCAGAAATCCAAGAGTCCGATCACAAACGAATCCATGTTGCACACGCCTAACGTTATAAAGCACATGCAGCGTTTATTATTCTAACCGGACTATTTGTACATAATATCCCTGTAGATTTGGTCACCTTCCTATGGAAGCCGACGGTTTTCGTCTCTTGAATTCTTAATGAAAACCATAGAATTCAGCCGTATACATTGAGTAATTTTGCAAAAATGTGTGTGCTTCCCATGCCAAAAAGAAGGCCTAGGGGACTGTGTAGGAAGGCCTTTGTGCCTTCTTCTCAGGTTCAAATATAAATAGTAAACTGCTTAGGGTGGATGAGTGCCAGGCAGGGATGTTAATATGGGTGTATATTTTCAAAATATACCACGACCTAGAGATTAAAGAGGTGGGTTAAAATCTCTTGGAAGAATGCTTCCCCCTTTCCCCACCAAGGGGTGGCAGTGGAGAAATCCATTTTTTTTTCTACCGTGGAAGAATGAATACAGGTGTCACATTCCTAAATTGAAATACGATGCTCAACTGTACAGTATGACAAAGTATCCGTTTTTCTTGCTTTATCTTCTGCAGAATGCTGTTAATTTGCACTAATGACCTATGAGACCCATTGCAAATTACCCAATCTTGCAAATTAGTGAGTATGTGAACAAACACTATAAAACTATCAGATACCACATCAGACAAATGTAGTTTATTGCAGGAAGAAAAACAGACTTGCATATTGAGAGGGAAACATATTTTTACAGCCAGATAAGTGCTTTCCTTTCCTGTGCTTGCCCATCGGGGAGCGTCAACACATAATATGGTCTGTGGCGTCCAATGTCTTACTGGCTCTTGAGCAAAAACATCATTTTTTAAAACGCAAGCATAGAAAATCTCAGTGTTGACATGTATACTGGTATCTGATATTGAGTTTTTTCCGTATCTTTTGCCTCCTTAAAAAAAAGAAATTCTCTTTCCAACTTTGTATGCGGAGCCTTTACACTGAAAAGGAGAACGGAACTTAAGATTATTAAGAATAGAACGTATACTTGGCTGGCTTTTCTGTACCACGTCCATTTGCGTCTGAACCTGCGGGATTATTCATCCCCTCCCTTTTGGAGGATGAGGTAGAAACCAGCCCACACACCCAGCAGATATATTCCACTCATCAAAGCACTTTTCTCAGTTGGTTTGTTTTCATGTCTAGCAGCAGAAATAGCTGCTCTTTTTTTTTTTTTTTTCTTTTCTCTTCTTTTTTCTTCTGGCATCTTGTAATTGCAACTGGTAATGTGTCTTCTTGCTAACCTGGGAGCAGCATTCCCCCACTCACCCAGCTGGCTCCCAGCTGGAACCCAGTGACGGATTGGCAGGGTGCCATTTCCTCCCTGTTGGACCTTCCATCCATCTGCCTTCCCAGGAGAACCCCACTTGGGTCTCCCAGTGGCCCCCCGGCTCTTGCCACCTTGGTTACATGTCTTCCACCCGCCTTGCTAACAACTACAGCCACAAAATCCACCTCGGTAATGAGCATTATAAAGTGCTTATGCTGTGCTAGGCACTGCCTTGTTTTTGTGTTTACTGAATTCTTTCCCCAGTGCAATTGAAACACATACATACATAAATATTTTTAATTTTGTTTAAAAATTATCATACAGTAAAACTTCCCTTTTGCTTTTTGTCCACAGTTCTGTAAGCTTTAACAAATGAATTAATGTAGTCAAGACCTAAGAGTTCCATCACCTACCTCCCACTCCCTCCCCCCAAAAAGCCCCTCATGTGTGATAACCATTTTGAATGCATTTATGACTTAATCCTTTAATGTTATGGGATATGTACTAATATTTTTTTTTTCTGATGAGGAAAGTGAGTAACTTTCAAAAGTAACTTGGGGCGCCTGGGTGGTTCCGTCGGTTAAGCGTCCGACTTCAGCTTAGGTCATGATCTCACATTTCATGGGTTCAAGCCCCGCATCAGGCTGTGTGCTGACAGCTCAGAGCCTGGAGGCTGCTTCGGATTCTGTGTCTTCCTCTCTCTCTGACCCTCCCCTACTCTCACCCTGTCTCTTTGTCTCAAAAAACAAATAAACATTAAAAAAAATTTTTTTTTAAATAAATTAAGTAACTTGGTCAAGGTTGTGCACCTAATTAGCAGTGAGGCCAGGAGTGGGTTAGTTCTAGAATTTGAGATTTTATGCACTCTTCTATATCACCACTCACAAAAAGTGGCTTGGGGCTATAGTCTCAGTAAGCACAAAGGTCTACATGTGACTTTCAAATGATAACGGGATGTTGGGTCTTGGAAAGGATCACATACATTTTCATGTGACGCACTCTTGAAAGACCCCAATAGAGAGGAGGGTTTTCGTTCGTTTGTTGGTTTCACTTTGTTTTGACTTCAGTAAGCCTGGTAAGATGATTGAGTTGAACATCTTGGTTCAGCCAGAAACCATTAACACTTTCTGGACTAAACTTCCCAACACCCACATTTCATTATTGTTGGTCCCCCTGTCCCTCCCCACCCCCCCCACCCCCAGGCTGTGTCCTACAGCTACACATAGAAACCACATCTGGGCTTTTCCATTAGCCACGGTCAGCTCACGCTATCCTATTTCTCTTTTCAAAACTAAAACCCTTTTCGGTGGCTTTGGGCTCTTCTGTGAGGGTGAGTCAGCTTTGGGAATAATAACCAGAATCTTTCATCCATGCTTTTGCTCTAATGTGCTGATGCTGAAATCATCCTAAATATCAATACAGAATTTTGCTTTAGACTGGGGATTCTGCTGCCATCATTCACTGTAAATCCCTTGAAGTGCAAAAGAAAACCATGAGCGATAAAGGAAATGCTAAAGGTCTGTGTGGAGGTGGGGGGTGGGGAGGGCAAAAGGCTTTGTTCAGGGGGAAGCTAAGGCTTCAGAGATGGATAGAGAGGCTCCCCTCCCAAAACTTATACAGTCTGGGACATGCCACCTTCCATTGAGCTCGATGAGGATGAATGTGATTTCATGACCAGAGCCTACACGCATGCTTAACGGTTTTAAATAATGTATTCACCTTTTCAGGATGACCGTGATCAATGATGATCATGAGAAACTGAGGAGGCCACTATATGTGTTCTCCTTCCTTATTCCCTTCCCTTCTCATAGTTTTGTTTCCAGCGTAATCTTAGTAGATCTAGGCTGTTGAGATAAATTGTAAAAGATAGGAGCATTCCCTTTATACACGTTCAGGAATGTGACTTGTGAAAATTCTGTTTCAAGAGTTCTTTCTCAGGGCAGAATTTAGATAGCACTTCCTCTGTGTGCTGTACTTACATGTGCTTAAGAATCCACCTTGAATTGTTATGGAAAAAAAAAAGGGAAGGAAGCCAGATATTAACATGAAATCCTATCTTGGATTGTTTGATCCCTTAACTTGATCCTTCTCAGAACAGCATCTTAGACCTTCCTCCATGTCGGAGAAGGCATTCCTGTCTGAGGACAGATGACAGGGTCCATTTTCAAAGTGAGGATATGAGTATTAAAAGCCTAAAAGCCAGAAAAATATTTTCTTCTGTCAGTAACTGCATTGTTGATAAAGAAGGTAGGAGTTATTGCCACGCTTTAGCTTAGCTGAGGGAGCCCCGCCCCCTGAAAATTCTTATGTTGCAACAACTTGTCTCTAGGCATATTATCCATGATTATCATTGAGCAGCTAATAGTACTATGAGTTGTATGTATTTAGGTAGGTCCTCTTAAAATTACTTTAATATTTTTCTTCCATATATGTAGCCTTATTTAGACCGGGGCAAGTGAAAAATCTTGCATTTGCCTTTTATGATGCATTTAGAGTAGCTAATCTGAAATCACAGTTTTCAATCAGAAAGGAATATTGGATGCCTTCATGGAAAGATTACTACAAACTAAGTTTTCTTTCCTTTTTTTCTGATTTAGATTCCTTGAGTGTACTTTGTTAATGTTTGAACATTGAATCAAATAGTGTATTTCTCCCAATTTTAAACATTGCAAATTCAAGGCAGGGGCCTCTGCTTCTGTCTTCAAATGAACGAGAATACCATTTTAAGGGAAAATGGCGGCTGCAGTGTCAGTGCTCCGTATCACCTCTATCAAAGAGACTGATTACAATGTTGATGGTGATTTTCAGGGCCATCTCTGTCTTGCTTCTGCTTCTTAAGAATGTATAATGCAGTCCAACCTTAAGACAAATAGGTCAAACTGTAAAACTCTGCAGGAATGTAAGGATGAATTTCAAAATAATAAAGCAGTCCAACTTGGAGATTCTATATACTGTATAAATATCTCCTAACTTAGAGGAAATACCTTTTAAACACTTTTCCATGATGATACATACTGGTGTCTCGGCTTGCCATTCTCCCTTGTTTTCAGCTATTGTTTCTGGAATTCATTAACAGTTACTGGTGTTTAATTTTTCATGATGGTTGAAGGCTGGAGGGGAGAGTACATAGACATAGTGGTCACCAATTTTTGCTGCTAATGACCCCTGCGGGGATGGAAATTGTTCTCCTGTGGGGCAGGAAAAAAATATGTATTTTTGAGAATATCCCATCTGCAGATAAAGTAAGTGGCCATTTGTGGACCTGTCAAAGGTAAAAATAAATGCAGTGTTCAACTGTATTAAATACCGTACTTGAGCATAAGGGAGAGTGCATTTGTCTTATTTCATTTGTCTTCCCAGCCTGTGCCCATTTAGCACTGCAATAGCAGTGAACTTCACGGGCAGTCAAGCCTACTCTTTCATGTTTCCTTCCAGTTCTAAATTGAAAATATTTTTTTGAAAAGAACTATGACAAAAGCAATTTGAGTTAGTGATATCTTGAAAGAGAACCCAATTTAAGATTACCTTTACGGTTGATCATTGTTACCTACAGTAGGCAGATGTCATGGTGATCTTCTTAATATTAGTATTCTGAGAGAGTCTGACCTGACAGTGTTCAGGTAACATCACAGATCGGGTCCTAATACTGAGATTTCAAGTGGTGGTGCAAAAGGCTGCCAGGGGCCACCTAGTGCCCAGGGGGCCTCTGACTGAGGAGCGCACCTGAGCACCAATGAAAGTGTGTTGAGAATGGGCTTGGTAACCGTAAAATGAAGAGAAGGAAATGGGAAAGCACGCACGTGTGAGCTGATTTTCCAACCTGTAACTTAAAACGTTGGCTTTCCATTTTGTCCTCAAAGACCCCACCATGCTGGTAGAGTGCAATCAGGTCTTTCGGAGTTGTAACAGCATCAGTGATCCGCGGGTGCGTGGAGCTCAAGTCGTGTTTGGGATGGGGTGATGGCTCTGGAAGGGAAAGTGTGGTTACAGGGGACCATCTGTCTTTGAAAGTATGATTTACTGGGGCATCCACCTTCTCTCCGAGCCATAAAAGGAGGTCTAGTGGCTGGATCTCTTCCTCGCCTGTGCTTTCTCTGCCTTGTTCCCTTCCCCCCGCCCCCACCCTCTAACTCCGGAGCCCGAATCAGTCCAGTCCACAGATTATGTGAGAAATGATGCTATCACGAGCCATGCATATAGTTTCTTCTAAAGAGAGGAGAGCAATACCCTGGCATCTTATACTCCTAAAATCCGTCCCCCACAAGTCACGAGTGTTACGAATGTCTCCGGGTGGCAGGAGGAACCCAAGACAAGGGGAGAATTGGTATGCCTAACGCAGAAGGGTGTCAGTAGCAGGGCTGAGATCTGTGCTCAAGTCTCTACTATGCGGATTATTCACAGCAACTATTACTCCCCAGAGAATCCCTAATTACCACCTACATCCCTGTCAGCTGGTGTGTGATCAGGGAATCTACTCTCATTTTAAACTATGCAGAAATGAAATGAGAAGCCAGCCTTACTTCTAAGGTACCATGCAGTGCATTCCAGAGGCAAATATGAATGACATTTAGCTCTGCCACTTTGGCCGATCCACATTAGTGCAGCTCTCCATTCTTCTAAATAGCCAAGACCTAGTTATTCTTAAGCCCCAGTGTCCTGCCTGCTTGTTCACAATTTACCTTCATTTTCCAAATTTACCATTCTATAGTTTGTTTGACTTTTAAATCCATTTCGGTGCTTACCGTTTGTGTCATGTTCTGGCCCTTGGGGATGTTTTGGATCGCATAGGGATACTCTATTGAATATATATTAGTTCCTTGATCTCAGCAGAGTAACGGATGCTGAAATATTTCAGAAAGACGTGTTCTATAAAGATTCGCGAACTGCCTGCGCTGCCCGTGTTCGAAGCGCAACACGTACGATTTTATTTGTGGCTTAATCAACAGGAAAAAAATGCCAAGCAGCTTTGACTAGCTGGCAGTGGACCTGTTTGTGTTTGCCTTATTTTTTCTATAAGACACCTGCTGGAGATGAGAGCCGGCAGAAACACCGAGTAGGTATCCAGGGCTTCATTACAGCAGTATCTCTAATGATCAAAGAAGCCTTTTTATACAATCTTGTTCCTGATCATGCAGCTGAACATCTGTCTACCTGTCTGTCCACCTTTTAATTGCATCATCCGGGTCTCTCTGATCCCAGGCAGTTCTGTCAATGCAGCTCTGCTTTCTACTTCTTCTGATCACAGTTAACAGAAAATTTTCTGCAAAGCAAACCAGGAAAACTGAGAGCCTTCTAATAAACTTGGACTAAACCATTTTATGAGAAGTTAATTTTCTGTTGCATATCCCGTGAAGCCCTTGTGCTAATTTATTCTTCAAAGCCAAATACTATATGGCAAGGAGGGGAGGATGCTTCAGGAGTACTCGAAGCATCGTATCCATTGGGTACAAAAGGAGTGTGCTCTACCTAGACGCTGCAATCTGCTAAACACTTGATTTGCTCCAAAAAAATTGGCAGTAGGAAGTCAGGAATTTAATTCACTGATTTATTCATTAATTCATCTGTCAAATACTTATTAAGACAAACCCATTATGTGTAGGGTTGGGTGTGTGATTCACTAGTGAGCTCCTGTTCCTCCTCTAAAAAGAGATGAGCTATGTATAGATTAATTGTAAGAAAAACACATAGCGATCTCTATAAGAAAATTCTCAGAAAGTAGTACGATACTCCAGCGGAGGAAGAACTCACTTGTAGGTGGGCTGATCGAAACTGGCTTTATGAAAAGATGCCCTTAAACTGGGCATTGGCAAACGGAAAAGAGTTGTGATAGGTAAGAATATAATAGTCAAAGGTGGGACCGGCATGAGACAAAGCATGGGAGCAGGAAACGCCAGGTCATGTTGAGAATGGAGTGTTGTAGGCTAGTTTGAAACCTGGGAGAGTAATCATGATATGGAAGAATGGATTATAGTCGATCCTTCAGAGATTTCAGTATCCCATTAGGGACTTTGCATTGTCTTCGGTAGAGAGCAACCAACTCATTGAAGACGTTTCAGAAGGGGAAAGAGTGGAAGTACGAATGGATTGCAGAAAGGAGGGACTGAAGACATGAGATTGCAGTGCAGAGACAATGTATAAGGGGGCATTGAGAGTTTTAACCGGGGCAGACACAGTGGGGAATTGATAGACCGCTGGGATGTAGAACGTGCAAAGTCAGGGCAATTGATGGCAAATGAGAGGAGGCAAAATGACTACGGAAGATGCCTGTAACAGTGACAGAGGGCCAGGAGGAGGGGCAGCTGCATGGATCGGTGTGATCTGTTTTGTTGTGGACTTATTGAATGTTCATTGATCCAGGTGGAAATGTCCCGGACTCTGTTGTCAGTATGGACATCAAGTAGAAGTGTGTTTGAATGTTGGAGAGCGATTTGGGAGTTTCTGTGTACAATTAACAGTTGGATTGGTAGCAAATTTTCAATAAAATGCATCTAAGCAAATTATTAGGTAACAAGCATTATGTCTCATTAAGGTGGTAAAATTCTATGCAGGAGTTGGGAGCTTTATCACAAGTTTTATTCAAAGTTCTACAACCACCTGAGACACCACCCCCCCCCCCCACCCCCCGCTCTCCACTTTATTACTTACAAGCACCTTCAGAGGAATAACCACATTTAGTGGGCAGGAAGAGAAATTGGAGGCAGGGTACAAGAGCCAGAAACGTTGGCCAGGATAATGGGGGCTTCCCAAGTTGAAGGGGAGAGTTTGGGGGTGACAGTGAGGTCAGCACATTGTCAAACACCGGAGGAGCTGGAGGTAGATGAGAGCGGGCTGTTGGATAGAGTGTCTAAGAAGTTGTTTCAAGAGAGTAGCTTCTGTAGTTTGGTTGCAGTAAAACCAGAAGAGCTGAAGGAAGGAGCATTTGGGGAGGTGGTGGAAGCAGTGAGGGTTGCTAACCCCAATGGAGAGATGGATGGATTTCCCTGCGGGTACAGCCGAGGCCCCCTCTTCTTGCAGCTGTGTGACTTGAGAGGGCAGTTCGGATTCCCCCTCAGAAGCCTTCCATGGGATAGATGGGGGCCACCTAGACGTTTCATCAGAAGAGGCAGGCTGGCTCTGATCATGGTCCTTGCCACAGGCCATTATGAGCACTGTCCTGTTATGACCTGTTCTGCCAGGACACTCCTCTCCACCTGGTACTCTGAACCACGGCGGACATTGGGAAACCCTTGCCACTTTCGATACTTGGATCTCTCCTTGGTGCTTGTGAAGTCACTTAAGATGTGCTATCTTGATTTCCTTACTTCCCTCTCTTCATCCTAGGGTCTCATCTGAAACATTAATTTCTGAAGAACGACTGGTCTAATGGTTTAGAAGAGAGGAGGTCTGCTTTTCGTTCTGTTCTACTGCCTGAAATTAGGTCTTAAATTACAATATGTTGATTACGAATCAAAATCTGCAAAATCCTGGGCTGTTTCTTAGCTTAAGCAGCATGATAACAGAATTAATCGTAGCCAGTAATAATATTATTAAGCAACAAAAAAGACAAAGACGAGGATGGTTGTCTCATTCAGCCACACTGCCTCCAGAGCGGTACACTGTAACGTTTATTTGTTTGTTGCAAGGGAATGGGTCTGGAGTAGATGAGACTATCGAGTGGAAACTTCAGGTACAAGTCCGTTTTTGTCGCTGTGGAATAAGAAACCCTGAGATCTTTATAGGATTGTGTCGGGTCTCTGTAGGACAGCGTACTTGTCGTTTACCTTTTAGCTCTCAAGAAGTCACTGAAATTTTTGGTTTTCTGCTTATTTTTCTTTTTAAATGTTATTTCTTTGCTGTTGTTTAAATGACAGCTAATTGTTCTGCAGCATTTGGTAAATGTCATGTATCCTACTTTTCTAAAAGCTGTGAAGTAGGGTAAACATGTGCCCGCTTTTTTCAAAAGATCTATCCAGTAATTATCCCAAAGGCTATTACAATATGCAAATAGCAAGGGGTGTCCTTTCCTCTCCTCAATTGGAATATCAATATTGACTCAACATGTACAAAAAGAAAACAATATTTCTGATCAAATGTTAATCCCGTTTCAGGATAGTGGAAGTGACACTGGATGTCGAGATCGGACCGGGGTTTGAGTTCTAGCTGCCCCGTTGTGACATTTGCTGAGCCGCGGCCCGGTTTCATTTTCCTCATCTACCAAATGGACACTGTAACGTCTTTCCTGCCTAACACAGAGGTTCCTGGGAGGATCAAATGTGCTAATGTACTCAGTACACCATAATGCGCTATACAAGTGTAGATTATTATTATTTCAGAAGAAACTTTGTCGTCTCTGAATTATTAATTATTACTAATATAAAATGTATTAAGCATCTGATTTGTTCTGGCTTCCACACAGAATTTAAATTGGCCTTGGACGGGGCTGTGATGTCGTCCTGATCTTTCATGTTAGGGAAACGGAGGCATGCAGAAATGAAATTGACTGCTTTTTGGTTCCCATTATCCCTTGCATATTATTAAGGAACTTCATACACTTAATTGTAATTAAATTTAGATTGCTTGAAATTACTGCATGAAGTGACAAAAAGGATTTCTTCTGAAAATTATACAGTCCCACAGTCGCCGGCCATTTTCTGTAAACAGGACAGCCTGCGTTCTGTTCGGGTACTCTGGCTTTGGTGTGCACGCGTGTATTTGGAATCTTTGGACTTCAGACTAGAGCGAGGCTGTCAGCGACTGTCGGGAAATAAGTGTGTTTGCCATCACACCGGGTCACCGACCCCGCCAGCTGTTGTTTCAGCGGGTGGTAAGGAACGAAGACAAGCCCCTGGTCCTAATGGCCCTCAGACGGGAAATTCTTCTCCTGGTGTGTTTTCCATAGGTTCCCCGTCTACCAGTCGCTTTCTCGTGTCCCTCAGATGCCTGTATTCTCGGAGATGCCAAGGAAAGGCTGCCCCGTAGGCTCTTAGAATTATTTTCCCAGCTATATTTGTCAGGCCAAATTTAAAGAGGAACGTGCAATCAAATATTCATTTTTAATTTGTTTTATTCACTCACTGCTGCAGATCACAGGTTTTAGAAGACTACTTGGGACTCTGTAGTGCTGTATATACTCAACTGTTGTTCCCCCCACAACTGCTTTGTATTATTAATTAATATTCCCTTTCGGGCCCAAGTGATGGTGAGAGAGATTTGGCTGGGCGTTCTGGCTAAGTGATGCTAATTTATAGGTCCTTTCAGTGGAATATTATGGAAGTGTGTAATGATAATATCAAAACTGCATTTAATTCCTGAAGAGGAAGGAAGGATAGCACATGAGAGACAGAAATCTGCTGTTCTCTTTGTAAGTGAAAGGTCATGCTACTGAGCGCTGCAGGGTGGATTGGTGAGAAATGAGCTCCCGTTTGCTAGGAATTAGAATGAGTCTATCTGATTTTCCTTCACTTGTGACCTTTAAAGATGCAGCTTTTAGATTGATAAGCAGGTGGATGCTTTTAGTAACCCAATGCAGAATTTGTTTCATATAAAAAGACTATCTTTCAGACACCAAAGATATTGCTTCCACAAAGGGTTTTTTCCTACAAAGCCTCTGGAGAAAGAAATTCAATGATTATATCTTATCTGTCACACAAAAAGAAAATTCGGAATTACTGTACGTTCAATTAGAACATTTTTTTTTTTTTTTCTCAAAGCATTAATCATTTTCTGGAACACACATCCTCCAGTTAAGAATCTCTAGGAAGGTTTGAGAGTGGGCACTCCTCACGGCTCTCCCCTTTGGATCTTCCTGCCCGGCTCTGCAGAACCTCTTCCATTCAGATAAAAAGAGCTTCCCAGGTTGCTATAGCGATCCTTTCCTGTTGGGCCCCATGCTATCTTGAAGGCAGCTGGAGGAGAACAAGGAGTGGGGGGAAAGTACGGTGAATGTCAGGCTGCTGAAGGCGATCCGAGCTGGTTTGGGTTGCTGAAGACAGGACACCAGTCAGTGCAAACCCTCAACCTACCGTGGACCCAATTTGAGGTTTGGATATTTAAATATAGAGTTGTTTTTAGGATCTGTGTGGAATCTAAACATACCTCACTTTGTATTTTTTAAAAAGGCTGAAATGGCTCACTTTCCAGAGCCAGCAAGCTCAAATTTCTCGTCCTCTCTGCTTGTTTTCAGTTCTTAATTACATCATCCATCTTATTTGTTCTAATTTCCTCTTTTTATTTTCCTTATCCCCTCCGCCATCAATAGCACCAGCCCATCAGCGTCTGTTTTATTTTGTCAAATGCTGGTGTTTTATTGGGCTTCTGTGCTGTTTCTGTTTCTCATTTGATATTCCTACCTGATAATAAATTCCTCATAAAGCACCCTGATCAAATACATCAGGCCTTCTTTCTTTTCCTGTGTACAGGTTTTAATTTCCTACTCAAAATCACAAATGAAGTGGAAAAAATTCATTCCTCCTGCACAGTGTGCCCAACTTCTGAAACGTTTTAGAGAAAGCAGGGGAATTAGCTGAGTGACTTCTTAGCACATCGGACTTCTAGTATAAAGTGCTGCTCCCGGAGGGTTCTAGTACACAGGGCTGCTCCCGGAGGGTTCTAGTATACAGGTGGTGCTCCTGGAGGGTTCTAGCATACAGTGCTGCTCAGGTAAACAGTTACTGAGGAGGCAAATATGTAAAAAAGGAATACTTTTATCTCTCATCTCCAGAAATGTTTCACCTTCTTCAGATTTCTCCATTCTTCCCTGAGAACAGCCAGCCCCAAAAGACATTTTTAAGCACAGGAGGCAGATTGTTCATCCTGAGCCGGGGGTGGTGTGAGATAAACAGGCCCAGGCCCCACAGGGAGGGAGGCCAGTGGGGTCGAGCCTGTCTGAGCCATCAACCTCCAGAGTGCAGTTCCAGAATAAGGTCAAGATGGGGAAGCCGAGTGCCTATCCAACTTTTCATTCCTCCATTCCACAAACTTCTTGGGCAGTGAGAGGCCATTGTAGTGAAGTAAATAAAGCCCTTTTTATCTCAAGAGGAAGGAGACAAGTGTCAGACGCTGACAGGGCAGCATGATGAGTGCCATGATCCAGGAACGCATGAGAGTGTGCGGGAACTCAGGGGACATCGCACCCAACTTCCTGAGGAGAGTGGGGGTAGCGGGAGGGAAATGGAGGAAGGTACGTCAGGGAGGGGTCACAAGTTACACCCCAGCGTAATTCTTACTTGTTTTGTCTTTAGTGTGCTCTTTTAGCATAAACTAGCTCAAAACTCTAGGTTATATAGAAACAGGTTTCTGATTGTCAATTATATAAAACAAACCATCATCAAATTCTTCAAGTAGCAAAACCAGTAAGTAGTTCATCTGAAATATTTGCTGTAAAATGTAAATTTTCTCCTGGTATTCTGGAAGGGGGAGGTATTGTTCGATTTGGTCCTAAGTGTGAATTCCCGGAAGCCGAGCCTTGCTCTGTCTGTCTGTTGTCATCTCTTACCTCTGACCAAGCTGACTTCCCTCGCTGTTTCTGGAATGCTCCAAGCCCATTCTCCCTGGAGAGCCCGTTTTATTGCTCCGTTTGCCAGGAGCCAACAGACACATCCTCCCAGATCCCCATTTCACACTCTCCGCCATGCGCTCCACATTCTGATCGTGTCCCTTCATCACACAGGGTTTGCGGACCACTCTGCATAAAACACCGGCCTCCCGCGCACGGTACTTTCCACCTGCCCCCAACCTCTGTTGTGTTTTTCAAAGTGCCGATCATCACCTGACATGTGTTACTATGTTTTTATAACCTGACTCCCCTCTTTAGAATGTAAGCTCCGTGAAGACAGGGATCTGGATGTGTCCACTGCCATCCCTTGTTGGGGTCTCAGTAAATACATATTGAGCGACTAAATCTGCCTTGATAGATGTCATAGACCCCAAGAGGAATGGTTAGATCACCCATTCTCCAGATTGTTTCTTTAATCGACCTACGAAGATCATTGAGATTTGTGTTTGGTAGCAATTTGTAATTCAGCATCTCTCTGTAGCCAAATCCGAGAGGCCACTCCCGGTGTCCCTGCACTCCACAACCGTCTTCGCTGTCCCACACACGGCCAGGCTGGCTCTAGCGCGACATCGTTTCAGTACAGTTCTCTGTGTTTGAACACTTCTCCCGGGCGTGTGACCAGACATCTCCAGTGCTGCGCAGTGTATCTGTGTGGTCAGATCACGGAATCTCAAAGGACCACCCTGTTTTTCTGATTTTAAACCAGGCACCTGGACTTGCCTTTTTCCTTCTCCCTTCCTTCCTTCCATCATACCTTTCAGTGGGAAAACAGCAACTAATAATCTAACAAACCCTATGGAGGCAGGTGTTAGTCACATCTCCTAGAACCTTGTTATCAGCGCTGGAGATTATCAGTGTAGAAACTTCAGGAGAAAAACTTGGCTGCAATATGTGTGAGGCCCTTTCCTTGTATAGCATGCCATTCTTAATTGAGAGAACGCAACGTGTTCTTGCTTCTCTTTAGATGCTTGGCCCTAAATCTAAACAGGAGAGAAAAGGAAAGGCATTGTTTCAAACAGGAGACGGTGAGGATAAGGGGTCGTCAGAGAACTACTTCTCTTTTATTGATTTTGCGAAATTGTTTGGAGAATGATTCAGCATTTTGGGGCATAAAAATAACAGCTTCGAGTTGCTTTTCAATTAGGCGAGCGTACTTTCGTACTTTCGCTGAAAGGTTCTGTTGTTCTTGAAATGCACTTTCCTTCTGTTCTTTCAGAGTCTCTTTAATCAGTAGTGATGTGACAGGAGGTACCGTGACCTCCCTGACCCCACTGCGTCTTCCCCTTCCTCTCTCCTTTGTGAGGCTCAGTCGCCAGGAAAACTGATTGGCAAAATTGTTCCTTAATTGGGGAGAAAGGTAGTTCTATAAAGACAGGCGCTATCCAGAACATGCAACAAATTGAACTACCAGAATGTATGTTTTACCCCGGTTAGGTTTCGTTTCAAACTAGAAATCCTAAGCAGCCACAGACTGGGTTTGAAGCGGCATTTATCTTAACATTAAAATATTCCTGAGGTTTAATTTTTTTTTTTTTTGTATTATTTAGAGCATGGTAATGAGAGTCTTGTTTCATTATTGTGTCCATTGTCAGGTCAGTGCATTTAAATTCCTTTTAAAATGCATACAGTAATGAGTTTAGTATATAAGCTGAATGCCCTGGGCTTTAACAAAATGGTTAATAGGTGTTTAGTGGCCTAAAGAAAATGAAACTCTCTTTGTTTCTCTGTGTGTGTGTGTGCGCATGTGTGTGTGCGTGTGTGTGTGTGTGTGTGTGTGTGTGTGTGAAAAGGAGGATTATCAGGTGGCATTATGTTACCCTTGTTGAATATCAATTACATACAATAGGTGATACATGTTTGCCCTACATGCAACATAAACTTCAGTGGGCATAGGGCTAGTAGCAATTTTCGGGTCACTAGTTTAAAAAACAAACCTACATTCTACACGTCTCAAATACCACTGCCTTTAGAAGAACTGAGAGCTGATTGTGCCCATTACTGTCTGTGCTTTTACAACTTAGGTCTGTCTGTGGCTTTAGAGGGTTCATGATGCTTTCTTAGGAATCGTTTCAGTAACTATGGAAGGTGATGGAGGTGTTGATTAACTTGACTGTGGTCATTGTTTGACAGTGTATAGGTACATGAAATCACGGTCTACACCTTTTCACGGAATTGCATGGTACACCCTAAATACATACAATATGTATTCGTCAGTCATACCTCCCTAAACCTGGGCGGAAAAAAAAAAGTTTATTTCCTTTTCTCCTCACAACAACCATGTCTTTGATAATTTTATAGATGAAAACACTAAGTGAAAGCACATACTGAGTGTCAAGGTTTCAGGCTCCAGGCTGGCCCTGGGGACTCACGGTCCCCCCAGGAAGGCAGCTCCAGGGCGCTCTGCCATGGCCTCCCACGGGCTCTCGGACAAATTACCAGGTTATCTCTGCTTCCTCGTCTATCAAAATGAGGCTCCCAATACCCACTTTGTATTCTTTTCAGGATTGAGTGAAATATGTAGAAACACAATAGTTCTTTAATGAGTGTTAATTTTTCTTCAAAGTTCCAGTCCAAATCTACCGATTCCCTTCACTATACTGCCTTACGTCCCAGACACTGTACCTGCCAACCTCTATCAAAGGTGCCAGGCTTTGACACTTAACTAGTTGGGTGACCTTGGACAAGTTAGTAAACTCTTTGCCTCAGTTTCCTCATTTGTAAAATTGGGATAAGCATACTCCTTCAGTGAGTTTTTGCCAACGACGTATGAGTTAATGCATCTGAAGTACTTTGAACGGTTTCTGTCGGAGTAAGTGCCCAACAAATGTTAGATATCCTGAGCTATAATAGCCTTTCTCCTTTCAGTTATAAATCGCATTCACAAATGTTTTCACTGTGAGTGCATCTATTAAAACAGTTTAGTAAATTCTAAGGAGTTTGATCTGATTTTAAACCTGAGTCTTTGGACTGTATAAATCAGGGAGTTGGCACTTTGGTTTCTGATTCCTTGGCATTGACTGATCAACATTTGGTTCATTGGTGAGCATTTAAGAACCACCAGTGAGAGCGTAAGAAATTAGCAATCCTTCATACTGTCAGGAAGCATTGAGTGAGATTGAGCTGTCAGAGGCTGAGGGTGAATGCTTCATTGGACTGAGCCACTGAACCAGTTGGATTCTTGGTCTTCCATGGCATTCTTGGAAAGAGTCCATTTAACTAGGAAGTAAAGACTGGCCAGTTCATTTAATAGGAACAAGCTTAGAAAAATCCTGTGTTAGCCACTTCAACATTGGAAAGAGGAGAGTGGTGGTTATTGAGCTAAATGCCTTTAAAAAGAAACAGGAAAACACTAAAGCAGGAAGTAATACATAACCTTGACTTTAATATACCACCTAAACCTACCTTAAAAACACTAGAAAATTTTTCTTTTCATTTCTTTCCTTTCCTTTTCTTTCCTTTTCTTTTTTTTCTTTTCTTTTCTTTTCTTTTCTTTTCTTTTTCTTCTTAAGTCTGTCAGAGTGACCATGTGTTTTGGATGTTGGGGTGTAGTAATGGTAAGGAGGAGATAGGAGAAAACTGAGCATTTAGAATTGTGGTTGGTGGCAGATTCTAAACTTGCATGAATGTGCTTTATTCTTTTTGAACACTATCTACCCACCCACCCCCCACCCCCCGCCTTTTTTTAAACAAACCTTGTCTGACTGACTATAACCTTTAAATAATTGGTAAACTGGAACAGTGAAACTGACATTAAAATCTAATGAAGAGAAATGGAGGGAGGGAGCATTATTCTAGCAAAGGACTGGCCAGCTATTGTCCCCCTCTGTGGTGCTGGAAACGGGACTGGTTTCTTCTGGCAATGGCCAACACTGGCAGTAGTGGTATTAAAATACGACACATTTGGGGCACCTGGGTGGCTCTGTTGACTGAGCGTCTGACTTCAGCTCAGGGCATGACTTCATGATTCGTGGCTTTGAGCCCCACATGGGGCTTTGCACTGACAGTGCGGAGCCTGCTTCAGATTCTCTGCCCCCCCCCTCTGCCCCTCCCCCCCCCTTTCTCTCTCTCTTTCTCAGAAATAAATTTAAAATTTTTTAAATACTTCACATCTGTTTCTGTTAGTAACAGTATCATAAGAAATCCTCTCTGGGCCATAAATGACCCATTTCTAGGAGCAGAAAGTCCTCACACTAAAGTGCTCACCCGTCCAGCCATGGTCTTCTTTACCTTTTCTTCATGCGTGCTACATACACACAGCAGGAGGCTTGTAAGCCTCCACCCTGGTTCCTGCGGGTCCCCCTGCCTGAAATGCCTCTTTAAGTCTCAATAATTTCATCATCCTAAGACCCAAGCCCCTTAGGACTTTTCCTCACTCTTTCTCCCTGGATTGCATTCAGTCCAATTCCAGAGGTATCGATTGAGCACGCCATATTGGAGATGCCACACAGATCAAGGTAGGCATGGCCTCTGCTCTCAAAGACCTTACACAGCAGGGGATGAAGGCAAGGTCAGGTCTTTTCAGCAGCCTGGTAGGTGCTAAGACTGGGGTGCCCGGTGCCCTGGGAGCTCAGACAGGGCGCCTGGCCCAGATCTTGCCCACTTGTCCTCACAGATCTCACCTTGCCCAAAATATCCATAGTGTAGCTGTAGTCGCTTCTGGAGAAATTGGCATTTAATTTTATACTGCTTTGAATTCTTCTCTGTTCTTTTATCTCCCTAGCTGGATGGTAACTACCTTGAGGGAAACGGCCTTTATTTTCTTTTTTATGCTGCCTTTTAAAACTCTATAGGGTCTCGCACAACACTCAGTTGATGGCAAATACTCAGTAAACACTTGCTGATTTGCTTAGAACCTCTTCCTTTCCCCCTCCCCTTTTGGCTTTGTGCAGGAATGGTTTCTTGTGTCTGCATTCTGGCACACGGATTTGGGAAATGGTTGGCTTGCTTGTTTGCTTCTGGGTAGTGAGCTCCAGCTGACCACAGTCACTGTCTTCTGCCACTCGGTTCCTGGGTAGCAACACGTCTTCTGTCTACCACCCACCTCTGTGCCTCAGCGCCCATCTAGTTATTCCTACTTCAGGCTGTCCTTGCACAGGTCCACCATTGCCTCTGAGATGGTTTCCTTTTTCTGGGACGTTTTTCCTAATGAGGGTGGAGTATAATTTAGAGGCTTAATTTTAGAAAACTATAGGAAGCAGCAGACCCATAAAATGTTATGATTCACGACCACTTGTTTTGTTCTCATAATGCAACCTAAACTAAAAAGCCATTTATCAAAGCTATAAAAGCTGTTCATGGCTGTCTTTAGTATATCGTGTGGAGTATAATTCAGCCCACAGAGCAGCAAAAGATGAATTCATGGGGCCATTTGCCTCAGTGTGCGTTAAAGGCCAGTAATTTCTGAGCTCTGTGGAAGACCTTATGTTACTCTAAGCCCTGGATTCTTCTTTCTTACCCCCACATAGTTTCACTTGCCATTTTAGTATCAGTGGATCCTCATCTGTAGACCCTTCTTTCCCCCTGTAAATCATTGCCAACCCCCGATGTCCCCTCATCCATAGCCCTCTTGTCTCTGCTACCTTTACCTGTTGAGGAGATTGGTGTACGAAGATATGTTGGCCAGAAACCCAAAGGCAGCCTCCATGGAGAGTTACCTTGGTCATTTGTCAGCTGTAACAATCCCTAGGAGAACCCTTGGTCTTCCCCTCACAACTCCCAAGAGGGCAAATAACCAACATTTTCCTAGAAATGAATGAGAGAACAAAGCCCATGGGCATTCTAAGCTATGTTTTTCCCAGTGTTATAATAGGAGCTCAGTGGTGATTGTTAACCCAGATTGCTAACGACAGCGCCCTCAGTAGAACCTAAGACGCCTCTGGCATCGTGATTCGTATTTGAACACTGAGGTTAAGTTCTGAAGTCTCTTCATGGTCATGTATCCAGGTCATCACACTTGAGAAAGTACATATGAAATAAGATGCTGGAACGTAAGGGTTCCAGCCATCCAGTACATGGCACTGGGTTTGCACCCTTGCTTAAGCACCAATCAGGCTGTGCTCCTTAGACAGGTTACCTAACCTCTCAGTGTCCTCCTGTGTAAAATGAGGTTAATCACTGAACCTTCCCATAGGAATACTGTGAGGGTAGCTTGAGAGAATAAACGATCCAGTAGTACTTGGTGCACAATAACCAGCAACAGCTTCTTCATCAATTCTTATTTTTACTAAGAGCCTACCAAAACACGAGAGTTAGGAGAAGAACTAGAAGGAACTTCCTGGATCCAGATACACTACACAGTTTCAGTAAAACTCCCAGACAGATGATCTGTATGTCTTTGATACACACAGTACTTTGTAAAGCCCGTTCGCAATGTATGGTAAATAGAAGTACACCTGGAAAGTGAACCAGTTCTTTAACTCTATGATTAAATGTCAGTGACGGGTTTTTTTTTCCCCCTCTTCAGTTAGCTATTACATACGGCATTATAACTTTTCACTTCCCTTTTGCACATCAGTTGTTTAGCTGAAAAGCAAATTCTTTTTTTTATAGTAGGACGTAAGCTTTTTTTTTCATTGAAAACTGCTGTAGTTTTAGGCAGCTTATGTATTTCCACTTAAGGTGTACCTTGTACTGCCTATCGGCTCTTGATCTGAAGATCCATCTTTTTTTTAGCAGACTCATTTTGAACTCTCATAGAACTAAATAACTTCCTTGAAGAACAAGTTTCATTATTTGACAGATGAAACTGGCAGTGGCTATCAGTATCTTAAGCTGGATAACAGTGATTTTCAAGAGCTCCAATGACTTCGAAGTAAGTTTATGCATAATTTATAATAGAAAATTGGGAAAAAAATTGAGAATTGTTTTGAAAATATCTTTGCCCCCCTTTAAAAAAAAAAACCATTTCCCTCTGAGAGGTAAAAATAGCGTTTCTCTTGATATGCTCTTTAAGCTCAGATCTTGAGGGGAATAATTCCCTAGAGCCAAACTCTCAATGTTAGCTAAATTAATGCTCCTGTTATTTATTTATTTTTATTAGGAGTTCTTGGACCTTCCCTGTACTTCGAGAAAGCCTGGCCCCTGTGCTCTGCAGAGATTTGGTAGGCCTCTTTGGAATGGCTTGGCATAACTGTGGTCAAGCATCTTCCGTGACCCATGGCTTTAGGGAGGCTCAGGCAAAAAGACCCAGCCTGGTTCTCTCTCAGCCCTTTTCCCTAATGGAGAAAAATACATTCTGTGTTGTACTTGGGTGGCCTTCCCAGTCTTCTGGGAGTCCGATCCATTTATAGCTAACATTAGGTCGAGGCCAGAGAGGCCATGGCCCTCACAGTTGTCATTAGT
The DNA here is from genome assembly GCF_022837055.1 of Prionailurus viverrinus. Taxonomy (NCBI): domain Eukaryota; kingdom Metazoa; phylum Chordata; class Mammalia; order Carnivora; family Felidae; genus Prionailurus; species Prionailurus viverrinus. The sequence goes on along the minus strand of NC_062570.1, from coordinate 13,386,652 downwards.
GAGCTCTTATTTCTATTCCGTTGAGGAGCTGAAATTGACAAACTGTCTCGGGAGATGTGCGGCTCTTTGCTGCCTGTTTTTGAGCAGGACACATTAAGGATAAGTTACTTGTCATGGTAGAATTCCCCATCATTAATCACTGAGAGACCACATTCCTAGGCAGATCAGCAAACTTGTTGATAAAGCCACATCTTGATAGAAAATGTACCTTTCTGACGTCCTCTCGTCTGCTGGCCTGGTCACCGGTGTTGCCACACACCCGGAGCCAACGGCCTTGCCTCACTCTGATGATGGCGGTACACTATGGATCCGCGAAGAACTCAGCCATGGCTGCCGTGTGAGGCCTGCTTTGATTTGTATACAGTATGAATAACTGTGTATTAGGCATGCTATAATTTTTTCATCTTCTGTGCCTACAGGGACTATCTTACCTTATCAGAGTAAAGTTCATTCTGTAGGACTGATAATTAATCCCCTGTTCTTTTTCGTTCCCTGCTTTCTTATCTGGTGGCCATGTTATATATACATTTCAGCATTTTTCATCACTATGCCGAATAAAGCAATTTGGAGATGCAAGCAATAAAAAGCTTATTTTTATAACCCCTCTAGAAAGAAAACTGCACGGATTCCATTTTAGTGGGGGGGAAAAAGGCCATTCTATTATGTGGCTACATTTACATCTACTACCCACAGCAAGCCCTGGAAGAATGCAACAGCCGGCTGCAAACGAGGAGTCTCTGGTCTTCTGACAGCCCCCCGGGAAAGGTGGTGTATTCGTCTGGGATAATCCCACTACTGGTGCCTCCCCTGCATACACCACACTGTCTGTGCTCCTTCTCACTTGATAACTTTTAAAACACAGAAATAAGATCGCCTAAGAGGTTGTTAACTCAGGATTCACATCCTTAACTGGATAGCAAATGTCTTACTAATTGAGGCTTCTGTTTAACTGGATTAAATCCAGTGGCCTGATATCAGCACGCAGTGCGGCCAAGTCTGTTGCCCTTTTAGGAGAAGGGGGCTTAGTTTTGCGTGGCTGCGCAGTTATGCAAGTCAACATCCTCGTCCTAGGGTCCTGGCTTGTCATAATTTCATTTGGGGGCAGGGGAACATTGCAGCACAGTGAGCTGGGTAGGAGCTTAAATATTTCAGAAGTAGGAAGGAATATTGTCCTAATTAAACTGAATTTGGTGCCTGTGGCAAAATATGTGCTCAATATATTGGGATTGTGTGAAAAATTACATGTATTTTCATAAATTGGTTCCCTCCCCATTCTTGCCAAAGGGCTTTTGTTTGGGATAATGTTTACCATAGAGGAAAGATTTCATTACTGCTACTGGACAGAACAATAAAATCTGGAGAGTCATAACATTTACCCAGGCCCTTAAATGTTTCTCTTCTTTAAAAGCATAGGGAAGAGTTCAGTCTTCTCCTAGAAGTTGGAAAAAAAAAAAAAGCAAAATTCTTTCAGCATTATTTAATACAGAATCCCTGGTATAAATCCCTGGGCTCTTAACTGTTTTCATTTAGAAAGGAAAAGCAGTTTTAGCATAAAGTAGATCTCCCGACATTCAGGAGAAAATCAAGGCCAAACACGAGATTTTTCCATTTTTAGCCTGACACTTCTCAGTCAGGCAGTCTTTGTGAAATATTGACTTGAGGGATTAAAAACATTATATTTGTCTAATTTCACTTGATAACCCATTGGTGGGTATCAACTGCACCCAAACTCCGTTTTTTTTGCAACCTCGGAACATCTCTTTAAAGATACTGTCATTAGAAACAAGTGCTAATGCGTCTAATTTTCTGATTTTTGGTTCTTAAGAGTGTGCCCACAAGGACCTAGCGGGAGGCAGGTTTGGAAGGAACGACATTCTTAGACACTGCCTTGCCGGATCCTGGGACTTTGCCTCCTCTCTCTCCAGCGATCTCTGAGGGCCTGCTGCAGCTGTCTTCTGGATTCAGATGCTTCCACCTCTGCTGCTTTCTCTGCCCTTGAGCTGGCATTGAAAATGTCGAGCTCCCCATCATTCAGCTGTTTGAGTGCATCATCGGCTCTTCCCTGCCCACACCCTCTAGCCTTCTCTTTGTGGCGGAGTCCAGGTCCTCCAGGTTCACTCTTGGCATCTCCCTTCGTTCCTTCCACCCTTTCTCCACACCACCAGAGATGGGTCGGGGGGTACAAACTCCTCCTCCTTCTTTGTATTCTAGGATCTGATCTTTCCTACCTATGAGTGCTGTTCCTTCAGGCTCAGGCCAACATCACTTGCTTGGCAATGGTCTGGTAAGCCCTTCGCTGGTCCCTTCTCTTGTATGGTCCCCTTATCTCTCACCCCCATCATACACACACACACACACACACACACACACACACACACACACACACACATCATTCAATCCATTTTACAAACCTTCTGTAGAATTCTTCTTCCTGCTGTATAGTGTGGTACGTGATACCTCTTTACTCCGTTCCCTCCACACTCTAGACGGTCAGCCGCCTTCAATCTTTTCAGCATCCTGAGGCTAAAGTCCATATTTCTTTCCCTGACTTTCAGAGCCCTCCATAGTAATCTTGAAGTTAGGCTTTCCTTCTCCCATCTTAACCCCTACTCCTTTCTGAAACATTTGTATGATCTTTATCACATCCTATCCATTATCCTAGTTATATGAAGACCTGTCCTATCTATCCTACTAAATCCTGAGTCTGAAAGACAAACTCTTTTTCTTAAACTTGCTTATCTCTCCCACATATATTACACTGTGATCGATAATAAATATAGCTAACATTTACTGAGCATTTACTATGTGCTAGTTACTGTTCTAAGTGGTTTACATATTTTTCTGCATTTTAGCTCAGGAAGCAGATATTATTTTCATTTATAACTGTGCACCTGGAACTCAAAGAGGCAGAAAAGATCACTTCTGCACAACATAATCAGGCGAGGCTTCATGGCAATCCACAGGGCATGGTAGGGAGGGGTTTATCACGCAGACAAGTGGCTCTGGAATGGGGCACGAGCACATGACTGGGGAGGGTTGAGAATTGCAGGCTAGGTAGAGAGACAGGAGTGCTGTAAGCGTGCTAGCAGAGGAAAGAAACTGATGAAGGGAAGGAATACTGCGTTTGGCCAGCAAGAGGAAAGGGGGCTCCATGGAGCTTAGTGTCCATACCCTTCACTCAGTGGCTTTGTTCTCTGCTCCATTTTATTTGTCTATCCTGTCTCTACAGCTAAACCCTAAGGTCTTTGAGTAAGGGAAATGTAGTTTATTCTTTTTTGTAGTTTCAATATTTACTGCATTTGTCCGCAGCAAATGTACAATCCGTGTCATTTGACTATGGAGCAAAAAATTAAATGCCATTAATAGAAGCCTTCTCCCTGTGACCCAGGCATGGGGATGGTGTGTAAAACCCATTTGGAGCAGAGACTTTATGAAGTGTACAAGGGTCTCTGAGTCTCCCTTCTTTACCAATGTGACCCTGTGTAATTGTATCGCTTTAATTAATGTCTGTCATCAGAAGGGACGTAATGGGGTGACTATAACTAGCCTCCCTACTAGTTAAGTTCTGCTTCAGTCTTGACATTGTGGGGAATGGTCACCGTGATCCCAGCGGACCATGGGAACGTCGTTGCTGTTTCATTGCTAATGATGGTGTTCCGCGTTACTAAATTAAAGAAGAAAGCACACCTCAGTCTTTAGCATGCATTTCAGGGAGCTGTGCGCCAGGTGGATTTTGTCAGGCCAAGCTTTCATTGAGTCTCTGTAACAGCATTAGAGCCTGGTGGCTGAGTGGGAGCTTTCAGGGGGTCAGGGCTGTATACAATACTAAGAGGTAAAACAAAAACTTGTCACAGCAAAAGATATTTCTGTGGCCGACTTTGTGGTGGGCATGGTGTTGCTGGTCAGCAATATGTTCTTGTCTACTCAGGCCGGCTATTGGCTACCCCTGTGAGATGCTCCCTTGCTGACAAGCCTCCCCCATTCTGTACTTTGCCCTCAGGCTCGCAATTTACTGGATGCAATCTTGTTGAGAAAATGTGGTCTTTATTAGCGTTCGGCACAGATCGACTTTTCTTTGTCCGCTTCTGCAGAGCTCGTAGGATGCTTAGTGCAGGGAAGGAGCGGGACACAGATGACAGTATGGGGACAGGAGAATGGGAGAAGCAGAATGCTGGCTTAGTCTAGGGATGATTTGAGCATACAGGGTAGTAGTGGCTCGTTTGCACACACAGAGCTTTTTGCAGGATTCCAATCAACAACCAATTATGAAGGAAATATAGTTGTCAATAAAAATGGAGTCTGTTATTAGATGCATGAAAAAAATGAAATTTCCACGCAAAAGACAGTTCTTGCCCTCCAGATGTTTACGACGTAATGAGCACACAAAACTAACGTGTGTGTTGCTGCTCTCCATATCGCCGGGGCTGTGTATAACTTTATATGTAATACTTTATTTTTTCATCGTGTGGATGTATGTGCATATCCTCACGTATATTTTTCCGTCCGTCTCCACCAAGCCTCGTTGGCTTGGCTCTGGTTTAGCGGTCTAAGTGTGTTCTACAGTGACATAGGTGAGTGGCATATCATCGCTGAATATGCCCGCATATGCTGTCTCTAACAAATGCTTACACTGGTGACTTGTTTCCCTCCTAATCCTGATGGTGCCTATTGTTTTAAACAGTTCCTCGATTTATAGGTGGTACTGAGTAGTTTTTTAAGCACAAATACAAATGCTTTGCGAGTAGAAATTAAATGCCAGAGAGTCTGTTAAAAATATAAATCACAGTCATTTAAAATAGGCATTCTATAAAGAACTGTAGAAATGCGAAATTAATAAATACTAGCGTAAGCATTAAATATTCACTGCCTGCTACTTCTGAAATGGTACAACAGCATCATTTTTTAATGATGGGTAATGATAAAACACATCAATTTTAAATAACCTGTTTTCTCCTTCCCTCCTTCTGAAGCTATGAGTTGGCAAGCTTGAAATTAAATACAAATAATGGTCCTAACTAAGCTTCTGCGAACCTGAGTCATAGAATGGATACTTTTCTGGATGTTCTGTGGCTGTTTGAAAAGACTGGTAAATTGAAAATTGGTGATAATGGGATCAGCTTGAATTTAAAGAAAAAATACTTCTCTGTTAGTGGAAAACCAGAAATGTAGACCGTTAAAGAGTGAATGCACCACTGTCTTCTAATGCATTCTTACTTGTCTCCTTATTAAGGCTCCCCGAGTCCTCTTAAAAAGTTAACATGAACCTTTAACTAAAAGGCATTCTTACTCCTTCCGCTCCAACCCTCTCTGAAATCCCTTTAGAAACACCTTTATTTTCAGTTTTGCTTCACTCTTATTTAATAAGCTACTTGCAGAATACAAGAGTAGGATCAAGGAGCAAACAGTTATAATATCTTGAATCCATATGTCTCTTTGCTATCAGAGAACTGCGTATGCCTTTTATCTTCAGTCCTATATACTATACAAATTTGATTGACAGAGATTTTTCTATCTTATATAGAGGGGAAATGCCTAAAGCATCTGTTTCCTAAGGTCATGTTGTAAAGCAATTTAAGAGCTTATGCGTCCCGGGATGGGGAAGCACAGGATGCCGTGGGCTCCTGAAAGGGGTCCTGAGCCTCCCCGGAGACGGTGGAGTTGTCTCGGGCCTCATAAAGGATATGGTGTTTGAGCAGAGATCTGAAAAATGGGTTGGAATTAATCAGGCTGCGAAGGCTGAGCAGGAAGCGGGGGAGAGAGAAGGTTGCTCTTAAGGCACTTAGACGTCATCATATCTCTGCAACCATGTGGGGCTGATGTGGCAGCTGTTAGTGGACCTGGTTCTGGGCAGTGACACATGGTGGGAAAGGGCTATTGTGGAACTGAAAGAACCAGCTTTCCCCCAAGTGTTTTCCTGCTAATTCTTGATCCTCTTGAGCTGGTTTAGAGAATGGTGGGTGGAGACCATTTAGAATGGTTGGAATGTGATCTTGCCTGAAGGGGAAACAGTACCTCTGTTTGCTCAGCTGAAAAGGACGCTGGTGGGGAGGGGAGGTGGTACCTTGAGTCAAATTCTCCAGAGGGGGTTGCAGAGGAACAGGGCCTGTGGGAAGAGTCAAGACAGGTTCCGAATCCCAATATGGGAAGAAGACACAAGGTCTGTGCTCCTCCTACGCTTGCTGGGTCCCAGGGAAGCTCCCCACCCAGGAAATACTGCTCTTTACAGACGTCCGAAGCATCTAGCCCACAAGGAAAGGTATAATAACACCTTGAGGTCTACAGAAACCAAAATCTCCTCCCATGGATCTTCCTTCTTTATTACGTATTCAAGGGCTGGTTATTTTCCCTTCCAGCTTTTGTTGCTCTCGTCATTGTTCACTCCCCCAGTTTTTAGGCACCGAACTACAAAGGACGGGAGGGGCTCCAACAGAAACACTGCCAATGGCATTATTACCCTGGACCATTGTCAAGATTTTATATTAACAAGTTGTGTGAAACTGAAATGGGGACAGGAGAAGAAGTAGACTTTTTTAAGCCCAGCCATTTTGTTTTTCAAGGGACAAATCTCCCTGGGCGATAACTACCGGATTGATGGGGAGAGTGAAATGGCACTCAGAAAGGAGAACTGTTAACACAGTGTGCTGGCGCAGCCTGGTGTTCGTGCTTAAGCACCTGGGCCATTCCGCGATTCAGAGCAAGAAATATGAAACAAACCCCTGTTGTCTAAAGGGGACCTAGCAGGGATAGTCCCTGGGTTTCCATTTGAACAGGACTCCATTAAGAGATTACTAACTAAGAAGCACTAGGTTTGTGGTTGAATAAGCAATTGAAATCAAACCCTAAAGCTCATCTAGATGAATTCTCACGTTCCTCTACCTGCAGAAGTTGGCTAGAATTACCCACACCTTATGTCAACGTTCAGAAGCATGGGGTAGGGGTGTGATTTTCACAGAGGAAAATAGACCTCGAAACCCCACTGCAATGTATGGTGCTTGGGGGACTTTTCTGGAGAAAACAGAATTTCTATTACATGGACATGGAGATCGCCACTTTACTATGTCAGTGTGTGTTTGACTATGACACTTCTTTGTCGTGTATTTTCTAAGATGGCATTGAATTTGTCACTAGCTGTAGCCATCTCATTCTTTCTCCAGGCGATGTTTTGATAAATGTTGATGAGTTTATAACTGTAAAACCAAATGACATTTATAGTGTGATATACGCTTTACCCATTGCATAATTATATCTAATGGCTTTGCATGTAGAAAGGCATTCACCATTTACTTGTGTGTAAAATGACAATCTAAACCCCCAGGCCTAAATTTATTTTTTTACACAAAGATAAAGACTTAATTAAAAACCAAACACAGTTTATTTTTGTATCTGGCATTTAAGGTACCTAGTTCTTTGGGTAAGTATGTGATAAAAAATCATGATGCTTCTAGTAACAAAGATCAGTGGGTTTCATTTTTCCCTCCGTCTTTGAAACACTGGTGAACTCATTTAATTATCCAGCTGATATCTGGTATGACTTCTTGTTTCTCGTTTCTAGTTAAAAGAGCTATTGTGAAATTTAGCACAGAATTAAATCATATGCTCAGTTAATGAGGAACAATTTAAGAGACATTTCCAAACTCGCTGTGATAGCAAAATGGCGGACCACCACAGTGGTACAGACATACTTTATTTAGCCAGCGGTGACGCTCCAAGCTTGGTGGTTGTGGTCAAGCAAAGGTTTATTTGATTTTTGTTTGTTTTTTGATTCTGTACTTTTTTGTATTCTGACATGTAGCAAAGCGTTAGCCATTTAGACCTTTTCGAGTGCTCGTTCATGACGTAGGTGACTTGATAGAGCAAAACAGCTTCATTCTGTAGTCCTCATGTCAGAAACACAGCTTTTAGTCTCTTGCTAGGATACCTTCCGTGTTCATGAGTTGAAGACTGAGTAGCTTTCTAGGAAACCGGCCTGCTGTAGAAGTGGTTTATCTTTCCAGCTCTGTATTGACCCCGCCACCCTGACGTTGAAGGCCTCTGACCCGCTTACCAGTGAAGCAGAAGTTAAAATCGTTCTGTCTGCCCGTCCATCGTTTCTACTTTGTGATGTTGCTTTCTTTCGTCAGGAAATAAAGCAGAACGTTCTTGTTTTTGCGGCCCTATACTTGTGAAAAGTAATTATTGAGTTATTTGTGAACATCGTGAAGTCTGTCCTCTTCACACGGCTAGCATCGGATCCTTTTGAAAATGTAAGCTTCGCGAAACACTGGAGAGTCCAAAGATGTATACATTGTTTTAGTCTCAACTCCTAATGATCTAGTCCTTGTAGAAGTTCTATTTCATTCTAAGGGCTTTCGAAGTTAATTTGTGTTGTGTTTTTCCTGTATGTTAAAATATGAGCACCGTTTGTTTGTATGCACCCGGACAAATATGAAACCCAAGTAAACTATTTGATAAGAAGAAAAAAAAAAAAAGGTTTATAGTGAGTGAGCTTAAAAAGCTAATTGATTTCTGAGCGGATACAACAGTTGGAGAAATGTTGCGGCTGAACATAATCCTTTGGCTAGGAGGCTTAATAGAAATGAGAAACGCACGGTCTACAATTAAAATGCAAGTGCGAGGTTCACACTTGTGTCTCAGGTCAGGATTTTTAATAACGTATCTTTGAACTGCTTTCTTTTGCCTTTAACAAAATCACAGAGCAGTGGTCTTTGCAAGTTCCTTTAAAAAAAAATCTATAATAGAAGAAGTGATGTTAAACCAACATTTAAGACCTTCCACAGAGCCTTCAGAATTTCCTGGAAGAAGGAACAGAGTCCTGCTCTGGGAGAGAGTGGTCGGGAAGAACTATTTTCATGCTTTTAGTCTGGGACAGGTGGTATAGATTAATGTTGAATACATACAGAATCTATTGAGACTAATTAAAGATGCATACCCACATGGAATACCACATCCCAGCGGGTCTTTGGCAGCCAAGCCCACCCCCACATAGAGTGTTTCTACCAAGCCTGTTTCAAATACAGCCAAGAATGGTATTAGTGGAGCTTCTGAAAACTGCCTTGAAATTCCTTCATCTCTTTGTATGGTAGAGTCTCTCTTAAGAGTCTCCATCTCCAAGAAGTGCTTCTTAGAATAGGAAAGATTGTAACCCGTGTTCACCTATAACGGATACAAATACTCAGCAATGTAGAGTAAGGAGCTGACTGTACTTAGCCCAAAATCTTACATGCAGAAGAACGTCAATTTAATTATTTGGCAGCAGCTATAATAATATATCTTGGCCCTTGGCTTCCTGGGAGGGCGTCCATTTCCGACCTGATGCTTAGCCCAATGAAGACGAAACTGTACTAAGGACCCGTCTCTGGTGTGTTTAATCCAGGAGAGTGAATTAACACATCAGTCCCTAAGCCTCTATCCCTCATCCAGGTTGGCTTAATACCCTTTGGTGACTTGATCATTTCTCACAAATGCTAATGAACAGTTCACTTTGACACTGTAGACAAACACAATCTGGTGGTTGTGTTCAGATGTTTTTCGTACCTGCTAATGAATAAACTCCCAGTGGTTCACAGGTAGCTGAAGTAAGCAGTGACTTGAGTTGTATCCCAAAAATGATTTATTAACTATGACTTAAACCGAGCAAATAGGATTTTAGAGAAAGTGGGAGGTTTTGTTTTGTTACGATTTTTTTTTTTTTTGATTCAAGAGTCTGAGTAGGGAGGATTATGTCTTAAATAAGAGAATTTAATAATTTTAGCTAGTACTCCATACTGAAGTTTTTACTGCGAGTAGGGCTAAGAGCAGGGAGTATATACAGGCAGATAAGAGCGCCTGTTTTTATCAGTGGGTAAAAGAGGGTATGGACATATGTCCGTAAAGCTTTACTTTAATAAACACTGATTTGGAGCTTTGCTGGCCATCAGCTACCCGTCAGTAATGGGCTTCAAAGAGGCTACCCTTTTCAGTCCCTTTGAGATTTAAACCAATAAAGCAAATCCTGTAGATGGAGCAGGAAGAAGGGGGAAATGTTCTGGAAGGAAAGGGAGGGAGGCCCAGAACTTATGGCTAATAGATTAATATTTATAGACATCAGCATTGGTCTCTTACCAACGTTTATAACTCCAACAGTGGCAGATTGAGGGCTGAATCAACATTTTCTCCCCCTCTGTAAAATAATAAATATGTGAAAGTAGCTCTCCGAACTGCCTTTATCATAGGGATAAATCAGGACAGTTTGTGTTGCAGGAGAGACTTAAAACTTATAAATATGTTGCCCTTTAGGCTACTATTCATCAAAGTGTCTGATATGAAATCTAGACTAAAGGCTTTTGTTATTGCGTGTCTGCTTATTCTCTTTGAGAAGTATAAATTGGAAAGAGCACTGTCATTTTGGTCATGCCAGCCTGCCGTGCTGCTTAAATGCATGTCCCTTTTGGGGCGTATTTGAGGAGAAGGGAATAGTGGGAGTAGACTGCTTCACACTTTTACAAAAATTCTCCTCGTTGCCTAAACCTGCCTCACAGAAGGCATCATTTTCCAGCAGGAAAAATACAGCACATAACTGCTTGACAAATGACCTATTTTGGCACAGTCAACTTTCTAAGATACTGGAGCAGAGAAGTTGTTCCTTAGAAGCCTCATAAAATCCAGAGGGACCTAAATTTCCTTCTTGGGGCTCCTATCCAAATGTGCACCACTGGGCATGGCTCAGGGCAGGTCCACTTTTGCAGAGCGGAAAGGGAGCATGCTGGGCTGGTGACAGATCCTTCGTCACATGCCTTGATAGGTATTATCGTTTACAGAATCTCACGCCACTTTGCAATTCTGAATCTGAATTTCTTGGCTTCTTTGGTTTGGAGTCAGAGTTGAGGCCGCGGCTCTGCCCTCTACTCCCCTCGGTGCCTTTAGATGTTGGATCACATATGGTGTGTGGAACCACCTGCCGTTTGGAGGCCCCCACAGAGTATGTACTAAGCAATTTTCCTTTTTTAACGTGTAGTACAGCTCTTAGTTTTCAAGAACAACTAATTGGGAGCATAAACCTCACTTTGCCCTTGAATGGTTTGCAATTTAGGAGACCTGAATAACAGAAATGGAGGGCCTACAAAGAAGCCGTTGAAGCTTGCTGAAGTTTGACAATTTGCCCACTTGGCTTGGGTGAGCTGCTGGGGTAGGACTGCCCTGAGAAGCAACGGCAGGCTCTCCTCTCGGGTCTGTGCGTTGTTTCTGACCGTGGTCTGGGGGGAACTGAGAGAGTTGGGGAGCTCTCGTTGACCCCTTGGGGTCCGTAACCTGCCCTGTCTCATTGCACAGGAGCAAAGTGTGGGTCCCGGGGCTGGTTTGGATTTGCTCAAGCACCAGCATGTCAAAGGTACACAGTTGACACGCTAAAGTTGCACCAGATGTTCATACATGGAGACTCCAGTTCTAGAAGCCATTCTAGAATCGAGAGATGATTTGATCTGAGGAGTCCAACAGTGTCGGTCCTTGGGGCGCCTGGGTGGCTCAGTCGGATAAGTGGCTGGGGCGTCCGGCTTCGGCTCAGGTCATGATCTCACGGATCGTGAGTTTGAGCCCCGAGTCAGGCTCTGTGCTGACAGCTCGGAGCCTGGAGCCTGCCTAGGATTCTGTCTCCCTTCCTCTCTGCCCCTCCTCCCCCATAAATAAACAAACATTTAAAAATCAAAACAAAACGTTATAGGTCCCTACCTGACGCCTGAGCGTTTTTACCTCCGTTGCTCAGTGCGGCCAACCAGAACGAGGCAGCGTTGTGATGTCAGGTGGTCCCGTGTGAGGGACTGAAGGGTACGGCTCTGTGGTCTCACTTGCTCCGTCGAGGTGGTGGCAGTTTGACTTGCCAAGTCAAATTTCTCGTACTCCGTACAAGTCAGAATGCCCAACCTTATCACCGGTAACTGACTCTAAAGAGGGGCTCAGGACCGGGAGAGCACAGGTTTTCTCTTTATCAGATGCCTTTAAAGCCGCTTCGCAGCACATCCCTGTGATTGCTAACACCATTATGAAGATTGACAGTTTCATCAAGAAAGCAGAGAAGAAAATCTGCAGACAATAAATGGAGGCAGTGCTGGGCCCTGCTCTGGTTACCCTCAATAGCACTTCCAGAGCACTGAGCTGGGGGCCGGGGGTCCTTCCCTCCTTGCAGACCTGTGGCTTTTTTTTTTTTTTTTCTTTCTTTCTTTCTTTCTTTTCTTTTCTTTTCTTTTCTTTTCTTTTCTTTTCTTTTCTTTTCTTTTCTTTTCTTTTCTTTTCTTTTCTTTTCTTTTCTTTTCTTTTCTTTTCTTTTCTTTTTACTCAGCCTGGAGCCTCAGGTCTTCTGTGGCCCTTTTCCTACCTTTTATAGGAAACTATAGGACTCACCGAAGAGATTGCTCGAGAGAGCTCATAGAGAGCGGCTTGTGTTCCTGGTGGTAAGGATTTTTTTTATTTTTTCCTTTGCACGAAGAGGATGGACTGAGAATAAGCCTCCAGCATTTTCCAGCAACTTTTCCACCTCCCAAGCTGAAATACATATCCCCACATCTGCAAATATTTTAGTACAGTGGCCAGACCAGAGACGCTCGAGTGTAAAAATCAAGAATGTCTTCTAAGGACACGGAATGCCTCCAAATTGTTAACAGCCATCTCCAGCTAATAACTCCCGGTACAGCCTCTTCCCCCCGCTGCCCCGAACCAGCTGCCTCACAAACGTGTGGGCTGTCGCTGCAAGGCCAGTGGTGTGAATGATTCAATGCAAACCCATCAACACTACTGGAAAAACAATTCTTGGTAAAGACTTACTGAGATGATTCAGTGAAATCAGGAGCAGTAGGGAGCAGCTGTGTGAAACCACTTCTCTGAGTTTGGTATGTGTTAACGATATAGTCTCACAAGTAAATAATCCTTTTGCTAACAGGACCAACCTCACTTCGTTTTTGTTCCCCGGAGGTCTGAATTCAACCGGTTGACCGCGTCATAAATACGATCCTGACCTCCAGGGGGGCCTGTTCCCAGATCTTCCTCCGGTTGCAAGTGTCCTTCCCAAAGGTTAAACTTTCCCCCATAGCTCCATTGCCTTAGCGGCATCATATTCTTCAAAGGCAACAGAGGGGTTAATTGGTTTCTTCGGTAAGGAGACTTTTGCCGAAGAAAGCAATTTTAGGTTAGTTTGTGTAGTAGCCAGGGAAATGCACTGAAAGGGGTGGAACGTGTTTCTGTTGTGCAGATAACCTACATACTGCTTTAGAAATGTGTGATTTCCAGCGTGTGCTAAAATAGGAAGTGCTTGTTTGATTTATCTCCCACAATGGTATGGCATTCTCTTCTTAAGTGGCATTTCGTTCGCAAGCCAGGCACTGTAAATTTGAACTGAATATGTAAGTAAATATCCCTCAAGGAGATAGCAGGCTGGCTGGCCTCCTCGGAGACTGCACTGCTAAAAATGAAGCTTTTGGCTTTTGGAGAAGGCTCCGCACCTGAAATGCATCCGCTTCCAAAAGGGGGCATGATGTACTAGCCAGCCAAATGAGCTGAAAGTCGGTCTCGGCTGTAATTATGGAGAATCACCTACAAACAGAGAAATATTTGGGTTCTGTCTCCTACGTTCGCCCCCAAGCACGTAACCTTCCATTCAATCCGTTGGAACTTTGCTTGGAACTTTCTTCTTTGGGCACATTGCCTCAGTGCACAGCAGCTTGGTGCATCATAACTTTGACTGTACCATCTTTGCATGGCAGGGACAAAGACAGTGACAGCATTCTATCAAGTCCTAACAAGATTGCCTGTGTGCATAATTGTTAAACTAAAGGGCTGTCGATCCACTGATGTGGAACAGGCGAGAAGCTTAAAGAATGGAGGAAACCCATAATCACAGAGGAACTTGCATCCTGATTTATTATTTATCACATCATGGTTAAAACAATTTCCTACAGTTTTGTGTATTTTTAATATTATTTTGACATTGAATTTTCACCTAATGCAAAGGCAGGTTTCAGAAACTTTTTAAACATTTATATATTCAGGTAGTTGGGGGGGGGAATCCCTTTTTTATTAAGATACAGAATACATGTTTATCAAAATTCATCTCAGATTCCATTTAGAAATATAGATATCTTGGGTTTGAGAGAGCTTACCGAACTACAAAGAATGACAGATAGTATTACTGACAGAACAACGTTGTGAATGATAAAAGAACCCAGGAAATGTTTATACTCGTGTGGCTATAAATTAGCTGGTAATAAAAGAAGGAGCGAGCATTAAGTCAGTAAATAGAGAAAAGATGGCACACGGCGCATGTCTCGGCTTGCTCCTTGGGGAAGTAGCAAGCCTCTCCGTGGCCCAGTCCCGCGTGGCCGATGGGGGTGGGAGCCCACCACCCGCACCGGGGTTTCCGTGGCTGATGGGATACAGACCTAGCATTCACCGTGACCGGCTGCTTCTCGGCTCTCCTGGAGATCATCAGCGGAGGCCATAGGCAGCGTAGAGTAGCCCAGCGAGCCCTGTGCGGAGATCCCCGCTGATTACTAGAAAAATTGAGAGTTGTAAATGTTAGTTACGATGCGAAAACGTTCCATTTTGCTGCTGCTGCGAGCGGCCTCTGTCAAAGTCACTCTGAAGAATGGCTGCCTAATGCTGGGGCATAGCTGCCTCAATGTTACTTTGATGTAAAGTACAGCGACCGATTCACTGGAACAACTGGGGCGTGCCAGTCCCTCTGCAGATCCGACTGGCTGATGCTCACGGCACGCTGGAATGTTGGCTCCCCACCTGCCAAACTCATCTCAAACTTTGAGACGTCAGGTCCCCCTGTGAGTGTGTGGAAGCTGATTGCTGGACCCCAGCCCTAGAGTTACTGGTTCAGTAGGTCTGGAGGGGGGCCTGAGAATTTGCATTGCTAACAAGTGTTCCTCCTGATGGGACACTGCAGTCAAGAGACCATGATTTGAGGACCACCGTCTTACTAGTTTATATGCTCACCGAGAATCAACTTCATGGGTCCTCAGACCGCCTCAAAGAAAATGTTCCAACTTGACACCAAGAGATTAGCCAACGAATGTATAGCTAAATGTTTTCTTTTTTTTTTTAATTTTTTTTTTAACTTTTATTTATTTTTGAGACAGAGAGAGACAGAGCATGAACTGGGGAGGAGCAGAGAGAGAGGGAGACACAGAATCTGAAACAGGCTCCAGGCTCCGAGCTGTCAGCACAGAGCCTGACGCGGGGCTCAAACTCACGGACCGTGAGATCATGACCTGAGCCGAAGTCGGACGCCCAACCGACCGAGCCACCCAGGCGCCCCTAAATGTTTTCAATTAAAATGTTTACAGCACCTATTTTTTTGTTGTTGATGGTTCCCACTCTAAGTCATGTTTTTGACTGACCAAATACATCTGGAAAGGCAGGCTGCTGTAGGAGGCGTGTGTGTGCAAATGACACAGGTGGAGAATCCTTTCCCACCACGTTACAAAGTTATGAGTGCTGGGCCCTGTAAGAATACCCAAAATACATACAGAAAACCATTGTCTTGACAGAGACAGGGCTCGGGCAGCTGGGAGAAGCGATGAACATGCAGGAGTTTTAAAAAATACAACAGCAGGGATGTTCCAGCCAAGGTGCCCGGATTTGGCATGACCCACTTTATACCTAAGACACCAGAAGCCCAGGAAGATTGAGAGCCAGGCACTGTTCTGGGCCCTAGAAAAGAAACCATGAACAAAACACGCAGGTTCCTCCCCTCTTTGAGGTTAAACTCATTTTTCTTATGAGGAACCAGTCACTTTCAGTATCGGTGTTGAACTTTTAAAAACAGGAGGATGTGTGGCTTCCTTGGTTTTAATGGGTGAACACGGGTAGAAGCATACTCAGGAAGGGGGTGGGGAGTGGAGTGTGGCCGGCGGCATTATGCGTGTTTCAAGTGCAAACACGGTCGAATGAATGCCTGAAGTTTTCCTTAATGCTGACTGACTTTTCATTACTAACATAATGATTTGCATGCATGCATTTCCTTCCAAAGAGATGAAGAAATATGACCACTCACATACCCCCACGGTGTTTCGCTTTGGTGACTGCGAACACCCTACTTCCAGCTCATCCTCACTTTTAGGTGTGGAAACGAGGACAGTGAGAGGGCCTCATCGTCATTATCAGATACCGGCCAGTGTTTATCAAGTCAGGCCCAAGGCACATGTGTCCTTTTGTTTTTTGCTTTTCTTTTTGTTTGGTTTTTTTTTGTTTTTTTTTTTTTTTGCTTTTTTTTAAATGTTTGTTTATTTTTGAGAGAGACAGCAGAGACAGAGTGTGAGCAGGGGAGGGGCAGAGAGAGAGGGAGACACAGAATCCAAACAGGCTCCGGGCTCTGAGCTGTCAGTACAGAGCCTGATGCAGAGCTCGAACCTGTGAACCGTGAGATCATAACCTCAGCCGAAGTCGGATGCTTAACAGACTGAGCCACCCAGGAGCCCCTCGTTACTCTTTTTTTAAAAATATGTCCAGATCCTACCATTTTCTTCACTTACTACTCTGATTCAAACTATCATCTTGCATGTAGACCAATATTTTACCTTTCTAATTGCTGTAGTATCCTCACAGCAGAGGAAAAGCCCAAATTATGCCATGCTTCTTGCTTGAAACTTGTATTCCTTCTCATATTCAGGGGAAAGTCAAGCTGTAGTGTGTTCTACAAGGTCTTACATAATCCCGAATCTTCCTGTATCTCTGACTTCCTCTCCTACCACTCTCCACCTTGCTCACTCTTGTCTAGTCATTCTTTTTTTTTTTCTTTTTGAAAACAACAATCTTATTTCCACTTGCAGGCTTACTCTTTCTTCTACTTGGAATTCTTGCCTAGATCAATGACTGCTTTCACATCGTTTTAAAAAAATTTTTTTTAACCTTTATTTATCATTGAGAGACAGAGAGCCAGAGCACGAGTGTGGGAGGGGCAGAGAGAGGAGGAGACACAGAATCCAAAGCAGGCTCCAGGCTCTGAGCTGTCAGCACGGAGCCTCATGCAGGGCTCGAACCCATGAACTGTGAGATCATGACCTGAGCCGAAGTCAGACGCTTAACTGACTGACCCACCCAGGCGCCCCGTTTGGTTTAACCTTCATGTCAGTCTTCTGCAATGGGTTTTAATATTTCTACTTTTGTTGATGGCAAAGTGGAGGCTTAGGTTACATAATGTACTCAAGGTCACAGAGCTCGTACAAGTGGCAACAGGATTTGAGCCTCAGTCCTCCTGACCCTGCCATCATTACCATAGATATACTTCCTTGTGTTCCTGGAAAACTAGGTCTCTCACCTGCATTTTGCGCTGAGTGTGTTCCGTGGTCTTGAGGTCTACCTGTCCTTGGTCACTACGGTACATGACCGATGGCAGTGACTGTTCTAGAACTGAAGGTGCCATCTATTAGCTCATAGAAGGGAGCCATTTTTGAATGTTTGTTTTTTCTAATTGTGTGTGTTAAGTAAAGTGATTGGACAAACAGTCCTCTCCCGCCTGCTAATCTGCTATAAATCAACCTTCAGATGTTAATAAAACAAGTCAAGACTGACAAAGGAAGTTCCATTTGTATTTTAAACTCCCAATTCATCAGGGTCTCCTCCTTTAGATCTTCTGTGAGAGTGTCCTTGGTCTTAATGTAGCTGGAAGATAAAACACAGATAAAAGAGCCATTGTCTCAGAAGAGCATCAATAAAAAATGAATGTTGATCCTAATTGAGTAGTATTTAAACATACGGGGTGGAGGCAGCGGTCTGCAGGGAGCATCTAAGTCTGTTAGAATTTGACTCTGTATCTCATCTTGCCCCTCTTGCTACTGTGCCCTCACCACCCAGCTGCCTTAGGAGAATGTAAACTGTCACGCTGGGATTGGAAAAGAGATGTATAGACACAGACTAGAGCAGATCCCCAGATCTTCTGCTGTTCTTGTCCTTGCTTTGAAACAATGGACTTTCTCCCTCTTTATCTTTTTCGGAAATCTGTTTCTAAAATGTCATTCCATTGGCTCATTTTCTCTTCTGTCCTTTTCCTGGCTTGGCTGTTTCCATTGGTTCCTGATAGCTTCGTCTTAAGTTCCCCCTAACTGTCATGCTGGGGATAACAGAATGAGCGCCCAGTGGCCAAAGGTGAGGCAATTGGAACACTAATATTAATAACACTAGTATTGGATTATAAAGTGAAGAATAAAATAAACATCCATTTGAGTCCGTACTAATCTAAATAAATGGCGGAGGAAATAGGAGAAAAGGGAAAACTCTACACAGAAGAACTTCAATGAAAGGAGCGAGAGAAACAAAAAATTGCCACTTGAACACCACAGTAGTAATTACTGCAGGCAGGATCCACCAGTGAATGCTCAAGCGAATGAGTGAAAGTTTAAGGAGAAAAATAGGATGGTCACATGGCCTCAAAGTATCTTCCCACAAATATTTATTAATTGCTCTGCTGGTTTTAACATGCACGTGTGTTCACAAATTCTTTGACCCTCTCCCTCTGGGAGGTGCAGCTGAATACCCCTCTTTCCCGTGAGTGTGGGCTGGACCTGAGTGGCTCTGATCCTACCAAATGGAAGGGGAAAAGTAGTCATTTCCCGGTGGAGAAGCCCGGCCTGCATCACCTTTGCCACGGGCACAGGGTTTACATCACGTACCTCTGTATCCCCCGGTACTGATGGGAGGAGGAGGGCCCATCACCTCTGCCGTATTCTTCCCTAAAGCCATGATCTCAGCCCCTCAGGAGAGAACATGAAACCTGACCGGAGGGGCATTCTACTGGACCTTCTGACCAGTGCTTCCTGAGACTGTCCAGCAGATGCAGTAGTATATCAGTAGCGTCATACAATGTTAATTTCTTAGCTCTGATAAGTAAGGTGTTGACGTTAGGGGAAGTATATGAGAACTCACTGTATTATTGTTGCCACTTTTCTAGAAGTCTTAAAGCATGTCAAAACGTTACTTCAAACAAACAAACAAACATCTCAAGAGCACAGGGAAGCTTGAGGTAATGAAGTTGTAAGGTTAATTCTCTTATTACTCATTCATTCACTCCACAAATATTTGTTGCCAGATGCCAGATGTGGGGAATGCGGAGGATATAGTGGCAAAAGAGAGAAGTGGGCGCCCTTCCTTTGCCTAGCTTGGTACAGCGCCTGATTCCGAGGAAATAGTTGCTGATCACCTGCTTCTCTTAGTGGCACAGCTTCGTGGGGCATGTGGCAGTTGGCACGAGTGTGGAAATGAGCCGAGTGGGGTGCTAGGGAAGCACACGGGGCTGGCACATAACCCAGTCGTGAGACACCGTGAAGGTTCCCTGATGGCCCTTCGTAATAGGGGTACACCCATCGTTTAATCCTTCATTACAAGTGTGTTCAGTGTTTTCTATAGGAATCGCATACCCGTGACTTAAATTTTGAAGGTGATTTCATTATTTTAGATTCTGAATGCCTTAAAAGTAAGAATAAAATCATCTGTTTTATGTGCCTCAGATCCTAAGGGATGCCACAGAGTTTGTTAGGGGGTCAAAGGATCTTCAGATTCCTTTAGGTTGGAGTCATTATCTTGAGTTATGTTTAGCAACAAAAAATACGTAGCACGGAGTAGATAGATGGCTGGTTCTTTAAATTGAATAGTAAAAACATAGAAGTACATGAAATTTTTGATGTTATGAAGATGTGCTCAAAATACGCTGAAATCAGAACCAATATTTATGCAGAAGGATTTTCATTGAAGCATTTTTTTAAATCGTAAAACTTAGACATGTCACTTCATATATATTCAGATTGTTTCTAAACGACTTTTCTGGGCTGCATCTATGATGTACTCTAACACAGTAATTAAGAATTTTAGACACACACGTTCCATATAGAGCGAGAAAAAGGGACACACTAAAATATCAGTGATAATTATCTCAGAGTTATGGGATTTTCTTACTTACACTTTTTTGTTTTACTTTTACTTCCATCAGAATGTATGATTTAATAATTAGCATGAAAGTTAAAATTTGAGAAGGGTATTAATTCTTAAAATCGCTGGTGTAGAGGTCCCAGGACTCCTAATGCAGTCGTTGAATAACAAATGCTTTCAGTAAAATGAGAATCCTTCCAGAGCTCAGGAAAGCTAGGCAAAGGCAAAAATCATCACTTCGTAATAGCTTCATTTTTGTGCACTCTTTCTCAGTTTGCTTCTAAGTAACATATTCGGTGGTTTTTATGAAGGAGAAACCTCGTGCCCACGATAGGTACGACCTCGGGACCCTGGGCCCACCTGGTGGGTGCTCTCTCGCAGCTTACACATCCCTCTAAGTGCTGGAAACTACCTGGCCTGGGTAGCAAGTGGATGAATTGTACGTTGCCAGTTCCTACAAGATACCGATAGTGTCAATAAAAGCATTTGGCAATCTTTTTCTTAAAATTGATTTCAACGTGGGGGACGAGCACGGCCATCTGTCAGTGTCAGCCATCCTCATGCGGCCATTTGACCCGCTGTCAGCAACCGTAGCCATCGTCACCCTGAAAACGTAGGTCTGACCTAGGCCACCCAGGGGCCACGAGGCGCAAAGATGGAGACCCTCTGGCCGCATTGGCAGCTTCCTGAGACGGCGAGCTCAGGCTGCAAACCGGGGAAGGCAGAGTTGTTAGAGTGCTAAGCCCTGTTCGCCCAGGCTTCTTCTGTGCACGTGGGTCATTAGAGGCTGTGCTAAGACCGAGCCAGAGAAGTCAGTCCAAGCACTTTCAAAGAAGAGGGTAAAGACGAGCTGTCATCCTGAGGATGGGCCAGACTGATGGAGAAGCAAGTTAATTGACTAAGGTGCCAGAGCTTGAGGTAGGACTGAGCAAGTGGGAGTCTGGAACCAAGGTGAAATGAGGAGGAAAGGCGTCGAGCCAGGAGTGGGAGAGGGAGGTAACTGCGCAGAAGAGCAGCGGGGCCCTTGGCCTGGCAAAATCCCTGCCTGGAGCCCTTTGAGGAAACGCTCCTTTCCTCCACTTGGGCTGTACTCCATCTTAAAGGGGCAGGCCTCTAACAGGTTGGGGGTGGGGGGAGGAGGGGGGGCCCTAGGCCTGTTTTCTTCTGATAAAGCGCCTCTTCCCTTGGGAGGAAAAGAAAATCAGAAAGTTGACTTGCTTGTTCTTAAAGATTAAAAAGTAAAATAAAACCAAAACAGATTTCTAGGGCATCTATAACTATCATGTGGTTTTCTTATGTAGAGAGCTATCAGCATCTAAAAAATAAAAAAGATGTGGGGTGCCTGGGTGGCTCCGTCAGTTGAGCTCGGGGCACGATCTCGAGGTTTGTGGGTTCGAGCCCCGCGTTGGGCTCTGTGCTGATAGTGCAGAGGCTGCACTGGATTCTGTTTCCCTCTCTCTCTGCCCCTCCCCAACTGTCTCTTAAAAATAAATAAAATAACTTAAGAAATAAAAAAAAGATGCGCCTTTTTACCTTCATTTTCCCCCAAGCTGGGACCTTGCCTATTGAAAGATGGATGGAGGCAACAAAAAAGTATAAGGGAACCTACGATACCTCCTTGGATTCATTGAGCCCTTGCCTCCAGAGAGCTCAGATATCTCACTGATCTTGGTGGCATGTGTAACAAAAGTAGAGTTGTGGCCTCTTGGCCTCGTGTCCCAGTGTCCGTGACGAGCCAGGCTAAAACCAGGGCTGGTTTTGGACCCAGGGCCTGGTTCTGAGCACCGCCATGTTACATGACCCAAATCTTAAACAGAGAGTTGAGATCCAAAGCCAGCTTGCGGAGAGGCTGTAGGGCAACGAAGCTGGTGAGGCGGTGCACCTCCGAGTTGTCTCTTTGACCTGTTCACAGGCCTTTCATTGAACCTTGTTTACCATGCTTTTCTTGTGGTTTGTGACAGATAAGAACCGTATTGATCCCTAGCATCTGCTGGCAGTAACCTTTGAAAGGGCAGGCAATACATCACCACAGAATTGTATCTATCAATATCGGAGTAATAGAAAGACAGGCATGACGTGTAATCACAACACTGCTGGCAGATCACAGATCGGAGGCGATACAGCACTAGGAATGGGCAGCAGAAAGGGGACACGGGTTAACGTTCGGATAAAGTCGGGGGGCTGACACGTAGATGGAAAGGACAAGATGTGGCCACGAGGAAAGTTCTCATGGGAATGGTCATCCCCCTAGAGACCTGGAGAAGTTCAGTATCTTGTCCACATCTATACAGCTAGCAAGCGGTGTAGCACCTCTCTCTGAGCCTCAGTTTCCTCATCTGTGAAAGGGCCCTGGGGGAAGGATTCAGCGAGATTATGTGTGCCAGTCCTCAGAGTGTGGTCCTTGGATCAGCAGCATCGGGCACCTGTGAACTTGAAAGAAATGCAAATTCTCGGGCCCTACCCCAGCCCTGCCAAATTAGAAACCCTGGGGGGTGGGGGAGGGCAGCAAGTGAGCCCTCTGGGTAATTCTGATGCGTTCCAAAAAAAGTTGAGCAGATGTGTGCAAAACCACCACCACAGTGGGGTGCCTGGGTGGCTCAGTCAGTTTAGCGTCTGACTTCCGCTCAGGTCATGATTTAGCGGTTTGTGGGTTCGAGCCCCACGTCGGGCTCTGTGCTGACAGCTCAGAGCCTGGAGCCTGCTTCAGATTCTGTGTGTCTCTCTCTGTCCCTCCTCCATTCACATTCTCTCTCTCTCTCTCTCTCTCTCTCTCTCTCTCTCTCTCTGAAAATAAAGGAATAAAATATTAAAATAACAAAATAAAAACCTTTCCTTTAAAAACACAAAACCAAAAAACTACCACCACAGTGCCTGGCACAGAGCTAGGGTTCAAAGCAGCAGCATTTCATTGGTGCTTTTATTGTTTGCATTATTTAGTCGTACCATGTATACGAATCATTCTGTTTATGAACTCTACAACCCTCATCGTTTTTTTAATCATTAGTATTCATAGGGAAATTAGTGGTAAAAAGAATCAGTTTTTTGACCGATAAACATTTGTGACCTGTAACTGATGTCCTAGAACAGGAGATAGAATTCCCGCAGTCCTGATTTATAAGGCAAGAGGACACCAGCATTCTAAAGGTTAATGTTCTCATATGTGCTTTGGACATATTAGTGCTTTTGACATGTCGGGAAGCTTCCAGCCTGGACAGTGAATAGTGCTACAATTTAATAACATAAATGGAGTCTGTCTGATTCTGTAAAGAAACGGCCTTCCTTGGGGCCCAGAATATATAGTCCCTTCTGCAGTTACACTCACAGTATTTTTAATCATTTCATGTTTTTATTATATCCCAAGTACAAGGTGCTACAAAGCGTCCCTGGTGCTGGCAGTCACTCAAAAATTGACAAATCTAAAAAGTGAACAGAACAGCAAGTAGCCCATTAGGGGTTTTCTTTTTTTCTTTTTCTTTATTTAAAAAAAAAAAACTTTTTTAAAAAGAAAAACTACCTTATAATGTTGAGAGGGTTGATTTTGGCATCTTATCCATGAAAAGTAGTAGTAATAAAGTTGCCCGATTGTTGGTCTTTTCTCTGCAGAAATTATGGCTGCGCACAACTGTGGGGGTTTAACTGTGTTTCCATGAAGTACGTAATTCACACTCTAAATGTGACAAGCATGACTGCCCATAAACCTAACGACTTTTTTAAGAGCCCCAAATTCAGAACATTATTCTCTCTGAAACTGCACTTTAGTAACCCAGCAGAAAACCGTTCAGAGATCTGCTTCCACCGCAGTAAAGGCATCTGGGCGCGCCGGTGGTAAAAATGCCGAAAGCCTTCAGACGAGAACAAATCTGTCGGGGGAATGAAGTGCCAGCCAGTTGCGATTGCCCTATGTTAAGAAATAGAAAGAACAGAAGCTATAAGACGTGGCAAGGACCATTGTGCTGCCCCACCCTCCTTCCCCCAACCAAAAAAAAAAAAAAAAAAAAAAATTATAAAGGCTTATTTGGAAACCTACACACGGGTTGAAATTCTGGGTACATAAAGCCTCAGAATGTTAGGAAGCAACTCCCCCAAGCTTTTCAAGGTGAGTGTTCGGAGCAGCTGCTAAGGATGCCATCAGCCTGGTCCGGGTGGCAGGGCGCATTCCGGGCTGATGCGTGGATGTTCATTAAGAGGCCACGGGGAAGTGACACTTGCTTACCTCTTCTTCCCCTGAGCGTTCTACGAGGCTCTTTCTGCGCCCGCTTCTTTTCCGCCTCCAGCTTAAGGCTCTTACTGTTTCTCTTAAGCTTCTGTTTATGTCATTACCTGTATTTTTGCAGCAAATTTTGTCTACAGACGCAGAGTGAAAAGGCCCGCCGTAATGGGTAGGAGAGCTTTTTTCTCCCCTCCCTTCCAATCACGTAGTTGGATTTCATCACTTTTGTCGCAACCTCAGCAGCCTCTTTGCGGTTTTCATTGTGGACCACTTGCTTTATTTCCCTATTTGTTGTTTTGTCACCACCGGCTCAACACGCACTGGCACAGAACGTACAGTAACAGTAAAACCGGAGAAGTGAAAATGAAGCAGGTCCCGCGTGTGAACTGACAGACCCACTAGGTGGGAGCTTGCCGGCTACAACAGTTTTTGCAGCGGAATGCACGATAATGTGTTGGCTTTGGTTGCAGTCGGGTAGCTGTTGTGGGAGAGGATTTTTCGTTTGTGTAACGGTTCCTCTGTGAAACTCGAGGAAGAATACTAGATTCTAGTTCCCGTTGACTTTGAGAATGATCCGCATCAATTTATCTTTGCGCGAACTTGAACGTTTCAAAATCTGTTTTTAAATACGAAGTTGCTGAGGAGCCCCTGGGTGGCTCAGTCGGTTGAGCATCCGACTTCAGCTCAGGTTGTGATCTCGCGGTTCATGAGTTCGAGCCCCGCATTGGGCTCTATGCTGATGGCTCACAGCCTGGAGCCTGCTTCGGATTCTGCGTCTCCCTCCCTCTCTGCCCCTCCCCTGCTCACACTCTGTCTCTCTTTCTCTTAAAAGTAAATAAACATTAAAAACAAAACAAAAAGGGGTGCCTGGGTAGCTCAGTCGGTTAAGTGTCCGACTTCAGCTCAGGTCATGACCTTACAGTTTGTGGGTTCAATCCCCACGTCGGGCTCTGTGCCGACAGCTCGGGGCCTGGAGCCTGCTTCGGATTCTGTGTCTCCCTCTCTCTCTGCCCCTCCCATGCTCATGCTCTGTCTCTCTCTGTCTCAAAAATAAATGAACATTAAAAAAAAAAAGTTGCTGAAGCCACATTTGTCCCTGGAGAATCACTTGGTAGTGCTTCATGACCTTCTTTATCCCATGACTCACTGATGCACCAGTTTCCTTGAAACAGGTTGTTAGAGGAACACACCCTGTTCTAAGGTCTTCCTTGGGTAAGCCAGCAGTCTCCTGTTTGTGCACACGATGTCAGGGAGCAATTAGAATTCCTGGGCTCTAGGCCCAAGCTCCTCAGACCCTGCATATGAACGATCGGAGTCTGTTGTTAAAATGCAGATTCTGACCCAGGAGGTCCGATATGACTTTGAGATTCTGTATTTTAATAACATCCCTGAGATTTACAAAACTGCCGCTGTTCCCACGCTGAATAGCGGGGCTCTAATGGGGGTGGGAGTGCGGGACACAGGTTCCCTGATTATGTTTCTGGTACCAGTGAGTGCTACCAAAACCCATCTCAGCAGCGAATAGCAGAAGTCATGAGAATGTGTGTGCACTTGCCTTCTAACTCCTTTATAAAGTTAGCTCGCTGCTGGTCTTTCCTGACCACGCACTGGGGTTCCGTTGAGGTGACAAAGGAAGAGTCATTCCCCTCTGCAGAATGGAAAACGTGCTGATGCGAAAGCCCATGTGCCTCACTCACCTCGAACATTCTCATCTCCTTGCTCTTTCTCCTCCACCCTGGGCTCTGCTGTCCTCTCCCGTACTTCCTGACGGGCTCTTATCAGCTGTGAGCACTCTGGCAGGAGTCTCTTAACTGATCTTGGCTCAGGCCCTTTCCCTACCTGCAGTCTTCCCTCCCTCTCCTCCTAGACATTATCTTTCAAAACGCAGGTGTGATCATATCACCTCCTGGATTAAAATTGCTTACTAGCCCCCTATTAATTACAAGATAAAGTGCAAATTCCCTGGCCTGGCATACCATGCCCTTCAATACCTGGACCTAATGACCTTCCCAGAGGAAGCGTCCCTTCCTCTCACGTTTCAGAGCGCGCTACACTCTTCCCTTTCTTCTAAACATGTCATGGTCCTTCTTTGAAATGTCTCCTCTTGCCCACTCGAGGACCCGTACCCCCACCCCGAAGGAGTCGTCCCCCCTCGGCCTCCTCCAGGCTCCCACAGCACGTTAGAATACCACTTCGTGTTGTCATTGTGTGTACATGTGTCTGTCTCCCTCAACATCGGGAACTTCTTGAAGCCGGGTTCTTTCTCCGTCGAGCACTAGAGACACAATACTAGGGCCCATGTCTTTCCAAGAGCCTTGTGAAAACGTTTGAGCCGTGCCAAAGAGAACTGTTGGCTTCAGAACGAAATATGCAGTTGGAATTACCATTCCAAAAGCACAATGACAGAAATCACTTGCAATTTTTTATTCAAAACTATACTTAAGGTGGGGCATGGTACACCTTAATCTTTTTTTATTTCTCTCCTAAAATGAGAGTGTCCGTGACCTGTGAAGGTCTTAAAACAGCCCTTCCACTTAGGAGCTTCATTCGAAAGCTTGCACCAAACGATCGCTGTGTAAGCCGACACTGTGTGATGCTTTGGAAACACAAAGGTGAAGAAGGAACCTAGGCTGGGGGGCACACGGCCCGTGTGCCAAGTCTCCTGCAGCACAAACAGGCTGCTGGTCTCATCTGGTTCTCAGAATAACCTAGGGAGAGAGATACTTGTATGCCTGTACTACATGTGAGAAACCTGAGGTTTAGGGGGCTAAAGGAGCCTCTCCAGAGTCTGGCACCAACATTTGAACCCAGATCAGCATCAAAAAGAGGAGACAGCCCACAGAGTCTCAGCGTAGTGAGTGCGGAGACCAGGGCAAGTACAAGGCACCATGAGCCAGAAGCCTAGAAACCTGGGGAGACATCGGGGTTCCACAGAGAAAGCTAATGACTTTGAGCTGGATCCTGCAGGACGGGTAGGGATTCCTCCACGGTCAGCTTCCCTGCTTTTATAAATAGAATAGTAATGGGTAGTTTGGATCAAGTAATGATAATATAAGAAATTAATGTCAATACCTAGTGTCAGTCCCCAATTTCTTTATTGATTTGCTTCTTACATCCAAAGGTCTATTTTTCCCTAAGAACGTCTATTAGTGTCAAAGTGTAATTGTCGAACTAAACCAAATATTATTTTGTCTATGCACTTTTCTTTCCTCCAGTGTCACACGAAGGGGGAAAAAAATCACACCCCCTCACGCTTAGTAGCACAGCACTTAGTTGAAGGTTAGGTTTCTAAAGACCTCAGATACCCTGGACACACCCAGGGACTCATTAATAAGCAGGAAAGATCTCAACGCCAGTAGCTTTCGCAAAGCTCTTGCACTTAATGATAAAGGAAAGAATCGTCTGCGAGAAGTGACAGCCAGCACTGGAGGGAAGCGACAGAGGACACACACACAGGCCTCAGTGGCTGAGATTATTCAGAGAAAGGCCTGGTAATCCTACACATTCCGTTAACTCCTGGGGTCTTCCCTGGATGGAAGCACAGGACAAGAAAGTGGGGAGGTCAACAAGCTCTGTGGAAATTGCTTTTGTTCCATTTTGTTTGTTTTTAATATTTTTATGCTTATTTTTGAGAGAGAGAGAGAGAGAGAGAGAGAGAGCGTGCAGGGGAGGGACAGAGAGAGGGAGAGAGAATCCCAGGCAGGCCCCACTCTGTTAGCGCGAAGCCTGACGCAAGGCTCACACCCACAAACCAGGAGATCATGCCCTGAGCCAAAGTCGGATGTTCAGCCGACAGAGTCACCCAGGCGTCCCTCATTTCACTTTAATTGTGGCATTTAGAGATCCAGTGCTACAGAAGGGTCACTTCTGTGCAATGTTCTAATCCCTCAGGATGGCAGCCAGGTTTCCCACTGAGGATGCTGTGTAACCTGACACCGGTGACCCTTCACATCCTGAGGACACAGGATTGTCCTCAGAACTACGAGCGCGGTCCTACAGTTAAATGGGGGAAACCCAGATACAAGTCATGTGTTTAATGCTGTAAACTGAACCTAATTTCAGATATCCAGCCCTCTGCCTGCACGTGCTGTCTGCCTTATACTTTTCTTGGGACAGCTTTACTTTGCCCTTTAACGTAAGTGATGAAGATGTTTTTAATTTGCTCTGTGTTGTTTTTTTTTTTTTTAAGTTAGCCTTAAAATGAAAAGAATAATCGCTAGAGCTCTGACATGGGAAAAATTGCAGTGAATTCTGGACAATTGTCAGAATTGTTGGAAGGTCCTGGATATATAGACAGAGGGTTAGGGTTAGGGTTAGGGTTAGTTAGTGATGATGCTAATGAAGAAGTTGGTGAAGAAGATTCTGTCACTTACTTAGCATTTTTTGGAGCTTACAAAAAAAATAACCGTGACATGTGTTTCCTCCCTCGATTCTTCCAACAACCCCGGAGAAAGATACTGTTTACCCTTTCTAAATCTAAAAACAGATTTAGACTTTCAGAGTTGCTCCCAGTTGTCCCGCCAGTAGGCTTCAAACCACAGCACAAACTCCTGTTCTCCAAGTCCTGATGGTCTCATTTCTCCTCCAGTACCCACTTACGAGGGAAAGACCAGGCACGTGTCCTTGTCACTTGTCTCTAATTTCAGCGATTAACCAGCAACCCACACTCAGATGATGCTCATCAAGTCATTTTTTATGATGGCACCAGTGTAGATGGTTACAGTGCGTATCTGACACAGGCTTTGCGGGGTGGGGGGAGGAGGGTCTCAACAGTCACGAAAAGTAGAATCTGGAATTCCTTTGGCCACTCTCCATAGACAGTCCGTTCTTCAGACCCTGACATCACAGGAGCTTTCTCACTCGCATGCCCCCTCCAGACTCAGCTGCGACCAGCAACTCAAGAGCCCAGAGGTGAAAAACACCACCACTTGCTTTATGACTGACAGAGGATACAGGGAATAACTTACCAATAAGGGCCTTAGTCACGGACCCCGATTTTCCAGCTAAGAAATTGTCAGTTCATATAATAGTCCGAAGCTACTTGGCTTCCTGGTAGGAGATGTGAGTAAGTTGAATGTCGCAGCATTATTCAGCACGATGATTATCATGGGTTTACAGCTGTTTCTTGCACAAACCATATTACACACACTCGGGGTACTCTCTAGAATGAGAATATGAAACCTCCATCGCCTCCCATGTCCTCGTTTTCTGTTTCTGTAGTAATGTCAGTTGAAGCTGACATTCACTCTAAGTCCATATCTGATGTGTTCCAACTGATATCCTCACTCGCTTGTCCTGTCGGCTCTAAGCTTTAAATTTGGAAGATTTTCAATGGCTCTTGTTGGCAGGGAAAATGAACGAGGAGATGTAGAGAGAGGCTTGCTGTTGCAGCCAAATTTCAGTCACGTAGCTTGTCAATACTAATGAACACCCTCGAAGCAGATACTGTAAATGCTTGAAGGTGCAGTTGAGCTGTCTTTGAATTCGGACCCTTTGGCAGAACAGGCATCTTTCCGCTAAATACCGAAGGGCCAGTGTTTTTAGGCTGTGGGTATAGAGCACGTAGAGCTCATTTTATGAGTGTTGTGATATTAGAACGCACTGATTGCTGCTAAGCTTTCCTTATGTGCTTAGAGTATTACTTTAGTTTTATTCCTAAATCACAGAAATGAGATACAGTAGATTCTTCCAGTAGTTCCCCTCTGTTCTTTTGGCATCATAAAGCCTCACTAATATCGTGTAATTGTTAATAGCACCAGATCTAGAGTTAAATAGGCACGGGTTCGGATATCGGTTCCAACCACTCAATTAACCTCCCGAAATCTGTTTCCTCGTCTGTATAATGGGGAGGATGCTAAAATAAAATGAACCCCATATCGATTATTGCGAGGGATAAATGAGAAAATGTAAAGAAGCATAGCGCCTGGCACATAGAAAACATTTAAAAAATATATTAGGTATTGTTACCAGGCCGATGATTAAAATAATACCCCCTCAGGAAATAGTGGGAGCTTTCAGGATATTAAAAATTTTTTTAAATAATAATGAACACTGTGGAAAAGAAATAATTTGTTTCTCTTGCCTCTAGACTTGGAGGAAAGCCGTCACTTCCCTCTTCTTCCCTGTGTATAATAATTATTGTTACATGTTATAGCCTTGTGATTTTAAATATCTTATACTTATTGTTAGTCTTCTGACGTCCTGGAGGCAAATGTGAAGAAAAAAAGAAGAATCCGCTTTTAGTGAGTTCAAGCAAAAAATGACCCAAGTTTAATCATGGTACCTCTTATCAAAGGGAAAATGATATTAAATTAGGTGCTTAAAATCAGAGCATAAAAAATAAGCGAAGTACGTGGGCCCTCTTCATTGAGACTTGAGGTTGGAGTCCTAAGGAAATTCAATTTAAAGTACTTTACAGAGGAGCAGTTAGTAACCGCAACTGTCACAGACAGGCTGCATCTCTAATCAGCTTGTGACTTAGGGGCATTGACAAATATCACTTACGTAAAAGTAACCACAGTAGAGTAGGCCATCCACATGGCCTTGAAATGCTAGATTTTTCCTTTGGTTAGAAAAAGAGGCAACATCGTATTTCCTTGCAGGGTGAGAGCTCACTGGAGGCCGTTGCAGTGTATGTTACAAATGGTTGGGCTGTTAATAGGTCTTCTGGGGTAAGAGAGAAGTCCAAGTTGCCTTGAGTCTTTTTAGGAATAATATAACCTAATGTTTACATCTTCCTTTGTGGGTTTCCAAAAATTTCAGTATGTATTTTGAGTTTTAATCATGTAAATCTTCACCTTTAGTTATGAGTAGCCTGTGGTTTGGGAAAAGTAGATAGCTCTGTATGTGAGTTAAGATTGTTGATTCCCGTCATCCCAGGCCTGAGCTGGTGTGGACCCAAGACCACCCTGTTGGAGGGTGTGAGAACCTGCGTTTTGTCAGCTACCAGCTTCTGTCTCCAGGATCTCTCCCTGGTGGAATATGATTTTCTTCCCCAATAGCCCATGCGCACAGACAGCAGAATTTCGCACGCCCAGCTCTCCCTCTGCAAAGTCGCCATTTGATCTATCCCAGGGAATAGAATATCATATTATCAGTTCATTAGCAGAGCGGTTGAGGCACAAGATCAACAGTTAGCCTTCACATTTTGTCTAAGAGAAATAATCTGTTTTGAAATGCTGGAACACCACCCAGCTTTGAATTGCTGTGGAGCAGCTCAGTCTAAAACTGTTCATTTTTTTTCTTCTTTTGCCATAAACGAGCATCACAGAATCAAATCCATTGAGAAGAAACTACTTGCTTTGCCAACACAATTAGTTTTGTAAGAAGCCTCTGTCTTCAGATCGTTCTCCTCCAAAGTCCAAGTTGGATGGCGGTCGTTATTTTTTCATGAACATTTTTAAGAGCCCCCTTTCTCCCAAGAGCCTCTAAGCAGATTTAGCAGGCTTAGAAGGCCTCTTCCCACAGGGTGACTTCATTGCCGTCCTAACCAGGAAATAAAAGTGACTTTTCGACGTCGAGGGTTCTTCTTTTAATTCTCGTAAAACCTGTCCGCCGGTGGGGGGGGGGGGGAGTTTTTCTTCAGGGTTGGGCTCTCCTCCCTCCAAAAACAGATGCCTTCAGCCAAAAGCTACAAAACCTGCCCGGCTATGAAAAGGAAGTTGTGGCGAAAACAAGTCTAGGATTTTCACCTTTCAGTGTAAAGAGCCAAACAATTCAGTGATCATTACTCTGTTTTATAGTTTATTTGTACGTTCATTTCTTTGATTGCCCTTCGTTTCCTTGATAAGCGAAATTTAGTGAGAAAGCTGGTTCTAGTCCTTAGTGGATGGCTAGGACTGCCGATAAACATCATCATAGAGGGGATTGCACCTCTCCATTTTATGGGATACGGCAGCTTAGACCTTAAGAGTCATCATTGCTTGGCCCCTTTAGTGCTGGGGGCTCTGATTAAAAAGTCCTATTGAGCTCAGAGTCTTTTAGCAGGAAGGCAGCTAATGTGATGGTTACAATTGAAATAGCACAGGCACAGACACTGTAAGTACTTTCTTTTGTCCCTGTCTTCCTTGGAAAGAGTTTTCACACCTCTAATCAATGTTTCCTTTCACACAAGAGATTCTCCTCCTATATGTAAATACCAGTTGGACTGTGCTTGACCTCAGCTCTTCAGCCCTAATGTTGAAAACCAATAGACACAAAGGTAAAAACAGCTTGATTTAAAGTTAAGACTCGGGGCGCCTTTGGTTCCGCATGGATCGGGGATCGCTCTCTTGGAAGCAAAGAGCAGAAACAGCAACTCTTGCAAATGAGGTAGTACAAGATTAAAGGATTTCATGGGGACAGGGGGAACTTAACGTAATGCTTTAAAATAACGTTTTGTCCTCTTTTAAAACCCGATGGCTCCGGTTTCTAAGTTGATGGCGGAATTATCCAAAATCTTTTTACCAGGTAAATTTTGTTGGCCTTGGATCCATCAAAAATTAGCCTTGGGAACCGTGGAGGTAAAATCTGGCTGTGCTGTTTCATAGCTACCCCTTCCAAAAGCAGCTTCAAAATACAAGGGATTTGCAGAACTGGACCTTTGTATAACTTGGTGTGGTTGATGTTTAGTTAGACCCTGAGCTGAACGCGTTGTGGCCAGCCATGGCCACCAGCATCAATATTCTTGGCTGATCTCCCATTATGTGCATTTTGGAGTTAAAGGTGAAATTCCATCTTTAACCCCCTTGTGGTTTTCTGAACAGTGATTGATGAACCAGATGTGATTCCCTGCAGACCTTTCAAAGGGTGGATGAAGGATGGAATTTCAGCCTTTTTTTTTTTTTTTAAACCAGGCCTTTTGCTTAATACAGCTTTTTAAATTAATGTCCTTTTTTGAATGCCAAGAAAACAAAGGGAATTTCTCAGAGTGCATGCAGCCTGACACAATAGGCCTTAATTGGTGTCAAGGAGATGTTACGATGAATGGGGAAATGCCCATTTAGCTGATAAGACTGAAAAGTGGAGCCTTGTTATGAGCTGTCATCTCAACGTGTATTTAAACTATAGCAAAACTGAAACATATTTGCCATATAGATCATAATGACTCCAAAGGAGCCATTATACTCTATTATGTAATTACATAATCAAAGCATGCATAGTAATCAGCTTTCGGAATTCAATGCTAATCAAACATACCTATAGTATGTGTTTAAGCTAAAATAGAGAGCGTTAATTTGCCATTAGTCAACTAAACAAGAATGTGTATACAGAATATTCATGAATAGCTTAATGTGGTGTCAGATGATATTTTTTTGTTTTGTATTCAGGGGAAATCAACAATTTTAATTGAAGAAAAAACCAGCACTGAGGAAGATTACTCTTTAGCTTGCCGTTCAAAAATTTGCCTCACCTTTTTTTAACTGATTATAAAAGGAGATTAGATTAAATTTGGTGTATTTTTCCTTCCAGAAGCTCAAGTGACATGACACTAATTCTATTGTAGGAGATTTTTAATGAGATCCTGACCATCTCCATACCATAGGATATATAGCATTCTAGATGCTACCTGTAAAACAAAGCTTAAAAAAACAAAACAAACAAACAAAAAACCTTGAGCACCTATCACTTCTATAATTAGAAACAAATCCATAAATGTTATTCGGAAATAGCCAAGAACAGAAATACCTCGGTGACCCGTTAGGAGATGTGGCCTCTGCTTTTGGCCGGGCCTCAGTATCTTCATCCATGAAATGAGAGCGTCGATCCCCCTGTTCCTTTCAGTTCTGTTGACCTTTGATTTCATAAGCATTCTGTGAAGAAGAAGGGGACACAAATGAAATGTTTTGGTCGATGTTGCAGTTATTTGTGGACTCGGTTTATTCGAACTCCAGGCTTATGAGCCGTGCAGTTCGCATTCGTAATTACTTTGACCAGGAGTAGCAGTCCTTGGAACAGACAATCGACATATTTCAACTTCACTGTTTGGGATAGCAGAACATGGACGGGGATCAAAAAGGTTAAGAGAAGCTTTGTAAACAGCAGACAGATTGAATGCTTTTGATTTTAAATAAATATTCAAGTATCCACAAAGGTTGAAGTATCACCTCTCTCTGAAATAAAGAATTATATTTATGTTGAAGTGGTCTTGCCCTTAACCTTGGTGCATGCTGATGGACTCCTCCTTTTGGACACTGGTTCTCACTGTCTCTCGTCTACACTTTGGATGACTGAAAACGTTCCTGTAATGTTTAAATGGGACTAAACGCTTTCATCAAGAGCCTTCGTGGCTTGAACTTCAAATAATTTATTTTCAAATTACTTTTACTGTAATTCTTATTAATTCAAATAGGTTTCTGATTTGATATAAAACGCTGTAAATGCAAGGAACAGTTTAATGAATTGAAAGATAGGATTGAGTCTTTTAAAGGAAATGTACAAAATATGCTGACAATAATTGCTTAGATAGAAATCAAATCTTAATGGCTTTGTTAATGATTTGTCGTGAACACTGTGTTTACGTTGACTTGGGGGAACATACGCATTTGGAAAGATTTTTTTTTTCCCTCTGGGTTTCAACAGAATCTTAATTTTCTTTTCCTGAAATGTACTGATTTCTAGTGCTAGCTCTCAGAAGCGTCCCACGAATCACCAGGCCTCTGTTGGTGATGGTTTTGTTTGGGTAGAGGTAAGGGTTGCGCACATACTTTAACATGGTTATAAAAATGGGGATCTCATAGAAAGGAGAATGGAGGAAAGCCATTTGAAACTTTAAGGCACAGAGGGCTCCAGATGCCTGGGTGGCTCAGTCAGTTGAGCGTCCAACTTCGGCTCAGGTCATGATCTCGTGGTTCGTGAGTTCGAGCCCCGCGTTGGACTCTGTGCTGACAGCTCAGAGCCTAGAGTCTGCTTCAGATTCTGTGTCTCTCTCTGCCCCTCCCCTGCTCACGCTGTGTGTGTATGTGTGTGTGTCTCTCTCTCTCAAAAATAAAATAAACATTGGGAAAAAAATGTTTTAAAGACACAGAGGGCTCACAGACTAATAAAATATAAAGTTCTCATAAACAAGTTTTTTGACTCTTTGGAAAGTCTAAACTTAGATACCTCTTAGAGGAGAAGAATTCATCGTCCTGAGCCTTTAATTAGTGCAAAATTTCCAGAACTGTGATGGCTCCTTGAAGTTAACGGCTACGTTGATCATTGGCAGGACTTTTTTTTTTTTTAAACAATCTGTATTTTTGGTTTGACTTTTGCCTATTTTGATAGACAACCTGACTGTGCTGATTTAATGTGAGGTTCAGTCTAACATATAGCAGAGGTGGGGGGATTAAAAAGGTTTCCCTGATACGATTTTGCTACTGAAGGAGTCGGTCAGGGGACTCTATTTGCTCTTTCTCTGGGCAAACTATCTTCCCACCTAAGAGTGCTCGGCGTTCCTCAGTGTCAGTAAGAGTTTACATAGTTGCCATAGTATAAACCAAATTCTGTTCTAACTATGACTTGCCCTTTTATTATAGACTTGACTGGAGAGACTCCCCCGGTGTAAATGAAGTGCTTTCTTGATCAACAGCCAGGCCGCGGGGGCGAGCTCTCGGTGCTGGCCAATGCCCGCCACGCACCGGTAATAAAGGCATTCTCCAGGGGCAAAGTGTGCTGAGTGCTGAAAAGAGAGAAGCGGTAGTAAACAAGGTGTTTTACATTCAGGACAGTTTCTCTCTCATCTTGAAGTGTGTAATTGTGTTCTGGGTAAATTATGGAAATAAAAAAAAATATATCAGAAGTTGCTCGTAGGGAAATAACCCTCTTTAAAAACAAGTAAATTTTCCAAGGCTGAGCCAGTAGAACCTTGGCAGCCGATCCCGATGTTGGCTGGCTAAAAACTACAAACCGTATGGGTCCAGAGAAGCTGACGGAACTGGGTTCAAACACCGGCTCTGACACTTAGCTGAATTACGCTAGGAGACTTGTTTGAATGTTTCTGGGTCTCAGGTTCTTAGTCTCTGGCGTGGGGGTATTGAGAACTCCAGGAGTTTGAGAGGGAAACGTGTGCAGAGCGACCAGCACAGTGCCTAGCACTGTGTAG
This sequence comes from Prionailurus viverrinus, assembly GCF_022837055.1. Taxonomy (NCBI): domain Eukaryota; kingdom Metazoa; phylum Chordata; class Mammalia; order Carnivora; family Felidae; genus Prionailurus; species Prionailurus viverrinus. Next base: position 13,350,488 of record NC_062570.1, on the reverse strand, counting down.
ACGTGTGCTCCCTTCCCCGTTTCTCATCTGGGCTTCTGGCTTTGAGATTTGCTCCGTCACCCCCTTCAGGTGGCCATATTGTGGATGGAGTAGAATCCAGTCGATGCTAGTGTGTGGTGTAACACCATTTAAATAGAGCTTCTAGCAAAATGAGGTTTCAGGAAAGAATCCATGAGTTAAGCCACTTGAATAAGGGATTTATAAGCCAACGGCACCCCCACCCTCCCTCCAGCCCTAACCAACCCTGCTGAAATGGTCTTTACTAATCAAAAAAATTTTTTTTCTTTTCTTAGACAATGTGCTTTGTCTGTCTTGTAAATAAATGTCCTAGCAACTTCTAGTTTACTACGGGAAACTTGCTCGTGAGTGAACAGGCTTCTCCAGTGCCAGTGTTGTGTTTTTAGAAATTAGGGGTGGGGGGGGGTGGGGGTAGCAAATAGAGAAGTTATAGGGAATACTATTATTGGTATAAATGAAAATCCACTTTGATTCTGTCTCCTAAACCTCACCCGTGTACACGAATTAGCAGTCAAAAATGTCTATACATGTCAGACATTGTTCCGCCCTTAAAATAAATTACCTTGCTGTTAACACCCTTATTTAATGGCGACAGTATTTTGTACTTACTTGATTTCTTTTGCCCAGAACATGTGCTGTTTCTGCCTTGACAGTACATCTGCTAATTGAGTTTTAGAAAATCAGCAAGGTTTTTTTTTTTTTTAAGTGGATTATTTTAAGAAAGGCACCTATGTTGCCTGCGTGTACCCTTCTACTCCAGATCAAGTTGTGTTTTGCAACAACCTAATTGTCATGATATCTGTTTCAAGGGGAAATTTATCAAGTCACAGTGCACCCTTCTGTTTGGAAGAAATATCTGAGGCTGTGAGCAGAAATTATTTTTACATAAAGGCTTCAGGCAGTTAAGAGTACTGACATACATATATTCTCATCACTGCCATTCACTTTCTTTGCCTCAAATAAATAGGTCATTATTACCCCGTTGCGGCCATCTTACGGCACCTCAAAGTATGGAGTTCTATTTAATATAACTGCTGTCCAGCTGATCCGTACAATTTATTGGTGATTTTTGCAGTGACGTTCTTGGGCACCGTCAGCCAAGGCGCTTTGATCTCTTTGAGCAAAATATTTCACTATCGCTTGTAATTTTTTAACATTAGTGTTATGACCATGTTAACATAGCTAGGATCCGTCATTTTCGGAGACATTGGATTTTAGGTTGGCTTTAGCAGTTACAAAAAATAACACAGTAATGATGATGGTACCACCGTGGATTTGCAGAGCACATTCTCTGCCCGCACACACAAGGGCAAAAACTCTACCTGAATGATTTACTCAGTGACAACACAGTAAAGGGATCTGTCTTAACTCTGAGTAATAATTAAGAATGTTCAGGCTTTTTGGGGAGCCTGGGTGGCTCAGTGGGTTAAGCGACTGACTCTTGATTTCGGCTCAGGTCACTGTCTTCATGGTTTGTGAGTTGGAGCCCCACGCCCCTCGCGGAGCCTGCTTGGGATTCTCTCTCTCCCTCTCTGCCCCCCCTCCCCTTTCTCAAATAAATAGATAAATAAAAGTTAAAAAGAAAAAAAAAGAACGTTCAGACTTTTTAACAGACAAAACTCCTCTGATTCCGTTTTATGACCTTAATTGCTTAACACACAACATCATGGTCAACTTCTCTTTGTCCCCGTCTCCTGTGCAAATGTTTGAGAGCCTTAACGTGGATGTAGACGCTGTTCAGAAAGCATATACTAGCATGCCAAGGAAAGACTGAAATTAAATGGTATAGTTAGTTCCACAGTAACTGTTTTATTAGGGTCCAGTGGAACTGCCACTGACTTTAATAAATTCCAGTACCTACAAGGTAGTGGTGAGGAAGTGTAAGGCCTTGATTTATGTTGAGGGGATTAAGGCCTATCACCAGCTAGCCTTTCTTTAGGTTCCTCCTATAAAGTGAAGATTCTTATTTATGTTAGCAATAGATTTCTTTAGGTAGAGGAAATCTCTGCCCATGGCCCAGTAGACCCCAGTGGACCCCATTTGGTATTCTAATCTCCTCAAGGCAACTCCCATGACTTAAGACCGACACAGCTTTGGAATTGTGCGGTTTCACGTCTCCTTAATTTTCTTACTGGATTGGGTTACCCCGAGGAAATTAGCATGTTGTCCTTTCTGTACATACTCTTTCCAGGGCCAGTAAAGCCACCTTGAAAAGCTTGCTTGATTGGCAGGAATTCCCTTTTCCTTGTTCTTTTCTCAAATCTGGGACTACACCGCTCCCTCCAGCTGGCTTCTGAATTCCGTGTCTGTCCCAGTAATCCACAGAGGAAAAAATAAGCGTTCCTTTGTGGTTTGGGTTTTGGTTTTTTTGATCACGTCTTCTTTTTGTTGTTACTCTATAACATTGTTCAGCCCACTAAGCTTTCAGTGCTGGATCAAGCTAGGGAATATTTACCCTCTCCGCTCACTGCCAGCCCTGGGGGCCTGCGTTCGCACACCTGGGTTAATTCGGTTTACTCCTCGAGCACCAAGAATTTTTGTTTTATCTGCGACTCTAATAATTTTGTCCTTAACCCCTAGTCCTCTCCTTTCTAATCCTCTGTCAGAGGCTGGTCTGCTTCTAGGTGGATTTGGCTTAATGCCATCTCACACCCTTCTCACACTTCCTCGCTGTGTCCTGGCAAACAAGGATCCTTCAGCAGAAATACGATAGCAGGTGGATATCCTCCATTTACAACGATTGCATCTCTACTTATGCGCGCTCTCGCGCCCTCTCTCTCTCTCTTTTGCAATAGGATTTATTTTGACCTTTGTCTCTAAATGTGACAAAGTTGTTTTGGGGTTGTTGTTTTGTTTTGTTTTGTATTTTGGCGGGAGGAGTGAATAAACCACCCTGATCTGTAATTACCTAGAGAGCTTGAGAGGAGGGAGTGTGAGCCTTCGTTCTTGCACGCACACTACCCCCCAGCATGTGGAGTCGCCTAATAAATGTTTGGATTTGACAACTACAGAAATGATGGTGATGAGGAGGGCAGCTCTCATTCATTCAGCTTTATAAGAAGCTAGACACAGTGCTAAACGCTTTATATTTACTACCTTCCTCAATCCTTCCAACGGCTCTGGGAGAGGGCTTTGATTTACTGTCCCCATTTTGCAGATGAGACACTGGCTCGGGGACTTGAAATAACTTACTTGAGATCATCCAGCCAAAAAGCAATCTTCCCGACCGACCTTTGTACATACCCATTGCCCATTCTGCATTTTTTGTTCCGTAAGTGAAGATTAGGTATCCATTGCCCCCCCCCCCCCCCAGCTGACATTGCAGCCTCTGAAAGGCTGGGACGGGGTCCTGTATTTCTATATCCTCTGTTATTCCAGGTGCAGAATTGGACATTCAACAGTTGCTTCATCTTTTGCTATTGAATTGAATTCTGCTCTCCTCCTACCTGTGCTGTGGATCCTGTGGGACATTCATGAGGCACGCTGGCCACTGTCACTAATCTTAGAAGCAACAAACTAGAGCAGATCTGGAGAGAAGCCCGTATCAGTGGATCTGTAACCCTTAACTTTTTGATGTGTTCTGAAAGAGATGTTCTGAGTGGCTAGATGGGCAAGCTGCAGAAGGGGCATGGTTTGGGACTGCCTGGGGCTTTCGGTGAGTCTGCAAGGTGTTAGTTTCCGAGAGCAGAGAACAGACTGAACTCTAAGCTCTCCCAGGATTTGCTGGAGATTCCAGAGAGTCCTAGCTGGGTAGGTCCTCACTCCCACTCAGTAAACAACTGACCTGCCTACACCTTGGGAATGTCGACAGCCACTAACAAGAGAAAGTTATTTACTGAGCCCTCCTCCCCTACTTCTATTAAGTGGTCCCTTGAGTTTTCTGTGAGGCAACCAAAGAGCTTAGCTCAAGGGCGTGTGAGCTGAGGTTGAGTATATGTTTCTCCCCCACTCCATTTGTGACAGCTGCAGCTTCTTAGAGAAGTGAATTCTCTGACCTTTCTGTACCTCTCCAACACACTCCTTAACTGGTATAACATAGCGGAAGCTGGAACGTTGGCATCCCCACTTTTGAGAGCGCGTTGACTCCAGGCTTAGTTGCATTTGGCCCCTGGATCTCTCTGGGATGAGTGAGGGAGCCACACCAGTGTTGCTTCTGGAGTCCATTTTCTAACACACTTCTTGCTTCTCGTTTTAACTGAGCCATGAGCCAAATTTTAATCGATGGAAATTCTTTTCTCCTTTTTTTTTTTTTAAGGCGATGGACAGAATTTGTTTACGAAAGACGTGACAGTGATCGAGGGAGAAGTTGCGACCATCAGCTGCCAAGTCAATAAGAGTGACGACTCTGTGATCCAGCTGCTGAATCCCAACAGGCAGACCATTTATTTCAGGGACTTCAGGCGTAAGTTTCCATCTCAATAGTATTAGATGGCAACTTTTTTTTTCCTACATGTTGTCTTGATAAAGAGATTGCCAAGGCCTCCTTTTCTAAATTTAATGTTAGATGCTTAAAGTTTAGTCAATTCTTCAGAGGGAAGAAGAGACATGCAATCATAATCTTTCTACTTAATAGAAACCTTGAATGGTCCCTTTTAAAAGTAAAGCGGTCTTACTTTGCAATAGGAATTGATTGTAGTAATTCAAGGTGAATTGCAATTGAGTCCCGGACACAACAACTCAAATAGGGTAAGGCAAAGAAAATATAGCATTCTGAAGGGCAATCTGTTTGGTTTGAAGATTGAAGTTTCCAAGGCAATCTGTGCCTATGGAGACAAAACCAAACTCTCCTATCACCATAGCCTCTGGTAGATGGAGGTTACCATGTGCTGGAACCTTACCGAATATGATATCACAGAAGCTAATCATTGAAACTCAATTGTATATCCTAGAAATGGTTCAGATGGATGTCTGAGCTTAGCAAGACCAAGAGTCAGGTCTTTCAAAAAGCTGCTCTTTGAGAACATCGGTACCTCATCAAAGCACATGTAGAGGAACGTCCCTTCCCATCTACTTGTCCTCCTCCTCCCCAACGCCCCAGAACATTCAGGAAGTGTGGAAAGAGTTGATAAACCCAAGGAGCATCTAAGAGGGTGAAGGAAGGTCAAAGGAGAGGAGCTACTCATTCTTAAAGTGAACTTTGGTCATTATAAATGAATCCAGCCTTTGCCAAAATTAGTAGAAGGACTTTAAAGGTGAATGTTTGAAATGAATGAAAAGCCCACAAACGTTACTTTTGTGGTGACTCTGATTTCCTACTTTATCCTCCTCTGTTTGCTGTTGTGAAGCTGAAGCTGAAGCTGGAAAACTGCAGGCGGGGCCTGAGGCTTTGGGAGGCCCTGGGTCGTGGGCTTCGGGAAGCTTCACCTCCAACCATACCAGATACAAAGATGCATCCAAGTTAAATGCAAATGGGATTGTTTTGTTGTCAAATGTTTTTAAATTGCTTCCATGTTGTTTTTCAAATTACTAATAATGATTTTTGGGGGGTTTCATAATTTGGAAGCACTCTTTTTCAAGGGGAGTACATCCTAGTCCCTGGACGTCCAGAGGATCCTCACAGCCTGCCCTTCCTTCTGTTTTCATTTTGCCGAACTCCAATGGAAAATCTGATACGATTTATGAGCACGTGCTAAAACTGACAGCAAGGAGCACATGTGCGTGTGCGTGGGTGTGGGCGCGTGCCCGCATGTCCGTGTGTTTGCGCGTGCTCTTACACCCGCAGGCCCCATGTGTGTCACTTTCCTTTCGGACAAGGTTATTTGTCTACGTGCAGTTATCGTTGAAGCCCAAAACAGTAATTCAGGAAGCATGAAGAAGTACCCAACAGGTGCACAAAGACTTACTCGATTTTTCTACTCTGTAGCGGCCTTTCCAGTCACCTGACTTCCTCCTCCCCGAGGTAAGGAAAATGGATGGTCCGTCCGCTTCCTCCTAATCACTGCCTCTGTGTTTTGTCTCGCAGCTCTGAAGGACAGCAGGTTTCAGTTGCTGAATTTTTCTAGCAGTGAACTGAAAGTGTCGCTGACAAATGTCTCGATTTCGGATGAAGGAAGATACTTTTGCCAGCTCTACACTGACCCCCCCCAGGAAAGTTACACCACAATCACAGTGCTGGGTAAGAGACGCGTGGGGCGCGTCCCGGGAAACCGAGTGGGGTGGCCCTTACTACCGATGGCTTCCAGCAACAAGGAAAAGGTTAATGGTTAATGTTGTTGCTGTTCAAGCCTGTTTTAGGAAGAATCACCACCCATCTTGCTGACTTTAAAAAACAGCCTCTTTTACCAAACACTCTAAGGAATGGCAATCAGCGGTCTTTATAGATTCCATGTGTTCTTGGGCTTGAACCCTCAAGCTTCAGAAGCAAAGATCAAGAGAATTTAGAGCCCTCCGATGAGTCACTCACCACATGAAATGTCGTTGCTTCTAACTACCGGGATTTTTTTTTTTCTTCTGTTCAGGGAAGGAGGAGATGGGCTACCACATCTCTACCCCGTGGCAGAGCGCGGTTATAAAACCCGCTTAATGATTCTTTCTTCTGACTTACATCTCATTTAGTATTGTTGATCTCCTTATCTTTGGCTTTCCTCACTGCCTTGTGTATTGCTTATGCTCTAGATTATGCTGTAAAAATCATACCCCATGAACACACACTTTGCCACAAATTGCAACCGTTGGACATAAAAGAATTAAGAGTTTCTAGGGAGAGAAGGCTGATAATAAGCAAGGACTGTTGACAGGCTGCTAAGAACACCTCTAGTGAGTTGAATGTCTTCAGTTATGATCACCAGATTGTGACTTTCTGGAAATTCCCAGTAGCTACGTTTCCCTATTTATATTTTGATACAGTCAGCAGATATCCCTGTGTTGAAGATGGCCTGAGTTAGTCACCTTTTTTAGACAAAGCTGTATACCAGGGCATAATACCAGCTGATGTGGATTTTTGAAACTGAGTTTTCAAGGACGTTCGCTCTAACATGAGGCAAGATCTCTGATTTACACCTTCAGAAAGATCATGAATCAAAGTCTATTTGAGGCGGCAGAGTGCAGGTTTTCGGTGTAATGATATGAAGATTAGAAGGAAAGATAAACATGAAGGACGTTTTTGCTTGGTGTGTGTGAACATATATGTATTTATGGATTTACGCGTGGAGCTGCTGCCCCGTTACTTTGTTTAAACACAGCTGTAGACGGGAAAATACATTTTTTTTTTTTATCCATTAAACTAAAACATGTTCCTAGCACTTACATACATGTTCTCGGTAAGAGGAACACTGATTTCAGGAAGTCACGTTTCATGTCAGGTCATGCAGTTTCTAACGTGGTCTGTGTTTAACGGTGGATGGCTTTAACGGCTTTCAGAGGTACATGTCTGTCTTTAATTCTAGCCTTAACCCGTATGAGACCTGTAGAAATAAGCATGGAAGGATGACTGTTTTCGTATTGTGCAAAATCACATACATGCACTTGAAGTTTTCTGTCCACCTCATTGTTCAGAAGTATTTGAAAACACTGTTGGCTTTTTGGAGTAAGTCATTGGCTGCACAGACTCCAAACTGACCATCCGCCCATCGACCCGTCATCGTTTCTGGCCTTTCCACAAGAGTAACAGCAACAGAAGGGAATGAACTTGCAGCATTTTGAGTTTTCAGGATATTTTTCTACGTATACCTTTAAACACGACTATCTCACAGAGAGAAATGATAATAACAGAGACTAGCCATCTTGCCCCACTCACAAAGCACACGGGTAAGAATCTAGAATCACAGACCTTGAAACAGACCCCACTGTTCTGGCTCACATCCTTTGTGCCTTCTGGCCTAGGTTGTTCTTAATAAAATCCCAAATGCTGCCGTTTCAAGATTTTTCCCCAAAGGTGCACATCTTTTGTTTTCAGGAGCATAGCTGGCCACAGGCAAGCAGTGACTGCCTGTCAGTTTCCAGTATCTAGTACATTTGTTCTCAGACCCACTGGATCAGGCCCGTTTGACTGAATATGCCCAGTGGTTCGGAGTCAGCACAACGGCACTAGACTTTTGAGAGGCATTTATGTCTATAATCCTTCTGGAGGTCTGATTATTCTAGAGGTAATAGGTTCCTGCTTATATTGTGTGGAAGCATTAACTTAAACATACTTGAAAGTAACACTAGTTGATGCTCTCGCTGCAGATATTATGTGTTCATTTAATATTCTTACCATTGAATTGACTGTAGGATTCTTTGACGGAGTGAAATTGTTGTCATCAGTGTTTGAGTCTTTCATATTCCAAAATCTGACAATTTTCACTGGTACTCATCTATTCAAACCTTTTTTCTAAGGTTTAGAATTTTCAGATATTCGAATGAATGAAGAGTGATCTATTAGCGTCTTTGTTTCTATCCATGCTTCTCTGAAAAGGACTCCATATAGGTACTCACACGGCTGTCTACCTTCTCGTTGAGTGGAAGACACTGCTTTTAGTGCATGTGCCTATTAGTTGTTGGAAGCATTCAGGAAAACCTTCAGCATAATTCTAAGAGCTCAGAGGTGGTTATTTGTTGGTTACTATGATGCATATTTATGTTATCCGTGTAAAAACTGAAAACCCTCCAATGATACTCTGCATGCATTTGGGTGCCTTGTAGGATATCCACTCACTTCTTACACTTGTGTGAGTTGGTTCCTTTCGTAGTACAGGACTCTCTTTATACCAGTATTCAGGGAAACAGTGGCCCGAGAAATAGAATACACCGCTTTAAGATAAATATAGTTACTGATAATAGTAGCTAATATTATTACAGTCCTGTCCTTTTAAGATTAGTGTTCACTCTTAAGATTCCAGGAACAGAAGAACCTAATTATTTAAAAGGGTTTGGGAGTGAGATTTCACATACTGATCAGCTTTAAGACTCCTCTTTTGTTGTAATTAACGTGTGACTCATCTTGATATTGCGGATTTTTTTTTTTAATGTTGTAGGCGTTGATGTTTATAATGAGCACTCTTATAGATTTGAGGTTAGCTAAGAAGAACCTTGACATTTCTTTGCTATTTTCTAGTATTTCCCTTCTGTGATTTTCATTCAGGTTTTCATCTGTATGCACCTCCTTACATACATCTTTGGTTATTTTCATTAATGGCTGCAGGCAGTTTTTACTAAATGTGTCTGTTTAGCGGAGCATGTATAAGTGTATTCTCTGGTTAGTAGCAGTTTTAATTCATTTTTTGTATAAATGGATTTTTATACTTTACTAACCACTTTTGTATTAGAGTAGACGTTATGGAGTTAAAGGGAGAACAGGGGACAATTAACAGACCAAAATAAACTTTAAGTTTTTCTTGCCCTGCACCATTTTTTCAGAAACCCTTAAATTGCCTCATTTATATTTCCCAAAGCTTTCTTGCTTTTGAAAAAAAAAATCAGAGAGAAGTCACCTCTGTTACTGATATCAATAAACCATTAGGACTCATATGATCATATTTGATTTTATGTTTGTAAACCACACGACTCCCACTGTACTTGACTGTTTTCTTCTTCTCATATTCGTAAAGTCAGAAATCCTGGCCACAATCTTAAGAACATTGTGGACTTGGAAAAAAAAATCACTCCACTCTCTCAGGATGCTCTTCTCCACACTAAACGAGTCCTTTATTCTTCTGCACTGGTCCTGTTTTCCCAGACTTGGGAAATTTTCCATATGTGTACCTTAGCCACAAAGTTAGGTGACGTCAGCTCTTCAGGAAGATAACCCTAGGAGACAGCGCTGCATCACCCTGAAGGGTTAGGGAACTTCACGGTATATCTGCTGCGGAAGAGGAAGAGTTAGCAGGGACCATGTCAAACACTAGTAATCCAGATGAGGGTCTCTTTGCTGCTGGTCAGACTCTCAACCTCCAAAGAAAATCTAAGAGGCATTGGTAAGTATTCCTCTGGCCTCATTTATACCTGCCCTTTTCCATCTCCTTCTTTTGAACCAGCAGACATTACTGGTAATGTGGAAAGAGCACGCCATCGTCTCCATGACCGTCTCCATCTTGCAGAGAGAATACCGCTGAAGAACACCTAGTGATGGTTAGGAGAAGCCTGTGATGAGCGGAGCTAAAGCCGTCTTCAGGCTCAGCATGAACAAGGAGAGTGTGGAGGAAAGATACTCAGGAACACACAGAAAGCAAATACCCGACAAAGCCTGTGTTGGAGGCTGGGTGTCATTGAGACTTGACAGCAGTACGTGCCGCAGCCTTTTTAACTACTCCTGGGTCTCTTCCCATCAAGATCCCCAGGTTACCACAGAGCGAGCCTTAAGGGTTTCCTCCACAAAGTTGTGCACACAAGCTGGAATGCAGCTGACTCCATTCTGTAGTAACTTCTAGGAAAGAGAACGCTATCTATCCGCCCTCTTTGTCGTGGCCGAAGAGAACCGCTTTCCTTGAGTCTCCGCTACTCAGTTTGAATTTCCTTAAACTGAAGAATATCTCTTCAGTTAGTTTCTCATTGGGAATCATCACGTATGGCAACATCAGAAATCACTTTTAGTTTTGTCTGAACCTTGACAAGAATTCTCATTCGACTTTGATTCCTCCATCTGTAGGGGGACATTCCCGCGTCTTTTACTCTTTGGCGTTTTATCTTAGCGCCTCTTACCTTTGTTCCTCCTAGCTCACCGAGATCTTATTTTCTCTAGGCTTGGGCAGCCTTCTCCTCTGACATTTGCTCTAACAATAGCATTTTGTTTCAATATCCCTATGATACTGCACTTAGAATTGGATAGTATTTGTTGGTCCTAAACATCCAGTCTCTCTGTATATTCTCTATCAACCATCTAGGTGCGTGATGAAAATCCATTAACTGTCCTGATTGTCATCTGGCAAGAATATCTCTGTTAAGGAAATAGCTAGCTGAAATCGTCCCATTTACTTTTGTAACTGCTTTTCTGTGTTTCTTAAAATGCTGGCAGATGTGCAATTCCAAATTGGATGTTAGACTCTCTCTCTTTCTGCTTATTATTTATTTATTTATGTATTTACATATTTATTTATGTATTTATTTATTAGCGTAAGCAAGGGTAGTTTTTGGCCACGTTTAACTACCCACTTGGGCCATATCACTTGGGCGACACATCCAGTTGAGCAAATGTGTTCTTTTCCTTTTACACGGGGAACAAAGAAGAGGCCTGGTTTTGCTCTAATAGTTACCCCTCCACACACACCCCCTACACACTGTCTTGCTGAGAAACATACGCAACATGTCTGTTTCCTTTTCTGTCGTTCTCGGTAGGAATTTTAAGGGCTTCAGTTCAGTGTAAAAGTCTTCCCGTACACAGAATTTTACATTGGGCTGGAACAGTTGGAAATCCCAAATACGTGGTTTAATCCCATAATTTATGGAAGCGGTATCAGAGATTTATTATTCAACTTGATCATCGGGATGGCATGTTTATACATATTTAATTTCTTGTTTCTCTTCTGAGTTGAGAAACTTATTAATCATAAGTCTCAGAACTGTCTTTGCTTATTCATGGTGGTCAGGGCCCATAGTCTTAGATTCACTCTCCTGAATTCAGTATTCTTACTGATTTTTATTTCAAGAAGCTCAGTCTTGAGGTAAGGTTGCACCTTATGCAAAGTTTCACTGCCAACTCAGCTCCAAACAAGATAACGTAGTTTCTTCACCATCCCCATCATCTTACATACTCTGGACTTGATATTCAGCATTGTAGCCCTAAAATATTTTATCCTGACCATCTTATTCCATATGCTCTAGTGTGTTTTAAAAAGAGTGGCTTTAATTCTCATGTATAAAGTTGACTTGTAAGCACTTAATAGTCTTGTTCACCTCTGCTGTCTAAAATCTGGAGCATGAGATTTCAGAACGTGGGAAAATGACGTGGGAAAATGCAAATTAACTGGCATTTCCTATATTACTGCATCTTCATAGCCACTGGTTTTTTACCATGCCATCCATTGGAGGTCATGATTGCATTCTGGTGCTCTATGAATATTTTTAACTGAATGCAACTGGGTCCGAGGCACAACTTTTCTACGTATATTTATGGTGAGTGATTGTTTTAAGGGACTCCAGGTCTTTGATTCCAAAGCTGGTTGTCTTTGGAATCTTTTATATGAAGATTGAAATCCAAGGGTTCAGTTCAAGGAGAAGCAGTCCTTTCACATCCTTCCAGATAAGGATGATAATTTCAATAGAGTTTACTCATCTTACGTTTGTATCTACTTCCTGTTCAATTTTCTAATAACCGATTGACAGCTCATCTGATACCTACATTGTTACAGCTTGGTCATTGAAAAGTTAGGGGAATGGGAGAATGGGCATTTTTTATAAGGTGACTTTAGGAGAGAAATTCTAAACTCACAACTCGTGCATGATATGATTCACCTTGTTTGATAATGGCTTTGTACTTCTTTTTTCCCCTCTGGTAGTGGTTTGTTTTAAATTCCCATCAGGAACGTCCGTTATTTGTCTCCTCTTTTTGATAGCAGTGGTGCTAGTTTCTAATGAAAAGAAGGCCATGTGCAGAAATGGATTCTGTGTTTAAAAAGCGCACATGTTTAATTTGTAGTCCCACCACGCAATCTGATGATCGATATCCAGAAAGACACCGCGGTGGAAGGCGAGGAGATCGAAGTCAACTGCACCGCCATGGCCAGCAAACCAGCCACGACTATCAGGTGGTTCAAAGGGAACAAGGAGCTAAAAGGTGAGGCGCGGGCTGCCCCCGTTAGTGGGCACCTGATTCCTGCAAGGGCATCTACCTTTGTGGAAATGCAAGATAAATGCAAAACATGCCCCTAAAACAGAAATATCCATATAAGTGTGGTTTATAATCAATTGCTAAATGCATCTGAAGCCAAAGCCTAAGGGCACTTTATTGAATCTAATGCATATCCTCCTTACGTGGTTTGAGGGTTTGTGGTGATACGTGTTCCTGGATATTTACTCCAACGCTCAGAAAGAACTAGACTTATACACCAGAACTCTTTAGACCGGGAAGAGGTGTTAGAGGGGTCACTGAACTCAGGTTCTCATTTACCCTGTGACCCAGGGTGGGTCAGAACCCCAATTTCTCATGTTACACATTAAAAAAAAAAAAAGTCTAACAGCCTTCATGCTGAACTCCAGGTCATTCTAACATGCCTCACCGCACTGTCCGCTCACGGACCATGTGCTTTCCTGCAGGGACGGCTCTGCCAAGTGGACTAAGAATTTTATCTTCACTGTGAATCTGCAGGCCCCCCTTCTCTCATGGCACCTGTGCTTCAGTTGCCCGTTTCACCAGCCCGTTCTTTTGCCAAGTTCCCAGTTTGTGACAGCAGCACAGGCAGATCCTGCAAACATCTGCCACCTTCGTCATCGCCGTGGCCACAGCCCGTCCCCTATTTGACCCTTAAGTGTCAGTCATCCTGAGTTGTAGGTACATGTCGGCATTCTTATCCCTTTCCAAGTAGTCCCCGGAGGCTAACCTCCTCTGGTCATTGGACAGAAATGCTAGCTGTGTGCCGCAGTTTCTGCTAAAATGGGGATATTAATATTACAGATTTTATGGGATTCTTAGGAAGATGAAATGAGTGAATGTTTGTAAAGCTTGTAGCTGGTATCTGGGGCAAGGTAAGTGCTCTGTATGTGCTTGTTAAATAAATCAGGAGTGCCAGGAAGAAAAGAATAAGCCCTTTTAGAAAGGGGATATAAAAATCTGTATCTAGAAAGAGATAAATCTATATATAACGGCTTAAGTTTCAAAAAGCTTGCTCTGTTTTAATCTCCTATTTCCTAGGTATGGTTTTGGAAGGAAGGAGTTTCTCATTTCCCCTCTGCTTTTCTAAGTGAATTGAGCCATTAAATGTGTACCAATAAATACAAAACATTAAAAGAAAGTTAATGGTGCGCTATGTCCCGGGGAGTGCTGAGTTCAGGAAAGGGGCCACGTTGGCCTATTCATCCCATCCGGAAGCCTCCTCCCTCCTTTTCTGGGTGTTCTTGGACATGTCTCCCATCTGGCCCGAAGCCTGTATCTGACTTTGCTCTACCCACCGCCACTACATTTTCTGTGGTCTTCCAAAAGTCTCAGAGTTGAAACATTTCAATTACAATTTCAATTATGTAAATCCATTTAGTTACTTTCCCTCCTAATTGTTGCTGATGGGGTGGGCAGAGGGGCTTGTTTATATCTCTATTCCTGATTGAATTACTTAGGAGATTTGGATGATGTCCTGGAATTTTTAAACCGCACGACAGCCTACTAGACGTTTCAAGTTCAGATGGTTGTAGGGGTGAAAAGCGCTTCTCTTTTCCTCCTCCAAAACGCCGTCAGCAGTCAGATGGCATGGTGGTTCAACTTTCAGCTGCCTTTTGGTGGGAGGTGTTAAGCTAGAAGACGCATATGTGATACAGTTAAATTAAAATAGTATGTATTATGTGGGGTTGCAATACATCTTACCTACTATCCTGCAAGGTTGAAAAGTAGGAAGTTATCATTTTATCCGTGATCTACCCACAGCTTACCCTGCCCCAGGTGACTTCCATCACCTTTGTTAAAACGGCGATGGTGGGGCAGGCGAGCAGTGGGGAATATATAAAATCGGGGTGATAGAAATTCACTCGACTGAGGTCTCGGTGTATCCTGTGTCCCCCAGGCAAATCGGAGGTGGAGGAGTGGTCAGACATGTACACTGTGACGAGCCAGCTGATGCTGAAGGTTCACAAGGAGGATGATGGGGTCCCAGTGATCTGCCAGGTAGAGCACCCTGCCGTGACCGGAAACTTGCAGACGCAGCGGTACCTGGAAGTACAGTGTGAGTACCTGCCAGTGCGCTCGGGGCTGCCTTAACCAGGTACCAGAGACGGCGTGCCTTATAAGCAGCAGTGATTTCTCTCTCACAGCCCTGGAGGCCTGAAAGTCCAAGATGAAGGCCAACCAGCATGGTTCTGTTCAGGAGAAAGCCCTTTTCCTGGCTCTCAGCCACCGCCTTCTCGCTGCGTCCTCGTGGGGCGGAAGCGGCTAGAGCCCTCGCTGGGGGCTGCTTTCCAAGGCCCGAGGGCACTGATCCCGTGCGTGAGGCTCCACCCTCAGGACCTGAGCGCGCACGCGCGTCCCAAAGGCCCCGCCTCCTCAGAGCCTCAACAGTGGGCATTGCGACTTCGACAGCCGGATTTGGGGAGGGCGGGACACGCAGGTTCAAACCGCAGCGGTACCCGAGTATTTTATACCGAGAACGCAGAGGAGCAGTTGCCTGGAAACATTTCAGAAGCCATTTATTGAATACATATGTTTTATATAGTGTAGAGTTTATATCTTGTTGTCTTAGTAGTAAAATAATCAAAGGATTATTTTCCTGAAACGCTGCCATATTATCGAGTGCCAATGAGGATTTTCAAAATACTGCGTTTAACACAAATGCAAAACTTTAAGATGATCCCAATCTGTTCTACCACATGACTTAATTAATTGCCTTTTGTGAATATTGACTGTAATCATTCCTTTGTGAACTTTACAGCCTAAGGTGATCCCTCCCACTTTCTTGGCCCCATCAGAAGTACTGAATTTTCTTTTTTTTTTTTTTTTTTTTTTTATAGAGGGGCTTTTATTCCCATTCTGCATCAGCATGTCGTTTTACATTGCACATTCTCTTCCATTTTCAGCTTAAAGTGTAGCAATGAGTTTAAAAGTGGAACTCTTTGAGATCAGTGCCACCATCTCAGTAGCTTCGTCAATAGCAGCTAGATCGTGGTGAGTGGGGTTGTCTCCTCACCGTGCCCGATGAACTCCGGATGCTCCCCTTGTTTTCCCTCTGGACTCTTCCGCTTGCCAAAATGTTTTCTGCACAAAACCATCCTTGCAGCAAAGTTGCGACCAAGTGGCCAACTTCTCACTTTTTTTTTTTTTTTATCAGGGAGCTTCTGTAACTGAGAGGCCTGTGAAAAACTTGCAGGTGATATGTGAATGTACATCGTGGAAATGCTGTTAAGAGTTTGGTTGGAAACGGAGTGACGGGGGGGGGGGGGGGGGGGGGGGGTGGTCTGATAGACGCAAAGCATTACCACCTGTGAATCCATCCGTTCGTTTGCTAGAGCCACTCTAATAAATTACCGCAAACTTGGTGGCTTAGAACAACACATCTATTTTCTCATGGTTCTAGAGGGCAGGTATCTAAAATCGAACGGTTGACAGGGCCACACTCCCTCAAAAGGCTCCAGGAGAAAAGGCTTCCTTGTCTTTTCTGGTTTCTGGGGGCCCCAATATTCCCTGATCTGTGGCTGCCTCTTTCCAGTCTCTTGCATTGCCTCGACACAGCCTTCTCTTCTCTGCATGTCTCTTGTAAGGACACTTGCTGTGGGAGTTAGTGCCCACCCTGCTAATCCAGAATGGTCCCATCTCACGATCCTGAACTTGATTACATCCGCAAAGACCTCTTTTTCCAAGTAAGGTCGCATTCACAGGCTCCGGGGTTAGGACCTGGGCCTATCTTTTGGGGGCCACAGTTCAGCCCACTATGGTCTCCATCACATGTTTGAATTGCCCGAGCCAAACAGGGGCCGGGAAAAGGTATAAAAAGTTGCTCCTAAGACACCGATCTCATTCTCAACCTTTTCCTGCTCTGTGAGTTGGGCTCAATTTAACATTACATAATGCAGGTTTTTCTTGTTAATTCATCTCATCTCCTTCATTATGTAGCTTCATTATGGGCATCATGCTTATAATTTTCATATCACTAAAACTATTGTGGTGTAATGTCCCTATAATGGGAAAACAGAAATGATCAGATATTATCTAAATTGGCAGATAGTAGATATCTTGTGACTTTGTTAATATGTAATTCATTTAAGCAAACTTAATATCCATTAACTTTCCTTGTAGGGGCCCATTAGCTTTAATAATACATTAACTCCTTTGTGAAACCTGACTAGAAGTTCACCCAGTCCCCACCCCTAAACTCTTTCCGGGTCCCCAGAGTGTCTTTGTCTTCCGTGTCCTGTAGATTCAAGAGAGGTTTGTCCTTCTAGGAAAAGGAATAGAGCTCCCTCTGTGAATCCATTTGACTGACTTCAGTCTTACAGAGTACCGCAGGCCCTCCACCAGAGGGAAGTGACCAGTGCCTTCCAAAAATGAAGACACGCCTGTCTATCGCTTGTGAATTCTAACATGGCACCCTCGTATAGGAGGCTGGGTTTATTATTATTATTATTATTATTATTGTTATTATTATTATCCAAAGTGAACCACACAGGCATTTTACTGTTGATACTTCCCTTTACAGAATGTATATAAAGAGAAAGGCTTTTTGCATAAAAGAAGGTTAAGAGTTACCAACCATTCTATTGATCTGAATGGGAATTTAGACTCTGGTTTGGCATCTTAAATAAGACTCTGTGCTCAAGAAAGTCACCTGACAGTTCACTACCCTCCATTCCTGGAGCGTTACTGACTACTTGGCAGAGTCAGCTAGGAATTCCTTAAGTAGCTCCTTCAAACACGACTGGAATTCTCTACCTCATTTCCTACCAGCTTTCCTCTCCTGAACACCAGCAGCTGTGCGATAACGCAAAAGCCTCCTGCCTCAAATGCCTAAGGCACTCAGTCATTGGGCGCTAAAGCTCTGTCAGTCATTGGCCAGCACTTGGTGGTTTAACCCCATCTCTCTCTGCAGACAGGCAGCCCCGTGTCTTGATGGCAGTGAGAAAAGAAGAGATACTTAAGTACATGAGATTCAGCAGCCAGTCTGCATGCATGTGGAATTATTTGAGATCTTCTATGAGGAGTTACATTAGACCCTCACTTTTTAATTGGCCCAAACCCTTAAAGTCAGCAGCTCTTAACCTTCTTAAAAGCCCTTTAAAGGTCCCCTAAACCTTGGGGCGTCTGGGAGGCCCAGTAGGTTAAGTGGCCAACTGCAGCTCAGGTCATGATCTCATGGTCCGTGAGCTTGAGCCCTGCATCAGGCTCTGTGCTGACAGCTCAGAGCCTGGAGCCTGCTTCGGATTCTCTGTCTCCCTCTCTCTCTGCCTCTCCCCCCTCTCAAAAATAAATAAACATTAAAATAATAAATAAATAAATAAATAAATACAAATACAAATCCCGTAGACCTGGAAAAGAGGAACAAAATTACATATTCACCACGTTTTGCTTACAATTTAAGGAGTCCATTTATCCTAAAGACTTATCCTAACTTCATTGATTCAAGGACCAGTTTTCTTCCCATATCCACAGGTCATCTGTGCCTTTACCTCATTTAGAATTTGTCTTTAAGGGGCAACTGCGTGGCTCAGTTGGTTAAGCGTCTGACTTTGGCTCAGATCATGATCTCACTGTTTGTGAATGCCAGCCCTGCGTCAGGCTGTGCGCTGACTGCTCAGAGCCTGCTTCAGGTACTCTGTCCCTCTCGCTCTTTGCCCCTCCCATGCACTCGCTCGCTCTCTCTCTAAAAAATAAGCATTTAAAAATTAATAAAAAAATGGGATGCCTGGGTGGCTCAGTCGGTTGAGCATCCGACTTTGGCTTAGGTCATGATCTCCCAGTTCGTGGGTTCAAGTCCTGCATCAGGCTCTGTGCTGACAGCTCAGAGCCTGGAGCCTGCTTCAGCTTCTGTGTCTCCCTCGCTCTCTGCCCCTCCCTTCAGGCTCTGTGCTGACAGCTCAGAGCCTGGAGCCTGCTTCAGCTTCTGTGTCTCCCTCGCTCTCTGCCCCTCCCTTGCTCATGCTCTTTCTCTCTCTGTCTCTCAAAAATAAATAAATGTTAAATTTAAAAAAAGAAAAAATAAACAAATAATAAATAATAATAATAATAATAATAATAATAAAGAATTTGCCTTTAAGTCACTCTATCACTTTTCCCTAACAAAGACCTGTGTAAAAATATCTATCAAGTTAGGATTTTTATTTGCTGTATGTATTTTGTTTAATAAACATCACAGCAAATATATAGCTATTATTTTTTAATGTCCTTTTCTTTGCTACCTAAAACAATTCCTGATGATAACAGTTATAAGCATTAGGTTATTACCATGAAATACTGAGCTTGTCCATGAACCTCAGATTAAGCATTGCTGTTTTCTGGGTAAATAGGACTACCTTGCTGGGGAAATGTGACTTAATGGAGTTGGTATTAAATATACCCACTTGGTTCAGTCCTGACCCATTTTGTTACATGAAGCCTTATGGAAACCTTTTCTACCTCATCAAAGACAAATGGGTATTAGTCAGGATATGAACAGGGTTAAATGGCAGATAATGGATTTGAATTCTATATAAATTATGTTCTTTTAAGAAATTACTCTTAGGGGCACCTGGGTGGCTCAGTCGGTTAAGCGTCCGACTCCGGCTCAGGTCATGATCTCGCAGTCCGTGGGTTCGAGCCCCGCGTCGAGCTCTGTGCTGACAGCTCAGAGCCTGGAGCCTGCTTCGGATTCTGTGTCTCCCTCTCTCTCTGACCCTCACCCGTTCATGCTCTCTCTCTGTCTCAAAAATAAATAAACGTTAAAAAAAAAACACAAATTACTTTTAAAAAAGGAAATAATGAACACCTACATTGTATGTCACTAGATAGCTTACCCTAAGTATGGTGGGGAAAGGAGGAGGGGTGAGATAGAGTGCTACCATATTGTACAGAAGACCAGGCTCGAGCTGCAACTTGGAATCGCTTTCGTCTTGTGGATTTAAGTCCTAATTAATTGAACACAGAGTCTTGCAGTGTTTGTTTGTTAGGACCCTTATTTGTGGTACCAGGAGAAATTGGTGTGCCCAATTATGTGAAAAATCAGCCAGATGTGTATGCTGTCATACTTTTAATAATCTTTAAGTTTGTGGTGAGTACAGATATTAATTGTGTAGTATGCATTGAAGTGATTAACATCAATGTAATTTATCATCTGGAGATTTCTGAACATAAATAAATGAGTTGTTTTGTTCAGCAAGGTGTTGACCCCTTCAGAATTAGTGAATTAAAGCCCCCCCCCTCTTTTTTATTATAAATATGAAAGGCACCACAATCAGCCAAGTGTTCAGTTATTTGATTTTCTGGGGCATTAGCCACTCTTGTTTGTGACATTTCCCTGTTGGGTGCTCGTTTGCAAGCTCATTAGTAAGGTTTTCTCATAGGAACGTTGCCGGGAATGACGAACATACAGTAGGGCTCTTAGTTTTGTAGCTTTCATTGTGAGCCTCAGCAAGGATACAGCAGCAGCACGCAGTTAAATGTTTAAAACAGAAAATAATTATGCACGGAAGCTGGCATTCAAAGCTCTCCTGCCTTAGATGTGAGGCAGAGAACAGTTTTGCCTTTTAATGTTCTGAGCTATATGACCCTAAATTCTTTCTGCGCGTTTTTTTTCCTTCCGCATGTCTGTGTACGTAGCGTTGCTCAAATGTACAACACGGTTGATTATAGCGGAGCATGGCACAATTGTGGCACGGTTAGTGGAGCTTCAGATCTGCAGGAACGTACTCTTGTCAAATAAAAGCCTGTTTAAAGGAGAACAGTTCACTGTCTGAGCGTTAAAAGAAAACTGTTTAAATAGCATCAAGGTGGCAACACATAGCGACGTAAGCTGGCAATTCAAAGAGGATCTGTGACCCTCGGTATGGAATTCAGATTGCCGTGCAAAGCGGGAAAAGCCTCACTCTGGACTGAGGTGAATCCGCTCTCTTGAATCGCTGCCGTGTGTCCTTTGCTTTCTCCCATCACAGCCTTGCTCTTTAAAATGTTTTGCAAAAATCCTCATCTTGTGAGGGTTTTGTGTGTGTACATATTTTAAAAAAAGAAGAAGAAGAAGAGAGAGAGAGAAATTGAGATGAGTTTTGAAAGGGAGAATGAAAACAAAGACTATAGAAATGGATGTTTGAATAACTTCCCTCCTCTGATTATCATCTGATGGTTCATCGGGTACGTAGGCATCATTTTCAAAATGAGTTTTATTGACTCCCTATAGGCAGATAGTTTGTAAATCCATATTCCTGTTCATCCAAGATCCAGGGAAGGCTAGATTTCTTCTTTCATTCCCTTGATTGGGGGAAAATTGGGCATTGAGGGGATGATCAAAACCTGTTCTTTATCTGTGCCAAAATAAATGTTTCTCTGGTATCGACAGTGCCCTGCAGTGAAGGAGGGAGAAAAACCTGGAAATAGGAGAATCTTTCCTGCTCGGAGTGGAGAATAAGACATAGTTTCCAAGAGCGGCTCCTGTATCGGTCCTCCCCCCCTCATTTCTGTTCCCAGATTGTATTCTTCACGGCCTAATAGCTGGCATTTCCCGATTGGGCCGGTTTCTCTCTGATCTCCAGTCTCCTCTTTTAACAGAATACCTTCTTCCTCCCACTCTCCCTTTCTTTTATTTTTTTTTTTTTTTTAAAGCAGTGAATTGAGTTTCAGGGAAGTTATTCTGGTATTTATTATTCCTCACAGAGACCCCCCTGATTCAAACAAATGTTTAAGCTGTCATTTTTTGCATTGTCACAGAGCGGTGGCGGGGCCAAATTCCCGTTATTATTAACTCTGTAGCTTGTTCACGGAGCGTTCTGCGGCACCAGAGGGGGCAGGAGACTGAGGGACCAACATTAAAAAAAAAGAGTAAATGTCAGGCCAAATGCATTATGAGCAAGACTTGGATGACATGATCCTTCAAGGAAGAAAGCCATCACCCCTACCTTCTTCTGAAGGCACGCTCGGTAGGCAGAGGCCTCCTACAAAGGACTGTCCTCCACCATCTCTCTGTCTGACCTGACGTATTTGGGGGAAGACGTGTCCCTGGGGCTTGTGGGCATCGAACACTTACACAGTGAAAGTAGTCATCTAATGTGTGCTCCTAATGGTTTTTAACTCAAGGTCAAATTTCGATTCTGGGGAAGGATAAATGGTTGTGGAGTTAAAACTCTGAAAATCTAAAGCCAGTGGTCAAACAGCATCCTTTATGATTTCCCTTAAGATACCAACTTGAGCTATGCCAGAAATGCTAAATATATGTGTAGTGAAATGGAGGCAGCAAATCAGAACACCTGAGCTGAATCTCACATTTGGGGAGCTGGATTGACCTTCGAAAGAATAATACAATAATAATTTGTGCTGAGGGCTGTCGAAGTGATTAAACAAGACTGGGGTGGCTCTAATGCCTTGGGTAGCCTATGGGGTCAACCCTAAACTAGAGCCAAAGTCCCCATACTCCAAAGAAATGAAACTGAAGCCACAACCATTCAGGAACCGCTAACTAGGCTTTCCCCAAATAAGGCAACTGCTTAAGCCACGAACAATCAAATAATGTCCTTTGCTTTGTTTCCCTGTCTTCTCTGTAAAAAACCTTCTCCCTAGGCTCTGTGGCTAGAGCATGTTTAGTTTGGTGTTGCCCTATTCGAATCAACGTATGCTCACATAAGCCCTCAAAAATTTTAATGGGCCCAGTTTATCTTGTAACAGGGTTAGCATGTATTCACAAATTGATTTTCTCTTTTTAGTGAGTAGCAGAGCTTGGACTAGGAGTTCATGCTGCGTGGTAGATTTCTCCACGTTCTTATTCTTCCATCAGCTTGGTAAACAAGTATCGAATGCCTACTGCTCTGGCAACGTACTAGGTACCAGGGATACAAAAGAGCGAACGAACACTTTTCTTCTTACGGAGCTGACCTTCTTTGGGAGAAAATCACGCTCCAAGACTTTTCTTGCTCAGGGTTCACTTCCAAAATTTTAAAGATTTCTCCAAGACGGGGAGGAGTACTGTGCGAGTGTGCAGCCCGCTTTGCAAGCTCTGGACACCACCTTCTGTCGCAAACGTCGCCGTATAAAATTTGATTCTGTTGGGTAAACAGTAATTTCGGTATCCACAGAACGACTTGCAAGTTGCAACGGGAAGGAACCGCATTCCTGCCGCGGTGGGGGGGGGGGGGGGGCGCGTGCTCTCCGGTCCCGCCCCCCACCAGGTTTGACTCTGTCAGACCATGGCTCTGTCCTCCGCAGGTGCAGTTGCGGCGCCCCGATTCTACTACAGATGTAGCAGCGGGAGGCCCTTCACCTTTTGCAAACAGACCAAATAAATGGCAGTGAAAATTATTCATGAACGTATCATGACATTAGAAAGCAAACCTTTTGCAAGATGCGAGGTCCTCTGAAAGCTCGCTGTGACTGTTCCCTAACCAGGCCCGATCACCTCACGCTACCAGAAGCTGTCTTCCTTCAGGGCTAAGCCGCCCTCTTGCAGCCATCCAAGCAGCCCTACCGTGGGGGCCGAGTCTCGCCTTGAGCTCAAAAAACCCCTAATACTCACCAAATCTCAGGTTAATCTTTGCATCGCCGTGCTCCTCCAAACTGCGGTAATCCTCCATGATTGACAAAGACTCTTGGGTTGATGCTTCCCCAGCCGAACACGCAGGTGGTGACCCAAACTTCTGATACATCTGGGCCCTCACTGCCCTTGAGCTCTCTCTGCTAGGCCCTGGAACCATCCGCATTTGCTCCACAGGCATCCTCAGTCCCCCTCTGATGGATATTCAGAATATTGGACGAAAGCTAAGGAAGGGCCATGAGGGGCCTGTATCCTGAATGTAGTTGCAGGAGCAAATTTACACCCAAGCCCTGGGACCTGGTTGCAGTCAGAGCGCCCAAGGACATTGGATGCCCACATCACCTGAAGTAGAAATTCTTAGCGGGAGAGAGTGTCGGGAGCCCCGCGTGGTAATAAGTCTCATGCTGGGATATCAGGGGCGTCTTCCTCCCGCCTCAGCTCTACTCCTGACTGGTACATGGGAAGGATGACCTCCCAGGCAAAAGGAAACTGCAGAGTACCTTTTTTTTTTGTTAATTAATAAATTTCGAAACCCGATACACTGGTGTTGTGATATAGAGAGGAGACGAAGACTTTTCATTTACATAAGAAAGTGATATACAGGTTATAGAGTCTCGAGTTTCATCTTCTGGAAAGATCATAGAATGTGGTGCAAGGTCAGACTGGCATGAAATCAATTGTAATCTGCCAGCAAGCCGTTCTAACCTCTTTAAGAGTTTCCTTTTATATATTTTTTTCCCTTTATGGAGAGAGCAAAGCACATTTAAAGAAAGCCTCATCAAATTGGAATGTCTTTCTAATATTATTTTTTTAATTGGTTGCTACTGTAGTGTGACCTAAAGCCTCCTGGTATTTAACCCTCTGTGCAACTTTGACTAATGAACAAATCCTGCCTGCTGTAAGAGTCTTGCTAAATGTCTTTTATAGGGTTTTAAAAAATTACAGTGTATTATGAAAACCTCAGATCATTCGACCTAATTGATTGGCTGTTGGTGATGCCATCTCCATAACTCTAACGTTCCATAAGTGCACAGACCTAACTATTTTTCTTATTTTTATATAGCAGTTCCATTTTATAATGACATTAGGCCATTCTGCGCGATACATTTCTGGGTAGTTATTGCACTTGGGCAGAAAGTGTCGTCTGGCTGGTAGCCTTGTGCCTTAGAACACCAACCGAGGCGTAAAGTGATCACCCAGAAAACGTACTTGGCCTTACCTCATTACTTAAAAATAAATCTTGGAGTCTGGGTCTGTCTCAGAATAGGTTTGGTGGGTTATAACATTTGATTTATGAACATAATTAAAGTGTAAATGATGAGCTTTGGGCTAGTCAGTCAGCCATCTGGATTGTTCGGTATTTTGACATACTCACTTTATACTCTGGATCTTCCTGGGAAATTGTAGCATCCCTGAGTTCCAGAGGTACCAGTGGAATCCCAGGGTTTCCAGTGCAACTGTTGAGCACACCTGAGTTCCTCTTTCAGGGCAAAAGAAGGACACAGATCTTGGCTCACAGACTCTCTCTCTTTGGTACGTCGGCTGGGTGTGAAAGTAGTTCAGCTGCCCCACAGTCAGATAATATGCCTATAAATACTGCATGTGTCAACAGAGGACGACATTTTTTCTGTATAATACAAACAAGATAAATGTTTACCTTTTCAGCTAGCTGTTAAGGTAACTGTGGCAGCTGTCCCCATAAGTAGATGGTAGATGTTTCTCCAAACAACCTGAGGAGTAAATTGGGAAAATCAGTTATCAAAGTTGAAGGTGTATTTTCTATGGTTTAGTATGTTATTTAAAAAAATATATATATATAATATATATGATATGTATATTATATATATATAATATATATATAACATGTATATTATATATATATAATATATATATAGCATGTATATTATATATATATATATATATAATATATATATAAGTTCCAGGTATCGCAAATCCTTAGCTTGTTCTTCCTAATTTCTGTGAGTAGTAGGCAACTGGGAAACAGCCATAATAACATAAAAAAGCATTTAACTAAAAGTCAGTGGTACTGAAAAGAGGCAAAACTGCATTAGATTTTCAACACTCCCTTTATTATTAATGGAAGTTGAGCACATAAGACCCTTGGCGCACTGTGCAGAAAAACATACCCTCTCTGTTTGCTTGTAAATTACACAAGGGGAAAAAAACAAAAAACAAAAAAACCTTCCACATAGGCCAGCAGGCATCCTGCTTCTTAATTAATGGGTGGGAGTCAGCAGCGCGTGGAAAATGTAGTCCTTCCATAGATCAGAGATTAACCTATAAGCAAATGCTACATGTCAGCCCAGATTTGGGGCTTTAAATTTTTTTTTTTTAATGTTTATTTATTTTTGAGACAGAGAGAGACAGAGCATGAACGGGGGAGGGTCACAGAGAGAGGAAGACACAGAATCTGAAACAGGCTCCAGGCCCTGAGCTGTCAGCTCAGAGCCCAACGCGGGCTCAAAGTCACCAACCGCGAGATCATGACCTGAGCCGAAGTCGGATGCTTAACCGACTGAGCCACCCAGGCGCCCCCAGATTTGGGGCTTTAAATTTAGTCTTGCCCAGAATGTTTCTTGGGGAAGAATGACAAGAGGTTTCCTAACCAGGAACCCCATTAAGTGGTGCTGTTTCTGAATGTGAAATATAAGGAAGCAGGTCTTCAGCTGTCTGTGTTTCCCCCTTTATTTATTTATTTGTTTGTTTGTTTGTTTGTTTATTTATTTTTGTATTTTGTGTTTTCGATAAACTTCACCAGCCAGCTCTGTGTTTATGTGTTATGCCACCAAAAATAATAGGCCCACATATGTCACCCAATTGTTGTATTTAGTGTAAGCTGTAGTCTGTAGAACGGTGCCCAGGAGCTCTTGCCTTTGCCCAGCAGCCAGTCCCCATTCAAGGTCATCCTGTTTATCCTGAGTATTTCTGCCTTTCTCGAGTGACTGCTTTCCCAACCCAGTTACCAGTACCCCAGAAACCTCCACACCATTTTGCTCCCAAACATTGCCTTTGCCAACAAGTCCAAGGATACAGCCGTGTTACTTGTGAGGGTCTGCTGGAGCTTTGAGGGCTGCTAACTTCTATCCTCCGGCAGGTGACTTAGCTTCCCAGAGAGCATTACCAGTTCACAGCGTGCAGGGCGCAGTGGTATACAAGAAGCCTCTCTTAAAAGGTTTGCAATGCCACATGGGTTCCAGAGACATAAGAGAAAGATCTGTGATGGGAACGAGACTGTACAAATGCGTCTGGAAAGCAACCACCCCAGAGAGGATTCCCTCATGCAGCTTTGTTAGCTGCATATGGGCCCAGATCAGTTGAGCCCTGCCATATTTCTGATTTCTCTCTCAGTCCATAGGATGAATGTTAATGAGCTAAGCACTGCTTGTAAAAGGCCAAGGAGCTGTTGTTTAGGTGGTATGATTGTCTGAGAAAGTAAAGTTATGGAAATTGTTTTGACCTTTCAGCCAAGTGATGTCTTGCCCTCTCACATTTATTACTCTTGGGTACATTTCCAAAAATATACATTTACAAAGCCACAGAATTAAATGAGAAAACTGATTTAGGGATTAATAGCTTGTTAGTTCAGCACAGAAAAAAACAAAAACAAACAAACAAAAAAAAACAGCCTCCCGATTCCATTCAGGTTTTCTTGGTAAATATATCTGTGTAATATGTCTAAGTTAATCCCAACCCCTTTTGGTTCCCTCCCTGTGCCCCACAGCTCCTGTCATTCATGGCTCCTACCCATACCCCTACAAGGTCCAAACACAGTTTTTCAGTAGCTAATCGATATAAGAATACTTGTGTCACTTACTGGAGTCCTTGACTGCCTTAGGATGCTGTACTTGGTTTTAATTTTGGATGGCCATTGGGAAATGTAGTTTTGAACCAGCAATCCCAACATTCGCAGGGCTGTCTCTCGTTAAGTCATCCGTAGGACCCTGGTCTAGCTACTTCATCCTCTGGGTACCAGTGTTCTCATCCCTGAAACTGGCTTATTCCACCACCAATGATGGTTCCCACCATAGTAGGCTCTCAGCACCTGTCAGTTTCCTTCCTTCTCACATGTATACCTTGAGACATCAAAGAGTTTCCCTGGGACCACCAGAACCTCCCAGTTCTTCATTCTTAAGGGCGTTGGAGTGGAATTCAGAAGTTTTGCCTTTCCCATTTGAAATCAAGAGCATAGAAGAGGCAAACTTATTAATATGCATTGTCACAACATATTGTCACATAGTAATATGTGATATATGATAAAATGTATCAATTCTGAGCACCACAAATATCTGTGGCTTCACCTCAGCATGAAGGCAAATGAGTTTCCTTAGCTTGAGTGAGTTTGGAGATAAACTTCAATGTAACAAAATGTATTTCACAGGAAACGTTTGATGTGGCGCGGTTAGCTTATGAATCTCTTATCTACTCACGGTTCACTCCTTAGAGTTATTAGTCAATTTAATTTGAGCAAATGCCAGGATTACTAACTAATTAGGAGGATGTTAGTGAAGGCATGAGGATGGGGAGAGAGCGAGTGCTGGTGGTGTGGGGTTTGTGGCGGCTTGCAAGTCTGATTTTTTGCCTGATATCATTTGCTAAACATTATACTTTGTGTTGTTGTCACACAGATAAGCCTCAAGTGCATATTCAGATGACTTATCCTCTACAAGGCCTAACCCGGGAAGGGGATGCGCTCGAGTTAACATGTGAAGCCATCGGGAAGCCCCAGTAAGTTCTGAAGGCCAAGGTTGGCAAGAGGGTCATGAGCAGTAAATGTCACAACACGGAGATGTGCATTTGCAACTCACCAGCCTGTCACCTGTCTCTTGCTGTAAAGGATGGAAGTTTTTTGTTTTGTTTTGTTTTGTTTTATGAAATAAGGAATATTCAGTGAAAGGGGGAATAAATATCTGTGGTTGGTTCTTAATGGTCAGGATTGGGAGAAAAATGAAATGCCAGCTAAGATTGAAATCTCAGCTAATTCTATTTTATTATCATCAACACGATTGCCAGAACTATCTTCTCTCACAAGAAAATAATCCTAATAAATTTTTAGTATGCCCACAATCTAATGATATATCTGCTACCTTCTGTGTTAATGTCTAAGCTGCTGGAAAGACGGTTTTCAGACTTAAATTAAGCTGCTGTGATTAGGGCCAGCCGTTGGAAAATGAATTTGCCCTACCTTTAATTTTGCTTCTCCTTCTCTCAAATAAAAGTGACTCATGGGAATATTTTTGTTGGTAAGGAATTGTCCCAGAACTTTTCTCAAGGAACATATTACACACCATTGCGTAAAAGAAAGAATGTACTAACCCTCTTATTTGACTGAAATGTACAAGGAAGTTGCTTCCCTGCCAACTGCATGCAAGTGAATGAGAGGGACCACAGTAGCTCATCACAGCCATGCAGTGGGGCCACTTTAGACCTCGTTCAGTTTCGTCCGGGGAGAGGAGAGACTCTCATCTTTCCAGGAGAGTGAAGATTGTTTTGAGCTGTTTCTTAGGGGAAAAAAACAATCCATGGAATCATGAGCTGGAACAAGTCAATGTTGGGATTAGGAGCCCTCAAACTCTGAGTGGTCCCCAACAGTAAACTCTGTTTTGAGCTCCCTCTGCCGTCCCTGTGCTAGGATTCTTTTCCCCCTCAGAGTTTTGCTAACCAACATCAAGATCGCAGTCCTCATGCTCTGAGCGTCTCACCAAAGCTTCCCCCAGGATCTCTGGAAAGCACTGTCCCTGTGATGGCTAAGGAGTGATCCATGACAAGAGAACAGGGGAACCAGGGGGATGCTGGCTGCTGTCCGCCCTCTTCCCGCTTCAACCCTCCCTGTTTTGTGCTTCCCTCTCTCTGGACCAGAATCTACTTCTGTCTCCACTAACCCTTCGGGGTTTTAAAGATGACCTTTAGGAAATAGGAGGTGGTCCTGGCTCTGTTTCGCTTTTCCTCTGCCGTTTCAAAGTTACTTGCTCTGAAACACTTTAAGCTTTGGCAGAGTGGTCTTTGTCTCCTTTGAACTCTGCAGAAGATTCAGATTTTTCTTTTTGTAAACTGGATTATGCCTTAGTCCGTGGCCTGTCTTACCTCCAAAACAATCCGGTGGAGAAAAAGAGAATTCTCACAGGCCTCTTGCCACTGTATACAGCCACATTAACCACATTTACCGGAGATGGCTTTGCTAGCCTATACTTTGTTTCTGTATTTTTCCCCCCAGAAGAAGGTACTGCGTTCAATTGAATGTGCCGTGGGGACAGTAAATTACATGTTTCCTTCAGGACATTTATGCCAGAGAGGGTATTTGTCTGTTCCTCTTCTCAAATCGCAACGAGTGTGTGGTCGTATGAGCCAGCACCCGTGACTCTGCTATCCCTTCCAGCATATTACCTATTTATTTTCTCAAGAAATTGCATACAATAAAAATGGTAATTTAACTTGCCATTAAATGTTGTGAATATTCTCAGCACTTACCCCCACTGATTGTTTCAGCTGTCAAGCAGCAGGGCATTAGATCTGATGGCCGGGCAGACCCATTTTCCATTGCCTGCAAGGGGGGGGGACATATGCAGTGCTAATTTTTAAATAATTTACTGGGTTGTGATGACAAGCCCATGTGTAATTAAAGAAAAATTGTAACTTCACATCCCATTTGAAAATTGGAATGCTACTTGACAGGGCTAACTTGAGTGTTGGTTCATCATTAAGCTTGGGTCTTGTCATGTCACCGCTCGTGGAGGTAGCAGCAGGGACCGAAAGGAAGATACCACTGTTCTCGTGTCTCCAGTGCCCTTCCTTTAAAATGAAAGTTTCAGGGGCGCCTGGGTGGCTTCGTCGGTTAAGCGTCTGACTTCGGCTGAGATCATGATCTCGAGGTCTGTGAGTTCAAGCCCTGCGTCAGGCTCTGTGCTGACAGCTCAGAGCCTGGAGCCTGCTTCTGATACTGTATCTCCCTCTTTCTCTGCCCCTCCCCTGCTTGCTCTCTCTCTCAAAAATAAACATTATTATTTTTTTTAATTTAAAGAAAAACAAAATGAAAGTTTCAGGCACAGTCCTCCCTGTGGTCCCAATTTCACAGGAGGTTGAGGGAGCTGTCTTGAAGAATGGGAGTTTTAGAGTCAGTGAGTTTGAAAGGTACTCTGTGTGTGCAGTTTTGGCTCTGGAGCATTTTGTGAAATTTGCTTTTCCCTGATGGACACAAATGTGATACTTTATTTACTTATTTTTTAATGTTTATTTTTTTGAGAGAGAGTGTGTGTGGGGAAGGTGCAGAGAAAGAAAGACAGAGGATCCAAAGCAGGCAACACACTGAGAGCACAGAGCCCAATGCAGGGGCTCGAACTTATGAACCATGAGATCATGACCTGAACTGAGTCGGATGCTTAACCTACTGAGCCACCCAGGCCCCCCCAACATGGTACAACATGCCTCTGAAAAAGTGCCATAAGGAGCCCATGTGGAGATGTGCCCCTCAGTGACTGACCCGGAAGCCTCACCCTTGAGCCACAGGGCCTGCCGGTGCACCCAGAGGGGGGAGGGTAACAGTGTGTGGGGCTTGGAGAGCCAGCAAAGCAAGGCATTTTGCCAAGGAACACACAGAAAAGGTGGACTGGGTTGAAGGAGGCAGGTTATGAGCAAGGGTAACGGAGAAAGGAAGTGATTGCATCTTCTAGAATGAATAGAGGTGGTTTTTCCAATGCAGAGGACAAAAGAAAGCAGTGTTCAGATGTAAAAAAAAAAAAAAAAAAAAAAATCCATTTATTTTTGCAAAACTCCAAATCCATTTTTTTAAATTTTTTAATTTTTTTCAATATATGAAGTTTATTGTCAAATTGGTTTCCATACAACACCCAGTGCTCATCCCAAAAGGTGCCCTCCTCAATGCCCATCACCCACCCACCCCTCCCTCCCACCCCCCATCAACCCTCAGTTTGTTCTCCGTTTTTAAGAGTCTCTTATGCTTCCAAATCCATTTAAAGATCACAACTGGCTTCTAAGCAAGGGTCTTGGTATATTAGTAACCATCAGATTAATGGTTATATCACTAGCCAAGAATTTGATTTTTCCCCCTAATTAATGAGATGATTAACAACGGGTGAGCTCTGTCCTGTCTGAATTGGTGTGAAACCACACAGCAGGACATAAAAATAGGGCACATTGGTTTATTTGCTGATTTTTAAAGATGAACTGGAAATAATGAGGCTCCAGCTTGTGGTCCTATTGAAGGTTTTTCAACACCTGATAATGTTGACCAAAAAGTATATTCCACACAGATTTTGTTGAGGGGGAGGACTTCACAGCTGTAATTCTGTGAACTGAAAATATGTCCAGCAGGGCCCTCTCTAATCGTGTCACCCTGCATGTGACTCATTCAATGCGTGGGTGAGAAGCCGACGCAGACATCTTGGTGGGAGATGTTAAAGCCACCTGTCTTCTTCCTCTCTCCTCTGCAGGCCTGTGATGGTGACCTGGGTTAGAGTCGATGACGAAATGCCTCAACACGCCGTCCTGTCCGGGCCCAACCTGTTCATCAATAACCTAAACAAAACAGATAATGGTACATACCGCTGTGAAGCTTCCAACATAGTGGGGAAAGCTCACTCGGATTATATGCTGTATGTTTACGGTACGTGCAAAGATAAAACACTCCTTCTACCAGACTCATTCACATGTAGCCGCTGCTTGCAAATCACTCTCAGAGCTTTTGGTCAAGTTGAAACCGAAAGCCAGTGTGTTTTCTTCAAGAACTTAAAGAAGCCTGGCCTGAGGTGGACCCCAGTGTCTCCACCTGGGAGGGCAGTGACTTTTCTTCTCTCCCTCTAATCGCGGGGCTTTCCTGCTAGATCACAGTCCCTGGTCATGCTGAGTAGGAAAGCTGTGTCCTCAGGCACAAGCAATGGAGATGATGTTAGAAATAATGACTGCAAAATTCAGCCTTGCCAATTAATGGCTATTTAGCTCAGAAAGTTTATTCCCAGTGGTATTTCCCTGTGAAACCTCAGCTAGGCTTTCTCCTGCTTTGATGAACACAAGTATCCTGTTTTCAGCATGAAGCTATTACATTCCGGAAGATGTCACAAGCCAGTAAATACTTGGGAAAAAAATATATATATAAGGTCCTTGGTAGCTACATAAACCACCAATAGCTACTCCTTTAGATACGAATGCATTTTTTTTAAATTTGTCTGTTTTCTGAATATCTTTTTACAGGATTATTAAAGCATATTATCATGAATTACGTTCTCTAACCCAGCAAATATTCATTGAACATCTATGTGTCAGACATTTTAAACTTTTTCACATTTATAGTTTATTGTCCATTTTGTGTACGTTGAATATTCTCAACTTAGTTGAGGAATGCACTGCATTCCTCTAGTCTTAAGATGGCAAATTGAGTTTCTTCTGGCCAGTTGAAGTCTCTTGGTTGGTTTTATGCCAGGAAGCATGGTCATGAACTGACATGACCCGGAGTGAGTGACCATAGGCATGAAATTTTCAGTATCTTATAAATCTATGGATATGTGTGTATGTTTCCTTCTCCATGTTAGCACGGTAAATAATCCAAGTGTAAGTATATGGGAATCTACACCTATACGCACACAACTATACCCACAGAATATTTATACCTTTATGTCCTAGAACCTGGCCACCTTCCTTACCAAGAAAGTAGGAGTCACTCCTTTTGAAGGCATAGAAGCGTGCTTTATAACACATCGACACGGATGTGGCAATTTAATCCTTAACCTGTACTTGAGGTTTTGTTTGTTTGTTTGTTTTTCTCTTTCAACATAATGCAGAATTACAGGATCACATCCACTCACCTTATTTGTAGACTTCTGAGATTTCTTTTCTTTTGGACACTATACCCATGTTGTCTGTGGTCCGCACGTGTAATGGCGTCAGTCCTGCCATCCAACCCCTTAATCCAGGGGTTAAGAGAGCCGAGGAGAGGGGATGGCTGTTCCTTTAGGTGCGAGGGGGTGCCACGTGCCCTATTCTCAGTTGATGTTCCACGGAGCCACCTTGGTCCTCAGACTGTTCAGAGTCTGTTCGTGCAAAAGGGGAGTGGGAGGCATATCCCTCTCTTCTGCTTCCACACCCCTTCTGCTCTCTCTGCGTGAGGGTTTGAGCCTCCTGCAAGTCCCCTCCGATGCCACTCCCAGGTTTACAGTGAGCAAAACCAGTGGCACATTTCCCACTGGTCTATGGTTTGCTTCCTGGACTCAGAAGTCTAAGTTATTTGGGAAAGCAATTCTGATTTAATGTACCTGCTGTTCCCACATCTCAAGATAAGGAACATTTTGTGGATTTCATGGACCGCAGATATAGTTGAATAATTTTGGATACCAGCTTCTGGCTGGCATTTGTCGAGCACCCACTTTGTCCCACTGTTTCACGTGCATGACCACCTCTAATCTCCACAGTAACGTCAGGAGGTAACAAGATCCTCATCCTATTTTACAAATGGCAGATGAAGCTTAGAAAGATCACCTAAGCTGCCCAAGTTCCCAGGGTTGCTAACTATGTTTCAGAGCCACGATACTTCGACTGCCAAGTCTTCAGGGACATTTGTGTCTTTCTTCGTAGTTCCTCTTATTCTCACTGCTTCCCAGTAGAACGCTCCCCTCCAACATAAGACTGTTTTTGAGAATTTACTCTCTGGGCTAGAGTGCGTTACTGAAAGCCAGGAAACATAGCGACCTACCTGTTTAGGTGAGCACACACACACACACACACACACACACACACACCTCCCCGGCACGTTATGCTACCTGCGTCCCTCAGTCTAAGCTAGTAGCACTGCTCGGCATGGCGGGCTAGACTACCAACCTGAGGTGTTGCTAGTCTATTAATAAAATGTTCTAGCAATTTGGGAAGATTGCGAGTAGCTCTTCTTTTCAAAGGTGATTTCTCGTACTACCAGGGTAATTTTCAAAGTACCTTATGAACTAAGCATTAACGTGCCTTTAAAATGTTTAATTCTCTGGAAGTAGCTTCTATACTTGGAGAATCTAGCTGGTTAGTGCCTGAGTCCCATTTGGTTTGGTTCTTTTAGCCTCGATGTGTCAAACACAGCTCATTAGCTCCAACTCGGTATTTTCTTAAATAGTGGCCTCTCGTTGCTCTTATTGCTAGAAACGATCTGAGCAATGAGGTTCTCGCTGTTAACGGGTCACTTGAGCCAGATGTGAAGGACAACAGTTACCCCAGTAGTGATGAAAATAATTGGAAGTGTGTGATTTTCACAAAATGAAAGGGACCCGTGACCTTTTTTCTGAAGTCTCTGCCCTTGTTAGTCTGGCCCACCCCTCGTTCGTAATCGTATTTTCAAAATCATATTTCAAAACCGGGCCTCCGGGTCCCCTTTGATTGCATTGTGGATATCACACGTTCTGTGCCAATACTTGGAAAGGTAGGTACAGAAATAGCATTAGAGTGTATCAGGGGAAGTCTCTCGGGTACAGATGTTCCTTTTCAGGTGATAAGTACCGTAATTGAACCAGAACAGAAGAAGCGCATTAGCTGCCCCCATGCTGGGCAGCAGGCACGTCCCTGGGTACAGTTGAGGTGGGTAGGAGAAGGCACAGGATGTCTTCAGAGCTCGGCTCGGGGGCCAGCACACCTCGCTCATCTGTGTCTGTCCCAGTGCCTACAGCAAGGGGTGGGTGCGTCCAAAAGATCTGCTAGGTCACAGAATGCTTCCTTACCTGGGGCCTCCATAAGCAAGTGTCCAAGGAGCAAGACGACATTCTGCCTGTTTGTCTACAAGGGTGGTTTGAAACCACTAATTTCATCATCAGCCTGCTTCTTGGAGGAGGATGAGATTTGGTATTATTTATTTTTTAATGAATTCCTTTTTGGACTCGTGGGTGAGGCTGCTTTTACACTGCCCGTGTCCCCACCTTCAATGAGCAAAGTCTCCCATAGAACAGAACACTTTGCTGCTGAGCCCTCCCTAACACATTCCTACATTGCGTGTGCGTGAGAGAAGTTGACGAGGAAAATTAAAACCCCAGATTATTGATCAGTAGTAGGAATCATTTTAAGCAGACCTTACAACCAGGCACCAAGATAGTGTTTTCACAAACTTTCAGGAAGTTGTAGCAAAGCCAATAAAGGTGCAGTATATAATTAAAGTTTTGATGTATTAATTAGACAATCTGAGAGCTCACTTGGAGATAAAAGGACACCAGATGTGTCAGGGAGAAAAAGTTGACGTGCTTTAGATAAAATTTAAAATCAAAAGCCTTCAAATCATCTTATGCGCTATTATGGCAGAATGATTGCTTAGTTCAAAGTCTTGCTGACAATTTAACACATTCAGTTTGATCATTTGTGCTTAGGATTTTCTTTTTTCTCTTTCATATTTGCCCTTCCCCTGTCCCCCAAATAATTTTTGAGCTGATACAAGAATATACAGTGTAGCAAACATCTGACGGAGGATTCCCTATGGGATTCCTGGCTTTGAGGGTCAAGCCTCGTTTATACCTCGTTCCCTTGTTTACAAGATGGAAGACGGTCTTTTGGTTTTATCGCCACCTTCCGCTTTAGGTCAGGCTTTCAAAGGGAGCAAAGGCAACTAACGTATTAATATTTATAAGTTGTAAAATTTATTGACTTTTAAAAAATAAAATCTCGGTAAAATCTCACATGCCTGGAACTTGATATTTAGCGGTGACATTCTGTCTTCTTTGTATTTATTACAAGTGTGTAGAAGTAGTTTTCCTTCCTGCTGGGATGTATTGATGGGGAATAATGAAGTTAGCCGTCATGGAGAGCAGGGGAGCGGGAACACGCTCATCCTTGGCCGACGGGAGCCCTTTAGAACGGCACCACCCCTCCTCCTTTCTCCCATCTGCGAAAGTATAACACGAAATGACAGTCGCTGTACCCTCTCGGGGGCGGGGCTGGCTTAACCTCACCTTTGAAATCAGACTGGGGTGGGGGTGTCCTGGTTTGATTTCTCCTCCCTTCTCTCCACATCTCCTCATCCCTAGTTCGCTTCATTAATGCAAATCTCTTTTCTTCTTGTCTCAGTTTTTCCATTTAAGGTTTTGGGTTAGGATCACAGGACACAACTCTTTGGGGGAAGGCGGGGAAGGGAGGCTTGTGGCTGCAGAGGGGGAAGTCATCAGACAAACATCTCCGTGTCCTCATGCCTTCGTTTTGTCATTACTGATCATTGTTGTGTTCAGCACTGTGGGTTTGATTTTCCTTTTTTTTTTTTATCCAGATCCCCCCACAACTATCCCTCCCACCACCACCACCACCACCACCACCACCACCACCATCCTTACCATCATCACAGGTACGGTACCTTCATTACCACTGAAAATGTCCTGAATGTATATTGTCTTTCTGGTATGTATGCAAAGAAGGCTGACAGTTCCCTTTGAATCCTTGGAATTTAACCGTTCCTTTATTTGGGGACTTCAGAGGCGTTAGACACTTTATTCTTACGTTGACTCCTAAGGACCTCAGAAAATCTTCAACATCCAGGCCTTTAACAGTAGATGAGATATGTTGCAGCTCGTGCCTAAGAGGATTCTCTTTTCCAGCATCCCCGTTCAAAGCAAAACGCTAGGGAACATAGCAGCCTGGCTATTAGAGAACATGCCGGTAGCTTAGGCGTAGCCACGGTTGATGAAATGGTAAGTATTCTGGCTTTGGATCTTCTCCTTGTCTTCATTCCATCGTTCGTTCGTACGAAAGAAAATACACACCCTTTAACATGCCCCTGCGGGCTGTGTTCCTAAATGCATCGCCCTCCTTCCTGCCCCAGAGAGTATCTGCTGACAGTGTTCCTACCTGTTTGTGTTGCCTGGGTCAAGAGGTCAGAGGGGAGTCACTGTCTTCTCCGTGCTGGACACCCACGTACCCCTTGCTGCCCTCCGTTAACTGTTGGAGGGGCGGAAGAGGCGGCCACAGCTGCTGTAACTCTGTGGCTTTATCTTGGTGGACTGTCTGAAACTCTCCAAAATGAGTTTCACTGTCTCCTGTGTCTGCCGACCACCAAGGGAGAGGGTATGCGATGCATCCCTTTCTGATACCCAGCGGCTCTCCTCCTGCTTGAGGGGGCTCGTCTGGGAGCCTCGATGCTTCTCCCACCTGCTAAGTTGGGAAAAGTCATGGCTGCATCACGTCTACTAGATGTGTAGGATTTCCTTAGGTAAGGACTCCCCGAACCACTGTTTACAGGTACCTCCTCCAGAACACGTAAAAGTAGTTATTCTGCGAGGAAAAAATAATAATAATAATAACCTCTTTAGAAGACCGCTTTCCCGCTTCATTCCATTATCCGCAGACACTGCCAGGTCTCTGAGCCACGTGCCCCAGGATACAGGCGTATCACGGGACTTCTTCTAAACCACTGAATGTTGAAGTCATCGTTCTCCGTGTGTAGGCCCTCTTTACCACCCGAGATCGGGCAGCCATCCTTGACACTGACTTTCTGGAGATGTGTTTGGTTTTCGTGGGAGTCGGTGAGACAGGCGTGACAAAAATCCAGAGTGTTCCGTGGAAGAGGAGGTTCATGAAGTAGGACGATAGATCACCTGATCTCATTTTCTTCACTTTCTCTAACCTTCACAGTGGGACAAAGAGAACCTTTAAAAAAAAAGCCACTAGCGAGGGTTTTTCTGAAGGTTAATTATGAAAACATCAGTGCCTGCACTTCACTTAAAATCTTCTGAAAATCCATCAATTGGTTTTTGTGTCTCACTCTAAACTCCGCTCCACCCAGGCTGCTTCCTAAATTCCCTTCAGTGTCTATTTGTTTCCCTTCTTCCACGTCCTTCTTTCTGCCGCTTGGTCCTATGGCGCATAGACTCCTCCCACTTTCTGTCTCATTCCTAAACACAGCAAAGCTGCTCCTGCCTAACTGGTTCCAGGTCAGCCAGGCTATCAACTTCCCAGGAGCTAGGTTTTTACCTTTCGTGATCTCTTGCCCCTTATCCAGGTTGTAAACTGAATTGGGCTGGAGCTCTTAACGGCAGGTTTCCTTGAAATTTCCCGTGAACGGCCCTTTGGATGTCCGTGTGAATTACACCTCCACCCACCACTGTCCTTTGCAAGTAGTCTGTTCATCTTTGCAGAAGGGGCCCAGGGATCAGTCAGCCCTTATTACCTCTCGTTGTTGTAGAAGGTTCCGTCTAGGTGGCTAGCCAGGTCTGTAATGCAAGGCAGTGGAGGTCTGACTCTGTAGAAATACCCCATTTCTCCATTACATGGAACAATGCTTTTCATTTGTGGCTAGCCTCTCGCTAGCTTAGGCTGGTTTGGGTTTTTGGTTTGTTTTTGTTTTGTTTTTTAAGACCTTTCTTAGCACCCCTGAACTACTCCCCCCCCCACTCACAGCTTTAATTTTTCACCCCAGAGTAAAGCTAATCTTGTGTCCTTCAACAGCTGCAACTCTCTGTGATCACTGTTCCAACCACAGAGACTCTGGTTAAGAGGAAATTTTAAAAACAAACAATGCTGCATTTCTGTCCATATAGAAATTGCCTTTACATACGGGCTTGTCTTTGCTTCTGTCTCTCTCTGCTCCTGGCCTCGGGTCTCCCCGTGATGCATGATGATCTCGTAGATGTGCCTTAGCCTTTCAACGTTAGCGCTTGAACCCTCTCTGCACACAAAAGGCATCTGTGGCAATGAGCACCCAGATTCTTGCTGGCATACCCAAGAATAAAGTAAAATTGCCACTCATACAGCATTGTAGAATCCGTTGCCTTAACGGATGTGATCGTATGGGCTTCCTGCGTCTTAACAAGCAGTGTTACATATATTTATCTTGCCCAGAAAGTACACTTGTGGAATTTAACATTTGCTCCTTACTTCAAACAGACTAAAGGTTATGGAGCTGAATGATTGTGTGTCCCATTTTAAAGGTCCAGGCTATCCCTGAGATTAAGATTGGTTCCTAAAAAATCTTCCAGACTGGATCTTGACAAATGGATAGCTAAATTAATTTGCACTCTTCTCTCTTGCACTGTTTGCTGCATTACAGCCCCCATTAGCCTTAAAAGCTGCAACAGCTAAATCCAGTGACAGGAACGTACATAAAGCCTGAGCTTGAAAGAAAGAAAGAAAGAGAGAGAGAGAGAAAGAAAGAGAGAGAGAGAGAAGGAAAGAGAGAAAGAAAGAAAGAAAGAAAGAAAGAAAGAAAGAAAGAAAGAAAAAGAGGCAGCCCATAGCCATCCATTTCTTTCCTCCCACTCAGATGCAATAACTGAAACCCATTGCCCAGGTCAGAGTTTCATTACAAGAAAATGTACGAATGCAATAGAAAAATATTTTTCAACTCGAAGGGCATAGTTGATTTCTGATTTCTCTGAAAGGAAGTGTTCCTGTGTTACTTTGTACCTTCCATAAGCAGGATATCGAATTGCTCCCCTTGTCAGGGAGGCAGACTGCCACTGAGTCCCCCAGTCGCCCGACTCCCTCAAAAGCACATTAAAGCTTCATCCTGGGGACCCTTGAAAGCAAGAAATTGTGAGCCCAATCCGATGTGCTGGTGCCACCTAGAGTCCTAGACCCGGCGGGGTGGTGGAGGGGGAAGAGCTGGGCGTCTCTGTCCCGTGCATTCTGCGTGGAGTCGGTCTCCTGACCTTTGTGTGAAGGCTCACATCTAGCGGTAGCTTTCTCTCGGGAGGACTTTTTGAAGGCTCTAGAGTCCTGAAAGGAATATTTGATGTCAACTTGCCACATTGACCTTGTTGCAGCCTTACAACTATTAGGCCTTTAGTATCATTAGAATCCCTTTCTAAATAAAAAACCATTAGAGGGACCCAACTGAAATGGGAGCCATCCAGAGTCTCATTGTGGTTTGCCCTGAGTTTCTTCTCTGTCTCTTCCATCCCATGCACATTGACATTCCGACCATATACTTCTGTTTCAACTATTGCTATTGGTAAGCCCCCACATCCTTTTTTTTTCGTTTCCTTTTTTTTTTTTTTTTAATATCATGCCAAGTTGTCCACGTAGTTTAATTCATGAAGATATATGCTGTAATATTGAAGAGCAAACTGCATAATCTAACTTGTCCCTGGAGTCCTCTGTTAAAATACAGAGACAGCCAGACCATTACCCAGGGTCAGAGTCCTTCATGCAGATTTCCCTCCTAAATTAAAATCAAAGAAAAACCTACCACCCTCCTGGGGGGCTGAGGGGGGGGGTGGTTTGTTTTATTTTATTTTGTTGTGAATTTTCTTTGAAGTTAGTTGACTTTGTGTATGAGATGTACATAGAATTACCTATTCCTGGGGTGACACATTTTGCTCCTGTCCAACAGTTGGATCCAACTTTTCCCTATAGTCAACTTAGGAAAATATTTTGTGTTTCCCTCCCAAGATAATGTGGATGTTGTACTGTCTCTGCCCAGTTGCATCCGGAGTTAGTTGCTTAACGAGGAATGTACCTTAGACCGCACTCAGCACTGTTTTAAACACCCTTAGCAGCTTAAGTAGGAAATTCAGGCCCAGGGGGAGTTCAACATGCAGGTCATACTACACATGTGACTGTCATAAATTAAAATACTAAAATCACTTTAGAATAAGAGATGAATAGCTATAGGGCCAAATCCTGAAACACATTTAGAAATCCTTTCACGGGCATGAAATA
Organism: Prionailurus viverrinus; assembly: GCF_022837055.1. Lineage (NCBI taxonomy): Eukaryota > Metazoa > Chordata > Mammalia > Carnivora > Felidae > Prionailurus > Prionailurus viverrinus. Next base: position 13,309,590 of record NC_062570.1, on the reverse strand, counting down.
GGTCATCTCTAAATGAGTATTTCTCTTTTTAAAAGTATGTATCCAATGAAGTGTTTTGTGTTTCTTGGAAAAGAAAACAGCAAGGTTTTTCTTACGGGTGTCTAAGCACTCAAAACCCAGTATACCTTGGAGAAAGTGGGTCCCAACCCCAGGCTCACGTTATTTTGCCTTTCCTAGTCTAATGTCGTCAGCCATTGTGTGCGTAAAGTGTATCCAGTCACAATAAGGAGAGTGCAGCCATAGTTCACAGAGTATGCCAAGCGAGGGAAGTCCAACACCATAGCACATGTTTTCCACGTCTTACATACAAAGGAAAGAAGTACACCTGTGCTTAAGACAGAATTACGGTCGAGAGCCTTGCATCATGTAACGCTGCTGTTCTCCAGGGTCTTGGTTTAATGATTCCTACTCTGTGCTAGGGGTATGTGGGTTATATATCTCACTCTGTGATATTTGCGTGGTGCGAGGGGTATATGCTTAGCTGCTTTTAGGCATTCATTCATCAAATACCAAGCCCCCGTAATGTGGACAGCTTCATGCTAGTGCCTGTGGAGACAGAAAATTCCTTGAACCCCTTAAAATATGGCACTGGGAATAGGTCGTACACACTAGAAGTCAATTACAGGAGGTACTGTGCAGTAAGGGCTGACTCGGTGGCATGGGCAGAGGAGCAAGGAGGGCATCACAGGACAATTAGTTCCGTCTGCCATCAGGGACTGGGTAGAATGTGGACAAGATAGGGTGGCATTTTAGAAATTAAGCACCAAGGCCCAACTTTACCTCAAGCATCTGTGTTCAGTGTGTGTGTGTGTGTACATTGTGTGTATTTATGTCCCGGGCATGTATCACACCACCATTGCTAGGAAATACACACTTTTCATTCTAGAATGTTTACTAACTTACCTTTTTTCTAGAGTTGGCATCTACTCCATTAAGACTGTTTGTCACTCCTCATTTATTGAATGCGTATTGAGTGTTACTGATAGGCCAGGATGCGTGGTAACAAGAATCTTTTTCTTTTTTTAATGCTTATTTATTTTTGAGAGAGAGAGAGACAGAGCAAGAGTGGGGGAGGGACAGAGAGAGAGGGGGAGACAGAATCCGAAGCAGGATCCAGGCCTGCTGTCAGCCCAGAGCCCAAAGCGGGGCTCGAACTCATGAGCCATGAGATCATGACCTGAGCCGAAGTCGGATGCGTAACCAACTCAGCCATCCAGGTGCCCAAATAAGAATCTTATTAGGTGCTACCAAATATGAAGGAGACATCTTTGTAATGAGCCATCTTGTCAAGTTTTTGCCCAAAATTGCGTGGCCATTTTTTTTTCATACTGTCTCCAGTGTGTAGATTTTTATTTTGCTGGCAAGTATAAGCCTATATTACAAATAGCATCATAGCCAGCCAATTTTGTCTTTTAATTTTTTTAATGTTTATTTACTTTTGAGAGAGAGAGAGAGCCAGAGAAAGAGGGAGACACAGAATCAGAGCTGTCAGCAAAGAGCCCAACACGGGGCTTGAACCCATGAACTACGAGATTACGACCTGAGCCGAAGTTGAATGCTTAACCTGCTGAGCCACCCAGGCGCCCCAGCCAGCCAGTTTTTGACCCACACTGATTTAGGAGGGAATAAAACGAGTTAGAATACTCTACTGATGAAGGTCACCTGATTCTGCCTTTTAAAAAAAAAAAGGCCTGAGAGATAGGAACTGAGGGTTATTTTTCTAAAGCTTCTATCATCATTTCCATACTTTCATGTTCCTTGTTTAAAAATAATCCAAGAGATTATTTATCCACAGTGCAGAAAACTAGCCTCAAACATATGGGTTTCTCAGGCTTAGAAAGTGATGGTTGGATCCGTCTTGGTTGGAAAGGTAGGACTTAGAAGGAACCAGCCCTCCAGCACGTAAGCAGAGAAGACTAGAAGTGACTATTCCTAGAGCCCCTTCCCTCTGCACCGTCACCTCCCTTGCAGTGCCCCTTCCGTCCCTCTCCTCACCTGTGCCTTCCCCCTCTCTGCCCCTCCTGCCCAGCCATCACCCACACCAGGGCAGAGGAGTTGTTTCCTTGTGAGAGGAAACCACTGTACAAGATCCTATGATTTTCAGAACATCTGGTTTGCAAATGAAAAGATCTCAGGGGAATAGCAGCAGTAGTGAACGATTCTGAACAAAACTTGAAATTGTTTAACAAAAAAACCAGTCCACTCCCCATCCAGCTGTTCTATGGAAGGAGCGGAGGGTGACTTTAAGAAGGAAGAGAGTTTTATCGTGACTCTCCTATCTGGACCTTTGTAGCTTCCAGTGTGTTCCTGTCCCCTTTCTCCCGGCCCTCAGAAATGGGAGTTTAATTGGGGCACCTGGGTGGCTCAGTCGGTTAAGTGTCCGACTTCGGCTCAGGTCACGATCTCGCGGTCCGTGAGTTCGAGCCCCGCGTCAGGCTCTGGGCTGATGGCTCAGAGCCTGGAGCCTGCTTCTGATTCTGTGTCTTCCTCTCTCTCTGCCCCTCCCCCGTTCATGCTCTGTCTCTCTCTGTCCCAAAAATAAATAAACGTTAAAAAAAATTTAAAAAAAAAAAAAAAAAGAAATGGGAGTTTAATTAAAGCCTAACATAGTTGGAAAGAAAATTGACCAGGAATCCGGTAGAAAATAAATTTCGAAGTTTAATTTTCCAGCACGTATTTTTGCTTTCAATAGATTTCAAATAAGTCAGGAATAAATAAAGAAATTTTTAAAAAACCCATATATTTAATATATATTGGCCAGCAGAACACAACTATGAAAATAAAATTGTCAGGGGAATTCTTTGCCTGCCCTAGTGTCTAGATTTAAAGCAGCCCCGTAACACAAACTGAAGGGGAATTCAATTAAGAAAACCCATTGGCTCCTTATTGACTTTAGTTAAGAAAATAAACTGGGGGAAAGTGTATTAAATATGTCTGGACTGCTTAGTATGCTTTCATTTAAGCTTATGACAATCAAAATGGGAAAATTTAAATTCTTTACAATTAAGCTCTGCTTTTGAGCAGATTGGGTTCTCTGGGTTATTACCCTGTGTATTTTTTAACGTATACCCGACTCACACACACACCCCAAAATGCAGTCTTGCAGGAAATCTGTGCATTGTAACGCAGGAGGACTACAGAGCAATTGGAGAAGAGAAAGTATTTAAGGTTGTGAATTTAATTTTGTTCTAGGATTTTCATTTTCATTTATGGCACCCGTTGTGTTTGAGACCATGGACTAATTTATGGATTAGTTTTAAACCCCCAGTCTGTCACACTCAATGAACAATTCTAAGTTGGAGAGAATCCATATGAAAGGATTAGAATGTGCCACAGTGGAGCTTACACATGACTGTTTCAACTAAATATTGCCCAGCTGCCTCTCATGCAGCAATTTTTTTTTTCTACTTGGTTAAATGGCTACTGTCTCTAATCTCACACATTGTCAGAGCCTTTCCATTTTGTAAGTATCTTACACTGCCACATGAAATATAGGTGATGTTTAATTTATTCAAGATAAGGTGCCATAAACTGTGTGTATGGCTGGGGGACCGAGAAGTCAATATTTAGTGAAATGCGCATCTTTCAAATAGCACAGGGCCTGCCCTTGGCCACCTTGTTTGATTATACTCATAAAGCAGCTAGAGAATGACTCTTAAGGCCGTACACACTTAGTGGGTTTGCAAAACCACGGGATTTGTCGTTGTTGTTGTTGTTGACCATTTAAAATAAGCGTCCAACACATTTGCCCTTCTTGTAATTAAAATTAACATAGGGCCAGAAGCTCAGCAAGGCCTTTTCAGGTTCATAACCCTATGCCACCGAGAGCCCAACTCAACTCTTTGTGACCTCTTTTTCCCCGGGGCCTAGCTCAGAGATTAGTTTCTTAAAGGCAAAATGAAGTTTAAAGAAGTCTTCGTTGGGACAATTAGGAGCTGTCATTTTTCAAGTGAAGCGCAGCATTGCTGACATGCGTTGGAAGGTTACCGCTCGCATTTTGCCCATACCCTCAGAATGCTGTCCGACGACAGAGTGACCCCACAAGCCGATTCACAGGGGCGGGCCCACACGTCTCAGCAGCCTTCTGATGGAGACGCCCCTAATAAATCCTACCTCACGGAGCCACACTTGCTTCAGAGCCAGGGTGTCTGTGGTTTCTGCACGAAGTCATAATGCAATTATGAAGGAGAATTAGATTCTGCGACAGTGCTCTCCTGCAGGGAGCACAAAGTCACTTCTGAAGAAGGGTTTGGTTTTTTTTTTTTGCTTTTTTTTTTTTCCTTCTTTACTCGAAACCGCCTCTGTTCACACAGCGCACCAGGTGCTCTCAGAGAATTAGAATCAGCGTGCCCCCCGACACACCCTCAAACCTTGCTCGAACTCTGTGGCCAGCCTGTGTGTCTGCTCTATTCTCCTGCTCCGTTGCTGACCATGACTTTGCCATTTCCAGCCGCAGTGACTGTGTGGTTTGACGTGAACGTGTGTTTGCTTTGAACTGTCCTCGAAGGTGTTCCTTCCCCCTCCCGGCATTCCTTTTTCCTCCCCGTTTGGGTGCAATTGATGGATTTCCCATCCCCAGAATGGGAAAGCAAGCTGCACTGTGGACTTTTCTCCTTTATTTTCTAGTACCCACAGAGAAGCCTACGCCCAGGTTCACTCAGATTAATTTCGTGATAAAGCGGACAGTGTTGGGATGTAGGAAACAGTAAATCGAGGAGTCACTGGTTAATGCTGAGATACGATTTTTAGGGCTCTAACCTTTAGGATTTACTCCACCTCCTTTCTTTCAGTCTATGCTAATTGTTCACCTGCTAAAAGATAAAGCGTATGAGAAAATGCTGCTATAAAAATAAGCCAAAGTGTTTATTGTTTTGTTTTGTTTTTTTAATTTTGAAAAGGAGCCAATGCCTGCCCATAAAATGTATTAACCTGCATATAAATGTTTCTGTACAAATGTGCATTTGATGTTGCCCCTGAAATTGAAAACACCTCAAACTAAAGCTTGACTTGAATGTTTCAAGTAAGGAGATGTGTCAGCTGCATCATGACAGTCTGGTATAGCGATGTTTCAACTGTACAATTCTTGGTATTGTTTTTTACTGCTATTTTATGCACACAGACTTGACTTGTAAGTAAGTATTGTGTTCTTATGCGGTGTATTTTATGTCTTTCTTTCCTTCATCTAATCTTCAGAAACTCAGCTATAAGTTATATTAAGCTGCAGTGGCTTCTCAGACTGCTGGTTAATTCTGGCTCCTTAGAAGGGCTGCAAGTTTTTGATGGTATAGGGTCCCAAGGAAAGCATGCAACTGAAGAGGAACACTGGTGTGAATTCACGGGTCAGATTTGCAAACTAGAAGCACCAGGCTCATATGACCAAAAAAAAAAAAAAAGTTGGCATCCCAGTGCATTTAAACATTGCCTGTGTCGTGTCTGGAAGAGTCTTTTGGAGTCTCTAGAATTCATAAAAATAATTACCAGCTTAAGTAGCTGCATTATATGAGAGAAAGAGGGAAAAAAAAAAGGACAGGTAACTAACTACCTGCAGTTTTAACCAAGAACGCCACCCCAGCTAGAGATGATGAGCTGCTGTGCCCGTATCACCGACCTTTTCAGGCCAGAAGGGGATAGTGGAAGGAAACATACTGGAGAGGTATAGAGCTGAACACGGAAGTGCGGCCAGATGGGTTGACTTTGGAATTGAGTTGGCCATGGGAGTGGTGTTTAAGAAAAAAAAAAAAAAAGAAAGAAAGAAAAAGACTGGAAAAAAATGTCATCGTGCATTTTGTTAGATATTTATCCCACTATCCCTCTAGCCAAAAATAAAAAGGAAATTTCTTGAGCCCCTTGAGCAGTTTTCCTGTGAAGAGGAGCCAGGACAGCCGGCCTGGTTTGAAGCCTAGCAGGAGGAGGAGGAAACTCGAACAGCATGGGAAATAGAAGAAGAGACAGACCACATCCTCTTCCCCAGCAAGTGCGTCTGGCAGCGAAAAAGTGAACGTGCCGTCTCGTGCTGCCGCCGTGAAGGCAGGGCTCCTGGCAGCTCACCACAACGATTGTGCTTCCGAACTGTGAACACGGGGACGGCTGGGTCCTTTAATTTGTGGAACGTCACATGATCACAAGTGGCGTTTGGCAAATGGTGTGGACGTGGCCATTTCCCTGACCGTCTTCTGCTCATAGGCTGTGCGACGGCAAGAGCTGCAGAGTGAAGAATGGATCCGTGGTGGGTCGTGGCGGCAGGGGGGGCGGGGTGTGTACCGAAACTTACCCGGAAACCTTTAATGTGTTCATTCGAATGGCCTCCCAGTTAACTGAACTTTCCCGCTGAACCCTGCTGGAATAACACACGGGATGGAAACCTTGAGCTCATGTGTTCGCCTACCGGCATCTACCAGCCTCACAAGGATCCTGAAAGTGTGATTGATGCGGTGATGCCTAATTGGCAGGCACGAAGCCGAGTGCCCGCGTGGGCTGGCTTAAAACAAAGGCAATGTTTGAATGTATGAATCCATTGTTCGGCCAGCCTTCCGACTGGGCTCTTCTGTCACAGTCCTGAGCCTTGATGCGTTAAGAGTTTGCACTGGTGTTTCTCCTCACTCTGCATGTTCCCCTGACTATTGACTAGCAAGTAGATGTGTCCCGGCAAGACCCCCAGAACCAAAGAATTGACTGTTTTCCTCACTGGCTCGCAGCTTTGAGCTGAAGGCATGTCTTAAAACAGTGCAACTCACTTCAAATGCTTTTTGCTTTTCATTTATTATTGCTTGTCACGCGATGTTCTTTGAAAGCTTGCTCATATATTATCTGTTCCATTTTTTTTCCATTTTCCCTTTTTTTGCATGCCGTTCCTCCTGTTTCCTCCCTTCCTCCAATCCTCTGTTCCCGTCTGTAGACACAGCAGCGACGACAGAGCCCGCAGTTCACGGTTGGTATCACATTACTGTTTATCTACTTTCTCAGCGCTGCTGAGAGGCAAGGCAAGCCTGGGAAAAAGAGAAATGCAGTCTTCAAGGGAAATCGTGTTTCAAGTAGACTGATCTCATAAATATACTATAATTTTTTAAGGCTTGAAAGGATGTCGGGTCTTGTCATTTCTGTTGTGAGTTCAGCAGCCAGTGGTGACAGAGGCGAGGTAGCCGCCTCACTGGCTGGGACGCAGGTCATGGCCCTTGTTGATAGAACTCCAGGCAGACACCAAAATACAAGGGACTCCAAAAACAAATACTTGCCTGAAAATCACAGCCTCTGGTTTAAAGACCCAATTGCTTTCTTCATTTATAGGCTAGAATCCCAGGTACACTTGGAAGAGGGGTCGTTCGGATCACTTACTAGTTGAGGCCGAAGGACAGGTGAGAACAGAAGAGTCCCATTTAAATTCACGAGGTCATCACTCTTCTCTTAATTATGTTCCCAATCCCGTTTGCCTCTGCAAACCAGTGCCAGTTGGCTCTCAATCTCTATGCGTGCGTGAAGGTTTACGCTATTTACACCAGCATTTGGCAGGATCCCTCTCCGGACCAAGAATGACACCATATATAAGTTTTAGCAGCATTAAGTAGGACTTGACAAAATCATTTGTGTACAGGCAGCTTGTAGGCAAAATAACTAGAAAGTTGGTTAAGGTTTTAACCAAAAAGTGGTTTAAAAAACAAAAAAGGCCACCGGGCTATCCTTTTCACAACTTCATCCTACCTTACAAGGTTGGAATAAGTTCGTTAACTTTTCTGTGTCTCTTCAGTCAGAAAATTAGAATTATGTTTCATCTGTATATGACTTTATTTCTTAACTCTCAACCCTGGTGATGTTGTGCTTAGAGAAAGATACGTTAGTTAAAAATTGGGCAGAATTTTAATAATTGAGTTCCAGGGAATTTTTTGGTAAAGGGCCTATTTAAATCACTTTGCATGTTGTACAGTGTTGGAATGCATCATTTAAGTGCCTAGAGGTGATCAGCCAACACTTTACTGTTCATGCACCTTTAGCAAAGCATCTCTTCCTAGCACAGACTGACTTCCTTAAAACAGACCTACGTTTGAGGACTTGTCAGTTGGAAATCTCTAAGCAAAACCTGTCCTGGGTGAGCTGTGCTTGAAGGTCAGGCCTTGACGCTTGGCACATCGCCCCCGTATTTGCGCTTTGTGACGAGGAATCCCAAGAAAGCAGAATGAACTTAGGTACGAAGAGCAGTAAATCCCTCCCCACTCCCTGCCCACCTCACCTGGCCCTTTCCTGTCGTTGGCACAAAGGGAAAAATTAAAGGGCCAGTTACACTGACAATCGGGAGAAGTCAGTTAGGTATAAAGCTCCCACTTTCTAAGGTAATGCCCCATGGTGCTTGCTACGGCTCAGGCACTGTGCTCCATTAAGCTTGGTTATTTGTAGGTTTCGTCATTAATTGAGCACTTCCTGACTGTTATCGATTAGTCTCAGAGCTTTAAGGCTATTTTAATGTCGTTCAAGAGATTTTGTTCTATTCTTTTTAAGATGCTTTAAGTTCTGAGCTTCCTATAATTGACTCCAGGGTCAAATGTAACCATAAGATTCTGGAATTGTGTGAGATCTTTGAAGAAATATTGATCATTTATCTCCTAAGACTCCAGAGTTCTATTTGCTAGGTCCCTTCAATAAAACCTGTGTACTTATGTGAATCTAATGGATGTAGGTCTTGGAGTCGGGTGAGGTATTCCAAGTAGGAAATCTGTTCCCTGACCTGAAAAATGAGAAGTTAGCTTAGGGGCCAGTCTTGGTCTAGGGCACGGTTTTTGATTAGATCTTTCTGTCTAGAAAGAAAGTGATGGTGATTTCTTTTTGTGGTGTAACAAAGAGACACTTGGAATAAGACTTTATAGCATTCCTGTGGCAGGAAACAGAAGCAACCACTGCCTTATTAGTTCAAGGACAGTGTTCAAGCCAGCAATACACCAGTAGGATGTTGTTCACTGGCTGGCAGTACATGGGAAACAACCTAGAGCCAAGAAATCTTGGGGAGAAAAAAAAAAAAAACAATGGCCACACACACACACACACACACACACACACACACAGTTCTTTAACGGCAGAAGGAGAGAAGTGATAGCCCAGGTTGGTGCCTGTTTGATACATTTATAAACACATTCTCCTGACTTGTCTAAAGTCCTGACAGCATCCTCACCAAGAGGTCCTACCACCATCTCGAACAGCATACCCTCCAGCCTACAGCAAGAAGCTGTAATGAAAGCAACAGTAATATCTAGAATTTTACTTGGCGGAGGGAAGACCCATCTTCAGGTTAGTCGTCAACGGGGGTAGAATACGATGGGAACTACAAAGCAGGGGACCAGGTTTCCAGAGAGATAAAGATCTGGAACTGATTGTAATTGAGTGCCTTGTGGCTAAAACCCAACTTCTTCAGCACAGCAACCATTTGATTTCGATTCACTTGAGAGTAACCTTGAGATGTTCACGATAGAGATCCGGGCCTAGAAAAATGTCATGGTCTGAGAACTTGGCAACTTAAATGACAAGACGTGTTAGGTCAGCCAGTCGTGGCCACTTGATTTGTCTTAAAAATCTCCATACTGGAGTTCTTTCTATATATTTCTCTTTTCTTTTATAAAAAGGGGGAAAAAATCATTTCCGAAAATCTTTCCCTTTGAAGACTCATTAAAATACTTTATTCAAGCTTGTGTTGCTAGAGTATGTATGAAGTACACCAGTTGTTTATGTATGTTGACCATTTGTTCTTACCAATATCTGACTGCAATAAGCATGTGTTGGAAGGTTAGAAGTGCATGGGCATGATTCAAAATCAAATGGATTTTCTCCAAAAAGAAACCAAACCACAATCAGTCACAATGTGTTTTTTAAGGATCTAATTGATGGTAAAGATAAAAGCGAGTGTAAGAATGGGATCTTTAGACTAGGGTGACCGAAGGGATTTTCTTTGAATAAGGATCTTGAGCATTTGTGTTTTTGGAGCTCATCCTTAAGGCCTGGACAGGAAGAATCCTGTGTTATGTGTGCATGTTAAGCAATGCAAAAAAAAAAAAAAAAAAAAGCAAACAAACAAAAAAAAACACACTCTGCCAAATCCTGGTACCACATGGTCTGAAATTGATGGCAGAAATGCATGAGTGACTTAAAGCACGGATGGTGTCGTCGTTCTTATGATTATTGATGTGTGGGTGCGTGTGATGGTTTTTGTTTGTTCAAATGTGGGCGCTTCTCTGTAAGTGTCTTGTGCCTTGTTCTTTTTCAGCCCTGCGTGTACCCTCTCCCTTCCCCCACCCACCTCCCCTGTGTGAGGTTCTGGGTGACAGCATGTCCATGGTCTGGAATAGCGCTTGTGCTTTTGCTGCACTGCAGTGAGCTGGCTTCCTCTGGGTTTGAGGTCCTCTCTCTCTCTCTCTCTCGCTCGCTCTCTCTCTCTTGCTCTCTCTCCTCTTTGTCTCTCTCCCTTTCTCTCTCCCCTCTCTCTCCTCCCTGTTTTATTATTTTCTAGTCTACCTGTCCTTTCACTTTCCACCTCTTGACATATCAGAGGCTGGTGATCTCATGAATTGATATATCCCAGATAAGTTTTTCAGCAGTCTTTAATTCAGTACGTAATTATGGCAAGACTCAAACCAGGAACCCCTCTGAAGTCATTTTTCACTTTCAGTTTTGGTTTCAAAATCTTTGGCCCGTGCTAGATACACATGCTCCTACCCTAGTCCGCTGCCCTCAGGAAAGCACCCCCTGAATCGCCCTTTCCCTGACTTATTTCTTTAGTAGTGCAAGCCTTGAGAGAATCCTAAAAGCACTTGAAACTCTCATATTGCTTTCTATTCAATTGTGGGGAAATTCCGAAGCCCGTTTTAAAGAAAAATAGCCAGCAGTGCGCATTATTACAACCTCTATGTCCACCATTTCTGTGTATGCACCTCTCTGCACATCTCTCTGTACGAGTACGCAACAGTGGCATTCAAAGGCTGTCATTCAGTCAAGGGACTCTGCAGACATTGTACGTTCTACTCAAGAACAAAGCTAAAGAGGTTTACGAATGGCTGCAGGACCTGAAGATTGTGTTTCAGCCTTGATATGCAGTTTGGAAACAATGTGCTACTGTTTAACGGCGTGAACCAAATTTCTGCCAATGGGAAGAAGGGACAAACTCTCCACAAAAGCTGACAAAGCAGGAAGAACAGGATGACTGAGCTTTTAGATTAAAACTACCGGGGGCGTCTGAACTCTTATGGCTGGTGATGGAAGTAACAGTTTCCATAATATGGCCAAGTGATCAGATGTCTGCCACTTAGGTAAGAAAGAGACCATCGCCTACTTTTTCATACTGGGAATGGTACTGGAGCCAGTGGGCTACGTTTTTGTTTCCTTCAGGTTTTCTTTGATCATTCTTTTATGACATTATCTGAAAAAAAAAAAAAAAAGAAAAAGAAACCCTAATGAACTGAACCCACAAGCATTTAAATTTTGCTTGACTCTGACCTTGACTTTATTTAAATATCTCCAGGATCTCTTGCTGTTTCTAATGTTTGAGGTTTTCCTTCACCTGGTTAAAGATTGCCACATTATACCACTTTTAGAAGCCAGTGATGTCTGCTAAAAAGGAGGAGTAAGGAACACGTGCAGAGGGACGCTAAGGAGGCTCGGGTATGTGCAGCACCTTATAGACCACGAAGAGGGAAAACACGTCTCCACAGAAGAGACCCCCATAGTGCAGACATGAAATTAGCATGTATGAATTACTCGGAATTAATGGCTCAAAAAAAAAATTCCATATAGATCAAAAGTTAAACCTTTCATTTGTTTAACAAAGTTTAAAGAAATGTATTGGATACATTTTAATTAGAAATGACAAGGTAAGGGCTTTAAAAACGATATGGGAGTTTAAAGAGAAAAACCCAAGAAGTGATTCCCCACATGTTGTTAATTTGTGAAGTTTCCTTTTGAAGAATATTGCCTGTTTCACGAAACGCATCGTCGTTTCTTTAAGAAGAGGTGTGTAATTTTTAACATGAAAGAGGACTGACTGCCTAAGTCAAAGCAATTTTAGGAGGTAAATTTTGCTCGTCCTCACGTATGTACTCAGTGCTTCAGTAAACTCTTCCAGTTATATTTATTCAAAAATTATCCAACTATGGCAGAGCACTATAGATTCATAAAATACAACAGTATTGCAAAAACAAATTTAACGCCACTAACCTAAATGGCTTCCCACTTTCGGATGTAATCTGAGCAGTGGATTCCAGATGATTTGGTATATTTTAAAATTTATGCCATTAAAAATGACAGTTTCATCTTTAATGAGGTGTATATCAACTGTCTGTTGCTTTTTAATGGGAAACTTTGCATATCAATGATATTTCATAAACATATTGGTCTTTATTTTTTAAAATTAGCTTTCTAATGCCCTCCCCAAGGAAGCAAGCATTCAGCAATAAAGCTGCCTACTTGAAACATCCTTGTTTAATATGGTTCAGTGGGTGCCAAGCACGTATATAGAAAGCTTTGATATTCGTTGGGCCACGTAGAAGTGAGGGATTAGCCTTCTGAGAACTGCAAATTCATAATTAACTACAGAGAAGTACTTTATGTTGCCCATTTATAACAATTATTCAAATAATTGTATTCATCAGTCTTTATACAATGGATAAAGCCAATTAGCAACAGGAACACTTTCAGCCAATCAGATTTCAGAACAAATGGATAGCATCCCTGCTCACTTGCCTCTATAATTGATTGCATTACTCACTGCTTTCCCTTCTGTTGCCCGAATCCATAGTTTGGGAACCATCCGTGGGCTCGAACCCTCCCATTTCTAATTGGCACCTGCCCTTGAATATTGGCACCCAAGGTTCATAATGGAAATTCTTCTTCAAGACCTGATATGATGGCTTCCTTTCATGGCACCAGCCTAGCCATCCATATTCATTTGACTGCTTTATAAAACAACCTACAAAATCCAAACTTTTACTGACCATTTCTACTTGATTGTTTCTGTTACTTCGGTTTTTTGTTTCCTGTTTTTTGTTCCTGGTTTCGTTTTGTTTTGTTTTTAAGTAGCACGATCAGTTTGACGTTGCCGGTTTCCAGAGCGTTTGTTTCATGCTCTGGCTGGTAGTTCACTGAGCATTACTCCCACGTCATTCATTCAGCAAATGCTTGCTGAGAGTATACTCTGTGCTTGGCTCTAAGAGAAGGGAAAGGTGAAAAATAAAGACCCACTGCTCTCCCCAAAGTCCTTGCAGCATTATAGGTTCACACAGAGTCTTGCAAAACGACAAATCCCATTAGACAAGTACTAGCAAAGTAGAGGATCCGCAGCGATCGGCCAGGACTTTGAACAGAACGTTAAGGAACAAGCAGAGGCCTCCTTGATTGTCTAACATTTGGTGGCGGTGAACATTTTATTAAAGGAGCATAAGTAAAGCATGAGAAAATGGAATCTGTCCCCCAGCTGAGCCTCCTGTTGTTTATCTACCTCCTTCTTCCCCTCCTTTAATTCAGATCAGAGCTGGCTGAGAGCTGTCACAGCCGGCCACCGCTGGTGGTGGCCTCGTAGAGGCCTTGCAAGCCCCCCGCCCGATTATCTCCTGACCTGACTGCTTTCTCAGCTTTGAGGGTTTTATTTTTCGGGAGAACCACTGATTTTTTTTTTTTAATTCTCCTTTTTAAGAAGTCATTTTGCGAAATCAGATTTTCTGATGAAGACACAACCTGCAATCTGTAGTCAGCAGATGCTGTACCATTTTGAAATAAGCGATCCAAGATTGTCATAAATTGATAACGAAATGTATTTGTCAGTATTGGCAAAGGATTTCAATTTATGGTAAAATGTGAAATCAAACTTACATACATCAGTATGTAACATCTAAATATATTTGTATTTTAAGAGCTGTGTCAGAGCATCGACAGCTAACAATCAGCCTTTATTTTTTCATTCTGCACGCTGTTATGAACGAGTGATTTTAAACATTCATCTTCATGTTTCATGTGCTTTGAAAGTGGAGACTGAGGAATCTTTCTGCCTTGATTGTGTATCAATAACAAAATGAAACGATTGGAGAAATGTACTTCTGGATTAATGCATTCAAGCTATCCAAAAAAAAAAAGAGAGAGAGAGAGAGAGAGAGAGAGCAAGAGATTTGGCTCATGTTTTTTAAGAAATTCATCCTCAGTTCTTAAGTGTTTTGTTTATGTCCCTTGAGGAATGGAAAGAAAAACGATTTGTTTTTACTTGTAAGGCCTTACTCAGTTGCCCAATTCCGCAGAAGAGCTGGACAGTGAGGACCTCTCAGGTAAGGGCTAGTCACTAGGTAAGGCGCTGCGGTGTCCAACCTGTGGGCGCTCTGTCCCAGCCTGCAAAATGCCCATTTGGTTTCCTGAGCACTTAATTAGCAATTGTGGATTTTGAGACGGAAGGAAAACAAATTTTTATTAACGCTTTCTTCCTCCCCACGTCCCGTTCTTCCCTGTGCTAGGGGCATCTATTTCGGATTGGGACTCAGGGCGTTAATGTAAGGAAGGTCAGGTCATCTTGGGGATCGCACTGAAGCCACTCTATGTTCAGTGGCTTAAAATAATTTTTCATGTTCTAGATGTAGAATGGTTCCAGAGAAATTTTTTTGCATCACAAAGCAGTTTCAGGATGTTGGATTATGAGAGAAGATCTTTATTTAAAAAAGAAAAAGCTCATGTTGACCATCTGCTTCTGTAGAATGGACTAGAAAAGCCATGTCATAGGTATCTTAGAAGCATGGGGTGGGGGGGGGCGGGAGGAAGGGGGGCAATTGTTTTGTCACACACCATGATGTAAACTAATTATCCACCTCAGACCTTTTTCACAGCACACTGAGCTCTTGCAAAAGTAGGTTTCATGCTTGATTCAGGGATTTAGGTGTTACTAATCCAGAATAAGAAGCATATCCTAAAAAGGAGGGGGGGTTGGTGGCAAGGAGATTCAAAATGGTCAGAGCTAAACAATTATATGAGGTGCCATGATGCTCTGGGATTTCAGTGCCCACCAGCTAGAGCTTCTTAAACATTTTGATCAGTCAATTCTTAATAAGTCAATAAGGAAGGCCGGTTCCTTATTACTGTGATAGAGGAACCAAGACGTAGGACTGTGTGTGGCCCCTTACTCCAGCCTTTGGGAGGGTTCCATAGTTCTCCTTCCTGAAGAGATTTCACTTGAGCGCCCTTGAATAGTTGGTTGTTAAGGTGGCAGCAGTCCTTGACGACAGGTTTCCCCCAGTGAGAAACTAAGATAGAGTCACTAGTCTCTCTCAAAATGCAGATTTATTGCCTCCTATGTGCTTCTGTCGAACTTTAAAAAGGGGAGGATGCCTTTATTTTTCTATGTACCATGTCCCAGTGTGAGCTTCGCTGTCGGGTTTTTCCACAGAATGGAAGCTCCGGGAGGCCGTTTTGGTTTTGTTCACTGCTGTATGCCTGTCGTGTAGTAGGCACTCGATTGATACTCGTTGGATGAATAAGTTCCCAGTCCCAATGAATTCAGATAAATAAGTAGAAGATTAGAAAGATAGCCAGCCCATCAAGGGAGTGTTTCATGTTTGCCTCTTATTGGCGGTGTATTTAGAGAAGTTGCAAAAACATTAGCCCGATTTTGAGAGCTAAGTCCTTCTCCTTACATAGAACGTAATGCTGGTCGTAAGCAATGCGCTCTCAGTTCATGTCCTGACCCTAAATAAAACAGCTCTCTGACACAGTGGCCCTGGCGATTGGAACTTCTCAAGGACCCTAAAAGAGGATGGAGTTCTCATTGGCCTGATCCCTCTTGGCCTGTTAGTCAGATGAAGGTCACTGAGATATACAGAAGTCATTTTTCTTCTCTTTAGGAAAATGGGACTAAATCCGCCATCTACCCCTTCCTCAGGCATCATCAATTGCAGAAATACTCTGGGTCTCTCTCAGCTCTGCACCAAGTCAGATGTGGCCTTGCTGCAGCTCTATCAATCACCCAGACTCAGGAGCAATAAACCAACAACTGTTTGTGCTCCTAATAATTTGGTCAAATTAATACTTACGTGCCCCCTCCCCCGCCCCCTCCAGGAACGCTGCAGTCCTGTGTTGCCCAGGACCCATAAGTCATGTAGAACACTGATGATCTATCAGGCCGGCTTGGGCTGCCTTTGCATCTGGTTTGATGAACTAATCAAAAACTGATTAGCACCTTTGTTCAAAGGGGATGCTGATTAATCAATTACTATTGATTGTGAGCTTGGCTTCCCTCGGCAGCAAAGAGACATCTGAAGGAAAAAAAAAAAAACAACCAATAAAAATTGAGCAGCTGTCATTGTGTTTAAATTTATTAAAACAAAATACATTATTTTTTATGAAGCTGTCTTGAAATGGGTCACTGAAGGGGAGCATATTGATTGAGAAAGGATGAACTTCTCAAATTTCTGTAGCCTAGAGACTGAATTCAATTATAATACAAGACAAACAGGTTAACACCCGTCTTAAACAGTCCATCAATAAATGAGAGTAGGTGTTGCGCATTTAATGCTAAACTGTGGTAATGAATAATATTACCACCCATCCCCTGTTCCATCTGGGGAGAAATTCCATCCTTGCCTTATTATGGATAAATGCTCTATCCTGCATTTCCTGAGAAATAATGATGGTCTGTCTTCTGCCCACCTCCCCCATCCACCACCGCTACCTCAACCAAGGACAATTTCCTGAGCAACATACCGCTTTCCATCCTCACCCAGCAGAGCAAGTTGCCCACCTGGTCCTCCTCTTTAACCTGCAGTAAAAAATTATGCCTGTGTGTAGCTCAGTGATTTAATTATTGGCAGACCTGGGGAGCTTATCCAGTCCCACCTTGAACCCTCTCATTTACTTTTTTGGGTGTTAACTTTACTGACGATGGATCCACACGAGTTTTCAATTGTTTTATCAATTACATCTGCTGTTTCCCGGTGACAGCTGGTGGTTATTGCCACCCATGTGGAATAGAATAGCTTTAAGCATATTGATCCTTCTATTTTATTTTAAAACTTTTTAAAAATGTCTGCGCGGCCTCCCTCCTTTCAGCACTGGAAGGGCCTTTGGGGACTGTTTAGTGGAGTGCATTGGTAGATAGACGGTGTTCCAGGGAATGACCCTCTGGCACTGTTAGAGCAATCCATCAGTCTTCTGCTTTTGAAGCAGAGGCCCCGACAAGAAATTCCAGAGCTGTCATGCTTCCCCAAAACATGTTTTCAACTCTTGCCCTACAAATGAGAAAGTGATCTAGAAAAATCCCACATCTCCCTCACGATCGGTAGAAAGTGTGGGTGCAAGGAAGTCTCTAAATGCCCTGATAATCCGTGCCAGGCATTATGGAAGACCCTAGGTGTCCCCTAAAAGGATTCTGAAGGAAACATGGGCTCAAAATACAGTCTAAATTTAGCTAATGGAAGCACCTAAAGGCCTTGAGTCCAGATGATCAGTTCTGAGCTAGGATACAGGACCATCTGGTCATTGTGAGTGTCCTCAAAGTTGGCTGAACTTGCTTGAAATGTGTGTGAAAAACTCAACAGACATAACATGGGCGGGGGGGGGGGGAGGTGTCTTTCCTTCCTTGCCTCCACCTAAGCTATGGCCCAGATTTGGCAAATAGGCGATTTCATCTCTGTGGTAGACTAGCAATAATGATGGTAAAGAAAAACTAGCTGGGCTATGTAGACAAATTCAAGGTATGGCCCCATAAATCTAAGGTGTAGTAGTTAGCCTGTATTTATCCAGTCCTTTCCAGCTCAGAAAACTTCCACATATCTCACCCGCTCTTTGTTCGGCACAACTGTTCGAGCTTCTCCGTCTTCTAGGCTCTGGGCAGGGCACCAGGCATGCAGTGGCAAACGAGACCAACCAGGAGCTGGAGCTGCTGGGGATCTCACAGCGCAGACCCCTGCTCTTACAGTGACATTCTAATGGGGCAGCCAGGCTCACAGCACAAGATGATGGCAGACAGTGACAAATGCTGTGGAAGAAATAAACGTGGGTACACTGGGAGTGAGTGACTGGGGCTAGGAGGAGGTGGAGGCTAGCTTAGAACATAAGCTCACCATGGAAGGCCATGGGGACAGAGAGAGTGAGCCAGCCATGAGAGGATTTTCAGGAGAATCCTAGGAGAATCGTCAAAGAAGGGTTGTTAGTCTCAGTTTGCAAACGAGGAAGCGAGAGCTCCGAAAGTTAAGTGATTTACTCAAGGGGCAGGGTCAGAATTTGAACAGATGGGTCTTCTGGCCTCTGCAGGAAATGGAGACTTTAGTTTTAGAGCAGCTCTCCTTCCCCTGTGAAATCCACCCTTCCCTTATTATGATGTCTTCATGACAGTCTTTTTCCTCTTGGACCCCTTTCAGTTTAATGCAGGGGTCCAGGGAACAAGGAGGGAAAAGTCGGGCTCTCTGTAGCCCATCAGGGGTAGAACCACATGCTGAGTGACCTGGAAAGATCTCTTCCAGCATCCAGTCAGGCTCTTTCTCCTTCAAAGAAGTCCTTAAACTCAGATGATTTCGGTGCCGATGTCGCATCGAGTGTCCAAAATTATGGGATCTATTTCCCACTGAGATGGTTCTCTAGGCCATAGGGAAGTTTTGGGTCACAAAGGTTAAAACATATAGAGCTCCTTATTTTTAAAATTGTGTTTAATACAAGGCAGGAGGCTGAAACAATCGTATTGGGTCTGTGGCAGCTTGTCCATGGCTTTCCCACAATGTAGGTTTGAAGGTCATCAGATTGCTGATCTTCCCATAATCCAACATGCTACTGTTTCCCTCATGGGGAGGAAGGAGGCCATCAAATAGGAACATTTTCTCCAAACTAGCCAGTCGCCAGGTTACAACACAAAATGTGAATTCCAGTTCTACAGGTTGGACACTGCTTTGGGGTGACTTCACCATATTCATTAATCCATCCTCCACACACCCCCAAATGCCTGAGGTCCACAGAAGCATGTTTCTCCAGAGAGAGATTCTAGTGGGAAATGTATGTTTTGAAATAGTTTATGACTGTCCTCTTTATCAGATGTATACTCTTTTAAGGAAAACTGTGGTTTCATCTTCTGTGCCTTCCTGTTGCTTAAAATGGAAAAGGCACTCATACTTCTAAGTGCTTATTATGAGATGAGCGGGGCAGACTCATGAGTGTGCCTCTTGGTCTCTGGGGACACTGGGTGTTTGGGGAGGATCCCCTCCTGTTCATTAAGGCATTTCTAGTGTTGGGTAAATTAACTAAATCAAGTTACTTGAGATGGGAGAAAAATCAACCTAAAAAATACTTGTTCTCATGTTTAGCTGACAGCAAATATTTAAAATCTTCATACTCCGATGGTACACCTGAATCATGGCCTGGCCCAGGTGGCCTTCAGCCTTGACCACACAGGGCAGCTAGGCCATCAGTCACACTGTGTGCCATTCTGCAAAAATGGAAGAGGGCTTAGTCAACTCAGCAAGTGTTTATGGGGCATCTTACCATCTGAGAGCAGTGCCGAGTGTGCCGACAGCCCTTCCCCCAAAGCCTTGATAAGTATTTGCCTTGAGTCAGTAATATTAAAAGAACTGGGATAACGCTCTCCTTGGGCTTCAATATAGCAGATTTAAATCTGACAGACGCTTGCTGAGTACCTATGATATGCCGAGCCCTGGCCCAGAGAGGCACTTTCATATTCAGCAATACACCGGCCTCTCAGAACAGCCCCGTGAAGTGTCTGGTTGTGCTCGATGGCTCATAGGGCCTGATCGACCCGCCTGAAATCACAGAGACAAGTAACAGAGCCCCACTTGTACCCCAGACCCAACAGCGGGCCCAGCGCACTCTCTAGTGGGCTGTGCAGGAGATGAGATCCTCACTCTTCTGCGTCTCCTGTGTGGGCCTGTTCCTGGAGGATCGTCTAGGCAGTGACAACCTAGGAGAGCCCGAGTCCTGATCACTGGGTAGTGACGATGTACAGCCAAAGCCTGGGAGCAGTACTTCTAATTTCAATGAACGCATCCTGAGCTCTGGGTGACAGGGGAGGACGCGGGCCACAGTTTTCCTTTAAGTAGCTTCACACCGTGCCTTTGAAATGTTAGTGCAGCTGCAGTTCCATTGCTAGAATTAAATGCAGGTGAAGGGTAGTACCGGCTGCCTGGGATGCGCTATGGGATCTTCACTGTTTTCTTGCCTTACACTGATTCCTCCCCTTCTGCTTTCTAAGAAGACAGAAAAGAAAGGTTATGTTGCATAGAGGCTAGTGTGCTCCAATATATATTAACATCTTAATGGGAAAGCTGTGCATGTACTGTATACATTTACTACTCTCTGACAAGAGGGAATTAAATGTCAGAAGGATTTGTAGCATCTATAATTGAATTGGTGCTGAGGAAAGCAAATCTTAAGGAAGAATAACATATTAGGATTAGCAAATAATGTGGCATTTTGTCAGCGCGTGCCATTCAGTTTGTTCCCCTTCAGTAATAAAGTTGTGCTCTTTCAAACGCACACTTAGTTTTGTTGCCACGAAGGGAGCTACCGTAGGTGATGGGAATGAGCGGCTCCATTTTTTCAGAAGGCACCAGGGTTGGGTTTGCTTTGCTTTGCTTTTGTCTGTGAGCTCAGATTTCGGTTTTGCCTCAGATTTGGAAAAGCCACCGTCAGGCTTTTTTTAAATGTCTTCCTGGCAGGAAGGAGCACATGACATCACGGTCACGAAGAGGCCTCTGAGGTAGACTAATCCCTAGGGTCCCGGGAAGCTGGAGGCGACGTTTCCGTTATAAACACGATTCCAAGTGTTTGTACTTAAACTGACTTGTCCGGGAAGACCTCAGCCCAGGAAAAAAAGTCTCAAACTAAACCACGTAACAGAACTGTTGTAAAAAGTCAAGAATCCTAACTTTTTCCCCCAGTCATTCATTAGATGGGGAAACGGGAGAAGGTCCAACATAGGAATTGTGCAATAGAAGCAGGAAGACCAGTATCATCAGAACCTCCTCCGTGTTTTAAACGTTAATTTCTAAGGTGAGCCCTAAGGTAGCTTGTGAGGTATGGGGAAGAATAAATACGTGCACTGAAGAGGCGTATTCCACACTCCCCAAGGTTTTAAATGTGCCAGCTAGCCTGAGCCGGGGATGTTAGGAAATGTGAAGGGATCGCCAACACCGGGTAGCGGTCCCCTGCCGTAGTATTAACTGTGTGTTACGTGTTAACTGGATCAGACTTCAGCTCGTCAGAGGGAGGAGCCTGGGTGTCCTTTTCGGCAAGGAGACCAGCCCCGGGCTGCAAGGTGAGCAGTGGTGCTGCAGCCAGCATTCTGCTCAGTGACGTCCTCTGCCAGAGTCCCCGTCTGCCAGGAGCTTGTCTAGGACATACTGGCCATTCCCTGGCTTTCCATGAATCCCCGCCCCTGGCAGCGGAGCCTTCTAGGCTTATCACCGATCCACGGTGAAGGCATTCTCTTGGCAGCTTCTGTGAGGCGTCCCATGCCAGGTGGCGAAGTAGCCATAGAAACCAAGATGTGTCACAGGGCCCTGTTTTAGCACAGGCAGCGTGACTCCCGGAGCGCTGCATTAAGGACAGCTCTGGCAAATAATTTAAGGAAGGAAAGCAAGTGGAGAAAAAGGAGTCCCCTAGAGCGCGGGGGGGTGGGGGGACTGAAATTCCTCGCTGGCAATCACTTTTCTCGGCAGACCACCGCCTTTAGAGCACTGCCTTTATGTTGCCCATGAGGAATGGAGCGGGCCAGGTCACCTGGCCCAAGGTAAAGAAATCCGAGCTCTTGGGGCATCACTCTTGGGAGTTTCTTTGAAATGTTTTTGTCCTCACGGTTTCTAAGATGCTAATGCGAGCCCAGGGTGGCCAACGCTGTGACCCAAGCAGTAGTGGCCGACTTAACATTCCGCAGGCAGCTTGTAAACTCTCACCTGGAGCCAAGTCGTCCCAGCTTTTTGCCAAAAGAAAAGCCAACTCACGAATACTAAACAGCTCATGACGGATCTGTCCTTAAAGAGACTCCTGTCACGCTTAGAGCCATAGACGGGCCTGCAGGAGGGGACAGTACAGGCCGGAAGGAGGGGGCCCGCAAAACCTCTTCTCTTCCCTGCATTGACAGGGCATACCTAAAATCCAGAGCTATGGGACGACTAGGCCAAAGTTACTTGGCCTCACACGTGAAAGGATTGGGGCGACATTCTTCCCCCGAACACACTCGGTTCAGGGCTGGAATAACCTTGACGCCAGGAGCATACACGAGTAGGAACGTGGCTCCTCCTCCAGGATGATGGGGACAAAGCTTAGTCCCGGAAATATGAGCGCTCTTAGTAACACCTGCTGCTTCGTTTCTTAAAAGAACAAGGAAACGTTACCTTCTAAGCCCAAGACCTGTCCATTCGCCCGAGTACCAGGCGTGTTTATAAGTGCTTTCCACACTCACGTTTCCTTTTCAGTGTAGGAGCTGGAGGCATCCGTGGAGTCTCGTTCTTTGATTTCCTTCTCTGCCCGATTCAGAAAAGGAACCGAAAATCTGGAGATGCACCCCCCCCACACCCCAGGAAAGCTCATAGAACCAGGGTGAAAAGATCTGCACCCCAAGAGGAGCAGGATCTTTGGATGATGGTGACAGATACTCTCCCAGGTGTTCCACTGAAAAGTCATTTCTCAGGCATAGGCAGAGCTGTTCCTTCAGGAGCAGGACAGGAAAGGCTGGGCGGCTGACGGACTTTGTTAGAGCTGTGATCCTTGTGGTGGTTGATGCTCCCTGCCCACGCCAGTCGTTCCTCCCTGCCACCCCCCCCCCCCACTCCCTCCATTTGCCCGCTACCTCTTTGTGTAACAACTCGTGCCCTTGCTCCCGGCCTTGAGCGAGGCACGGCACACAGGTGCAGGCAGTCCTGCCCTGGTAGAAGGTAACCAGCCTTCACCCTGCTCCCCCACCACCTCGAGCCAATCGACAGCACTATGAAAACCCTCCCGCCCACCCCACGCAGGGCAACGGGAGGTGGGAGTGTACGGAGGCAGGAAAGGGCTCCGCTCTTCACGGAGGACGCCAAGCCGTGGCAGGTGCCGGTGAACCCGGGGTGGGGTGGGGTGGAAGGAGGCCGTGAGGAGCTCACACACCTCAGTGGTCCCTGTAAATTAAACATCAGTTACCTTCTGTGTCCGTCTGCAGTAATTGAAGGCAGGAAAAATGTCTTGGTGATTAACTGGTGGTAGTAAACTTCCTTATCAAGTGAGTATCAGGAGATAGCTGGAGAGATTACCCTTATAAATAAGTATCTGTAAAATATGTATGTCCTTGAGGGTGGGCAAGATCGCTAGAACCCAGGTACTGAATGTGGGCAAAGTGCAGGGGGGAAGAAAAGCAGCCCTCAGCACATTTAGCTCTAAGTTCCTGGGCAGCAAAGGCCAGATGAATAGTTTTGGCGAAAGAAGTTAATCCCGCAGATACCTCCCCGTAAGGTTTTCTGTTTTTCTTTATCGCAGAGATTCTCTGTCTCTCTGGCTTCTAGAATGTTCCCGTGCCAGGGACGGAGGAGACAGCCTGTTAACGGTGGACGTGAGAGTGCCTTCCCCTACATGGGACGGCTTCTCTCTGCTCTCAGCCTCTCTTCACCTCTTACCCCTAACTCTCCCCTCTCAACGGCTAGCATCGCTTTGTTTTCCCCATGCAATTCCAAGACCTGTGGAATGAGTTGAAAGACTCTATTTTTCAATACGTCTGAAGCTCATGGCAATGGGAGGTTAGTTCGTTTTCACTCCCACAAGATCCCCTGTTTTGACAGCTCCCTAAGGAAAACACAGCTCCCAACTCTGGTCTTCCCATCAGCGACTCCGAACCTGTGCAGGTGGGCGAGAGAGTCTCCAGGGTGTGAAGCACTATATCCCCCAGCAGGTACCCTGTGTTGGAGGGGCACCCCGGGGAGGGGAGCGCTCCCCTTCGACAAGCTCTGTTGTCTCTAAAGGAAAAGAAAAAGTTTCCATGGCCAAGTTCTGCCTCGTTGAAATGATTTTCGAGACACAGAGGCTGTTGCATCCACAGTAGGTAACACTTGGGGCCGAGGAGGGCGATTCCTCTCCACCACGTTTCAAGTCGAGCTTATTAGACAGGTTGCTGGAGGGGCTCGCACATCACGGAGCGGGCTAATTGGCTGCAGTGCACTCTGCCTCCAACCCATCTCCCTTCTCCAATTAAACTCCCATCATCCCGTCGTCCTGGGCGACCGGCCGCTGCCGCCTCTGATTCGGCATTTCTGTTTGGGCTGGGGTTTTGGGGTTTTTTGGTAGTCCTTCGAAAGGTAACTTAATGAAACGCTTTAAATGCTTCATTTTTTTTCTGAATTTAAACTCTTTTAATTAAAGCATTTCTCGTGGAACCCTCAGTCACGAGTTCTTTCCCCCACATCCTTCAGTGCTTAATCTCAGAGCAGAATTGGAAATATCGATAGAAAGTGTAAATCATGCCCTCCTGCTGAAAGCGTTGTATCAGGTTTCGGCTCAAAAGAGCACCATTACCTTTAGCTGTCACGGATCTGTACACTTGATCGATAAACTTCAAATATTATTAGAGGTGGAGGCTTCAGAGATTTGCTCTGTTCTTTGGAGAGAGACAGAGATAAATCTTTCTTAAAAATTGACTTGAATTTGCACTCTCCGTCTTCCTGGTGAAATGCATTTCTCTCGGGCGTCCAGCAACTGCAAAGGGGACAGATTTATAGGCCATGTGCTTCTTGTACTGAAAGATTTAAATGGTAAATCCTTCACATATGACTTCACAAATCATGTAAAGTTAAAAGATTTTTACCGTTTCTGTTGCTGCTGTGCTTAAATTGTAAGGTACAGCCAGTAAATCATTTTAATGGAGGTGTCGTACTCGACTCAATAAAAAAAAAGACAATGGTTTAGCTTCCACTCCAAAATGTTAATGTATTAATCAACAGGAGAATAATTGTTTTTTACTACATTTATAAATCTCGGGTGCCATTAGGGTTTCGGCAAGGGGTGATGTAGCCACATTCCTAAATTAAAATTGTTTACACTGCCATACATCCATTCCGCATCGCCATAGCTCATTCTGGGTTCATTTTGGAGTTGTTCCCCGGCCAAACGTGTCGTCGCTCAGTCGCAAGAAGACATCCTGAGGGAGTGATGCTTATAAAGGAAAATTAATTGCACCGTGAAGTGTTAAATAAATAAAATAAAACCCGTCTGTGGCAATGGACAATTATTCCCGGCTGTCTTTTTTTGAGATAGGTTTTTAGGTTTTAGATTGAGGCTTACTCCCTCATACATCCTAAATGTAGCAAGCATGTCACTTGTCTTTAGTCTTCTAAGCCTTGTTTTATCTCCAGGCAGCTGTGGCTTGAGAGCTGGGTTGCCTGTGCCTGTGCCCAGCAGGGAGTAAGTCGCTGGGCACCTGCAGAAAGCTGCCTTAGCCTCCCCTCCGCAGCTCCTGTTGCCGCCCGAAGGTGCCATTCCGAGAACCCTTAAGTAGTTAGGTCGCCTCCTTACTAGGACCCGCAGCCGGACACAGAGAGGGCGAGCGCTGAGACCAGGCCAGGACTGGACGCAGACTGTTTCTTCTCTCCCTGGCCCCTAAGCGTGGTTCCACACGCACTAGCGCTTCTCTGCTGCTTACAGTGAACTCGCCCTGTGGGGAGCACAGATCGGTTCGGCACTGGACAGGTCAGTCTGTTCCCTTGGTGTGACTTGATCCATCTGGACGGTCTCTCTGCCTCCTCCAGTGTAAGGGAAGGTGACCTCTGACCTGGAGGCAGTGCGGCCAGGGCTGCTGGTGTCTTGCGATGAGCTCTACATCCCTGTTCCTTTTCTGATCCCGACAGATTCTCGAGCGGGTGAAGAAGGCGCCATCAGAGCGGTGGATCATGCCGTGATCGGCGGGGTCGTGGCCGTGGTGGTGTTCGCCATGCTGTGCTTGCTCATCATTCTGGGGCGCTACTTTGCCAGACATAAAGGTAAGCAAGGTGCTTTGGCAGGCAGGAGGCCTCCCGTCACCACAGCCCCTGCGTCTGGGGACTCGGCAAGGTTTTCCTTGCTAGGCAGTTTGGGTCACGTGGCCGCATAGGCTGTTCGGGTCCTGAAACTGGGAGAGAGGAGAAAAGAAAAAAAAAAAAAAAAAAAAAGAAAGAAAAGAAAAACAGAAATCTTAGCAGCTGCTGATTAGGACTCTGAGAGTTGATGAGTGGCACGTCTTGATTTCGATTTTCTCTAAAAGCTTTCTAGATTTGTTATTCTGCAATCCGTAATTGGGGATAGAGCAAAAATTGTAAAAATAGGGGCCGGTGGGCCAGGTGTGGTGTGAACCCCCAAACGACAAGCGCGCCAAGAACGTGCCCGGAACCGTCTGCTTTCTGGGCAGCAGCTGGACAGGGCTCTGGTCCCCCTGGCCCCAAACTTGGGGTGAGCTGGTCACAGCGGCTAGAATCCTGCCTTGGTTGGATGTGCCTTAAAAGCCACATAAATATGTATTTTTTAAATCATCGGTGCAATTGATTTAAATTGCCATTAATCATCAGACGTATCAACTGTGCAGCCTGGATGGGCAATCATCTTTTCCAACGCTCCTCCTCTGTGCCCCATGCTGCTCTAGCCCTCTCCCCCGCGCCTGGTAATTTATTCTGCCCTTTCTCTGTCGGCCCTTGTCTTCCTCCGGTGTTTTTCTCGAGCGCTGTGCTGTGAGCGTGTGGGGCCGCCCTAGAGCATCAACTCCAGGCACTTGCATAGTGAGCACAGGACTGGGGTTTGGGGAGGATTCCTTGAGCACAGCAGTGGATGTCCAAGGTACTGGAAACCACCTTCAGAACCCACAATGCCTGTCTCCAGCATAAACCGTTTGGGGACCCCCGGCGCTGTGCGTACTTCTGCCCGTGCCCCGGAGGCGGCCTGCTGGGCTGAGAACGCCCAGCCTCTTGGTGTTGAGCGGGGTAGAGCCAGGAGGGTAAGGCCAGAGGTGGGGGGAGCCAAGTCTCCTCAGCAGCTGTGGAGAACGAGGGGGCAAAGGGTGTCCTGTGCCGAGGGAGGAGGGATGCAGGCAGGGAACATCTGGCCACCTGTCTGCTCACACTGGTCACTCACGAAAACCTGAAAACACAACAAACGTTATCAGCCTTTTTTTTTCCCCCCCTTTAAGAATCTTGGAGGATATATGACGGGAGTAGGGGCTGTGTGGTTTAGGTGGGCAGCGTAAACTCTCCCCAGACGTCATACCGAGGTGCAGGCCTTGCCTTTCTCCATCAACTTTCCCGTAAAGGGTCGGGACTTGCCGATGAGAGCGTCTCCAGCTTTGGAACGTTCTGTGTGTTGTCATTGCAACGTGGCCTTGCCAATTAGCGAATCCATGAATCCGGGTCCAGGCTACACTCACACCACGAGCGAGAATCACGCGTCCCCTGAGACAGACCCCGAGCCTTGCTCACGCCTGTTGTCGTATCAAGTGATTTGGCGATCTGGACCCCTCACTCCGAAGGGGGGCGGGCAGGAGACGGTCCGACGTGCCTGTACACGCCCCGGCGAGGCCTCCCTGACGGACAGGCAGCGGTGACTCGCGCAGCCAGGAGACGGGGGCTCAAACAAACGATTTGAGACGACAGTAGAACATCGTCAGGGCCCTAATTCATTAATTGGCTAATTGCTCTTCCTTGCTTTGGTCCTTAACCATGTGCGCGCACATTGCCGGTCATTGGTCCTGGCCTTCACTGTTTATGCTAGTCAGCGGCTCTCCAGCTCTCTGCATTTCTAGCTCCCACTCACGTCTTCTTCTGCTGACATTCTCTGGTCATAATCACTGCTCTAATGTCTCATTTGCTGAATTATATCGCAGCGGTTCAGTTGGAGTGGTGCCTTTGGAACCCCCGGATCCCCATTTGTCTCATCCACCTCGCTCTCTTCTTCCAATTGTTTTTTCCCCTCTGCTGCCTGCACACCACTTCGGCTGATGATGGCCATAAAGCAAGTGGCCATCTCTGTACCACTTTACACAGAGGCCATCAGACAGTCACGGTGCTTTACCCCTTCATCTTTCAGGTACATACTTCACTCATGAAGCCAAAGGAGCCGATGACGCAGCAGACGCAGACACAGCTATAATCAATGCAGAAGGAGGACAGAACAACTCCGAAGAAAAGAAAGAGTACTTCATCTAGATCAGCCTTTTTGTTTCAATGAGGTGTCCAACTGGCCCTATTTAGATGATAAAGAGACAGTGATATTGGAACTTGCGAGAAATTCGTGTGTTTTTTTATGAATGGGTGGAAAGGTGCGAGACTGGGAAGGCTTGGGATTTGCTGTGTAAAAAAAAAAAAATGTTCTTTGAAAGTACACTCTGCTGTTTGACACCTCTTTTTTTTTTCTTTTTTTCTTTCTTTTTTTTTTTTTTTGGTTGGTTGGTTGGTTGGTTTTTTAAAATTTTCATTTCTTCCTACCAAGTCAAACTTGGATGCTTGGATTTAGTTTGGGTAGATTGCAGAAAATTCTGTGCCTTGTTTTTTTGTTTGTTCGTTGTGTTCCTCTTTTTAAATTTTTTTTCCTGCTGTTTCTTTCTTTCTGTTTTTTTCCTTTGTGCACATTTATTTTGCCCAAAAATTTTGGGATTTTTTTTTTTTTTCCCCAAAATCTCCCATTTTGGAATTTGCCTGCTGGGATTCCTTAGAATCTTTTTCCCCCGTATTTTGTTGTTGTTTTTCCTTTCCTTTTTTGTCTATTTTTTGAAGTAACTGCTTTCTGTTCAAGATTCAGTTTCATGAAAGGAGAACCAGCACAGTTTAGATTTCATAGTTCAGAATTTAGTGTGTCCATAATGCATTCTTACTCTGTTGTCGTAAAGATTTGGGTGAACAAACAACGAGGACTCTTTGCTGCTACCCATGTTTCAAATACGTAGAGCAGTGAAGACTAGAAACGTAGACTGTGATTCAGAAAATGTTCTGTTTGCTGTGGAACTACATTACTGTACAGGGTTACCTGCAAAGTGAGGCGTGTCACAATGAGATCGAATCTGTCTTTAATTCTGTGTCTGTAGACGGCTCAGCATAGAGACCCCGCACTGTCCGGAAAGGTTTGGGGCGGAAGGGGCTCCTCCTTTCTCAACGCCCCAAACAGACCTGGCAGGTGAGGTCTGTTCCTTTTATATAAGTGGACAAATTTGAGTTGCCACAGGAGGGGAAGTCGGGAGGGGGGGGGAACGATAGTCCTGCTCTGGTTATTTCTGTTTCAAACGATTCCATCCACCTTTCCCAATCGGCCATACTTCTCACTAATTTGTAGGAAAAAAGCAAGTCCGCGTGGTGTGTGAATGACTGGATGGGACAGGGTTTGGTTTTTCGGGGGTTTTTTTGGGTTTTTTTTTTTTTTTTGGTTTTTGTTTTTGTTTTGTTTTTCCTTTGTGTTTAGTGAGGAAGACAGTAGGATGTGGCCTGCATGTACTGTATATTACAGATATTTGTCATGCTGGGATTTCCAACTCGAATCCGTGTGAAACTTTCATTCCTTCAGATTTGGCTTGACAAAGGCAGGAGGTACAGAAGAAGGGCCGGTATTATTCTCACACTGGTCTGCTGTCGATCTAGTTCTCGAAAGGTCAGAGCAGAGGTGGAAAAACAGCATGTAGGGATTTTCAGTTACTTAATCAAAACTCAAATGTGAGTGTTTTTATCTTTTTACCTTTCATACACTAGCCTTGGCCTCTTTCCTCAGCCTTAAGAACCATCTGCCAAAAAATTACTGATCTTCGCATGATGGCAGCCATAGTGCATAGCTACTAAAATAAGTTACCTTGAACATATCTTAGATGGGGAGCCTTGGGAAAAGGTAGAGGAGTCAAGTTACCATTTACATTTTTTTTAAAGAAATGTGGGGATTTTCACTGAAACGTCTAGGAAATCTAGAAGTAGTCCCAAAGGACGAAAACTAAACTCTTACCATATGTGTTGGTAAGGCTCCAGACTCCAGAATACAGTCCCTATGGAAAGATGGCATCAAAAAAAGAGATCTATATATATATAAATATATATTATATAACATTTTCAGTGAGTAATTTTGGATTTTGCAAGGTGCATTTTTACTATTGTTACATTATGTGGAAAAACTTAACGCTGATTTATTTAAGGGGGAAAAAAAAAGTATCAACTCTTTGTTATTTGCAAGTGTGTTGATTTTTCTTGTCTTTGTTTTAAACTTTGATAGAACCATTGCAATATGGGGGCCTTTTGGGAACGGACCGGTATGTAAAAGAAAATCCATATTGAGCAGCATTTTGTTTCCCTCCCCACCCCACCCCCATCCCTAGGCACTTAACCAAGACAAAAAGCCACAACGAACATCCCTTTTTCGATGAATTTTATAACGTGCAGCTCTATCCCGAGCCCTTTAGTGCCCATTCTGACCATAGTATAACCACATCAAAGGGTGAGAACCATTTAGCATGTCGTTAAAAGGTTTTTTTCAGTTGTTCTT
Organism: Prionailurus viverrinus; assembly: GCF_022837055.1. Taxonomy (NCBI): domain Eukaryota; kingdom Metazoa; phylum Chordata; class Mammalia; order Carnivora; family Felidae; genus Prionailurus; species Prionailurus viverrinus. The sequence continues at coordinate 13,279,158 of NC_062570.1, read as the reverse complement.
TTTAGGGGGGGGAGAAAAAGAAAACGACTACCATTGCTCACCAAATTGGCATCTCATTTTTGGGAACTTCCATCTTTGTTTTGAAAAGTGTATGGTAGTGCAGTGTTCCTGATGTAACTTTCTGGCTTTTACGATGTTGACATGTCTCAGGTTCATGTGTTCTGATTGGTGTTTTTCCGTCTCAGGTAGATTGCAAAGTGTAGGCCCCACGCATTGGAAAAAAAAAATAAAAAATAATAATAATAATAAAGCAAAAACAGGAAATTATGGATTTTAGTTGTATATTGGTTTATGTATTTTTTCTTAAGTATACAGTGCACTGTTTGAAATGTATTGTTGAGTATTACTTTGTACAGGTTGATCACTTTTTTTAGAGTGAAGAAAGAACAAACTTGTTTTCTGTGTTTTTTAAAGGAATATAAAATAATGAAGGATGTATCATTGATGCCAAATAAGCTTGTTCTTTAGTCACCCCGACGTATTATTTTTCCCTTTAGGCCAGTTCTGTTTTCGAGGTGTACATGAACAATGTTATGGTGTAAGAAATTTCATATCCATATGTTCCCATTCGCATTTTGTATTGGTTCATGTATACCATTTTTACAAAAAAAAAGAAAAAAAAAAAGAAGTACTATAAAATATCTGTCTTCTTAATAAAAAAAAATTAATGTTACCAAGTGATCCCTTCATCTCATTCTGGACTTCTTACCGCCGCCCGGGGCGGGCGCGGGCCGGCTTCCTCCCCAGGGTCGGGCGCAGCGACGCGAAAGAACGAACGCGGGCAGTAGGTGCTGGGAAATGCAGCCGCCCCGGCTCGGAACTGCTCGCGCGCTCTCGCTCTCTCTCGCTCTCTCTCCTCCGCTCACCCTCCCTGCCCTCGTTCTCTTCTCCCCGCGCAGCGGACAGGTGGGCCGGGTGCTCCAGGTGCTCCGGCAGCGCTGACTCAGCGATCTGTGCAGGTGTGCGGGATGCAGCGGCGGCGGGCCGGCCGGACGGCCCCTCCCCCCTTCACCCACCACCCCCACCCACGTCCCCGTGTTGGCTGCTCCACCTGTCTCTTATTTTGGGATTTCGTGTCTTAACAGTTCATTCTGCCTTCTTCATTTCAAGCTCTCTCTCTTTTAACAAAAAGATGGTGTGATCTGCGGAGGACTGGCTTGGCCGCCTGTGGGAGACCGGTCTCTGTCCCTGTTCAGGCCTCTGCGATCTCAGGGCGGGTGGACGGCAGGATCCGTGTGTGGTCCTCTTGCCTTGCAGGCCGTAGCGAGCAACGACCACACTTCATGGTGACTGATCTCATAAACGCACAGACGATACGTGAGCAGGCCCACACCGCCCTTTTCCCACCATCAGCCCAGCGAGGGGAGGGGTGGAGGGGGGGGGCGGGGTGGAGCTTCCTTCTCTCTCTCGGGCAGGTAATGGGGAAATGCTCAGCAGTGGAAGAAAAGGTAAGCTCCAGAAAAGCCAAAGGCCACGTCCCTCATGTCAGCCTCCTCCACCCGGGCCCGGTCCCTTGCCTGTCTCTGTAAAACATCAGCCAATCAGATACACGGTTACCTGGCATCTGCTGGGTGCTCAGTGTCATGATAAACGCAGAGAAGCGGAAGGTAGTCGCTGGAGACTAGCCAGGGCATCCGTTCCACCTGTGCGAATGCATGAAGTGGTCCTCAGACGTGGGGGCCTCGCTGAAGATGGTTAAGGAGCCCCAACAGTGCCGGGGGAGTTTGTTGGAGAAGGGAGATGGGCTGGAGAGCCAAACCAGCTTCCCTGAGGAGCCGGCCCCCGCTGGGCCCGAAAGCCTGGTTTAGCACCGAGGGCAGTAAGCCAGCCAGCCTGCTGGCCTGTGTGGCGAGAGCCAGATGAGTGAGACACGGAAGGCAGGGTCGGTCCTATGGCGCCCTCACAGCCCAGGCATGGGAGTCAAAATTTCCAGGGCCTGTCCGGGCCTCTGGGGGCCGGGGGGAGGCACGAGCTGTGGGATCTACTAATCCACCATAGATTTTTACAGAGGTGATAGAGGGCAGAGATCAGGAGTACGGGCCCCAGGCCCTGCTCTGCCACTTACCAGCTGTGAAACCTCGGGCAAGTTACCCAGCCTACCTGGCCTTGGTCTCCTGCTCTGGAAGGTAAGGCTCACCGTCAGTGCTGTTAGGAGACGTACACGAGATAAGCAGGAGGAGCTTAGCAGATAAGGCACCAAAGTCAGTCATACAGGAGAGAGGGAAATGGGGGAGTGAAAGGCTAGAAGGTTCCCCACGGCTACCAAGAGGTGGTCACTGCTCAACTGAAGGGAGCTATTGGGCTCCTCTGCGTGTGGACACCTCACATCCTCTTGACGCTTGCCTTGGAAGGTGTAACCACCTCTGTATCCTCACCATCCACTGGTTATTCCAGGCCATGTGGCACGTTCAGTGACCCCAGCCCCACCCCCTCGTCTGTAGCATGAGGCTCCCGATTCAGCTGTAACCTACAATGAAGGGACCCAAGAAGTCCATTGAACGGAGGTAGACGTGAGGTGGCCCCCCGCTGCACAGTTGCCGGTTGAGTTCCACAAGGTATGCAAATGAGAAGGTGCCAGAAGCAGTCCATGTGAGCAGGAGCCTGATAAGTAGCCGGGTCCTTCATTTGGTCTGGGAGTGAAAATGGCCCTCGTTTCCTCCAGAGGGTTTTCACAAATGCTTTGGCCTGCTTGCATTCTCCAAATACATCAACTAGAACCCCGAGGTGATATGCGGCTGTTAATTGGTGCAATCTTTCACTGTCCTCTGTCTGCTTGAAATGTAATTCTTGTACTGCCCGTGGACTTACTCCATGGAGAAATGTTCCTTTGATTCTGACATCCAGAACCTTAAAGCAACCATGCCGTTCGCCATGCTACAGGGAGAAAGAGCCCGCTTGAGTGAGAGCGTTTTGTTTCGTTATAAAATTCGCTTAAGACCTTTTTGGTCAGGATACCAAGTACACAGCCCTTAGTCATAAAAAACTGGCAGCCACATGCCTTGGGAGAGAAATGCGTACCCAACAGCCATACACGTATACTTTGGAAATCTTTCGAAAATGAAGCAGCTGGGTGTCCTCAGCCACTGTCCGGGCGAAGGAAGAGAGGGCTCCTGGCTGTCATCCGCAGACCTCGTAGGCCAATGGTCACACGGCGGTGGGCACACAGTAGGCACTCGGCAAGGAATAGTTTATTCCAGGGACGCCAGCCGAGCGCCCCGTTGCTGAGTCCCACTATACCTAGTCTGACAGGTCACCAATTCTGTATTTCAGACCTTGACATTGACAAGCACGTCAGCGTAGGCAGCTTGCCAGTGGCCGTGAAGAACGCACCGGCCAGCCCATCGTCCTCATGGTCTGCTGGGACGGAATATCTCTTCTCTCCCACAGGGAATGACATATTTGGTAATAGCTGAGCAAAGCCTCACTATTGTCAGCATATACCGAGAAGGGCCTTCAGAGTGACGTGACGTACGGCGTGTTAGAAAAATTCAAGCCACGTTCCTTGCCTTGTCCATGTTCATTTCAAAATTGTCCAATGTGCCTCCGATAAGAGCCGTATCATTCAATTCCCCCAAGTAACCCCCCAATCATTACACATGCCAGAAAGAGGGTGTTAGGCACAAGGATCATGTGAGCGCCCCAAAACTGAGACTTGAAAGCAAGAAGTTTCTTTTTGCAAGTCTTCCCATCCTCTGTTTCCAGGCTCTCCCCTACGTAGGAAATTTTCTTTTTTGTATTTTTCATTCCAAAGTCTACTGCCCCCGCTGGTCGGTGCCGGGAATTGCACTTCAGGTCTTGCATATACAACTAGGGAATTAATCCGGACAAGGAACCTGACTTCAAAGTCAGGTGCTTTCTCTCTCACGAGCACACCCACGGCCCATGCCCTTCCACTCCCTCCTAATCCTTCGAGGTGTTGAGCCGTGGGGCGGTGATTCCGGGGAAAGTGAGGAAACCTAGAGAGGGTCAGATCAGCACACACCCCAGGTCCAGGACTTCAGCTGCCCTCCAAACGTGGGTTGGCTCACAGTCATATTTCAGACATGATCGCCTTAAATCTTCCTTAAGTGCTATCTTCTCAGGTTAATTAATCACCAGGCTTAAACTTGCTGTTACCAGCAGGAAGTCCATCCTGAAGTCAGCAATGTGACGATTGCATCTTCTAATACTGTTTATCCTGCATTAGTGTTTACTTAGGGGGAAAATTGATCTGTAATTGATATTTCAGTCTTCCAGAGCTGGTGTTGGAAGAGCCTAATGCAAGCCTTTAATAGCAAGCAAATATTTAAATCCCTTAATGGTTGCTGAATATTGAAATGTGTGACTTTATTACTCTTTTTGGTTTGTTTTCTCTGTAGTTGTGTATTTCATCGTTTAAACTTGCAACGGATGCTGGCAGGCTCCAGTCTAGCTAATCCACAAAAGCTGTTTGCCCAGACACAGCAGACCTGATTAAAAAGTATTGCTGTGGAAGATAGTCTTCTGCACTAATCAGTCTCTGTTAGCTAGTGACGAAATTACTATCCATCTCTCTCTCTTTCTCTCCCTCTCTCTAGGCCTGTTTTCTCTAACCTCCTCTCCCAGAATAAAGTGATGGGGGCAGCTATAGTGTTGCAATTAGGAGCATGAATCTTTTATCGTTTGGACAAGGAAGGGAAAATGCCATTACTGTCAACTGAAATGTCCTACTTGGGTTTTTTTGCTCCCACTTTCCTGCCAAAGCCCATTGCTGCTGCTGAAAGTGTATAACATTCACAGCTGTTCTTGATGGCTTGATTCTTAACACAGCCAGAAATGTAGCCCGGGAGATGCTTAAGACAGTTTATGGAAAATAATAGATTTCCTTGCAGAGACACCAATGCATCGAGAAGGGTCTTGAGTCACGTTAGACCCAGCCAAGATCACGAATTTTCTCCCTTTTCTGGCTTCGGTTGCAAAAGCTGTTGCTTTAAAAAAAAAAAAAAAAAAATGCAGACCCTCTTGAATCCTCTGTTTTCCCGGTTGGTTTCTATCAGCACCCACAAGTCTCTGGCTATGGCGGCCACGGTCTCACCGCTCACCTCCAGCAGCTGTGAGATCCGACCAGAAGCCGTGCCGTCCGAAGTGGGACGAAAAGGATCCTGCAGAGCGGAGAAGAAGAATTCCCCAGAGAGCCAGCAGATGGGAGCTGAGACTAGGTCTTCCAGCCTGCAGGCTCCAGAGACAGAGGTGGTGGGTTAGTTTGCTAGCTCCCGCCGCACCGCCCGCCACCGCGCTGCCTCAGACCCAGCCCTTAGGTAGGAACTTCCAGGAACGAAGCTCCCTTTGGCCGGTCAAGAGGGAGTCGCTTCTGGTCACAAACGTTTCAAGGCTACAAGGACGAAACAGCAGACAGTGCATCACAAGGGGGCAGTTTTCAGACTTGTTTGTGCAAATGCATGTCAAAAGCCATGCGCTTCTTCGCCCTACAGTGCCTCCCCAGTCGTGCGGGGAAGGGAAGGTGGAGGGCACGGCCGGCAGGCACCGGCCGCGTCCCCTTTGCCCTTGCAATTGCACACTAGTTGTCACCGCGAACACCCCCAGCCGGGTTGCTGGCGCGCCCCCACTGTTCTCGTTCTCGGCTTCTCCTAAATGGAAACCATTAATCATACTAAATTGTGCAATGAGTCCGTGATAGGGAGAATGCTGATGGCAAAAATCATTCTCCTTTGTTGTGCCAGGCAGGCAAAAGGCAGAAGTATTAGCTCGTTGCCCTGCCTGGCTCCTTGCAAATGCTGACCATGTGTTTGCCCACGCAGCTGCCTCTGTGCACACAGCTTATTTCAGCACCGGTCTAAGGCGTTCCAACTCTTGACAGAATACGAGGCGCCCGGCCACCTCCTCCTTATTCCAAGGACAGCCAGTAAGACTCCTAACTGTGGGTACTCCCGAGAAGTCTTTCCCGTCTCGGGGGCCCCCAGCTCAGGGGGCCGGGGTGCCGTGAGACTCGCGGAAAACCCAAGGTGGTCTCAGATGGGCTGAGCTGGTGGGGACGAGCTGTGCCCCCCACAGACGTCTGCCAGCTGGATTTCAGAAGGAGCCAGGTGTGGGTACCAAGGAGGCTTTTCGCCTTTCAGAATTTGATGTCTGCTCCGCTTTTCGACAAGCCTCTTTGTAAGCCACCCCTTCTGAATTAGAATCATTTTCCAAAAGCTCTTAAGCTATGATTAATGCCAGGGCTGTTTTTAACAATCATCCTGCCAGTCTTAAGCTGTAGTCATTTTCAATAATTTGGAGTGCTCACAGGCAAGCCAGGAGTTTGTTGACAACAGAAACCCATAAGAGCACAGCCAGGCAGCCACAAAAGATGGAAAAGCAAAGGGACCGTTTGGGCTTAGCTGGCTTTTTGCTCCCAGAGTTTCACCACTAAAAGTTTGATTGAACGCTCACAATGCATTAAGGATCCGACTGTGAACATGGCTCGGCGAGAGAGAGGGCTGCCAGCCCGGCTTTTGTGTGAACAAATGAGCAGCGTGTTTGGAGGGCTCCTGGTTTATTTATGGACATGTGTGGTTCATTCATGCCGTCCCCAAACCAGAGATCCCTCGTTTGTCTTCCCTTTGCCAACATCAAAGACCGGGCAAGAAACGCAGTTGCTTTTGCTCTGGGGCTGTTTACTTCCCGTGAATGCTGAGCGAGTCCTGGGCCAGGATTCGGGAATCCAGCTCCACGGACCGCCCCGGGCTATTTCCCCAGCCACACGTATTAAACCAGCATTCTCTTCTTAATCTTGGCAATTTCATGCTAGAGTATCCATCTGTTTGAAAGCTCAAACCGAAGCTGTGGCTTGAGATGTCCATGAGCACAGATTTACTTAGACTCAGCTTCAGATGGCACTTATTTCTAGCTCATTACTTCCTCCGGTAGGAAAGGGTCAGCTCTGGGTGATGGGAGTTTAACCCAATGAATTTGCCGTGATTGATAGGTATCCGCGTCTCAATCCAACCCCACCATCACACTAGCTATTACGTAGGTTGTATAGCTGGCCAGGGGCCATACAGACTTCTGGGGATAGCTCGGAGCTTTCATTAGCTCACTTCCAATAAACCCCCTTCAACCGTGAATCGCAACAGGAGCCCCAGTCCTGCGCTCAGAGTGGTCTTAGAGGTTTCAGTCGTGTTCTCTCGGGGTCCCTATTGACTTCAAGCCCCTCTCTTCTAAGGCTGAAAGAACAGATGTCTAGTGTTTGGCCTCTGGGTTGTTTCTGTCTTGGCCAGGAGGGCTCCCTAAAACACTCGTGATCTACCAGTGACTGTCTCCATCCCTACTCTACCCACCCCTCAAAGGGTTTTTCTGGCTTTTTCCCACAGCTTTTCAGAGGCCTCATTGGGACATGATCCCTCTAGCATGGCACCCGCCTTAGGATCACAGGGCTCTGGGGAAATGGAAACTTTCCTCCACACCTGCCCCTTCCTTTCTTCTCCCTCTTCCAGACAACAGGGTCAGCGGCCATGAGCCCTGGGGTCCTCCCTCATCCCTGTCTCTCCCTCATCCCCCACTTCCAACCCGTTCCCAGCTCCTGCCCCTCTGCCCCCTAAACGCTTCTCCAACTTGACCCAACCTCATCCTGCCCCCTCCCTCACACAGGCCCCTTACCTCCCACCGCAAGAGGGGGACAGCCTTTTCTCTGGTTTCCCCAAGCCTGTGCCCTGGCCCCATCACAGTCCCAAACGGAAGTAAACTGGTTGGAAACCACTCCTGGCTGACCTTTGGCTTCAGATTCCATCCAAATCCTCAGAGGCTGAGTCAACTTGGTTTGGCTTTTCAGCCTCCCCCAGTGGCCCTCCGGTACCCGCACCCCCTGCCGGGCCTTCCTCGAGCTCCAGCTCATTGCCATCCACACCTCTGTGCCTTTGAATACTCCAAGCGTCCTTCTCCTGGATTCCTTCTCTGCACTTGCCCAGCCTCCCACACTCACCTCCTTTTGAGTCCTTATCACATATCTGAACTGTTTGTTTACCTTTCTGTCTCCCTCAATAAAATGGTAAATTCCTTGAGAGTAGAGACTGTGTCTGATCCAGCTCTGTATCTCTGAAGCCAAGTGCGGTATCTGGCCGTGTGCTCAATAAATTATTGAATAATGAGAGATTTTTTTTTTTTTCATCTATGGTTGGAGTGGTCTTTCTCTTTCCTGGAAATATCCTGGTAAGGCCTGCCTTCCTTCTTTCTAACCAGCAATTCTATAGTTTCTAGAACTCCCTCAGTCCACTTTGCTAAATTTTTGTTTCAGTTTGGTTTTGATTCTGCTTTCTTGCTGTCCTGGTCAACTTTGTTTTCCCCCATCCCTCCCTTCTATCTCTTTGGGCTCTTTTACCCATCAAGGTCAATGTGGGTAGTGCCTGTGTCTTATAAACATTTCCAGGGCCTGTGACCGTATTTGGGACTTGGAAAGAGGAAAAACAAAACAAAACAAAACAAAAAAAACTCCAAAATACAGAGAAGAAAATTATAAAATTAAAATTATTAAATGTTTAATTAAATCTCTACAAAACTATAATGTTGTCAACCAGTAAACTACAACCAAACTGACCTGGCAAATAATCACGTATAAATTGTATTCGGGGGACTGTAATAGAAATGCTATAGTGTGGGATAGAGGCTCTGTAAGAGGAGGTCCCAGGGCCTGCGAAAGTTTGAAATCAGCCCCACCTTGTCTTTATTTTCTTGCCTCCTTCCTCCCACCCTCTCATTCTCTCTCCTCCCCTTTTCTGAATCCTGCACCCCAACACTGAGCACACCGCGCCAGGTTCCTGAGGGAGCCAGCCCAGGTGGGCAGAGTCCCACTGTGAGTGAGCCATCAAGCCCGGAAGGCTGACGCTTTGCAAGACACTGACAAATATTCAGGGGAATCAAGATGGAAAGCTGGGCTGTCCCAAATATGCAGAGAACACTGTAAACTTTCATTAGCTACGGATTCTCTTGGTTTCAGCCACGGCAGTGTGCAGAGATAGCTGACCTGTGCGCCCAGCTTCCGATCGGTTCAGCAAATTGTCAGTGTGGACACCCTGGGCCTTGGAGGGCAGGTGACTTCTCTGCCCTGTTGCTGTCTTCCAGCTTTGGGGTTTTGTTTTGGTGTGTGTGGGAGGGAGGCAGGCTGGTGGTGATGAGCTCAGGCTCCAGGAGCCAGCATTCATGAGTAGTGTTTCCAGCTGTGCCTCTGATTCAGCCCGTGACCTTGGGCAAATTGCTTCCTCCCTGGGCCCTGCTCTCCATCTATAAAGAGCCTCAATCCCAAATTGTTTGGAGTTATTTGTTTGTAAAGTACTTTGACATCTCAGATCCAAGGCGTGGTAAAGAGCAGAAATACTGCTGTTGTTACAGTGCATTTAAAAACCCAAATAAAATGCGTTGCAAGCTCTTGGGTTGAAAATTAAGAAGCTGTAATAATTGACCGCTAATTCCACTGTTGCTTTATGGTATCCTTGCCGTGCTGAGATGGTGCAATTTTTGCCCTTTTTCTTTAAAAACTAAATAAAGGTTCCTTTGTGACGAACGGATTTCATTTAGCAAATAATTTTGACTTGTGTAATTACTTCTGTGACTTTCCTTAACTTGGCTTCGCTGCAACAAGCCTCACACCTCCCCCCCCCCCACCTTCTTCCATCGTGGCGCTCCTCAAAGTAATTGTGCAATTAGGAAGAAGTGGCTGGAGCCTCGTGTTTCTCTATATTTTAAGTTGGGAGTCTGGCTCTGACTCCCCGCTTGCTGGAGTGGCTGAGCCAGCCCGTTATTAAAAAAACAATTATGCTGTTAAAAAATCAGGAGCTACACAAGTGAAGCACATCGATTGGCGGGAGCTGGTCAGTTATCACCAGAAGGTCCTGACAACACACTAATAGGTTTTTCTGAAGATCCAATCAAATTTTCTAGGCAGAGGCTTCAGGTGTTCCACATGGGATAATGCTTGTCCTGGCCGGTATTGATTTCAGTGTGGCTCTCTTCTCTCTCCCCCCTCCCTGGCTTGCACTCTTCAGCTGCTGCTACTTTTTTTTTTTTTTTTTGGTGATAAAGACTTGAGCTTGGTATTCCATTTTAACAGTTTGATGAGGGGAGGGGATGCCTCCAAAGCCTTGCCTCCTGGCATTGTCTCCTTTGTTACACCATCCTTAAAGTCAGAGAGCCACTGCTTCTGGCTGCGCTTTCTCTCTGACCTTGTGGATTTTATTCTGCCAGCCGCTTCCATCCCCACCAGCAGCCCCTCGTAGGAGGGATTCAGCTAGAAAGCATGTGGGGAAGGAGGGATGAAGTGGCTTGAAGGCACAGAGGTTTCCAGTTCCCCCGAGGAAGTGAATTTCCTGGGTAAGGAGAGGGTGACGGTCCCGGTGTGAGTGTGTGGTGGGAGGGAGACAAGGCTACCAGACACAGTTGTACAGACCGTTCGTTTGACAAGAGTGTCAGATCAAGGGCAGGGATCCAGAGCCCACCCTCTGCTAGCCAAGCACGGTGACCTGATGCCCAGTTGTATCTTCTTGGAAGGCATGCCTTTTTCCCAATGCACACAAAGATGGCCGCCTGGAGAGAGGCAGTAGAAACCCGGAGAGGAGCCTCCGGGACCCAGAGGAGCACTGCGACAGTGCACTGCCCTAGCTGGGCCCTGGCTGCTCCCCAGGCCATTGGCGGATGACCACGTTAGCCATATAAAGCCCTTCTTGCAGCCATCCCATGACGTGCATTACTGCCAGCCTAATCAGGGACCCCGGGAAGGCTTCCTGGGACTACTGAGTTAGCATACGCCTCACCCAGCCCGCCTCCTCCATCTCAGAACCCTGCACGTGGCCTGGGCAAGGTGTGCCATCCGTCTCGTCCCTCCTGCCCAGTCCCCCGGAAGGACGCGAGCTTTGCTGTCAGCAGACCTAGGTTCAAATCCCAACTTCTTCATAATAAAAATTGGCTTTGGGCGAGTCTCTGAGTCTGTTTCTTCACCCTCAAAACACTCACCTCCCGCCCCGCCCCCCCCCCGCCCCCAGGTTGTGGCGACCACACAGATAAAAATGCCACGGGGTTACACAGATGTTGGTTATAGGTACTTGTCAAGCGTCTGGGCTCCCGGAGTCGTACCTCCCCCTTGGGGTTTCCCAAACCCTGCCAGTAGCCCCTCAACAGACTCACACCAATTAGCACTTGGTTACATCCTGACACATTTCCCTCTCATTGTCTCAAGCGTGTGTTTTCGCTGCACGCCAGGCTGCTGGTGCCTGGCGCAGCTGGGTCACATCTCACACTTGTCCTGGATTCCCCAGAGCCCTGCAGTACACGGAGCTCACAGTGGCTACTCGATAACTCCTTGACTTCCCTAGGCATTTATTGTTACACAATTTTTAGTCTGTAGCACTTCCCGCCTAGGAAGAGACTTAAATGGGATCTGTAGCTTTGGTTTAGTTCATCCAATCATAGAATATAGAATGTCAGATCTGCAGTGCACCTCAGAGCTCGTCCAGTCCAACCCTCTCATTTTATGCACTTGGATGGCAGGCAGTCTCGCAGAGAAGCGCCAAATAGCAGCGACCGAGGTGTTGCATTCCTGATCCCCACCTCCCCAGCCGAGACACCTGAGCCAAGTTAACGAGGGAAGCGCACCTCGCCCCTCGCCACCAGGCAGCAGGCTGCCCGGCAGGTGCGTCCCTACGGTGAGCCCTGGCCCTACAGGTAGCATCACCCGGAGCTCATTACCAGTGCAGAGTCGCAGTCCCCACCCATATCTTTTGAATCAGAAGCTGCAGGGGTGGAGGCCAGGCAGCCTGCATGTCTGCAAGCACCCCAGATGCTTCTGACGCTTGGCTTGCTATCCTCCGGGAGCTACTGGCTGCAGGGGGGATGGGTGCGAGGCTTAGAGCCAGCCAACCTCTGATTCCAGCTTTACTACCGAGCATGGAGCATCGGTACCCCTGCCCGGAAAGCAGGAAGCCCCGGGCTTCAACGCACACCAGCTGAGATGGTACACCCAGCACACAGTAGGCACTTAAGAAACGTTCGCTGAATGTGAATTGCCCCTTGTCTCTGGCGAGTGGCTCGATGGCTGATGGCGAGGCTGATAGGGGGCCATGCAGCTTTCATTACTTTCATCAGGAAAAACAAATCTATCAAGTATGTGACCGCCTGCTACTCTGTCCTCTCCGTAGGGAGGAGAAAAGCATCCCGTCCAACTGGGGAGATAATAAGGCAGAGTGCGAAGGCCAAAGCTTTTGAAATCAGGAGGGTCGTGGTCTGAAGGCCTAGCTCCCCCACTCGCTGGGTGATCCTCACTGCCCTGCCCTGACAACCACCCTCATCCATTCTGCAGATCCTTGGGGAGCTCCCATATGTGCCAGGCAGCGTGCCAGGCGCGGGGAACATGTCAGGGAACACCTTGGGTAAGGTCTCTGTGGCAGATCAAATACCCCACTTGCCCCCCACATCTCCCCGCCTCGCCGCCGTTGGGCAGAGCATAGAGCAGAGGAGATGTGCCCGCACACGATTCTCCAGTCTCTCTCCTCCCCCTGGCAGCCCTTGAGAAGGGTGGGTGTTCCCTATGGGACCGCCACAAGGTGCTGCATCTCCCCTATTCCCCTTCCCTGAGTGACCAGGTGGAGGAGGTCTGCATCGACCCACGTGGGACTCGCAGCATGAGAGAGAAACAAGACATTTGGGATTTATGTCCCCGTGGCATGGCCCGCCCTCTCCTGACTAACACAGACGGTGCCCCCGTGAGTCTTGCCCTCAGTGAAGCAAACAACAGGCACACAGTGGAATATTCAGCTACAATTGCAAGAGATGCTATGAAGGAGACATGGGGGTTGCCATCAAAGCATGTGGAAGCAGGGCCTTCTCTGGTCTGGGGGAGGGGGACGGTCCCAGGAAGGCTTCTCTGGAGAAGTGGGAGTTGAGACGTGAGGGATGAACAGGAATTATTTCAGCAAAAACGGACAAGGAGGTCAAGCCTAGGCAGAAGAAACAAGCATGTGCAAAGTCCCTGAGGCAGGATGGTATGTGGTGTGGACAAAGGGACGGGCCAGCAAGGTGGGAGTGCCAGGGACCAGCAGTGGATGAACAAGGCAGTGGGGCTACAGCCGGATCATGGAGGATTTTACAAGTCGTGTTAAGGATTTGGGGTTTTATTGTAAAACGGTACATTGCAGGCGTTTAAAGGGCAGCAACAGCAAATCTTTTTAAAATGCTTTGAGCCTCACTTTCCTCGTCTGTACAATGAACACAAAAACATACATGCTTCAAAGACCTTTGAGAAGGAAATGAAATAACACCGGTAAAACCTGGTGCCAGGCACATTGCCAACACAAGGAGGCAGCCCCTTCTCTGTCTGGTTCTCTCCTACACAGAGTTTACATTTAGCAAAATATATGCAGATTCAGACAGATGTGCTGTTTGTGGGGAATTCTGAGATCCCAAATACCTCTGCAATAAAATAATAGCTAACATTCATTAAGCACTTGCTGTATGCCAGGTACTGTCCTAAGTCTTGACCCACCACAACCTTAAGGGGTAGGTATTGTTATTATTATACCCATTTTACAGATGGGGAAGCTCAACAGAAGCTTAACAGATTGGTTAAGCTACTCGTTAAGGATCCCACAACTGGCCAATAGCAGGGTAGGATTTAAATCAAGCCGCTCTGAGGTCAGAATCTTCACCCTAAATCATTGTACTTCACTGCCCCTTTGAAAGAAGTGGGATTTGGGGGAAACAAAGGGGCCCGCCGGAGCAGCTCTGGCCCACCCAAAGGGGTGGGTGGAAAATCTGACCTAGCTGTGAGGCCGAGCGTACCCTGAAAACTGAGGGTGCCTCACCCCACGTGAGGCCCCTGCCAGCCAGAGGCAGAACCCTGCAGTTGACCTAGGACATCATCCGGGCCCCCCACGATCCTGGGCCAGGGATGGAGCACATTCTCTAAGTCAGCTTCTGCGTGCCCCTTCTAGAGATGATCTCTGCTAGTACGGCCCCACAGCCCCCGGGTGCTGGCTCCGTGAGACCCTGGGAGCCACTTGGAGGCATTAGTGGGGGCATCTTCCCGGTGAGGAGGGCCCCATCCAGCCCGGCGCGGTGCTGAGTGAGGTGCATGGGCGCGTGCCTCAGGCACATGATGTCGCAGAGCCCTTGGGGAGGGCCGGCCCAGCTGGGCTTCGAGGCGCGAAGGCAGGATGGCCGCCCTGCTCCTGTCACTCTCTGCAGTCAACCAGAAAGTCAGAAAATGTGCTCGGCGATCAGCGAAGCAGATGGCTGAGAATATCATGTGTATACAATATTTATGAAATGTGAGCTGAGCAGAGTTGTGGCTGAGACTCCCGTCCCAGGCAGAGTCATTCAGCCCTGTGTGATGAACAAGATTGTAATTGGGGTAGTTCCAATTTACTAACCATTTGCAAAAGATTACATACCTCTCACATATTATCCTCTCCTAATCTTACTTTAATGAACACTACTCTATCTGGATGTATAATTTCAGGGGGGGGGGGTGCGGGAGGAAACAATTTCTAGCCTAGAAGGCAAAGCTGCAGCTAATACATTAACATCCAAATTAGAGAGAGGGAGAGTAATTGTGAGATCTATAGCTAAAGTAATTCCAAGCCCCCCCTCCCCTTCCACGCAGTAAAAGACAGACGCGTAGTGGAGTCGGCTCCAGATATAGCCAGCCACTTGGGTTTCGGGGTTGAGGACTTTCTCTCCAAGATGGCAGCCTTGCCTGGAACCGCCTGCTTCACCTGAAGAGGGGACCCCTTGGCAATGTGTTTCTCAGCTGATCCTCACAGCTGGAAAGGGGCTGTCCTCGTAGAGGACGGAAGCAAGTCAGACTAGTAGAAGAACTTTCAGTACCAGGGAATTCTGGTTGTTGGTAAGCATCCTTCCCTAAAAGCCTAAGGTTGGAGGGGGGTGCGGTCCTTAGGAGCGAGTTAATGAAGCCGTCTCTGCCTCAGTGTTGTCACCTGTAAAGTGGGGGCGGGGTGGGATAATAATGCTGCCTGAGTCGCGTCTTGGTGCCACAAGTTTAATTGAGCTCAGCGCTTGTCTGGGTGCAGGGAAAAGCAGAAGGTTTTTACGTGATAGGACTGTTAGGTGATAGGACAAGAATGGGCGGAGGCTCCACGTCCAGAGAAGTGGCGAGGCGCTTCCCCTTCCTTCGAATCCTGGGGTGACCCCACTGACTTTCCAGCCTGGGGGCCTGGGAAGGGCCTCTGAGTGGCTTCCTGCCCACGGGGCTTGTCCGCCGTTCAACCAGCCCTCCCCCCACCCCTTTGCAAGGAGTGGTTTGCACCTGCAGTTTGAGTGACGTTACAGGTAGTGGGAGGCAGCTGCGCCCGGCTTCCACTCCAGAAAGAGGGCTGCAGAGAGCAGGGGCCCGACGCACAGTGCTCTCTCCTGCCCAGAGCTCTGTCCCTGGCCCATGGAGGGGTACAGCCCCCTGCCCCCTGTCCTCCCATTCACGGCGGCAGCTTGTGAAAGGTGCAAGGGAGCCGAGGCAGAGATCAGAGAACGCAGCCACTGAAAGATCACACTTGGAATCTTGGAAACACCTTTCCGGAACCCCTTTCCTTCTTGCCATCTGCAATGCAGAGCAGGTCTGTTGGGGAGAGGCGCTCAGCTGTGCTCTCCCTGTTCCTTACGACTCATCATGTCCCCGAGGGGGTGGCTGAGGAGAGGGGTACAAAGAACAGCCAAGCGTCCTCCATCAGAGGCCGGGAGCCCCGTCAGCACCTACCATGGGTCGGGAGGGGCCCCTCTCCCTGCCACGGATTGGACCGAGGTTCCAAGACTGTGTGGGTCCCCGATGTGAGGCCCCGCCCACACCCCAGACCCTGGGGATGGCAGGGAAGGGTGACGGCCCCAGCCCTGGGACCCCTCTGTTGGAACCCTCTCCCAGCACCTCCCTTTCCTCCCGCCCTGTTCTCCCTGCCACTCTGGCTTCACGGCTTCTCAGAACTGTGTGCCGGGGCTGTTGAAAGATCTTGTCAGTCAGACCTGCCCACTGGTACCCGCACACGTGAGCCCGCTCTTTCCTGAACTCTGAGCCTTTGCTTGCTCTCTGGTCTCCTCCCCCTGTGTTAAACAAACATGCACAGACGCCTGGGCAGCAAGAAGCAGCCGGAGTCTCACATGCCGGGAACGTCTTGATGAAATTAATGGCCATGCAAGTCCATGTTGAGAGGAAGGGGACACTGAGCCATAGGTGTGGGGGGCCAGCCCCTGTCCCTTCCAATCCCTCAGTCACCTCAGGAGCCAAGGGCTCCAGGGCCGTCCGGGGCAGTTTGGACTTGGGGAAAAAAAATGTTGCCTCTCCCCTCCCCGGCAAGAACCTCGGTATTAATAAACAAGGTTGAGCTGGGCCACCTTCCAGACCCCGGACCCTGGTAATTTCACAGGCTTCCTTCATCCCTTAATATCTGACCTTGGATTCTGCCTTTTCACGAGTGTGTCTGCACCTGCCTTGAGAGTACGTTAAGGGGGTGGGGTGGGAAGAGGAGAATCCAGGCTAAAATAAATAAAATAAGAGCAGAAGGGAGGGAGGGAGGAAGGAGGGAGGGGAGGTGTGAGAAAGGGAGGAGGAAGAAAAGAAGGAAGGACAGAGGGATGGAGGGAGGAAGGGAGAGAAGGAAGGAGGGAAGGAGGGAGGAGGGCGGTCAGCCCCCAGTGCACTGTGTGCCAAATAACTGCATATATGCGTGAACGTGTGGCCCCACTGCCTTCTTCTCAGAGGTGACAATAGATGAGAATCTGCTCGGGAGTAAGGAGCTTCCTGGGACGGGGGACATCTTTGGTGCTAAGGCCTGGGCTGGCTGGTGGCCCTCGTCCACCCAGTCTTTCTCCCCGCAGCCTGTGCTGTGGAGCCGGGCCTTTGCCTGAGCGAGGCTGGGGGTGGCGTCCAGGAAGGGGCCTGGGGTCGGGCTGCTGGGTCTTGGGTGCGGGGGAGGAAATCACACGAAAAAGAAATCAGACCTTTTTGCTTCTCCTGCTCCTGTGTTTGTACTGCTCCCTCTGCTATCTCTTCCCAGTGGCTTTCATAGTAGCAGTGGGGACGACAGTGACAACCCTAATAGCTGATGCTCACACAGTCCTCGCTCTGTGGCAGGCACCGTTCCAGACGCTGTCCGTGCACTGACTCGTTTAGCCTTCCTTACCGCTCTTTGAGGCAGGTGTCCTCATCGTTGCTGTCGACAGGTGAAGAAACTGAGGATAAAGCAGGTCACATGCACCCGGTGATGCAAAGCTGGCAGTTTCCCCTGCACAGTGCGTCTCTTGGGGCTCAGCTGCAGCCACGACTCTGGGCTCTCTGTCTGGGTTCCTATCAGCACCCAGGGGCATTTGAACCTTGTGTCTTATGGGCACTGGAGGGTTGGGGGAAGCAGGACCATTTGGGCTTTTCTCTCTGGAAGCCACAGTGTCCCCGCGTGCTTCTCCTGTGTCAGAGGCTGAGTGACAGAGCGTGGGCTCATGGCTTTGCAGCCACGGAGACGCTGACAGTGCTGGGACTGCTCAGAGGCCCAGCACCCGCCCCCACCCCCACACCCTGCCCCGATACTTCCAAGGCTGACCATCCCTCCTCTCTCTCCCAGGACTCCATGGCCGGCTCCTCCACACCATCAGGAAGCACGTGGCCCTGTGGCAGCAATTCTCTGAGCCCGAAAGAGAAGCAAAAGGAATATTTGATCACAAGTGGCTGCTGTCAGCCTGAGTCTCTGAAGTCCCAGGCCGGGTGCTTGTGCCCGCCGGCGGGGAGTCCTGCGAGGCCTCTCTCCTTCCCATCCACAGCCCCAGCCCGGGACTCTGCAGTCACCTCTGCAAGGGAGGTGGCAGGACACGGTACGTGTTGCTCAGATGGCGCCCTTCCTTGGCCAGGAATGTGGCTCCTTCAACGGAGCGGTGAGCAGTGGGTTCCTGTCTGAAGTTGTGCGGAAATGCCCTCAGAGCCCTCACCACCCACCTTCCCTGCTGCCTTGTCCTAGCAAGAGAGGAAGGGTGCCTTGGAAAAAGCGAGGCTTTTGGAAGCAGTCAGACCTGGGGTTCAGATTCAGCTCCTGATTACAGCTGGCGGCGGCTTTGGCGAAGTCACCGAACTTGTGTGTGCTTGTTTTAGGGACAGGACGCTCCGTTGCTGGGTCTGAGTGGAGGGCTACATGAAACCAGGTACGCAGGGTGCCTGGATGTGTGTCTGGCCTGCAGAAGGAACTTGGTAAACAGTAGATATAATTAAGTTGGTTCAGGGAGCTCGGGGAGCAGTGAGGTCCATCCCCCACCTTACAGGAGGCCTATGCCTAGTGTACCCAGGACTAATGTACTGCTGTGATTCTTTAAGGTTCTAGAGACAAGGAAGTTTTGAAACTTCCTGGTGTATCCAAGTTCCTGTTTCAACAGCTGTCCTCTGTGATAATTCAGGTGTTTTTGGTCTAACCTGAGTCCCTCAAGCTGCAACTCCAGTTAATTTTCTTTTGTCTCCTTTTCAGAAGAGACTGAGTGTGAATCACCCAGTTGTCTTCTGATATTTCTTCAGGAGCAGAAAGACTTTTCCCCACCTGTGAAGTACAGAATCCCAGGGCTCACTGGGTCCTAATCCTGTTTCAGAGGTGCAGACAATGGGTCCAGAGGGATCTTACCCAGGGCCTTACCCAGACCCACAAAGCAGAGTCTGTGGCAGGTGCAGGGACGAGAATCCCCCCCCACCTCCCCCCACGCTGCACCCCCCCCACCTCCCCCCACGCTGCACCCCCCCCCCGGTTCCCTGATCTGACTCCCACTGTTCCACCTCCTGTTATGGCACCTGCTCCCCTTCTCTGAACACCCTGCACTCTAGAACTTTCTTGTTTGCTTTCCTGGATTAAAAAAAAGAGTGAGGATAAAATGAAAGAATAAAAGGACTTTCCAAGGAGGCTAACTGTGCCCCCCATTCAAGGAAGGGATGTGAGCCCCCCCGGGTTGCAGGAGCGTTGGGACCCGCCAGGGCGCCAGGGGGCGGACAGTCCAGCATCCCCACTCTCATCGGCAGGCACCGGCTGCGTCCCATAATCAACACCATTATCTCCGGATAATATTCCCTTCTCTCGGCAATACGGTCCGTGAAAGGAGCCCGACGCAGGGCCGCGTTTCTGGGACTAAGAGAAGGGGGGACGTGGCCTTGATTGCAAATGAAAAATTAAGCCCGCGTGCCTGGCATTCTGGCGGCGTGATTGCGTCCTGCCCGCCGCGTCCCGCCCACCCGGCCGCCCGAAGGGGAGCCCGAGCCATCTACGCGTTCTTTGGCTCGCCTCGCGTTTAGCAAATCTATAATGCATTTAATCTCCGAAAGCCACTGCGCTAGGCTTTAAATGCCTAATTTGCTGTCGAGAGCCCCTGCAATTCTCTCTCCGCGGTCCCGGAACTTGAGGCTTTTGTTTGTCCAATCAGCTGGGCTCCCCAAGCGGTGGAGCGCTAGGAGCTGTGCCCTTAATCCCCTCGGAGGGGGCACGAGATCCCCACGCTCCTGTCCTGTCCCCCCATCACGAGTGACTTCTCAAGCAGACTGCCCGGGAGTTCTGCACCCTCTCCATCCAGCCCGGGCCCTGCCTGCACTGCCAGGATGAGAAGGAACCCGCGGGCTGCAGGAGGAAGACAACCCCAGAGGGGACAATTATTGCAAGATGGGATCAGTGCCTTAATAGAGGTGTGTACAGAGCAGGAGGTGACTCCGGTTCTCTTGGAAAGCTCATAGAAACTTGCCCAACTCACAGGCAAGTAGATGTTCATTCAGTGGGCAGGCCAAGACAAGGGGCACCTGTTCCGCGCTGCAGAGGAGGAAAGTATTCTTGTCCTGTGACCTTGAAGGGCCCATGGAGATGTCTTGCAAGAATATGCATACAAAAGAGATAGATGGAGTCAACCATATGTAGTTAGATACAGACACACACAGCTGTATATGCATATATGAGTATATAGTCTTATAATTCTATCACTATTTATATAATTTCTGTACGGTATTCGTTTGCAGTCAGGGCTGCCACAACAAAGTGCCACAGACTGGGTCGCTTAAAAGACCGAAATTTACTTTCTCATGGTATTCTGGAGGCTGGACTGAGATCGAGGTGTGGGCAGGCTGGTTGCTCCTGAGGCCTCTGTCCTCAGTTTGCAGATGGCCGCCTTCTCTCGTGTCCTCACGTGGTCTCCCTCTGCGTGTGTCTGTGTCCTAATCTCCTCATAAGGACACCGGTCATGTTGGACTGGGACCCACCCGCATGACCTCATGTTCAAGGCCCTCTCTCCAAATACAGTCACGTTCCGAGGTATTGGCATTAGGACTTCAATATAGGAACGGAGGAGACAATTCAGGGCATGCCAAATGTGAATCTATATTTATGAATTGATTTATTTAACATTTCTGTCCAGAAGTGTTCCCTAGTGCGTGACCTTTCCGGGAAGTGGCTTGCGGGGAGAGGACAGATCTTGTTCAAATGCACGGGGCAGCGATGATGTGTCTCGCCACCTGAGGGAGGCGAAAGGCTACTTCTCACAACCAACTCTCAGGCCTTTGTATCCAGCTCGGTCGTTCCAGTAGTCCCAGAGGCGACCTCTGTGGTCAGGGAAACTCCGGGCACCCCTCAGTTCAGAGGTCCAGGAGCCCCCGAAATGCCAGCCACATGGTAGTCTTTCCCAGGAAGGAGGTGTCACCTTGGAAGGGGCTCACCTCCCATGAGGATGGGAGCTGAAGCCACATAATTGGGCTTCTTGACTCCTCGAACGCTGGTCTTACATCAGTTAGAACTCTCCTGTTTGCCAGTGACAGACATAAGACTCAAATAGGCTTTAAATCAAGACAGAGTCTTATTGGCATATGTAACCAACAACTCCGGAGGGTAGACCTAGATTTTCAGAAATGGCTGGATTCAGGCAGCACGATATTTCCACCTACCAGCCCCGTTCCCTTTTATGTCAGCGTCTGAAGGCAGGGCTTCAGCAGTGGCAAGGTGACTGTTCCCAGCTCTGAGCCCACAGCCTGCCAGAGCCAAATCCAATGTCACAGGGAGAGAAAGGAGTTCTCAACAGACTCATTAAAACAATTTTTTTTTTAATGTCTTGTGTCTCATTGGATTTGTCTAGGGTCCCAGGAACATCTCCCAAACCCGCACTGCAGCCAGGGAAATGATTGACCGATCATTCCAGAGTTACAGGACACATAGCCACCCCCCTACTCCCTGGAGCCAGTGACATCCAGAGCAGGGACAGGAGTGATTCCCTAGAGAGAAATTGGGGTTCTTTTTCCCCAAAGAAGGCCACACGGCTGCCAGTTAGTAAAGGCAAAAGACATCCACTGTAGACTCAGAAGAGGCTTGCGAAACAAAGGCAAAGCAAGGTTGTCCTGGTTGTGCATTTCAGGAATGTTTCTGCTTGAATAGTAGTAGCATTGGATTTAATTATATTACAAGTTTCCTGCTTCTTACCTAAGCTAATTTTATTTCTGTGGAGTGGACTATTGTTTCTAAGAGCAAGAAATACTTTTCTTAAGCAGATAAAAAAAAAAAAAAGGAGAAGAACAGTGGTTAAGTAAGGCCTAGGGCTCTGGAGTCCTCACTCTGTCACGGAACAGCCATTGGATGTTGAGCAAGTTACTTAACCTCTCCGAACTTCTTTTCTGTCTACTAACTGGGGTTAATAAAAGCTTCTTCTCATTATGAGCTTTAAATGAGATAATGTGCGCAAAGCAGTTGGCACGTAGGGCTGGCTCAGTAAATATTAGCCGTTATTTTTAAGAGAAAGCCTATCACAGAAATCACGGACTCACTGTGTGGGACCTGACAGAATGTTTAGTATAACCACACCATGGGTTAGTGGAGAAAGCTATAGCTAAAAGAGGTTCAGCAGCAACTTCTAGGTCCCACAGCTCTCGAGGCACGGAGGTGGGTTGGAGTCTGGGCCTCCCAATCCCCAGTGGAGCTGGCGACCCCATATGGTAGCCACTCTCCTCCACCAATCCAGGACTGTGACCCCATTCCCAGGATGTGGAGGCCAGCAAACTGAGTCTCCTAGGGCATCTACCTGTCTGAGGAGGGAGCTGAATCTTTGCCCTTACAGACACTCTCTTACGGGGAGGGGAGAGTCCTCGTGCCTGAGATCCAGAGGCTTGGCCGCTGTGTATGTATGTGTGTGTGTTTGCACGTGTATGTGCTCGGGCTCCATCACTGGGCCCTGGCTCCTGAAAGACGCAGCCATGATAATGGACGGGGCAGCTACCTGCCTCGCCCTGAAACCCTCCCCTCTCCACGGGCCGAGACGCATCACCTTGGAGAGTCAGCGCCGTGCATCCCATGTTTTCAGGCCCCCACTTAGCCAAGCTGAGAACCTTATTTAGAGTTATAGATCCTGGGGCACCTGGGTGACTCAGGTGAGCGTCTGACTCTTGATTTCAGTTCAGGTTATGATCTCACGGTTTGTGGGATGGAGCCCTCTGCCTGCTTGGGATTCTCTTTCTCTCTAAGTAAATAAATAAACTTAAAAAAAAGTTATAGATCCGGACAAGAGGCCGCTCCTCTGAACAAGGCAAAAGCTGAATGTTGCTGTGACGCTTGCCCTGTTGGGAGAGGACATAAGATCTACTCTGATTACCTATGGGGTAGGTGCTATCCCTGACCCTGACAGACCCAGGCCCGCTCACCTGCAGAGTGCTGGTGCCCTGAGCCCTGTTCACTGAACGCCTATACACGTCTTTAGAAAGACACAGCATTTAGCGTCCGGGGGCCCCATTCTGCCTTGTCCTTACCTATCATGCACCTTGGGACATGTCACTTTCTTTTCTGAACTCGCTTCCTCGCCAGTGAAATGGAAATACAAGTGGCCCCCCAGATGCTGCCTTCGTCCTTTCCGGCTGCTGTAACAAAACACCATAGACTGAGAAGTTTATAAACAGTAGACATTTCTCACCATTCTGGAGGCTGGAAGTCCAAGATCAAGGTGCCGGCAGATTCAGTGTGTTGAGGGATCACTTCCTGGTGCATAGATGAGTCTTTTTGATGTATTCTTGTGTGACAGAAGGGGTGTGGAGCCCTGTGGGGCCTCTTTTATTAGGGCACTAATCCCATTCAGGAGGCCTCCACCTTCATGACCAAAGCACCTCCCCCCCCCCTCCGCCTCCGACGTCATCACTTTGTGGTGGTGGGGTGGGGGGGGAGGATAGGATTTCAACATACAAACTGGGGGAAGGGGGCGGGGCACAAAAATGCTGTCCACAGCAGATACAAATGACATATGTGAAAACTACTTTGTAAACCGTGAAGTGCCGTGTGATGCTGTGTTAGGACCACATGTAAAAATCGATGCCGGGGAGGTGACGAGGAATGCTCCAGAGGGTGACTGTCATGGACAGGTGGCCAAGCGGTGGCTAATAAAGTGACAATGAAGCATAACGGGGAGGCCAGGGAGCCCCATACCGATGGGGGAGTTGCTTGTTTCGGTGTCCTGCACCACCCCACCCCCGCCCTTGCCGTGGGCGATCCCCTCCCCCCCCCGTGCTGCGGAGCACTTGCGCATGCGCGCACCCCCCCCCCCCCCCGCACCTGCCTCCCCCAGCAATCCCCAGCTTCAGCTAGATGATAGGGTGGGAAGGATCTAGAAGGCTGATTAAGATGTCATTGTGTCTCTACTCACCAAGTGTTACCCACAGAGAAGGAGGCCCTAGCCAGCACAAGCAGTAGTGGGGAAGCTCTTAGGGAAAGAACACCTCCAGATCCTACCACATGGACCACTGGTTCTCAAACCCACATCAAAATCATGTGGGGGATTTTGAAAAGAAGAACACACAGATCCACAGATCCTACCCAGGCTCTTCCGAATCATGGTATCTGAAGGTGGGTCCTAAGAATCTATATTTTTATAAAGCTCCCCCAAATGATTCTGTTACCCAACAGGTGGGGAATCGCTCACAGAGCGATTGCTTACTCCTAAAGCCGGACGTCAGAAGCAGCCCTATTCCTCCTGAGTGTCCCAGGCCTTAGCTACAAACTGTCCTTCCCAGACCCCTGTGTCAATTGCTTCTGAAAACAGAAACCAAGCCATCTTGAACGATTTATGTGGCTCCTGGCAGACAGGGCTGCCAGGTCCCTGGAAAGGCTGGTGTGGGTGGCACAGCTCCCTGCCCCCCGCAGGACAGCTGGAAGAGGCAGGGTTCCTGGAGCCGGCCTGCCCGCTGGGGCTGGGGCTCCCGCCTGCAGATGCCCATGTTTACCCAGGGTGGGCTGGAGGGACCTGGACGCTGAGCCTGGTTCTCAGGAATTTGGACAGCTGTCCCTGGACAGCCACCAAGACTCTGCCTTGCAGACTGAGATGGAGCGCTGGGCGTGTGGCTGAGGCACAAATGCTACAGGTAAGTAACTTGGTCTTCCTGGTGTTTTCTGCCAAACTAGCATCTGTCAGTTTACATTATTGTCATCTTCCATTTAGGTCCCTGCTTTGTGATTCTTTTTTAAATTAAAAAAAAAAAAAACATGAGGGAAGCAATCTGTGGCAAGGCTCCAAGCTCCTCTTAATTGCAAATTCCCTTAAGTACCACTTCCCTGGAGCTACAGGCCCTGTCTGCTAGTCAGGACTGCTTCAGCCTGGCTGATTTTTAATAGGCACGCGGTAATTTTCAGCCTCTCCTAACTTTCCCTTTTGTTCGTCTGCAAATCCTGATGTCCTCATCTGTGCAAGGGATCTCAAAGTATTGGAATGAACCCTCCCCTTTCTTTCATCTTTATGTGAAAAGGAAAGAGAGAGAAAGGGTGGAAGAGAAGAGCAGAGAGAGGGAGAGAGGAGGAGGAGGAGGGTTGGGGGAGAGGTGAAGGCGATTGAGCCCTGGAGGATTAGCATTCACAAGTAGGGCCGATGTGGCGGCACAGGATCAAACACTGAAATACGTATAGACTCACGGGCTCAAGGTCCTTGAGTTCTCACTCTCCTGGCTCCGGCCCCTCCCCTGATCCCCCCTTCCCCCAGCACTCCCACCCCACTAAAGGGTACACACTAAAGGGTTTCCACCTGGCGCGATGGGGGGCTTTCAGGACCCTGCTGGGCCCTGAGGCTTTTGTTCTGCTTGGCTAATGCCCTTGCATTAGAGGATGTTAAATATTTTGAATATCACCTTGGGCCAAAGCACGGAGGAAAATGGGAGCAGTTTTGCTTTTTCTCTTGGGGGAGATGGAATGAAGAATGGCGGGGGAAAATGAGCCATGGGAATCAGTCAGCAGCCTTCCTGTGTGGCAGGTCAAGCAGCTTTAGTGTGACTCAGTTTGTGCCTTTGTAAAATGGGCCCGATCCTGTCTGCCGCAAAAGTGCTCCGGGGCCATGCAAAAGGATATCATCAAAGATCCCAGCCAGCCATCAGAGCCGAGAAACTCGGCTCTAAGAGTTCGGCCTGGAGCGAGTCAGTCTCCCAGGTGACCCAGCTGGCCCCAGGTGGCGCCTGCTGCTGTCTCCAGCCAGGACAGGTGGTATCAGAGCAGGAGAGGTGACCCAAGAAAGCCCAGGGAGAGTTAATGTCAGAAATTGCTTGAGTGATGCAAAATACACTTGCTAAATTGCCCTGGTGCCCGGGGAAACAGTTGCACAGTAATACGGGGAGAAGCGCAGGCCAGGAGATGGGAATTGTTCTGGACACTTCATTCTTCCCTGACTCCATAGACCTTCTCTTCTGTGATTGTCAGGCCAATGACCCGGCCTTTCGGGAGCCCTACGGGGCCACCAGAGACGCAAGAACGAGCTCTTGGCTCCCTGAAGTCACCGGGCAGCGGGAGGCCTGAGGGAGAGGCCTGACCGGTGCAGTGGGCGGAACTGAGGAGGGTCAGGGAGGCCTGTCCCCAGGGCTGTCCCCAGACCTGCCGCTGGCTGCCGGGTAGCCTGGGGCAGACCTCACAACTTTGCTAGGCTCTGGATTTCTTGGCCCCAGATGGGAATAGCAACACCTACTTCATGGGAATGGAATAGAAAATGGATAGGAGAGTACTTTGGGGAGCAAAAATTGATTCGCAGAGGCAACGAGGTCATTTTTTTTTTATTACCGAGCATGCTGACCGTTTGTGTCTGTCTCCCCCACCACGCAGTGAGTGGGCTTCCTGAGGGCAAGGACTGTCCTATTCCTCTTTGAATGCTCAGTGGCGAGCACGGGATGGGGCACTGAGCAGGTACTCAGTCAATCAATATCTGTTGATCTGAACTAAATTATTAAGATGAAGTGAAGCCAGCCCATGTCAGGCTCACTCTGAACCCCAAATGTAGAAAAAATCCACTTTACCCCTTGTCCTGGGCACCCCCTTTTCCCTTATGCTCCATCTGTGGGAAGAGCTGGGCCCTCCAGGAAGATGGGGCTGGGGGGCTGGACTGGGTCTGGGCAGCCATGGTGGTCATTGCAGGTTATGCTCTGTGGGAGCAGCATACAACCCTGGGGTTGTGCAGCCAGGATGCCGTGCAACCCAGCTTCTGGGGAGAAGTCCTCCCTGGAGACTCCTCAGGCCAGGGGAGTCAGGGCCCTGCAGGCTGGCTGGGCTGTCACCATGGCTTGAAGAAGAGGATGAAGGGAGCTGACATCCCCATTTGGCCTTCACAGACAAACCCACTTAAGGCTCAGTTTCTACGGCTCCACCTAAAACTCAGTGACACTTCATATATCTCCCCGTCCCCCAAGGCTGTCTACAAATCATCCCTGTTAGAGAGAGAATGGGATTTGGGGGCACAGTTGGACCCCCTGCATTCATGTTGCATCTTGTCAACCTCACTGCATCCCAGGTGCCTAGTCCGTAAAAATGGGGGGAGTAGCACCCACAGCCCAGCTTGTGAGGAGTCGCTGAACTAGATAAAGAATCCGCGTGGTGCTCAAGCCACCCTCAGAGCTCAGTCAGCGCACCTCCCCCTTTCTCTCTGCACCCCACCTCTTGGCATGAATTCCCACAGCCGTGACCTCCCGTGTAAAGCGTGGAGGGCTACACCCACGTCACCTGGGCCGTCCCGGGGGCAGTGAGACCCCAGCGTGCAGTGCCTGGGGCAGCGCCCAGCCCCTAGCAGGCACAGGCGAGGTAAGGTCCCTCCTGTTCCCGTCCAGCTCAAGCAGCCTTTGAGTCTAGACGTGCAATCCCGGCGACTTGGGGTTTCCGGATGTGCAATCAATCTGCACAAGTTTCTGACCAGAAACCTCATTCTACCCCAGGCTCAAGGAACACCGGCTCTATCTGCTGACATTTGGCTTCTCTCCCCGCTCCCCGTTCTGCCTCGGCCATGCCTGACCTTGCTCTTCCCCAGTACCTCTCTCCTCTGGGGCCTCAGAGCCCCATCCCCGCCAATAATCCTGGCTCTTGGCTGCCCCACGCCAAAGGCAGATGGTGTTGAGTAATGGGGCTTCTCCCTCGGTTGGATGGGCCAGCGTCAGCAAAGCTGACTTCAGCATCACGCTGGCATGCGGCTTTGGAGCTTAGCGCTTTCTCTTCTTCACTGTCTGGGTGGGGAAGGGGGAGGGAAGCAGGGATGACTGTTTTGGAATCTTTCCTGAAGCTGAAGCTGGGGTATTTGTGGGCAGATTGCATTCTGAGCCTCCAACTTCCCTGCCATTGAACTTCCCCGAAGACATCTCTCTTTGTTTGCCTGTATTTCACTCTGTCGGTGTCTAAAAGGCTTCTTCCATTTGCTTTTATATATTCATTTGAAATGACTCCTCCAATATTTAATCTTTATCAGAACCTGGAAGCCTGGTATTTGTTTTGCAGGTCAGTTGCTCATCCATTTTCCTCGAGGCCTCTGGCAGGAGGCTGGAGAGCCCCGCGCCCCCGGGGGGTGCTGCCATCAACATTAGTCCTGGTGACAGCAGGACAAATCAAAGCGCTGCAGGCTACCAGAGAGAAGATAAATCTGGCAAAAGGCTAATGAGCAAACTGTAGCTGTGGCAAGAGAGGGCCTTCAAGAGTTTCCAGGCCTCCTTGCTGTGGGCAGTGGGTCATCTTCCTGGGACTGGAGTGAGGGGCATCTGGTTGGCATGGGTTGGGTTCCTCCAGACTGAGGCGGCCGGGCTCCAGAGTTTTTAACCCTGTGGGCAGTGGCGAAGGGCAGTGAGAAAGGAGATCTGAACTCCTCAAAGCATATGGCATCTCCCGTGAGAGAAAAGCCCAGGAGTATCCTACTTACGGCATGAAAGATTGGGGTTAGGCACACGAAGGGATTGTTGGAGAGTAAGCCTTGAGCAGATACCTACGGAAAGTGGTGAGATACCTTTCCTTTGTAGGTCCAGGAGCACATTCCCATCGGGAGGACAATGGTCATCTGTTTCGTCTCCAAACACGTACCTAACGCGTCCTTTATTCGGGGTCCCTACGGGGTCTCAGAATAGAAATATGGTGTCTGCTGGAAAGGAACTTAGAGGGGGAGACCCGAGAACCAGGATGGCAAATGGGGGTCTGTGTCCTAGTCATTTCTATCGGGTTGGAAGTAGTTGCTTGGAGGCTCGTGCTAAGAAAAATTGGAAAGCCTCGTCTAGGTTCAGGAAGAGAACGTAGAAGACAAACATCATTTAGCAATGCCTGCACTGGGTGATGGTATCTGCTGGCCAACCCTGCCAAGGGAATGGAGCATAGTGGGCTCAGTGAAGATGTTTCTTTCCAGCATCTCATGTGCCCAGTCCTGTGCTAGGAGCTTGGGAGGGGGAAATGAGTCTTGAAGCAGACTCCTGTCTAGTGGGAGAAATACAGGACACAGTGATGAAATCCTCGAAGGTGGGGGTGCCGGAGGAGCTCACGGAAAGGAGAGGAAGGCGGACCGCAGTTCTCAGGCGCACTTCCCGGAGTGGCGAGAAGAGGGACCCAGCTAGGTCTACCTGGAACATCAGTATTCCACCATCAAAAGCTGTTCTTGATGAGCAGGTGAGAAGGGAGAGACCAAGGAAGACAGCGAAGCCCAAGTGAGCCGGTTTGTTCTTCCTACTTTTAGCTCTCTCCGCCCCCTTTCCTCAGAAGCCTCTGGGGCAGAGGGGGGTGGGGGGGCCAGTTGGGGGCAGGGGTGCTCCCAGCCCGCCTGAGCTGGTGCATTTCAAAGCGCTGCCTGGGTGGAGAAGCTGTTCCGAGAGAAGCAGCGGTGTGACCCTGCTCTTGCAGGCATGTGATGAATATTTCATAGCCCAGATGTAATCCTGTCCACAATTTTCTCTCCTTCCGGCTCACCAGCACCCCTCTCCTCACGGTCCTCCACCTCTACCCCACCCCAGTCCCCAACCGTTCCCAAGTCAGGAAAATCAGTCAAAACATTTATCAAGAATCGGTATGAACCAGCCAAGCGCTGTGAAGAGCTAATCTGTGCAGAGCTAATAAGAATGAACAAAGTCACCACAGACTTCGCCATGGGCATCGCTGATAAGGATTTGTCAGAAGAATTGCAGGTAAGATCTGAACAGCCCCGGGAAGTGGAATGCAAATGCCTGGCTTCCCATCCTCTCTCCCCGTGCCCCCTTGGAGCAGACTGGAGCCTTGAGAACAGAGGCAGAAACTCACCCAGGAGCGGGGCAGGCAGGCAGGCCCGGCTGGGACATGGAAATGTGGAAGGAGATCAGCAGAGCCAGCCTGAGCCTGCACCAGGATGGGGAGCAGGGGCAGGTGGGCAGTGGAGGGAAGGGGAGGAGGAGGAAGCCAGGAAGACCTTCCGTGTTCCCTTCCTTGGCACAGGGAACCCGGTAGGCAGGCGGTGTGCTGAAATCAGGTGGAGAAAATAAGATCCCACCCAACTGGAAGCTGCCAAGGACTGCAGGAGGGTTTTGAGAGTGCCCACCTGGAAAGCTGGCGCTGTAAGCGGTGGCCAGAGGGAGGGCGGCAGAGTTGCACAGCCATGGGGATGAATCCCAGGTCGAATGGTCTCCAGCCGTTGGGACCTTGAGAAAGTTGCTGAACGTCCCTGAGCCTCAGTCTTCTGCCCGGCACAACTAGTACTACTTGCTTCCTGGGGACACGTGTGAGGGTGACATAGGGTAATGTCCGTATGGGCATGGCACCGTGCCTGGCACAGAGGAAGGCTCCCACGTGTTAGCTATTATTTTAGTTTTAGTTTTAGGGACAGTTCTGCCTAAGAACCTGTGAGCTAGTGGCCTCAGCAGACCATACGGTCACAACCTCCCGATTCTGTTGTAGCACCAAAGCAGCCATAGATGGAACACGTGTGGCCGTGAATCGATAAAGCTTTATTTATAAGAACAAGAAGCCAGCTGTGGGTGTGTGATGGTCTGTGGGCCATCGCTCCCCATCCCGGGTGTAATTGATTTTCAAACTACTCAGTTGGCAAGACTTGTAGGGACATCAGAGGGAGGCCACGGGTCAGGCTGCCTTTGAGCCGATGTGCCTCCTGCAGAGGCTGGAGGGAGCTGGAGGAGTGAGACCCCCAGTTTGCAGACGCTGTGCTGTAGGGCATGGGTGGGGGGCAAAATCTAATATATCTCTGAGAGGATTTCCCTATAAATGAGACATTACTGCCCTGACTGCGTTATATGTTTCCCTCTATGCATCTTCACTGCAAAGTTTATTGTGGGGCCGATGCATTTTTACTGCATCTCCTAAAAGTAGACACATTTTCATCTTTTTCTTGAAATACATATCGTTAAATCTCTCTACCAATTCCTTCTGGCTTATTGGACTTGGGAGCAAGCTGTGAAGAATGATTTGTTTTCAGGCCACAAAGCCACCCCCAAGACAGGCCTCTGTCACACCCCTACAGCCACGAGGGAGAATGGAGGTAGGGAGGGCGGGAGGCTTTGGTGGGGGTTGTAAATGAGGTTTTTGAATAACATTGGTTTCTATTCCCTCACATGTTTTAAAACCTGATAGTTTTCTCAAGTGCTGAACTTGCCACTCTCCCACTGCAATAATATTGTCTCGCATTTGTGTGGGGCTTTACGGCTTAGAAAATGCTTTCAATCTATGTATTATCTTTTGGTCTTCACCACCACCCCGTGAAGTCAGTAGATGGGGAAAAATCATTCCTGGGCCACAGAAGGGATAACTGAGACTCAGAGAGGCAAGTCTAGGACCCTTGGACACTTGTTCCAGATCAGAAGAGGTAACGGGGCTGGGGGGAGGGGGTGGCTGTAGTAGGCGGATATGCCCCGCAAAGATGTCAGCTTTTAATCTTGGAAGCCTGTGAATGTTTCCTATTTGGAAAGAGGGTCTTTGTGCATGAGCTTCCGTGAAGGATTTTGAGATGGGGAAGTCATCCTGCATTTTCTCAAGGGGACCTTAGCTGCGATCGTGAGTGTCCTTATAAGAGGGAGCCTGTGGGAGATTGTACACGTGCACAAACACACACGCACACGCACAGCAATGTGAAGACAGAGCAGGGAGAGACTGCTTGCCTTGAGACTGGAGGGATGTGGCTACAAGCCAAGGAGTCCCAGAAGCCACCAGAAGCTGGAAGAGCCAAGGCACAGACTCCTCCCCACCCCTGCCCCGCCCTGAGGGACACCTTGATTTCAGCCTAGTGATGTTGATTTCAAAGGTCAGACCTCCAGAATGATGAGAGAATACATTCCTGTTGTCTTAAGCCACCCAGTTGGCACCACTTGTTACAGCAAGAGCAGCTACAGGACACTCGCACAGGCAGCAGAGCAGAAGCTGGGAAGCCAGACCATGTCTGTGGGGAGTCAGACGCAGGTCTCCCCACCGCAAACTCCACCGCACCATCCATCGGCTTGGGGAAGGGCCCCTCCCTCAGAAGAAGGGTCAGGTTGGTAGGGATGATGCTGAGCTCAGCCAACCAGTTGATATTAACTGGGCCCTCACTGGGCTGCTTGGAACTCTGGCCTTAGCTGAGAAGTGGAAGCTGTGGCCCATGCCAAGACGTGCACAGGCTGGCTGGGGAAGCCACACACGGAGGCACGAAACAATTAACAAATGGAACAGGACAGGGCATGATGAAGTACTTGCCTGTGAAATAGGCACCTTAACTCCTGACTGTGTCAAGTTTCTAGCACAGGCTGGAAAGTGCTCTGGCTTCTCTGTAGATGGTCCAGGCAGAGGACCTAGCACCCCATGACTCCTGTGTTCCCCCAGGGACTCTGCAACGCTTTGTGTTAAGCATACTGTTGGTGTGAAAGTACTCTGTAATGTAGGCGCCTACTTCCTGTAGTGAGAACAAAAGTGGCCACGTCCAGGCAGAATCAGCGACCCCATGCCAAGTGTTCGGCATCCCTGTCCTGAGCTTTCCTTAGGGGCGGGGATGGGGAGGATGACATTAGGTGTGGTCTCAAGAGGAGATTGGGGCAAGAAAATGAAAATAAAACAGAATTGATTTCTTGTGTCTAATAGAGTTTTTCTCTTTCTTTTTTTCCTGAAACCACATTTGGCATATATAATAAGATGCTATCTGAAGCCGCTCCAAGGAGTTGGAACCTAATGGAAGGAATGGGATGGGAGACCTGGCTTCATTTGAATTTCCCCCAGAGCTAACAGCCTTCCTCCCAGAGTCCCAGGGAGGGAGGGGCTCAGCCTCACCCAGCGAGGACCGCCCTGCAGTCCACCCACTTGACAGCCAGTTAGGACAGCCCACCCCTCTGGTCCACCTCCTGGAAAGTGGGCATAACTTCAGGTTGAACCCGAAATGTAAATATCCTAATTGGCATCTTATTAGTACAAGCAGAAAAGCCCATTGTTATGGAAGAGAAATCTCCCAATCCCCCACCAATTAATCTTTAGCTACAGGAGGCTCGTGCTCACCATATCAATGGGAGCTGGGGCTCAGGAGTGAGCTGCGGAAGAGGGGACAGTGACAGCAGCAGGTGTGACTGCAGAATCTCCGAGCTGGAGAACACCGTCCTCATGGGGTTAATAGTCTGGCCACCCCCTGGGGGGTGTCCCTACGGTGAGAACACCTGCTGGTGGTCCATCCACAGGGAGGCTGCCGTGGAGGAGAGGACGCGGGTGGTGGAGGATTGTGGTGGACGTTTGTTTTGTTCTTTCCTTTGTGGGGCCTCTGCAGCGTCGAGCTGCTTTGCTAGTCGTATGGGGATTCCCCGTCATTTGAGTCGTGGCGGGAGGCAGACTGTGCTTTCCTCTGAAGGAATGGAAAATTCCCACTACTTGCTTTCCAAGCCGGGCTCACATATGCCCCAGGCTGGGCCAATCTGGCGCTCCCACTCTCAGCTGACCGACCCAGGAGGCAGATGGTGGCAGGGACATGTGATTCCAGTGATGGCCACTAGTGAGATTGCTGGTCCCATCCGTGGGGTAGGAGTTCTATTCTGTGACCCGATTTTGCTGGTGCTCCTGGCCGCAAAGTCTATCTTCACTTTACCCATTTTCTTTCTTTAAAAAATTTTTTTAAGTTTATTTATTTTAAGAGAGAGAGAGAGAGAGCGCGAGTGCACTAGCAGGGGAGGGGCAGAGAGAAAGAGAGACAGAATACCACCAAGTAGGCTCTGTGCCATCAGCACAGAGCCCAATGGCAGGGCTTAAACTCACAAACTGTGAGATCATGACTTGAGTGGACATCAAGACTCAGATGCTTAACCAGCTCGCCACCCAGGCGCCCCTCTGTCTTCCCTTTGCCCATTTTCTAAGCCTCATTTTCTGATGACCTTCCTGATAACTGGGAACCATTGGACATCTTTTAAATAAATTCATTTTCTGCTTAAATCTGCCAGGAATCTGTTCTGTTGATTGGAAATAACACACCTGACTACAAAACTACATTTTATGGGTCAGAACAAGAGGTGAGGAGGGAAGTTCAGATTTCTGGAGAGGCTGGCATGGGCTGGTCTCAGAAATTGTTTCATTTGATCCTACGAGACCATTTGAAACACCTACTGAATCATTTCCTTTATTTTACCAATGAGGAAGCCACGGGCACAGAGTGTTGGCCATCTGTAGGTGGTAGAAATGGGTTGAAGCCAAGTAGCTGTGCTCCACTCCTCTGGGTTCCTCCTCTTCTTCTTCTTCTTCTTCTTCTTCTTCTGTTTATTTATTTTTTAGAGAGAGAGAGACAGAGCACGAGAGGGAGAGGGGCAGAGAGACAGAGCCAGAATCCAAAGCAGGCTCCAGGCTCTGAGCTGGCAGTACAGAGCCCAAGGCAGGGCTCAGACCCACGAACCATGAGACCCATGACCTGAGCCGAAGTCAGACGATTAACCGATGGAGCCACCCAGGTGCCCCCTCCCCGTCTGGGTTCTTGCAGAGGACCATGCTGCTGGAGGTGCCCTGGCTAAGCAGAGTGGGCTTTGACCTATTGGAGCATATCCTTCTCTGTCTGGATCATCTCTGCTCATCTTGTAAGGCTTTGAGATACACTTTTCCGGGGAAGTTCTCCAGGATCCCCTACCCTCAGGTCAGACTTCTGGTCCTCCTCTCTGTTCCCATGGTGTGCGAGATGGTAGGCTTTCCTAGCATGGATCCTGCTACTTAAGTGCATGCCACTTAAAGACGCAGCTCCTCCAAGATGCTGGATGCTCGTCACCTTTTCCAGGGACTGAGAGAGACCAAGAATGAGGTTTTATCTTATTGGGTCTTCTAGTGTTAGCATCTGACACAATGCCTCACCCTCCTTTTGGTGCTTAAGACATGCTTATCAAATTAAATTAATAATGACCCAAGTCTGGGCAATACTTTAAACTGAATATCCCTACAAAATTTTTCCCTACAACAGGCACCACCTGATCCAATAGGGGGAACCCTCCCCCACTTTGTTTTTTAATGATAGAACCCAGAGACAGGAATGATCAGTCTGTGTATAGACCTCTTCCCTAATTAGGCTCTAAAAGTTCAAGGACCAATTGAGGGCTCCTCATTCCCTCTATGCCTCCTTTGGTCTCAAGGCTGCTCATTAGTGAACACCTGCTGAGGGGCTAAGGTAGTGATGGTGGCTGCACCTGCCCTGTCTCCATCCTGTCCCACCACTGGCTTTGTAGTGGGTCACATGCTTGGCTGTACGTGATAGTAAATGCCCAGGGTGCATTCCACATCTCCTGTTTTCCGCAAGTGTCTCCTGAGAATGACCCAGCTTGATGCACTTTTCTGGAACGTTAGTTTTAAGAAAAGATACTAGGGTAAAGGTCAGCAGCTTGCAGAAGGATGGTGAGGGTGGTTGGGGTGCTTCCCATGGGCTCAACCAGGCCCCCAGCTCCCATGTGGAGCTATATTAACAAAATGCTGATTGGAAGAGACATCTTGCCTGTGGGGGATGCTGCCTGAGCCACTTGGCTCCAGGAGGCCATATTTGTATTCAGAACAACTTGGATCAGGTGAGTACTCCATAAACATGACTCAGAAGACCATTCTGGACCACCTGTTCTGCATCAAGGGGTGGCCTTGGGAGTTAGCTCTTGTCTGAGAGAACTTCCCTCCATTTCATTATAAAACTTGACTTTCTGTGGCCCAAGGTCCCCACCTGCCTGGAGCTCAACTGACTGAGGGGGGAGAAGACTGCCCTTGGATTGTTCTCATCACTAAATAATTTCCAGCCAGCTATGTGGGAGCCTCGGAACCACGCGAAGTGTTGTCTGGAGAAATCTTGCCCAGATATAACATTGAGACAACATTTAAAACCTCATTTAAGTGAACACAAAGAGAGGGCTCCTGGGTAAAAGAGACTTAATTAATCTCGTTTCTGTGTAGATACTTTTAATTAAATGTAACTCCACATTCCTTCCAAGTAGATTGGAAGGGCCGAGCAGCCTTGCAACTTGGTGGGGCTGGGTTGAGGGAGGCCAGCAAGTGGGTTCAGGCAATCAGAGATGCTGTGGAGGCTGGAAACCCAGGACGTGGCCCTGCCTCCTCCCTCTCTCCATCGCTGAAGCTAAATGTGCCTCCAAACTTCAGTCCACCTTCCCCGTCATCTCTTGGGTGCCTCCTTCTCTTTTCATTCCACAGCATCAGTTCTAGTGCAGGCCCTTGCCATTTCTCTCTTTGGAATGCTGGACAGTCATCTCCTAACTGCTCTCCTCTCCTCAATCTCAATCCCTTTCCATCCACCCTTAGTCAGTTCACCCGTTCACCTCAGTCAGTCGCTGAATGACTTCTTAGAACCCCAATTCCATTTGGATGTGACTCTCCTGGTTAAGAACTCAAAATAACTTCTGCTATTCTGATTAAACAGAAGCTCTTGCTCTTGGCATAGCCAGAATATGGTATCTCAGTAGGCTGGTCAAATTTAAGAGTGGCTGTAGTGTCTGGAGAAGGAGACGAAGTGGGGTGGGTCCAAGAAGAAATGTCCTAGAGAGAAACAAACCACAGTCAGAAAGGCCATACACAAGTCAGTCTGAAGAGTCTGGGCATAGCTGGGGAGTTTGGACCCGAGGCTACAGGAACTGAGGAGACGAGAAGAGAGGCAGAGTTCCAGTGGCAGGTGAAACCCTGAGAAATTCCAAGAGGCTGTGAGAGGTTAGCCACAGGGGATTCGTATAAGATAATCTGTCTTGGGCAGAGAGGAGGGACTAGTTGGGTGTGGACTAAGAATAACATTATGGTGGCAGCAGAGGTCGGCTGCTCTCAAGTACCAGCTTCCTCTCCTGGTCCCAGTGCATAGTTCAACAGACATCTCTATCCTCCCCAACTCCTCTACAAATGAATGGGACCATTTCACTGAGTGTTGGCCAGTGAGATGTGGCTGGAATCGATGCATGCCACTTCCAGACGCAGCCCTTAAAAGCTCTTATGGGGTCTTCCACACTATCCTTTTTGCCCAACACCTGGCTGGCTGGGTGAAGTGGGTCCAGGGGAGAACTCAAAGGCAGAATGACTTTAGATAAATGGCCCCTGAGTCCGCCTCTCCTCTCGTCTCTGCTGCCATTTTGGATTGTGACACGGTTGGGAAATAAACATGCACTATTCAAGCCCCTGAGACTTGGGGACTGTTTGAGATAGCACTTAGCCTCTCCCGACTCATGCAATAGGTATCCTGCCAGGAGGGACACCTAGAAGAAAAAGAAGCATGTAGACTTTACCGCAGTCAGCCTCTCCAGTGAGGGCCCTTGAAGATTGCTCCACAAGGAGAGGGCCACCTGTCAGCGTTATCAGTATCTCTCGGCCCTGCCTTCCTGCTCCTCTGTAACCCTGAGGAGGTCCCTGACGACCAGGAGAAGAAGAAGCTGGGCCAGGCCCTGCCTTGCTAGGGAGGGTTGCCATACTGTAGCGGTCAGATTTCCGCTGTGATAATTCTGCAAAACTACAGGTTTTCAACAAGCAGTTCTATTTCTCACTCACAGGTATGTTTGTTGATGAGGGTGGCAGGCCTGTTCCGGGCCGAGGACTGTGTTCAAATCTCTTCTACGTGTCTGTAATTCTGGGATCAGCAGCCTCACGGCAGATGGCAGAAGCAGAAAAACCACTGAGCCAAACTGCATAAGCACACTTAAGCTTCTGCTCATGATACATCTACCAACATTTCATTAATCAAAGCAAGATGCAAGCATCGAGCCAGTCGGGTGGAGATGTTTACTCTGTAGATGGTGAGCCACGGCAGAGTACGAAGGGAAGAATGGTGGACGAACCACGTACTGTACCACAAGCCCCATCTCTGATAAGGCGCCGGCCTGCCTAAAATCCAATGTCCCTGGGCCTGAAGGACTGTTTGTTTAAGTGAATGATGCAAGGGGCTTCAGAGATCTGGAAGGATTGCCCGGCTGTTTGGGGCAATGGGAAGGGAAATTGGAGTCAAAAGCCTTAGTTTCTTGTCCCAGCGGCTAAGTAACCACGAACCTTGGGCAAGTCACTTGTCTCTGAACAATTTACTTATCTGGGATGAGAGAGGTAGGCAGGGTGATGTCTTTGTCCTTTCAAGGTCATACCCCTGGAGACCCTAAGAGACCTCTCTCTGTGATCCTAAGCCACGATCTCTCAGATCCTATTGTCTGCAAGTCGGGCAAAGCCACGGCACAGAATCTGGGAGAAGGTGGTTTTTGCAGAACCCTCCCCGGAGGGACAGTGGGGAAAAGAGGAGGCGGGGAGAAGACTCAAGTATATTTCTCTGTGCACTTCTAAAAGCCCTTAGATCAGGCTGCTCAGGGCCTGATAATTTTTCCATTAAGAGGAAATAATTTTCTGGGTCTGTTTTGGTTGTATTTATCTGCAGTTGACAGCATCAGCCGCTGCAGCCGTGACATGCCGCCTGTCCCCCAGACCAGGCATGTACTTTTGGGGAAAAGAGAGAGGCAGAGGTCTCAGTGTCTCCTGGCCTGGACAAAGGGAGAAGGCAGCCACAGCAGGACCCCGGGGATGCATCTCAGATGACCCGGCTGTGACCTCAGCCACCTCCCACTCCATTTTCTTCCCTGAAAAAAGAAATGTAAACAATAACCCAACTAAGAAACCCACCACTGTGCTATCTCCGCCCCGGCCCCCACCTCCTGCCTATCGCTTCTTCTAAGCCAGCTTGACAATAACCATTCATCACAAAAAAGAAAACAAAGTACGGAGAAACAAAAACCAATCTAAGGCCGCAAATTGACGTCAAACTTTGAAAAATGGACTGTGAGGTGGCGGTGCGGTGAGCTCTTTCTACTTTCCAGAGCAGACGGGGCTGGGCACCTCCTGTCACGAACCCTCACGATCCCAAGTTCAACTTGGAGGTGACTACAGTCCAGGGAGCAGATCTGACTTTCTGAGGTGACATTGGGATGAGGAGGGCTGTTAGAGACCAGCAGGGATCGCGGCAAAGGAGAGTCACCTCTGATGTTGAGAGGACGTATGCCCACCCTGGGTGAGGGTCTTGAGTGGGCTTGGGCGGGGGAGAGGGTGGTGCTGGCTCTGTGCCATCCTTCTGGATTCTGCTCCCTGTAGGGCTGGCAGATTGGCTTCAGGAGACACTGAGGAAGGAACAAATCCCAGATTTTCATACTTGGCACTTGCACGTACAAAGGGCTTTACCAAGTTCAAAGCGTTTTCACGGGCATGATCTTATTCGAGCGAACCTGGGATGCACACGGAGCAGCCTATGCCGTTTGCACAGCTGAGGGAAGTGAGGTGTGAAGCAGTCTGTGACTCGCCCGGACTCACACAACTTTAAGTGACATGGCTAGACTCGAACCTAGGTCTTCCTGGCTCCAGAGCTGACGATCTTTCTCTTTGGGATACTTTGAGCTGGCAGGAAGGAGGATGAGGCATCACCATACTATCACTGAATGCCTTTGTTTTATTTTGGGAAGGGGAACCTCCAGGCCAGGGAGGAAAGCTGACTTAGCCACAGTCATGGGTGGGGGTCCTGGGTCCAGCCTGGTGCTCCTGCTCCCTAACCAGGCGGTGACAGCGTATGGCTGTGAAGTCTCAGTGAAGACTAGGAATTCTACCATGGGATTCCCCTGGGAAGCACCTGAGATCATTGGTGGGGGCCAGATGGGACAGTTTGCTCCTGGGCTTTGTCTGGGGTCATAGTACCGATTTGTCCTCTAGACCAGGCCTGAGGCAGCTATAGGATGACGGAAGTCTGGGAGGAATGGCGCCTGGCTCCCAGCTGATAATGTGTAAAGAAGGGTTGTTCTGTCCTCTCGGGAAGCCGCTTTCTTCCCTCCCTTCTCCTCCTCTTGGAATCATCTACCTACTCTCGAAAACTGTTACCCCATGCCCTTGGCCTGTTCTTTTTTTTTTTTTTTAATACGAAATTTATTGTCAAATTGGTTTCCATACAATACCCAGTGCTCATCCCAACAGGTGCCCTCCTCAATGCCCATCACCCACTTTCCCCTCTCTCCCACCCCCCCATCAACCCTCAGTTTATTCTCAGTGTTTAAGAGTCTCTTATGGTTTGCCCTTGGCCTGTTCTAAGATGCTCAGGACTCCCTAGGGCCCTAGACTGGGTCTTATCCAGTCAAGGAGCACCAGATACTGTGGGCATCCCCCAGCCCCTCTCTGCCTACCAGCAGGCTCTCTTCTTATGATCCATTTCCTCAGGGCCCGAACTCTGTGAGAGGATCTGGCTAATCTGACAGGCTTAGTGAAGGCAGACTGCCTGGGTTCAAATCCGGGTTCTGGCATGTATTAGCCCCTTATCCCTGGGCAAGTTAATTAACCTCTCTTAGCTTCTGTTTCCTTATCTGAGAAATGAGGATAATAATACTTACTTCATAGGGTTATTGGGAGTTTTAAATGAATGTGTGTAAAGAATTTAGCACGATGCCTGAAGCATAATAAACATTCAATAAATGTTAGTTATTTTTAGTTTTTAAACCTATTTGTGCTCCTGTCTTGGTGGAGGCTAATGACTCACTCCAAAGTTAAAATAGATGTGTTTTTGCGGAGATCTAGTTGAGGAAAGGGCTTACCAGAGAGGTATGGCGGTGTTAGCCCCCAGGTCACTCCTCCGTGGGAGAGACCCCTCCTGAGTGGTGGAATCGCCCAGTAACCCCCCTCAGGGCGCGTCGCAGGGTCCAGACGTGGATCATGAGCTGGACGTTTGGGTCTATTTGCCACAATCCTCATTTGAACTAGAACTCACACCGCTCAACTGAAGCATGGACCAAATGGTTGTAGAACCACAGCCAGGTGACAAAGGGGATGTGGGTCGGGGAGTGAAGCATGAAGTATAACAGGTCCCCAAGGTCTTGGTGTCATCTCAGCAGGGCAGCTGGTCACCTGATGGCAAAGCTCACAGGTGACTGACACTCCGGGACTTGCCCCCACCCCCATCTATTAATAGTGTGATGTTGGAGAAGCTATTCCCTGTCACTGAGCGTCTGTTTCCTCGTTGGGATAAAATCAAAATTGATAATGTACATAGAAAGCACTTTGTAAATGACAAGTGAATGTATTTTCTGTTTCTTTTCCTTCTTTTTTTTTTTTTGGCACAGCTGTCACTTGAAATCAAGTAACTTCAAGATTTGGAAAATCTTGGAAACTCTAATACTTTGGAGCTCTGTGGCCTTGCTGTTCTTGTCTGAGCTGTGGTTGTGCAGAGCAGAGATCCCTAGAAGGACACTCAAGTGTGTGTGAAAAGGGGGGAGAGGCGGTGGAGCCAGAGAGCCACAGGTGCCGAGGGGAGGGGCCTCAGTGCTGCCAGGCTGTGTGGGGAATTCAGGTGAAGGGGAGTCTGGGGTCGCAGCAACCCCTGGGAACTGCTTCTCTGTCCCCCTAGGGCAGCCTGATTTTTCTCTCTCAGCATCGGCTTTTCTGTGTGCACCTGCTCTGTATTCTCCCCAGTCGGCTCGTACTGCTTACTCACCATTTCTGCTCACCTATAATTTCATACTGACTGCACCCATGCCTCCCCAGTCTCTATGCAAACCTTCTGCTGTACTACCTGCAACCACCAATGGCAGTTTTCCTGTGTCTTTGCTCAAACACCAGGAAGAATATGATCCTTTTCCCCCCCAGCCACAGAGCAGTAGCCGCTCTCTGGATCAGTGTCTCTTAGGTCCCCTATCCTCCCTGTCATCTGCAGCTGGAAGAGCGGTGCAGGAGGGCTGACAACACTGAGCCCATCTTTGGCCTTGCATCTTGTTCTTGCCCTGCAAGGACCCCTCTTGGGGCCATGTGTTCCACACCCCATGGAGGTAAATGTCTGTTCTGACCCGAATGCAGGAGGCTCTTTCTGACCTTTCCTAAAGTGGTGCACAGAGGGTCCCACTTTAGATTTAATTTTTTAATGTTTTATTTATTTTCAAGAGAGCGAGCGTGAGCAGGGAAGGGACCGAGGGAAAGGAGGGGACAGAGCAGTCTATGAGCTGAGAGTAGCAAGCCCGAGGCAGGGCTTGAACTCATAAACGGAGAGATCATAACCTGAGCTGAAGTCGGACGCTGAATCGACTGAGCTACCCAGGTGTGCCTCTGCTTTAGATAACTATTAGGGGTGGCTGGTGCCCAGAAGACCTCACTTTAGGTAATTATTAGGGGGGGTTGGTGCACAGAAGGCCCCACTTTAGATAACTACCCTGTGGATCTCCACCACGCCCTTTGCTCCATAAAAGCTGGGGCGGAAGGGCCAGACTGGGCCCTGAAGAGCTGTGTAAGGTGGCCGTGTACGCCCGGATCATCGTTTGCTAGATCCCTCACTGTCAGTAAGTCATCCAGCATAAAACTGTGAATGGTATGGACTGGTATGCTTTGTTTTTTGGCCTTAAAGTGCCTCGCCAGCCTGGAGGGTGCTTTACTGATC
The DNA here is from genome assembly GCF_022837055.1 of Prionailurus viverrinus. Lineage (NCBI taxonomy): Eukaryota > Metazoa > Chordata > Mammalia > Carnivora > Felidae > Prionailurus > Prionailurus viverrinus. The sequence continues at coordinate 13,237,131 of NC_062570.1, read as the reverse complement.
GTCCTGCACCTTCTAGCAACGGGCTGGCCAGGCAGGAGACTGAAAACCGGCACAGGGTGCTGTGGGGCAGAACCCTATGCTGGCCAGCCACTGCCACATGGGGAGATATGGCCAGGCCTCTAGAGTGTCTCAAATACAGGGACGTCCCAAGAATGTCCTAGGGGTTGTTAAAGATCTTGTCAGAAGCGGTGTGGAAAAGGAAATGCAGAAGGGGAAATGAAGAAGCTTTTGGAGTAGTGGGGGCCATCGATCTGTGCTTTTCCTGATGCCATAGGAAGGGAGTTATGAGTAAGGAGAGGTTTGGAACACACCAGAGAAGCGATGGCTTTGGAGAGGCATGTGCTGGCTGCACGTTGTTCCTCTAGTACAGACACTGTGCCCGGGAGGGTCCAAAGGCAGTAGCAAGGCTTGGAGGTCATGGCAGGTCTGATGGCAAAGATGCATGGGTATGGGCTGCTACGCAAAGGCGTGAGGTGCTACCGTATCTCGGGAGAGCTGGGATGCCGAGGCACGGGCCCCCTGGGATGATGGGTCCTCTGATGAGGAGGACATTATCACAGGGGAGGAAAGAAACTTTCAGGGACACCCTTTGATGCACACAAAGGCCAGGCCCATTCATGAGCCTGGAGACGCCCAAGGGGAGGTTCCCACGAGTCAGAGGATGACCAGGGTTTCCGCCGCTTAACTGGGGCCGCTCACCAGCTGCTTTAAGGGGAGGTGGGGGCTGTTTCCACTGGGAGGAGACTGGGGGAGATGGGATTGGGTTGCATGGGTTTGAGATGTTGGGGTTGGCCTCAGTTGCTACTTGTCCTGCCTCACAACAAAGATCCCGTGCCAAGGCATGGGTAGGAATAGCAGGTGCTTAGCTAATTTGATTGATTGGATAAATGTTAACATTAAGATAATTTGCCCTAATGAAGGGGGATGTTCCCTCCTGTCCTTTAGGCTGGACCTCTGTGGAAGAGCTCCACGAAACTGTGTGAGCTGGGGATGAAATGGGCCATTTACACCTAGGATTTTAGAGACCCAGACAAATAATTTTTTTCCTCTGGTAGGGAAGACCGAATCTTGGTGGCAGCACTAGGGGCATGGTTCGGGACTTGAGTATCTGTCGTTGCATCTGTGGTTAATTGGCCTATTGTTCCAGTGGCTGCTGTGGTAGCTGACTTCAGTGGAACCGAAAGAATCCATCATAAGGGAAATAAATGGGTTGAGAAACAGGAAAACAAAGAATCCTGCCAAAGATAAGATGGCAGAAAGGAGGCCCATCAGTGTCTGTTGTAAACAACTGTGGCAAGATCTGATGTCCTCTGGGACTGGGAGAGAAAATCTAGACAACCCAGTTGGGTCTTGCAAGACTGTGGAAGGCTTTGCTTAAGGTAAAGCAGGTTACTCCCTGGAAGGAAGGCTCAAAAGAGCCAGGCGTGTTGCCACGTGCCGCTCTGTTGATGGAGGAATTTCAGAGGTGGATACCACACCCCTAAAGACCAGGGGATAGGTCAACAAGGCCCTTTAGGTTGTGCACAAGGGGCCACTGAAGGCCCCACTTGGAATTAACCATTTATTGGTCTCACACCAATAAACAAACTGTAGTGGCTCTAACAAACACTGTAGCTGAATATACCCTTCTCTATGGAGACCCTTGGACGTTTTGGGGAGAAATAAAAGCTGTTGATGGTTTTGGGGGACAAACCAGTCCCTACGTATCTGCACACTTCTTCCCCACGGTTTCCTAGTGCGTATTTCCCCCATCCCTGAATATATTTTGGGTGTAGATGTTTTTCAAGGTCTGGATCTAGCTAAGATGAGATGAGGTTGCGTAACCGAGTAGTGAAACCTGTCATTGTGGGTCACCCCACATGGGAGCCCACCTAGCTTTTGGTTCCCAGAGAGGAATAAATGCAAGACCATATATAAACTATAGGGAGCAGGGGTATGACAAGCTTACTGACACCATTAGAGAACTAGAAAAGATGGGAGTAATCAGGCCTTGTCAAGGCACATGCAATAGTTTGGTTTGGCCTATAAAGCAATCAACTGGGATCTGGTGGATGACAACAGACAATAGGAAACTCCATTTTTCTACCCGTCCACTCCATGGTGCCTAATACAGCCTTCTTGTTAGGTCTTAATGGAGGCTGTGCTTTTTCTCTATCGTTGTGTACCAGATCTCCAAAATGGAGACTAAGATGCTAAGACGGTACACGAGAGCACCAAAATAATGGCTTGATGAAAGGTGGGGGCTTAACTTTGTACTAGGGCATATCTGCAATGGGTGCAAGGAGGTGTCATTCCTCCAATCCTGCTGTGCCTCTTGTCAGCAGGAGGAGCTAGAGCTGTCCTTGTCCCTGGAGACTGAGGAATGGTGGAGAGCCAGTGGTGGTACTGGTTAATCTCCTGTTGCTGCTTACATTGCTGCTGTGAGGATATAGGCCCCCTCCCCATATCTGACTCTAGGGTCCTCACAGGAGAAAGGTGTGTAGATGGTAGGGGCTATTAAGATGTTGGAGGTGGAGTGGAGGAGGGCTGGCCCCACTGACCCCATCTTTGACCCTCCATATTGTTCTTGCCCCACAATGACTCCACCCCCTGTCTTGGGGCTATGTGCTCTAGGCCCTGTGAAGGTTAATGTGTGCCCTGACTGGAAAGTGGGAAGGCTTGTTGTGACCCTTACTAAGGTGGAGCAAAGGAGACCCCATGTTAGGTAACTAGTAGAGGTGGCTGGTGCACAGAAGGCCCCGCTGTAGATAATTACCGTGTGACCTCCTCACCGTGTCCCCAGCTCCATAAAAGCCGAGGACTGTGATTAAGATGGGATGGGAAATGGACGCAGACAATGGCCAGATACCACCTGGATCATCTCCACTTGATCTGCTCCCCCATCAGGAAGTTACTCTGAATAAAACCGTGTGTATGGTTTGGAGTGGCTTGCTTTATTTTTTGGTCTTAAAGTGCCTTCTCAGTCTGTAGGGTGCTTTACCGACCCTCCTTCACCTTCTAATAAGTAGAGTCTTGTACTAACCCCGTGAGGGTTTAGGGTGGGGCAGGTTCCCTTAGAATGGGATTAGATGGGTTAAGAAGTGCTCAGCAATGATAGGGCATGTAGGCAAGTCACAGTGTCTCCATAAACTCTCTAGGGTCCTCACCTGGAAAGCAGATGGTTATGGAGATGAAAAGAATCACTAGGAGTGCCCACAATAGATCTGATCCCTTCTTTCCATCCCCTTGGCCACTTTGTTTTAAAAAAAAAATTTTTTTTTAAATGTTAATTTATTTTTGAGACCGAGGGAGACAGCACGAGTAGGGGAGGGGCAGAATCTGAAACAGGCTCCAGGCTCTGAGCTGTCAACACAGAACCTGATGTAGGGCTCGAACCCTCGAACCATGAGATCGTGACCTGAGCTGCAGTCAGCTGCTTAACCGACTGAACCACCCAGGCGCCCCACCTTGGCCACTTTCTTAACTCCATCCTTGATCTCCTACCTGGGGTAATCCAGGAGTTCACCAACTAGACTCTTTGTCCCCGATTCTGCTCTTTCCCAAGTTGGATCAAATCTATTTTCCATGCAATTGCCATCGTGAGCTTTCTGAAATGCAGAGCTGAAGAACCCCAAGATCAAATGCTGGTGAGGACATGATGAAACAAGCATCTTTTTTGCCGAGGGGACTGTGTATCCCTATAACTCTAGGGAAAAGTGAGCTAGCAATATCCAAATTGTAAATGCCATAACCCTTGATTCTGCATTTCCACTTTGGGCAATCCAGTGGAAATGAAAGCACCCATACAGGATCTTACATGGGGAAGACTATTGGAACATTATTTTATGTGTCCATATAATTATAAATAAATAACATCAATAGTCAACAGTAAATGGTTGAGCAAATCTTACTATGTCCACACACTGGAAAATTCTACACACATTTTAGAGAATGCGTTGCATATCTGTTGGCTAGGAGGTAGGAGGTCTAGCACCATGAGAGAAACAGCTTGCTTAGTAAAGGGTACGATGCACTTTTGAAAAAACAGTATAGATGGTGGCATATGTGTCCGTGTTCATATTTGCTTGATGAACATGGAAACGGGTGTAGTAAATTCCTTGGTGGGACAGGGTTGCTCAGTCTTAGTAAGCATCAGAATCACCTGAAGGGCTTGCAGCAAATTGTATTTTTTCTTCCCATTAAAAGAAAATGAGATAGAATTGACCTCTGACCTGAATTTTAGGTGCAGAACATAATTATACAAATAGTGTAAAATGATTACCACAGTAGGTCTTTTTTTTTTAATGTTTATTTTTGAGAGAGAGAGAGAGAGAGAGAGAGAGAGAGTGTGTGTATGAGAAGACCTGAGCGGCGGAAAGAGGGAGACAGAGGATCTGAAGCAGCTCTGTGCTGACAGTAGAGAGCCCATCGCAGGGCTCAAACTCCTGAACTGTGAGGTCATGACTTGAGCTGAAGTCGGATGCTTAAGCCACTGAGTCAGCCAGGTGCCCTACTACGAACCAGTCAGTCTTAACGTCCATCACCAGGTATGGTTGCAGCTTTTTTCTTGTGATGAGAACCTGTAAGATCTAGTCTCTTGGCAACGTTCAAACATACAATACAGCATTAACTACAATCGGATGGCATTTCTAACAAGCAACCAGACAATGCCAATGCTGCTGTTCCAGGGAACACGCTTTGAGAAGCTCCTATGTAGAGTTGTGGTAGAAATGGGGCAGGAGAGATGTTGAAGGTTTTCTTTCTATAACTTGAATTTCTTTCAGTGGTTCTAGCACACTTACATAACTTGGCGATTTAGAAGAGGAATGCAGTGAAAGAGGGGAAAATTACTAAAAAAAAAAAAAAAAAGGCAACTTGTCCAGTCTATGTCCCTCCTTTTCTAATAACCTTTAGTGCCTTTCTGATTCACACAGAAGGAAGTCAAAGTTCATCGGCGTAGCATCAAGCCCTCTTGGGATTGGCTCCCTGCCTTTGACCTCTTGATCTGTAAATTGTCTGGTAGTACTTGGACAGTCTACTGTTTCCCACACAAAGCTGCCCATCACTCCTGAGTGTGCTCGCTGTCATACACCCCCTGGCCTTGCTTGTGGAGCTGCCTTTGTAAGTGTCTCAAAGGCAGGATTCACTTGGTTATCTTTGGATTCCCAGTGTGAAGTACAGTTCTGTACAGATGTAGTAGGTGCTCAGTAAATCGTGTTGCCTTGGAAGAAGAATGAGTGAACAGTGGGTACCCCAAATAAGCTGCCAAGTGGGAACCACTAGCCCTGCTCTGCCAAGCATTTTTCCACCAGGGGCTGGGCTATACCTATGGTTCCCAGGTGCTGTGAGTTACAGAAATGCAAACAAGAGCAAACGGCAGGCAAAATGGGCAGGTGTGGGCTGAGCGGTCTGTTCCAACTCCACCTGCTTCTCCTCGAAGCTCTTCAGCCCCTCCTCAATCTTGCTGAACCCACTCAGTCTAAGTGGGTAATGGCTGAGGGAGGATCGAGGGCATAGGGAAGTCCCAGCATGTGATTTCACAGGGGGTTGCATCATTATGCTAATTCCTCTTAAAGCAAGAGTGTGTATGAATGAAAGGGTACCTGTGGATGCACGAGTGTGGGCATGCATGTGTTCATCTATAATAAAGCCTCCTATTTGGGTGGTACTTTATAGTTGATACAGTGTTTCATGTACATTATCCCATTAAGTCTCCATGCAACCCGGTGACTTACACCAAATACTATCACTTCCATTCTTCTAATGAAGGAAATACGGCTTTCGGAGTTAAGTGCCTTGTCCGGGATTACCTTGAGGGTGGGCAGCCTTGAGGGACCCATTTCAGTAGGTCCTCCTTCCAGGGACCCAATTACCCCTCCCGCAATGGCATTGGTCCAATGTCCTCATGCCCTATTAGCTCATCACTCCTCATAATTTTCAAATTCTGTGATCTACATATATTTCCTCTTTGACCCTGATTCCTGACACGGAGGTTCTAAATCCTTTGCAATGTCCCTGGGTCATATAAATGTCTTTGTATGTTAAGGAGATGTCTGGAGGCAGGAAGCTCCTATGTAGCTTCTGGATGGAGACCGCTTTCTGAAAGACCAAGGTATGATTTGAGGGCCAGAACTTTGCGTTCTACCCCTACCTCAGGGGAGAGGAAAGGGGCCATGAAGTTAATAATTGATCATGCCTATGGTAGGGAGCCTCTGTGAACCCCCCCCCAAGTGTTGAGTTCAGAAAGGTCCAAATTGAAGAACACATCCACAAGGTGGGAGGTGGTGTATCCCAAGTCTATAGGGACATAAGTCTTGCACTTGGGACCCTTCCACACCTTACCCTGTGTACTTCTGCATCTGGCTGTTCATCTGTACCCTGTCTTGTATCTTACTAGCTGTGGGCATTGGGACAGATGACTTAAACTCTCTGTACCTCAGTTCCTCTATCTCTGATCTGGGATCAGTAGAACTACTCGTTGGGTTGCTGGGGGTATTAAATGAGGAAATATACATAACATGCTCTGTAGAATGTCCAGTATGTGGTTATCCTACAACAACAATTATTCCAGATGATGCAGCCAGGAGGGCCTCACAGAAGAGGGGTCTCTGTAAATGGGTATTTCTGGATCTGAGTCTCAGTGGCCCTGAGAGATCATTCAGGTGTTGGGAGACCTGCATTAGGTTGTCTGGGTTGGCCAGTCCAGCCTATTTTTCTTTGGGAATTAGTTCCTGCCGTGTGGGCCCAATCTCCTTAGGACTGTGAGTCCTTGGAGAGTGGGAGCCTCTCTGAAGAGGGCCAGCCTCCTATGGGCACTGGGATAAATAGGGTGGTTGGCTGGAGGGGTGAGCTCAGAGGACAGGGTCGAGAGTGACATAGGCAGAAAGTGCAGGATTCAGCCAGCAGCTACCGTTCAAGGGGAAGGTGAGTTGGCTGGGAGATGCTGTCCCCTTTGAGGCTGAAGGATGGGACCCACCATAAATGTTCCACCCCTATATCTACTCTTCAGTCTGTCATACTCTGATATTCTTTTGGTGCCTGCGTTCCCATCTGCTGTGTCTTAAATGTTTGTGTCCCCATAAGACTCCTATATTGAATCTAAATCCTTAAGATAAAGCTATTAGAAGGTAGGGTCTTTGGGAAGTAATTAAGTCATGAGGGTGGAGCCATCTTGGATGAGATAAGTACCCTTCTAAGAGGCACCCTAGAAAGCTCCCTTGCCCCCTCCACTGTGTGAGGATACACTAAAAGTCAATGAGCCAGGAAGCAGACCTTCACAAGCCCCCAAATCTGCTGGCATCTTGACCTTTCACGGTCCAGTTTCCAGAACTGTAAGAAACAAACTTCTGTTGCTTACAAGCCACCCATTCTGTGGTACTCTTTTCTATAGTAGCTGGAACAGACAGACACGTTCCTCTTTCTTTTCAGTCTCTGGCATGTTAGAAAGGGGAGTGGAAAAATCAAGGGCTTCAAACTGAGGTAATCTGGTTAGAATCTCCCTTCCCTACTAATGAGCTATAGGATCTTGCACAAGTCCCTTAGCTTCTCTGGGACCTACTTTGCTCTTGAGTGAAGTGTGGATGATGGTAATAGTACCAAACTCACAAGTTTATTGTGAGGATTCAGGGAATGAGGCCCTGAGATGAGCACCTGGAAGCTAGGTGATAAATTTGACCCAGGCGTCCAATGATCTGTCCTTAACATGACTGTCTTCTATTGCTCTCCCCAGAGATCAGAATGGTTGCCCACCCCTGGAAAACTGAAGGACTGTGCCTATGAACATATGCTTTAATCTTGGCTTTTCAAAATGTGTAGGGAATGAACCACAGATAGGAGCAGCCCCCTTCCAGCATTTGGCACTGGGGACAAGGCCACCATCAGCATGTGGGAAGAACTGGAAGTTAGGAGAGCAGATGGGAGCGCTCCTGAGTCAGCCACATCAACTCCCTCCTGTCTACCTTCAGTGTCTGTCGACAAGATGATCCTAGAACCTTTGGATCTTCTTTGACTCCTGTGTCACCTGTTTCCTAGATTGAATTTATTATCTCTACAGCTATGTGAGTGCCTACTATGCAGTAGACACTTGTGTATCTTCCACTTCAAACACATCCCTCCTGTGACTTTGCCTGAAGGTGAACCTACATGGGTTGACTGCCTACCACATAAGCCAGGACCACCATATTGGGTGTCTCTTCATAGCCTACCCATTCTCACAACTACAAAGGAGGTATTATCTAGTACCCCCATTTTATAAGCAGGGTTCCTGGGGATCAGTGAGGCTAAAAGGACTGCCTGGCATCCCATAGCTGGTGAGTGAGGGAGCCAGAATTCAAATCCATACTGGCCTTGTCTCTTGGTAGGACTATTGGCATCTCCATACCTCTTGCCTCACTCATGCTTGTCTCCCAGATCTCTCCTACCCTGTCTTCTGGTGCTCACCTCAGTCTGTAGTTGGAACCTCAGCTTTCTAAGCAGCCACATGTTTTCACCGCCCCGCCCCATGCTTTGCACCTGTAGGTCTTAGTCCTTTTTCCGAACAGCAAAATGAACACTCTGTTCCTCTGGGAGGCCTCTCCTGACCCTCCAGGCAGAATCAGTAGTTCTCTTCCGTGTTTCCACAGGTCTCTGATTCTACCGTATCCCCTGTATGATAGGGTGTTGTTATTTGTTCTTTGGCATTCCTGGCTGAGTCTGATTTACCCCTGTGTTTCCAGTGTCTCATGCATTCAGTCTATGGCACAAAAAGTGTTCCAGACGTTCTTGAGCTGAGTTAGTCAAACTGTCAGAGCTATCCCCCTATTCGCTCCCCACCTGGGTCTGCTTTCTGGGCACTGTTCTTAGTGAGATCCATGCCCATGCATGCCCCCTCAAGACCTCCCCTGGGTCTCCTCCTTTCAGAAACATTTGACCGAGAGTCAGGAGTCACGTCGCTGGTCTTGGCACCACGGCCCCCTTACTCTGTGATTGTGGCAGGTCTCTGTCACCCTGCCACTCCCCAGCCCTCTCCACACCTCAGCACCATGGAAAGAAGCAGCTGGAGCATGTACACTGGCTCCCTGGGAATTCCTGTGGGTGGGATGAGGTGGGAATCATCCAGAGGGATGAACGCTGACCATGTGCAGATAGAGAACTAAACACCATCCCAAGGGTGGGGTGTAAATGACAAGGGACAAAATCCTTCAAGTTCTTCCTGCAGACTGGAAGAAAGAGCCTTTCACTCCTCTGGCCCTCAGGGACTGGGGGGAGGATGGGGAGCTCACTTTTATTGAGCACTTGGGCCTTTGTAAACACCATTACAAGGAACTCTCATCGATCCCGAGGGTGGTCACATCACCCCCACCTCCTTGAAGAGGAAAATGAGCTTGCAAGGAGCATATCTGAGGTCACCAGAGAGCAAACTAGTGGAGGTAGGATTTGCATCCCTCTCTGTTCTGCCCCAGGCCTTTCCTCAATCTCTTGGATACCTGAAATGCCTTAGGATGGCTGCTAGGAGCCCTGACATTAGCCTAAACCCCAGCATAGGGGACAGCTCCCTGCTGGGCTCACCCAGCCTCCGGAGCTCTGCTTTGTAGCCACCCTCTTCCCAGCTAGTGCTGCCTGACTTTGTCCAAAAGCAAAGATTCACGCTTCCCTGTCCATCCAACTTTTCCTGTTATTCTGCCCTGTCCCCAGTTCCCTTCAAGTGGTTGTGGATGAAGACTCCACCCCTGCCCCCCCCCCCTCCCCCCGCCACCCAAACTTTGGTCAGGTTCCTTTGAACAGTCTTCTCTCCTTGGCTGTGACCTTGGGCTTCTGTGCTCACCTTTGCAGAGTCCACTTGTAGCCAGGATCCTGAGACACCAGTTCAGAGAGTGTCCCCCCTCCCACCCCTTGATATATGCTCATGTGGCCTGCCTTCAGCAAGAACCAACCCCCTACCCTTGATGTCTCCTCTTGGTAATTTTCTACCCACTGCTGACGCCCTCTGCTCCTTGGCTATAAATCTCTACTTGTCCTTGCTGGATTTGGACTTGAGTCTCTCTCCACAATCCTGGTAGTCCTGAATAAAGTCTTCCTCCTCGTTTTAACGAGTGTCAGGATATTTCTTTTTTCTTTTGCACTGCCCCCACATCCTGAGCATGGGCAGAGGCAGAGACAAGCAAAAGCAAGTGAGTCATTTTACACCTTCCCACCCCCGTCTGTCTGCGGTCTCGACTGGCAAAGTGAGTGGGAGGTGCTGCAGGAATGAGGGTGGGGCTCCAAGCCTCAGGACCCCAGAAACGAGCGGGCAGGGCAAGAATGAGCTGCCCCCCTGGAGAACAGGCTGCTTCGGGGTAGATGTCTCCCTGGTAACAAGCTGCCAGCCAGTGTAGCGAGTCTGGATTTTACCCTGTACTCTAGTGTGCAAGGAATGGCTTACTACTCTATTTACTTGTTAAATTAAGTGAAATCTGACCTTAGGGTCCCCTCCCACCAGGTTGGCAGAGACTCTTGCAGACCCTTTCCCTTGGGCCAGGGTCATACACAGAGCAGGCACTGGTTTTCTGTTCCTGCCGGTCCCATTGACCTCCCCATGACCAGACCTACATGAACCTGGAGGCGGGGTGGTTCTGTTTCTCTTGTAACGGATTGGAGAATAGGAAGGGTATTCGCTGGGGCTCTGTGCATACACAATAAGCCATTCCCTCTGAGACCCTCCCTCCTGACAAATCTAAGAGATCCTTCTGCTTCCCCTGTGCCCAGCTAGCCCTCTTTCTTCCTTTTCCGGGAATGCCTGGCATAATCCGTCCAACCTGTCTTCCTGTGATCTCCACTTGGGAGCAGGCCCTGGGGTGGGTGGACAGTCTTCATAAGAGGAAGAGCCCTACCTACACCTTCCCCTCCCAGTGTCCTGAAACCTCCATTTCAAAGTCATCAGGATAGGGAAACAGTCTGGTCTGCTTCTCCCCCATCCCCACCTCCCCACCCCCACCCCCACCCCACCTCAGGTCTTGGCCAGGATTTAACAATGCAGCGTATTTGCTTATAGAATTTGAAATGGGGAAAGGGTCCAAAGAGAAGGTGAAAATAATAAAGCTCCTGCTGAAAATACCTGCTGGGGCTGAGCAAGCTTCACGTCCACCTGTCTGTCTTAGGATGCCAGTGTGCGTTGGGGCCTTCCTACAGGGGAGTGAGTCCTGCAGTGAGTGACCTCTTGCTTGCCTCCAGGCCTCTGGGCCTGTGAGGGTGCAGAGCACGTGCAGGGGCTGCGCCGGGAGGGAGTGGCTGCGAGCCCACCCACCTTGAACACGCTATGCTAATGAATGAGGCATTACAATGCCATTCCCCTCGGGGGCCCCAGGCTCAGATCACATCTCCATTAATACACTCCTGGAGTTCATTGTGATTGGCATCGCTACAATAAACAGTAAATGAGTGAATAATAATTGGCCATCCATTTGAAAGTGTTACTGAGGTTGCCATGGCAATCATACCTTTTATTAAGCTGCAGCTGCTGGGACTGGGGTGGTGGGAGCCTGGCCTCCCAGAGCACCCTGAGGAGGGTCTGACCTGCTCAGTGACCTTTCCCAGAAGCTCTTGAGGTCCCACATCCAGGGGCACTGCCTTTTTTTTTTTTTTTTTTTTTTTTTTTTTTAAACCATTCCCCTTCTCTGGGGCATTTGGAAGGACTCCTTTAAGCAAGAACAGGTCTCCTTCCTGTCTTTTGCCTTCCTCAGATTCTTGAATGTTTCAATTTTTGCCCTGAGCATCCTCTCCCCGCCCCCCGCCCCGTAATAAAAATTAAAATTAGGAAAACTCTGAAAAATAAAACTCACTTTAGGGGCAAAAATTACATTCATTTTATTTTAGAATGATTAAAATCGTTCAGCTAAGGTGCTATTATCCTGTCTTTATTATTCCTCTCCCTACCCACCCTCTACCGGTGAATTCTAAATCCCTCTATGCAAGGAAGAGATTTTAATGTGAAACCACCTAGAATATCAGATCATTGTAATTCCTGTCCACCAAGAAGGAGCAGTGCAGTATCACATGTAAGAGCATAAGACACTTTCCTGCATCCGGGGGCAATACCATTTCGCACACATACAGAAAAGAGATTCAGGACTTCTCTGCTTGTGGGTCTTGCTGAATTCTGATCTCAATGTCAGCTGTTTTGTTCCCAGGTGTCAAAGGACTGAGAGTGAGGGACCACAGAGGGAGCAGGAACACCCCTTCATTTCCATGAATTTTTAAGACAAGTAGCTGGTGGGTATGCCTCTGCTCAGACCAGTCAGCTTCCTGCAGCGTGTGAAGTCAGGCTTGGGAATATTCACAAAGCAGGGAAACATTAAAATGTCTTTTTCTTGCACAAGGTGTAGGTTATATTTCTGTACTTTATTTCAAAATACTCGAGTACAGTATAGAGTGGGAGCAGAGTTGCTAACTCTAGCAAATAAAAATGCAGAACGTAGAGTTAAATGTGAATTTCAGACAAATACCAAATATTTCCTAGTGTAAGTATGTCCCAAGTGCTATATGTGTTTTATCTGCCAACCCTAACAGAGAGATCTCCTTTGGATCAAAATTCTAGGGGGCGATTAATCACCATGTGAAGAATCTTCATCTGGAATACATATTTCAGGGTTGGATAGTTAACATTTGAAAGACTGAAGCACAAGCCATACTCTCTGGGCAGCTACAGCAAGATTTTCAGCTCTTTTTCTCTTATCAACACCAGAGGCTTTGCTAATTAGCATAACGGATGTTAGAAATGGCTTTCTTTGAAACAAGTAGAGTTTGAAGTATGTAGGAACATTGGCCAGAATGTTCTACGAGAACACACCCTGCCCAATATGGGAAAGGTATATAAATTTACCAAGTCCAGTAGTAGCATATGCTCCTTGGAATAGCACCCTAAGATTTTAAACCAGTTCTATTTATAGCCACTAATCGGCATTTCAAAGCCCGACGCCTAACCCCTCCCCCCACTAGAAAATTGCCTCATCTTCCAGCAGTGTGCTGTCAGGTGGCCCCAAAGGTCAGAGGCTGGAACTTGTTTGTTTATTGTGGAAGACTCTTTGCTTGAGGCCAGCTTACTAATAAATATTTGTATGCACGAGAGAGAGTCCGGCCTGAAAGTTGTTTATTGTAACATACCCCCTGGGAATGAGAGCATGGCCCTCAACTATCTACAGAAGGTATCAAATTGGTTTAGGGTGGTTCATAACAGAATCTTGCGGTAGCCAGGGCGAAGCTTTGGTTCTCCGTGTGCGAAAAAGAAATGGAGGGTGTGGAAGAAGCAGGAAGTGCTGAAAGGCGTGACTGAATAAATAAAACGGATTCCTTGGAAGCAAAAATTACAGTCAAGGAACTTTTCTTGGTTACCATTTTAACCATTTTTTAAATGTAGATTCACTGGCAGTAATTTAGTGTTGTGCCTGCCTTTTTCATCATCCCAAATGAAGCTCTGTCCCCATCAAATAAAAACTCCCCATCCACCCCACCCGCCCACCCCACCCCCTGCCCTGGCAGCTCCCATTCCATTTGCCTGATCTAAGCACGTACCTTGCGTAAATGCAATCTTGCAATATTTAATTTTTTGTTATTTATTATCTGGCTTATTTCACTTAGCATACTGTTCTTAAGTTTCATCCATGTTGTAGCAGGTATTAGAGTTTGATTCCTTTTTAAGGCTGAATGAAACTCCATTGTTTGTATATTTCCTGTTTTATCAATCCATTTGTCCCTTGATGGGCATTTGGTCAAGAATTTTTCTGACAGTGAGCGTGCATGGGATTTGGGCTCCCAAGACAAGCCTGAGCTCTGCTATTCCTGTGTGACATTGGACAGGTTGCTCAGCTTCCCTGAGTGCCCTTTCCCTTACTTTTAAATGCAAACGCCTCTTGCTACTTCTGTTGTGAAAATCAAATTAATGTACGTGAAGGAGGCTTCTAACATGAAGGACCATGTCACTTATTACTTAGGCTCCTGTCTTTATAGGTACTAGAAAATGCCAGAAAACAAAAAGTTTTCCCACTTGATATCGATGCTGGTGATTTCTTCTGTTCTCAAGGTTTTGCCTATTTCTCAAACACCATTGAATACAAACACCTTGAGGCTCGGTATCTTGCAGCTCAATTTATTACAAAACTTTGAAATATTTAAAGGTAAATTCAATTAGCAAAAGTGTAATTACTGCCTGAATAAACTATACTTTAAATTTTAATATGCCAAAGAGGATCATTTTATGAATAGAACAAGCTCTGTTATACATTTTTAATGCTCCTAAACTAACAAAGTGACATGCGATCTATAAAAAGACACCAAAAAAACGTTTGTGTTCATTTCCACATCCTCCCTGAACCTCTACCGTGTCCTCAGCCAGAGCTAATGAACCCATTTTGCTCATTGGCTCTAATAGTTCTAGACAACTTGCATGTTTAATCATGCCCATACTTTACAGGTTAACTAGTCCAACTTGGCCATGGGAAGAAAAGAGCTATAGGGTTAGGACCCAGGGCTCAAAGGAGGAGACTGTGCAAAGAAGCTGCATTTTGACCCCAGGTTGCTAGCCTGCAGTAACACAATGGAGTTGACCTCTGTTCAGTGTCTGTCCCGGACTTCTTGTGGGCAGTTAGGTCTGTGGGTGAAGCAGGTGGGGTGTGGTTGGCTCTGGTCGTCATAGATGCTGGGGGTGGGGTGGGGGTGGGGGTGGATCTCTGCAGCAGCACATTTCCCAGCACAAAGCCAGGCCTCAGACCCTTGCCGACAGCCTTGAACTTGTGCCAGAGGAGCAGGAAAGGCCAGAGGAAAGAAAAGATGAAGTGCACGTTCACAAAGCAGCCTCACCCTAGCCCCTCCACACTGTCTAATTTTCAGCTGGGCTTCCAGCTCCAGGGAGACGTGAGGCCTTGAGTTGGCCAAGCTCTCACCCGCAGTTTCCCAGACACTTGGAGGGCCAGTAATTACCGGGTAATTACCCCGTTTATTGCCTCATTACAGGTGACCACCTTTTGGCAGGCATTTCCCTCATAAGGTCCCTTCCCAGCTCTGGTTTCTCGGCCTGCTGGGCCCTGCTGCTGTAGCCTAGCTAAATTGTGCTCCCCAAGTCACCCCTCGCTCCGCCCAGGCTTGCCACTTCTTGCTGCTGCTCCAAGGGCCCCTCCTCTGCTCGCACTAACGGTTGGCCGGGCTCGAGGGTCACACCCGAACTACTCCCTTTCGCTTAGCATCAGCCCGGCTCCCGGCTCCTGCCTGTCACAATTGGTGAAGACCCTGCCAGAGTCTCCGGTCTGATTGTCCCCCTGGACCTTCCCTGACCCCCCACCTCTCACACACTGCGGCTTTGGGTGCTTGGTGCGAAGGGCCTGTCTGGTGTCCTTAGATCCCAGGCATCTTGACCCCTCCCAGATCTACCCACTTCATGTCCCCACTCTGGGTGACTTGAAACACCCCTCGGACTCTGCTGAGCAGAACGTAGGGGCCTCACAGGCTGGGAAGGGGGAGGAGGGGGGTTAGGATGATGGAGCAGGATATGCCAAGGCTTATATCTTGCAAACAAGTTCCCTGCAAAATGTATTTGGCCAGAGGACAGTGGAGCGCTCGGAAACAGAACTTGGGATCTTTTTTGCTTGTTTTTCTTGTTTTTACGGAATACAAATGAGTAAATGCTTTTTGGAGGGCAGGGTGGGAATTGGCACGGAGTCGTGGCCAACAGCTTTGGAGGGACCGTGGGGCTCCTCTAGTCCATCTCCTCACTTTACGATGGAAAGATTGAAGCCTGCAGCCAAGTGGGAACACACTCTGGGCTGGTTACCAGAATCCTGTCCCCTCCCTGCCAGCCCAGGGACACACCTTCTGCGGGCAGCATCCTATTTTGCATATTCCCGCCCATTGTCTTCATGTGCTTGGCCTTGCCTCCCCTGCCAGAGCATGCGAGGTCATATTGTCTGTTTAAGTGTGGCTTGTGAAGGATCCTGGGGTCTCTTCTGACCACCGTGACCACCAGCCTGGGACCTCACGTGGTGGCTGGTCTATGGATTGTTTGGACCCTTCTGCAAATCTCCCTGCCTTCACTATTGAGCCTGGGGTACCCAAGGTCTCCGGTTCTCTCGCTGTTCCCCCGGCCTCGGAATGTCCCAAAGGGCTTCCTGTCCGTTCACCTTCCTGAGCCTGTCTTACTTCCCCACACTTGGAGAAAGAGCAATCTCACCTATTACAGATACTCCTTCTAGGAAGCCCGAGGTAAATTTGGGCCAGGCCTGCTCATGACCTTGGTGTCCAGGCCTGATGGGGTCTGGCACAGGCTCCCGTTCGCACACGCTCTGCTCCCCAGCCAGGGCGGGACCAGGCGCCTGATTTCATTGTCTGCAGTTTCGGTCTCTGGAAGCTCTGGTTGCTAAGTTACCGCAGCCCCTTGCACAGGCCTTTAGAGCTGGGGAAGGGGAGATGTACAGATGGCGTCAGGGTCCTGTGCAAGCCATACTCGAGGCCTCGAGCCAGAAGCCTTTGTTTAGGAGGAGGACTTTATCTCCTCCATCCACCCAACTAATATTTATTGAACACTTCCTACTTGCCAGGCTCCATGCCAGGTAGCGAGGATACAGGCACGAACCTACCTCTCCACTCCCCGTTAACTAAGCTCCAGATCTCCAGATCTCCAGCTCCCTAAGATAATGACAACATGGGACCCTGTACAGTGATTGCTGTGAGCCAGGCACTGTTGTACGAGCTTCACACTTACCTGTGCGTTAGATCCTCGTGACTGTGCCGTGAGCGGATGCTTCCATCACTATCCCCATTTTACTGAGGAAACTGAGGCAATTGACTGGCCCAAAGCTAGGATTAAAGCCAGAATTAAACCCAGCACATCAGATCCCCAGGTATGTCCCTTTAACCATAAACTCTGCTCTTGCGGTCTGCCTTTTGTTAAGATCAATGGGAACGTGATGGAAGGTTTTAAGCAGGGGGTGAACTTGATCACAAGGGTTTTCAAAACAGACTGGCTGTACAAGTGGCCGGGATTGGGACAAGAGTAGGAGGAGATGGGCCTAGCAGGAGGCCTTTGCAGGGTCCAGGTGAGAGCTGGTGGAGGAGAAACCACAGACAGTGAGGGCCCTGGGCTGGGGAGAATTGGGCCAAGAAAGAATCCTCTAAACGTTTACGGACTAGATTTAAGTTTCCTATTTTACAGCGTCTCCTTCCAACTATGTTCTTTTTCTGCCCTTTGGCACCTTGACCAAGTCTTGAATTTTATGGGCACCTTTGGTATTTGAAAGCCATAGTGCAGTCAGGTTTAAAATTCAGATCCCAGGGGCGCCTGGGTGGCGCAGTCGGTTAAGCGTCCGACTTCAGCCAGGTCACGATCTCACAGTCCAGGAGTTCGAGCCCCGCGTCAGGCTCTGGGCTGATGGCTCAGAGCCTGGAGCCTGTTTCCGATTCTGTGTCTCCCTCTCTCTCTGCCCCTCCCCCGTTCATGCTCTGTCTCTCTCTGTCCCAAAAATAAATAAACGTTGAAAAAAAAATTAAAAAAAAAAAAGTAAAAAAAAAAAAAATTCAGATCCCAGATCAGAGTCAGACTTATCTCTTCCACTTTCTCCAACCCTAACCAGGCTTTGGATTTGGAGCAGAAGTGAGGTATGGTCTTATCTTACATACTCTTTCCCAGTTCAGTGCCTCTTTGCGGGTGCACGGGCTGAGTTTGGCCAGGTTACAGAGCATGTATGTCCTCCTCTTCTGAGTCTGTTCTTCTGTGTTAAGGCTGGGGGGAGGAGAGCGAGAGCCACTGTTACATCAGAAGATGGCTTTCTGAGATCTCCTTACCCGTAGAAAGCACCCAATGACTAAGTGCGGATTGAGTGAATGACAACAGTGAGTTTAAAAGTGAATAAATGAATTTATGATCCTGCATATGATGTGGTAGTGTCCACTCTGAAATAAAAGTGCCACGCAGGGCAGGTATTCTGTGCATGTGTGTGCACCTAGGTAGACAGATAGACACATACTTTTCCTTGGCTTTGATACACTTGGTATCCAGCACCATAGTAGGCTTCAGAGGTGAATTTTGATAGCAATGACTTTAGCTTTTGGTGCTCCGTGGTCCAACCCAAGTCTCCAATTTCAGTTTTCCTGTACAAGTTTTCTGCTTCAGCAAAACTCGCTGCTTACCAATACGTTGGGTATCTTTTTCTGATGTTGCCTGTATGTGGGGGCTGAAGTGAGGCATCTCCGGAGGATCTGTAGATGAGGGAACTACGATGGTCCGCTGAGAATTGAACTTTAAGATCTGTACAGAGCAGAGAGCTGCAAAGTCACCTTCAGGAGACAGAATGGTTCCCTGGGCGGCAAGCCTTGACAGTAACCTGATTGAATGTATTAACACACCTACGGGAAGCATGTGTTAATCAGAAGTGACACTGCTCAGCCACGATGCAAAAAGAAAAGAGAGTCACCAAGGCAGTGACCATACAAAAGAGACAGAGTTTGGGCCAACAGACGTGAAACATTATGGTCAGCCTTGTTTCGGTGATGAAAGTGAGCAATGTGACTGTTCTATTTCAAGTATTTCTGTCTCACTGGCTAGACCATCTTTCTTGGGGAGATAGACATATCAGTTCATCTTAGTGTGATGTCATTGCATATTAGAGATATTTACCTCTTTTGTTTTCCTTACTTAGATAATTCTTCATGTGTATATTTCAGAGTAAGAACTCAGCAAATAGGAGCTATTTATCTGATTATGAGTTGACTAGTATATCCCCTCATGTAGAAAGCCAAGTGAACAGAACTACCCCGTCTCAGGACCATATAATTCTTGATAAAAAAAAAAAAAAATAAACTGACATTCCAAGTTTATATATGCTAAATGTTAATATCATACAGTCCCTGAAATAGGACTCTTTTCTTGGTGAGCTAAGAAAATCAAGTGCTCCAGCCTGCAAAAAGCCTGCAGTCAAACCTTGATGGGGCAAAACCACGAAGGACTTAGATGCCACCCTTAGTAGCTTCTTGAAGACTGTTGGCTTGGAGTGAAACCAGTCTGTGTCCTAGCTTCTTTCTTTTAAAGCCAACCCTTCATAGAAGGCTCAGCTTAGCCATGCTCACCAGTCGTGCCAACAGTATGTACCCCCTCAGCCACGTCCCCTCGTCCCTGCTCTGTGCACCCCATGAGGTAGGCACAGGTGGGCAGAAGTGAACTATCGGAGTTAGGCATAGGGGCCTCTAAGTTATAGGCTCTATAGTTGGACTAGGTATGTGACGCTGGGCAAGCTCTTTAATTTCTTTATGCTTCAGTTTTCTTCTCTGTAAAGTGGGTATAATAACAGCATCCACTTGATAGGGTATTGAAAAACTTCATGATGAATGCATGTGAAGCCCTTGGCCTGGCGCCATTATGCAGTGTATGCTCAGTAAATGTTGGTCAATGTTGTCAATTCCAGCTTATCTTTATACTGCATGTCCCACCCCACAGCTCATTTGTGAGTTCCTTACAGTAGAGACGTCATCTATGGACTTGAGTTCTTCCATTTATAAGAATAGCAACAATAGCATAGATTATTGGGAGAATAAGTTAGAAAATAAGCATGAAAAGGTCAGTGGGTTCCGCTAAGTACCAGGTGTTCAATAAATCCTTTTAGTTCTTTTTACTGATGATTATTCATATCTGCAGACCCTCTCCTAGGCATGGACCTTGGACATAGTTCCTTTACATGTGTATGTGACTGTGTGGTGATGACTGGTCCTTGCAGGCAGTGAAAGAATGATGTAGCTACACTTTGTGGGATGGTTAGAGCTAAGGCCTGTGGGCTCATTACTTGACTCCCCTTTGGTACGTGCTATCCAGTACCGCTGGCCCAATACATGGACATACGTGGCTACTCCCATCTGAGACACCCTCCCCTGCTCATCTAAGACCCAATCAAATGTTACTTATTTTCATCTTGCAGACTTTCTCCCTTCCTTGCACATCTCTTACCCCTAACCATCTCTTCCTCTAGCTTTTCATGCATGTATTATTGTGAGAGTCAGATGTTCTCATTCATTCATTCATTCATTCATAAATCTTTGCGCATATAGACAGGTACTATCTATGCCTATATATCTACACCAGTAGGCAGAGTCTATGCCTAATTCGTAATTTAGTCTCAGCTCTAGCAGCTGCTTACTTGATGATAAAATGGCTTACTTGAGGATAAAACGGCTGAAATAATTGATGGTGCATGTGCCTTAGGCTCCTTTCCCAATGCTGGGGTTGGGGCTTGCTCTAGTCCATCTGTACTCTTGATCTAGGTCCCTGCTGTGATGAGGAGACCACCTGGGAATAAGCGTGTGCCTTTGTAGCAAAGAAAGATCAAAATACACTCAGCCCTCCATACAGACACAAGGCAGTTCTTAGTATTAAGCCTATGTGGAAGGTGAGGAATACCCACATAGCTGGGGACAGCAGGAGCAGAGGTGGCCTAATTGTCACTGCAGATTGCTTCTGACAGGTGAAATCTCTTCCTTCCTTCCTTCCTTCCTTCCTTCCTTCCTTCCTTCCTTCCTGGAAACCCTGGAGAATACCATGGGAGCGGTTTGTTTTTTTGTTTGTTTGGTTTTGGTTTTTTTCCCTTCGGTCCTGGCTGGAGGGTGATGAGCATGGCCTTGATCTCCTGGACCCTCAGGATTGCAGACATTGGAGTGATCAGGGACAAGGTGGGTTTCGGGACTATAGGGAGAGCCACGCACTCAAGAATCTTAAGGAAAGGATCATTACCGCTAAATAAACACAGGCACTGTTCTAAAGCAAAATTTGTGTTTCTCTCTCAAGGGCCCTGGGAAATCAGCAAGCAGCCCACGTAGCTGAGAACAGCCAGGCAACCCCTCCTGACCCCAGATTACTGCTAATGATAAGAGCTGCTAGACCAGCTCCATGTACATGAGGGAGGGGAGCACCACCCCCTGAGGTTAGAGATGCGCTTCATCTTTTGGGATTTTCCACAATAGATTTATTTTTAGCAAGAAAAGATTTAAAATCCCGGCAATTCAGTACAACTTGTTTGCTTAAAGCAAGTCACTTCTCAGGAGGGAGTTGAAGAAGGTTTGACAGTTGTCCCCTCTGACCACAGAGGGTGATTCCGTTTCTGCAGAAGTCCCAGGAGTCCTGATCCCAGCAGGTAAGCTTCCGGGGACCCATCCAAGGAAGAAAGAATATTCTGTTTTTTCAATCCTGTCAGCCACTCTTTGCACCTTGTTTTCTTCCAGTTTTGTTGAGATATACTTGGTGTACGATACTGTATAAGTTTGCGTTATGTATACAGCATAGTGACTTACGCATATTGCAAATGCAAAATGATTACTGCTGTAAGTTTACATATAGTTACAAATTTGTTTCCTTAGGATGAGAACTTGTGGCTCTATTCTCTCTTCTAGGATCTTCTCTTAGCAACTTTCGTTTTTTTTTCTTTTAATATAATTTATTGTCAAATTGGTTTCCATACAGCACCCAGTGCTCATCCCAACAAGTGCCCTCCTCAACGCCCATCACCCATTTCCCCCCTCTCCCCCCACCCCCATCTACCCTTAGTTTGTTCTCAGTCTCTTAGGGTTTGCCTCTCTCCCTCTCTGTAACTTTTTTTTCCCCTTCCCCTCCCCCATGGTCTTCTGTTAAGTTTCTCAAGATCCACATATGAGTGAAAACATATGGTATCTGTCTTTCTCTGACTGACTTGTTTCACTTAGCACAATACCTTCCAGTTCCATCCATGTTGCTGCAAGTGCCCAGATTTCATTCTTATTGCCAAGTAGTATTCCACTGTATATATAAACCTCTCTTAGCAACTTTCAAATATGCTATAAAACAGTATTAACTGTAGTCTTATTATGCATTATATTCCCAATACTTAGAACTGAAAGTTCAGCCCCCTTCCTTCAACCCCTTCCCCCAGTCAGCCACCTCTGGTAACTGCATGTCTGGTCTCTTTTTTGAGGAGTTGTTTTTGTTTTTGTTTTTGTTTTTGTTTCATTTGTAAGATTCCACATACAACCGAGTTCATACAGTATGTATCTTTCTCCATTTGACATATTTTGCTTACCATAATGACCGCAAGATCCACCCACGTCATTGCCCCTTTTCTAAACCGAGGTAGTCTGGAGCCTTTTTTCCCCAAATTGTGTTCTGTGGATCCACAGTCCCAGGGTTTGTGGCTCCTGGAGTAAATACTACATAGTCAGAGGGCCTGGGAAACATTGCCCATTCTATTTCTCTTGGTTCACTCCAGCTAAACTTGTGCCTTTGTTTTTCCTCAAATATGCTAGGCACACTCCTGCCTCAGGACCTTTGCACTTGCTGGTCCTTCTGGTTGCTATGCTGTCTCTCCAGATATCGGCATGGCTAACTCTTTCATCTTCAACTCTTCACTCAAAATTACCTTTTCAGTGAAGTCTTCATGTAATGCTTTTATATATCACCTCTCTGCTTTATCATTTTTTCTTAGCACTCACCAGTAACTTTAGTGAATCATGCCTCTTTCTGTTCTATCAGTTAGAATTGCTGAATTCTATTTTAAGGGTCACTATGGCAGGGGAAAATAAACATGGCAAACCGTTCATTGGCTTTTAAAGCTTCCACAGAAAATAACACACATCATTTAAGCTCATATTACATGGTACCAAACAAGTCTCCTGGCTCCATGGGACTTCAAAAGGGAGAGGAAAATGCATTGCTGAGCCATGCCTAAAAGGAGAACTGGAGTATCTGGCAATAGTTCTTCGGACAAACCCTGTTTCATACCCGTCAATGGCTTTCAATGGCTCGTGGGGTTAAGTCCAAATTCTTTCACAGAACTTCACAATCTCTGCATGGTCTGGCTCTTGCTTACCTCTCTTCGATTCACATTTCAGCTTCGAGGTCATTTCTTTCTGGAAGCCCACCCTGGCCCTCTGTCTGGGTGAAGGGCTCTTCATCGGATGTTCCTTCAGAAACTGGGGAGCTTCTCAGCACATGACTAGTTACTTGATTGCATCTCTTCCTAAAAGTTTTCCTGTAACCCATCCGTCAGTCTTAAAGTCAATCCAATTGGTCATTAGCAATATTTTAAAGAAAGAAACGACGTAATAGGACACATAATAGTGTATCTTTTTAGTAAGTATTAGGAATGCTCTGAAACTTGTGTGGTCCAGTAGGTTGGGTTAACTTGAAAAATGTATTCCTTAATCTGGCTGTGGTCCAACTCATTTGAAGTCACAGCCCTACCAGAACTGGAAATCTAGTGGGGTCTGGGGACCACCTGTTTCATCTACCCTGACCCACCAGTGCCTAGCACAGTGCTTGTACAAAGGGACTTCAATTTTTTTTTTTATTTATGAATTCTCCATGACCTGAGCTACCAGCAACCTTAATTAGAAACAGTGTGGATGAGGGGCACCTGGGTAGCTCAGTCGGTTAAGCTTTTGACTTTGGCTCAGGTCATGATCTCATGGTTCATCAGTTCAAGCCCCATGTCTGGCTCTGTGCTGGCAGCTTAGAGCCTGGAACCTGCCTCAGATATTCTCTCTCTCTCCCTCTCTCTCCCTCTCTCTCCCTCTCTCTCCCTCTCTCTCCCTCTCTCTCCCTCTCTCTCCCTCTCTCTCCCTCTCTCTCCCTCTCTCTCCCTCTCTCTCCCTCTCTCTCCCTCTCTCTCCCTCTCTCTCCCTCTCCCTCCCTCTCCCTCCCTCTCCCTCCCTCTCCCTCCCTCTCCCTCCCTCCCTCTCCCTCCCTCTCCCTCCCTCCCTCTCCCTCCCTCTCCCTCCCTCTCCCTCCCTCCCTCTCCCTCCCTCCCTCTCCCTCCCTCCCTCTCCCTCCCTCCCTCTCCCTCCCTCTCCCTCCCTCTCCCTCTCTCTCTCTCTCTCTCTCTCTCTCTCTCTCTTCTGCTCATGTTCTGTCTCTCTCACTCTCTCAAAAAAAAAAAAAACAGTGTATGTGGTTTGGGCTGACTGTTTTTGTCACATTTAACCTGATGAACAGAGGCCAGCTTAGATGCACAGTGTGAGGGCTACCCTCCCTTCCTGCATGGGTTTGCATGGAGAGTTCTCTACCTGTCTCAGCAGCCCTCTGGACCTGGGCATGGAGACCTGAAGAGCTCTTTCCTTTACTCAAGGCCCTCCTGGCTTCCTTCTAAAATCCAGTACCGTCCTTATGCATAGGAGCGGTAACATGCTGTTACTCTGCACTAAAATTCCACGGAGTCAGAAAAACGTGAATTCAAATTCCATTTTATTACTCCCTGGTTGCATGACTGCAGACAAGATGCCTCTCTGAGCTGAAGTTTCTTCCTCTGTGAAATAGAGGTGATATTCTGTTCCTTTCAGAGTCGATGTGAGGATTAGAGAGAATGTTTATTATTCACATCTGGCAATGTGGGCATTCAATAAATCATGGCTATCTATTATCATTATTATCCTATTGACTTTTTAAAGAACTTGAAATCCATCTACTAGTAACTCCTTTGAGTTAAACATCATTTACAACAAAACGGTCCTGGCTTCCCTGAGAGGGTAAAGATCTGATGTCCTTATCAATGTCTTTAGTACCCTTTAGTATCATAAAGTATGGACGTCTTTAGTATCTGTAATATCTTCACAGTATGAATATCTGTATTACCTGTATGGTATGAATATCTTCAGTATCTATAGAATGAGTATCCATAGTATCTTTTAGTACCTTTATAGTATGAATAACTATACCTTTTTCAGCAACGGGTCAGCCAAGATCTGGCTTTGATAGGAGGGAAGGAAGAGAAATAAAGAAAAGAAGCCTGGGGTGAAGGAGGAGAGTAGCCGGAGGACACAGGAGTGTCTAGAATTAAATGTTTTATCCCTTCCCTGTTCCATTTCTGTTGCAGGAGTCTAACGGGGATGATGCTACATCTTTGTGTCTATTTCCCCATGTAATATGTATCCTTTTAGTGGTCAGCCACATGATTTCCAGGGACAAGTGCAAAATAAAAGTGTAGGGCTTCTTGTTCAAAAAGGAAGAAGAAAGCTCTTTTCTTTCTCTCCCTGGATGTGTCCTGGCATTTATTTGCTATTTAGTGTGTGCCTGCTGGGGCACGGCGTACTTGTAGGCAGATACTGACCTTCACCGGCTCAGAGGTTCAGGTTTGTGACTTGGTACATGGGGTATGTTCCCTGGAGCCTCCCGTACCTGCAACCCCAGGGGAGTGGGCTGCTGGGCACCTGTCCTGGGGAGGCAGGAAGTAGGAGGGTCAGAACCACCCAAGCCCATGCTCCAAGCCCCAGCCCATGTTCCGTGGTCCTATCAGGCTTCACCTACAGACCGCAAATTCAAAGATGAAATGATTAAGAATTAGAGATGACACCTGCAGAGCTTTAAACCCCAGGCCTGGGGCTCTCTTTGGAGCACGGGTCCCTGTGCGACCACGGAGGTCACATGATGCACTGTGAAGCCAGCCCTGCCTTTAGCTCTGCTGAGCCCTGCTTCTGTGATCCCACTGTCGCTGGCCTGGCTGCTGCCTTCTTCCTCAACCTTGTCCAAACCTTTCTTCTGCATCCCAGGACCCAGTGGGTCCCGGGGCAGAATCCCTAGAGGCTGCTGCTGCTGCGGCCCTCTCTCTGCCGGATTCTCCCTAAGGCGTCGCCAGCGGGGTGACCGTCTGCCTCCACCTGTGTGGCTCCTCTTGGGTGCAGCTGGTAGCCCAGGCCAGAAGAAAAAAACGCGTGCTCTCTCCCAGTGTGTCTGCAGCTCCTGCTCCTAGCTCTTGTCAAGAGGTCCCTCCGAGTGAAAAACGACTATTTGTGTATGTTATTGATCACCCTACCCGGGAAGATGACTGTAACCTTTCCATCCTGGCAGCAGCAGAACCCCCCCGCTCTGCCTTGGCTGGGAGCAACCTGGAGGTTTTGAATGGCAGCCAGGGCTGGGGGAACGTTTGCCATGGCCAGCCTGGCCACCCGCTGCCTCTCTCGCCTTCCCTCTCCACCTGCAAAGGAAGAAGTGTTTGACAGAGAAGAGAGCAGTTTGGATAACGAGAGTCAGTGCACAGAAGCCTCAGCTAGAGGCCCAACCCACCCTCAAAAGGAAGCAAGGATGGCAGACGGAGGAAACCGGGTCAAGGCTCGGGATCCGGAGTTCTCGGACCTGGATTCAAGTCCTGGCTCAGACGCTTTCAAACCGTATGACATTGAGACTGTTGTGCTAAGTGCAGAATGCGTATAGAAATAATTCCTGCTTTGTCATGCCTTTGATGTGAGGACCACATGAGCTGATGTGCAAAGAAAGTGCTTCTCAAGAAGCTGTAAAAATATTTGCCAGCCTTGTGGGAGGTGATACAGAAAAAGAACATAATTCGTGATGGTAATACGGGTCCTACACTATGCTTGCATACAAACGTTTTGGTGTTTCTGTTGGTGCAAAATACCGTTATTTTTATAATAGTAAAATAATAGGATTTAACGATTATAATTTATATAATCCTATGCTA
This sequence comes from Prionailurus viverrinus, assembly GCF_022837055.1. Lineage (NCBI taxonomy): Eukaryota > Metazoa > Chordata > Mammalia > Carnivora > Felidae > Prionailurus > Prionailurus viverrinus. The sequence goes on along the minus strand of NC_062570.1, from coordinate 13,210,735 downwards.
TTATGTACTTGTGTAATGTTTATATAATATAAATAAAATTTACAGTAGGTTATTATATTCTAATAAATACTGAATGCTATTATTTCAGAAGTTGTAAAAATGTGAAATCTGAATTATTCACATCCTGAGGCATCTTGGGAGCTCCTGAATGAGAGCATCTGATTGAATAAGTATTAGGTAGAAAGCATTTTGACTGTACATTTGCTCCTTTTAAAACCTTGCCAAGTATCTTCTCTTCATGATTAGTCCCATTTCCCAGTATTACTAGTAAAGTCAGGCATTATTACTTATGTTCGTTAGTGATATATATTTTTTCCAGAGCCAGGTTGGCTCTCCGTGGGCTGCCAGAGGTTCCGAGGGAGCTTTCCTAGAATGGGGTGGGGCAGCAGATCTTAGGGAAAATGGGAGGAGGAGGAGGGGTGGTAGGGACTGGGGAAAGAAAGCTTTTCTTCTCAAAGCTGACCGTCTCCATGTTGTCAGTACTCCTGAATAGCATTTCCTCTATCCCTATTCCCTTTTTTATTTTATTTTATTTTTTTGTGTTTTATATTAGAGTGCATCAACAGGGAGGGGCAGAGAGACAGAGAAAGAATATGAAGCAGGCTCTAGGCTCCGAGCTGTCAGCACAGAGCCTGACACGGGACTTGAGCCCACAAGCAGCGAGATCATGACCTGAGCTGAAATCAACAGTCAGACATTCAACCGACTGAGGCCCCAGGCGCCCCTGCCCCCCTTCCCTTTAATCTCCTAGGTTCCAATGTCACTTCCAGGGACTAGGACAAAGGGCCTGGAACTGTCTGTCTTTCTCCTAGAGCAACATCTGTAGATAAACTCTGGAAGAATTGCTGTTCACTCTGTCCGTTATAAACTCCCAGTATTTAATGGTAAGAGGACCCCATGTGCTGTGTTACTTTGAGGATTGCCATCACTGTGGCTAAAATAGGGAAATGTGGGATCAGACAATGCCACCGTATCTGTCACCTTAGCAAAACACATCACCTTTCTCAGCCACAGTTTGTTCATCTTTAAAATGGGCCTTAAATCAAATTGAGTTGTTGCTGGGAGTGAGTGAGCTCATCCCGAGGTGTTTTGCAGGGCTCCTGGCACATGTTGGAGATCAGGGAAGCTGGGATCTCCTTCTTAGCTATTATTAGACCTCACCCTTTCACCCCAGCATTGAGAATCCTCTAATTAGATGAATCCCGATACTCTCCCCCGCTTTCACCCCTGTACAATGTTAATCACTCGGTCTAACGTCTCCATTACACAATGTTTGTGGCAACGGGCTGTGATGGTGAATTGAATTCTCCGATTAACTGAGAAAACCCCTTTTGTCCTCACCTGTGCAGTCACACATCTTTGTAAAATAACCTATTTTCCTGCCTTAGCAAGTAGGGCTAGAGACAAACTAGGCTATCTGTCTTTTTGATGACTCAGTGCCCCTCTCAAAACACTGCACAGTCCTGCATAGAAAGGGCAGAAGATTCTGAACTGAGCCTAACCTGGCCTTGAAGATGGATTTCAGAATAACACCTACACCTGTATGGTAGCTCACCTGTTCCCCCTCTAGACAAGACAGAGAATCTACAGGCATAGGAGTGTGTGGTTGGGGCGAGGGGGAAAAAGGCGTGTGCAAGCTAAATTCTTTACTTCATGAAGGATTTTCCAGGTCACCTTGGCTGTTGTGGTTATTTGAGAACTCCCTTTAGTTTGGAGGTCTTGGAGCTGTTTGTCCACGGCAGCACACTCCCTACAGCCAGACTGTCCTGTGGGAAGGGCACTGCAACTCACAGCCTGGTTTGCTGTGGACAGAGGGAGCAGGGAATGCTATGGGCTTCTAGAAGCTTCCACTAATGCACACATTCCGACAACCAGAGGCTCACTTGGCATGATTAACCAACATCTGTGCTTGGGCTGTTTCACGTGCATAATTGTCCCATTTCTTCCCCCAAGACGATCCCTGTATTATGGGTGCTGAATGTGTGGTTCAGAGAAGCAAAATGACTTGATGAAGGTGACCCAGCTGGAGCTGGGCCGTTTGTTGGATGTGTATACTCCAAAGCACTTTGGTCTCCAAGGCTGTTTCTCTTTCATGTTGCAAATGTTAACATGTTTAAACATGTTTGGGTCATCCACAGCTCAGTTAGAATTATCTATTTTAAAATTTACATCCGAGTTAGCATGTAGTGCTATAATGATTTCAGGAGTACATTCCAGTGATTCATTCCCTGTGTATAACACCCAGTGCTCATCCCAACAAGTGTCCTCCCTAATGCCCCTTAACCCCTTTCGCCCATCCCCACCCAAACCCTCCAGCAACCCTCAGTTTGCTCTCTGTATCTAAGAGTCTCTTACGTTTTTTCCCTTTCCTTGTTTTTATATTATTTTCACTTTTCTTCCCTTATGTTCATCTGCTTTGTATCTTAAAGTCCTCATAAGAGTGAAGTCATATGATGTTTGTTTTTCTCTGACTGGCTAATTTTGCTTAGCATAATACTCTCTAGTTCCATCCACGTAGTTGCAAATGGCAAGATTTCATTCTTTTTGATTGCCGAGTAATACTCCATTGTGTGTATGCAAATGGCAAGATTTCATTCTTTTTGATTGCCGAGTAATACTCCATTGTGTGTATGGGTATATATATATATATATATATATATATATATATATATATATGTGTGTGTGTGTGTGTATGTATATATATATATGTATGTGTGTGTATGTATATATATGTATGTGTGTATGTATGTGTATATATATATATATATATGTATGTATATATATACACACATACATACAACACATCATCTTTATCCATTCATCCATCGATAGACATTTGGGCTCTTTCCATACTTTGGCTATTGTTGATTGTGCTGCTATAAACATTGGGGTGCACGTGTCCCTTTGAAACAGCACACCTGTATCCCCTGGATAAATACCTAGTAGTGCAATTGCTGGGTCGTAGGGTAGTTCTATTTTCAATTTTTTGAGGAACCTCCATCCTGTTTTCCAGAGTGGCTGCACCAGTTTGCATTCCCACCAGCAGTGCAAAAGAGATCCTCTCTCCCCACATCCTCATCAGTATCTGTTGTTGCCTGAGTTGTTAATGTTAGCCATTCTGATAGGTGTAAGGTGGCATCTCACTGTGGTTTTGATTTGTATTTCCCTAATGATGAGTGATGTTAGCATTTTTTCATGTGTCAGTTGGCCATCTGGATGTCTTCTTTGCAGAAGTGTCTATTCATGTCTTTTGCCCATTTCTTCACTGGATGATTTGTTTTTTGGGTGTTGAGTTTGATAAGCTCTTTATAGATGTTGGATACTAACCCTTTATCCAATATGTCATTTGCAAATATCTTCTCCTATTTTGTTGGTTGCCTTTTAGTTTTGCTGATTATTTTCTTCACTGCGCAGAAGGTTTTTATTTTGATGAGGTCCCAATAGTTCATTTTTGCCTTTTTTTCCTTGCCTCTGGAGACGTGTTGAGTGAGAAGTTGCTGCGGCTGAGGTCAAAGAGGTTTTTGCCTGCTTTCTCCTCAAGGATTTTTATGGCTTCCTGTCTTATGTTTAGGTATTTCATCCATTTTGAGTTTATTTTTTGTATGGTGTAAGAAAGTGGTTCAGGTTCATTTTTCTGCATGTCACTGTCCAGTTTTCCTAACACCACTTGAAGAGACTGTCTTTATTCTATTGGATATTATTTCCTGCTTTGTCAAAGATTAGTGGGGCATACGTTTGTGGGCCCATTTCTGGGTTCTCTATTCTGTTCCGTCGATCTGAGTGTCTGTTCTTGTGCCAGTACCATACTGTCTTGATGATTACAGCTTTGTAATACAGCTTGAAGTCTGGGATTGTGATGCCTCCAGCTTTGGTTTTCTTTTCAAGATTTTTTTGGGTATTTGGGGTCTTTCCTGTTTCCGTACAAATTTTAGGATTGTTTGTTCTAGCTCTGTGAAAAATGCTGGTGTTGTTTTGCTAGGAATTGCATTGAATATGTAGATTGCTTTGGGTAGTATCGACATTTTAACAGTATTTGTTCTTCCAATCCATAAGCATGGGATATTTTTCCATTTTTTTCTGTCTTCAATTTTTTTCATAAGCTTTCTATAGTGTTCAGTGTATAGATTTTTCTCATCTTTGGTTAAATTTATTCCTAAGTATTTTATGGTTTTTCGTGCAATTGTAAATGGGATCGATTTCTTGATTTCTCTTTCTGGTGCTTCATTATTGGTGTATAAGAATGCAACTGATCTCTGAACATTGATTTTATATCCTGCACTTTGCTGAATTCATGGTTCAATTCTAGCATTTTTTTTGGTGGAATCTTTTGGGTTTTCCATATAGAGTATCATCTGTGAAAGATGTTTCATCTGTGAGAAGTGAAAGTTTAACCTCCTCCTTGCCGATTTGGATGCCTTTTATTTCTTTGTGTTGTCTGATTGCTGGGGCTAGGACTTCCAATACTACATTGAATAGTAGTGGTGAGAGTAGACATCCCTGTTGTGTTCCTGACCTTAGAGGGAAAGCTCTCCGCTTTTCCCCATTGAGGATGATATTAGTGGTGGGTCTTTCCTATATGGCTCTTATGATTTTGAGTTATCATCCTTCTATCTCTGCATTCTTAAGAGTTTTTATCAAGAAAGCATACTGTATTTTGTCAAATGCTTTCTCTGCATCTGTTGAGAGGATCATGTGGTTCTTGTCCTTTGTTTTACTGATGTGATGAGTCACGTTGATTGTTTGGTGGATTTTGAACCAGCCCTGCATCCCAGGTATAAATCCCACTTAGTCGTGGTGAATAATTCTTGTACTGTATTGTTGGATCCAGTTGGCTGGTATCTTGTTGAAGATTTTTGCATCCATGTTCATCAGGGAGATTGGTCTGTAGTTCTCCTTTTTAGTGCCTTCTTTGTCAGGTTTTGGAATCAAGGTAATGCTGGGTTCATAAAATTAGTTTGGAAGTTTTCCTTCCATTTCTATTTTTTGGAACCTCTTCAAGAGAATAGGTGTTAAATCTTCCTTAAATGTTTGATAGAATTCCCCCCTGGAAAGCCATCTGGCCCTGGACTCTTGTTTTTTGGGAGATTTTTGATTACTAATTTGATTTCTTTACTGGTTGTGGGTCTGTTCAAATTTTCTATTTCTTCTTGTTTCCGTTTTGGTAGTTTAAATGTTTCTAGGAATTTGTCCATTTCTTCCAGATTACCCATATTATTGGCATATAATTATTCGTAGTATTATTGTTTGTATTTCTGCTGTGTTGGTTGTGATCTCTCCTCTTCCATTTTTGATTTTATTTATTTGGGTACTTTCCTTTTTCTTTTTGATCCAAGTGGCTAGTGGTTTATCAATTTTGTTAACTCTTTGAAAGAACCAGGTCCTGGTTTCATTGATCTGTTCTAATGTTGTTGTTGTTGTTGTTTTGGTTTTGATAGCATTGATTTCTACTTTCATCTTTATTTCTCATCTTCTGCTGGTTTTGTGTTTTATTTGCTGTTCCTTTTCCAGCTCTTTAAGGTGTAAGGCTAGGTTGTGTATCTGAGCCCTTTTTTCATTAGGAAGGCCTGGATTGCTATATACTTGCCTTTTATGACCGCCTTTGCTGCGTCCCAGAGGTTGTGGGCTGTGGTGTTATCATTTTCATTGGCTTCCATGTATTTTTTAAATTTCCTCTTTAACTTCTTGGTTAACCCATTCATTCTTTAGTAGGATGTTCTTTAATCTCCAGGTGTTTGTGGTCTTTCCAAATTTGTTCTTGTGGTTGATTTCAAGTTTCATACTATTGTGGTTTGTAAATATGCACAGTATGATCTCGATCTTTTTGGATTTGTTAATGGCTGATGTGTGTCCCAGTATGTGATCTCTTCTTAAGAATGTTCCATGTGCACTCGAGAAGAATGTGTACTCTGCTGCTTTAGGATTAAATTTTCTGACTATATCTGTTAAGTCCATCTGGTCCAGTGTGTCATTCAAAGCCATTTTTTCCTTGTTGGTTTTCTGTTTAGATGATCTGTGCATTGTTGTAAGTGGGGTGTTGAAGTCCCTGCTAATACGGTATTACTATAAATGAGTTTCTATATGTTTGAGATTAACTTATATATTTGGGTGCTTTCACATTTGGAGCATAAATGTTTATAATTGTTAGATCTTGGTGGATAGACCCCTTAATTATGATCTAATGCCTTCTTCATTTCTTATAGTCTTTATTTTAAAATCTATATTGCTTGATACAAACATGGCTACTTTGGCTTTCTTTTGGCAACTAATAGCACGACAGATGGTTTTCCATTCCCTTACTTTCAATCTGAAGGTGTCTTTAGGTCTAAAATGGGTCTCTTATGGGGCACCTGGGTGGTCCAGTTGGTTTAGCATCCAACTTCCGCTCAGGTCATGATCTCATAGTTCGTGAGTTTGAGCCCTGTATTGGGCTCTGTGCTGACAGCTCAGAGCCTGGAGCCTGCTTCGGATTCTGTGTCTCCCTCTCTCTCTGCCCCTTCCCCTCCCCTGCACTCGCTTGTTCTCTCTCTCTCAAAAATAAAAAAAAAAATTTAAAAAATAAAATTGGTCTCTTGTAAACAGCATATAGATGGATCTTTTTTTCTTGTCCATTATGTACCTTATGTCTTTTGATTGGAGCATTTAGTCCATTGACCTTTAGTGTGAGTACTGAAAGACATGAATTTATTGCCATTATGTTGCCTGTAGAGTTGGAGTTACTGGTGGTGGTCTCCGGTCCTTCTGTTCTTTGCTGCTTTTAGTCTTTTTTGTTGTTGTTGTTGATTTTTGGGGGTTGTTGTTGTTGTTTGGCTTTTCTCCCTTCAGAGAGTGCCCCTTAAAATTTCTTGCAGGGCTGGTTTAGTGGTCAAAAACTCCTTTACTTTTTGTCTGGGAAGCTTTTTATCTCTCCTTCTATTTTGAATGACAGCCTTGCTGGATAAAGAATTCTTGGCTGCATATTTTTCTGATTCAGCACATTGAATATATCTGGCCACTCCTTTCTTTCTGGTCTGCCAAGTTTCTGTGGATAGGTCTGCTGCAAGCCTGATCTGTCTTCCCTTGTAGGTTAAGGACTTTTTTTCCCCTACCTGCTTTCATGATTCTTTCCTTGCCTGAGTATTTTGGGAATTTGACTATGATATGATGATATGCCTTGTTGATGGTCAGTTTTTGTTGAATCTTATGGGAGTCCTCTGTGTTTCCTGGATTTTGGTGTCTGTGTCTCTCCCCAGGTGAGGAAAGTTTTCTGCTATGATTTGCTCACATAACACTTCTACCCCTTTTTCTCTCTCTTCATCTTCTGGGACCCCTATATTCTCATGTTGTTCCTTTTTTAATGAGTCACTGAGTTCTCTAAATCTTATATCATGCTCTTTTGCCTTAGTTTCCCTCTTTTTTTCTGCTTCATTTTTCTCCATAAGTTTGTCCTCCATAATGCTGATTTGCTGCTATGCTTCATCCACTTTGCCACCATCGTATCCATTCGAGATTGCATCTCAGTTACAACATTTTAAATTTTGTCCTGGCTGGATTTTACTTCTATCTCCGCAGAAGGGGATTCTATGCTTTTTTCAGCCCCAGCCAGTATTCTTATAATCATGATTCTAAATCCTGGTTCAGACATCTTGCTTGTATCTGTGTTGAGTTAGTCCCTGGCTGTCATTTTTTCCCTGTTCTTTCTTTTGGGGTGAATTTCTTCATTTCTTCATCTTGGAGGAAGAAAAATAATTACTACAATAAGAAATAAATTAAAAACAAAACAAAAAAATCAAATAAAGGATGCTAGCCCCTAGGTGTGTTTTGGTCTGGTTGTTGAAAGAAGCTTGATAGAATAGAGAAAAAAGGGAAAGAAAAGGAAAAAGAAAAAAAATGAATAAGTTTGAAAAACTTAAAGAATGGATAAAATAAAAAATGAAATGAAAGTAAAATAGAGTTTAAAAAATTTACAAAGAAGTAAAATATAGTGGAAATATTAAAAATTTTCTTAAAACAAAAAATTTTTTCTTTCTGTATTCGAGAATAAGAAAAGAAAAAGAAAAAAAAAATGAACCAGCAAACAGAATGAAATACGATTGAAATTACATCCAGTATCCCCCAGAAGTCAAATGATGAAACGCCTTATAGTCCGTCAACTAAGCAGGTGGAGAGATTTCTAGTGATGGTCAAGAGGGCTGTTGGCCCATTTGGGCGGGGCTTCGTGTAATGGCTCCGACCGCCACTAGATGGCGCTGCATAGTTTACTGGCGTGGATCATTGCGGTGCGTGTAGGCCTGTGTGCGCATGCGGGCAAGGGGTGAAAATGGCATCACCCGGATATCTAGTCTCTGGTACGGAATTCCGTGCTCTCTCAGCTGGCAATTGCACACCTGTTCTTTGTTTCCAGCTTCCGTCCATTCCTGGCTTTTACACTGTCCGTGACCAAGCCGTCGGGTTGCCAGGCGGCACCTGCCTCCTGAGTTTTATCTCAGATGCGGCTGTGTTTCCCGACCCCTCGCTTCTGCGGGACTGCGGCTTTGACCCGTTCTGCTTCTCTGCTGGAGGGTCTCACCGAGCACTGGCCGGTGCCGGCCGCAAGCAGGAAAGTTAGGGAGACCCTGCTGTTGCCCAGAGACTGCAGCCAGATGCCCGCCCGCCCGCCCCAGAGAAAGCTCATGCAATTGTGTAGCAGCGGCATTTCTGGGATTATGGTAAGTCACAACACACACCTGGCACCAGGCTTCACCCCCAACGACCTTGTTCCAGCACCAGCGAAGGTGGTTGCTCTCTGGGGTCCTCTGCAACCTTGGCCCGTGGGGAGACTGCACAGCCTCCACCAAATGTCCTCCCTGCAGGGCAACTGCCTCTCCCCATGTGGCCCGCGGCCCCTCCTCAGATCCTGCTCTCTGCTCTTGGGGATTCGCCCTTCTCACCAGAGCGCCGCCAGGTGTCGAGCTGTGGAGTTTCAGACTCGCGCTCCCCCTGTTTTTAGACTCTTAATGGAATTTAAACCCTCCCCTCTCTCCCTTCTTTGTTCAGTCTACTCTTTTGCTTTCCCTCCAGCTCCTTTGGGGGGGGAGTGCGGAGTACTCTTCCTGTACTCCCCCCCCCCCCCCCGCCCCAAGCTAAACCAGCTCTCTGCCCTTTGTGGCTTCTGTCTTCCCCCCTTTCACCTTTCCACACCGCATACCTACCGAGTTCTGTGGTTCAGGTTGCGCAGATTGTTGTGTTAATCCTCAGATCAGTTTTCTAGGTGTGCAGGACGGTTTGGTGTGGATCTAGCTGCATTTCAGGGATGAGAGATGCAAAAAACAAAGTTCCCTGCTGCTTCACCATCTTGACCCCTCCCCTAGAATAACTTTTTGAACGTGGTGAGTTTTATCCTAATCCCTAAGATGGTATCAACCAGACAAATGGCAGAGGTGTGGGGGTGTGTGTTGAGGGGCAGGTGGGAAGATTCAGGGCAGTTCCCAGAGCGTGGTTCTGCTTAGCCTGAGGAAGGAACTGCAGAAGAGAGGGACTTTGCCATCATGTGCCGTGTTATCCTATTTGGTCCCTACAAACCGTGAACTCAGATGTTATCTTCCCCATTTTACAGGTGACAAAACTGAGGCTCTGAGAGATTATGCAGTTTTCCTCACGGAGGTGGGAAGCAGTAAGACCGGCCTAAGATTTTTGTCCCTCATGCCTCTACTTTTCTGCACCACTTTGCTGCTTTCTAGGACATTGGATACCTGAGGAAAACGTTTTGGTTTTAGTTTTCCAAGACCTTTGGAGACATGGAAAAACCCATGCTTCCCAAAGATGCTCCCATGCATGCTGGGTGTGCAGATGAGGAAGCCAATTTGTAACCGTTTTGGTATAATAGAAACAAAAACAGCAGCAAAGCCTGGCAACCACATCCCAATCCCCACCTGAGCAGTAGGCAACTTCCAGAGCCTCAGAGGCCGTGTTTGAATTCACAGCCTTTCCTGAGCCAAGAGGCAGGGCTGGCCTTCCTTAGGTTAGACCGTTATCTCAGCAGTGACACAGAGGTTCCTGGGTAAGGATTCTGCTACCCCTGCCGTGGCCAGGGTGCTCTGTGCCAACAGCGGGTTGGCTGTGGCTCAGGGTCAGCGCAGGACGGCCTCCCAGCACTTCATCCCAGAGCCTTGGGATAACAGGCTTGCAGGGATCCCACAGCACCAGGTACTGACTGTGCCTACGTGGCTAGTGTTAGTCCTGTGCGTGTCTGTGGTGGGCACCTTTGAGTGTCTGCCTTGTCCTTACATGTGTGGTTTTTCTTCCACAACCACCCTAGATGTACTACGAAGAGGTTCATTTTGTAGATGGAACAACTGAGGCTCTGGGGAGGTAACTTTTCAGTGGGCACTTGGCTCATGAGTGGTGGGTAGAGAATATAAATCCAGGTCTGCAAGATTCCTGAGTTCATCCTCTTACAAAAAGACACCTGTGGTAGTCTGTCTTCGGATCTACATGACCATCTTGGTGATGTCTGAATCACCTGAGAGCTTCAAGTTCCTATTGGTGGGGCCACCACCAATAGGGTGTTTGGGGGTGGGGCCCCTGCAGTTTTAACAAGTTCCACATACGCCCCCACCAGACGTGGAAGAGCAGGTACCCCATGAGCACCCATGTTCCTTCAGTGATCTCCAGCTGCCTGTGATGGCTTCAGCTTGCAGCCCACCCTCCCTCCCAGACCCCTGGGCAAAACCCCTAAGGTAAAGGTTGATTTCTGACTTTGGCATCTGTTCCTTGCCTCTGTGCCCCGGTCTGTCAGTTTCTCCTCTTGGAATGACATCTGTGATAGTTTTGTGTGTCAAATTGGCTAGGCTGCAGTAGCCAGTAATTTAATGAAACACTAATCTAGGCATTGCTGTGAGGGTATTTTATAGACGTGGTTAAAACATCTTCAATCAGCTGGCTTTAAGTGAAAGAGCTTATCCTCGATAATGTAGGTGGACCCTGTCCAATCAGTTGAAGGCGTTATAAGCAGACATTGAGATCCTCGCTGTCCCCCAAAAGAACTTCTGCCTCAAGCCTACAGCATGAACTGATGCCTGTGTTTCCATCATGGTTTGTGGATTTCAGACTTGCTAGCCTCCTCAGGTGCAGGAACTTGACTCAAAATAAATCTTTGAATATACATACATATGTATGTATGTATATATGTATGTGTGATGCCTTTGGTTTCATTTCTCTGGAGAGCCCTAACATAGCATCCTTTCTTACATCTTAACTAATTTCCCCCTCTTTCCTTCTCTCCCCACTCCCCCTTCTTTCTTCCCACCTCCCTCTAACCTTCTTTTCTTTCCTTCCTTCTTTCCTGTCCTTCTCCCTCACTTCTATGAGTCAACAATGCCTGTTGCCTGTCAGACACCAAGCTAAGCAAAGATTATGCAATCAGTGAATAAGAAGTTTTTCCTGCCCTCGAGGAGCTCACAGTCCACCACTTATGCATAAAATCAATAAGCAACTTATAATTTATAAATTACTTTTGCTTGTATTTTCTCCTTTAAACCTGGATGTAAATCTGATAGTTCAAGAGTATAGCCATTGTTCTCTTACTGGACCTGAGAAGTGGCATCTTGCCATGTGCCCTGATCACAGACCGTCAGAGGGACCCACTGTGCCTGCCCCCACCATTGACATTCCCACCCCCACTCTTCCCAGAGCTCTGCTCCTCCCGTGCCCCGCCTCCCCACCACCCAGTGCCTGGTTGGAATTCATAACTCCCTCCTCTGCATTCCCATTAAGTAGTTGTTTATGTTTTTCTTTTGACACATTATATCATATCTTGCATTTCTGTTATTTGTTTACATAAACGTTTCCTCTGTGTATTGTAAGTTTCTCAAGGGCAAGATACAATGCTTTATTCAGCAAACACTTTTTTTTCACCACTTACAATGACATGGACACATTTTCCCTTTGTAGCGATTCAGGGTGTGGACTCGACAAAGATTGCTGGGTATGAATCTTGGTTTCCTCAGTGTGTGTGTGTGGGACGTTGGGCAAGCTACCTAACCTTGCTGTGCCTTACCTAGCTTATCTGTAAAATGGGGATATTAGCACCTACCCCTTAGGGCTACCTGGAGTGGTACATGCTTTCATTTACATTTAATGCTTAACACGGTGCAGGCACTCAAAAGTATTAGCTGTTGGTAGTTATTCTCAGCATCTCAGCAAAGAGTAAATATTTGCTAAGGAAGTGTCTGCATGAATAAATGCAGGATTCCTATAAGCTTGGAATCGTCCCATGTAATGTCTGCTAACAGGCTGAAGTGCTCACAAGTGTAGGTGAAGCAGAAATACATTTCAGCTGGCTTGGGTTCGAATCCCAGTTCTGCCGCTAACCGGACAAATGCATTTGGGCGAGTCATTTAACCTCTTTACACCTCTTGCTCCTAATTTGCAAACGGCAAGTAAAATCTATTGTGGTAGATGGTCTGAAAGCCTGACCTCAGCCCTCACATCTGCCTGCCTTTAGTGTCAGGTCGACGTGAGCGACCCTGCCTGCAGGTATGATCCAGAAGCCCTGGGATGGATCGCTGTGGCCCAGCTCTGACGGGCAGGTGCTCATGGCTCTGCACTTGCTGCCTTTGGTTATTAGCAGTGAGGATCCTGATACCAGATTTATAAAGTCAGCGTTTGCTGAGTAGTCTATTGTGATCTGCTCAAAATAGCCTTCCGCCTCGGTGCAGGGTATCAGGCCTTCTCCTAATACCCAGTAACTTCGTACTCAAAACATCAGCCAGCTATTGTGTAACTCCAATGACAGCAGGTTCTTGCTACAAATCCTGAAAGCTGTCTCTTGGATACCCTTAACGTATTCATAACATTGGTATTTATGTATTTATCTCGGAAAACCATAACCTTGGAAAAAGCATTTAGGGGAAAGAAGGCTGTAGTGATTAAAGAAAGCTCTGTTCATTTGAACAACATTAAATACAACTGGCATAATGACAACTGTGAGATCTGATAGAATATAGAGAAGGCTGAAAATAAAGGGCTTGTATTTTTCCCTGATGTAACATAATGGTCACATTTTTCTTTCACAATGGTTTTGCCGAGATAAAGAACAAATTATACTGATTTGATTGCTACTTAGAAATACTTAAAATTGAAAAAGACAGCAGGTGGGCCTGGTTGGAAAGGATGGTTATTTTAGCATAACAGATGCATGCATAAAACATCGCCCAGACAATTTTTTAATCATAAGAACTGCCCCCCCCCCGCCCCAAATTTTTTTTCTCTACTCCTTTTCCTTGGGATGTGAGCAAGTGGGAGAAACAAGTAGGTGCTGCTTGAGGGCACCCTCTGAGCTCAAAGAGCCAGCCGGGTCCAGAGAAGCCTCTGGGAGGAATCAGCTGTGGGATGAAGGAGGTCCAAGGTCTGGCAGATTACAGGTGGGGAGGCAGAGTTAGACCTGCTCACGACCAGAGCCCAAGGGGCAGGGTCCAAGCACACAGGGTTCGAAGTCACAGGGAACTATGCTCTGAGAGCCCTCTTAAAATTTGGTTTCCCCATTGCTGAGAAGGATGGATTTGGCTTCCCAGCCTATCATTTATTCCTGGACCTCTTTTTTCTTGGACCTCTCCAGTCCTCAGTGTCACCAGGATGGCAGCAGCCAGGGACTCTGCCAAACCCTCCCTTTCAACTTCCAGGTTCCCTGCTTCCAAGAAACATGAATTGGCAATTGTAAAATGAAGACGTGCCCATGTGCCGTTCCAAATGGCACCTTGTGGACCCGTAGCCTTGCTCCCAACTCCAGGTCTAACCCCCGTCTTCTCTGTTGGAAGGCGCCTGAGCCATCGACTTGCTCAGCTATTTGTTAAAAATGAAAAGAACGACTTTATTCCAGGTGAGTAAGTCCTGGAGTCGGGACTAGAGAAAATAACAGGTTTTCAAACGGCTGGTGTACTGCAGAGTTTCAGAGTTTAGCTTTGTCTTGCTTAACACAAAGCCTCTGATCTTTGCTCTGCCTTGCTTTGCTTCCAACCAGGCAGACTATCTCTTTCAGATTAGGAGGATAGGATAAACTCGAGCATTTTCCGCAGGAGCCAGGCAAAAACCCTAAGTTCAGGATGGAACTGGCTGTCCCCAATGTTCCCCCATTCTCCTGGCCTATTGCTTTGTTCTTGTTGGTTTTCCAATGTAGGAAATTCATCTGCTTTGTCTCTTTCTCTGAGCATCTAGCTTCACTTACCTTCCCTAATGTGCTCACACAGGCCAAATCCTCTAGGGTCTTCCTTAGACTTAAAAAAAAAAAATTTTTTTTTTTACATTGTAGACTAGTTTTAGATTTACATAAAAAATGGAAGAAAGTTCTAGATAGCCCATCCCAGTTCTCTCTTTTGTTAATATCTTACATTAGTATGGTACATTTGTCATAATTAACAAGCCAGTATTGATACCATATTGTTAACTAAAGTTGGTATTTTATTTTGATTTCCTTATTTGTCACCAGTATCCTTTATCTGTCCATGATCCCACTCAGGAGACCACATGATATTTGGTCATCGTGTCTACCTACTATGCTCTCGGCAGGAACAGTGTTGTAGACTCTTGAAAATCTTTGATGTCCTTGATAGTTTTGAGGAGGATTGGCCAGGTATTTTGTAGAATGTGCCTCAGTTAGGATTTGGCTGACATTTTCCTCATGGTTAGACTGGGGTTGTGAAGGGTTTGAGGAGGAAAACTACAGAGGGAGGGTGTCCTCCTCATCAGGCCATGTGAAGAGCCCCTGCCATCACACACGCGATGTATCACTGTTGGTGCTGACTTCATTGCCCGGCTGAGGTTGTGTCTGTTAGGTTAATCCACTGTGAGGTTACACTTTTTTCCACACTGCACTCTGGAGGGAAGTCACTTTGCAGCCCACACTTCAGGTGTGGGGAGTGATGATCATCCCTTATTGAGGACAGAGGTGCTACATGAATTACTTGGAATTCTTTTGCCATTTGTCTCTTCTTCCCCATTTGTTGATTTTATTTAATCTTTTATTTACATCAGTATTTACATCATGGTGTTATTTTATAACTGGATCACAATACAATGCTACATTGTTTGTTGCTCAAATTTTTCCAATTTTGGCCAATGGGAGGGAGCTCTTTCAGGTTGGTTTTCTGTGCCCTTTGGAACCGATCCTCCTTCTATTTTTGGAGCACTTCCTTACTTTTTGATATTACAAGATGATCTAGGCTCAATAGAGCTGTTTCCTGCCCCAAACCTAGAACCAGCCATTTTTCCAAGGAGCTTTTGATTGTTTTTATTGGAGAATGGTATTACGAATCAAGATCTGGGTGCTAGATGATTCCTTAGACATTTTATTTTTTTTAACATTTTATTCATTTCTGAGAGACCGAAAAACAGTGTGAGCAGAGGAGGGGCAGAGAGATTGGGAGACATTGAGCCTGATGTGGGCCTCAAACCTGTGAACCATGGTATCATGACCTGAGCCAAAGTCAGACGTTTAACTGGCTGAGCCACCCAGGTGCCCCATCCTTAGACCTTTTAAAAACATCACTCTTCAGGCTCCTATTTGTATCATACAAATCTTTTCTACTTAGGTATTTACAACAGAACTTCTCTAGCCCTTTCCATGGCCTATCATCAGTTGTCCAATATTTTTTAAAGTCCCTGTAAAACTAAACCTATATCACATAACCCTGATCAAAAGCTATTGCAGTAATAAGGTACACAATGGTGAACTTATTTCTAAGGAATGATAGAAGTCATCGTGGGCTGCTGTCACTCTCTAACTCTGTATTGTCAATCTCTTCAACAAATAACCAAAATTCTCTATACTAAAAGGATACACATAGACACATGGGCTCCAAGTGGACAAGAGGAAAATGTCTGGATGTGAGGGTTGTCCTGTGCAAAATAGATCACTAAGGAAGAGAAAAGAATCTCTTGATTTGGGAGGGCCAAAGACTGACCCATGTCATCTGAGTGGGGGTTAACCATGCTGTAATAAGATAGGACCCCGGGCAGCTGTCACGTGGGGAGATCTGTGCCTTCACCCTTCAGGCCTCTTTTGTTTAGTTTTCTCGAACACTGATCATGCTCAGATACATGGTTGGAATACAAAAGCTTCTGACACAATTTTATACTATTAGGGGAAGAAGGACCCTTGTGGGTTATCTGGACCAATCTCACATTCTGCCTGGGTCTCCTTTGCCATGTCCCCATCTGGTGGTTGCCCAGCCTCAATTTGGATTCCTCCTGTCTCAGGGAGATCATGACTTGCTGAGGACTTCTTTTACACCTTTTGACAGCTATAACCATTAGGAAAATTATAATTGTCCCCAACTGTGTTTCTAGGTGGCCTTCTCTTATTGATACTATTTCACTCTCTCCCTCCAGAGCCACTCAGAATAAGTTAACTCCCTCTTCCATTAGCATCCCTTTATATATTTGAAGATAGCTTTTTTCTTTTTTTAAATATAATTCTATATCCTGAACATTTTCCCATGTCTTTAAATATTCTTTAAAACATGATCTTTAAAGGCTTCATAATATTCCAGTGTAGTTATATACTATGATTTATTTAACCATTTTCTTATTGTTGATGTTGAGATGGTTTCCAATTTTTGGTTATTACATATAATATGCAGTGAACATTGCATAAATCTTGGTGTTTCAATTATTGCCTCAGGGTACGTTATTAAAAGTGGTATCCCTGAGTCCCAGGGCGACTGTGACATTGTATTTTGGTAGAGAGTCGAGTCTTGCTATTATATGAAGAGATCTGAGCATCACTTGGTGGTGTGAATCCAGTATGCTGAGATGACATTTCTGAGTGGTTCGTGGAAGAGGAGGACCCTTGATTGAAACTGAGATATGGTACAGAGTGGATCATTCTGTCTTTGAGGGAGTAGCTTTGGCGGTCAGAGAGTGGGAGTTGCCCTGTATTGACATGCAGGTGAGTGGCTGATGTTTAGAGCAAAAATTTAAAGTCACATTTTGGACAGCAGCAAATAAATCTGCAGGTGAGAGCCCTGGCAAATTGGAGGTGGCATATGCAGATGGAGTAATGCCAGAAGCAAGTCTGTGTGAAGGCACCCACATTTTTAAGACCAAAGTCAAGCTGTCCATAGTGATGCATGGAGCAGCTGTCCAATGGCCCAATGGAAATATTGAAAAGGTCAGAGATTTCGCACATTCAGATAGAAGGATGGCTGAGGAGTTAAAATTAGATACAGGAACAGATTCATTCGGGAACGAAATCTGAACGGGAGTAAAGTTTTTACACAACTTTTGCTATGCATTTTCAGTGATGAAGAGAAACAATAAAGTCCTGGCATTTATTCCAGTATGTTTTAGGTAGACAGATAATACATTTTGAAATAAAATGTTAACTTGGGATGGTGTGCAGTATTGAAAAAGAGCATAGACATTAGCACCGGAGGGGGCTGGGATTAACTCTGGTCTCTTCCACAACTAGCAGGGTAGCCTTGAATAGGTTAATTAACCCCTTGAGCCTCAGTTTCCTGCTCTAGAAAATAAAGATTATGATTCTTACTTCGTAGGCCTGCTGGGTCATATAAGATTAGAGGCAAATAATTATTTAGTACCTGTCCATTTATTTACAACACTATGGACTCAAGGATTTTATTTTGTATTTTTGTTGTAAGAAAAATGCTACATAATTTATTCTGTTGCTCAAATTTTTCTGGCTTTGGTCAATAAGAGTTCTTTCACGTTGACTCCTGTGTCCCTTTGACTTGCCCATCCTTTTATTTTTTGGAGCACTTCCTTCTCTTTTGGTAGTACAAGATGCTCCAGGCTCAACTTCTGTATTTCTTGCACCAAGTCTCAGAATCAGACATTTATCCAAGGAAACTTGATTCTCCTTATTAGAGAATGCTATTAAAAATTAAATCTGGGTGCTAGGTAGTAGGTGCCTCGTTATTGTTCACTGTTGCCATTTCTGCTGTGAGCTGGAAGCTAAGAGCCCAAGCATGCCATGGAGAATTTCAGTATCTCTCAGATGATGGAAAGTAAGAGCCAAGACCAAGAGTAAAGACAATGTTGATTTATTTCATTGACATCAATAACATTATTCACACAGAATTCATTCCAGAAGGTCAAACACTCAACCAGGCTTGTAATGTAGAAATTCTGAAGCATTCGAGAGAGTTTGGACTATACAGACAGAGTAAAATGTGATCCCTTGCTTAGGCAAGTCTCTAAGGTAGAAGAAGGGGAAAACTAATATTTTAGTGCCAGTGATGTGGCTCGTTTTGGACTAAACTCTTCCCATATGTCGTCTTATTATGCCCTGAGAACAATGCTGCAGGATGGGTATTTGTGTCTTTATTTGGTGGACACAGAAACTGGCAGAATCATCATCCGAACTCAAAGCCTGGGCTTGCCACTCAACTGTGCCAACTCTAAGAGCAGACGTGTGTGACCTTGTGCAATCACATACTTTTTCTGAGTCTCAGGGTTCTCATTTTTAGAAATGGCAACAGTTAACCAAAAAAAGTGGTGATTACTGACCAAAATATGTTATCCACCTTGATCACCCACTTTATTGCCTCCCAAAGACTTCAGACTCTTTGCAAATCTCAAATCCATGCTCCAAAAATGGAGAGTAGACTCTATGACAGGCATGTATGTAACCTTAAGTTCCCAGGCTACAGCAACACAGAGTGGAAGGGCATAGATACCCATAAAAAAATTGCTACTCTCTCCTCTCAGCCTTCACAGGCTTCTCAAACCCTTCACTTCTGTTCCCTATTCCTGCTGTTACTGGGTTGTGGTGTTCTTCTAGGGACTATTGAGGGATTCTTGTAAAGGTAAAGGGACCAGTTTCCCAATGTACCAGCCTCTTGGCATCTGTGATTGCTGCCACACTGTAGTTTTTGATCAGGTTGGTCCTTCTTCATCTTATTTTGGGGGTCTGGCGACTCTCCTGAAAAGGATGTCATTTCTGTTTCCTCTTCTGTTCCCCAGACAGTCCTCAACTGTAACAGTAGAGTATTACTCCTTCCCCAGCTCCCCATCCCATCCTTGAACCAGGATTAATGGTTTAGGGGCAACTCTAACACCCCTGTTCTGAAACTTTCAGAATCGGTACACAGCTCCTCTCAGGAGAGCAAAGGTACAGTGTGGTCAAGGGGCCATCAGCTGGACCATCTTTTTCCACTGCATCTGGTCTGAGCTCCACTCTGCCTATGGGACCTCCCTTTCACTATTTGAGGATTCCCTGACATCACACCCACTTGCAGGTTCTGGTCATTTTCCTGGGCTCAACCTTAGTCTTTGCTTTGTTGACTTACCTCGCTCTGACTGCAAACACGTGCAGGCTTCTGCCCTGGTCTGCCCTCCTCCAGTTCTGATCTGAACAATTACTGGCCCAAGATCCCCCACGTTGCATCTAGCTCCACTCTGTCCTTTGCTTCTTTTGGAACCAGTGCTTGTTAATAGGTCTTTCGTGTGGCTCCTTCTTTCGTGTTGGCACTCTTTTCCTGGTCGTGGCACCAAGTCCCCCCAGAGCAGTGCTGGGAGATAATACAAATGTCACTGCTAAGGGCAACCACAGATCATCCCTCTTCTTCAGTGATCTCTACCAGTGTCCATGGACTGAACTGTATCTCTCCACTGGGAGAAGTCAATGGAGGTCACTGCCCAAGAGATTAAGGTGCAGTCTTTGTCTGCCTTCTTGACAGCTCCAAAAATCTCCTACTTCTGACCAGATCTACTGAAGCCTTATGGAAAGAAAAACACTAGTGGATGCCTGGATTCCTCTGGAGACAGCAGGAAGCCCCTTTCCGTGGCTGTTATTAATTAAAATCACTTACAGTCAAGGAGCACCTGGGTGGCTCAGTTGGTTAAGCATCTGACTCTTGGTTTTGGCTCTGGTCAGGATCTCACAGTTTGTGGGTTCGAGCCCCATGTTGGGCTCCATGTTGGCAGTGCAGAGCCTGCTTGGGATTCTCTCTCTCCCTCTCTCTGCCTCCCCCTCCCCCACACTTACTCTCTCAAAATAAATAAACATTAAAAAAAATAAGTTCTTTATTAAAAAAACAACAACAAACAACTGCTTACAGTCAATTCCAGGAGAGATGCTCTAAAATATTCTAGAGCTGTGGCAACATTCTAGCTGCTCTTCTAGTTGTCTAGGAGTGAGAACACCGGAGGTGGAGTTCGGATGGGCAGAACCAGCTCCTCACTTTACAGCTGAATGACCTTGTGCAGGTCACCACACGTGCCCAAGCTTTTGCTTCTCCATTTGGAAAGAAGACCCTTCTGACAGTGTTGGTTTGGAGATCAAATCAAGGAGTAAATGTACAGGTATACTGTGAAATGTCAGGCACTTCTTAATGTTAGCTGTTAATAGTAAGATGTATTATTTTTAGCCTGTGATTCCACAGGGTGCTTTAGCCGCCAAGAACAGAAACCCTGGGAACTTCCAGTCCAAGATGGCAGCAGAGGAAGGCCATTAACTCACCTCCTCCGTGGACAGAGCAAATCTACACTGACCAGCTTCTGCACAAGAAAAGACAGACCACACACAGAGAAGGCAGGAGAGCCAAAGGCAGGGTGAGGAAGGCAACCCCACCCAGAGGAGGGACAGCCCTGGGGCACAGGGCAAAAAAAGCCTGGGTTTGAAAGGGCAAGTAGAATATAAAGGAAGTAGCCCTATAGTCTTGTCAAATGGTGATGGGGGAGCTTCTGGAACTCTCTCCTGGCTGGCGAGGATGGTGAGTGCCACGGTTTCCATTCCCCTTGAGAGGAGAGCAGGTTTCCAGGTGCAATGGGTGGCCTGGCACATCAGCCCTGGATGCCCTGGAGCACAGAACAAAAGCCCTCATTGAGAGCACAACAGGAATATAAAGGATCCAGCTCTAGAACTCTGCCAAACGGTGGGGGATCTGGGTCACACCAGCCCCAGTCATCCCACTAAGGCTCAGTACACAGCCAGCTTGGGGGCACACGCTGGGACACTCCTGGTCAGCACTCACCATAGCTCCAGCCCTCTAACCACAGTGAAACATGTGCAAAGCATCCAGAACACTCCAGGCCTGTACTGCTTCGACTCTAGATGATCCACCAACGTGCCCCCGGCACTGAATGCCCTGAGGAACCCCCCCCCCCCGCCCCGGATTACACCCACTTCAGCTCCCGCTGCTCTGTGAGGTGCCTCTAGCATGGAGCGACCTGGGACTCCCTGGCCATGCCCTGCTCAGATCCAGGCACCTGCCATGGTATCTCTGTGTGGAGTACCCTAGGACTTCAGCCAGCAGGGAGTGGTGTAATGTATTCAAAGTGCTTAAAGGAAAAAAAAAAAAAAAGGAAAAAAAGACCTAGAAGCAAGAATATCCTACCTGGCAAGTTTAAATTTAAAATTCAGAAAGGAGGGAGAGATAAAGAGGTTCCCAGACAAACAAAAGTTAAAGAATTTCATCACCACTACACCAGCCTTACAAAAAATGTTAAAGGGACTTCTTTAAGTATAAAGTAAAAGGCCATAATTAGGATTAAGAAAATTATGGCTAAAAAAATGTAAAATATGGCCGCATATACATAAAATGTGGGGAGGGGGGTAAGAAGTTCTTCTTTTTTTTTTTTTTTTAATTTTTTTTTTTTTAAGTTTTTTTTCCAACGTTTTTATTTATTTTTTGGACAGAGAGAGACAGAGCATGAACGGGGAAGGGGCAGAGAGAGAGGGAGACACAGAATCCGAAACAGGCTCCAGGCTCCGAGCCATCAGCCCAGAGCCTGACGCGGGGCTCGAACTCACAGACCGCGAGATCGTGACCTGGCTGAAGTCGGACGCTTAACCGACTGCGCCACCCAGGCGCCCAAGAAGTTCTTCTAGAATGTGTTTGAACTTAAGTGATCATGACCTTAATACAGACTGGTGTATACCTAGGATGTCATATATGAGCCTCATAGTAACTACAAACCCAAAACCAATAATAGATACACAAGAAATAGAAAAAAAGCAAAGCATAACACTAAAATTAATCTAGACAGCAAGAGAAAAAAGGAACAGAGAAGAACTACAAAACAACTAGAAAACAGTTAGCAAACTGATGACAATAAGTATATACCTATCAGTCAGTAATTACTTTAACTATAAATGGTCTAAATGCTCCAATCAAAAGACATAGGGTGGTGGAATGGGTGATGAAACAAGACCCATCTGTATGCTACCTACAAGAGACACATTTCATACCTTAAGACCCTCACAGACTGAGGTGAATGGATGAGAAAAAATATTCCTTTAAAAAATTTTTTAAAAATGTTTATTTTTGAGAGAGAAACTGAGCATGAGCAAGGGAGGGGGAGGGGCAGAGAGAGAGAGAGGGAGGCACAGAATCCGAAGCAGGCTCCAGGCTCTGAGCTGTCAGCACAGAGCCCAACATGGGGCTTGAACGCATGAACCGTGAGATCATGACCTGACCTGAAGTCGGAAACTCAACCAACTAAGCCACCCAAGCGCCCCTGGAAGAAAATATTCTAAGCAAATGACAGAAAAAAAAAAAAAAAACCTGGGGTAGCAATATTTATATCTGTCAAAATGTACTTTAAAACAAAGACTGTAGGAAGAGACACAAAAGGGCATTACAAAATGATAAATGGATCAATCCAACAAGAGGATATAACAATTGTAAATGTCTATGTACCCAGCATTGAAGCACCTAACCATATAAAACAAATATTAACAAAGGTAGAGGGAGAAATAGTAGGGGACTTTAACACCTTTTGACATCAGTGGAAGAGACCAGATGGACTTAACAGATACATACAGAAAATTCCAACCCAAAACAACTGAAAGCACATTCTTTTCTAATGTATATGGAATATTCTCCAGGGCAGACCACATGTTAGGCCACAAAACAAGTCTCAATACATTTAAGAAGATTGAAATCATATCATGTAACTTTTCTGACCACAACAGTATAAAACTAGAAATCACTTACAAGAAAAAAGTGAAAAAAACCCACAAACATGTGGAGGCTAAAGAATGTGCTACTAAACCAGTGGGCCGATAATGCAATCAGAGAGGAAATTAAAACAAAATATGGGGACTAATGGAAATGAAAACACAGCGGTGCAAAATCTCTGGGATGCAATGAAAGCAGTTCTAAGAGGGAAATTTATACCTACCTCAAGAAATAAGAAAAATCTCAAACATTCTAACCTTAGACCTAAGGGAACTGGAAAAAGAATAACAAACCCCAAAATTAGTAAAAAGAAGGAAGTAAGAAAGGTCAGAGCAGGAACAAACAAAATAAAGACTAAAAGAACAAAAAAAATTAGATCAATAAAACCAAGAGCTGTTTCTTTGAAAAGATTAACAAAATTGATAAATGTTTAGCTGATTCATCAAGTTAAAAAGGGAGAGGACCCAAATATATAAAATTAGAAAGGAAAGAGAAGAAGTAACAACTGACATTATGAAAATGCAAAGGATGATAGAATGTTATGAAAATTTATATGCCAACAAATTAAAATAAACATGCAGTCTTCCAAAACTGAATCAGGAATAAATACAAAATCTGAGCAGACTAATTGCTAGTGATGAAATTGAATCAGTGATAAAAAAAAAATTCCCCCCCAAAAAACCTAAAGTCCAGGACCAGATAGATTCAGAGGTGAATTCTACCAAATATTTTAAAAAAGAGTTAATACTTATTCTCCTTAAACTATTCCAAAAAATAGAAAAGGAAGGAAAGCTTCCAAATACATTCTGTGAGGCCAGAATTACCCTGATAGGAAAATCAGACAGAGACACTTCAAAGAAGAAAAAACTGCAGGCCAATGTCTCTGATGAACATAGATGTAAAAATCCTCAACAAAATATTAATAAAATGCACTTAACAATACATTAAAAGCATCATTCACCAAGATCACGTGGTATTTATTCTGGAGATACAAGGATGATTTCAATATTCACAGATCAATCAAATATAATATACCACATCCAGAAGAGAAAGGATATAAACCACATGATCATGATGCAGAAAAAGCATTTGACAAAATTCAACATCAGTTCATGATAAAAACTTTCAACAAAGTGGGCTTAGAAGGAACATACTTCAACATAATAAAGGCCACTTATTAGAAACCCACAGCTAACATCATACTCAATGGTGAAAAACTGAGAGCTTTTCCAAGATAAGAATATCTATCCTTGCCACTTTAATTCAACACAGCACTGGAATTTCTAGCCAAAGCAATCAGACAAGAAAAAGAAAAGGCATCCAAATAGGTAAGATAGAAGATAAACTGTCATTATTTGCAGATGATATAATACTATACTTAGAAACACTAAAGACTCCACCATAAAACTATTGGAAGTAATAAATGAGTTCTATAGCATTGCAGGATACAAAATTAATGTACAGAAATAGGTTGTATTTCTATACACGAATAATGAAATAGCAGAAAGGAAAATTAGGAAAATAATACCATTTACAATTGTACCAAAAAGAATAAAATACCTAGAAAGAAACTTAACCAAGGAAGCAAAAGGACTGTACTCTGAAAAGTCTAAAATGCTGATGAAAGACATTGAAGATGACACAAATGAAAAGATATTTAATGCTCGTGGAGTAGAAGAAGTAATATTGTTAAAACATCCATACTACAATTTGTAATCTACAATTCAGTGCAATCCCTGTCAAAATACCAATGGCAGTTTTCATAGAACTAGAACAAATAATCCTAAAATTTGTGTGGGACAACAAAACAAAACAAAACCCTAAAGAGCCAAAACAATTTGGAGAAATAAGAACAAAGTTGGAGGTGTTGGAATCTCAGATTTTAAGATATACTACAAAGCTGTAGTAATCAAAATAGTATGCTAAGTACACAAATATAGACACATAGATCCATGGGACAGAATAAAATGTCCAGAAATAAACTCACAACTATATGGTCAATTAATCTACAACAAAAGAGGCAAGAATATACAATGGAGGAAAGACAGTCTCTTCAATGAATGGTGTTGGGAAAACTGAAAAGCAACATTTAAAAGAAAGAAACTGGATCACTTTCCCACATCATCCACAAAAATAAACTCAAAGTGACTTAAAGACCCACATGTGACACCTGAAGCTATAAAACTCCTAGAAGAAAACATTGGCAGTCATCTCTTTGACATGGGGCTTAACATTTTTTCTAGATATGTCTCCTCAGGCAAGGGAAACAAAAGCAAAAATAAACTGTCGAGACTACACCAAAACAAAATCTTTTGCACAGCCAAAGGAAACCATCAACAAACAAGGGAACCTCCTGAGTGGAAGAGGATATCTGCAGATGATGTATCCGATAGGGGTAATACCCAAAAATATATGAAGAACTTACACAACCCAACACCCAAAAATCCAGCTAAAAAATGGGCAGAAGACCTGAAGAGACATTTTTCCGAAGAAGACCTACAGACGGCCAACAGACACATGAAAAGATGCTCAGCATCACTAATCATCAGGGGAAATGCAAATAAAAACCACAATGAGCTATCACTTCACATCTGTCAGAATGGCTAAAATCAAAACCACAGGAAACACGTATTGGTGAAGATGTGGAGAAAAAGGACCCTCGTGCACCATTGGTGGGAGAGAAAGGAAACTTTTCCCAGATCTTCGGCCCCTTCCTCTTACATCTTATTCTGTAGTACTTAATTCACCCATTCCTTGAAAGATTAAAGGCGGGGACACTCAAACCAATCAGGCTCCTGGGTTTGCCAGAGGGGTGTAGCAGATCATATGGGGGCTCTAGCAGGAAGACAGTGGGTGATGGGTGCTGAGTACGTAACAACAACATCTGCCATAGACTCTGTTATGCTTGTTAAACTGTATAACCTGAAGGTAGGGGCCATTTCTGTGTGGCCCGATATATCCCCAGTGCCTCTCACAGTGCCTGGCACACTGTAGGTGCTCCGTCAATATTTGTTGACTGAAATAAAATGACAGGCAGTGTGGGATTTGATGGGACACCACCACTTACATGAAAATGCTGGCTGCACTTCACTGTGTAACAGACAACCCGTGCCGAGTGCCCGGGGTTTGTTTCTCCCTTGTTCTTGTGCTACCGGCACCGAAAACCATGTCCTCCGCCTGATAAGTGCTCCCTAAAAATGAGTTAAGTGAATGGATGGCACATGTTCTATGGAAGAAATTATAATAGTGCTTACACAGTGCTGCTTCCGTTCCAAGCATTGGGTTAAGTAAGCACTTAATGTGTGTTAATTCCTATAATTCTCACAACCCTGTGAGCTGTAATTATCCCTATTTTACATCTAGGAAAACTGAGGCACAGAGACCTCACTAGCTCGCTCTGGGCTACATAGAAGGTTAACAGGTGGGTCTAGGATTGAACCAGCTCAGCTGGCCCAGGGTACTTGATCTTAACGAGGTGCTCAGCAAAGCTGGTGCTTTAGGTGGCTCTGTCCTAGCAGTGTCTGGCCACTGAAGAGGGGGCAGCCTGCCTGCTGAGATAACTCTGTTGTCTCTGCATCTGCCCTGCTCCCGTCCTTGGTGCCTGGCCGTTGGAATTGCCAGTAGACCACCTCTGAGGGGCCTCTCTCTCGGTGGATGAAGGAGACCGGGGTGTAGTGAAAGGAGAGGACGGAGAGGGTCTGAGGCCTCCTTGTAACGACCCTTCTTCTGATCACAGATGGAGGTCACTCCCCTGTCCACCTTCCTCCGGGAGGAAGGAGCAATCTGCAGGAGCATGGTTTTGTTGGAGAAGCCCGCCATACATCATTGTTTATCAGCAAGGGCTCAATTCAGGCCCTCCCCTCCTGTTTGTCAGCAAGGGGGACTCTGGGGCTGCCACTCTGCATAGATAGGGAATCAGGCTGCATTAGCCGTGCTGGTGCTGCTGTAAGCTGGCCAGGCTGGGCTGCCTTGCTTGTTCATTTGCAGGGCCTGGTGCGGTGAAGAGATAAGTTTCTCTCTGGAAGAGCCCGCTTCTGCACTGGCAGCTCGGTTTTCCTCGGATAACTGAGGGGGAACTGGCTCCCTTATAAGCTTTTGGTTCCACGCCCCTGACCTGTTCGTCATCACCAACCATTTACTGAGCATTTATGATGTGCCGGACACGATTGTGCTATTCTAAGCACTTTCAAGCATTAAACCGTTGATTCCTCAAAACAAGAGCCTCCTTTTGTCTCCACTGTGCAGATGAGGAAACTGAGGTGCAGAGAAGTTTGGTGACTGGTAAGCGGCTTGCCTGGGTTTCAAGCCCGTGCATCTGCACACCCAGCCATCCTCACAGACCTTGCCAGAGATGCCTGAGGCTTTGCTGTGTGCCAGGCCCCATTTGTAGGGTTTTTTTTACATGCATTCTCTTGTTCATTCTTCCCAGCAGCCCTCAAAGATAGGGATTATTATGATCCAGGGAAACAGAAGCTGAGAGAGGTTAAGTAACTTGCCCAAGGTCACACAGGGGCAAGATGAGCTGGATTCCAATTCGGTCGGCCTGCCCGGGTCCTTAACCACCTTGTTCTAAGCCTCTTATCCCCTTTTGCAAGAAATAAGAATGGTTTGTCAGCAGAAACAGTTTCCTTCCACCCTCTGCCCTGTGGTTCTTTCCTTTGGGAAGCTCTCCCTCAGGTCTGACAGGAATTCCTCATAAACCGTAAGGATAGAGAGAGCTTGGCGCTCTTTTCATAAGCCTGTGTTTCATAGAACCTAGGACCCCTGTGGCCAAAAGGGGCCTCTGAGGTCACCGTGCTTATCCTCCGGCCCCCAGGCAAGACCACACCAACACCACCTTGCTATCCTGATGACACATTTCTTCCTGATTGTTTCCAGGGAGGGAAGGAGTGTCCCCAGATGAAGATACAAAGGGCTTGCCCAGACCTGTGCTCAGAGGGATCTTGCTCCAACAGTGTCCTGAGTGCCTGGAAGGGCAGGTGACAGAGGAATCCCAGCAAAGACTGGAGAGCCCTGGCCAAAATAACCCATGGGACCCTGCCAGCCCTGCCTCTGTCCCCGAATGCCAAATGCAGACGACAGCCTGAAAACAATTTGTCCGGCCTGTGAGTAATGTCTAGTAACTAAATGCTAATTAATTTGCTGTTGCATTTGAGTTAATTTATGGGGTGTTCTCTTCACCGAGTAAATTTTAATTAAGAAGAGTAAAACAAATGACAAAGTAATTTCCAAAAAATTAATTTTCAGTAAACACAAGCCATTGTTTTTCTTTGTATCTATAATAAAAGTTAAAGCAAAGCCCTCCCTAGCCTGCCGCCACCCCCCCCCCCCCATCTCCCCCGCTTCTAAAGACGAAGTTTGAGCCCAAGCCAGGCGCTCGGAGGCGGGCAAATTAGCAGTCAGGCAAGGCCAAAAGGAACTGGGCAGAGAGCCTGAGAGAAATCAGGCAGCAGGCCTCAAAGAAATGCAACAATTGCTACTCCTCTGGTGTTGGTTGGGTATAATTTTCATCCAACTCTGCACCTTTTAGAAGACGGGAGAGGGGAAGGTACAATGTGCTTGCTTCTGGTAGAAACACTAACAAGGAAGCAAGAGGTGGAGGCGTTTTATTATTATTTTTTAATTAGTCTGGTTGCATAACCGAATAAGCAGGAGAGAAAGGAGGGAGGGAGGGAGGGAGGGAGGGAGGGAGGAAGGAAGGTGTCCTCGGCATGACTTTCCCAAGCGCCACAAGAGGGAAATCCCACCTAGCTGCTCTGAGCTCGTTCCCTGGATGGTTCTCTTGAGAAGGGAGTTACTATGGGCTCCCGTGTTAGTGATGGGGAAACTGAGGGTTTAAAGCTGCCTCAAAGCGACACAACTGGTCAGTTGGATTTGAAGCGGCTTTGTGGCCCCAGAGCTCTTGACAAAATGAGTTTTGAAATCAATTTGCAAGGCTGTGCTGGGTCTGCTGTCCCGGAGCTTGGGGTTGTCACCGGTCTACGTCCGGCTCGACTAAGAGCTAAGAATTGGGTGGTGCTGGTGGCCGTGTGAGCTGGAGGGGTGAGATGTGAGGAGAGCCATTGAGACCCACTGCAGAGGGAGGGAGGCCGTGGGAGATCAGGGTGGCTCTGAGCAAGTGCAGGGCCCAGGTGGGGACTGGGCGGGAACTCCGAGGGGCGGAGTCCTCTCTCCTCTCTCTGTGCTCCCTGTCCTGAGTTAGGGCTGCTCTGAGCAGGCTGAGAGCATCGAATCCAATGCAGGGGCAGCTGGGAAGAGGTGAGGGATGCCCGCCTGGGCACTGCAGCCTTTGCCACCGTCACCCCACTGACTTGAGGGTCTCCGTGTCCAAGCATCCTGCTTGTCCTGCTGCACTCACTGGGGGCTCCTATGAAAGTATGGATTTGTCTGGGTTTCTCTGTTTAATCCCAAATCTGTCAGGCCTTGTTAAATTTGATGGGGCCTGAAAGGTCTGGTGTTAAGCAAATACTCGGTGACCAGAGTCTTTGATGAGAATCAAGCTGAAGCTTAATCCTGAGGTAATGGCTTTCCCCATAATCCCAGGAGGCTGGGGATAAGGGAGGGGGAGGAATCCAGGAGCCGCCTGAAGCAGAGCTCAGAGCTGGTGGGGAACCGAGCTGGGGGAGAAGAAGGGTCGGCTGCCCCCTTCTGCTAGGATTCCCAAATGACCCCTGCCTGCCTCTGAGGTTAAGGCCATCAAAATGGCAAGTTACCTTGGGAAAATTTGTTTTTCCTTTTAATTTTTTTTTTTAACTTTATTTACTTATTTTGAGAGAGAGAGCGAGAGAGAGCACGCGCGCGTAAGCCGGGGAGAGGCAGAGAGGAGGAGAGACAGAATCCCAAGAAGGCTCTGAGCCATCAGAGCAGAGCCCCATGCAGGACTCGAACTAAGGAACTGTGAGATCAAGAGTTGGAAGCTCAACAGACTGAACCACCAGGCACCCCACCTTGGGAACCTTTTCTGCCAGAACTGGGGTCAGGGAGGAAAGGACAGAGTTCTTTGGTCCCTGTTCCTGCACATGGCTCTGGGTAAAGAAAGAAAACTGATGGGAGTCCACGAGAGAGGGATTAATAAGCCACTTTAGGGCTTCAAGTGGGCAGCCCAGGGTTTCCTCCTGCTGAGGTCTGGGGTTCTGAGAGGTCAAGCTGTTCACCAAGGGGGCTGCCTGAGAGGGCCTCTGCCTCCTCTCTGATTCCCCCCCCCCCCCCCCCGCCACGGGGGGGTTGGGGGGAGACCAGATTCTGCAGACCGCAGACGGGGTAAAAACGGGGGCCCTGAGCACTACCAGACCAGGGCACATGGGATTATGTGGCCGCACCTCGAGTCTGCTGCCAGCTGGGGAGCTGGCCACCCTGGGCTTCGCGCAGTGCGCGGGGGACCGTGCGGGCGTGGGCGGGGCACAGGGAGGCGGAGGGCGCAGGGCAGTGGCCTCGCTCAGCCGCCCTCTGTGGAAAACAGCGCTGATCACGCCACCCCCCGGCTGCTCTCCGGAGAGAGCTGCTGTGCGCCTCGTCAAGGTACCTGATTAAACATTCATGGGAAAAAAATAAATAAAGTAAACATTTTGCAAAGAGATGCTTAAGCAATCAGGCGCTTCAGGGGGTGGGTTCCCGTGGTGCTGTAACCACCAGCCCAGGGGGTAATCGGCATTTAACGTCACCAGCACCTCCCGGGGTCCACACCCGAGGGGCTGATGCCGCTGCCTCCCTCTCCAGAGGCTGGGAGCGCCTAGCCGGTTGTTCTCAGCTGTTTATTCTTTTCTCTTTCTCCTCCTCACTTTGCATTAAGTATAACTGATGTGGGAGGGAGGAGTCACTGTCCTAGAAAGAAAGGCAGGGACGGAGAGTCGTTTGAAGGGACAGGTCATGCTGTCCTTCGAGGTGTGAGCCCCATCTGGAGTCCAGTTTGGAGAAGGGGCACCGCCCAGTCCATCCTTTGTTCACCAAGCAAGTGTTTATGGAGCTCTGAGAGATGGGTGTGGCTCCTGCCGCCTCAGAACTGGCGAGTTCCCAGAAAACAAGGACCATGGTGAGGACAGGCAGGAAGCATGTGCCAGTGCTGATTTCAGTTTTCATAACAACTATATGAGAGGGTTGCTGTCAGCCCGTTTTGCAGATGAGAACAGTCAGGCACTGGGAGGTTATGTGACTTGCCCAAAGTCCTGCAGAACAGGGATCTGAATCCACATACTTTGGCTCTAGGTATGTGTTTCACCACCCGGCTGTCTCTGGGCACCTCATAAGTAAATGGAAAAGTGCTTTGGGTTCCTTGCAAAGGCTTAGGCAGCTAGGGAAGCTTTCCATAGGAGGTGGCACTTAGCCGAGTCCTCAGGGACACTGGGCTTGTCCAGCAAAGGGGGGTACGCTTCTGGCACAGTGCACAGATTTTAAATCCCAGGCATCTTCTGGTGTCCAGGTGACATTGTCCCAGGACTCACTTCCTCTCCTTAGCCCACTGCCCGTAGAAATAAATGGCGCCCCTCCGTTTATGGATGCTGCAGGGGGCCCCTCTGTCTATGGATGCTGCAGGGGGCCGTCCCTGCATGGGCATCACAGGAAGAGGGATGCTGACCCCCAGGTAGCTGTACAGACATTGAATAATATGCAGATTAAAGAAGTGAATCAAGGGGCGCCTGGGTGGCTCAGTGGGTTAAGCATCTGACTCTTAATTTCAGCTCAGATCATGATCTCACAATTTGCGAGTTTAAGCCCCCGCATTGGGCTGTGTGCCAACTGTGGGGATCCTGCTTGGGTTCTCTCTCCTCCTCTCTCTGCACGTCCCCTGCTCATGCTGTCTCTGTCTGTCTCTCAAAATAAATAAACAAAAATTGGGGTGCCTGGGTGGCGCAGGCGGTTAAGCGTCCGACTTCAGCCAGGTCACGATCTCGCGGTCCGTGAGTTCGAGCCCCGTGTCAGGCTCTGGGCTAATGGCTCAGAGCCTGGAGCCTGTTTCTGATTCTGTGTCTCCCTCTCTCTCTGCCCCTCCCCCGTTCATGCTCTGTCTCTCTCTGTCCCAAAAATAAATAAACGTTGAAAAAAAAATTAAAAAAAAAAATAAACAAACAAACAAAAAAGTGAATTAAATACTTGCATCCTGAGCCTTTCTGGCCCACTGAGCTTCCCTGACACCTCGGGGCTCAACTTCTGGAGGGATCTGTCTCTCTGGTACCAAAACAAGCTCTCCAGGCCAGGAGAGTTTTCTTTGTAAATTAAAATAATTCATTGTGCATCTGTAATCAAATACATACCTGTACCCTCTTACTAATATGGGCTGTTTTAGTTGGCTTTCTCTATGGCCAATTACCTGTCAGATAAAGGGCTACTCATTACATAGAGGGCAGTTATCCATCAGGGCATGGGAAAGATGAGGGCCCCAGCACTGCGGGCAAACCATCATCCAAGTGTGGTCGTGGGGCCAGACTCTCAGAGGTAGTCACCTTGGGTAGACCAGAAGATAATGGAGGGGGGGAGGCAGAAAGCCAAAGAAGCTCATTCATTTACTTATCCTTTTATTTATTTTTTTTTAATTTTTTTTTCAACATTTATTTATTTTTGGGACAGAGAGAGACAGAGCATGAACGGGGGAGGGGCAGAAAGAGAGGGAGACACAGAATCGGAAACAAGCTCCAGGCTCTGAGCCATCAGCCCAGAGCCTGACGCGGGGCTCGAACTCACGGACCGTGAGATCGTGACCTGGCTGAAGTCGGACGCTTAACCGACTGCGCCACCCAGGCGCCCCTACTTATCCTTTTATTGAGCAATCCTTTTCAGAACACTCTTTCTGAGCCAGACACCCTGGCAGGAGCAGGATTTATCCTGAGTCAGGTTGGCGACTCCCTGATACTCCTACCTGAGCTGGCCGTTAGGAGTTGTGGAACCCTAGGACCTCAGATCTCTAGCTTCCAGGGAAGAGCTACACTTTGCTAGTCATCATTGATTGTTCCCTTGCACTCCATGCAGGGAGGTGGGAAATGACCTGTTATGGTGGAGACTGTGGGTATAGACTCTTACAGCCCAACCAGGCTTTTAGATCAACTTCTTGATTTTGCAGAGGAGGGAAAAGAAGCCCAGAGAGAAGACGTAAACTGCCTGAGGACACATAGCAAAGTTGGAACTTGACTCCAGCTCTCTAGATTCCAAAGGCATAGCTTTTGTTTATGCTGCCTGGCCAGTTACAGGGCTGGGTGCATCTGTGATGACAGAGGGGACAGGGCTGTGCAGCAACTGGCCTGGGAAGGGGTGCTTTTTCTGCTGGGCAGTACTTTCCATGGCCCTCTTTTTGCATTGAGAAATGTGTTCTTTAGAAAGTGGGATTTCCTGGGGTAGGGTGGGCCTTGCTCTGGATTTCACTTTCTGTATCTGTCCAGCAGAGTCCATTGAGAGAGACAGGCCCCTCAGAGGTGAGTGAAGAGTGTTGCTCTGCTGTCAGGGAGGATGAAGACTGAGCTGGTGATCGATGCTTCTGGTGGTGACATCCCAGTGAGGCCGCTAGTGGGTACTGGGCCCTCAGAGTCACGTGGGGTGTATTCTGTCTGTCTGGGCTATGGAGGAGCAGGAGTGTGTGTGCGTGTGTGTGCACACACACACATTAGTGGAGGGGACACTACCCTCGGGACAGTGGCAATGATTTGTAGCTTCTCTGCTAGGAGTGATATTATATGTTCTGTTAAGGATTTCTCTGCCTCCCCTGGCATTTGATACTAGCTCTCCTATCCTTGGGCTTTCTCCCTAGCTTGTCACCCCTCCATCTTCTGGGGTGAGTGTCCTAAGAGCTCTCAGAGATGTTTTCTGTTGTACCTCTCAGGCTTTCGTGGAATGTGTGCAGATAAGTTCAAATCCTAGCTTTGCCTCTTAACTAGTCGGGACTTTGGGCCAGTTACTTGGGTCTTGAGCCCCAGAGTTCTCACGTGTATGATGGGACTATTGCAGGTGACCACATGACATGGAACATAAGGTATTCACTAAATGCGTCATCCCCCCCACCCCCTCATACCTAAGCTAATTCCATGTTAGCCTGTAGCCCTCTCATCCACGGGTCCATATCGCCATTTTCAAATAAAACAATGAGTAAGAAAATGAGTAAGTAATGAGTAAGAAAATATTTTTGCAACTCTAAATCATCACTCACAAAACTGGTGGTCGTATTAGTTGCATGACCAAAAATGACAGATCTTGGTTAAGCACACCCTCATCTGTGCAGGGTAGAGGTAGGGCACAGCTTTGGTGTTAGATCCTGAGCAAGAAGCTGTTTCCCCTTTTGGGGTGAAACATCTGAGCAGTCAGAATCCTTGGCCCCTGTTCCTCCCTGATCAGGCTTTTTAGACATGAGGGATGTCCATAATTCAAGGGTTGCATAAAGAGTGTGGTGGTTTTACTAGCTGTGAGATCCTGAGAAAGTTACTTAAACTCTCTGTGCCTCTGTTTTCCCATCTGTAAAATAAGGACAATAAAATACCTACGCCACAGGAGAGAACAAAATGGATAAATGCATGGGAAGCATCAGGACATGCCTTGCACACAGTAGGCGCTCCAGAACTGTTAGCAGCTGTTGTTATTCTTTGGCTTTTGTATCAGATAGAGGTGTGTGTAGATCCCCAGCTCTGCCACTGGCCTCAGTTTCTTATCTATGGATTGGGAGTTCTGTTAGTCCTCGTGTGGCTAATAGGAGAAGTGAGACCACAGACACGAAGCATGTGGTTCGTTCTCTAGAACGTGGCAAACTCCCCGTAAGTGTTGTTGTAATCTGTGGGCTCTGCACTGCCCACTGAGACTCTCTCCATGGCTTGCCTGTCCCCTGCCTCCTGGTGTCTACTCCCCAGCTCCGTGGTATATGCCCAAAGTATGGGGCTGGTAGAATTTCCAGCACAAGGCTCTGCCATTCTTACCTGCAGGTCTCCCTTAAGGGACACCACCAGCTGTAGGTATGGAGCTCTTTATAGTTTTCTTTTTTTATATTTTTTTATTTTTTAATTTCTTTTTATTTTTGGGACAGAGAGAGACAGAGCATGAACGGGGGAGGGGCAGAGAGAGAGGGAGACACAGAATCAGAAACAGGCTCCAGGCTCTGAGCCATCAGCCCAGAGCCTGACGCGGGGCTCGAACTCACGGAGCGCAACATCGTGACCTGGCTTCATTTCTGTATTCTTTCAACTTGACATTGTTTTTAGTCCTCCCTTCAAAAGCCAGCTTGTCTTAAAAAAAAAAAAAAAAGCAAAACCAAAGACAAAAAAACCCACAAAAAATGAAAAACAAATAATCAACCCGGGGCAGCAGCTACCCTCGGACATTCGGGCTGCGCCACAACTTTTCTGACAACAGCATGAAGCAAGATCCCCAGCAGAAAGCGTGGAACTCTCCCAGCCAGCCTTGCACGG
Organism: Prionailurus viverrinus; assembly: GCF_022837055.1. Lineage (NCBI taxonomy): Eukaryota > Metazoa > Chordata > Mammalia > Carnivora > Felidae > Prionailurus > Prionailurus viverrinus. The sequence continues at coordinate 13,175,484 of NC_062570.1, read as the reverse complement.
AAGGGTGTAATTAGAGGGCTGACAGGTGTACACGCAAGGCTGCTAATGGGTCCACCTGTGAGAGGGACCTGGCGAGCACAGGTAATTTGGACAGAGTGGAGCACTCAAAGGAGATCCGAGCTTCAGGTGCCCAGACTGGCCCCCCGGGCCAGAAGCTTCCCCGGGAAACAGGAGGAAGGGCCTGGCCTGGACCCTGCTGCTGACACAGAGCTATTTGCTGTGGTGTTCGCTGCATATTATGCTAAAAGTGTGACAGATTTTACAGGCAGTCTGGGTGGGAACCATGGAAACAGGTTAGGGAAGAGGAGAAGCTGATTGCCGTTGTCGTGTTAGCGAGAGAAGGGTGAGCTGGGGGGACATGCCGTCCCTTCTCCACCCCCCTTGGCTGCCGCTCCTGGTCCTGACCCCCAGGCTGTCTGCAAGTCTGGTCGCTCTGAAGCACACAGGCAAATTGGGGAAGGGAGGCGTGAGGCAGCACGGGGCGGTGACCCGTTGTGCTGGTCTTCAGGCCTGCTCTCAGGCCTATATTCTCGTCATAATAACATGGTCTGATGTGCCGATACCTGCCGTGTGCCAGGCACGGCGTGGGGTGCCTCCCCTGTGTTATTTCCGACCCTCTCAACAACTCTGTGAGATGCTGTCGTTACCCTCATTGCGTGTATGAGCAATTTGGGGTCCGAGAGACCAAGGAACTTGCCCTGAGGCACACAGCTACTAACAGGTGAAGAATTTGATCTAGAATGATCTCTGAAGTTTGTGCTCTATCCATTACATCATGCTCACCTCCAAGACAACACCATTCTTCCATGCACATTTATAGGCCAAGTTTTCCCAACCAATCATTCAGGAAAGAAAAAGAATCGGGGAACTCCCTTTTCAATTTGCATGAGGTTACCAGAATTTTCCATAGTGGTGGTTCTGTCTTCAGAGAAGCATCAGGACGGGATTGTTATCCTCTCTGCTGGTGGGGTCGTTCTGTGGATCCAGACAAAAGGGGCTGATGCTCCATGCTGTAAGCTCTCGTTCTCTATGAGCCCTTACCAGTTCCTCTCTCTTTATGTGGCTTGGTGATGGGTAGTCACCATGGTTCCCGCACTCTTGAGCAGAGAGTCCATTTTTTTCTTCCAGTCAGGCGGAGGGAAAAGGCACCGGATATGTGGTCTTGGAAAGCAGTCCTGGGGTCACACAGGGGAGTGGGGGCTAGATAGAGGGGCTGGCCGTCCAGCCCGCAAAGGCGGGGCCTGGGAGGGGCCAGGCAGCTGTTGCCAACCCAGCTCCCGGGTTCATCGAGCAGGCTTTTTTTTCTTTTTTCTTTTTTTTTTGAGAGAGAAAGCAGGCTCGGCGTTGTCAGCACAGAGCCTGATGTGGGGCTCGAACTCACCAACTGTGAGATCATGACCTGAGCCAAAGTCGGATGCTTAACCAACTGAGCCACCCAGGCACCCAGAGCAGTTTGTGATAGTGAAGGTAAGAGGAGCCAGTGCCCATCCTGGAGGAAACACCCAGGTCTGAGAGATCAGTGCTTTCAGTGCCCAGGAGCCTCAGGCCTCTGAAAGCCTTGAGCTTTGCTTCCAGTGACTTATCTTCTCCCTAAAGGAGAGTTGAGGTATTGTGAGCCGGGCACCTACTCAGGGGGCCTAAAATACAACAGGGAAAGGGCTTTGCAGATGGGCTGACACCTGAGGGGGTTGGGCTTGGATGCTTCTGAGTAGGGAGCTCATGGGGAGGGTATCATGGGATAGAGAGAGGGACAGAGACCTTCAAACAGGTGTTTTTTGGAGGGGTGGGAAGATGTGCCCTGGGCTCTATGGAGAGTGGTTGGGGGACCAAAGCTGTCAAGGGGGGACACTCTGATCCTCTCTTCTGAGAGCAAAGTTGAAAAAGTTTCCCCTCCTAAGACCCTCGCGAAACCCTGCGTTTCTCCTCTCTGTGCTCTCTTCCCTTCCACCATACACTTCGTTGAAGGGGTAATCAAAATTTATTGTCCTGGTTTTTATTCCATTTGTTCTCCGGTCTGTGAGAATAAGTTTCTGCTCCGCTGTTGACTCATGCTTCGGGTGGACAGTATTAACCGAGCCTTTACTATGTGCCACACACACACTGGGTGTTGGGAACACAGCCAAGCGGTTCCTGGTGTTTAGGACCTTCCTTGTATCTAGTAGGGCAGGAAGACCTTTATACAGCGACATGACTAAATGTGAGATGTGGTGCTATGAGAGTGAAGTGGCAGGTAGATGTGACCTAGCTGTTGGGTTACCATGGTGTCTTATGGTTACTTCATTGCCAAATCCTATAGATGCTTTACAGTTGTGGCATGACTATGAGATTGCCCTTGAGAGAGTCTCCATGGAGTGCTCTAAGGGGCAAAAGAGCCGGAACAGAATGGGGCACCTAAAGCCAAAGGCTCAGAGAGTTTTGTGGAGCATTTTGGGGGTCTCTCTGCCTAGCATGCCTTCTTTTCCCCTGTGATTGACTACCACCTGTTGTTTATTAGAGCAATTCAAATCGGGCCTTTTTTAGTAAGGTCCTCCCAAATCCTTCCACTCCCATCCCACTGGCCTACTCTGTAGGCTATACCATACAGCGCTATGTACCTACACTAACTCTTAGCGTATTGGGCTGGGATGTATTCTTCGTGTCTGGATACTTTTCACTCTTGGAAGTCAGGAGAGCAGGGAGCCAGGCAGGGTGTGGTCTGATTCATCCTCTTATGCTCCTGCCCTGCACTAACCCACGCACACACCCAGCCTCGTATTGTAGAAGGGAGGGAGGAAGGATGAATGGACAGATGGACCAGCAGATGCCTCTGAAGTCATTTGCAGACGTACCCTCGTTCTGCAGAGGCAGTGAGGTATTGTTGAAGGTGCAGTGCCATGAGGATTTGGACCCGGATTTGGGGCCTGGCTGAGTCACTGAGAGTTATGTCTTTGCCGTGTGTATTTTTGCACCCACCTTTCCAATGGGTGAAACAAGAAAATTCTGTGATTCCATGTTGAAGCCTCCTTAGAAGTACTCTAAACTTCTCTCTCTTCAAGGCAGCTAAGATCATCTCTAAGCTAGAACCAGTGTTTGTTGTCAGATCCACAACTCTTTCCAGGCTGCCCGGTGTGAGGCCGGCAACTATTTGGTGTGCACGTTTTATAAAGACAGAATGCTCCCCTTAGCTTCAGTGAAATGACTGGTTGGAGTCATTTGGTTGGATAGAAGTTTGGACAGCTGCCCAGGTCAGGAATGGTGAAAAGGAACCACTGCTTTCCTTGGTCTCTTTGCTCTCAGAAGCCAAGATAAATGCCATCCCGACCCTATGCCCACAGCTATCCCTTTTTCTTAGGAAAGGATTTGGCTCCTTCCAGCTCAGTGCCTCTGTACATAAGCTTTTGCTCTGCCTGGGAGATGCTTCTAACCCCTAAGGACCTGCCCTGGTTGTTAGACTATAATCTAAGCTGACAACAGACGTTCTGGTTTTTTAAAAAAGTCCTATCATTTCCATCCTTTCCATTCAGCATCTTCCCTCATTGTTCCCTCCCCCAGCCTATCATCCCCCTTCCTAAGTTGATAGTGAGTCTTATTAAGTGGTGCTGTGTCATAAAGTGTTGAGTTGTGTCAGCTGGAAATGGAACATGATTAAGTATATAAAGGAGCCCCAGCCTCGCCTGCCACAACATTATACAACAGAAACCTTGGCAGTGTGCTAACATCTTTTCTTTCTCTCTTTCCTGGGGAGCAGTGAGCCCGCCTCTCACCATGTGGGTCCAGTTGTTGGTCCTGGGCTCAAGTTGGCCAAGTGCAGAGAAGCAAGTAAGTGGGTGGAAGAGCGAGTGTCATGGAAGGTGGCTGGCGGGAGGTGATGTTTTGAGGGTTGGAATAAAATCAGGCATAGGCATGCCTGGTTAGCCACTCTGGCATAATAAGAACTTTCTTACAGGACAGGTGTCTCTTGTGGCTGACTATAGTTTAGACAAACCCATGGCTGTGGTACTTCTTTGTCTTTTTTCTTCCCCTAAAATATTTCATCGAGCCTGGAAGAGTAGAGGGAATTTGAATAGCATGCTCCCGAGACAGCCTTGAGGTCAAATGCAGTTGCCAAAGGTGAATGGGTGCTCAGTGCCCTTGGCAACTCACTCTTCCACTCACCTTCTATGCAGACTCCACTGGAGCCTTCTGTGGGTCTTCTGTGTTCCCTCTGAAAGCACACCGAGTCTGCAGAGCTTTCAGGACTCATCACCTAAAGCCTACCTTGCCCCTGCTCAGTCAGAAGGTGCTGAAGAGGCAGAGTAGAGATATGGCTGAGCCCTTACCAGGGCCCAGGCAGGACATCTGCTGCTGGAAAGTCTGAGCATCTCCTGTGTAATGCAGGGTCCAGGACCTGAGACCTCTTTTCCAGCTCCAGTTGTCCCCAAGCTGGCTGAATGTGGCAGAAATTGATGAGGAGTCCATCCATGGCCCTGGGTAAGGTGGATAGAGCTGGATAAACCTACATACGGGCCTAGCAGAGCCCAGAATATCTCCTGGTGCCAGGGAGCTGAATACCCCATGATCCAACTCCCTACCTGTTTTTTAAAAAATTTTTTTAATGTTTATTTATTTTTGACACAGAGAGAGAGAGAGAGAGCTGTCAGCACAGAGCCTGATGCGGGGCTCAAACTCACAGACTGTGAGATCATGACCTGAACCGAAGTCAGACGTTCAGCCAGCTGAGCCACCCAGGCGCCCCCTACCTGTTTTTGATTTGACACCTTTTCTGTCTGATCGCCTTGAACCCCTCTAGTAGAATAGTGTCCTGGGTCGATGTCATGGAGAAGCTGGGAATCTGTAATCACATCACCCTGATTCTGGTGTTTTGGGCCCCAAGCACCCTGTTCTGCTTCTGGACTTTTAAGGGACTTTACTTATGAACTCATTAAAACAGTACCCCTTGATCCAGTGTACCTCCCCTGTGTTTTACAACTATCTCATCTCACGGATGAAACGGAGGCCCAGAGAGCACGATTGCCACAGAGACCTGTGTTTTCCCATCCTCTTTTCTGTTTTCATTTCACACCATCTCTGCTTTGATGTGGAGTTAGGGACTTTGGCCCCAGCAAAGGGTCACATGTGCCCATGAATCTGGGATCTGTGACTGTCCTTCTCCGGGATGTGGGATGGCCTTGTCTCTCTGTGACCTCGAGTAGAGTTTGTGGTACCTGTGAGGCCCCGAATTCCCTCCTGAGCCTCATACCCTTATTTCCAAGATGCCTGCTGGATGTCTCTGCTGCAGATGCATAACTGAATTCTCCTTTTCTTTCATTGCTCACATTTAATCAACACCAAGTGCCAGAGAGTCTGCTGTCTAAATGCCTCTTAAATCAGTCACTGCCTGATTGTCTCCACAGCCACGGATTTCGCTCAGACCCCGGTGGTTTCTCTGGGGGATCATTGCCTCTTCTCTTCCAACCTGTTATCTCTGCCTTCATCCCACCCTCTCCTTCAATCCACCGTATTGCCTCCAGGGCTGTCTTGCTCAGACACACACGTGATCATGTCACTGCCCTGCTGGAAACTTCCTCCAGGCGCTCTCCGTCATCGTCATCTTTAGGGTGGTGTCCAGGGATCTTTATAATTTGGCTTCAGTCTATCCTTCTGGACTCATCTTCTGCAATTCTGGAAGGCCCTCCGCTGCCTCCCTCTGTCTGCCCCCCCCTACCTGGCTAACATCACCCCACCCTTGAGACCAGGCTGAGCGCCTCCCTTCTCCGTGAAGCCTCTTCCAACTCTCCCGAGTCAGGGCATCATCCTCTGTATATTGTTTGCATCTCTGTCATTTATCATATTGATTTATAATTATTGGTCCGTCTGTAGCTCTCCCTCACTAAATAGCTGCTTGAATGTAGGAACTAAAGTCCTAACATGATGCTTAGATTGTAGGTACTCAACAAGCAGTGTGAATAAACGTAAGAAGTTTGCAAGATGGGAGTTGGAAGGTGTGTGTGTGGGGGGGGGGGGGCCCTGGGGAGCTGAAAGCATCTTGGGTGAGGACAACCTTTGTGTCCCTGCCTTGTCCCCAATGGCCACTTGTCACTGATTTTCAGGGACTCTGCTCATGAAAAAATATTTAGTCCTGTTTTCTCTTTATCTACATAACATTAACAAATCAGGTAAAATCCTTTTCTGGCCTTAGTGTTTTTCTGTTTCTGCTTTAGAGAACTTCATCCCTGTACCTAATAGCCTGCGCAAAGTGGTCCATCCCCCTTCCCTGGAGCCTTCTCTCTCCCAAACCTTTGACATTCATTGCCTCTGTTCCATCTCGTAGAGGTCTATTCATGTCCCTGTATTACGATTTTCGGGTATGAGTGAGGCTCGAAAACGTGGTCGCAGAGCACAGGACCTGTCTGGTTCCCTCTCAGCCACCAGTTGTGCAAGAATGCTGTTCTTTAGTTGCTGGCACTGCTGAGAGAAAAATCCGTGTGTGGTTCCTGACAGTAGAAGCTCACCTCAGCTGCCCTCGGGAATATGGCATTTAGCTAGCTTTTATTTGGCCTGTGATGTTTTGTCCAATCCTAATACATGGCTTTGTGTGTTTAGCTTGTGTACAAAGTTTACTCTCCTAAATGGCTTATACTCTGTCTAGAGGGACGGTGAGTCCTGGACTAGAGTCTGTGAGCAGAGTGTAATATCATTCTTGTGTTTTATTAACCATAATAACCAGAAGTCTCCAGCCACTAATATATCTGCATAGAGGTTTTTCTGAATTTCCAATTATTTTAACATTCAACATAAACTGGACAGAAAATTCATTTCAGTGTAGTTGAGCTTTTTATTCTTTTTAAGCCCAGAGTAAGTCATCTGCTGTGTGAACCGTAAGTCCAGGGGCAGCAAGAGGCTGTCCTCACAGACTTCTCTCTGCCACAAGGAGTAGTCTCTGGAGCCATATGGATTGAACAGATTTGGAGGAGTTTCTTTTCCATTTCCCTGCTGCCTTGCCTGTGGACAAACACCCTCAGTCCCCAACTTGGGCCCCGTGACATCTGACAAAATGTTGGAGAGCTCTACTCCCCCATCCCCCCATCCCTCCCCACCACACTGCCCAGTGCTCTCCCCTTCTCTCAACTATGGACCTGTTAGGCCAAGTTGTTGCTGGTTCTTTAAGAATTTTATTTTTATATTTTTCTGTCTATTCCTTTAATGGGTGATAAAATTGATTGACTCTCAGGCTGTAGATGACTTCAGAATATTAGTTGGCATGGTATTGATTTTTTTCTCTTTATAAAGCTTTTCTATAAAGTAAGCACCTGACGACTTTAAGTTACAAACTTTGAGTTAAATTATGAACCTTTTAGCTTTGCATTAGAAGTGGTATCTGGAACCTGATTTGCTAGATCAAACCACATTAGTTGTGTTATGTTATTTTCTAAAAACACATTTCAGAGAAATAACTCCAATCTGTGTTGCATTTTATAGAGCAAAATAATTGAATGGCGGCTGTTTGTAATTTTAGCAATCTCTTAACCTTAATCATATTTAATGGCTTTTCTCTTCAGGCTAACAGGAGAGAGAAAAAAGGTTCCAGCTCTGTTATATAACGGCACTACAGTAACGCACCCCGGTCCTTGGCAGCCCTGTAAATTCCTCTTCTCTGAATTGTTGGTTCGGGACAATCATTCAGCAGGGAATTACTTTCTCATCTATGAAATAAATGAGATGTTAAACTAGTTTTCTGCTTCCTGTGGTACAAATGTATCAGCGTGCAGCCCCGTGCAGCGAGGAATCAAATGCCCAGGGCCTCTGATGGTGGCGGCCAGAAGCTTGAGTGGGCTCAGGGCTCTGGGATCAGTGAGTGAGAGTGTGGCCCCTGGGAAGGGCGATGGAATGACATGAGATGTGAAGGGAGGAGGGGCAGAGTGAGTCCCCGAGGTGCTTTGGGTGCACCCCCGGAATTCAGCAGAGCCCAGGAACGCAGCTTGGGAATGTAGGTGGAGAGAAGGGGATGCCTCCGTCCCTGGGGGTCCCTGTGCTGCCATCTGCTTTGCAGGGAGAAAAGGAAGAACTGATTGGCTGCAGGTGACACTCCTTGGGATTTCTTCTTGAGAGCTTAACACACATTTCCACGCAGGCATTTACAAACTGCATAAGACATTGGGGAAAAAATAGGAAAAGATTCTTCCCGTTTTAGGGATGGGAAAGGTGAGAACTTGGGAAGGGAAGGTGATACCACTGAGTTAAGGGTACAGCTGGGAGCACAGTCTGAGGGTCCGAGACCCTGAGTTAGAGGTGGGGGAACACTGCTGCTCCTACAAAGGCAGGGCCTCCAGCCTTGCAGCTGTCTTCTCTCCTCACACTGGGTCTTCCTCTTCATGGTGGCCACCTTCATGACCTCCGTTCCAGGCTTGGAAGACTTGATGGGGTCTGATTTACTTACAGAGGCCTTCTTATCAGGCAGGCTTCCTAATGAGATGCCCCAGGTGCTACAGATTCCCTTTAGAAACAGGGTTTGGGATTCTTGGCTGGGTCCCCACCAGCCCACTTAGATAATGTGTCAGCACTCTTTTGGGGATGGGTGGGGTGGGAGATTGAGTTGTGCCCCCTGCGCATCTCATCAGCCACAAGTTGAGAGGCCTTCTGAAACCATAGCAAGAGGTGTTGTTTTGTTTGCTTTTTATTGAACACCTATTAAGTGCTCTACTTTGTGCCAGGCACCATAAGTCCATTATCTTAACTAATCATTATAGTGAGCCTATGAAGTAGTTATCATGTGCCCATTTTATAGGTGGAAATACTGAGACTCAGAGAATATGATTAACTTGCCACAGTTGACATGTAAAAGAGTGATATGGTTGGAATTCAAATCTGTCACACTATGCTTAAGCATCATTTCCTTTGATAAAACTTTCTTTCCCTTGCAGACTAGCTAGGACCCTCGTCACCACCCTTTCTGCTACTCCTTAATCACTCAGCAATTTCTGTGTTTTCTAGTCCTCTATCAGCTCCAGGAGGGTGAAAATCCTGTCTGTCTTGGTCCCACCCTTGGCAAGTCTTTGGTGAATGTTGAATGAGTGAATTCACGTTGCTGTATACTAAGCCCACCTTTTTCCCAGCTCAGCTTGGAAGAGAATGGGTCTGGTAGAGAGGAAGATCCACAGCTTTGTTTGCTCCTAAGCGTCCTGGCTCCTGTGTGCCTCCACTCGATTCCAAAGCAAGATCTTCGGGTTTTCAGAAGCCCATGTCTTGGACCACGGATGCAGCTGATGCCTCATTCTCAGGCTTACTTTAGCCCGAGACCCAGCTCTGCTGAGAGAACTGCTTTCAGATTGCCAAGGCTTTGTGTGTTGTTACTAATTAGGAAATTGCCTTTGGAATTGAAATATGTTTCACAGACGAATTTACTGAACTCCTCGCCGAGGTGCGATTCTCTCATGCTTGTTGTGAGACAATCCCACTCTGCGGCGACATATGGAGATACCAGCGTTTCTGCAAATTACAAAGTCATCAGCGCTCCAAAATACTCCCAGTGTCTTGGGTGCTTGCAAATAGTTGGGCTGACCGCTGGGGAGCTCTGGGGTCTGGATCCGCCCCTGCAGAAGGGCAGCAGCTGGCTCCCACTGGTTGTTTAACGCCCTCTGATAAGAGTTCTCTGCTTCTGACCCAGGGCTCAGCGAGAAGCCTTCTAGAAATAAATCTGGGAGCATGGTCTGTGGTTCACTTATATACTGAGAGCTGAGTTGAAAGGCACGTTGTCACTGATGCTTATTTAAAATAGTACCATTCTCCTCATTGACTGGGATAATATTTTTTGGCATTGTCAGAGAACAAGACTGTAATGTGTCTAATGTACCTGAAACTTTTTGGCACCATTTCTGGAAAAATCTCCAGTAAGTGGGAAAATGTAGGGCCAAGATAGGGCCCAGAGGTTGTACTAGGTCATGATCAGAAAGAATTTGAGAGCCATTGGCCTGAGACACAGACCCTAGGGAATGTGTAAGTTCAGAAGACCTTTGTGGCTGGTACGTTCAGATCTGTGAGGACAAGCAGAGGTACAACGAGATCCATGTGACATTATTACTACCCATGCCAGTGTCATTAGTGTCAGAATTGCTCTATATTCTATGTCATCTGAGTTAATCTTCCCATCAGCTCCTAATCTATGGAGTGAAACAACCTCAGTGAAGTTAAGTAACTATCCAAGGCTACCAGCTGGTATGTGGTTGAAGCAGGTTTTGAACTTTGATCAGACTGCCTCCAAAGCCTATGCTCTTTCCATGGTGTGATGGACCTCAGGGAGCAGCCTGTGGTGGGAACATGATGAGAAGGCCCAGGAGGGGCCCATGGATGGAAGCAGAGGTTGAGACTGTTGACTGTGGTTACCCAGTTTTTTCTGGGCCTTTCCATCCACTCCTGGCATACTTCATGGCATGCTCCCCTCCGTAAATGTTGGAGTGAATGAATATATATACGTATATATATATATATATATATACGTATATATATATATACGTATATATATTCATATATTCATATATATTCATATATATATTCACATATATATTCACACACACACATATATATGTATATATGTGTATGTGTATATATATATATATGATTATGAACAAAGTGGGTTAACACGAACACTGTCTTTGGAGGCCTCCCATGGGCAGGCAAAAGTAAGCCCAGGTGTTGGATGAGACACACAAATCTCACTGCCCACTGGAGACCTGGGTGCAGACATTCAATCAGGATTCAGAGGCATCTTGCAATGACTCTTGAAGGAACAGAGGAACTCCATAGTAAGACTGGCAAGAGATCTTTCTTCCTTTTCTCTTCCCTTCCTCCACCCACCACCCTACAAAAGTCCCTGAGGGTTTTGCCTCCTACCTAGCACTAACTGAGGACACAAGGCAGGTGTAGCTAGAGTCATCTCGTTCCCCAAGAGGCAGTCCCCTCCCCTCCACCCCCACAACCAGGCATTTTCTTGGTTCCAGGGACCACTTTCTGAAGGCATGTGCCACACCCCTCCCTGTGGGTCCTGCTCTCCCACACCTCTAGAACCGGCTCTAATTGGGTGTCAGAGGCCTCACCGGCAGGTACCTGCCCTTCTGCAGCCCTCTTCATTGCCAGTACGCTCCTGGCACCTTTGTCTGGTTATCTGGAAATGTTCCTTGTGTGTGTTTGTGTGCATGTGTATGCATGTGTGTATATTTGTGTCCAGAGCTCCTGTCTGACATCAAAAGGGAAATATTAAAAAAAAGCAATCATTCCTCTCCCTTCCCATCAAATGTACAAATAACTTAGTTATCTGGTGAGCACGATGCCTGACTTCCCATCCCGCCCTCCACCCCCCCACCTAACGAGCTCTTCCTGAGCTTCCTTACCACGATCCTAATTGTTTTTAAATGTCTGTGCTAACCGCTTCATACCGAGAGCATCAATCTGCATGTGGGTAACTGGGAACCACACTGCCGCTCAGGATGAAACATTTTTGCAGTAATTAAAAACATGCTTAAGAAGATTCAACCCCTCTGTTTATAAGACGAGGCTGGCAAGGGTTAGGGCCGGGCCGAGTTTCCAGTCTGTTTTGGCCCAGTGGGTTGGCAGCTGAGCCCAAGGCATCCCTTGGGGCAACAGAAGGCTGTCTGCCTGTGTAGTTGCTCAGGGTAACGCTCCGTGGCACCCTGCTTCTGAAAGTGGCCTGTAAGCCCCTCCAGGGCAGGAACCGTCTTCTGTCCAGTCGCTCTCCCATCCTCCTCCCTGATGCCTGGTGTGAAGGCCGTGTGGGGTCAGCACACCATCATCGTGGCCTGCCGGACTGCCCTAAGTTGAGCTGCTTTAATATCAGACGACAGTAGACTAGCCCAACTATGCATAAAGCAGGACCTGTGCATTTGAAACCAGGCAGCGGGCAGAGGAGACTCTGGGATGAATGAATGATCGTTTAGAGTTTCCTTGCTCTTCTCTGAGTTCCTGGAACCTCAGGAGGGGAAAGAAGTGGCTTTCTGGAGAGGTTTGTGTTACTCTATTCACCAGGGAGTCCAGTGTCCGTAGGACAGAAACATGGGGAAGCGTAGGGTGTTTGGGGACAGACCGAGGAACATTATGGGGTGAGCGCTCATGGTGATGCTTGAGGACACTTTTTGCACCTGTGGAAGTTTTGATGACTGTTTGCCAGAATGGCTGGGAGAGGCAGGAAGCCTCTACTGGGGGAGAACAGGAGCATTGTGAGGTCCTGGAAGTAGATGGTAGTGTAATAGGATTAGGTCGGGGCAGAGATGGACTGGCGACCGAGCAGGGGTGAGATACGGGATGGTAAGCGTGCTTATAAGTCCTTGAGCCAGTGAGCCCGCAGCATCTTCATCCACATTCTAGTCCCATGAGGCTGCGCTTCGGCTGGGAGTGAAGAACTCCAGCCAGGGATGCTCACACTTCTGGCTAGAAAGAGCTAGAACAGCTTCCGGAGCAGACCGTCTGGCTGGAGGAGCAGTTGGTGCCTGGCATATCCTGTTGCTCCCACCAAGAGCAAGGCCTTTGACACACTGTGGGGCCTGCAAGCCACCCCCAACATCAGCTCCCACCCCGCCAATCTGCTCCTGGCTCCAGCTGTTGCAGCATCTGCTGAGGCCAGGCTAACAGAAAGTAGGATCTGCTTGGGAAAGTTTCTTCCTCTCTGGACCCCAGGCTCAAAATTTCGCCCAGGCACAACTGTTCACCCTGCTCCTCCCCTTATCCGATGGGAGGTGTGTGTGTGTGTGTGTGTGTGTGTGTGTTTGTGTGTGTGTGCATAAAAACCTAGGTAAGTTCTTAGGTTTAGCCTACCATACTCTAACGTTCTGTGGAATTTGGTTATGCACCAGTGTCCAACACAACTTGAACCTTGGTCCTTGTTTAAATTTAAGCTGTGTGAAAACACTGCAACTCCCCCACATCTTAGGCAACCAACCAGTCAATCAATCAATCAATCAGTCAGTCAAACAATAAACAGAATTCACAAAGAGTAGAGCTCTGAAGTCTGTCTATTGCTAGAAGGGATTCTGGTACCCCCTCTCCCTGAAAAGGGAGATGAAGCTAACTCAGAGAGATGCGAATCCAGCATGACTCTTAAGCCATTTTCTTTTCACCAGCTCATTATGCATTAACCTGTAAGACAATATGTTTTAAAGAGAACCACATTCATCACCTCAGAAAAGTCATATTAACATAATTTCTGGGAAAGAACAATGGGGGAGAAATGTTAGTCATTGTTGATGGAACAGGTAAGTTTCAGTAGCATGATCTGTTGAATATTCATACGATATTGTTTTTGACATTTAAGAACTCAATTATCCGATGACTAATCAGTCTTTTACAGTATGTTATTTTTGTGACTAGAACTGAAATAGTGATAAGCCCCAAGAGAGCACAATGTTCAGATGGATTTATTAGTATTTTTCAACCCTGGCTTTCTCAGGCATGCATGTCCAGGGGAATTTAGTACCTGTGACAGTGAGCGGCGGAGGGCCTGGCTGGAGTCAGCAAGTGCATGGAGACCAGATGGTATGTGGATTGATTTTGCTCTGGTGATTTTTTTCTGTTGGTGAGGGGCAGCCAGGCCTGTGATGTGCCCTAATGCTTTGGGCGCAGAATCGTCTCCGCTCCTCCTGGCTGTCACATTCGCTGTAGGTCAGGGGTGAGGGTGCCTGTCCCCATGCTTGGGCATTCGACTATCTGTGTAGCAAGGCAGTTTGATGCTGTAACAGTTGAATGAAGTCTTTTTTTTTGGAAAATGTCAATGATAACTTTCTCTAGAACCAAAGTCTGTAGTGAATGAGATTTCTGCCCATTGTTTTCTACTCCTATTGGGAGGGGTAGTCTAATTCTTCTCCTCTTGAATCTGGGCTGACCTCTGGATTTCTTGATGGGTGAAATGCAGAAGAAATTGCATTCTGGAACTTTCAAGACTAGGTGGGAAGAAACTTTGCAGGTCTTTTCGAACTCTTGTTCTTGGAACCTGGCTACCATGTTGTGAGGAAGCCCAAGCCACTCCAGTGGAGAGGTCCACATGGAGAGGAATCAGGCCCTTAGATGACAACCCGCCTTGAGCTCTTAAGTGACAGTCATCTTAGAAGTGAATTCTCCAGGGGCTCCTGGGTGGCACAGTCAGTTGAGCATCTGACTCTTGATTTCAGCTCAGGTCATGATCTCACGGTTTGTGGGTTTGAGCCCCCACATTAGGCCCTGCGCTGACAACATGGAGCCTGCTTGGGATTCTCTCCCCCTCTCACTGCTCTTCCCTCCCTCCTTCTCTCTCTCAAAATAAATTGAAAAAAATAGAAAAAAAAAAAAAAAGAAGTGAGCCCTTCAGCCCCTATCAAGCCATCCCTGCTGAAGCCACATGGAAAAGACATCAGCCATCCATACCAAGTCCTCCCCCAAATTGTAGGCTTTTGAGCAAAGTCAAGAACTGTTTTTAAGTCACTGTTTGGGAGTGATTTGTCATGTGCCAATAGATAACTGGGACTGTCCCCAACCAGTCAATGGAAATTGTTCATTGAATTTGGAATCAGAAAGCCACGTTCTAACCCTAGGTGCTCTGCGAGAAAGCTCTGTGACTGAACAAATAGTTCTCTTCAGGCAGCCTGGCATAATGAGAGAATTTGTGCCTAAGGTCAAAAAATTCTAAGTTCAAGTCCTTGTTCTGGCACTTATTCATGTAACTTAGGGCAATGCCTGTAGCCATTTTCAGTCTGTTTTCTTGTGTGCTGTGGTGGGCAATTCTCACCTGCAGTGTTGTTCTAACAACCGGCACATGGCAATGCTCAGTGAGTAGTGGCCCTGTGTCCTCAACCACAAAGTGAAGATGCCGGGGTGTTGAGGGCCAGGGGATGTGGCGGGGAGGGGGGGCACTTGCACTCTGGAATTGGATTAATCTGGGTCCCAACCAAGGCTGCTGTTGGCCCGTATGGCACCTTGGTCTGCAGAAGAGAAAGGCAGGTGCAGCCTGGTGGGTGGTGACAGGCAAGCAGACTGTGCCCTTGTGTGACTAGAAACAGTTGTCCCGTCCCTCAGTTGGGCACACCCCCGTGCCAGGTGCTCATCTTGGTGAGCAGAACACAGGTGGAATTTCATTCTCTCAGCTGAGTGCCTGTGGCTACTGGACAACCTGCAAAGCTGTATGAGACCAGACCAGACTTTGTTGGTAACTTTGTGACTTTAAACAAGTATTTATACTCTCAGTTTCCCTATCTGTGGAATGGGCAAACCAATACTTACCTGTCCTACAGAGAGGCCGTGAGAGTTACATGAGCAAATGTGTAAAATGTCCAGTAGGTTTCCTGGCACAAAAGCACGTACATAGGAAATGTTAGATTCCTTTCCCTTCCCACACAAAATAATACTCGAAGCTTGTTTTTTTTTAAGCCTCTTTGCTGCCGCAGGAGTGGGTGAAGGAGGAGAGGAGTTGGCAGCAGTCCCTACTGCCACCGAAGGGCTAGGGGATCAGTAGAAAGAAGGGGACCGTTTACTGGAGTGGTCTGCTCAGTGGGTTTTGGGAAACTCCGCATTCTAATATCCTATAGATCTGTGGCCTGAGAGTTAAGCTTGGGGCTCAACAGGGCCAATTATTATCAATCACTGGCGCCTTTGCTACAGTCAGGGATGGGTCCCAGCTGGCTGAGCCAGCTCAAGAATTCATGCACAGGTGGAGTCAGATGGCCAAAGGTAGGTACCCTCTTCAAGGCCCCCAAGTACTCTGTGCATTTCTTGACTGTCACTCTTATCTAGTTTTATACAATTATCTGCTGACTTGTCTCCTCCCTTTACCCCAGGCATGAGTTCTTTGGGGGTAGTGCCCATGTCTTATCATCTCCATATCCCCAGCACTGTGTACCAAGCCTGGCACATCATGGAACTCAGTGAATGTTTTCTTTCAGGACTGCATGAACATAGGGACAATGAAGCTAGCATTTATTAGGCATCAAAATATGTAAGGAGTGTTATCTAAGTTATCCACTGACTCTTGACGACATCTCTGTATGAGGGAAAGTGAGAAGAGAGTAACATTTGCTGAACCTCATCTAAGTGCCAGGAATCCTGCTAGGGACTTTATATACATAATTTAATCCTTTAAACAAGTCTGTAAGTGCTCTATACCCATTTTAGAGATAAAGGTAAGGAAGCTCAGACAAAAATTAAGCAGCTTACCCAGGCCTGCGTAGAACTTAAAGATGGTATGGTTGAGAGTTAAATCTACATTTGTTCAAGAAGTCCTTGAACTTTCTTCCATACCCTACACCTTCTTTAGGGCAAAGTCAGAGACTGGCTGTTCTAGAGATGGAAACACAAGTCCCTGTGTTCAAAGACTGGAAAACCAGGAGACGAAGGAAAGAGACAGGCAAGACGTTCAGTCAGTAAATATTGAGCTCTACAATCAGTGAATACATTGGATAAAAACCTGCCCTTTTTGAGTTTATAATCTATGGAGTGGTATGAACAAAGTGCAAAGATGGATGTTAGATCCAAGATGCCTGTTTGAACTCCTGGAAGACAATGTGCAAAGGTTCCCAGGGCACTGGAGGGCATAGACTACAGGTATACATGACAGTGCTGGTGGCACCCTGGCTCGGTTAAGGAGAACATCACCACTGTTGGATTTTCAGGTAGGAAGCTTGGGTCTGGAACTACTCCACATTGGGCAAGACAATAACCACAACTTCATATCTAGGGAACAAATAGCTGACACAAGATGGAGAGTGAGTCACTCATCACTGAGAGAGAGAGATGTATGCTGGTCTCCCCATTTCCAACTGAGGTTGATCTGAGACTGGGGCAGAGTGGCACCTGCAGATGGGTTTAAGTAAATTTCAGGACGGAGGCAAACTCTTTTATTCAGAAGCTTCCAGAACAGGAGACCTCTCTACTGCTGAAGGGTAGCCATTAGCAAGGGCAGTCACCACACCCAGGAATTTGGATCATCTGCCCACTTACCGTCCCTATCTTGAGTGACCACAAGTGGTAGATTCTCAGTGGGATCAGGTTGAGGATCTTTGCTTTAGACTCTAGAATGAGCAGGCCACCCAGAAGTTATAATCTGTTCTTGATTATCCACATGAATTTAGGTTATCTTCCCAGTACCTCCTGGGCACAGGTAACCTAAAATAATGGAAAATCTAAAAACCATTTACATTTGGCCTTGGGATGCATTATATGATTTTTTCCAGCAGGTTTACTTTCATAATGATGTTTAACTTAGGATGATATTAAAATTCGTTAGCTTTCCCTGAGCATACATAAGCTGGGGAGTGGGTGGAAAGAAATAGAAACCAGTGGCTCGGAGATGCTGGAAGGCAACAGCAGCTGACACTGGATTTGTAGCCGGTAAGCCCTGTTGCTGACTTTGCCCCATTCAGGGGTGTGGGCATTTCTCTCCGGGGCTGGGTGAGGTCAATATTTGATCCCTGAGATTCAGATTCAACAAGATTTATTGATGTGTCAGCCACGGTGATAAGCACTTCAGCATCTCTATTTCATTTAATCTGCCCAATGGCCTCATAACCTGGGCATCATTATCCCCAAATTACAAAAGAGGAAATTGAATCTATGCTTCAAAGTTACAAAGCTAGTAAATCATGGAGCCAAGATTCGACCCCAAGTTTCCTTGCTGAAAGCCCACCGCTTTTTGCCCGTCTGGCTCCAGTGGGCAACACCGTCCCTTCAAGCAGCGCTCACTGAATGCCTTGATGTGTCACCAGAGATAGGGAGATGAATAAGGCTTTGCTTCAGGATGTTGGGCGAGGCACCAAAGCTTTTCTCCCGTCTAAAATTCAGATGAAAGTAAGATAAATGCCATGAATTAATCACAGAGAATTTTAAACAAGTCCCTTGGTGGCTTATATCCAGAGGTTGTATCTGCTTTGGGGAAGGGAAGTGGAAAGTGCTGTAGGTGGCTGACATATGTAAGTGTATCCTTGTGTCTTGTCACTATCATTCAGACAAGTGTGAATCCTGTTGCCTCGCTCCCCCAAATAATTCAAGCTGGCCCCATGTCTATTTTTTTTTTTTTATTTATAGATCACAGAATAGGCTATTTCTCTCCTTCCATCAAGGTAGCCGAGAAGACAGATAGAAGAGGTTGGACTGTGCTCTCTGGCCTTCCTCATAATGGCCAAACTGCTTTTCATTTTGCTCTGGAATCTATCCCACCAGCTCTGCTGATTTCATTATCGTCCTTATGGCCCACAGAGCAGGGGGAGGCAGCCGACATTCCCCAGCCCAAGAATGGCTAATATCTCTCTCTAGGGCACCTTCTACTTTCTGAAGAGGAACAACTGGTGGTTTGGGTCTCTCTGTTGAATCCACTCTGTCTTGGATAAAATTTCCTGGGGCTATGGAAGTCAACAGCGACAGTAGCATTTCCAGTAACTGCCAAGCTTAATAGCATCTTGTGATGAAGTTTTACTGTAAACAGCAGAGAGGGCGGAGGGCAGCGAGCAGGGGCCTCCCTCATTCTGGTAGTATTGAGTGCTTTGTCCCCACTCAGGAATAACACTTCTCACGTGTGCTTCTTTACCAGCTCTTTAAATTGTTCTATGTGCGAGAGTCCTGGGATTAATAGCAATGTCACCTACTGATTTTATTGCGCTTCTCACCATTTTTCTTTCTTTCTTTCTTTCTTTCTTTCTTTCTTTCTTTCTTTCTTTCTTTCTTTCTTTCAGAGGAGCTGGGGAAGAGGAGGAGGGACTTGTGAAGGCTTTTCATGGGGAGCTGGCCCCAGCCCCAGAGAATGCATTCCAGAATATTCTCAATCTCCTTCCAAGTATGCCCTTGATTTTCTCTGTCCTGGGCCTCCCAGAGTTTTCTGGTAGAGAGAGAGAGGGAGTGTCAGTGGCTTCTAGAGACAAAGCCAGTGCAGATCTCAATCCTGAGATTTCAGGGGCACCTGGGACCCCTAAAGGCCTCATGTTCTGGTCTGTTTCGCCAGCCAGTGAATCATCTGGAGATGTCTGAGAACCCTGCTCAGCTTGAGGCTGGCATGGTGCCTCAGCTGCTGGGTGGGCAGAAGGATTATCAGGAAAGAGGGAAGGGTTGGGCTGTAAACAGCTGACCACCCAGGATGGCTCTCTGGGCTGCCAGCAGCTGGGCATCATCTTTTCCCAGACTCCTGCTGAGGTGGGGGATGGAGAGGGTGGGCTTGTCACTTAGTTCCCATCAATGCAGCTTACATTTGGATGGGGGCTTTGTTCTGAGGGCTCCCTGTATCCTCTTCACCATCCCTTGCCCCCACCTTGGAGGGTCGGAGGTGAGGGCACTCCCTTCCTGTGGGCATCGGGCCAGGGCCTGGCAGAGATGGCAGGGGCAAGGTGCAACAGTGACTCACTCAGTTTTCCTGCCTGCCCTCCCACCCACTGCCGTTTGTACTGTGGAGGCTGGGTGGTGCAGGAACGATGGGGAAGGAGGGTTTCCTCCTGTGCGAGTGGCTGTGTTAGCAGGCAGCAGGCCCTCCGCCTGACCATACCTGTGAGTCTGCTGAAGGAGCAAAAGCCAAAGCACAGGGTGGAAATCTCAAGGCATGACTTCCAGGCCTCAGTCCTCCAGGGAAGTAGCATAGCAGCCAGGTGGTGATGATGGTGATGATGATGATAGACCTCCTCTTGGATTTCTGAGGCATTTTTCTTCCTTGACTCTTCCTTATGTCTGCCTCTTTTCAAACTCTCACAATACTTGGTAGATGGCAAGCATCTACCTTCCTTATTTTCACATGGAGAAACCAGGTCCAAGGTTGTATTGTAGGGTGGTGATAGGGCCAATCAAATATAATAAACACAATGGATATGATTTTATTAAGTGCCTACTCTGTGTTGTTATTTAACTTTATTTTTACTACAACTCTATGATAAGAGCAGTTCTTATCCCATTGTACAGGAAGGAAAAGTAACCTTCCCATGGACTGAGCTCATCAATTCATAGCTCATGTCCTTAACCAATTGGCCACACTGCCCTCTAATCTGGTCTGCGGTATTCCCGTCCTCCACGCCAATTTGTGGTGGTTCCTGGAACCAGAATGACTCCTTCTCCTTTCCTGTAAGACACCAAGGTGCCCAGGGGCAGAATAGGTATGGAAGGTGTATTGTCTGCTCAGGCTGCATATAGACTGTCACAGATCAGGTGACTTAACAAACATTGATTTTTCTCACAGTTCTGGAGGCTGGAGTCTGAGATCAAGGTGCCATTAGGGCTGGTTCTGGTGAGACCTCTCTCCTTTCTGGCACACTGCAGCCCTATGGCCTTGTCCTCCTAGGTCTTTCCTCCATATGCATTTTCCTGGCATCTCTTCCTCTTCTTATGTATTAATTTCTTTAATGTTTATTTTTGAGAGAGAGAGAGTGTGCGAGGGGCAGAGAGAGAGGGAGACAGAATCCGAAGTAGGCTCCAGGCTCTGAGCTGTCAGCACAGAGCCCAACGTGGGGCTCAAACCCACGAACTGTGAGATCATGACCTGAGCTTAAGTCAGGTGCTTAGCCGACTGGGCCACCCGTGCGCCCTGCTCTTCCTGTTCTTATAAGGACACCAGTTACATTGGATTAAGACCCCATCTTTATGGCCTATTTTAACCTTAATTACCTCCCTAAAAGCTCTTCTCTATATAGTCACATTGAGGGTTAAGGCTTCAACATACAGACGAGGGTTAGGGCTTAGACATACAGATGGGGGTGGGGGGGGAGGTGCACAATTCAGTCCCTAACAGTAGAGTGAAGAATTTGACTCCCAGGAGTAGCTGAAAATCAAAGGGGAAAGAAGGAAGGATCCAAACAACCAAGAACAACCAAGCCTTTCTCTCCAAAGAGAACCACAGACGTTGCTATGTCATGGGTTGGGGCCTTCTCCTGAGAACCTGGCTCCTCCATGGGAGGCTTGAACCAGTGTGACTGTGGAGAGGGTCCCGCCCAAAGAGGCCAGTGTGAGTCCCAGCTTTCGTTCTCCTGTTTTTCTTGCTGTACTGAGTATCTGAGATTCACCCAGGGCCCCCTTGGAGCCCCTGACAGAGTGGTTTTTTTTCTTATTTTTTTTAAATGTTTGTTTATTTTTGAGAGAGAGAGCACGTGAGAGAGAGGGAGCTAGGGAGGGGCAGAGAGAAGAGGGAGACACAGAATCCGAAGCAGGCTCCCGGCTTCGAGCTGTCAGCACAGAGCCCGACACAGGGCTTGAACTCACAAGCCATGAGATCATGACCTGAGCCAAAGTCGGCCGCTTAACCGACTGAGCCGCCCAGGTGCCCCTAACTCTTGACAGAGTTTTTAAGGAGGGGCACGCATCCCTTGGCAGCAGCTAAAGTCCCCTCCCCAAGTTGTTCCTAGCCTCCCACTAATGACCAGAGCTTTCCTCTTGAAGTGAGGGATGAAATAGACTTGGAAGGGGAAGCAGGGCGAAGCTCCGTGCAAGCTTTCCTGAGATACCTTCTGCACAAGCGCACAAAAGTGGGAGTGCTTGTGTTTTCACCACCTGGTGCCTTTTCCCATGGATGTTCTTTCAGGTGAGGTGGCCCTGAAGTGTCTTACTTCAGGAGAAACCTCCTTTGTCCTATATATTCCCTTTGACCTATATACTCCTTTGACCTATATACTCTTGGAGCCCTTTCTATTCTACCCTTTGACCTATATACTCCTGGAGCCCTTTCTTCAGGGCTCCTGGGCACCTTAGCAAAAGGGAATAGAGATGCTCACACTCACCAGCTCGCAAGGCGCTTGGCCCCAGTGGAACTGCCCCACCTGAGCCCCAGTTCCAGAGCCCAGCTTCTTTCTGCGGAACGTCCAGACCCTACATTCTATCCCCCTTCGCTCTCCAGCTCCCTGCCTTGTTCTGATTCTTCCCACGAGCAGAAGGCACGAAGTCTGAATAAAGGTGGCTTTTCTTTGGGGTGACTGCCTGGGCCAGAAAAGAGGTCAAAGCTGCAGGCTGAAGCAAGGTCTGGGGATTATCTGTGAATTTCAAATACCCATGTTCTTGCCTGAGGCTAAGTGAGGCAGGTTTGTTCCTGCTTTTGCATTTACCATGGTGACAATCCTTCCCCAGGACAATTACTTACCCCTGTCCGCATGGCTGGAGGAAAAGATGTCTGAAGAGAAAGCTGTGGCTGCCAGACTCGGAAAATTCCCTGTTGGTTGGTTTTAATCTATAGTAGAAAACCTCCGCATTATTCTGCCATCCTGGGATGTGACAGGTATTAATAACCCTATTAGCTGCAATCCCATCCGGTGCTATTTACACAGGCTGTGTCTATGTCACAGCAGCCACTCGGTTGCAAGGGACTGTGGACGTTCAAAGCTAACGAGACTCTGGCTTCTGTTTTTCTCCTCCGAGCCCAGGGTGTTGACAAATTAGGTTTTTGGAAGGAGATTCCCCATCCCTGTGTGCCAGCGCTGCATATGGACCCACGCCAAATATCTCTCAGCAGTTCTAAGGTGATTTCGTAACTTTGAGGAAGGCGTCCGCCCGGTTCTCCTGCTGCTTCTCTGCCTGAAGGGCTTTACCCTCCCTACCCTCCCTTTCTCTGCAAAGCCTTTCCATCCTTCAAGATCTGGTTCAAAGTCACTTCTTCCTTGAAACCTCCCCTGAGACCCCCAACTCAAAGTAAATTTCTCCCCTGAACACTGAGAGCCCTTAATCTGTAGCTCGTTGATGATGCAAACCACCCTCTGCTCTGTGTTCTGCATCGTTGTCTTACCTTGGTAAGAGGAGCTTTGCAGGCATGTCGCCTCCCTGGCATCTGCACCCTGTTGTGCCTCTAGAACATGACTGACCCTGTGTGCTAGAGGAAGGAAGGTGGCCAGTGCAGCAGGGAGTTGACCCAGGGTAGGTGTAGAGCCTGCTGAGCTTTGGGGCCATGGTTGGTGGGACAAGCCAGTACCCAACTGTGCTGAAGAAGGAGGAAGGGAAAGTCACCCTGGAGGTGACCAGGGCAGGGGACTGATGTGGAAGCAGCTTTAGAAGGACAGGGTTATAAGAGAGTCTAGAGAGTTGGCTGCAACAAGGCTGATAGGCAGCATCTAGATTTCAGGCTAATAGGAGGCCAAGGGAAGCTCAGAGGAGGCTTTTAGGCATTGGGGACAGGAGAATGGAGAAGAGGGATGGGAAAATGGGTAGGTAGCACTGATTTTTACGAGGGTGGCCACTAACCCACGTGGTGCCTTTGTGTGTCTTAGCAAGTAGAGTCCATTCCTCCGGGTGACCCAGCTCCAGGTTGGTTTGCGCAGGAGAACGCAGGCTGCATTTCAGCTACCACTCATCTTTCTCAGCTGGACATCTTGTATCAGTTAGCTGTTGCCACAAAATGCTGTGTAACAGATCACACCAAAACTCCAAGGCATAAAATAGCAATCTTCTATCTTGCAAATCTCATGGCTAATGGGGGGGGGGAGGAGGGGAGTTAGCTGAGTTCAGCTGGGTGGTTCTGCTGATCTCCTGCACCTCATTTGTGCAGCTGGGATGGCCAGAGGCAATGCTCAGCTTGGGCAGTGCTCTTCTGTCCCATATGTCCCTCGTTCCCCCACTGGGACTAGCAGGCTAGACCGTGCCTGGTCTTCTCATGACACTGGTTGAGTGCAGAAAGCAGGCACAAGTGGTTTTGGAGCCCTTGGCCATTATGTTGGCTAACATTCTGGTAGTCAGAACCTGTCACACGGCCAAACCCAAAGTCAAGGAGCAGGGAGATATAGGTTACCCATTTGGTGAGAGGGGTTGCAGAGTCACACGGTGAAGAGGGAAATGTGGAGCCAGGGGCCATTAATGCGTGAAGGCACCGCGTGCAGGACAAAACATGCCTGACAGTACCCTGCAGCCCTGCCTGGCACAGAGGAAGTTTCTTTCTGGGCACTGGATCTCTCAGCCCGACCTGCATTGGTGTCCATGCTGTGTCTGCCTCAAACCTGTTACCTTTACCAGGCAAGAATGTGATACATCCTTCCTTCTTGCTGCTTACGATTTTCCTCTCTTCAGACCAGTATCCCACCCTTCTCTCTTGGCAAATCACCCTCTGACACTTCAGGCTGTGTCACCCGCCTCTCCACCCTTCCAAGCCTCTTCCCATCTGGCCAGGTGTTGTGTGGACATGCTGCCATCCAAAGGTATGTTCAGGAGTTAACTAGAAAAGGGAGAAACAGTAAGGAATTGAGAGGGAACAAAGTGTTTTCCAGAATATGTGGACTTGAAGATCTGGCCCCTTCCTCCTGTCTGATGCCAGCAAATGTTTGAAGTGACTTAAAAGATCACTTTGGACTCGTTGCCAAAATACTCCTTGGCTGTATGTCTCAGGGGTGATATAACACATGATGTCTGGAAGTTCTCCCCAGTACCTAGCTCCGAGGCCCACTGTCGTTGAAATCTATTCTGATTTTGTTCAGCATTATTGCTGTTTTTGTTGGCCAGGTGCTTTTTTTATGTTTAAACCAGTCAATTTTCCTTTTATCCTGAAGAAGACATTCACTGGCTGTGTGCGTGTGATATCCCCATTAAGGAAAGAAATGGAGACCCATTCTTCCTGCAAATGCTTCTATTGTGAAGCAAAGAATCCAAACATTTAATCCTTGACGCCTGGACCCCACTTTGTTGCAGACCCTTATTTTGTGCACTTACTTTCCCTCAATGCACACAATTCCTTCTTGATGGAAACACTTGTATGTTTTCTCAGTGGACACTTTGGGGAATCAGGCCCTTCACGCTGCTTTTTGGGTTATTACACTGTCACATTTTACCACTTTGCAGAAAGAACATATTAAGCAAAATAGAGTTCTCAGGAGCAAGGATTGCTATTGTTAGAGAAACAATACTTGGGAAATAATTCCCCCCAATTTCGTCTTCATCTTTCTCTGCTGTGCAAAGAGAGGAACAATTTATTAACAGGAGGCAGAAAATGTTACTAGTGCTTACGGGCAATGGAGGTTTATGGGGTCCACGATATAGGTAGTTTTAGTGGCTTAGAAGGCAAGAGACTTTGGGATCTCGAAAAAAAAAATAATAATAAAGAATCCCCAGTGGGGAGGGTTGCTAAGGAAAAAAGCTTCATTTGAATTTCACAAAGGTTTTGAAAATCCTAGTGGTGGTGCCCTCCTGTGTGTGTGGTGCTCTCTTATGGTTTCAAAGGCTGTCAGATGGTGGAGGAGGGAGGTTTGGGTAAGGGAAGGGGGCAGCCTTGTGACTCGGAGCCCCTACAGCAGGATCCCACCCAGGGCTCGTAAGCCAACCTGACCCACCATGCCTCACATGATGTTTACGGCAAACAGCTTAAAATCCACCTGCCTTCGCTGCTGCCCTCGCTCGTTGGTTCCTTGGACGGTCTCCTGACCTTGGCTTTGCCTCATTCCCAAGTCCGAATTTGTCCTTAGATGTAGTGCCAGATTATGGTTTCCTGTTTTGACAGTTAGACTGTCCCCTAAGCATAGATTGTGCTCATACCTCTGTTTTCTCATGCTTTTGGCCGCTCTGGATCACCCACAGCCTCACAAACCCTGAGCTTACGATCCCCTTCTTGGCAGTGGTTCACGCAACCCCTTGTTATGACTCACCCAGTCCCGGTCTGGGGTATGACGACTGCTTAGGCAACATGTGTAGAGGAAGTGACTTCCCAGGGGCCCAGCAGGAGTGCCTTGCATCTTAGACTGTAGAAAACCATCAGGTTGAAAGGGAAGGAGGCTGCAGGTATGAGTTTTAGGAGATAGTACCGACTGCAAAAACCGCATGGCGTTTTTTAAGATCTGCACTGCCTTGAATCAGCACCGGGAATCTCACTCTAAAGCTAAAGCGGCCCCATGGAAGGCATTTTGATGCTAGCTTTTGGTCAAACTGGAGATCCTGGTCAGGAAAAGACACACCTGGGAATCTGCCTGGAGTTCGAGGCTCAAGATGCAGCCGGCAAGATGCAGCCCTGAAAGCAGGCATGCGGGCGGGAGCCTTACCCATCTCCGTAGGAGGGGCCCGTGTGACTCTATTAATGAAGCAAAAGATATTGGAATCCAATTGTTGATGGATCATCACACGCCGGGAAAACTCTCAGCCGCATTGACTGGAGGAGCAGGGGGTATCGTTTTGAACTTCTGGAGTTAATGAACTATGGCCTGAAATTTACAACCTGGTCTTGAGTGTTATGGATTTAACTCCGGGGCACAACTCTGGGGAGCTGGCACACTCCTCTGGCCGCTGTGTATGCCAGAGGCCCTCAGGATTTGGCTGCTCTATTCTCCCATTTCTCTGCAGCCCATTAAAGGTAGCCTCAGGGTCCTGCAGTTTCACAGGGGCCTCTTGGTGGTGCTTCTGGGTGACAGAGACATTTGCTTCTTAACCCCGTGGCAGCTACTGTAGCTGTGGGCACATAACAAAAAAGAGGAGCCCAAGCTCTCTAGTCCTCCATGTTTCGGTTGCCGTGAACGAAGTTAGAAAATCAATTAATACCTGTAGAGGGGAGGTGGGGAGTGGGTATTCTCTGGAGCCCCTAATCTAGAACATATCAGTTTTTAAATACATGTGTTAATGGATTCAGTCCACAAAGAGATTTTGAGTTCTCTGAGTAAAAAATAAATGAGAATTTAATGAAGGTTGTGGTCTAATCTCGTTTAGGAACCAAGTATATACACATATTCCCAGCTTGCACCTATTCTTGAAAAACAAAACAAAACAAAACAGGGGTGCTTGGGTGGCTCAGTCGGTTAACTGTCCGACTTCAGCTCAGGTCATGATCTCATGTTCCGTGAGTTCCAGCCCTGCGTTGGGCTCTGTGCTGACGGCTCAGAGCCCGGAGCCTGCTTTGGATTCTGTGCCTCCCTCTCTCTCTGCCCCTCCCCCGCTCATGCTGTCTCTGTCTGTCTCTCAAAAATGAATAAATGTTAAAAAAACAAAAACCACACTTTATAATATAAGACTAGAAAAACAGGGAAAGGGAGAGAGATTTTTGTGCACGTAGCAACAGTACATAAATAGTGATCATAAGTGTATTACGTATAAATAAATAGTAACTCGTAACAATGCCTCACTTGAAAACAGGGGCTTCCTGTAAAGAGTCTTGGTGAAGACTGACTTCTGTGTGTGAAACGAGAACAGCTCTATTTTGACAACTTTCCTTTTCTGTTTGATTTTGCTGCAAGTTCAAGTTTTCTTTTCCCTGGTGTTTTGTGATAGCATACTATCTTGCATCTCGTCTAGCCTTGCTGGCCACTTCTTGGCTTTATTTGTTGAATCTTCTTCTATGTCTCCCCTAACTGTAGATGCCAACCCCCCCTCCAAAAAAAACCCCCTAAAATCCAGTTGTTAAATTTTCTTTGCATCCAAGATTTTTTTCTCTATTCTGTTTTTAAAGTTTCAAGTGCTACTTCTAAGCAAATCTCTGCTAATTCTGTATAAGAGCTTTCTCCCAGGGTGTAGCTTCATTCATCTGGCAAACATTTATTGAGCACCTAATAAATACCAGACACTTCTCTACGTACTGCTAATAGAGCAGCGATCAAAATAGGCAAGCAACTCTTCCTTCCTAGGGGAACTTTCATTCTAGTGGGAGAGATAATTAATAAATAAATAGCAGCTGGCACTTACAGAGTGCTTACTTTATGTCAGATGTTCTAGATACATGTCAGCGCATTTAATTGTCACAATAATCCCGTTTTAAAGATGGGGAAGTTGCACAGAAAGGCTAAGTAACTTGCACAAGATGACACAGCTAGTGAGGAGCAGATCTGGGACTCAGACCGGGTGATTTGGCCTGGATCAGTAAACTAAATGGTGTCTCCCTACGGTAAGTTACTGGTGCCTAGTGCCGTTGAGAGAAGCAAGGCTGGGGAGACGGACGGGGGTGTGTGTAGGGAGGTTGCGATTTTGGACAAAGTGGTCGGGAGGGACTTAGGAGGAGGTGGCATTTGAGACCTAGAGGAGGTAAGGGAGAGCTGTGAGGTATGTGGAGGCTGAGGGGCAGGGAAGGAGCGAGGGCCAGAGGGAACCTGTCAGGCAGACACATTCAGGCCATCAAGATCATGGTGAAGATGTTGGCTTCCACAGTGAGCACAATGACAAGTTGAGTCTGTTTGGGCAGGATCACTCATTGGAAACAGGAGCAGGGAAAATAGAGCTGGGCTGGAAGCTAGGACTCCAGGTGCTTCTGAGTGGGGCAACAGCAGTAAAGGGGACGAGAGGTGGTGGACTTCTGGGTCTGTTGTGAAGGTAGAGCCAAGCTGGCCTGGATGTGAGGTATGAGGAAATTGAGCATAAAGATGTCTTTAAATGTTTTGGCCTGAGTAACTGGAATCGTGGCATGGCCGTCACCCAAGGTGAGGAAGATGAGGGGAAGAAAAGATCTGGGATGGCAATTGTAGGAGTTCACTTTGGGGCATCTTGAGATGTCTATCAGCTGTAGACACAGAGGTAACACACACGTGGCTGGCTGTACAAGCCTGGAGGTCAGAAACAGTGCTAACCTAGGGTGTAAGTTATTTTCCACACATGTGCATGTACGTGTTCTATGGACACCTGGAAGAATATTCTGATTCTCCCTCCTCCCTCTTCTCCAAGTGCTTATTACTTGCCAGGCTCTGTCTCAGGTGTTTCTCATGCTTCAACCCATTCAGTCTTCACGACACCCTGTGACGTAG
Source organism: Prionailurus viverrinus (assembly GCF_022837055.1). Classification (NCBI taxonomy): domain Eukaryota; kingdom Metazoa; phylum Chordata; class Mammalia; order Carnivora; family Felidae; genus Prionailurus; species Prionailurus viverrinus. Next base: position 13,146,922 of record NC_062570.1, on the reverse strand, counting down.
GAACTATTGTTATCCCCATTTTATGGATGAGGAAACTGAGGCATACCTACTCCAGACTATCGGACTCTGAAGAGAAAATGAGGTAGCTTACGATCAAATATGTGGGTAAAGATTCTAAAGCAATTAAAACAAGGAAACAAAGATAACGCATTTAAGAAATAATAAAGGGAGTATAATTGCAGCAGAATATTTAAAGTATACCAAGACTTCCAAAGAGAAAACACCGCCTTGAGCTTCATGGTAGCAGAAATAAAAAGGGAAGCAGCAGGAGCATCAGTTCATCAGGAGGGATGAATTTTTCTTAAGTACTTAGTTATTTAGTTTTTAAAATAACTTCTCCTAGGGGAGTAAAGTATATTCTTGGAGGGATTCTTAGGAGGCAAAGTAAGTTAGAGGAAAGACTGAAATTGCTTAGTGTCTCTTGTTTTGTTCACCATGTTACTCACTCATCATTCATTAAGCAATTATACGTGTAGGATTCTGTGCTGATGCTGTGAAAAGTACAAAGATGCGTCTAGCAGAGTCACGATCTTCAAGTGTCTTCTGATCGGACTTAAAGATGAAGCATAGGCACCCAAAATGACCAACGACAGAGCAAGAGCAACACATAATACGCAAACGAAGGCACATGGCCGTAGAAAAGAATCGGATGCTGGTGCTTACGAGACCTGAGTTGTAAAGCCGGGCTTCCAGCCTCCACATCCATCCACCACTACTTGCTGGTGCAGAAGGTTAATTCCCCTCTCTGCCAGTTTCTTCATCTAAAATACAGGGTTGTTAGTAACAGAACCTGCTTTAAAGTGTGGTTGGTGGGGATTGAGGGGGTTAATAGCATCCATACAAGGTGCACAGTGCAGGGTAAGCCCTGGGGAGATCTTTGCTGTGGTTGTTAAAGGGCAGAGGAGGCACATCCTCAGGGGGTCGTGGACAGCATGCACATCCTCGGGGGGGGGGGGCACAGACAGCATGCACAGGATAGAGCCCTGCACTGTGAGCCGGTCAGGAGAGCATCCTGGTGGCTGTGAGATCTGAATTTGATCCTGAGGCCCCTGACTTGTGCACACAGACACGCTCCTGAACTCTGACTCGCTCATGTCACCAAGGTGTCCACCTCTGCCTTCAAGGTGACCATCACCCACGTTTCCCAGCTGTGTCTTCGGGTGGCAGCTTCTGGAAGGTGACGGGGGTATAGATGTGACCTTGTTTAAAGGCAGTTAGTTAAGGGAGACACCATATTTTAGCTCTGAATCCTTTTGCAATGACCCGAGGGCATCTGAAGTTAACCTGAATGACAAATGGGGAGGAGAGTTAGTTAACGTATCCAAAGCAGCTGCCATCCCACCCTTTTTGTGTGTGGACTAAACCCAACAGAGAGATTCCCCGAGGAGAGCAACCGTGTGCAGGCAGTGGCTGTCCAGAGCCCCCAGTCCCCAGTCACTCCAGGGCCCGTGACCTCATGCCCTCACCAGAAGAGGGTTCCTGTCAGTCTCTCATGAGGGACTTTGGCCTCTGGCCTCGTAAGACCAGGAGGCACAGTCAAGTCTAACCAGTTATTTTGAGCAGATTCAGGCTGTTCAAGAAGCAGACACGAGGAAGGACGCCTGGGTGGCTCAGTCAGTTAAGTGTCCGACTTCAGCTCAGGTCATGATCTTGCAGTTTGTGAGTTCGAGCCCTGAGTCGGGCTCTGTGCTGACAGCTCAGAGCCTGGAGCCTGCTTCGGATTCTGTGTCTCCTCTTTCTCGTTCTTCCCCTGCTCACACTCTGTATTTGTCTCAAAAATAAATAAAAGATTTTTAAAAATAAAAAAAACAAAACAGAGATGAGGAGAAGGGAGGACTTTGTGTGAGGCAGGAGCAAAGCAGGGAAGGGGTGAGGGGAGTAAGGACACTGTGAGGGCCGGTGGGCCTGTAACAGCATTTTCCAGAGCCCTTGAACATCCCCGAGAGCAACTTTTGTTCTCGGTCATAAAACGAACCTGGAAAACTGTATGCAGGGTGGCCCCTCTAGCGTGGGGGTCCCCCCGAGCGTCCCAGCCCCCTTTCTCCCAGGCCCCGGTCAGTCACAGCACACAGGCCTGGTGCCGCGGACATTGCCCTCGGGAACACCCTGCCCAGCTTGGATTCTCTGGAGCAGAAATCTCGTCTGTGGCTCATTGGAGACAGCTGCTCAGGCGGGTCTAGGAAATGGGAAACATACGGGCAGCAGCGACAGACGGAGATGCTTCCCCAAACAGGGGACCTTATGGGGCTGATAGCTACAGCTGCAGACACAATTAGGGGCTAACGTGGCCTTGCAAATAAGTGCTGAGGACGTACCGGAGGTGCAGAGAAGTCGGGTCACCCTAACCCTGTAGGAATCACAGAAGGGAGCTGAGAAAAATCAAGTGGGAATTTTCAAGTCTTTTTCCTGGAATAGTTTCACCTTCCAGGGGACTTTTCTCCCTTCCCCTTCCTGGTCCCTGTTAGGTGGGCATATACACTTGGGGCTGGCGCAGGGAATGAAGACGGTGACGAGGTTTAGCCAGATGGGCTTTGCAAGGGACAATTGTGGGAAGATGGCCTTGCCCTGCTGCCCATTTGTATAAAGCCTTACCTTAAGCTGAACCAAGCAGGCTGGATTGGAGCTGGGGGACTAGGGATCAGTGGGAAGACCAGGCCAGGGTATGCTGCTGTCCACTGTGGAATGGACTGGCAGGGTGGGGAGGGGGAAATCTATAAACCAAAGGCCTGCCAAAGACACAAGCATCATAGTTAGGACAAGTAGCAACATGGAGTCCAAAGGGCAGGGTAAGAATTCAGCACAGAAGGGAGCCGAGAGTCAGGAGCTGGATGGGTCCCTCCGGGAAGACTGTTGGGAAAAGCACAGTGGGTGCCTGTGGCTGACCTCACTCCTGGAAGTCGGGATGTGGCTGTGGGTTGGCTTAAAGGTCTGGGGGTGGGGCAGCTGTCGACGCCGGCCGGGTCGAAATGGACACGCGCCACCTTGAATGGCCCACATGTGGCCCCTAAGAATCAGGGCTGCACAAGCACCAGCCAGCTCCTGGCAGTCCCCTCCCACCCTCCATCTGCACTGAGAGTCAATACCAGTTTTAATTTTATTCATGGGGCTTCTTCTTGTTCCATGCTGCCTCTCCTCAATGAATACTAATGGAACTCCAGATTGTTTTAAGTGAAGATCTGAGCAAGACACCTCCTTTCATCTTGTCAAGAGCTGTCATTTCCGACAGAGGTTTTTGGAGTTTCCTTTCTAACAGATTCAATGCAAACTCCTCTCTACACAGAGCCGCATATGTATTGCTGGCACTGGGCGATTGCAAAGCAGTCCTCGCGGAAAAGAAATCATCCTTGGCCTCCTGGCCCCGCCGTGGTCACTGTCAACAGAGAATTTTCCTGCAGGAGGACAGAAGGAATGAAGAAGGAATCAGGCAGGAAGGCAGTTCAGAGGGCATCTCTTAGAAGGTGGTGGAAGCCGGGGTTCTCTTTCCTTTGCAAGGCTGTTTTGATCATTTTAAATGTCATTTTCATTATTTTCGTGGCCATGAGGCCTTTAAGGTTTAGAAGAATGGATTCATGACCATTTGAACTGCTTCTTTAATTCCAGTCTTTCCTTGTTCCAGCCCATTGTGCATACAAATGCTATATATACACAGTTGCTATACCAAAAAAAAAAAATTTTTTTTTTTTTTTTGTAATGATGACTCTGCCCTGTTCAGAAATCTTCAGCGACTCTGGTGGCATCTCAGGTAACCTTCTCTGACTAACCCTGTGATGCTAACCCTTCTCCCTCCCCGACCCCTGGAGTCCTGTCCACTGCTTCTGCCTGCCCTTACCTTGCCTGGCCTCAGAGGCTGAAGGCCACCTTCTTGTATGTTCAGCCTGGCAGGGTTTCTCAGCCACTGAGAGACAGGCATGTAGTTAATGGATTTGATGTTCCACCAATGACCACAATGTGGATTCATCCTTTACCCCAAGTCCAGACAGTCTGGGCTATCACCAGACCAGTGCCTCTCTGCCCCAACCCCAACCATGTGTATTTAACTTCATTGTCCTCAAACCCCAGATGGTTCGGTGGACCACAGCCTAAAGGAAATACAAACTTTCTTGGTGGACAGAATGTCTAGCTTAAAACCTCCTAATTTTAAGAGAAACAGTAGAGTATAAGGAACTAGGGACTAGGGGTGCCTGGGTGGCTCAGTTGGTTGAGGGTCCGACTCTTGGCTTTGGCTTAGGTAATAGTCTCACAGATTGTGGGTTCCAGCCCCACATTGGGCTCTGCACCAATAGGGTGGAGCCTGCTTGGGATTCTCTCTCTCCCCTCCTCTCTCTGCTCCTCCCCAGTGTGCTCTCTCTCTCTCTCTCTCTCTCTGTCTCTCTCTCAGCAAAACAAAACAAAACTTTAGGAAAAAAAAAAAAAAAACTAGGACAAATGATTCAATCCTGGACCTCAAACTTCTTTATCTTGGGCTAGTTATTTAACGCCATTCCCGTTTCCTCATCTGTAAAATTAGGGCGATCATAGCATGTCCTGCCTAAGTTTGTGATGATTAACTGTGATAACAGATATGAAGTATTAGCATGGAGTGAGGCACACAGTTCAACAAATGTTAGCAGTTATTACACTATGTCTTGATTGGTCCCGATTGTGTCAATAAGTGAGATAGGCAAGGCTTAGTATATGCGTAGATAGATGATTCATTGTGATTTGATAATCCCTTTCCTTTTTCAGACACTACCTTGAGCCAAAATAAAGCAAAGCCCACAAAACATCATGTTTTCTGAACTATCACTAGACAAGGAGTGTTGTTTTAGGTAAAGGCCCTGCCTCTCAGGCCTCCTGCCGGCCTGCTGGCTGGCACTGATCTGTCCAGTAGGAGACACGCTCCCCTTGCTCGCTGGCGATGGTGGGGAGGGAAGTGTAACATCTGCTGAGGCCCAGCTCTCCGGGGGCGAGCCAGCTGTCCCTGCAGCAGAGGCAATGTTCTGCTGTAATGGCCCACAGTATTACGGCTCCCAGAGGCCTCTGGCAGGGGAGCAGGCCAGGGCTGAGTGAGTCGAGAACACTCAAGGGCAGGGCTGGGTGGCTGCTAGCCCGAGTGGCCCATCTGTGAGGCTGGCCAGAGGGCAGGAGGCGGGTTTCATGCACTCCATTCCTAGGAAGGCACTCTCTTGGCTTAAAAAAAAAACCAAAGCCAAAACAACAAGGACAACAACAAAAACACACAAAAAGCAAAAGAAAACCAACCCCCCACAGACTGATGCAAACCCAAATTCTAGGGTACGGGAATGGGAGGGCCTCTTTTCCCTCGTGGCTCTGCTGGTGTATTCACCTGTGAGGGGCCAGTTTGGGGTTTCATCACAGATACGGTCTGAGGACCAGTTTCTCTGCAGATGTATCATGCCTCTCTAGAACTCAGAAGTTTGTGTTACTGGTTCAGAGTTGGAAGTCCTCCTCGGGCTCAGGTATCTGCAGGACTCTGATGCTCATATTCCTACCTTCACGTAGGCTTCTGCCTCTTTCCTTTTCTCAACCTTCTATTCCCAGTAATGTTTAGATCAGGGGCTGCCCCAGATTAACTGTTAATTTGATACTTCTTCACAATAGCATTCTTTCCCCCCACCTATGTATTGTATCTTGTCTAATTTCTCAAATCATGCATGAATACATTTTCACGAAGGTAAAAACAATAGGGGTGCCTGGGTGGTTCCGTTGGTCAAGTGTCCAACTTTGTCTCAGGTCATGATCCTGCAGTTCACGGGTTCAAGCCCCGCGTTGGACTCTGCACTGACAGCTTGGAACCTGGAGCCTACTTCGGATTCTGTGCCTCCTTCTCCCTCTGCCCCTCCCCTACTCATGCTCTGTCTCTTTCTCTCTCTTTCTCAAAAGTAAACATTCAGAATTTTTTTGAAAGATAAAAACAATATAAAAATAAATGCAGCAAAAGAGAAGAGTCATCCACCACCCCCCACACCACACCTCATTCCCTTCTCCAGAGACACCTTGGTTACCATAAGTAACTGCTGTCTCTAACCCATCTATGTCAGTACGTCTATATGTGTATTTGGCATTGTTGTGGTTTGGTCTGTATTTCATTTCATTTTTATTATTATCAAATTTTGTATGCATTGGATTTAGCAAATCAGCTGTTCGTCTAGGCTTATGATGAAAAACTGAAGTCTTCCTCTGTCATTACCCCTGCATATCCCTCTTTCCAGAAACAATCCATCCCTAGTCCCTTAGCTGGTTCTTTGCGTATTTACCCCATGTTGCCAAAGACATTTCTTCTATGACTACTTATCATGATTTTTGTTTCAGGCATAATCTTTTGACTCTCCATATGGAAAATGAGGATTTGGTTGTCTTTCTCCCTGGTCCCCCACACAGTAATGTTTCATGTTTACGTTATTATGACTGTGATAAACCATGTGGTCCGCTCTGCCTACTTTTCCTCTTCTAACACGTTGTTCCCTAGAGTTAATAATTATCTTGTTTGTTTATTTTTCCCTGTTATTGTCAATAATTCAACCTCAAATACTTCCTCATTTGTGTCTACTTTGTCTCAATATGTTCAGCCATGTTTGCCATTTCATTTTCTTAAAATCTCTCTGGAGCCTTCTGACCTGCTCCAGTCTGGATGGTCAGTCTCCAGGCCTGTTGCACGGCCACCATCTTGCACTTTTATTCCCCCATCATCCTGGACATGCTCTTTGATTCTATCTCTCTTTTTTTTTATGAATATAATTTACTGTCAAATTGACTTACATACAACGCCCAGTGCTCCTCCCAACAAGTGCCCTCCTCACTGCCCATCACTCATTTTCCCCTCTTCCCGCCCCCCCATCCACCTTCAATTTGTTCTCTGTATTTAATAGTCTCTTGTGGTTTGCCTCCCTCCCTCGCTGTTTGTATCTATTTTTTCCCCTTCCCCTCCCCCATGGTCTTCTGTTAGTTTCTCAAGATCCACATATGAGTGAAAACATACGATATCTGTCCTTCTCTGACGTATTTCATTCAGCATAGTATCTTCCAGTTCCATCCATGTTGCTGCAAATGGCATGATTTCATTCTTTCTCATTGCCAAGTAGTATTCTGTTGGATATATAAACCACATCTTTTCTTTGATTCTCTCTTATATCTGGTCTTGTACATCCTTTCCCCATCATCATGGATATGCTCTTTGAGTCTTACAAATGATTCCGTGTGTGTGAACCCCATATCATCTTATTATTTGCTTTATCCTTTGTTCTGGGGGTGCACCTGCTTCCGTTCCTTTTTAAAAGACAATACACAGAATCAAGCCATTGACTGATTCCTTCATTGAGTGTCATTCAACACTTACTTATTAAAAATTCTAGGAAGTAAACCTTTTTTTTATGTTGGGCACTCTTCTAGGTGTTTGAGGCTCATCAGTGAACAAAATCCAAGATCCCTGCCTTTGATGGACCTTATATTCTGTCAGAGAACATCCGATGACAAAAATAAACATAATAAGTAAATTACATAGAATTTTAGCAAGTGGCAAGTGCCAAGGAGAATGAAAAAGTAGAGAAAAGTGAGGGGATCAGATAGACCTGTACCAAACATCTGTGGAGCCTGAAGCAAGAGTTCAGGTGAGGACCCATTTAGTTGGCATCATACTTGACTTATATGACTAGACGTACATACATATAAATTTAAAAGCAATATGGATCATTTCTATTGCAAAATATTCCTCAGCTGCCACATGCAACTGCTGTGGAGATCTCTTGCATTTGTGAGTAGCTTGGAGGCACAAATTGGAATTCAGAGAAGAGTAAGAAAATGGATATACGGCACCACTAGAAAATGTTACTTTCTTATGTAAGAATCTATTGCATTCATGCTATCTAGGAGGAACGATTTGACAAGTTAATTAATTTGTCTCTTATTTAAGTGTTTCTGCCGTTCAAATCCTCCCTACACTCCAAAGCAGTGTTCCTCTTTGATGTTGGTAGTGGCCCAATCCACAAACCTTCATACATTCAGACAGTTTCCTTTTATGTCAGGGACATGGGGGAAAAGATGGAGAGATGCCTTTTCCTGGGGCCTGGATGCTGTTAGTCATGAGAGTGGATGTTTACAGTTAAGACATCGTGCTGAGTCAGTTTGGAGGGCTAGATTCCAAATGACAGAGGTATCCATATATTCTCAAATACATGTGTGTGTGTGTGTGTGTGTGTGAGAGAGAGAGAGAGAGAGAGAAAGAGAGAGAGAGAGAGAGAAAGATAGGCTGGGCCCTATAAAATGCTGGCCCATGTCAGAGGCCCTCTTGCCTGAATCTCAGAGGGATATTTGGATCCGGAATGCAAGGACAGTTAGAAAAAGTCAGGGTAGCCTTGTTGGGAAGCTGACATGTGAGAAAAGACAAGTGCAGCAGTTACCCATGATGTAATTTTGGGGACGAATATTTCATATAGAGGGAATACTAGTATAAAGGCCTTAAGGCAGGTTTATAAGCGTCTGCAGTGTAAATTCACATTTAATTGATAGTTTGGGTGTAGAATTTAGGGAGGAAGTGACTTGTAAAGAATTTTGAAGAAGTTGCCCCAGTGCATCAACCTTCTGTTATGGCTGTGGAAAGACTCATGCCATTCTCATTCTTGATCCTTTGTAAATGACCTATTTTTTCTCTATGGAAGTTTGTGGGTTCGTCCATCCTTCTTTCCTGCCTCCCTGGCTCCCTTTCTTCCTTACCATATTCTTGGTGTGGTTCTATTTCCGTCTACTGTGCTGTGTACTCAGTGAACATTTATTGTTTATTCAGTAATCCATCCCACAAATATTTGAGTGCTCACTCTGTCCCACGCACTGTTCTATATGCTGGCAATGTAGTAGAGAATAAAACAGAGACAATGCCCAGCGCTCAGTGAGCTTACATTCTAGTAAAAGGGAAAGACTGCAAACTAAGCAAGTACAACAGTTTTTACGTGATCATAACTGCTATGAAGAGACATAAAATGGGGAACAGGGATAGGGAATTCTGGTGGGTGGAGGCTTGGGATGGTTGCAGTTTTTTTTTTTAATTTTAAATAAAAAAATGCGGGGCGCCTGGGTGGCGCAGTCGGTTAAGCGTCTGACTTCAGCCAGGTCACGATCTCGCGGTCTGTGAGTTTGAGCCCCGCGTCGGGCTCTGGGCTGATGGCTCAGAGCCTGGAGCCTGTTTCTGATTCTGTGTCTCCCTCTCTCTCTGCCCCTCCCCCGTTCATGCTCTGTCTCTCTCTGTCCCAAAAATAAATAAACGTTGAAAAAAAAAATTTAAAAAAAATGTATTTTGGTGTGGATAGAGGGGCAGAGAGAGAGAGAGAGAAAATCCCACATTCAGTGTGGAGCCCAATGCGGAGCCCAATGTGGGGCTTGAACTCATGATCCTGCGATCAGGGCCTGAGCCAAAATCAAGAGATGGATACCCGGGGTGCTTGGGTGGCTCAGTCGGTTAAGCATGTGACTTCGGCTCGGGTCATGATCTCACGGTTCATGGGTTCGAGCCCTGCCTCGGGGTCTGTGCTGACAGCTCGGAGCCTGAAGCCTGCTTCGGATTCTGTGTCTCCCTGTGTCTCTGCCCCTCCCCTGCTTGCACTCTGTCTCTCATAAATAAATAAACATTAAAAAGTAAAAATAAGAAAAAAAGAGTTGGATGCTCAACCAACTAAGCCACTCACGCGGCCCACGGGATGGTTGCAGGTTTAGGTAAGCCAATCAAAGAGTGCCCCACCAAGGTGACATTTGAGTTAAGTCCCAAAGGAGCTAAGGGGACAAGTAGAGCTGATACCTGGAAGAGGAGCATGTCAGGGACAAATGTAAATGCCATCGGGACAGAACTGGTGTGATCTGTCTGGGCTGCCATATTGGGGCACCTCCTGTTTCTCTCCCTTCATGTCTCTTCTTTGGGCTGGTCACACAGTGTGGACCCTTCCAGTTGCCCGTGTGGTGGTTAAATGCCTGTATGTCCGCTTGCTGGGAGTCGAGTGGGGAAAGAAGGTTGGAGGTTTGTTCTTAGTAGTCTCTGGGAAGCTGTTAGTCTATTTCTCTGTTTTCAGTATGGCATGTGCCTAATTGTATGCTTTCAGAGAATAACCTTCCAATTGATGGAGAATGGACAGACTCGGCTACCGAGGGTACAAAAGAGATACTGCCTTTTGAACAAAGTTCTGGCCAGTCCTCTTTTTAAGCCACCTTCACCTGTCACTTCCAAAAATACCTCACGTTGTCAATTTCTGAGTCTTTCAAGAGTTCTGCAAGGTAAATTGACTTGCTCCTTGGCTTTTTCCTTATACAGGTTTAGGATTCAATGTTCTCTCACTGCTGAGCCAGGTCCTACCTGCCCTTCTATTTTGTAACTTTCAAAATGTTGTTATTATAGTTTCCTCTCTATTACTTTGTCCTCATGGGTTTATTCCCAAAGCTAAAATACAGTAAATCTGGAATCTGTAAGAGAGCAGAGCTAAATGATTACATTAAATCCACTGCCTTGAACTCAAGCCTAAATGATAGTCTTTAAACTTTTTCAATGTTTATTTAGCAGAGATGTGAGGAAATTGAATTTTCTTTGTTGAAATTGTATACTTTTTCTTAATGCTCAAAACAACATAACTTCATCTTTTTTTCTTTTTACATTTTACAGTTTTATCATCATCCCAACTAGCACAACTACTCAGTCATATCCAATTGAAGTAATTCACCTGGTTAGAGTGACACATTATGTTAAAATGTGTTTCTCTCCTACTTTAATTCATTTACAAGCCTACAAACTATTTCTGATTTTCAAAAAGTTTACTTATTAATTTTGAGAGAGAGAACATGAGCAGGGGAGAGGCGCAGAGAGAGAGATTGAGCAAGCATGGGAGGGGCAGAGAGAGAAGGAGAGAGAGAAAATCCCAAGCAGGTTCTCAGTGCAGAGTCCATTGAGGGGCTAGATTTCACTCTCATGAACCATGAGATCATGACCTGAGCCAAAATCAAGAGTCAGATGCCCAGACATCCCTATTTCTATTTTTTTGTATATTGTCTCAGTGTTTATTTTGAGAAATTTCAAACCTATAAAAAATTGCAATAATAAACATTGGTATATCCTGTCCCTGAATTTATCAGCTGTTAACGTTTTGCCACATTTGTGCTCTCACTCTCTCTGTCGTCCATGGGTTCTTAAGCTAGCTCTCTTTGTGTCTTTCACTATATGCACATATATTTTTATTTGTGAACCATTTGAAAGTAAGTTGCAAACATCACGACATTTTATCTCCAAATTGTCAGTGTGAGTCTTTTAAGAATGACTATTTCCCTATAAAACCATAGCACTGTTCTCATGCCTGAGAGATTCAATATTATTACAATAATACTATTTAATGAATCGCCCGATTTCAGCTTATCCTAATGCAGCCCAACATTTCTTGTAAGGTAGTATGTCCCCGTGTCCAATCCCAAATTCAATCAAGGGTCAGATGTTGCATTTGGTTACCATTTATCTTTAGTCTTTTTACAGCTAGAACACTCCTACAGCCTAAGGTGTGTGTGTGTCTGTGTGTGTGTTTGATGACACTAACATTTCAAAGAATCCAGGCAAGCTTTTTGGTAGGGTCTTCCATAATCTGGATTTGTATGGTTATATCTTCATGATTAGATTTGGATTCAGTACATTTATCTCTATATATTTAGCAAGGATACATAGTCGATGCTGTGTACTTCTCATGCGTCCTATAAGGAGGCAGATAATATCAGATCGTTACATTATTGGTGATGCTAAATTTAGTCACTTGGATAAACTGGTGTATTCCAGATCTCTCTATTTTAATAGCTCATTATCTTGATACTTAAGAAGTAAACTATAAATACTAGCTGAAGTAAGAAGTAAATACACTGTTCCCTGACAAACTCTAACCCAGTGGTTTTAGGATCCATTAATGATTCTTGCCTGAAGCAATTATATTGATGACTGCAAAATGGTGATTTTTCTAATTCTCATTCTTTGTGCCTTTATTAGATGGCGTTCCCCCATTAAGAACCTTCTTCTGCTCTCCTCTTCTCTCCCTTGCTAAGTCTCGCTATGAATGTATGGATTTTTAAATTCGATGTATTATAGCCCATTATCTTCACTAGTAATTTTGAGGCTCAAATTGTCTGACATTTTTCTAATCAGAGCCCTTTCAAGCTAGTTCTTATGTCCTTCGGAGGTATCCTCCTTAGTCTTTGAGTCTCCCTTGCTTCCTAGCAGGAAACGTTCTAAGCTTACTTTTTGGTTTTTGTGCCTCCTATCTAGAATCAGTCATTTCTTTAAGGAGTCCTGGTTTCTTTTAGTGAGGACTTGTGTTTAGACATCAAATACTGGGCATTAAGTTTCATTATATGCTCCCCCCCTCCCCCACCATTTTGTGTATGAAAACATAAGTAAGAATATTTAGTGTGTGTTTGTTTGTGTCTGCTTATTTGGCAGAAAGAAACTCTATAAGGACAAATCAGAAACAGATCAAATTGTTACCTATGGGAAGTGGGTGGGAATGACATGAAGATAGGCATGGAGATACATATGCGTGAGATTACATATGCTGGACGTCATTTGTCCTTTCAGTGGACAGAGCTAGGAAACCTCACAAAATTGTGAGTTTATATTAATAACGCCATTGAAATCCAGCACCACCCACCTTTGCTCATGGCACACTGATTGTCCTTTCTACCCAGTGAGAGCCCTGTTCCCCCAAATCTCATCATATGTATTTATTTACACACATACTGTACGTAATAAGGAGCTTCATAATTACTCTACCAACAACACCTTTAGCAACAAACTTCTGGAATAAAGTTCAAGATATGTTGCTTTAACAAGAAAATCTTAGAATATAGGCCATGGCGTGTATACAACCAGAATGCTGTGTTTGAGAGCTTTTTCAAAAATTCTTTTTCTTTGCATGGTCATGTTACTGCTATATAAGTACAATAGTTTGTTTATCTAAACTGTTAATGGGTAGGCATTTAGGTTTCGTCCAGTATTTTGTTGGGTTCATTTATCTCTGTATTCTCTTTGAGGATTTGCTTTTTCATCCTTTATTGATGTAAATTTTACTTTTGAATATGCAAAAGGGTTACATGGCTCAATAGTCAAAGCCATATAAAGGTTCTATTTGTAGAAATTTCCCTCTCATGCCCATATTAACCTCTGCATTGTCACCCACTAAGATAACAATTTTTATTTATTGCTAATTTATCTTTTCTGAGTTTCTTTTTGCCAAAGTATGCTCTTCCTCCCCCTCCTCCTCTTCCTCCTCTTCCTCTTCTTCTTCTTCTTTTTTTTTTTTTTTTACAAAAAATAGTATTCTAATATATCTGTATCTGTGCATAATATATCTATAAATAATATATACAGTACATAACTAATATATATTACTTTTGTACTTTTTTTAAAAAGTCAATTATTTAAAAAAATAAAAATTTAACAGTTTATCCTGGAAATCACTCCATATCGGTTCATAGAGACCTTTCCCCATTCTTTCTTATTGCTATGTAGTGTGACACTGTCAGAGGATAAATCATTGCTTGCTTATCCAGTCTTTTATGGATAAGCATTTAGGTCCCTTGCAATATTTTGCTACAACAAATAGTGCTTTAATGAGTGTGGGCATGTGTTTCTTGGTATTTATGGGGGTGTATCTTCCGTTCTTTTCTCTCTCTCTCTCTCTCTTTTCCTTTGGTATTCTCATCTTGTATATATTCTATCTTTCATAATTGTCCCACGGTTCTTGGATATTCTGTTATTTTATTTACTTATTTTTAAATTCTTTGTCTTTTAGTTCAGGAAGTTTCTAGTGAGATGTATTCAAATTCCCTGATTCTTTCTCTCAGCCATGTCTAGTCTACTGATGAGCCTATCAAAGATATTCTTCATTTCTGTTACTGTGTTTTTGGTTCCTAGCACTTTCTTTTTTTTTTTTTTAAAGTTTATTTATTTTGAGAGAGACAGACAGACAGCAAGCAGGATAGGGGCAGAGAGAGGGAGAGAGAATCCCAAGCAGGTTCTGTGCTGTCAGTGTGGAGTCTGATGCAGAGCTTGATCCCAGGAACCATGAGATCATGACTTGAGCTGAAACCAAGAGTCAGATGCTCAGCTGACTGAGCCACCCAGGCACTCCCCCAACCCTAGGCATTTTCTTTTGGTTCTTTCTTATCCTTTCCATCTCTCTTACACTGCTAATTTGTTTTTACATTGCTTCCCCTTTTCCTTTAGAGCTCTTAGCATATTAATCACAGTTATTTCAGATTCCTGGTTTGATAATTCCAAAATCTCTGCCATATGTGAGTCTGGTTCTGATGCTTGCTCTGTCTCTTGAGATTGTGTGTTTTGCCTTTTAGCATGATTTGTCATTTTTGTTGAACACTGGACATGCTACATCAAGGGAAAGTAACTAAGATAGACCATTAATGTGAGGTTTTATGTTTATCTGGCTAGGAGTTAGGCTTTGTTTGCTGTTCGCTATAACTATTTATATACGTGTCACAGGCTCAAATTTCCTTGCTTAGGTCTCTTCTGCTATCTTTCAGTTTCCTTAGAAAGTTCTTAAAAAAATTTTTTTAATGTTTATTTATCTTAGAGACAGAGCACAAGCAGGGGAGGGGCAGAAAGAGAGGGAGACACAGACTTGAAAGCAGGCTCCAGGCTCTGAGCTGTCAGCAGGCTTGAACCGATGAACCACGAGATCATGACCTGAGCCGGAGTCGGCTGGCTGCTCAACAGACTGAGCCACCCAGGTGCCCCTTAGAAACTTCCTTTTATTTTTATTTTTAAAATTTTTTTTAATGTTTATTTATTTTTGACAGAGAGAGAGAGAGAGAGAGAGAGAGAGAGAGAGAGACAGCATGAGCGGGGGAGGGGCAGAGAGAGAGGGAGACGCAGAATCCGAAGCAGGCTCCAGGCTCTGAGCTGTCAGCACAGAGCCCGATGTGGTGCTCAAACTCACGGACCATGAGATCATGACCTGAGCTGAAGTCGGACACTTAACTCACTGAGCCACCCAGGCGCCCTGAAACTTCCTTTCAAATGAGGTGTAGAACTTGCAGTTCTTTCCATTGTATTTCCCTGATATCATACATGAGCCCTCTTAATGTGGTGGTGAGGTGGGGGTCAGGAGGTGTTCTCTCGTCCTAGATCAGGTCTCAGTCTTTACTGAAGCTATGCCCAAGGCTGTGAGCTTCACAAGTGCTTCTCTGCTTATTTGCTTCCCTTTAGGTGAGACCAGAAGGCAAGAGGAGCCTGGAGTTGTGTATTTCCCCTCTTCCAGGTCTCTTAGGCGGTGGCAAAAGACTTTTCCTTGAGGGCAGGCCTTTGTTAAAGAAAAGAGAAAGCTCTGGGTATATTTCAAAATGGTTAATTTCCCCTTCCCCTTCTGGAAATATGGGGAGATTTTTCTTAGAACTTTGCCCTCAGAACTTGTGAGACTCCTGGAGGTAAATAAAGCTCATGAAAGTGTAGGTCCCCTTATGCATGGTCCCCAAGATATTTTTCTTGGCTAGTCAACATTCAGTCCCTACCAATTAATTAGTCAACTACCTCCATTTTTCTACTGATTTCCTACCAGTTGGTGGCTCTAGTGCTGGTTTCTGCTCCCAGTAGGCTGTGGTTCTCTGTATTTTCCTGTCCACTTCTCAGGGCAGTGGTTTCTCCTTTGACTCCAATTCTCTGATGAACCTAAGAACAGTTGTTCATTTCCAGTTTGCTCAGCTTTTTTTTTTAATGTTTTTATTTATTTTTGAGACAGAGACAGAGCATAAATAAGCAGGGCAGGGGCAGAAAGAGAGGAAGACACAGAATCTGAAGCAGGCTCCAGGCTCTGAGCTGTCAGCACAGAGCCTGACGCAGGTCTCGAACTCATGGACCGTGAGATCATGACCTGAGCTGAAGTCGGATGCTTAACCAACTGAGCTACCCAGGCGCCCCAGCGTTTTTTTGTTTTGTTTTTTTAATATAATTTATGCTCAACTCGAATAATATACAGTGTATGCAGTGTACTCTAGGTTTTGGGGGTAGATTCCCAGGATTCATTGCTTACATACCACACCCAGTGCTCATCCCAACAAATGCCTTCCTCAATGCCCATCACCCATTTTCCCCTCTTCCCCCCACCATCGCTTGGCTGTTTTTTCTTGTTGTAGAGATGAAAAGTGATGCCTTCCAAGCTTTTTACAAGTTGGGCTAGAAACCAGAAGTTTATATACATTCTGGAGTGGTATCTTTTCCCCCCCAGTTTTATTGAGATCTAACTGATATATAACGTTATATTAGTTCATGGTGTACAGCATAATGATTTGATATATGCATATATTGCAAAATGATTACCACAGTAAGTTTAGCTAATGTCCACCACCTCACATAGTATATCTTCAGGATAAAATCCTAGAAGTGGTTATTACAGAATCAAAGGGTTAAGATATATGCAGTTTTGTTTGATATTACCAGACCTCCCTCCACCGGGTGATACTATTTTGTGCTTCCATGTGCAATGTGTGAAATTATTGGTTTCCCGACAGCCTTGCTAACAGAATGTTGTCAAGATTTTGAATTCTTGGCAATCTGATGGTAAGGAATGGTATCTTGATGTAGTTTTATTTTATGTTTCTCTTAGTATGAGTGAGCATTTTGTCATGTTTAAAGGACATTTATATATCTTTTCTTGTGGATGGTCTGCTCATGACTTGCCCCATCTCCCACTTGTTAAAAAATAGAGTTTTGGTGTTTTCCTCAAAATCAAATATTTTATATATTAGGGAGATTAGTCCTTTATGCATGATCTATTTTGCAATTTTTTTTACTAGTTTATAATTTTTTTATTGATTTTTCTTTTACATTTGGTTCATGCAAAATTTACATTTGAACTTCCTATAGATGGAATGATATAGTATGTACTCTTTTCTGTCTGGCCTTTTTGCTCAAAATTTATGTCCCAGAGATGCATTAGCTATGCACTGTGACTGTAATATATTCCTTTTTATGAATATACTGCCCTTTACTTAGGTATTCTACAGCTGATAGATGTTTGTGTTGCTTCCAGTGTTGGTCATTTGTAAGTAAAGCTGCTATGAATATGCTTGTTCATGTCTGTGTGTGCACATACGCATACATTTCTGTTGGGGACATACATATCAGGAGCCCAATTGCTAGGTCATAATCTGTGCAAATATTCAAAATTAGTAGACAGTGCTCACATAGTCTTTCAAAGTAGTTGTACCAATTTGTGCACCACCTTCAGTGTGCACAACTTGCACTTATTCCCTAGTCCCTCCAACATTTTGTTCTGTCAGTTTTTAAAATGTGCTCATTCTGAAGCATTTAGATAGGTGGCTAATTGCTGTTGAGCATCTCTTCATATGCATGCTGGTCATTTGGATATCTTCTTTCACAACGTGTCTGTTAAATCTTTTGCCCATTAAAAAACTGTGGATTGCCTATCTTTGTTGATTTGATGTTTTCCTTTATGATATTTTTTCTTCTTTAAAAAAATTATTTTGGCATTTAAGAAATTGTGTTTTATTTGTGCCAGAATGTACCTTTATACTAATAAATTTTTTATTTATTTATTTATTTATTTATTTATTTATTTATTTATTTTTTTAATTTTTTTTTTCAACGTTTATTTATTTTTGGGACAGAGAGAGACAGACCATGAACGGGGGAGGGGCAGAGAGAGAGGGAGACACAGAATCGGAAACAGGCTCCAGGCTCTGAGCCATCAGCCCAGAGCCTGACACGGGGCTCGAACTCCCGGACCGCGAGATCGTGACCTGGCTGAAGTCGGACGCTTAACCGACTGCGCCACCCAGGCGCCCCTATACTAATAAATTTTAATGCCTGTAGTCCTCTTTTTCCTTACAGGGGCGACTTCTTTTTTTTTCTTATTTATTTATTTATTTATTTATTTATTTATTTATTTATTTATTTATTTATTTTTAATATTTTTTTTTCAACGTTTATTTACTTTTGGGACAGAGAGAGACAGAGCATGAACGGAGGAGGGGCGGAGAGAGAGGGAGACACAGAATCGGAAACAGGCTCCAGGCTCTGAGCCATCAGCCCAGAGCCTGACGCGGGGCTCGAACTCACAGACCGCGAGATCGTGACCTGGCTGAAGTCGGACGCTTAACCGACTGCACCACCCAGGCGCCCCCAGGGGCGACTTCTATTGAGTTCTAAGACTCAAGTGATATCCTCTGCCTCCTACTTACTGTATGTGTGTCAGTCAGTGAATTTATTCGGTTTCCCCCGTTTTCCTCTTAGTCTTCTCATTCATTTGAGCTGTTTTATTTCTCCTCTTTCAGAACTTCTGACGTTCGCATACTAGTCTTGCACTCTTGTCTTCACTCTTGTTTTAGCTTTAGTTCTCTGCCTAAATATGTTCAATGTTCACCATCCTTTTCCTAAGATTCTCCAGTCGTCTGTGTGTTGGATGAAGGTTGTCCTTGCATAGATTTCCCACATGGCTTAGGAGTACAATATTCCTTGTTTCTTGGGGGCTCAGCATAGTTTTTCTAGTACTATTAATAGCATGTGTCTCAGACTTTATTGCTCTAGGTTGATTTTCCCAGGTACATGTTCTTAGATATTATTTCCTCAAATATTTCTTCTCCATTTCTCCTTCCTGTCCTTCTGATGGTCCGTTTACATAAGTTTGACTGTTGACATTGTTCTACTGATCGTGAGTGCTCTCTTTCTGGAACCCTTAACTATTTTTCTTTCTTATTTTTCTGATATTTATATTTCAGTTTGCATAGTTTCTTTTTACTTGTTCTAATTCACCAATCCTTGCTTGTATTCATTCTGCTGTTAAGCTTATCTCATGAATTTATTTTTATATTTTTATTTCAATCTGTCTTATTGTTTTCATGCTTCTGAAATCTTGAATCTCTTCATCTTATCTATCTTAAAGCTAGATTTGTTAGCATTTTTATCAGAGTTATTTTATTTATTTGAAACAATTTAATGTGTATTTTTGAGAGAGAGAGAGAGAGAGAGAGTGTGTGTGTGTGTGTGTGTGTGTGTGTGTGTTTGTGTGTGTGTGAGTGGGGGAGGGGCAGAGAGAGAGGGAGACACAGAATTGGAAGCAGGCTCCAGGCTCTGAGATGTCAGCACAGAGCCTGATATGGGGCTTGAACTCATGAACCCTGAGATCATGATCTGAGCCAAAGTTCGACGCCCACTGCCCAGGCCACCCAGGTCCCCCTATCAGAGTTATTTTAAAGACCTCTTGTCCTCTGGGTCATCTGCTTCTATGACTACTATTTACTCTCTTGACCCATGGGTGTCATTTTCTTTCTTTCTTTCTTTCTTTTTTTATTTTTGTGAGTTAAAAAATTTTTTTTCTGGACATTTTGTATAAATGGAGACTAGGCACTGACAGAAGTAATATTTGTCCTCAGAGAGGGGCACACCCCTTCTTACACTTTACCACTAGATCTATAGTTGAACTGGGTCTGGTTTTTGTTGTTGTTTTAGTTTCATTCAATTTATCACCAACTTCAAGTACTTTAAGGATAAAATCAGGACATTTCCTTCAGTTTTGCCAGAGCTCTGGGAACTAATATAAGCTTTCTGAACTATGCAAGATCTCTCCTTGATTTACAACCCATCTGTCTTCTGAGTTCTCTTTGCTCCTGAGTCTAGCTCCCTTCTTTCTGAGTCCAGGAATGTCTTTCTCAGTCCTGTTGCTGCACCCCTAGATCTCCTTAAGGTAGCTTTCCTACCCTCTGTGAACACCTGGGATAAATACAGCGATTTCTTTTCAGAATTTCTACCTGTTGCCCAGTCTTTTGGCAGTAGTTAAAAGCCTCGAGGTCTTCTTGTGGCTTTTCTTCTCCATCCCAATCTCCCTCAGATTAAAGTCTGGAGTACCTGGAGATCCTGGTTGTTTCAGCTCTTCTCCTTGCCTTCAGCCTGCGAGCTTGAGATGCTTTTGTTGGATTTTTCTTGGCTCCCTATTGTATTCCTCCCTCATGAGGAGGGAGGTGGTCTTACTCTGTGTTGGTGGTGGTCCTTTCTGTGTCATAGTGGGGCTCTCTCAGCTCTCCTTTACCCCTTCCTTTTGGTGTACTATCCTAAACGCTTTGTGAGGATCCGTGGGCATTGGAGGGGTGGTGCTTGCTCTGTGGATCTTCAGGATTCCAATCTATTGTGCCAGTTCACACATGGTCATAACAAGTTCTTTTGACTTCCCTTCAAAATTCTCCTTATTGTGTTATAGTGGATTTCTTCTCCTCCTACAGTCTCACTAGGGGTGAGAAAGACAGATCTTTTCTTCCCCAGAAGGGACTCCTAATTTAATTTTCTGGAGTTTATTTCATTTGGGTTTCTCTATGTTCTCCTATCTCTGATCAATTTCTTTAATCTCTGATTTGGTATGTTATCTAGACTGCATTGGTTATTAGGATGAGAATGACGGTTCTGTAAGATTCTCCATCCAAACCGGAAATGGAATCTAGATTTTCTGTATTTTTTGGTTTCCAGTTTAAAACAAATTGTTTTCAAGTCTTCAAGCCAAGAAACTTTTTAGGAGACATATTAAAGTATTTTAAATTTAGATAAAACATAGATTCCAGAATGTAGAGTGAACACATCTATTTTTATCCAAATTAAAAATGGTCTAAAATCAAATTTTAAATGATTTTAAAGGAATAAAACAATAAATTAACCTCTCCACCCCCCACAACACACACAAAAATAAAACAGAATTGGAGGTTTTCCATGAACTAGAGAAAGATCTCCGTAAAGTTCTCGGAGACGGAAAGCCAAAGAAAAAGTCATGACTAAGAAACAGTAGAGGGGAGAAGATTAAGCTGAGAAAAGCCACCCAAGTGGATGGGAGGGAGTTTGTCTGCCATTGCATGCCCTGAGGACTGAGACAAGGCAAGCTGCAGAAATTAGAGCTGGAAGCAGAGTTATGGTGTATACATGGAGTAGCTTATGTACCTTACCTCATCATCGCCCTGCCTTCGCCTGCACAGAGAGAGGCCTCAGCAGGTACTTCATCTCAGGCTAAGAAAAAAATCACAGTGTTCTTTCTGAAGAACTGTCTGGAAAGAACTAGAGCAACTAGTATAGGTGTTGGTGATCTAGAGCAAAGCCATGCACAGGTATTATTTAAGGTCTTAAAGATAAGGTTCAATCACTGTTTTATCTATCTATCTATCTATCTATCTATCTATCTATCTATCTATCTATCTAATTTGTTGTCAAGTTAGTTAACATCCAGTGTATATACAGTGTACTCTTGGTTTTGGGGGTAGATTCCCATAATTCATCACTTACAACATCCAGTGTTCAACCCAACAAGTGTTTCTCTGACTTATTTCACTTAACATAATACTCTCCAGTTCCATCCATGTTGTTGCAAATGGCTAAAGAAGATGTGGTTTGTATGTCCAGCGGAATACTACTTGGTAATGAGAAAGGTTCAGTCACTATTTTTAGGATGAAGGCCACCAGCCCAATATTGCCTAGCCCAGATGCCTATAATCAGTCTTCCTATTGCCACATTTTAAATATGAATTGAAAACCAAGTGTTCTGGTATCTATTTTCACCTGACAAGCCACTTCAAAATCCAGTGCCTTTAAACAAAAATATATCTCTTGTGGTTCTCTGGCTTACCTAGGCTCACCTAGGTTGTTTTCACTTGGAGTCTCTTGTGTAATTTTAGTTGGATAGCAGTGGGGGCTGGAGTCATCTGAAGCTCCTCCGTTGAGCTGGGCACCCAAGGTGGCTTCTTACTCACATGCTTGGTACTCTGTTTCTCCTCGGCCTTGCTCTCTTCCTACGGTTTTTACACTTATTACATGAAGGCTAGTTTCTAAGAGTGAAAGTAGATGATGCTGAGCCTGTTCAGGATACACCCAGAACTGAAACAGCACAATTCGGCCTTATTCCATCGGTCAAAGCAACTGGGGCTTCCTAGATTCAAGAAGATGAAGGTCTAGATTTCACCTGTTGATGGGGAGTGTGTTACATTGTAGAAAAGCATGAGGGGGTCTGAGATATTATTGCAGCCATCTTTGGAAAATATAATCTACCCCATTAATTATTATAAACCCTTGAGAAAAGTCTCAAGAAAGACCAACCAAAAATAAGTCAAAATTAAAGATCTTGGAGAAAACAAAGATTATTCAAAAAGAAAAGTATGTAAAAATGAAAACAAAACTTCATACCTTATTAGTGTCTCTCAGAGAAAGTCAAGAGACTGTGACCTCTAAAGAACAAGGAATTGGGTGCTAGCAGAAAAGAATGTTAAGAAAATAGGAAAGAACTTTTGAAATTCAAAAAACGTGTGGCTGAAATGAAAAGCTAGCAATCGAGCAAGCAAGAAGGATTGGTTCAGTCTGTATTTGCTTGTATGCATTGAAACAAACACGCACACACAAAAACCCCAAACCTCAACAGAAATGTGTGAAAACAAAATTTTATTTATTTCTTCTGGATGAGTTTGTCGATTTCAGCAAGAGAAGAACAAATTTATATTTTCGCATGTATGTTGGGAGGTTAGTATGAAAAACCTGAGTGAAATGGCCCTGTGTTTCCAGTTAATTCATCTTATGTTTTAAGGATCTTTATTGCCTGGAGTTCTGGGCAGCTGGTGGCTTGGCTGGCCCAGGCTTTGTTTGATGCTGCTTCTGTTCCTTCCATTCCTTCCCTAAATCTGTATCCATGTAAAATCAGGCTAACATAAGTATCAACAGCATACAGCCCTGAGCAGGGAGAAGTCACAGGATGGCAGTGGGCAGCCTTTGAGGGCTCAATAAAGGGGTGAAGGGCAGTCAAACACCTTGACCTTGATGGCAACAGGGAGGACACCTTTAGGCTGATTATGAAATGAACACTTTTGGGGGAAGCTGTTGGAGGCACCACCATTCTCCCCTTTGCCTTTCTTCCTGGATAATACTCAGCTGCCTATGGAGAGTGTCATTAGTTTCCTGGAGTTTCGGTCACAGAGTACCACACACTTGGTGGTTTAAAACAAGAGAAATTATTCTCACATAGTTCTGGAGGCCAGGAGTCAGAAATGAGGTGGCCCTCATGGGGTGCTGGGGGCCCCAGGGGGAATCCTTCCTTGCCTCTTCCCGTTTCTGATGGCCGTCACGTTCCTTGCCTTGTGGCCGTGTCACTCCGTTCCCTGCCTTCATCTTCACATCACCTGTGTCGTCTTCTGTCTCTGCTGTATGCTTTTTCTCTCTAAGGACACATGTCACTGGACTTAGGACCCACTCGGATAATCCTGGGTGATTCCCTCATCTAAGGGTCCTTAGCTTAACTATATCTGGCAACGCCCTTTCACCAAATAAGGTAACAATCCATCTTTTATTGTATCAGGTAATATTCGCAGGTTCCAGGGAATCAGACACGGACATATCTTTTCAGAGTTGCCATTTAACTCATCATTATGGAGGAGTCCCTTGAAGCATGGGGACTGATAGTCACACCAATTTCTTACACAATTTCTGCTGACCATGTCCTGCTGTGTTAATTTGACTGGAACTGCCTGAGCTTCCTGCATGCAGTCTTGTGCCTGCATGTCTGAGCTCTTCTCAGAACTCAGAGTATCAGGGAGGGAAACCTGGTGAGGGACTTACATGCCCCAGTATGGATCAGAAGGGCAAAATCTTGGCAACACAAAATGGGCAGTCTTCTCCAGAGGACTGCACCCCCTCCTCATTATGCCAGGACAGAATTGCTAAAGTTTGCCTCCCAAGGCACTCCTTAGCAGGCTGAGTCTGAAATGAGAATTACTCCACTTAGCAAAGAGGATTAATGTTTCATAACAAAAGATAATTTATTCAATTGTATGCAAAAGAGGTGGTAGTAATGGCATGTAAAAAGCACACTTATTTTTGTCTATTGTATCATACATTTAATTCCTATAAAAACACCAGTAGTTCTATTGAGTACCTTTTGGAGAACTTGACCACTTGCAGAATGAATTGGATTGTGTTAATTAAATACACTTGACTTTGATGAAACTGAAACCTGATAGGCTTTCAAGGAAATGAGGCTTAGCAAGCTTTAGTGAATTTTAATAGATAGTGGATGGGATTAAATAGAAGATCAGGCAGCTCTGGTTTTCATCAACTGGAATGGTGAGAAGGCACCAGTCACTCCTGCCCATCTGGCAGGGAGGTTTACCTTTTAAGGGGTCATATGGCTAAGCAGAGAAAGTATGTTTATGATACCCCAGAAGTCCTATCTATGATCCTAAACAAGAAAGGTTGATTCTCCTATATTTAGTACTGATAACTAATATTACAGATGAAAGAATCATTTTTTAAATTATCTTAACAGGATGGCCATGAGGTTAACAAAGTGAGATGAAACTGATCAGAAAAAATCATAAAGTCTGTAATCCAAAAAAGTTAATTGTACAACCGCAGGGTTGGGGACACCTGGCTTTGCAGTAATTCATATGAAAACCGGGACTAAGAATAATCACAATCACAAATTCAGCCAAAAATAATGGAGTTGCCTAAAATATTGACCTTGTCTTGGGTTGTATTAATATGAGAATTTGTGTCCAGAGTGTGGCCTAGTCATTGATAAGAGCATGTTGGGAGCAATTTGCTTATTGGGTCTACACATTTCAGGATGATCACAGACAACTAGAAAACCCCCTAATTTGAGTGCCCATCATAAAGAGGGGCCTAGAAACCATAACCATTAGGAATAGTTAAAAGAACTGGAGTTCTTCCCGGAAGAGAATGGATGTAGCTTAGGAAGGACCCAATAGAGTGTTTTCAAATACCTAAAGAAGTAAAAAAGTGCTATGAGGAGCAAGAAGTAAATATATTCTCTCTTACTCAGAGATCAGATACAAGAAATTATAATGTGTTCCTTAGATCTTCTTTTGATGTGGATAAGAGAAGCCAGATTGAATTAGTTGAGGCCAAAAGGGGGTTTATTGTCTCACAAAATGAAGGTATCAGGAATGCCTGAATCTAGAGACTTGAACCTTTAAAGGGGTTTCTCACTCCACTTATCATTTCTACTTTTTTCTGTGTCATCTTCATTCTTTCCAATCACAAAGAACATTTTTCTTGAGGACATGGCAACCAGCAGTTTATAGCCTCTCCTCATTCAAGATGTGCCACCCTGGAGGAAGGAAGTTCTCCCACCTTTTATGTGGGGGTGGGGAGGTGGGGGTTGGGAGGGGAATTCCAAGGAAGAGATCTCTGTTTGGCTGGCTGGCTTAGACCATGTATCCACCTCCTGAGGAGTAGCTCTCATCAGGAGCTAGACCCCGAGGCCACTCTCTGTGGGCTCATGTGAGAAGATGGACTCCCCCATTCAGGTCCCAGGCCCCAGGTTGTAGAAGGAGGCAGATGCAGTTGACCGGAAGAAAGAAGAGAGGAGTACAGGAAGATGAAGCAGTAATTCTCCACTACACAGAGAGTACTGGTCTGTGTAAGATAGAGGGAGGACCATTTTAAGAGTTAGAAGTTTCTGGGTATTTAGCCCAAAGTAGCCAGTAAAGTAGCTATTCAGGAACCTAAAAAAGAGCACAGCAAACAGAGCACTAGGGACCCCAAGGAAAGGATGCCAGCCATACATTGTCCATTGATCTGCCCCTTGGTCTGACCATAGTGATCATCCTCTTGAACCTCACATTTCCTCTCTCCCAGCTACAACCCAGAGCTTCTAGACTGTGATTCTGCCTCATTGTTCTGATAACAATTATAGATTACCTTTTTTAAACAGCCTTTCAAGTGAGATGTAGTCACTTTGTCCTCACCACTCCTCAAACTCCTCACCAGCCTGGCAACTCCTACAGCTTGGTGACTGGGGCCTCGGGTAGTTTCTTCACATGCATGTTCTGGTCAGTGCTGGGCTGAAGGTGGGAAGTGGACCTACTGCCGGTCTCTGGAGGGCTCTCTCTGCTCCCTGCTACTCTGCCTTTGAATGCTAGCTGCCTTGGCCTCCCCAGACTCTAACCTCTGTCTCCTCAGTTCAGGAGGCCCAAGGCTTCCCTGGGTCCCCCTCCCCATGCTGCAGTCTTAACATCTCTCTTCAGGCAGGAAGCTGATTTTCCCCAAATCCTGTGCTTGCCTGGTTGTTTTTCATCTCTCCGAGATCTCTTTCTTTCCTTGTCTGCTGTCTGCTCTCTTGAGAACTGTTGTTTCTTATATTTTTTTCATGTTTATTTTTTCTTTATTTTGAGAGAGGGAGGGAGATCGTGAGTGGGGGAGGGGCAGAGAGAGGG
This sequence comes from Prionailurus viverrinus, assembly GCF_022837055.1. Classification (NCBI taxonomy): domain Eukaryota; kingdom Metazoa; phylum Chordata; class Mammalia; order Carnivora; family Felidae; genus Prionailurus; species Prionailurus viverrinus. The sequence continues at coordinate 13,120,699 of NC_062570.1, read as the reverse complement.
GGAGAGAGAATCTGAAGCAGGCTCCCCACTGTCAGCACAGAGTCAGACACGGGGCTCCAGCCCATGAACCATGAGATCATGACGTGAGCCAAAATCAGGAGTCAGACGCGAAACCAACAGAGCCACCCAGGTGCCCCGGTTTGGTTGTTTTTAAAATGTGTTTCAGGTGGGAAGGAAAATCCAATCATTGTTACTGCATCTGAGCCAGAGGTAGAATTCCATGACCAAAGATTTTCTGTGTTTAAAAATATTGTTGAAATGTGGTTTGTTTTCCCTCAGTCTCGTTCCCTCCTTGGTCTCTTGAGCTCTCTATTAAAAGTCAGAGGAAATTAGAATTTGTTCTGCCTTTCATTATCAGCTGGTAGAAGCCACAGGATTGTATTGTCTCCAAGCAGAAGAAAGTTTCCTTTCAATGGATGCTTCTTTATCTTTTCCTTATTCCTGCTTCTCATTCTAGATCAGTGCTTTTCAATGAGCGGTGTTTACATACATTCATTACCTGCTCTAATCATGACAGCTATAGCTCAGAGGACAAACTACAAATTGTTTTCTTAAAAAAGGCTAGAGTTGCCAAAAAATGTCAGTTTTTATCAGAATAAAAATAAAATGTGTAATAGAGGCTCAAACAGTGGAGAAATGGTCATTATTTACTGAGAAAGTTATAACTGTGAAGACCAGAGTTCCTCTAATGGCAGAGACAAAGTGATGCCAGCAATGGGAGGGAGCAGGGCAGGAAGAACGTTCTTTCCTTCCTCCCTTACTCTGTATATACCTTGAACAGAGCTAAGCTAAAACCCTTCACTATGACCAATACTTGATGATGCAAGGTAATTATATTCAAAAGTGACAATGCATTGGTAATTACTTACCTTAAAATACTAATAATTTCTCAAAAGCATCTAATGAATTCATTTTTTTAATTTCTTGAATGTTTATTTATATTTGAGAGAGAGAGAGACAGACAGAGGGTGTGTGGGGGATGGGCAGAGAGACAGAGACAGAATCTGAAGCAGGGTCCAGGCTCCGAGCTGCAAGCTGTCAACACAGAGCCTGACACAGGGCTCAAACTCATGAACCGTGAGATCATGACCTGAGCCGAAGTCATGGCTCAACCAACTGTGCCACCCAGGCACCCTAGCATCTAATAAATCTTAAAACAACTTTTATATTTTCAATCATTTGTACCATACTTCAAATCAGGGGCCTCCTTTCCTATGTAGATAAGAATCATTTGTAATTAGCACATCAATTATTTGTATGTAAATGACTACTTCTCAAGTAACAGTGAATGGCTCATTAACTTAAATAGTCTCCTCATAAATTTGTTTGAACCCCTCTGTTTCTTTTTTTTTTTTTATAGCACTTATAAAAGTAAATTTCAGCTTAGGCCACTGATGAATTGTCATAAATTCTAAGTGAGTAAGGTCCAAATTAATGAGGCTTTACTATAAATTCATCCAGGGGCATAGTAGGCTGACTGTCCCAAGAGACAGCAGATGTGCAGTTGACAGGAAGCCCCTGAGAAATTGTATTTATTGAGGGCTTACATGTGCCAGGCACTTAGCTAAGTGCTTTACATGCATGATCTCATTTAATGCTCCCAACAACACAGTGATTTAGGTGATGCAACCCATTTCAGATGATAGCACAAAGACATCACAGAGTTGGTAACCAAAACACGCTTGTAAGAAGTAGCCAAGCAGGGATTGGTGCTCAGAGATGCCCAGAGGCTAAGTTCCTGGACTTCAAGGCAGGACTTGTGGCACGTCTAGGGGGCATCCAGGACGACTCGCCTGCACACATCGGCAGTGGTTACTGCTCTCTCTCTCTCTCTCTCTTCCTTTTTTTGACAACCCTCCCAGACGCACCAATCATCCCTCAGCCTTTTGGGTCTTAGCCTCTTGGGGCTCATTCAAGCCCATTGCCAAAATGGAGAGTCTAAATCAGTTGGGGTTATTGGCTGTCGAAGGCCATGGGAAGTGTTATGTCTTTTGTGAAAATGGTAGTTAAGGTGCTAAATAACAGCAATGGAGGATACTGGAGACGGTTTGAAAAGGGTTTTTTTGGCTGATTTATAACCAACTTTTGAAATGAAATTTAATAAATCTAGGAAGATATATGAGCCTTCCAGGGCTTGTTATATGAATTGTTTGTAACTGATTTTTTTTTTCCCCCTAGGGAGCCTCATATCAATTACTTTTACGTATTGTATGTATTGTTGGAAAATGAGCTCTAGAAATCAGAGTTCCTGTCTAGCCTCCTTTGTCTCTTGTTTCTGGACAAATGTTGATCATTTCGTATTAGGGTTCTCTCTCTTGAAGAGGGATGTGATGGCTATTGTTGATAGCACCGCTACAAACATTGAGGTACACGTGCCCCTTTGAAACAGTACACCTATATCCCTTGGATAAATACCTAGTAGTTCAGGCATGGTTTTTAAAGTTCATTTATTTGAGGGAGACAGAGAAAGAGAATGTCAAGCAGGCCCTATGCTGTCAGCACAGCGCCTGATGTGGGGCTTGACCCCACAAACCATGAGATCATGACCTGAGCTGAAATCAAGAGTTGGACGTTTAAGTGACTGAGCCACCCAGGCGCCCCAGGCATTTTTTCACTCACTCTACAGATGTCTTTTGAGTGCTAAGTGATACTGTATGTGCTGGGAATATGGTGGTGAACAAGACACAAAAGAGTCCTGCCCTAACAAAGGTTTTTCTATGGTGGGGAAATAAACACTCACACAAATTAGTAAGATAATTTCAATGATCAAGAGACACCAATGAAAAAAACAGGAAGAGCATAGAGTGATGGGGTAAGTAGGTGGGTATGATTTTATATGGCATGGTCAGGAAAAGTCTAACTTTCTGTTGGAAGAACCCATGAAACACAGGGGGTAGCTAGTGCAAACGTCCTGAGGTAGAAATCACGGTGGCACCAAAAGAAGGCCATCGTGACTAGAATATTGTAACAAGCTGTCCATTTTATGTAGGGTTTTGGACACTATCATTAAGATTTCAAATTTTATTCTCTTTGCAGTGAGTATTTCAGATACTGTTTTAAAAGAGTACTCTGGCTGCCTGGTGAAGAATGGAGTATCACTGTGGCTATTGTCATGATCTTGGTGAGAGGTGACAGTGTCTGGGATTAGACAGAGCCATGCTTGGAATTGGTCAGGTTCAGGAAATGTTTTGCAGTCATTGCTGATAGGTCTTACTAATGGATAGAATAGGGGAGGTGAGGAAAAGAGAAAAATCACGTGTGATTCTCCATGAGAATACCTAGGTATATACAAGACAGACAAATAAAACCCCCTAAAGCCTAGACCAAATTTCAATAAACTTAAAGTGATTGTCTCCTTTCCCTTCCTAACCATACTCAGAATTTTATTTAGACTACCAATCCCTTCCCCACAGTGACCTCCTCTTCACCTCTAGAGGTACAGTGATTCTGTTTCCATATCACAGTGACTGTTTCAAGAGACCTAAGCCAGTCAGTGCTTGCATTTCCTGCTCACAGTGATTGGTTGAAAGGTGGTCAGAGTGAATGTTAGGATTTTTTTTTCTTCAATAATTGTAGGAGGTGCTGCTCTTTCTCTGTGTGGATGCATGGGATGAAGTGTGGCGTTCTGGTTGCTCCTGGCAGCCTCATGAAAAAAATCTCAGAAAGCCAGCCTGATGGAAAAATTGGTGTGTGGAAGAGGGCAAACAAGGAAACCACTGGGACCAGGACCTGAGCTCTGTTCAAAACATTCCTGAACTGCTTTGTTGCAGTGTAAGTTGATATTTATATTATTTGCAACCCAAAACATCCCAAGTGATATAAGCTACATGCTATTTTTGTTGGGATGTGAAGGCATGGTCCCTTTACAGTTGGACCAGAAAGCTGCTGGGAAAGAACAAGTTTGGGGGAGAGGATTAAATAAGGCTATGTGCCAAGAAAGAAAGCAGGCTGAGTTAAGGAAGGATTCCAAGGATTCTAGAATTGCATTGGAAGAATTGAAATCCCATTGGAAGCAATGAAGAGCAGATCTGACTTTGTGGAAAATCTGACTTTGTGGTGCTTATAATTAAAAAAAAAACTGTTGCAGGGAGAGCTTAAAGAGAATGGTATAGATGTGGAAGACAGAGAGCAGAGCCCTGCAGGTGTCTTCAAGGTACAGTCAACATCAACCATAGCAAAAGCAATAAATAAGGTAGAATTGAAGAAAAATTTCCAGAAATGAAGGACAGTCTGAATATGCAGATCACAAGGGCTCTCTCTCTTCCAGGAAGTGATCATCAAAAGTGCACCAATTTATATTTAAGTCTTAAAAGATACAACCATATAAAGCATTTAGAAGACTGTCTTGCACATCTCTTACCTCTAAAAATGTTACCTCTTATTTTCATTTGTAATAATATTAATAATAGTCTTCATTGGAAAAACTACTTGAGGGTGTACCTCATTTGATGAAGACAGAGCAAACGTGTAAATTCAGGAATGAAGAATTCATTATGCGAAAGAACCCTATAAGCCTCAAAAGTAAACATATAATTAAAAGCTAACTGCTAAATAACTCAAGTCCATGAGGAAAATTTAAATGATTGATTTTTATAATTATTATTTCGGAGTAATGCATATAAACATTCCGATTTTTTAAGGAGTCTTGACCAATGGATCATCTTCTGAGAAGCAAAGGTTTTCAGTGATCGTTTTCTGAGAAGCAAAGCTTTTCAGTCTGCGGACTGTTACCAGCGGATACTTTCAACTTTCAAGAAACACATAATCTTTGTGCTATATAAACTGTCCCAGAACATCAAAATAGATCGATATCTCTACCCAATCCAGTTTATGAGGCCATTGAGGGACAACTGCCACAGTGTCTGTGGCAGTGTCTTAGGGCTTTATGGATAGAAATTGAGTTGCTGGGCCAAATTTTCACCATCTGAACTTTTCTGCCAACCACACTTTATCTTCTCAAGATGAAATAGTCTTGAATGCACACCTATTTGATAATGATTTTTCTTTTCTTCTTCTTCTTCTTTTCTTATTCCTAGCTAATTTATTTAAAATGCCTGTAACTTTTCAAATCCCCACAATAGAAACCTCAGGTCCTATTTTATATAAACTTTTAAAAAGTTGGGGTCTTGAGAATGCATGAAAAATCTTGAGACATCAAAGATTCTTGTGATCATACACATGAGATAGAGTATCATGTGCTGTGTCTGGTGGGAGGGAGTACATGGTGTTGGAAGGACACTAAAGAAGTTACTGGAATATGCATGCTTAAAAATGGTTGCTACTTTTTCCCTTTCTGAGTCCAATCAACCTGGCCTCAGTTGTTGTCCAACTTCCATCGCATGGTGAATGCCCTATGATCAATTAAATTTCCTAAGACCCATAGGTAGTTCCCGCCATTGCTGTGTTTTAGTGCAGCGTGTCAAGGGCTAATCCCTACTAGAGGACTGTATCCTGCTTGTCAAAACAGCCTCACAGTGGTGGAGGGGCGTAGAGGAGGGAGTAACAGAGGCTGGGTTTTAGAGGGTGTTCCAGGGGGCTTAAGCTGTGTGGTTCTGCCTTACCAAGGGACTTATTCTTCCTTCTTTACTTTCTCCAGCACAGTAAATGACAGTCCTTGAAACAGTCTGAATATCATGTTTGAAATACACAATGGAGTACTACGTGGCAATGAGAAAGAATGAAATATGGCCCTGTGTAGCAACCTGGATGGAACTGGAGAGCGTGATGCTAAGTGAAATAAGCCATACAGAGAAAGACAGATACCATATGTTTTCACTCTTATGTGGATCCTGAGAAACTTAACAGGAACCCATGGGGGAGGGGAAGGAAAAAAAAAAAAGAGGTTAGAGTGGGAGAGAGCCAAAGCATAAGAGACTCTTAAAAACAGAACAAACTGAGGGTTGATGGGGGGTGGGAGGGAGGTGAGGTGTGTGATGGGTATTGAAGAGGGCATCTTTTGGGACGAGCCCTGGATGTTGTATGGAAACCAATTTGACAACAAATTTCATATGTTGAAAAAAAAAAAAAGAAACCGGAAGGAGCCTAACAAATGCCAAAGATGACTTCCTACAAGTTCAGTGCCTTGCCCTGAAGGTTTCATCAGTAACAATAGAATTGCCCCAGAAAAAGGTGTTCTGGCAATTTCTTCAACATAGGCTATTAACATTTTAAATATCATGCCACTTTTAATGAGCTAAACTTGTAGTTTGTGAAAATAAATTTTTAATGTTCAGAAAATAAACCCAACCTCAGCATACCCAATCCAGAATTTTCAAATGCTAACATTTTTCATTTTTTGCTTCAAAATTTTTTTTATAAAATACAGATAAAACTAGTTTCCCTTTTTTTTTTTCTCTCACCTCCGTTCCATTCCTCATCCTCCCTTTCAGAGAAAATGTCTGTTATGAATGTTCCCCATATTCTTCCAGGCCTTGTTGTATACTTTTTTTCTACTTAAAACCATACCTGCAAGAAATAAATGTAGGGGCGCCTGGGTGGCTCATTTGGTTAAGTGTCCGACTTTGGGTCAGGTCATGATCTTGCTGTTCCTGAGTTCGAGCCCTGCATCAGGCTCTGTGCTTACCGCTCAGAGACTAGAGCCTGCTTCAGATTCTGTGTCTCCCCTTCTCTCTGCCCCTCCCCCACTCATGCTCTGTCTCTCAATAATAAACATTAAAATTTTTTTAAAATAAATAAATGTAGCATTTCTTTGGGTTTTTAACATCTTTATAAATCTTTCATATTGTACGTATCTATTTTGGGCATTTCAGATATTTTTATGTCGTTATATGTAGATGTAGCTCATTCTTTTAACAATTGCATGTTGTCATTTGTGACTATGCCACAATTTATCCACTTCCCTAGTGATGAACATTTGGGTTTTTTTTTCTCTAATTTTTTACTATTACCAGCATTGTGATGGTGACATCTTTGTATGTGTGTGTGACAGTGTCTTTAGAGTTCGTAGGTAGAAAATCAATTGTCGCTTTACTAGATGTTGTCAAGTTGTTCTCCAAAGTGGTTGTATCAACAAACTGCATCAGCAACAGTATCTTCAGCAGTTCTCCCAGCCTCTATCTCCTGTGTGTCTGTGTCCCTGCAGGCTTGAGCTGTTGTCCTGTTGACTTGGGGTGTCTGCTTTCATGGGCTCCAGCTAGACCGCCTTCTCTCTTGCTCCATTTGTGCTTATGTGACACTCTTGGAAAAGCTTGGCTTATTAGGTCCACACCTACTTCTTTTTTTTTTTTTTTTTTTAATTTTTTTTTTAACGTTTATTTATTTTTGGGACAGAGACAGACAGAGCATGAACGGGGGAAGGGCAGAGAGAGAGGGAGACACAGAATCGGAAACAGGCTCTGAGCCATCAGCCCAGAGCCCGACGCGGGGCTCGAACTCACAGACCGCGAGATCGTGACCTGGCTGAAGTCGGACGCTTAACCGACTGCGCCACCCAGGCGCCCCATACTTCTTAATAACTCTTAGCACAATTGTATTTCATAAATCATTGTATATTTATTTAGTATTTTTCTCCCTATTAGACTCTAAGCTAGGAGAGCAGGAACTTTTCTGCCTTATTTATTTCTCTACTCCCAGCACCTGCCATGGTACTTGATAAATAGTTATTAAAAAAATGAATGCATTCAGCCCTCCCCCCAAGAACAACTCCACCTCTCTTGCCCACGCATCAGTTGTGATGAGGTGCCTCTGTTGGGGAGAGCACAGTGTTGTGATTCAGAGCCAAAGAGACGTGGGCCTGAGTCATGGCTCAGCAGCTAGTTAAATGTATGTGACATGGGGAGAGTTATGAAAACTTTCTAAATCACAGATTTCATCTGGATCAAAAGGGAGCACAGGCTCCACAGGGTTGTTGTGAGAGTTAGATGATATAAAAATATAAAGCCCTTCACATGGTGCCAAACACATATTACATATAAGAAAAGATCAGCTACCGAGATATGAATAGGCAATTTACAGAGGGAAAAAAACCCCTAAAGATTAATAAGCAGAGGAGGAGATGCTGAAATTAATTAGTGATCAAAGACATGCAAATTCAAACGGCAGAGACGTGTTGCTTTATACCTGTTAGCCTGGCCCAGTCAGGATGATGCCCAACACTGGTGGAAAGGGGTGGCTTTGGGCATGGTCAAGTGGTGTAGCCATCCTGAAGAGCAGTCTGGACACTGGCACATCACATGCGAGTGAACTCTGCATCCAGCACCCATGGATTGTGTCTGAGGCCGATTCTTGTGCAGATCTATGAGAGGACAAGTGAAGATGTCTGCCACAATGCTTTTTGAAGGCAGTCTTGTGCCCGTTGCTGGGAGAGTTGGGCTGATATGATGGGGGCCCCTCACAGTACTGCGCAGCATTGAGTGTCAGCAAACTAGATATATTCATGGTTAGATCCTAAAATGAATGCTAAGCGAAAGAAAAAAAAAGGAAAAGAAGGTGATCTATAATGCAATACACACTTTACATGACACAAAGGACAAAAAATGCTTAATAAATACAATAGTCTGGCTGCCTGCCTGCAGGAACTGGAATGGAAGTGAGGAGCTAGAGGCAAAGGAGATAAATTTTTCAAAATCTATCATAATAAGGGGGCCTTGCACAAATGAGGGCGTGATGGTACACTCAGAACTGTGATAAACTCAACTTTCTATGCCTGAAGTATTAACGAGTCAGGCAGAGAAAGACAAATATATGATTTCACTCATATGTGGAACTTAAGAAACACGACAGATGAACACAGGGGAAGGGAAGGAAAAATAAGATAAAAACAGAGTGGGAGGCAAACCATCAGAGACTCTTAAATACAGAGAACAAACTGGGGGTTGCTGGAGGGGAGGTGGGTGGTGGCGATGGACTAAATGGGTGATGGGCATTAAGGAGAGCACTTGTTGGGATGAGCACTGGGTGTTATATGGAAGCGATGAATCACTAAATTCTCCTGAAAGCAATACTACACTGTATGTTAACTAATGTGAATTTAAATAAGAAAGAAAGAAAGAAAGGAAGAAAGAAAGAAAGAAAGAAAGAAAGAAAGAGGGAAGGAGGAAGGAAGGAAGGAAGGAAGGAAGGAGGAAAGAAAAGAAAGTAAAGAAAGAACAAACTAGCAAGGCAGGGTCATGTGATGAAAGCACGGTGACCAGTGTAGGAGGTAGCTTGCAGTTCTGGTGGGATGGTGTGAGGGGATCCACTGAGCTGCCTCCTGCAAAACTGGTGAACATTGTTTCTTTTTTAAAAAAAGCATTTAAAATCTTTGCAAGTGAGCAAAGGAAGAAACGCTTATTCAAGAAAATCTACTAAAACTCTGAGAAAAGCAAGAGTCTTGGTGTTTGAACCAAGACGTGCTCCCTCCTCCCAGCCCAGGGAGATAGAAAGTCCACTCTGGGCAGGTGCAGCCACCAACACTGGGCTCCCTACCCCCCAGCTCCCAGTCAGAGTCTGTCGTCTCATGAGAGGCTGGCCATCAGCAGTTCTCATCCTGCCCCCAGCTACCTGCCACTCAACCTAACCTAAGTCCATATGGTTCTTAGTTTAAAGAATAAAAGCAACGATGAATATTGATGCCTTTATTATCAGGCACTGTTCTAGGTGCTGGAGATAAGCAAGAGAAGAGCCAGCCAAAGTCCCTGTTTTTGTGCAGCTTACATTTTCAGTGGGGAGAGACCTACAATAAAGAAAGAAATGAATACATAAATAATATATCTGGCAGCAATAAAGAAAAGTAAAACACTCTCATGGATAGAGAATAATGGAGGGAGGTGGGATGCTATTTTGGATAGGAAGGTCGGGGAAAGCCTCTCTGACAAGGCTCCTCTTAAGCAAACACCTGAATGAAGTGAGGGAGGGGAATATGACTGTCTGGGAGAAGAACATTTCTGGCAGCAGGAGCCACACACACGAGGGCTCTCAGGCAGGAGCATGCTTGGTAGGTTGGAGGACCAGCAAGGAGGCAGTGTGGCTGGAACAGAGTGGGAGGGGGCAGAGAGGTCACCCGGGGGAGCACACTGGTTAAGGTGTCCTTGCTGTTGTCTCAAAAAGGGGCAACTGGCTTGGACAAAGGTAGTAGTAATGGAGTAGTTATTGGAAAGTAATTCATTTCTGGCCTTGTTCTTAAGGTAGAGTTGACACGATTTGCTGACAGTGTAGATGGGGAGTCAACAAGAGCCAAGAATGAAAAAGAGAGAGAGAGAAGAGTAGTCATTCTTGGAGAGCTTTTGGCTGAGCAGTAGATGAATGGAGGATCCATTTGTGAGGATGATCCTGCCTTGGGGAAAAGTACTCAGTGTCAGTGTGGATGTGTCCATCTGAGGCCAGCCTGCCTTTTCCTCCTCACGTGAGTCTAACATTTTCAGGAATTTGATTTTGGTTACGTTAAGTCTGAAATGCTTAGTAGTTGTCCAATTGGAAATGTGGAATGGGAAGCTGAATGTGTAAGTCTGGAGTTCAGGAAAGGGGTCAGATCCCAGGAAATAAATGAGAAGCAATCAGTATGCAGATGGTAACCAGCCATGGGATTGGGTGAGACTAACAGAGGTCTGTGGCCTGTGTCCAAGGGTGCATGGTCATTTAGAGGTCAGAGAAATGAGGAAGAAGCAGCAAGAGACTGAGAAGAAGCAACCCGGGGACCAGCGAGCAATTAAAGAAGAGAGGGGTCCCCCAAACCAACTTGGAGGTGTGGATCAGCTGTTTCAAGTGCTGCCGAGATGCCTGGTGACTTGACTGGGGACGGAGTCTTGGCTCTGGGAAGGGAAGATTGTGGCCCCCTTGCCAAGAGGATTCTCATGATATCATGGAGATGAAAGCCTGCTAGAATTATGTTCACCAGACAGAGCAGAGGAGGCTTTGAGAACAGGCAGCTATGAAGCAAGGGCTTTTATTATGAAGCAATGGAGAAAAGGGGCTGGAGAATGGTATGAAGTCAGGGGAATTCTGCACTGTCTTGTGTCTGAGTATGAGAGAAAGTGAAGCATGATTTGTATCCTGTGGAGTGATCCTTTAGTGCGGGAAGTATCAGTGGCACCAGAGAGGGAAGGCTAACTGCAGGAATGAAATCCATGAGTAGGGGAGAGAGGCAGACTCAGCATATGCGTGGGGAGACAGGACTGTTGGGTTCACCCACTGTCAAGAAAGGCATGGCAGGCGGTGTATACACAGAAGCAGGTAGGTTGATAGGTTTGGTCGTAAGTGGACACGGAAATTCTGTTTGGCTCGGGTCTATTGTAAGAAGCAAGATCGTCAGTTGATAATGAAGAATACAAGGGGGTGTTGAATTTAAGGGGAGACTCTGTTTTGGTTCAGTTTCTATTCTTCTATGAGTAACAGACACTCAAAATAACAGTGACTTAAATAAGTTAAAAATTTGGAAGTAGTCTGCCCAGTGCTGATGTGGGAGCCCTCCTCCATGGAGTTCTTGGGGTCTGAGGTTCTTTCCAGCTTTCCATTCATTCCACCATTCCTGGGACTCAGCCCTCATCTCCTGGTCTGAAAGGAAGTTCCAGCTGTCACATTCATGTTCCAAGTGGCAAAATGAAGGGAGAAGGGATATACTGGTTGGGTTCTGCAGTCGTCGAAAGAAAGTTTCCAAAAGTCACCACATGGAAGTTGCACTGGGCAAAATTTGGCCGCAGGCCCACACCTAGCTGCAAGGAAAACTGAGAAATGTAGTCATACTTCTGGGCAGCTATATGTTCAATTAAAGATTCTATTACTAAGAATATTACAAATATTGTGGGATGACTATCCATCTGTGCCACAAAGTTCTCTTAGAGAATGGGATAAAGAATTAAAGAAATACAGTAAAATTTTTGAATCTCTATATCTTACGGTTTCAGTGCAAGTAGAGAGAATCAGTGTTTTGCCAGGCGAATTTAGCAGAGGAGGAGAGCAAGGGAGCTGAGGGTATATGCAAGGGACAGATGATAGTGACGTAGTTTGGAACCGAAGCTGGGTAACAAGGAAAGAGAGGATGAGAGAAAATGGGAAGAAGATTTAGCCAAAAAAATGAGAAGCCGATGCATAGAGTTCCTTGATGGGCTTGGAGTGATCTTGGAGCAGAGGCGCTAGTGATGGGAAAGGTAGGGGCAGGTGGTACAGTTACGGGAAAGTCTAGAGCATGAGTGGAACTGGAGGAAAGCTCCCTGTTTCATTGAAAGTGGAAAGTTCAGGGGTGCAGAAGGGCTGGGTGTTGTGTGCATCATCTACGCGATGATGATGTGGTAAGAACAATGGCGGGGACAGTGAAGGGTGTCCCTGGTATGAGATGACTCAAGGGGTGGATAGGTAACTACAACAGGGGCTTCAGAGGAGCTGGAGATGTAGAGAGAAGAGGCGGCCTGAAAGCAGCAATGAAGAAATGGTGAACATTTGCTCCACTCTAGACTGTAGGAGGTGGGGCATGGGGGTGCCAGAGGCCACCAGTCAGAGGGGGTTCCTGGGAGGTAGGGGAAGGGGGAGGGTAGAAGCAGGATTCAGAGATGGATCTTTCAGAGAAAAGCTTGAGCATCTTCATGAAGACATGTGTTCTGGAGGGTATGTGGACAGCCTCGGGAGCCTGGGCAGGTAGGGGATTGGATAGCGTTTGTACTGGAACATTTTCATGTGGGCGTTTGAGCAGAGTGGGAAGGAAATGAACAGTGTTGTAGGGCCCAATGAGATCAGCTCTGAAAGTATTTAGGGAACATGTATCATCAGTGCTACATGTAGCCTTCTTTAGGGATTGACCTGCCAGGCAATGTCATCCCAACAAGGGTGGGGTGTCTTACCAGGGACAGATAGAGCTCTAGAAACTTCCCTTAAATCTTCTGAGGGCCATGTTACAGCCACAGGAGTGCTGTTTAACAGTGAGCAGGCCTTGGTTTGCTGGCCTGGAGCTCTGGAAGCACCCCTGGAGTTCAGGGGTGGTCCTGCAGCGGGGGTGGGGTAATCAAACCAGGATAATCCTCCCTGGATTGATCTCAGTAGATGCCAAATGAAAACACACCTGGCAAACAACAATACCTATTCCTGATTTACATTCAGAATAGAGGGGCACCTCCTTCCCATTAAAACTAAAGCCAATATCATGCTTAAAAGTCACAGAAGCATTTTTGTTAAGGTCAGGAACAAGAAAAGGATGTCCACTGTCATCACAGTTATTCAACATTATTTCGGAGACAATGACGTACATACTAGAAAAAATAACTTGTGTTCCTGTTCCTAGTGAACAGGAACTTGCAAAATAACTATTTTTAGATATAAGTTTAAATCTGGAAAGGTTAAGAGAAGCAACTTGAACTATTAATGATTAAAAAAGAATTGAGCCAAATGGCTGGTTAAAATAAAACGTAGAATATAAAATTCAATAGCTCTCTTTGATACCAACAATAACTGGTTAGAAAAAGTAATGGAAGAAAAACTTCCATTTGTAATAACAACAAAGAAGATAAAATGTCCATGAATAGATATAAGAGAGGGGTAGGGCTTCTAGGAAAAAAAAAAACCAAAATCAAACCCTGAAGTTCTAATGAGATTTCTTCAACAAAAGTTGAAAGATGTACTGATCTTTCATCAAATGATTCAACTTTGCTAATTACATCCATCTTCTCAGATTTAAAGTATATGTTCATCATGATCCCAACCAAAACACAAACAGGACTTTTGGGAGGAGTTTGACAAAATAGTATTGAAGTTCCTCCAGATAAGAAGCAATGCAAAATAGCTAAGAAAAATGTAAAGAAGGTTTTAAATAGGGAGTTAGATATTAAGACCCAGGGAGAAATTAAAATGTGTCACGAAGCTGGGATGATCTAAGTATTTGGGTCTAGAGTAGGAGCAGAAATAGGGAATCCAGAAATAAATCTCAATAAATTATGGGAATTTAGAATACGCTGAAGGTGGTGTTTCGGAGAAGTGGTGATGGATTATTTAAAAAAGAGGGTTGAGCCACTGGCTAGTCATTCCGGAGGAAAGCCCAGAGCTCTGGCTGCTGTCTCCCTGTGTGGTTGCAGACTGGTGGCCTGACCCTGTGTTGTTCAGCATGAAATGTTAATCATAGAAAAGTTGGATTCGTTTCTGACCTCTCAACGCTGGGAGATTTTATATTTGTAAAGTCCTCTGTGCAAAGGTGATTTCTGAGCTGATGTGCTGGGGAAGAGAAGGAAGAACTTGAGATAGTCACAGACCTCGTGGTTCCAGGAAGTGAAGGAGTGGATGTGGCTGGAGCATGACGAACGAGCCGAAGAGGGATGTAGAGCTTCCACATCTCCCGGGCAGGGTGGCCAGACCACGTAGGAGCTGCTGGCGGCTGCAGAGAGCCTCGATTTTATTGTTAAGTGCACGAGAAGATACTGGCAGGCTTTAAGCTGTTGGTGGTGGAATGATACGATCTGATTTGTACTTTTGAAAAGATCCCTATAAAATGGTTACGATGGTAAATGTTATGTGCATTTTATCATGATTTTTAAAATGCTAATTAAAAAAAAGGTCACTGTCCTGGAGTGGAATAGTAACTGCTCCTTAAGGGTCACGTTTTCATTGTCCAATTTGTCACCATGACCTCAGCCCCACCCAGCCAGTTTTATTCATATATACAACTTTCCTGTCCCATGTATGCAACCTGCCTGTACATTTGGGTTTGCAATGCTTGTCTTACAACAAAATCAATTCTGGAAGGATTAAAGATTCAAGCATATAAACTGCACACGGAAGGGACCCCTGGCTGGCTCAGTTGGTGGAGCGTGGGACTCTTGATCTTGGGGTTATGAGTTCGAGCCCCACATTGGGTATAGAGATTAATCTTTAAAAAATTACAAACAGAAGAAAATATGAATGTTTGAATCTGGAACAAAGGTCTTTCTAGGTATGGCAATGATCTAACATCAGAAAACATCTGCTGGTATCAGTATAAAGGCTATAGGAGTCCTGTGAACAGGTATGAAGGGAAAAGTCAGAAGTTTAACCGAAGTGATGGGAACTCACTCAGGGTTTCAATAGGACTAAGAATCCGTAAAAAGTATTATTTACTGAGCATGTACAATGTGCCGCGCACTGTGAGAAGCACTTTATGTATTCCCTTGTTTATTTTCACAATGGTATGCTCATAAAAACATCTTATTTCACCTTTTTTTTTTAAGGGCGTAACAAAAATAGAGCTCAGAGTAGTTAAGTTCCTTGTCCAAAATCACACAGCTGGTAAAAGGAAGAACTAAAATTTGGTCAGCTGGCTATATATGGTTTGCTTACCCAGATCCGCTCTTGACTTTTCTCTGCCCCACTTTGCACCCTGGAGACTTGACTTTGACCAGGGATCTCCTTTGACTTCCTATTGGGTTTTGCAGCACGAGTCTCCAGCAGATGACTGGTGGAGATATTTATTCCTCCTGCTTCCACTGGTTGCTGCCAGTGGCTGTGCCTCTTCTGTAAGCCACCCCTCAGGTCTTGTCACCATCCCCTTTCACACTCCCTCTGTCTGGCTTCCCTCTCTTGCCCTCTCTTGTTGGCTTCCCCAAGGCTGCCCACACTTCAGTCAACAATCCTAATGTTGACTTTTCCACCACCTGCCTTGTTTTTGGTGTGCCCAGCTCCCTGCTGGGACCCCTGCAGATCCATATCTCATTCTGAAGCCCAGGCTTTTTTTAAAAATTTTTTTTTTCCAACGTTTATTTATTTTTGGGACAGAGAGAGACAGAGCATGAATGGGGGAGGGGCAGAGAGAGAGGGAGACACAGAATCGGAAACAGGCTCCAGGCTCTGAGCCATCAGCCCAGAGCCTGACGCGGGGCTCGAACTCACGGACCGCAAGATCGTGACCTGGCTGAAGTCGGACGCTTAACCGACTGTGCCACCCAGGCGCCCCCTGAAGCCCAGGCTTTTAGCAGGGGTCACACTTGAGCGCAGCGGGTGGGAATGAGTCAGAGGGCGGTGAGTGATCTGATGGAGGGGGCTTGGATGGGCAAATCATAGGAAGTCAGATGAGGAGAGGGTCAATTGTAAGGCTGAGAAGTTCCAAGATTGTCCTAGCTTTCAAATGACTAGAGTCACCTATTTGTTGGCAAATGTAGCAGATTCCTGAGGGCAGGCCTGGCCAGGGTGGGATGAATTGAGTGGTTGCTGTCGTAGGGTGGGTGGGAGATAGAGGGCACAGCTGAGATAGGAGAGGGTCAGGGTAGGAAAGGCTTCTAACAACTCTAGTTTGACATGCACCTTTCTTCCTGTGCAACTCAGCAAGGTCTTTTGCACCACCGCCCCCCCACCCCCCACCCCCCAGGCCCCTGCAACCTTTCCTCACTGGCTGTAGCATTCCGGAAAATCTCAGCTTAAGATTGATGGCTTCATAACCTGCCCGGAGTCCTTGTGCTGCTGGAGCCGCGTCATGAATCATCAATGCCACATCACCCCGCTCCCACCACCTAGGACCCGAAGGACACTCCTGAGTGTGGGCGGGCACTGGAGCCTCTCTGCTTGCTGGACACCTTGGCTGTGAGGAAGGGTGAGGTGTGGCAGGCAGGGGATGATGTTTTCTGGGTGAGAAGGCCCCACAGCTTTCAATCAGACAGTTTCCAGAAGGTCTCACCGACATGGTCAAATCTGCCTGTCTTTTTTCCACATCTTGCTGGTGTTAATGTAATAGTTCTTGAGATCCCGCAATGGTAATTAGTGGTCTTTTCAATGTGTCAAGTCAGGTGCTTGTGTTAAACCAGGCTTTAGAGACATTTCCTAGTTTCATCTTCTTGGCAGTAACACGGATCAGTCTTCTCTCCCCATTTCACAGTTGGAGAGACTGACGCCCAGCAAGCAGGATACCTGAGCTTGGAGTGTGGCTGGGGTTCCAATGCCTGAACTCTTTCCGCTACGCCTTGTAGCCAGGAAAGGGAATGCCATGTGGCAGAGAGCTCTCTTCCACACCCTTTCTGCAGTGGCTTCCATTGGCCCCTCTGCTTCAGAAGCCCCCCCACACCCCAGCCTGGGGAAAGACTTGAGTGGGCTCTGTATTCATTTCCTAGGGCCACCGTGACAAAGTAGCATGAACTGGGCGACTTATCAACAGACCTTTCTTGTCTAATGTGTCTGCAGGCTGGATGTTCAAGATGTAGGTATCGCAGGACCCCACTCCCTCTTAATTCAGGCGCTAGGGAGGTGTCTGTTCCAGGCCCTGCTCCTAGCTTGGGGAGCTCATTTTCTTGGGCAGCACAACTCCAGTCCTCCCGTGGCATTCTTCTGTCTGTGTGTGTCTGTGTCCAAGTTTCCTACAAGGACATGGTTTTTTATTTATTTTACTTTATTTATTTATTTTTTAACATTTATTTATTTTTGAGATAGAGACAGAGCATGAATGGGGGAGGGTCAGAGAGAGGGAGACACAGAATCTGAAACAGGCTCCAGGCTCTAAGTTGTCAGCACAGAGCCCGACGCGGGGCTTGAACTCACTGACTGCGAGATCATGACCTGAGCCGAAGTCGGCCGCTCAACCAACTGAGCCACCCAGGCGCCCCAAGGACATGGTTTTTTAAATAAGGATTCCAGTCCTTTTGAATTAAGGCCCAGCCTAAGGACCTCATGTTAACCTGATAATCTACAAAGACCTTGTTTCCAAATAAAGTGTTATTGACAGGTATCAGGGGTTAGGACTTCAACATCCTTTCAGGGGACACAATTCAACCCATCCCAGTTTCCGTTACGTAAGTCCAGGCTGCCCTCCCTGACCGTGGGTCTGTCACCAAGATCCTCGGGCATTCTGTGAGGTCTCCAGCCCCAAGAACATCAAGTAGAGAGTAGGAACATGGACACATGCACCCAGGGGTGGTGGAGACCTTTTTTTGGGGGTGGGAGCAGGGTCTGAGGAGAAGGGAGGAAGAGCAGCCACCTCCATGTGCCCTTTGCTGCCCTTGAGGAGAGTTAGTGGCGTAAGAGGCTTTGGGGCCTCGCTAACTCTTCAGCATCTCCATTTTACGAAATGAGGGTTTGCAGCCGCAGCTCATCCAAGCACACAGATTACTATTAGCGATAGTGCTTCACAAGCACTGTACCTATTGTCCCGGCTCAGCGAGTGCCAGACAGCCCTCCCGCGGGGGAGCCTTGCAGCGAGGAGGGCCCAGCTCCACCAGCGGGCTCCATATCTCTCCCTGCCCGAGAGCCCAGGCCACTCAATATCCCAGGAGATAGAGATCAATCCTGGTGCACCAGAGAGGAAACCGATCAGTCGAGGAAGAGAGGGCCCGCTTCGAGATTAGCAGGTCTAGGGGGAAAAAAAATTAACAGTGGCTAATTCAGTCACACTTAATTTAAAGTCTTCTCACTAAGAGGTTTAATCTAGATTAAATAAAATAGGATCTGTGCATTTGCCAGTGACTGGAAAACTCTTGAAGGAATGCGGTAGTTGTTGACCATCCCGTTGTCTTATTTCCTGCATACCTCTGGTCCTGTTGATGATTACTGCTGGAGTGTCAGCGTCTGTAAAAGGTTTTGCATTTGATAACAATATTGGATAAAGTGGGAAGCATCCTATTTGAATACCAATAACAGATTCAAGTGTACGTACCACCTGTTTACTCTTCATTCATTCAACAAACATTTAATGAGCGACTATTCTATGCCAGGTGTTGTGGTGGGCCATGGGGGGAGGTCATCGTTTTAATACATTCTATTTCTTCCCCTCAAGTGCTCTTGGTCTAAAACACAGAATGGTAAATGATAAAACCAGCACTCAGACTGCTAAGTACTCTAGCAGGTATTTGAGTAATGTTTTGGGAAACACAGAAGAGGGACAGTTGATTCAGGGAGGGGGACCAGGTGCTGGTTGGGAAAGGAGACAGAAGCAGTGATATTCGAGCTCCGTGTTGAAGGACACGTAGGATTTTCCAGGAAGACACAACTGGCTCTTATTCTCCCTTTTCCAGCGGGGGGCACGCGATGGTGACTAACATTTCCAGAGATCCAGGTGGTCACAGGCAGAGCCACACTCCAGCCCCACTTGCCTGATCCCAGAGGCAGCGCTCTTCTTTCTGTGATTTCATTGTTACCACTTCCAGCGCCTTGAAGCTGAGATGTGGGGAGGCAGGAGCCAGAGGCTCCAGAGAAGGCATCGTCCAGAGCAGCTGTGATGCCGAATGCCCTGCGGTGCAACGGGAGGCTGCCGGCTCGGGACGCTTGGCAGCCCGTGGGCGCCGTCCCAGCAGCCCCTCTGGCATGTGGCGGTGATGAACAGCCATCCTTCGGCACAAGCCCGGCTGCATTTCTTCCTCTAACAACTGAACTGATTAGAAGGGAACTTGGACTTGATTAGTGATTATTGTCTCGGTGCAGCCGTGGCGCTAAGCCTGTTCATTCTGGGGAGGGGAGGGATGTTTTGAAAAAGTGCTAGCAGACATCTCATTGCTGGCGTGAAGCGAAGGCTCATCGCGGGCCCCTCCCCACATCTGGCCCTTCTCTGATTTGCTTCTAAACTTGGTGCCTTTTCCTGGCTGAGGGCGGGGCAGGCAGGGCAGAACGGAGCCTCTCCCTGAACCACCCCTCCCTGCAGAGAGGCCTTGAAAGCTGTGGCATCTGGAAGGCACGCAAGCCACCCCCTGTGCCCCTCCACTGAGTGCGGTCACAGAAGCCAGAATGTAAACTGCACAAAGCCTCTTCATCGAAAATCTGCTCGGGCTGCAGTCAAAGACCAGCCTGGGTCCAAACAGCTACTACCCACGGCACCTTGGGAAAGTTGCCTGAAGTTCTTGATGCCTCGATTTCCTCATCTGTAAGATAAGAATAATAATAGTACCTATTCCATAAGGCTGTGGAGAGATCCACTTGATAATGTCAGTAATGTTTTATGTTCCTTATTGTTGTGGTGTGAAATACAGAAACCCCAGCTTGGCTTCTTAGGATGTGTGTGCCCTAGGGCTGACTCTTTGCATCTCTGGACATCAGAGAGAGTCTTCGGACGGGCAGCAGTAGACCAACACAGTGGCTGAAGAACCCGAAGAGGTTCTAGAATGGCGCAAGCCCAGTCAGCGGCATGGAGCTGGGGTTTGGTCTGCTCCGCAGTCTTCATTCTGACTGCTGGACTGGGCTGCACTTTCCCATTTTGAGGGCAGTCCTAACTGCCCTGCTTTCTTCCAGGCCTTGGGGTTGTGGGTCTGTGCTGACCAGAAGAATCTGGGCTCGGCGTGTGCCTCAGTGTCCTTGTCTGCATCCACGTTCCCTTCTTCCAGCACTCAGCACCACCTAGCACTAGTCAGGTGCTTGTTCCATACGTACTTGCTGCACGGGGACAATATAACCCAAACAAACACCATTCGCTCGCTGTCAGGACCCTCTGGAAGAGGCATTTGTGGCATTTTTTAGAGCGTAGGGAGGTGGCATCCCTGATCTGTGACTCCATGTCTCATGTTCCAAGGAGGGGCTGACCCTGACCCTGACCCAGGGTTGTTGCTCAGGGTCGCATCTGCTCGTTTCCTGCACACTTTTATCTCTCTCGTGTCCCATTCTCTTGTTCACTGCCTCTTGCCCCTTGATGGACCCTTTGTCTTCTTGTGAGTCTTAGCAATTCCTTGGCTCTCATTCCCTTTCCCTCACTACCTCTCTGCTTTGGATCTGTCCCCAGTGGCTGTAGGCACGGCCCAGGAGCTTGGGGCACTCACTTTTGCTTCGGGGCAGAAGCAGACTGTAAACTGGGCTACAGGTGGCATTTCAGGCTGGCCTGTGATGCAGCGAGCTCGAAACAGTACGAGGTGGGGTGTGTTCCCCAGCCCAGCTGCACGCCAGCCTTGTGACCTCAGGTGAGGCACTTAGCCCAGGAGCTTCACTTTCACTCTGTTCCATCTTTTCCCTGAACAGCAGTGAGAGTCAGACAAGCCCCTGTGAGCCAACCCCTGTGACGTGAGTGACAGGACTGCCATCATCGCACCTTGATTCACGTTGTGGCTCTCCATGTAACTCTGGCCAGCACGCAAACCTTGAGCCTCAGTTTCCGTCTCTGCAAAAATAAATATCTTACAGAGTTGCAGTGAGGCTTTAGTGTGGCAGCTACGGGAAAGTGCTTATAAATGCTAAAGCTCTGGTCTTGGCTGCAGTTTCGTGGACGGTGCCCCAAGCTGTCCTCCATCACGACTTCCTCCCTCGGGAAGGGGCTGGAGACTCTCCCACAGCCGCCTGTGAAGGTGCCCTTCCTGCCTGACGCTCCCCGTGGGACTCTGTCCTGCCTCCTCCCGCCAGCCACCTGCTCCGCCAGCCCGCCCGCCTCACCCGAGGGGGGTCTCCACAGAGCAGGTCCCATCCGTGTCCCAGAGTCAAGAGTCTGGCCATGTTGGGTTTGTCCGCAAACTCCTGGCAGCCAGGCCGCTGATTTATCTCCCGATGCTCTCTTTGCCATCTGTTTTTATATTGCTTTCAGCACAAGATAAGTGGCTCCCATACAGCGCTGAGCTTCAGAGATTGCAAAGTTCATGAGTTTGCAGAATTTATGATAAGGCAGAGAATTGTCTTAGTGCATCCTTCATGTGCGCAAGGTCCAGAACGAAATGCCGCTGCTTCCAGATGTTTCCTTCTTTCCTCCTGTCCCTTTCTCAGGAGGTGGGCTGGCCAGCCAGCCTGTCTACCGCTTGTGCCTGGACCTCAGGAGTGCTCAGTTCCTTGCTAGCTTCTTCAGTGACACGGGAGAGAGCGTCTCTCCACAGGAAGGAGAAGGAGGAGGAAAAAAGCAGGAGGTGGCTGATCACCACGCTGTGTCCTCCAAGGGTCGTTGGCTGAAAACTGAGGTGTTGGGCAGGTGCTCTGGGGGCTGGGTGATAGTGAAAACCATTGTCCGCTGTTCTGTTTCTCTTTGAGCTTTTGTTTGGTAACACACTTCACCATCTAGAGTGGGTACGTGTCATAAATTATATATGTGTGTTAAAAAGACCGCAGACAATTGTTGAAAGACTATGCTTTTCTACCCCACTACTCCCTACCTTTTGGAGCTTCATTATATCACCCATTCACTCACTCATTTCTCCTTGCGTGGCGTGATCCGGTGCTCAGGTTTTGGCATGAGACGGTTCCAGGTTGGAGTCTCAGTCTCTTCACACAGTTGGATTTACTGGCACAAGCTGTTTCATGCATAGAAGCCTCAAGTACTCCCTCTGAAAAAACAGAAGTAATAATGGAGTCTACTTCATAGGTTGTTGAGGATTAAATGAGATAATATATGCAAAGGGCACAGCGTAGTCCCTGGAAACAGAGTGAGCACTCGTTACATATTTGCTCTCGTTAACTATTCCTTCTGTGTCAGACGCATGGGTCTGCTCTCAGAGGTTTGTCCGTGGTTTTACAGTACCAAGAATAGAGACACGGCTGAGGGGTCTGTGAGGTGCCTTATGCTCTGCAGAAGGGGAGCCCTACACTTCAGGTGGGGGAAGTCTTTGGAGGACGTGACTGGGTCTAATTGGGAGTAGAAGCCAGTTAGGTCAAGAGGGCGGGAGAGAGCATTCTGAGCAGCAATTGTAAAGTCACAGGGGTGGCTGGTCCTGGAACCGCATGTCGGTGGACCATGGCCTGAGTGAAGACAATCTATAGCAAGAGTGCAGAAAGAGATGGAAAAGTCAGCTTGCATGGTGCCTCGGTGCCACCATGGTGAGCCACCAGAGGTGTTCACTTATTTATTTAAATTGAACTACCATTGGGGCACCTGGGCGGCTCAGTCGGTTGAGCATCTGACTTCAGCTCAGGTCATGATATTGCGGTCCATGAGTTTGAGCCCCATGTCGGGCTCTGTGTTGACAGCTCAGAGCCTGGAGCCTGCTTCGGATTCTGTGTCTCCCTCTCTCTCTGCCCCTCCCCCACTCACAGTTTGTCTCTCAAAAACTAAAATAAAACATAAAAAAATTCTAAGCAATTAAGCTATTGATTGAGTGCTTCCTATGTGCTAGGTATTAAAATGTGCTTTACATGTATTATTTCGCATTTGTATCCCGTAGCAACTCTGTAGGATAGGTCTTATCATACACATCGTACAGAGAAGAACATGGAGGCAAACCACTTGATTTTTTTGTTTAACATTTATTTATTTTTGAGAGACAGAGAGAGACAGAGCATAAGCAGGAGAGGGGCAGGGCAGAGAGAGAGGGAGACGCAGAATCTGAAGCAGGCTCCAAGCTGTCAGCACAGAGCCTGATGTGGGGCTTGAACTCACAAACTGCGAGTTCATGATCTGAGCCGAAGTCTGACGCTTAACTGACTGGGCCACCCAGATGCCCTGCAAACCACTTGATTAAGGCTGTACAACAAGTGGCAGAGCTGGGGTTTCTACACGAAAGCCCTAATCACTGTTCTGTGCCTCCTCCTAGGTGTATGGATCCATCCCTTCGAGACAGCAAGCATCCTAATATCATGGCTCTGAATTAGGTGGGTGTGGCCTTTAAGTCACAGCAACACTGGCAAGGTCATGAGCTGGGAGGACCAGGATGGAGCAGGCAGTGGGTTTAGGGTGGCATGCTTTGCATGCTAATTTGGCTGGCCGAGGCTCAGTAGGTAGTTGACAGCAGTGGGGACAAGTTCAAGTTGAAGCGGCACATGTGTTCACCGCACGGGCAGAGGTGTCTGCAAGGCATTGGGTATTTGAAATCCCTGGAAAACATGTAAGGAGGCGTTAGGAGCTCCCACCCCAAAATTCTACATGGGCCTTCAGTGCACGGGTTTTCTGGAAAACGCACACCTCACACACATACTTAGCACCCTGGACTGCCTGACCTGTTCATATCATTCCTGTATTTCTCATGATCACCCTGACTTCTCACCCTGTTTCTTGGGCCATTAGGTTCTTAAATGGCCTTGGCTCAGAGCAATCTGCCCTTTTTCCTGAACTTTTCCTCTTGACTATGGCTTTGCCCCTCTGTCCCAGAAATCCACTCCTGGCCCCTGAATAGCACCCTGGCATGTGAACGTTGGCCCCCAGGGCTCTCCCACTTGTGTGCACCTCTGCGGGCCACCTCAGGCACAGTTACCTTTGCCTTACAGGTGGAACAAGACAAAGTCAAGTGTTGAAAGTGGCAGGCTGTGACAATAGAACTGGAACGAAAAGCCCTGGGCCCAGGGGAGGAAGGTGGGCATATAATCAGAAGAGGCGTTTGTGGACAGGGCCAGAGGTAGCACCCCCTTCTCGGACCAGATGGCATGCTCTACCCCACTTGTCAGGAGCGGGGGCCAGAGGCAGGGCTGGAGGAGTGCAGAGGCTGAGCCCAGACTCTGGGGGGGAGTCCGAGTCATAATGGACCTGAACATCCTCGGGTCGGTACCACAACTGAAATAATCATTGTCAGCGCAGTGCACTTTCTTGGGACCCCTGGTGCCTCTGTGTTCTCGTCATATAGATACCCAGCAAATTTTTGTGAGAGGTAAGCAAGCAGGGCCCAATCATAACAACTCATCTGGGTAAAAGCCCCAAGGGTGTGTCTTTGTGACAGGACAGCGACAGAGAAAGGGACAGCTTGGGTACACAGAGGTCTAGGGGCAAAGGGAGTGAACTGGGGCTCCTGGAACACCTGTGCTCGCCCTGGTAAGCTTTCTCCCGACAGTCCTAAGTCAGCCCTATGTGGGTGTTAATGCCCCTCACAGGTGAGCAAACTGGGCGCAGCAGTGCTAAAGGACTCAGCCGCTGTCGTGACAGTTGTAAGAGGCACCTCGTGATTTAGCTCCGTTCTGTCCGACTCTTGAGATTCACACTTTGAATCAGACCGTGGCTTCTGAGAACCTCAGCAAGTCTGAGTAGCAGCATTGGCCCCAGCTTTAGCATTAATTGATATTTCCCAGGGGTATTTACATTTTAATGATGGGCTCTTGAAAAGAGAAAATCCATCATAGCTCAGATAGCAGAAGTTTGACTTCCTAATAGGATTTTTGGAGAGGTTTTTTTCTTCTGTCTGTTGTGTTAGATCTGTGCTGTCCGATATGGTAGCTACTGGGTACGTGTGGCTCTTGAATATTTGAAATGTGGGCAGTCTAGATTGACATGAGCTCTAAGTGTAAAATCCAAGCCAGATTTTGAAGGCTTACTGTAAAGAAATAATGTGAAATATCTCATTCATATTTTTAAATATTGATTGCATGTTGAAATGCTAAAATTTTGGATATATTGGATTAAATAACATATTATTAAAATTAATTTTATCCACTTGGTCTCATCTTTATTTCTGTGACTACTAGAACAATGTAAATCACATAGAGGGGACGTTATATTTGTACTGGATACATTGCTATCCTATATTCCTGTGTTCTTTATTTCCTTAATTCAAAACGTATTAATGGTGACCACTTTTATTGGAGATTTATGTTCCAGGAACCTACACAGTTCATATATAATTGACATATACACATATATAATCTGTAAGTATTATTATCCCCATTTCAAAGATGAAGGAGGGGGAATCAGATTAGTTAAACCTAAGGTTGATCAGTGAGTAGCAGCCTAGCACATGGTCACAGGTGGGTACTCAGGGCTATTTGGCTTGGGTTCATATCTCGCTTCTGTCACTAGTTGATGACCCTTAACTTGTGTCTCAGTTTCCTGTTCCGCACTGAGAGATAAATACAGAGCTTACCTGGACTAGTCAGCGGAATTCAGCAACTTCTTACATGTTAAGCACTTTCAACAGTGCCCAACACACATTAAAATAAATGGCGATTAGCTATTATTGTCTCCAAGTGACCAGTGCTGGCATCTAAATTTGCTTTGCCCAAGACTCTTTCCATGAGATGGCCTATGGAGCATCTTTCATGTGCCAGGTATATCCCTTTGATGCTCTAGGGTATGTAATAGTAATAAGGAACAGGTCAGGCCCTCGGAGGGCTCACCGTCTAGTAGAGAAGATAAGAAACATAAAAACGAGGTAGAAAGAGGTACCTTTCTTATGCCACTAGGACATAAAGTGTCACAAGAGCTCAGATTAGGACAAGATTGCTTTGACTTGGAGGCAACCAGAGGGGACTTCATGAAGGAGGTAGTATTTGAGCAGGACTTAAAAACGCATGCAGTAATGTAGGCAAAGATGTAGGTTAAAGCGTTATGGCTAAAGGAAACAGTAGAAGCAGAAGTATAAGTGTGATGTAGCAAAGGTAGGCTCGGAGAATGGGTAGGAATTGCCTTGTGATGGAGTGTGGGTTTTGGCAAATGGTAGGAGACACTGGGCCGGACTATCTGAGTGTGGCCGGCTCGCGGAGGGCCAGGAATTCCAGGCTAAGGATTTTGTTCATCAAAGGCTAGTTTTCATGGCTGCCGCATATGGCTGGGCAGATGGTACTCTGAGTAAGGGTGCTCAGCCAGGGGGACAAGTGAAGGCTGAATCTGCCCCCTCTCTCCTCTCCAGTGAGCCATATATCCTTCACTGGTGGGAAGATGCCTGCCTTTCCCTAACATACAGAGGTGCCTGAGCCCTGTGAGCTTTGTCACCAGTTTGCCCCCTACCAGACTTGCTGACCCCTGGCACCTCACTGTCATCTTCTCCATCCTTAGCCCCTGTAGCAGTTACAAGGCTTCTCCTAACCCCGTCCATGCAGAGAGCCTCCCCAGGAAAAGGGCTCTCCCTCTGTCCTGTGACCATAAATGACAGCTCTGTCCCCAAGGCTGCTCGGGATCATTTCTGTACTGGTTGTCATTGCTGATGATCCCCAGATGTCTCAGGGCCACGACAGGAGGAGCTGCAGGGTCACCTTCCAGAAGCTCAGGCTCGTGTGTGTTCAGGAAAAAGTGTCCAATGCCAGTGTCTGCTGTGACCCCAACACCAGCCCTGCCCCTACAAGCAGGGAAATGGCACCTCGGCTGTCACCTCCCGGGGAGCTTGGCTCTCTCAAATTGAGTTACTCACTGCTCCTAACTTTGCCGTCATCATTTCCTTCTGCAGCCTATTAAAACTCTATCCCTGACTAATGTAGCTGAACACACTGCTCCCACTCTGTTCTTCTGCCAGCAGCATCTGCACACAAAAAAAATCAGCTTTGTCAGGCAGGCTTCTCATTCCCCCTTCCTCCCTCTCCAAGGGTCCACTCAGGAGCTGTCTTCCCCACATATTCCAGAAAGCTCCCTATGCCCTTGGGCTGTCCTCAGCCTGGATTCCAGGACTCAGGAGCACGTTGCTTGTCTCCCAGCCTGGCAGGTGGCAAGATCCTCACCCACCTGCCATCTCCCCCCAGCCCATATGGGCAAGCAATATGCTTTCTATAGAAGCCCTTGTAGGTTTAGTCCGGCACAGTGTGCCCGCTTTCCAGCCCTGCCTGACGGTGTTTGCGGATGAGACAGGAACAAATCAGACAGTTTGTTGACACGTCCAACACATGTGGTTTGGCACTGGTTCAGGTTGGATGTGTTTGGGTGTGTTAAGTATGTTTTCAGTGTACAGCCTGTGTGTGTCGTGCACGTATACGCATGCACGTGCTGATATTGTAAGGCCATCTAAACACAGAGCCACAAGATTTCAAAGCAAGCATCCAGCAGGTTTCTTTGTAGATGTGGCTCCTTCCATCGATTGCCTGCTCTCTTTGATTTTCATGGCATTCTGTGCTAGAGAATTCTGGGGGTGTTGGCCACAGACCCTGCGGGAAAAGATAAGAGGCATGTCAGAAGTGAGCCAGGCTGGGTGGGATGGAGGGATTTTGCAAATGTCGGTGAATAGAGGGCATGAAAATATTGCTTCCATCTGAAGAGTATTTTTCAGTTTTTTTTTTTTTAAATATGTCTCATCTAAAGATAGAGGCTGACTAATGTCCACAGCAGGAAATAAGAACAAGCAAATTTGTCAACTAGAATCCTGTATGTGCTTCCATTGCCCAGGTCAATCATTTCACTAATTAGTTAATTCATTCATTCATTGATTTATTCACTTATTCATTTGACATCAATTTATTTAAAAAAAAATAACATTTTTTTCTGATTATAATAGTAATGCATATTCATTGCAGAAATTTGAAAAATCCATTAAAGTACAAAGAGGAAATGAAAATCACCTTTTTTTCTCAACCCCAAGCTAATGACTGTTTAATATTTTGGTGCATTTTCTTCCTTAAAGGTATCCCAGATGGGGCTGGGTCCCTGAGACACTCTTGCTTCTTGCCCCTGAGCAAGAGTCAGGATTTGGACACCTCCCCCCTCAGAGTAAATCTCCCTTCACAAAGTAGAAAAGGAAAATGAAGATTTTGCCAAAGTTTTCAGGCAGAGGCAAAGGAGAAGGACGCAATATATATTGCACAGCAAAATTTAGTAAAAAATCTCCTTTATTTGGGGCACCTGGGTGGCTCAGTCAGTTAAGCATCCAACTCTTGGTTTCAGCTCAGATCATGATCTCATGGTTCATGAGTTTAAGCTCTGCATCAGCATCTCTGCTCTCAGTGCAGAGCCTGCTTCAGATCCTCTGTCCTGCCCCCCACCCCCACCCCAACCCTCCCCAACATGCGTGTGCTCTTTTTCTCAAAAATAAGTAAAAAAAGCATTTGAAAAATCTCCTTTAAACATATGAATTCTTTGCCATGCCCCCAATTCCAATCAACTGTCAACTGCCTCAACCTCTTGCTAATTATTAGTCCTGCCACAGAGCCTGTCTTGTCCCCAGCTCTAGCCTCCCCTGTCTCCTCATCCTTACACGTCCCTCTCCTCTATACTCGAAGGATCCCCCATTGTTACAAGTCAAAAGGGACTTGCAAGAAATGCATGTCTTTCCTTGTAATAGATAATTTTTTTCTGTCTCATTCGGACATGTATATGTGTATGTTTGCATGCATGTGCATATATATGTGCACACATATATGTATTTTATGAAAATGATAATTCAGTGAACCTACAAGTTTTTGAACTTCTGGTCCTCTATAGTGTATTTTATTTTCCTTTATAATGAAATGTTCTTTGAAAATATAGGTTTTCATAGTTGTTTAATATTCTGTTGTATGATCTACTCTAACGTATTTGACTAGTACTCTATTGCTGGGTATTTTGGTTGCTAATAATTGGTGCTTTTATATATGGGACTGTGATAAGCATCCTATGTATCTCCAGTTGTTTCCTCTGTGAACATCTCTGATTATTATCTTAGGATACATCTCTAAACTTGGAATTCCAGGGTCAAGTTGACTGTTTTGAAAGTTGGGTACCAGGCACTGTGGTAGCTTCTGAAGATTGAGAACTATGTGAGAGGTGGTCTCTTTTCTTGCGGAGCTCTAACGGGGGGCACCTACTCCCCCTCTCAAGTGTCTATTTGAATTTGCACTTGATGGTATGATGGAGAAGCTGCTGGGTCTGACCCTGAATTTATTTTTTCAATATGCCTATCACATGCAAAGAAGATCACCTAGTTCTTGAGGCCAACCAAAAACTTCTGTATAAAATATTCACCAGTTTATAAAACACATTAAGTATTCTCATTTCCCCCAAAATTATGAGGTAAATACTTCTTATTTATGGGTTGAAATTTATTTAATCTTGGTCTTGAAGAGGAAACCGCTATTTTGTTCACATAGATGTGATAGGCAGAAATCTTACTGGAAATCCTAAATTCTAGTTCTATGGGATGAGATTGCCAATAGGAAATGGAATTTGTGTCTTTGCTGGGGTATTTTATGCTGCCTCAGTCCATCACGGGGTCAACTGTTGTCTGTAGGTATGTTTCCTATCTAGAACTTAAATAAGTATTTCTTAGCATTCTTATAGTAATGGAAATAATGTAAGCAATGAACTTGAACTATATATGTCATGGTAGGTTGTATTTTTATCACCAAATATTTGCAGGGGTTATACTTCCCTGACTCAGTGTTGCCAGTGTTCACTATGTGACTGACTTCGGCCAGTTTTAAATGTGATAGTGACATTAGCTACTTTCAAACATAAGCTTGAAGAACCATCACTTGGTTCTGCCATAACGTTCTCTCCTCTGCCTCCAGACCAACGTGTCCCTGATTGAAACTGCTGCTTCTGCCTGGGTCAGGGAATAAAAATAAACCCAACACCCACATAATATAAGTGAGAGATAAACCTTTGGCATGGAAGTCACTAAGATTTTGGTATTATTTGCTACCACAACATAATAGAGCTAAGATGGGTGCCATATATACTAAGGAAAAAATGCCATTTATAGAACATGATCCGGGGCTCCTGGGTGACTCAGTTGGTTGAGCATTTGACTTCAGCTCAGGTCATTATGTCACAGTTTGTGAGTTCGAGCCCCCTCATCAGGCTCTGTGCTGACAACTTGGAACCTAGAGCTTGCTTCAGGTTCTGTGTCTCCCTCTCTCTCTGCTCCTCCCCTGCTCATGCTCTCTCTCTCTCAAGAATAAATAAACATTAAAAAAAATCTTAAAAAGGGGAACCTGGGTGGCTCAGTCAGTTAAGCGTCCAACTTCAGCTCAGGTCATGATCTCGTGGCTCGTGAGTCTGAGCCCTGCGTCAGGCTCTGTGCTGACATCTCGGAGCCTGGAGCCTGCTTCTGATTCTGTGTCTCCCTCTCTCTCTGTCCCTCCCCTGCTCATGCTATGTCTCTCTCTCACTCTCAAAAATAAACATTTAAAAGATTATAAATTTTTTTTCTTTTAAAACATGATCCTCGTTCTGTCCTTAATTCAATTCATTTATATCTGCAGCCCGTGGTTTTACATTCGTAACATTGGCATATTGGACTCAGTAGAATTTGGGGGCCTTTTGGAGGGTGAGGGAGGGAAATGTATTTTTCATACCAACAGATTACCTATTTTGTTACAAGGACTGAGACTATATTTTCAACTGATACTCAAAATTTCCAGCTCCTACCTCCAGTATCAGGTAATTACCTGAGTTGATGTCAAGCTAAGATGTAAGGGTAAATTTTAATTTCAATTCAATCAGCTACACCACAAAATTAAAATTTACCAAATTCCTCTTTGTGTCGTACCTGTCCTATCTGTGAACTTTCTGTGAATTCTTCCACAAATTCCCTGAGGCAGGCTGGTGGTGCTTACCTCTGCATTTTCACACCATCTGACCATGGCTCTCACAACATCATAACTCTCTATTATAATTGGGAGTTTATATTCTCCTGGGTGGCTCATCCCTGGGGAGCAAGGGCTGTGTCTTATGCAACACCTCGTTCATATTAGAGATGCATTCATTTTTTCCAACCATCCGTTCATTCAACAAGTATTTATTAAACAATTACTATGTGCCAGACAATGTTTCCAATGCTAGGAATCCAGCAGTTAACAAAACAGATGTGGTCCATGCCCTCATAGAGGAGATAGACAATAAATAAGCAAAGAAAAAATAAAACCCAGTAAGTAACTAAATGTTAGGAAGGAGCAGGGTGGCATAATGAAAGATAACGGTGGGCTAGCAGTTACAAACCCAGCTTGGAGAGTCAGGAAGCCTTCTCTGAGGAGGTAAAATCATGCTGAGATCTGAAGTTCAGGAAGAAAAGTACCACACCAGAAGTTCTAAGAAGAAGGGGAAGAAAGGGATTGGCTTGTTCCTGATTTATAGAACGTAGAAGATGTTGAGTTACAGATGAAGGAACTTCAGAGGGGCAGCAAGTGCTTACAGGACATGATGATGAATTTGGAGTTTATTCCAAGAGAAACGGAAAGGTCACTGCTGGGTTTTAAGTAGGAGAATGGCACAATCCCATTTATGTTGTTTGAAGAGCTTGCTTATTCAGGGTACAGTGAGTGTGAGGAAAGCAAGGACAGAGTGAAAGACGCTGAGAGAGGCTAGTGGAATTGTCCACGGAAGAGGTGATTATAGCCCAGATCATGGAGGTGGCCATGAAAGTGGGGCGACAAATGTCGATTTGGGGTACATTTCAGAACAAGGCACGTTGAGAGCCGGTAGCAGGCTGAAGTGTGAGGGGAGAGGGAATCGAAGTGATGTCCATGTTTTTGTGTTAAGTGAATGTGTAGTTGGAGGTGCTATTTACCAATATGAGTTTGATTGGAAAAGGAGCAGCATCATGGTATGCAGGAGGTAAAGAACCTATCTTGGACATATTAAGTTTGTGGTGCCTTTGAGGTGAGGAGGAGATGCTGAGTAGGCGGTAGGATATATGAGTCTGTAGCTGAGAGTAGAGCTTTGGGCTGAGATCTAAATTTTGGATTCGTCAGCATATAGATGTTATTTAAAGCCATGAGAATGAATGCGATTACCTGCGGAGAAAGGCCCAGTAAACATTTACAGAGGGAATCGATGGATGCCTGAAAGGGTTGGAGGCCAGTGGTTGCCTAACTGAACATGGCGGTGCCAGAGGAGGTGTGGGTTTGGTGGTGGGGACAGAATAGTGAGCGTGGTTTGGATTTGTGAGCCTGATCCTCACTCAGAGATTTCCAGGAGCTCACCAATGTGTGCGTGAGCTCTGAGGAGATGATTGCTAAAGGGAGGCGTGCAGGCTCCTGAGCCGTTGAGCTGTGGGAATGCATAACACAGGTGGGAAAACTGTGTGGATGGAGGAGAGAGGAGACCTACTGCTGGAAGCGCGTCCACTCATCGGAGGTGGAGAGGGGACAGGGACCTCTGAGAAGGGGTGGTTGCAGACGGGGTGGAGGGTTAGGGATGATGGCACGGAGTAGGCTGAGGGTCGGGACGAGTCCATCGTCCATAGTGTCACTTGCCACAGGGAATGGGAATAGGTCATTGGGTTTGGCAAATGAAGGCTGACTTTTCCGAGAGCCATCTCAGCATAGGGGTGGGATCGACTGAGAAGTAAAAAGAGGCCAGTACAGGGACAGGTGGCTTCCTCTTTCAGGAGGCTTCCTAGAGATGGGGAAGGGCATTCCAGGGGAAGGTGGTCTGAGGAAAGGTACTTTTTGGTGGAAGGAGAGAAGAGGCCACTCACATTTAGTGATTGAGGACATGTGTAGTAGGGGGGAACATTAACTGTTGCATTAACAGCTCACACCAGACTTCCTCCTAGGGAGGGGGATTGGCTTTGTTTAGGAAAATACTACCACAGGGTGTTTGGGGTGTGAAAGATTAGACCCCAAGCATGGAGCGGGGCGAGACAGACAACAGAAGGAAATGGCCAAACTGCTTGGGGTAAGAGACGAAAGGAAAGGAACTTGGGGGCGGGGATGAGCAGAGGAAAAAGGAGGGAGGACGATGAAGGAGGAAAAGAGGGAGGGAGAGGCTGGAGTGAGTGGAAGGAACTGCTGGTGAGGGCCTCCTGGAGCAGGGAGAATCGGAGAGTGAGGTCCACACCAGTTAAGGTTTGATGTAGCATGTTGCACATTCTTTCTTCCCTCATATTTCACTAAAAAACCACAGTCTCAGGGCAAGAGTATTTGGAGGGAATGAAGGAGTCAGGGTGGGGTCCACCGTGAGTGTGTGTGGAGTGAAAAGGGGTTGATTACCTTTCGAGAATATAACGAATCCTCAAATGGAACTGATCACTGTAACCAGGAGAAGCATTACATGCTTCCCAGAACCTTTGGAAAATACTGGGTTTTCTCCTACAAGTGGTATTGGGGTACAGGCCAATTTCATTTGAATCTCAGGACAAGGCTGCCTGCAACTGTCATCAGAGTTTGTGCATACTCCAGGCAAGACACAGTATGCTGGACGCTAGGAGTTGTCATCTTCTTTTGTTTCAGAATTACACTGAAAGGTAAATATTGAGGGTCAGCTCCTATTTTGGAACTGTGAGCAAACTGACTCAGAGCAGTTAAGTCCATTGCCTAAGATCACAGATCTTATATCAACGAAGGAATGATTCAAGCTAAGATCTCTCTGACTCTGATGCTCTGTTTAGTTCACCCAACTGACCCTACCTGTGTACTGGGCTGAGGGGAGGGGCTAGAAACACTCGGAACATTAATAGGTTGAACGAAAAGAGCCAAGAGAGAAAGAGAGAGGGAGAAAGGGCAATAGAGAAGAAGATATAAGGGTGGGAGGAAATATGTGATGAAGTGAAGTGATTTCCCTATCCCTTCTCCGCCCCTACCTTCCTTCCATCTGCTTGGGAGATTCTGAGACTGGCACCACGCTGCTGGGCAAAAAATGAGAGCAATTAGAGGCCTCTCCCTCCCCTGCTTCATTTTGGATGCCTGGCCCCTTTATAGAGTAGTTCCTTTCTATTTGGCTGAGCAGATATGAGCAATGTTAATTCTATAATTGGGCCTCCCACCCTGGGTGCTTGATAAGCATTAGGTGCCAGACAACGTTGTTCCAACTGAAATAGCCTCCCCTTAAAGCTATCGGTGCCCATGTGTAGGCCCTTAGGCTTTTACATGCTTCAAATAAGTTTAAACTGCACACTTAGTATTTCACAGCAGGGACCCAGGCTCCCTTAGTACTTTGTTTTTGCCGAGGATTACTCTAGGTTATGTTGTGGCTTATTTATGTTAAATGATGATTCCCCCGTGCCGGGACGTGGAGACAGGGCCTCGATTCATAAATCTGCTGCCTCTTGGTCTTTGCTACAGTTTTCAGGCCCTCAGTGACCACTGCCATGATGTCTGTGCTGTTTGTGTCGGGGGAAACGGGGATGTGGTGTGCCGGACAGAACCCTGAGCCATACGTTGGAAAATGTGGCTGGTCCAGATTTCCCCTAAAAAGCTAGCCGCGACATCTGCTTTCTCTCGTCCTCAGTTCTCTCATGTAAGTGAGGGGTTTGGGCACTAGCAGGGACAGCAAAAGTGCCACCTCCCATCCTGAGCACATGGCAGACATGACTATTCTCCTGCCCCCAAACCATTCTCATCACAGAGCTCCAGGCAGCCCTTTTTTAGCAGATTGGGCGTGACATTATGGGACATTGCTTTCTCAGTGCACAGAGGAAAGGCATCAAACCTGTCCTAGGCACCTAAGAATCTGTCCTAATCGTCAGTTTATCCAGGATTCTCTCACCTTCTTTAATAGCCTTTATGGGCATTTTACAGCCCTTCCTTTTGGAAATTCCTTTGGCTTTAATCTTAAGCTCTTCTGTTAAAAGCCCATGTCTCCAGTTTTTTCTTTTGTATAATAGGAGAATATTGGATTTTATAATTTAAGATAGGGAATGACCTTGGAGATCACCAACTGATTGCCGTTAACAAGAGCCAACATTTATTGAGGGCTATGTGCTAGTCACTGTGCAGACGCCTTGCATGCACAACAGATATGGCCATGACTGAGTCACCAGTGACGTTGGCATTGGCATGTCTGCTGGACTCTATCGTATACTCTACTCTGCCGGCAAATTCCGATGCATACTGCCTTTGCCCCTATACCTGATTTTTGGAGAATTCTAAGGGGGAAATCCCTTAACCCAGGGACAGCCTGAGCTCTGTGCACAACTGGCCAAGCGTTTTGTTGGTGGGCAGCTCTCACTGTGGCCCCTCCCCACCACTCACCCCCTTCTCTCTTCTCAAGCTTCCTTCCAGTGTTCTCCCTTTGTACACTAAGCAGATGTTTTCATCCATTACTTCCTCTGAAAAATCTGAAAGCGGAAGTCTTAGAGCATTGTCTCTCAGATGTCCCCACCATTTGGATTTATGACTCTCTTTCCCAGTCCGTTGTTCCCACTGTCAAAGGAAGGAGGCTTCTTCCCGTTCACAGGCCACTCCCCACCATCTCCTGATCACATCCTGTCCCACCCAGCTGGGACCTCACTTCCTGGTTCTCTCTCTCTCCTCCATGGCCATCATTCCATTGTTCTTTCTACTTGTTCTTCCTCTCAGTCCTTCACAGGAGTTCAGATTTCTTACATCTTCAACAGCTCTCCCTTGATCCCTGGTCTTTGGGTTGTTCACTTCCTACCTAGACAAGTTGCTTGGCAGATTAATCTCCCAGTTTTTGTACCTCCTATGCACTCCATTCATTCACTTTACCCCCTTCCTCTATTCCATGACCTCACTGTACTGTCAAAGCTCACTGAGGGACTAAAGATTATTAAGCCAGGGGACATTT
Source organism: Prionailurus viverrinus (assembly GCF_022837055.1). Classification (NCBI taxonomy): domain Eukaryota; kingdom Metazoa; phylum Chordata; class Mammalia; order Carnivora; family Felidae; genus Prionailurus; species Prionailurus viverrinus. Next base: position 13,084,875 of record NC_062570.1, on the reverse strand, counting down.
TTTGGTCCTTTTTCTGGACTTCTCTGCATCGTTAGATGCAATCACCACTCTCTTGAAAGTCTCTATTACCTTATTTTTAATGGTTTCATTTTTTTTCTGGATTCCCTTTCTACCCTTTAGATATTTTTTCATGGACAACTTTCCAGTTTCTCTTTTCCATCTGCCCTTTCAGTGTAGGTGTTCTCTAGACCTCCTTCTCTTCCCACGTGGACTGCCCTCCCTGGGTGATATCCTCGTTTCCATGGTTTTAATTACCACCTTTATGTGGATGATACCTTCATTTCTAACCTCTTAGCTCAGCTTCTGGTTCATCCATCCAAACGACTTCTGCTCCTTCCCATTGGGATGTCTTGTGGGGCTTCAGGGTCAGCAAGTACAGAACTTGAGGGAACACTAACTCTCTCCGTGCCTCCCTACCTCTTCTAACCCCAGGCCTGCCCTGCTTCTAGTGTTTTCTAGATGGTTAATGGCACTTCCATCTGCTCTGGCCATAAATCCGGGAATCCTAGGTTCCTTTTCAGGCACGCTTCACTTTTAGTCACTAATACTCTTCAAGTGTGTGTCTCAAACATTTCTCAGATTTGACCCTTCCTTCTCATCCTCAGCCCCCAGTGGAGGCATTCATGCTCTCTCCCCTGGGACTTGCTACCCTCCTAATTAGTCACCTTATCTACAGTGTTCCACCATCAAACCCCTTTCCACTCGGCTTCCAGACTTGCCTTTAAAACCCAAATCTGGCTGTGTCCCCTCACTGCTTAAAACCCTTCAATGTCTAATTGCTGACAGGATCAAGAACAACCATCTTGCTGTGGCCGCAGGAGAGCAAACAGGCTATGCAGGTGGAGGCTAGAGCCTAACTCTCTTCCTGGGTTTAAATTCCAACTTCTTCACCTGTGACTTTGGGGAAATTCCTTAATTTGGGTGTGATTTAGTTACATTTTGTGTGAAATGGGGAAAATTTAGATTTGTTCTTAAGATTGAATGTAATAATCCACACAGAGTGTTCTACACCACACCAGCTATCTCTGGTAGTAGTGCCATCACTTCTCCCACTACCGCTGTTATTATTATGTCTCTCTTCAGGCAGTTACCTCTCTAGACCACCATCTCCCACCACTAGCCCCCCAACCCATCCTCCACTGCCATTCTCTCTGTCACTGTTTTTTCCCTCACACACATGCACAGTCAACTCAGAGCGTAGTCCTCAGCAACCTCCAGAAACCTGCTTCAAACCTTAAAACTGGCTGAGAAGCCCCTTCTATGCCTTCTTTGTGCTTACCTGTCTTACCTGTCATTCAGTAATCGGCTCATCGGTGTATTTATATAACCTTTTGAACTGTGAGTAACCACAGGGAGATTAGCACTGAGATTGAGATGCTGCCCAATACATATGACTGCATTGCAAAATGTGTCTACACTTTCTCAATATTGAGAAAGCTCATTCTTTTTTTAATGTTTATTTATTTTTGAGAGAGAGAGAGAGAGAGAGAGAGAGAGAGAGCGCGCATGAGCGGGGTAGGGTCAGAGAGAGAGGGAGACATAAAATCCGAAGCGGGCTCCAGGCTCTGAGCTGTCAGCACAGAGCCCAACGTGGGCTTGATCTCGCCAACTGTGAGATTATGCCTTGACCCGAAGTTGGACACTCAACCAACTGAGCCACCCAGCGCCCTGAAAAAGCTCACTCTTGTTCTTGCATTCACTCTTGGTAGAGGACCCTGTCTCCATCACTGTCTTCCTGTCCCCTGGCCTTTACTCTAGATAACCAATTGCCAATGGCATCTCTTTTGACACTGCTGGAGGATGAAGAGTTGCGGCCAAGAATGCTCTTATTTCTCTAAATTCCGAGGTACCCAATAACGTCTTGGATGTGAGCATGAGCAAACCCAAAATTTCTCCCATGGATGAGGGGTCCCATTCATCCTGCTTACAAGTTGGATACTGATGGGTTAACTACTATTCCAAAGAAGAACAGCCTCAGGTAGAAGGAAAAAATGTAAATAGCCCTTTGAAATGTTTTCTAATTTGCTACTAATCATTAAAAAATATTAACCTGTCCCCGCCACTCCAGCCACTGTCTTGTCTCTTCATTAAATATACAAGGCCAGCATCCAAATAAGAGCTGGTCTTTGGTTTTACAAGAAAAGGGTAAATTCAGAGGCTGAAAGGAGCTAATCGTTTTCGATTAGTTAGTTTCAGACTTCACTGAGTTTTGTTTGGTCTAGATTATCTGAATCTTTATTAAGGGAGCTGGAATTGGCAGCAGCAATGGCAGGAGCAGTAACATTTGTGTAAGACTGCATTTATACAGCGGCAGCCCCATGTGCACGTCGAGGTGTTCATGGATGCCTGCGCACGTGTGTGGTCCGTCGTGCCTCCGGGTGGGCGTGCGCCACGGGCATATGATGTGTGCGTGTGCAGGAGATAGAAATGAAGTTTTCCAAGGTGCAGGCTCCCCCAGAAGACCATGGGGCTGCTGCTCCGTCTCCAGTCTTCTCTTCTCGCCCAGCCCCTGCGAGGCCTGCCTGCCTGGAGGTAATTTTATTTAATCTTGGCAATCTTCCGGGATAGGCTTAAGTAAACAAGGATCAAGCCACTCACAACCTTAATTAGGCTACACATAAATAATGGATTGCCGGATTAGCTGAGAACATACAGGAGGGATGCAAGAACAATAAAACCAACTTTCCTTAAGTGGTCCCCTTCCTTCAAGGAGCTCCAGTTTCTCCAGGCAGATGTCTGTGCCGGGTGCCATGGAGACATCCCGGCAGCCCATTTCTCATTCATGTATTCATTCGTTTGTTTATTCATTCATCACACAGATTCTAACTAAACCCTTCTGAAAACAAGACAAGATGCTAGATGTTGGGGGCAAAGGCAAAGGTGAAACTAACAAGAACTCCTTTCTCAATTGCTCACAGTTACAAGATGAGCTCACAACTATACATGAAAATTGACAAAAGAGTCTCCCGACAGGGCACGGTAGCAGATTATCTTTTCCAAGGATGAGCACAACAGAACCCCCCATTCCACGTGTTCTTCCACATGACCTTGACACTCCTCCCATCCGGCAGTGGAGTCTGTGAACCCGACGGTCTATTGAACTTGGTCAGACAGTTGTGCCCGCCTTCACCAACAGAGTGCAGTGGAAGTGATGCTATGTGGCTTTCGGGGCTAAGTAAAAAGACCATGCACCTTGCTCCCTTGGAATGCTTGCTCTTGGAAGCCAACCACCATCTTGTGAGGAAGCCCAAACGAGCCCAGGCCACATGGCTCCAGTCCACAGTTAAGCTGAGGTCCAGACTGACAGCCTGTATTGACCACCAGTTCTGGGAGCACAGGCACCCCCAGGCCCCCAGACGTCCCTCCAGCCTTTGAATTTTCCCAGCTGAGGCCTCACATGTTGTGAGTCACACAAGCCATCCCTGCTCTGCCCTTCTGGATTCCTAACTCACAGAATCTGTGAGCTTAATAAAATGGCTGTTTGAAGTGGCTCAGTGAGGGCAGCATTTGTTACATAGCAACAGTAACCATAACAAGCACTGGGGGAGAAAACTCGGAGCCCGCGACGTTTTTTTTTCCTTGCTCAGTGACCAGCAGTTACCAAGCCTGAGCAAAACTGTACAGAAAACCTCCCTTTTATCGTCTCTGTCCTCTACATTTCTAGCAGTGTTGCTGTTCTCAGCCAATGCTACCTCTTACTTAGTCTTCCTGCCTCTGGCCTCATCCCCTTCCCACTGCTTCCTTTCTAACCTTGGGATCTGGACATTACACCTCTTGAGCCTCAGGGCATGCCACTGAGCTTGGAGGGTCCCCTTAGGGACTCGCAGTGTGTTGGGGGCGAGAGAACCCACGAGACAAACATGCTCAGCCTTTGCTTTACTCACTAGGAAATGATTGCAAATATTACTTTTACATTAAAAGAGACGGATAAATTATAGCATAAACCAAAACTGGCAAGGGTTTTAGAGATAAAACTGAGACTCCAAGGGCATTTCCCTTGCAGCAGGACTTCAGAAAACTGCTGGTGGTCCAGTTTTGCCCACTCTCCAGTGCTGTTTGCAGGATTCCTGTGGGACAAGGTGGAGAGAGCAGCCTTTCACTCTGTAGTAGAGACGGCTTGAGAGGAGGCTCCTGCTCTTTTTTTTTTAAGTTTATTTCTTTATTTTGAGAGAGAGAGAGAGAAAGAGAGAGAGAGAGCACGTGAGTCAGGGAGGGAGGGAGAGAGAGAATCCCATGCAGGCTCCCAGGTGTCGGCACAGAGCTCAGTGTGGGGCTCGAACCCATGAACCATGAGATCACGACCTGAGCCAAAGTCAGACGCTTAACCGACTGAGCCAATCAGGTGCCCTCAGGCTCCCAGTATTCAGCACAGTATTGGAGGCCTGCCACCATCCCTCCCTCACACACCACTGCAGACTGGCTTCTTACTGGCACCCCCACCTGGTGGATGTCCATGGCACACGCATAGGCATCTATCTGGAGAAAGGAGAGTTACTTGGAAGAAGAGTCCAATTAAGGAAAATAACACTCTAGTTTAGGCAAATTATTATTTTGTGTGGTCCCGAGCCCTCCATATGCTTTGTCTCGATGTTTTTATGTTCTCTGCTTTCTGTCTCTAGAAAGACTTTGCTCATTGGCTTCCTGTAGCTCATTCCTTAGTATGCAGTGCAAATGTCTCTTCCAACCTTCTCCTGACACGCGTGTGGAATCAGCTACCCCCTGTGTGGGCTCCCATCCACTTTGTTCATGTGACATTTAACCTGTGGTATTATGGTGTGCTGGGTATGTGCACATCGTGGCTGCTCCACTGTGGGCTCCTCAAGGACAATAATCAAATGTTTTTTTTTCCCCTCTGGGTTTTAACAGCCCTTTCTACTCCTTGCTCCCCACCTGCCTTTCTGCAATGCATGTCTTAAATGGTTGGATCTCAATCATTTTTTGCTGAAGCAGTTACTCTATTTACTTTTATTCATACTTAGATGAACACATACCAGCAAAGAGGTTGGCCCTCAGGCCAGGACTGAACCCACACACCCTCTCATCTAGATAGGTTCATGGATTCTCAAGAGAGGTGATCCTTCACTGGCTCTAGACCTCACATTTTCGTAGTCAGGACATGCTTCAGGGGTAACACAGATCCTTCTCAGTGTAATGCAAGAGAACCAGACAATGGGCACAGCTAGCTGCTTGAGTCAGAAGCAGGCTCCGTCTCTCTAAAGTCCTACAGGTGGGCTTTGTGGGCAGGGCCAGTGTGAGAAGTCGAGTGAGAAGATAATGTCCCTGCCAGGTCTCCCCCACCACAAAGGAGCTCTCTCATTGTCTGCCCTAAGGTCTGAATTCTACTATTAGAGATTCATTCCTTGATGTGGAAGATTTCAACCACTGTTTCCTGCTAAAATGCAGATACTCCTGGGAGGGGGGGAGAACTTGAGTCCTTTTTAAACTCTCACTTCCGTTGAAGATTCAGTGATAGCTAGGCTCAGAGCAGCAGCCCTTAAAGAACTGGGACAATAGGTAGGAGAGATTCTGTTGAAAAGAAAGAAATATGTTATGTTCACCAAATTGTGTCAGTGCACCAAAAAGCTCTCTGCTTGCATTGTATGTATTCGAGGCTGGCTGCTATGCAACATAATGGGGGGTTAATTCCAGGGCTTAGAGCACTGCCTGGGAATTGGAAGCTTCTACTAGGAGAGAAAAAGGGGGTGCTGATGGGTGTGTGTGTGTGTGTGTGTGTGTGTGTGTGTGTGTGTGTGATGTCCTCTTTTCCTAGAGGATGGGGGCTTCCCTCTCTCAGGATTCCAGACCAGAGGAAACATGAAAGGGGGGTTAAAAGATGTCTTTTGTCTTTGTAGGAAATAAGATCTTCTTGTAAAATTTCAAAAATCGGCAAATTCCATCTCTCAGCTTCAAGGGGAAGAGAAAAACAAGTGGGGAGGGGAGTAGAGAGTTGCATTAATATGAGGATGATTTTCCACTCCAGCTGCTCACCTCATTAGTTTTAAAAATTGCTTTAATATCTATATGTTTAGTTAAAAGAAGCCCCACACTTAATTGGAACTCTCAGAACCAGATGGCACCTTGGAGATCAGCCGGGTTAACCCTCGCTCAGGGACGTGGAGCGAAGTGCCGAGATCACACAGCAAGTCTGTGGCCCACGCTGGCAAGAGCATGCCGCATCCCGCCCTCCCCTCAAACCTGCCCTCCAGCTCTATCTCCTGGGTTCCAGTGAGGAGGTGCTGGGCTCCCCCTGGTCTCTTTCTGGTGGACCTCCAACGGGTAGCTTCCCTTCTGTTGGTGGCTTCAATGCTATGGCAATGGTGACCCTCCAGCCAGGAATCTGGATGTGCTGAACCATGATCTAGTCAGGCAGAACCCAGGGGAGCTTGAAAGAGGCTGAAGTTCCATGGTGAGTTTTAGCTGTTTTATGTTACAGACCCAGGTAATTTGGGGTCCTGTCTACCCTAGGTAGGCAGGTCTACCCTAGGTAGACCTCTCTTTCTGGGGAACCAAAGAACCATCCATAGGCATGCTCTAGGGCAGGCAAAGCATGCTCTGGATACAGCAAGCCTTGGAAGGGGCATTCTGCTTTCTGTGCAGAGGTCTTGGGAGGAGTCCCCATCCCTGGCCTACCACTACCCAGGATCAAGTCTGCCCCTCTGCCCACAAAGGAGTTGTTGAGACGCATCTCCCTTGCCCCGTCCAATCTCTCTGTGATCCAGGGGCTGGGCTGAATCACATGTCATTCTTTTGGTGGTGGCAGTTCACCCTGGTTCAGCAGCCTGCGTGCTTGAGATCGATCAGTGGGTGTCCCTTTCCTAATGACGCAAGAGCTGTGAGAGGTTGAGCTGTTTACACAAGGTCACTTTATTAACAGGGAAATCGCTCTTATGATAAATGAGTGTTCTGATGTAGCTGTCCTCTCTCTCTTTCTCTCTCTTCCTCCTTTCTGCTCCAGAGCTTTGTGGACCCACAGCTTCAGTGTCCTCAGCTGCTCCACCCCTTTGTTGCCGGGAGACTCAGCCCTCCTTTTGAGCCCAATCAAAGGAGGCCAGTGTCCCAGGAATGGGGAGGGTGATTATGAGCCTCTTCATAAGATTTTCCTCCGATTCAAGCTCAGCAGCAGCAAGCAGAGAACCACGAAATCCCTTTTATGGACCGGCAGGCAGGGTTTCAAATCAATGATGGTCTTTTTTTGAATTTGCACAGCACTTCACAGTTGACAAAAATTTTTCCAATTCTTTACAAGAAACCATTTTGCTGGCACTGTCTGTGTAGGGGCCACAGAGAGGCATTACTGGTCTTATTCCCATTTTAGGGATGGGAAAACTGAAACAGGGTTGAAATGGAAGGCTTGTTGCATCTCCTGACTTCAAATCTGGGAGCATGAGGTTTGGAGCCAGAAGGCTTAGGTTCAGTCACGGCTGCCTTCCTTTTGCTCCAGTGACCTTGGAAAGTTATTTTTCCTTTTGCTTCGCTTTTGATAATACTTTGTGTTTTAGAGCAGTTTTAGGTTTGCAGAAAAATTGTACAGAAAGTGGAGATTTCCCATATAGCCTCACCCCTATCACACACATAACGGCTTCCCCTGTTAATAACATCTTGCGTGGTACACTTATTACAGCTATGAACCAATACAATTATACAACACATTATCACTAAAGTCCATAGTTTATGTGAGGACTCACTCCTTGTGTTGTACATGGGTTTTGACAAATGCACGTTACGATCCAACATTACAATATTATGTAGAGTAGTTTCACTGCCCTAAAAGTCCCCTATGATCTAAATATTCATCCCTCCCTGCTTCTTTCCTTCTCCGGCCCCTGGCAAACACTGGTCTTTTTACTGTCTTCATGGTTTTGTCTTTTCCAGAATGTCATATAGTTGGAATCATACACTATTCAGCCTTTTCACCCTTTTTTTTCACTTAGTAATATGCATTTAAGGTTCCTCCCTGTCTTTTTGTGGCTGGAGAGCACATTTCTTTTTAGTGCTAAATAATATTCCATTACCTGGATGTACCACAGGAGAATTATGTTTTAAAGTCTTCGTTTTTGTCAGCTGTGAAAGGGTAACAGTAGGGTTGTTATCCCCTCATAGGGTTGTTGTAGGGGTTAAATGGGCTAATACACAGACAGTACCAAGTACAGTGCCTGACACATAGCACGTGACTGTTGTTGTTGTTGTTAATCTCCTACTAGCATTATTACTGAACACAGATTCCCAGGACTGATAGGTGTGGTTGTGGAGGCTTGTCCAGGGCTTGGGCAGGGAGGGTTCAAGTACATTGGAGAGAATGAGACCAGGGCTCTGTGTGCAGTCCAGTCCCTGAAGCTAATGCCAACTTCTGTAAGTCCAAGTCACTTTATTTTTTTTATTATTTTTAAATTGTTTTTAATGTTTACCTATTTTGAGAGAGGGGGAGAGAGAGAGAGAGGGACAGAGTGTGAGAAGGGGAGGGGCAGAGAGAGAGGGAGACAGAGAATCCAAAGCAGGCTCCAGGCTCTGAGCTGTCAGCACAGAGTCCGACTTGGGGCTCAAACTCACAAACTGTGAGATCATGACCTGAGCTGAAGTCGGACGCTTAACTGACTGAGCCACCCAGGCGCCCCAGTCCAGGTCACTTTAATGCTATGGGTCTCCACTACATGATCTGGAAAAGGAAGGGGAAACCCAAGTGAAGTAGGGGCATCTCTCAAAAACCTTTGGCAGGACAATGTGCCTGCCTAGTGCCTCAGCCACTGGTGGAACCCCACAGTCTGAAGTAGTCTTGGGGTCCTCTTCTGATTTCTCCAGGAAGAGGAGGGCTGGTTTTGTCTTTGTGGGATCATTAGGTGGGACAGAAGATTAGTCTCAATATGGTACCTTCCAGACAAATGGAGTAACTAGAGATCTGCTGAGTTGAAGGGTGATGGGCTGAGAAAGTTAGATGTTCATCTGCTTGACCTGAAGGGGTTCAAAGACCCTTCAGAATCACCAAATATCTGAACCAAAGTGCAACTGAGGCAGACCAGGAAGGCTGTAAGCCTAGGCACTGTGGAGGTACAGGCAGACATACATATTTCCTCATGATGATTCCCCTGCCTTGCTTAGCTCCTAGCACTATCATAAAAACCAAATGAGATGTTTAGGAAAATACTTTGTAAACAGAAACAAGTAAAAGTGTTATTTTCTAAATACCTGTTATGTATATTTAACAATCTTAAATGATTTAACTTCTGAAGACTCAGTTTCCTCATCTGTGAAAAGAAGATCACAGTAGGTTCATGGGGTTACTATGACAGCTGATGAGTTAATCTGCCTAAAGTGCTTGACTAATGTCTGGTGGTGAGTATGTGAGTGTACATTTATTATGAGTGTATATATAGTATATATACACATAAACACAAACACACACGTAGTAAGTGTGCAGTTTCTACCATGATTGGATGATTACTTTCACCTCAGTTAAGATTTTCCAGAATCTATTTGGCCACATATTATTTTTTAGACAGAGAGAGTGAGAACAAGTAAGAATGGGGGACAGGGGCAGAGGGAGATGGAAAGAGAGAATTTTAAGTGGGTTCCATGCCCAGCATGGAGCCCAATGCAGGGCTCAATCTCCTGACCATGAGATCATGACCTGAGCAGAAATCAAGAGTCGGATGCTCAAATGACTGAGCTCCCCATTTTATAGATAAGGAGCCTAAAGCTTGGAGGGATTAAATAATTTACTCAAGAATATCCAGATCATAAGAGGATGAGTTGGGATTTGAACACATGCCCACAACTGATGCCTTTCCCAGCAAACCCCTGGCTGTAAAGTGTTACACACATGTAAGATTGTATTTCTCTTGGAAAAATACCATACAGCTTGTTTCCAACTGGGGTTCATTTAGTTTTTGCATCCTTAGAGGAAAGACTAGTGAAGTTGTGGTAATAATGGTGAGAGAAATGGCTCCAGGCAAGCTGATTCCAGTTGGAGCTGTGCTTTTGTGCCTGAGAGAATGTGCATGTGCTTGCAGCTAAGGGGGCTCCATCTGTATCAAGGAGGGAAAGTCACATTGGTTAGGAAAGAGAATGACTTAGGAGGAGCTGCTGAGACACTAGAACTCAACCTAGTGTTGATGTATGATAACCAGGGCACGTTACTGAAAGGCATAAAATAATACAAAAAGTTATTTTTCAGCCAATATGCTGACACAGCACCATTTTGGGTCCCTAAGTGAAAATGATATATGAATTATCTCAACCTAAAGTCGGAAGTATAAATTATAGAATATATCTTTCACTGTTTTATTTGGGCTGTAAAGCGACACCTTATTATTTCTCCCTCCTGGGCTTCCTTTAATGAATCGGGATTTGAAAGTGAAATATTTATTATATTGCAGGGGAGAGATTACATCGTGCTTCAGAAAGGAGGGAGGAAGGGTTATGGAAATCAGGCGGCATCTTGGAAATTGGTCTCTTTCTTGTTTATGAGAAATGGCTGATGCGGGTGTTTTTTTCTGAGTTGTGAGAAGCTTACTGAAGAGGACCCCTCCAGCGTGGTGAACATGGGGGCGTGGGTCGCCAAGTCAGGGATCCGAGCCTCCAGCATGCCTTCACCTGTAAACCCTCCTCATCTGATTGGGAACATCCAGTGAATGAGAAACACTTGCTTATGATGCTTTCATGGGTTGTGTGGGGAGATGAAGTATCATGAGCTGTCTTATTAAATCTGGCTGGGGTGGAGGAAAGAGGGGTGGGGGTGGAATGCCTTCATTTCCATTGGCCATTGGATGTTGGGTAATGGCAATTGATTATTCAAACCATAGGGCAGTTACTGAGACTCAGCACTGGCTTAATGGATATATTTCTTCTACTAGCTCCCAAATCAGCCCTGATGGATGATTATGGGAGTTTAGTATGTCGTATAACTGCTCAGAGCCAGGCAACCAGACTATCCCACCGTTCAGAGTGAGGGCAATTGTTCTTAAGATGCTAGACGACTTCTGGTGTCTCCGCTGTAGACAAATGGGTGAAGAAATGGGTTAAAAGGTTGGACCCACATCATAAGACTGTGTAACCAAGCAGCTACACCACATTTCTTGCGACAGTAGCCATAGCTCAGGGACAAGAATTTATGCAAAAATTCAGAGTGTTTGGCCCTCTTTCATTCATTCATTCATTCATTCATTCACCTATTCATTTATTCCATAAATAGTTATGAGCACTTTTGTATGCCATGCACTGTATTAAGCACTGTGGAAAGAAAAGAGATAATAAACAGTCTCTCTGTTCAGTGAACTATGGACTAGTGGAGAAGAAAAACTGCAAACAAAAGCCAAAACAGTTGTCAGGTTATACCACAAAGAGTATGTAAGGATAATGTGATGGTACAAAAAGGAGGTGATTGACTTTGCTTGAAGGGAGGGGGTACAGGAAAGCTTGAAGCCCCCATAAGTTGATTCATAGACAAATATGTATTGTGTGGATCCCTTCACCATTAATGAGATGATGCTTAAAAGCAAGAGAAGGGCATTCTAGAGCATGTGCAAAGGCGAAAAACTATCTAACAAGGTGTCTAGAACGGGGTGTGGAAACACGATGGCAAGGCTCTCAGAGTTGGGAATTCATTATGGACTTCTGCTTTGCGAGTACAAACCCCTCTATCCTCATGATGAGTTCTGTCTTCCTCCTGTGCTAATCATCTCACCGTGATTGTTCTGATCTTCATATTGTCTTCCATTACTCCAAAATAGAATTTTGCTCCTTGATCCCCTAACCTATATAAGCCATACACATTCAAGGGGCCAGCAAGCATGGAGGTAAATGCTTTTTTCCCTCCAGCACAAGAAAGGGGGTGGAAAGAACAATGCCCGCTACCCCTACCCCCACACCTTTCCTGCCTCCAACACTCTGTCCCAGTGCATTCACCACCCACTCTCGGGCATAGTGACATTCACCGATGGGTCACCACCACATACACTGCTTAGGGGGCTGGAGAATGGGCACCTCTGTCCAGAAGCCAAGAGCCCTAAGCATGTTAGCCCCAGTAGCCTGAGGCTGCTTTGCAAGCAGGAGGTGTTTGCAATGGATTTGACTGGTGCTCTGAGCCTGAGAGGCTGGAGAGGCTGAACTCCATTTGTCAGGGCAGTGTTTTTGTGTTGAATGCCATTAGCACTGGGAAAGGATCACGTGGTTTGGGAGGCTGGTGCACCAGTGAAATGGCAGCAGCCCCTGATGGGGTCAATAGTAGGGGGGGCTTCAGGAGGGACTCTGCAGCTAACTTATATTAGCAATTCAGAAGGGATTGGCAGTAACTTTGAGCTCTCCCTTGACAGCCAGCTCCTGGGAGCTATGAGTTAAGCAAAGGCACCTGCCAATTGTTAAGATTCCCTGAATTCTCTGAATAACCATGGTGGTGGGGGCAGCCCAGATGAGGAGGCCATGGCATTTCTTCCTGACAAGGATGGCATAACTCAGTGATTGCAATGCATCTCGGCTCCTTGTCATACCAGTGCATACATATCATTCATAGAAACAGAGCTGGATGGGGACTTAGACATAAGCCAGTCCAACCTCTTCATTCTATGTATGCAGAACCTGTGAGTTGATGAAGGTTACAGAGTGGCTAAGTCCAGACTTGATCCCAGGTTTCCTGACCTCTACTCCTCTGTCTTTCCTCTGCATCTGTGAATATGGGTGGAGCTGGATAATGGGGGGGGGGGGGAATAAATTAAACAGACACACAAAATAGTAGCAGGTTCATGGTGCATCTAATATCTAGTGGTCAGTTTATAAATGATTTCCAAACTAGTTTGCCTTCTAACTTTTGCTAAGTTTTAAAAAGCAGATTCCTAGTCATTTATTGTATTTATCACTACGTTTTATCAGTAGTGAAATGCATTTTGTTCCCTTGCCTCAGCACATATAAATTTACATTACAGTTTGTCAGTATCAAGAACATAACATCCAGGTGCCAGAACTCACCACCACAGGTAGCAGAGGTTGAAATGACTTTGGCTGACTGAGACTGTCTGGAGAGGCCCAGGAGCCAGGAGAGGAGATCACTAGAGATCTCTTCCAGTCCTAGAATGAAATCATCTCAAGCTTCTGGTGATACCCAGTTAGAGTTTGTTTAGGTGAGTATGTTTAGGAGCTTTGGGCTACCAGAATTGATGGGCCATGGGGAAAGCAAGAGGATGACAAAGGGCCCCTACATTTACAAGAAAACACCTACCACAAATGGAAAAGAAAGAATGTCTCCAGATTTGGGTAGGAGGTGTGTGTGTGTTTGTGTGTGTGTGTGTGTGTGTGTGTGTGTGTGTGTGTGTGTGTGTCTGTTGGAAGGGGCTACAAAGTGGCATAGCAGAATGGTAAAGAAGGTGGTCTTTCCTTCAGACTGTCTCCTCCTCAACCCACCAGCCTCCCTCCAATTTCAGTCCCTTATAGAAAGAGATCAAGGACTCTATCTCCTGTCATGAATTTAGATCTATGTCTATGGTCAGGAAATTTAATTTTTTAAGACCAACTCTCCAGAACGTTTACATACAGAAGGATGTGCCCCTATTTTCCTTAGGTATTTGGAGATGCAATGTCCCTCTATTCTAGCAGGGCTTCCATTGCTTGTGCCATCCTTGGAATTCATCCAAGGATCTTCAGTGTGGTCCTGTGAATCCTTTCATTAGGTGCATATCTTCATTTGCAACTTTGAGAGTTGGTCAAGGTCATCCAGAGCCAAGTCTGAGTTCAAGGAGGGAGATTTGCCGGTGCTAAGATTGGTTTGACCACAAACCAATGTCTTCTAGTCTTTGTTTACCAACTTGTCTTTGTTTTCTATAATGGAAACATGCTTCACTACACTCCCTTCCCAGTGTAATTTATAGCCATTGTTTAACTGTAACCAACCACCACTACCACTACCACAATACAACCCTTGTAATATCAACTCTGGGTATAAGTAGACGTACACTCCCTCCTATCCATCACCTGCAACCCGTTAGCATGCAAGGAGCACTAAGGGACGTTAAAAATGCTGGGCTTGAATTCCAGTTTATTTTTCAGCTGTGAGGGGGCGGGCGCCTGGGCTCAGTCAGTTAAGCATCCGACTTCAGCTCAGGTCATGATCTCACAGTTCGTGGGTTGGAGCGCCACATTGGGCTCTGCTGTCAGTGTGGAGTCTGCTTTGGATCCTCTTCCCCCCCTCTCTCTCTGCTCCTCCCCCGCTCACATGTGTGCTGTCTCGTAAAATAAACATTAAAAAAATCATTTACCAGCTGGGGGAACTTGAGCATGTCACTGACCTCTGTGACTTAATTTTCTGAATTATAGAAAGAGAGCAAAACTGTTTGCCTTGAAAACTTGTTGTAAGGATTAAATGAACAAATGTCCAGTGAATAGTAGATGTTTAATAAATGTCTAGTGTTCAGTGCATAGTAGATGTTTAATAAATGTCTGTGTCTAATTTTTAATAAAGTAGCAGCTGGGCGTGCTTTCTCTTTCTGTTCTCTTTTTATTCTCTCTTCTCTTTCTAGTCCCATCTTCCTACTTTCCTGGTATTCATTGACATGCCTCGTGAAATCCCCTGGCCTTTCCCTCTTTCATCAAGAAGCCATTGGGAGGTGGAGGAGGTGGAGTGCAAGGTAATGAAAGGGAGGGAACACAGAGGGTCAGTCATGGCTCCATACCCAGCTTAGGGACACTCCAGACCTCAGACCATGGATCCCACTGAACTGAAAATACCCTCACAAGCCACAAGTCTCTGTGAGGCTGGGTCTTAGCTGGACAAAGAGGGGTGAGGTCCTCTCTTCCTTGCGCTATGCTAAGTGCAGGGGATGCAGGGGTGAACAAGTCACAGTCCTGCCCTGAGAAGACTCACTGTGTCCTATTCTCTGAAAATTGTTGTTGAAGAAGAAGGTATAGTTGGAGCCTGTAAACTGCCCCCAAATATTCTTTGCCTCCAGATAGCCACCTACTTGTGTAAACTCCTCTCCTTGATGATGGGCTGAACCTGGTGACTCCTTTCCAACAATTGAAAGACCACAAAAGTGGACAGATGCCACTTCTGACCTTAGCTTACCAATACGCTGTAACTCTGAGGGAATCCATCTGGCACATTTTCAGTTGTGCTACAGAGAGGCCCATGTTGGGGAGGAATCTGGGGAGTCCCCCAGCCAACAGCCATTGAAGAGCTGATGCCTTCAGTCTAAAAGCCTGCAAGGAACAGAATCTTGTCAGGAGCCATGTGAGTGGACTTACCTCCCCGTTTGAGCTTTGAGATGAGACAGCAGCCCCAACCAACACTGTAACTGCAGCCTTTTGAGAGATCTTGGGGTAGAGGCACCCAGCTTAGATGTGCCTGGATCCCTGACCCACAGAAACTGTGAGCTAACACACACTTGTTGTTTTAAGTCACTCAGTTTTGGGGTAATTGGTTATACAATGATAGATAATGAAAAAGAGGCAGACAGAGTGACTCTCCTGACTTTCATATATTATTATCTCCCGGATTTACTGAGATATAAGTGACATAGAATACTGTGTGAATTTAAAGTACAGTATAACAATTTGATGTATGTATATTATGAAATGAGAAAGACCTAGTCCCAGTGTCTGTAGTACCTGCCAGGGCCTGGTACACAGAAGGTGCTCATTAAGTATTTGATGGATGAGCAATCTGCAGAACATGGAGACATTCTCTGAGGCTTTACCCCAGCACTTTGTAACACTGTGGACTACCCAGGATACACAAGATACCCAGTCCAATTGAATTTTAGATCAAAGAAGAATAATCTGTAGGATAAGTATGTCCCAGCTAGCACATGAGAGATAACTTTACACTAAAACATTGTTTATTTGCTGTTATTGCTATATCTGGTGACCCTAAGCCCAGGGTGGGAGCACAATCAGTGTGGACCCAGGAGAGAGAGGACAGTGAGTGTGCACAATAGGATTAGTTGATGCATCCATTACCCCACATAGTTACAACTTGTGCGTGTCTGTGGTAAAAACTTTCAAGATCTGTTATCTTAGCAACTTTCACATATATAATACAATATTGTTAACTATAGTCACGTGCTGTTCATTAGAGATCCAGAAAACTTTCTAGCCCTCTAAAAGGGAAAAAGGAGGGAAATCTCTTTCTGGAGGAGCTTCCTGTTAGAGTTGTTTTTAATGGGGTCCCATGCGCTCAGATGGTGTTGCTACTGGTTTTCTGGTTCTATAAATTCTCCTGGTCAGATTCTTCAGAAGAGGTGCCTTCCTCCTTTCTCATAAGCCTTTTTCTCAAATCTTCCACGTATCCCACCTCCTACTTCAGGATCCCCTTGACCCGTCCCAGTGTGCTCAGCTGCTCTAGCTCCAGCTTGCAACTGGGAGGAGGTGCTTTTATCAGGGTCCTCAGGAACAAGGGGGCCTTGGCAATTAGGGACTCTGAGTCTGGGATGTCCTTGTCCTGGTTATGTCCTCAATGTCTCCAAATACAATATTGTGTCTCAAGAAGGAGAGGGGCCCCACTGAACCTGATTTATTATTTTACAACTGTTGCCTGGCAATGAAATGTCAGCCTGCCAGACCACTGGGTAGGATCTGACTTCCAGATTTCCAGAGTCTTCTGTCTGTGAATATACCAGAGCCCATATATCCCTATTCAAGGGGACCTTTCTTCAGTTACCACTGTCCCCATGGCTGGTCAAAATGGCTTCCTGCCCATTCCTCAGAGGAACCCCTCACAAACCTCCACAAGTACGGTTATTGTCATCATGTTCCTGTCAGCACAACCCTATACTATGCTGGCTTGTGTCTGGCCCTTGAGCACATGTGTACATGTGCATGCATACATACACACTCCCCATACACACACTCACATGCACACACCTGTACATACACTCACATGCACACACACCTGCACGCACACACCCTCCCATACACTCATATGCACATACATTCACAGGCACACACATGTGCACACACATTCACATGCACATATACCTGCACAAAAATTTATATGCATATGCACCCTTGCACACACATTCACCTGCATATACATCTGCACACACACACACCTGCACACACACACACACACACACACACACACACACACACACACACACATACTTGCACTCACGGGCCACCCACCTTCTCAATATGAAGACTCTAAGACTTCTTTGAAGATGAAATCTATTATCCACTCAAATAATCATCCCACCACCACTCCCTCCCCCCAAGATGATTAACATCTGTGAGCATTATTTAAAGCGCTGCTTGGTTCCCATTTTGAAAAGCTGTTTTCCCCCCTCCCTTTCATGCCAAATCCCCAATGTAGGCTCGACGCAGGGAGCAGCTCCGCATGGCCAAGAGAGGTCGGCTCTCATTAATACAGATCCCATTTATTTAAAAATAGCAATATTATGCCACTTTCAAATAGCCTGAGTGAGCTAAACCATTAAAAGATTGTGCGTCGCTGACTTCGGACCTATTGTGAAGGCTTAATATTTCACAGCACAGTGACATACGGCACATAACCCACGGAGCAGCGCTATTGGTTTGGCTGTTCGGGAATGAGGAGTAGGGAAATAATTGAAGAGAACATTTTATAGCCCAACACAGAGGAAGGGAGAGACTGGAGCCTGGAAAATGTCATGAAGGCCTTCTGAAGCGAAGGGTGGGGTGGGAGGCACAGATGCAGTGGTCACGTCAGTGGTGCATTAGTACATGTTCAGGGGTGGAAGGGTGGATGAATGGATGTTCCATCTCCTGGGTCCCCTTCACAGTGTGGTCATTTTCCAGAATCATTGTTCCTAACGTGGCTAGTAGACTGGACTTGCATGTGTTTCCATTCAGAGCCCGGAAAATGGCCAAATAAATGATGCTTGAAATAGAGCCACATTTGGGGGTTTGGGACGAAAGCGGGGGTAGTGGGGAAATTGCCAAGGAACCACAAACATTAGTTTTGGAATTAAGACAGATTTCAGTTTGGATCTTGATTCCACATCTCCCTGTGTGGCTGAGAGTAAATTCTTAGCTTCTAGCATCTCAATTCCTGAATCTTTGCAATGAGAACAATAAAGGCTACATCCAGAGGCTGTGACAAGTTGAACATATGATAATACTGAGTTAATTTGGGTTTCTTCCTTCTGGTTTCCCCATTCTCCTACATTACCTCCTTCCTTTCTTTTCTTCCCTCCTAACACAAGGACTCTCTTCTCTGTCGCTCTGCTCTCAGCTAAGACTTGGGCCCAGCCTAGGTGTGGTTTCTCACATGGGCACCTTGCTTCTTGGAAATGATCCTAAGGCATCCACATTACCACCAATCCTAGCCATTCTCTTCTTTCTGCAGGCTTGAGCCTTCTGAGATTCTTTTGGTTACATGCGCCCTTCCCGAAGTAGCCATGCAAGTGACTCTCAGAAAACATGTGTGTTTCAAAGACCCAATGATTTGACGTGTAGATTTTGAGGGTCTGGAAGAGCCTGGCTAGATGCAAGCTCTACTGCCCCTAAATATTCCACAGCTCCTTCCGAAGGCTCTGAGTCCTATTGGGTGTGGCCCACATCTGGGCATCTACTTTCCAGGAGGCTGGATAGATTTTCCCAAATGAGGGAGTGAATGTGGCATATGCACACATGGACCTCTGAGACCGGTTGATTGAATGTGCTCCTCCTCCCGCCATCTTGTACAGTTCAGATTTACAAGAGAGGAAGAGATGAGCCTCTCTGTTCAGGCCTGCCACCCATGGAATCAGCCTGCTTTAACCTGGGGAGTGGGACATTTTAATGAGCATTAGAGACAGAGTAGGGACAAATCTCCCCACCTACCAACCTCCCCACATTCTGCACCCTGCAGGCCTTTTTGTTTTTAGATTCTCCTTCCTCCACTGACCCAGACCTCCACCCATGGGCAACCCACCTTCCTATTGCTTCATTCTGTAGTTGTTAAAACAAAATGGAAAAAAAAAATGTTTTCCAAAATCAAAGGTAGCACAGGCAGCACCTTCTGTTTTGTTGGTCTCTTGAAAAAATACCCTTTGAATTCTTCTTTCTTTAACCAATGGGAGCCTCTTGCCCTTTGCCATAGGTTCTAAGCAGGAGGAGCCCAATTGTAGCTCCACAGACATTTAATTAGACTGTATGTGGGGGCTGTGAGTTTGTTCTTCCTGCAGCTACAAAGCAAAAGCTGCCTGTTGATCTGAGAATGCAGAATATAGAGCTGCCGTGGATGGCAGAGAAGTGCCAGGTTTTCTGTCCATGGGGAGGGGAGGTGCAGAAAGTGAAGGTGGAGAGGGGACCTAGATACGCCACTCCCCAGTTCCCCAAACCCTGATGAGTGGAATGCTATCTTCTTCGGGAGGATCTCTTTAAATCCATTGGGGCCTTCCAGAACTAAATTCATACTTCATCGAATTGCAGTGACCTTGAGAGGTCATCCAGTGCACACCCTACGTGGCAGGGGTGGGTCTGGGGGCCAGTCCTGACATCAGTGCTCGAGATTGAAAGGCAGCAGAACTTAACATTTTTGTAGTAGATTTAACTTAGGTACCTTCTTTATAAAAGGGCATGCGTGATTCAAAAGATCCCCTTAATCTCTTTTCCTCCATCTTTGTTTCCTTCTTCTCTCTGAATTCCCCTTTCATAATCTAAAATAGCAGCCTCAAGATGGACGGTGCGAAGGAGGGGAACATATTCAAAGGTATTGGAGGGTCACCATTTCTGTTCTTTTTTCTCCTGCCGTAAGTCCTGCTTCAGGGAACAAGCAGACCTATAAATGAGATGTAGCTCATTCATGAATTGCTTGTGTATTACTTGGGAACACATTTTCCCATCAAGAATGATTGATGATTTGGTTCTCATGCTGGCCCACAGATGCCCATTTAACCTAATGGTGGCCTTGAAATATGAGTCTCCTCAAGTTTCTTGAGAATTATATGAGCAGAGAGTCCTCAGTAACCTAAATGTAGACCCCTAAGCTACATTTTTGAGCCTTTATGAGTGCCGAGCACCTGGCTCAGCCCAAAGTCCTCTGAGGCAGTGCTGGGGTTGGTAGGGCATTTGCTGAGGAACCATTTGCATTAGCTTTGGAATTAAGACAGACTTTGATTCTGATCTTGTTTCCAGAAACTTGGAGAACCTGGCTGGCTCAGTCGGTAAAACATGTGACTCTTAATCTCAGGTCGTGAGTTCAGGCCCCATGTTGGGCATGGAGCCTACTTAAAAAACAAAACAAAACAAAACAAAACAAAAACTCTAGAAGAAGAGTGGCTGGGGAAGGAGGAGAGTGGCATGACCCATATGCACAATCTCAGAAGGTAGAGGGGGCCCAGTGGAAAGTGTACCAGGCCTGTCCTGGATAGTATGGTTTCAAGCCTTGGTTTAACCACTTTTTACTTCTGTGTTAGTGAGTGAGTCATTCAACACCTCTGGGCATCATTTTCCTTACAGATAAAGATGAAGACATACATTTAAAGAGATACATATACACAAGACTATCCAGAAATAAACATAGGTCTATAAATATATTCATATAAGAGCAAGAGTGTTGGCAGAATGTGATTAGAACTGAATAGTGGTGGCCTGCAAAGGCAACAAGGAAGGGAAGGGGAAATAATATTTATTGAACACTTACTATGAATCATGCACCATCTTGAGTGGTTTGCATAGCGCAAGTTGGGAAAAAAATGTTACTTAAAGGTATCACACCAGCATTCTTCTGAGGGAATAAATCACCTTTCTTTAGAAAAATACCTTTGATAAGCCACTTTATGTGTGGAGGGTGAGGTATTGAGGGCATCTTTTGGAAAGAGGCACAAACACAAAAGAATGCCAAACTGCTCTGCATAAGAAACGAATAGAGTTTCTGGTTAAAAATGGCAGACTGAGGCAATAAATTAACCTCCTGTCTCTCTCGAGACCCCATTAAAATGATGTTAAAGGAATACAAAAGTGAATAAACCCATAATAATAAAGGGACTAGGGAGCAAAGTCGGAATCACCAGCAGATGAGAGATTTCAACGAACCCTTGGAAAATGAGACCTAGATGAAAATACGTTGATAAATGAAGTGGAGTGAGGAGCCAAAGCCTAGAATACATTCAGGTGGCAGCTGCAGAGGCAACGAAAGCCAATCTTCCTGGCAAAACAAAAGGAGGCTCTGGGCTCAGAGTCCACAGGTGTAGGGAAAAGGAGAGTAGGGTGATCCTGAAGAAGTGTTTCTACTGCCCACTCGGCTTAGCACCAGGGCTCCTTCCGTATGGAAGGTAGGCAGTCTAGGGCTTCTGGTGGGGATGCTGGAACCCCATAAACCTCCTCATCTCGCTTCCACCTTACAGATGACTTCTCAACCTGCATCCTAAAGCAAAGCCTGCCACTTCAAAGCTCTGTCTTGTGGCCTTCTTACTCATGGAAGCCTTTCAGGGAAAGAGACTTACATACACAACAGCTGCATGGATAGTCAACTAGGTCCTTGTTTTAAATCCTGTATAATGGGGCGCCTGGGTGGCTCAGTCAGTTAAGCGTCCGACTTCAGCTCAGGTCATGATCTCGAGTCCGTGAGTTCGAGCTCCGCGTTGGGCTCTGTGCTGACAGCTCGGAGCCTGGAGCCTGTTTCAGATTCTGTATCTCCCTCTATCTGACCCTCCCCCATTCATGCTCTGTCTCTCTCTGTCTCAAAAATAAAGGTTAAAAAAAATTTTTTTTTAAATAAAATCCTGTATAATCACAGAATGCCAGATAAACTGAGATACTCATCAGAGGGAAATATAAAGACCAACATAAACAAACAGAACAACTGACTGGGAGGAACCACAGTTAACTCAAAAAAAAAAAGGGGGGGGGGATAAAACTTTCTAAATGCTAACAACTCTAGAGAACTTCAAGGTAGCATTGTGTCCATCAATGCCATCATCAGCACCATCACTGGCATCACCATGACTGACACTTCCTTAGCAGTCTCTGGTACAGGGGCTGTTGGAAGCACTTCACATGCATTAATTCATTGAAACTCCAAATACTGTGGGAGTTACCTATTACAAACACCCCCATATTAGAGATGAGAAAGCTGGACACAGAGTTGCTAAATGACTTGCTGAAGTTCACACAATTACTAAGTAGGCAGAGTTGAGATTTGAACTCAACTGATTTGATTTCTGTCTTTGTGTTTCAACTACTACAT
This sequence comes from Prionailurus viverrinus, assembly GCF_022837055.1. NCBI lineage: Eukaryota > Metazoa > Chordata > Mammalia > Carnivora > Felidae > Prionailurus > Prionailurus viverrinus. The sequence continues at coordinate 13,062,749 of NC_062570.1, read as the reverse complement.
TGAACTTTGTCTCATTAAAAATAAAATAAAATAATTTAAAAACATAAGACAAAAAAACCCTACAACCCCCCCCCAAAAAAAACCACTCTATGAAATGGAAATAATTAAAGAACAAGAGAGTCCTTGTGGAAATTAAAAATATATGATTGTCAAAATAAAACATTTAGTAGAAGAGCTGGAAGATAAGGTCAAAGATACCTCCCAGTATAGAGAAGAGAAAGAGAAAGAGTTAGAGAGAAAGAGAGAGAGAGAGAAAGAAGCCATCCAAGAAATTATCCATGAATATTTCCCAGAGTCAAAGAAAATCATGAGTCCTTAGGCTGAAAAGCCATACCAATTGTTTAACATATGGAAACTGACACTGATCCACACCTAGGCACCTGCTGATGACATTTGAAAGCAACAATGATAAAGAGCGAAACACCATCCAACCACGCTGACTAGCCTCATTTAAAATGATCATCATGAGCCTCCAGTGGGCCCCTGAGGCCACCCTATACCCCATACCCCATTACATTTTTCTCCCACTCCCTGATCACTATTTTACATCACTTCCTGTCTTTTTGATAGTCTACAAACGCCTCTCCTACTGTCCCTTAGCTGACAAAATGCCAGCAACAGAGAACTTTCCCACACACCCAGCAGCACAGGTACCCAATACCATGCCTTCTATGAGGTAACTATGCTAGACTTTTGCACACCTAAACCAGCACATCAGTGTGGTCCAGACTCCATCCTCCTCCCCATTATCCCCTTATCACTTCTTCCAGCTCTGGAAGAAGTCACTTCCTCTGACTCCTCTATAGTCAGGTCCCCCATTCCTCAAAACTGATATTCTTAAAGTCACTATTCACTTAGATATTAAAAATAATAACTCAGTGTTCACTTCTTAATCCTCAATCCATGTGACACATGGCAGCATTCTGATATGGGTGACCACTTGCCCTTCTTTAAAGCACTTCATTCATATGGTTTCCAGATATCACGGTTTTCTGATTTTCTCCTTCCTCACTGGCCACTTCTCAGTCTCCCTTTCTGGCTACTTTTCATCTTTCTCTGAATTCTGGACCTTTAGGAATAGTCCAGGTCTGAGTCTTGCGTGACTTCTGTCCTCTTTCTAGACTAACTCCCCTTGATTATGATGTTCGTGGGAGTGGACTTTCTAGGCCCTACCCTGTTTGTGGTTTGCTGACCTTCTTGAATCTGCAGGTTTATGTCTTTCACCCAGTTAGGGAAGTTTGCAGCAATTATTCCTTGAAATAATTTTCAACGCCATATATTTTTTCTCTTCTGGGACTCTGATGGCATGAATATTAGATATTTGTTGGGGTGCCTGGGTGACTCAGTTGGTTAGTGTTCGACTTCAGCTCAGATCATGATCTTGTGGTTCATGAAGCTGAGCCCCACGTTGGGCTCTGTGCTGACAGCTCGGAGCCTGGAGCCTGATTCAGATTCTGTGTCTCCCTCTCTGTCTGTGTCCCCACTCCCCTGCTTGTGTTCTCTCTCTCAAAATAAATAAATAAACATTAAACAAAAAAATTTGTTATTGTCCCATAGGTACTTTAAACTGTTTTCCCCCTAATCTTTTCTCTCTGTTGTTCAATTTGGATAATTTTTAGCAATGCATTTTATTTTTTTTTTTATTTTTTTTTTAATTTTTTTTTCAACGTTTATTTATTTTTGGGACAGAGAGAGACAGAGCATGAATGGGGGAGGGGCAGAGAGAGAGGGAGACACAGAATCAGAAACAGGCTCCAGGCTCTGAGCCATCAGCCCAGAGCCCGACGCGGGGCTCGAACTCACGGACAGTGAGATCGTGACCTGGCTGAAGTCGGACGCTTAACCGACTGCACCACCCAGGCGCCCCTAGCAATGCATTTTAAAGTTCACTTACTCAATTCCTCTGTCATTTTCATTCTACTATTGAATTTTATTATTGTGTTTTTTAGTTCTATAATTTCCACTTGGTTCTTTGTATCTTATACTTCTTTTCTGATATCATCTATCTTTCAAAAGTGTTTTCCTTTATTTATTGGAATATTTTTATAATAGATGGTTTAAAGTCTTTGCAGGAGAATTTCAACACCTGTGTTTTCTTGGCACTGGTGCTTGTTAATTGTGTCTTCCCGTGGGAGCTGAGATTTTCTTCATACTTCATATGCTGAGTAATTTGAACTATATCCTGGGGATTATGTATATTATGGTTGGAGTCTCTGTTCTTGGTTTACATCCTTTGGAGAAATTTTTACAGGAAGTTAACATGGTTGGGTTCATGCTGAACATTCCAGCTGGACTTTAGTGGGTTGTGGTTTCAAAGTCAGATCTCTTTCAAGGTCTTTGCTGTGCCACTTGGATCTGTGACTGTTACACCATCCAGTGGATAGCATGGGGACCTGGTGGTGGTGAAGTGCACCTGTAGTTCAGTTCTCAAGGTTTTGGATTCACTGTTTAGGCTCAGATGCATGCATGCACAGCTCAGGGAGATCCCAGGAGGTGATATACAACTTTATGGATTTGCTTCCTTGAGATACTCCTGATACTTTCCAGGTCCCTGGGCCTTCTCCTTTGCTCCTCTGGCCAGAAAGCTGGACTGTACTTTCTTTGTTCTGTCTTACAGTATTTGCAACTGTGCCCCCATTCTGGATTCAAGAAGAGAGAGGAAAGAGAGAGGAAAAAATTGATGGAGTTTTCTCCCCCCTCTCCTTCTCTGATTGGAGGGAAGGTTCTTCATCCTGGGAGTTTTAAATATCTGGGACTCCCAGTGGCACTACTGACACCACAGGGGAATCTGAAATTCACCGAACAGAGAAAAGGAAGAAGAATAAAGAAAAGCAAGGAATTCTCCACTATTTCTAAATGCTGAGTCCCCTTTCCCACTCTTGATTCAGAATCAGATGGCTTCTCCCAGAGTTCTTTTTGCCCAGGCCCTGGGACACCAGAGGAAATGTGGGAAATGTACTGCTGTTTTGGTGGTACTTCTAATTTTGGTCTTCTTCCCCAATCTGCCTGGCCCTGTTTACCTTTCAGAGTCCTCCAGTAGCTGTACCATTCATTCCATGTGAATTTCATATCTGTATTCAGTGTGAGAGGCAGGGCAGTGTGCTATTGGTCCATCGATGGAGATACAAAACCTGCTTTCGAATCTTTGAAGGAAGATGCATTGAACCTAGAACTATTATTAATTGTGGGGGATAAATAGCATCACTTTCAAAAATCCAAAGACTGAAGATGTTTGCCTCCTAAACATTCTTCCTAAGGAAGTTACTTGAGGATGTACTCCTGCAAAACAAAGAAGATGAAATGAAAGAGAGGTGTGTGAGATCCTGGAATTTGTAGGACTAACCTACGAGAGATGTGAATATCCAAGAGAATATTTATGTGATGGATCCAAAGGGCAACTGGTCCAGATTAGAACAGATGGTATGATGCTTCTGGAACTATATTTCTGTAAAGAAAATGGATTCCATGTGATAAATAATTGATGGCGAAATGATTTGAGGGTATACTGAAGGCAAATTATTCTTTTCTCTAAAAGGAAAGAGAGAAAATTTTAGAAAATATAAAAATTCACACAATAAATTGATGGTCTGTATTTGAAGAAAAATAAAGTTTGTCATGTTTTCAGTATAGTGCTTGGGTGTGGAAAAAGAATACATTTGATCTAGATCATAGCAAGAATACCTTTCAAGTGAGCAAAGGAATTGTGGCATTTGATCCATTGAGAAAGACATAATTCTGACTCGCTTCTTTGCTTTGCAGTGAATTATATTTTCATAGAAATATTAATTTAAATGCCAAATCGGTAACAGTGGATTAGGTTATGCTGAGGTAACAACCCCAACTCTCATTGACTCTGATTGACATGGAAGTTTATTTCTTGGTTACCCACCATGGCCTAAGCAGGTCAGCACAGGACTCTGCTACCCATAGTCCCTCGGGGACCCAGGTGGCAGAGGTTCTTCCTCTTTGGAGCTGCACCATCTAGAAGAGTTGGCTTCAGCTGCAGCAGCAGAAAGGAGTTCAGTAAATATCATCGGGTTTTCGCTATCTCAATCTGAAAATCACTTATAAGATTTCTCACGTTTCACTGGCTAGAACTGGTCATATTTCTTTTCTCACTAGGCAGTGAGGAAGATGGAATTGTAGCAGAGCAAATGGAATGTTTGGCGGCCATCTCTGCCCACCATTACCGCTCATTGGCATTCAACTTTTATAATAACTTATATGAGAATTGCAAACTGGTCACCTGGAATAAATGCAAACTTCAGATGAGGCTGGTTTGGGTATACAGAATTTTTTCAAAGAACTGGAACGTTTTGAAGTTGGACACATTATTTCTAGTTCTGTACAGTCCTCAATGCTCACCCTGCCAAGACTCTGGGTCCATCTGACTCATATACCCAGCCAGTGTGGTACTTGAAGATACTCACAGTCTCTACAATATAATGGAGGGCAGACCTGGGGATGCACAGTGCAATGTACATGTTGTCAGTCTGGATAATGAAAACATAGAGTCACAGTGGACAGGGTGGAGTGTGGAAAGTAGACGAGAAGTAGAAGGAAATGTGGGTGTGCTTGTACATTCCTGTTGTAGAGCAGGAAGGCAAGATGTGCCACTTGATGTAGATGAAACAAGACATGTATATTTACATGTATTATTTAAAATCATAAATGTAATTAATAGAACTAAAGCATAATAAGTATGGAAGCTGAGAGGAGAACAGGAAGTCATATTGGATATGGTGTGAATATAACTCTTTATATTTTCTAGCGGGTAATCAATAGATAATATCCATGGTCAATAAATCAAGAAATGGAGGTATAAATATACCATTTAGGGTAGGTAGGAAACCACTAGGAGCCCTCTAAACAGAAATGGTTTAACATGGTTTCCTTTGGGGAGTAGGATTCAAGGTGGGGGTAGGAGAGAAGCCTTAATTTCATTTTAAGAATGTCTGTACTATCTGATTCTTTAAAAAAAATAGTAATGCAATGTCTGACTTAAATATTTCTAAATTATTTTTAAAAAGAAATGGACAGGATTTGGGGTATGGGGGAAGACAGGGAAGATTTGAGAAGAGGAGGAGGAGGGGGGAAAGGAGAAGGGAGGAAGAGGGGGGAAAAGGAGGAGGGAGGAAGAGGGAGAGAGGAGGGGGGGAGGAGGAGGGGAAAAAAAAGTACAGGTGCCATAGTGGGAAGCTGGACCCCATGGAGAAATGAAAAGCCACTCCCTTGGGTGGCTTACTGCCTTTTAAGGATACAAACCCCAATATTCAATTTTAGGTTGTTTGCTTTGTGAGGATATAAATCCTTGTCATTGCCCCAAACCATGTAAGTGTGTACTATACAACTGGCTTCTGTGTTTAACCAGGAGGGAGACTAGAGAAAGGAACTGAATACCTAAGTACAGGGCACAGAGATAAGTAGAAAGAATGGTGGTGAGAAGGGAGTGAGAATAGGAGCAAGAATTCAGAGACTGAAGGGGTCATGAAGATTTAGGTGCTCTGACATTCACGGGAATCTTAGGAAGACATTAGTTTACCATGGAATGTGAAATAGGAAGTTTGTCAATTGTGTCTAAAGACAGAGGACAGAGTGACTTTAGCTGACATCTGGAGTATGTAAGTTATCTTACTGGATCCTCAAAGCAATCTTATGAGTTATTTATTCATTAATTCAACAAACATTTGTTAAATATTTACATATGGCACCATTCAGTAAGTCTTTATCACTATTCTCAAGGCACTTAGAATCTAATGAGGGAGATACTGTAATATAAGGTGACAAATATATGCACTAACCCCATGAAAACATGGAGAAGGAGCAGCTAACTACCCTGGGCTGGGAGAAAGTAGGAAGCTACACAAGAAGGTGGCTCAGGCTGAACTTGGCAAAATATAGAGAAGTTTGCTTAGCAGGTAAAAGGGGAAGAGGTCAGGGAGTACTTGGAAGGGGGAAAGCACAGAAGCAAACCCTATGCCTCATTAGGTACCTCCAGAGTCTCTGTGTCAAGGAGGGCAGAGGACGGATGGAGGAGACTGGTGTGCTAGGCAGGGCCCACTCCACAAAAGCAATACTTCTTCTGCTCAGTAGGAAAGATCCATGAACCAGGCCACCCTCCTGGAACCAGGACTGGGTCCTGGGTCATGGCACCCAGGATAAGCCCTAGCAGGAGTTTTGAGTTTCTTCGGGCATTTGGTCTAATGCATGTGTGGGGTCAGAGTGTCAGGAAGCACCCTGAAGAGCCAAACAGGAGCCAGCACCTACATGCATGCTGTTCACATCCCAGTTTGGATGCAGGTGCCCTAATGCTCACCCTGGTGGAGAAGGAACTCAAGACAGCTTAAGCAAGTTACTCAAAGGTAGAAAGATGCCCTGGCAGCCTTGGGAGAAGGTCAGATCAGAGTTGGGAAGTTGGTAATGAGGCCACTAAGGAATATAGTCAGGAAGTGAAGGGAGGGTAAATGAACCAAGGCCCTGGCAGTATGGACAGAGAGGAGTAGATACATTTGAGGATACTATGAAGTGGGATCTATACAACATGATATTGATTAGAGTGGAAAGGAGGAGCCTAGAATAATTCCCAGATTTCTGGTTCAGATGATTGGATGGACAGGGTGATCTAGGTCTTTATCCCTAAGAAGTGTAAGCTCCTTTTCCTCCCAGGCAGTAATTGCTGCCCATTCAAGTTTGTCATGAGGCATGGGGACACCAGGAAATGCCCCAGGGACTCACTGCAGTGCCATATAGCTTCCCGTCCACTCCTATTATAGAGCAGCAACTTGGGCTTCTTATAATAAAGATCTTCAGGAATCTATTCCTGAAATCATTGCTGCACTGTATGCTAACTAACTTGGATGTAAATTAAAAAAATAAATAAAAATAAAAAATAAAACTTACCGTATAATTAAAAAAAATAAAGATCTTCATTTTGGCTTCACCATCTACCAGCACGAGCAGCCTAAAATGACTGGGTGGTCCCCGGGGCTTCGGATTGGGTGGAATCCTTACTGTTCCCTGTCTGGGAACCAGGAGCTGCAATGCCAAAGAACCTGAATTTGCAGGAACTCAAAGCACAAATCTGCAAGTAAGTCACTAGGAGTGAGTCAGAGGGACCACAGCAACATCTACTCTTTGCTTCCTGAGCCTGTATATTGTAGCCATTAAGGACACAGAACTGTGTACTAACTACAGCCTCAGGGCATATACTCTGTGCTGTAGAACAGCACTCCAACCTCCACCCCTTAGCTGGAGCTTTAGATGGGCTCCATTGTTCTGCCTTGCTTCTTCAGGGTGATAGGGTATATGCAGTATCAGTGGGTCAGAGAGTCAAGAGTCCATTCTCACACCTCTTTGCCATAAGATGTGTCCCTTGGTCTGACAATGCTTGCGGGATCCCATGTCAGTAAGCCTGCATTTCTCCAGCCTTCAGAGTGCTGCTGGCAGAGGTGCACCATAGGCAGCTATCTAAATAGGCAATATAGACAAACCCCTATCCAGAGCAGGTGTCCATTCCAGACAGGACAAACCACTGCCCTTCCAGGGTAGAAACAGTCCAATGCCATGGGAGGTCAATTGGTTTTCTCCACACATGGTGTCTCACTGAAACCTCAACCGTTTCTGCTCCTGGCATTCAGTAGTAGCACAAGCGAGATCAGCCTTGGTGAGAGGGAGCCCATGCAGTTGGACCCATGCGCAGCCTCCATCCCTGTTGGCATCGGAAAAAGCCCCAGGACCGAGAGCAGAAAATGCACAGAGAACGACGTCAGCATGAGAGCTGTCTAAGGCCGCTAGGGCTGACATCACTCGTGAAGTGAGGAGACGTGACACAGAAGGATGATCCAGGGGATTCCTTTAAGATAAAGAAATGAAAAATATCTTCTGACAATTACAAGTTAAAATGGCCACTTGAGCACACTGCTAGGTGCTGGAAAGACCTGCAAGAGTGAAAGATGATGATGAGCATGCTGGTATGGGCACAGGGTGCAGGTGGTGGAGGGCCTCCCGTTCTGGTTCAGGTGCTTATTAAGCCTCAAGGATCCCATCTGGAAAAGCCTGTGGAAGAAGCTGTGGGAACCTGGCAAGATGCCAGTCTTCCTTGTTGCTCTGGAGGTTGCTAGTGCTTTCCTGGCTTAGCCTCTGAGACTATCAAAGGTAGGTAGGACTGTAGGGACGGCCTGGTCTAATCCCTCCTTTACAGATGAGGACCCTGAGGCCTGGCATTCCAAAGGGCAGTCCAAGGTCACTCAGGCAGTTATTGACAGAGGCAGACTAGAACACTGCGGCTTAAGGTTAAAGCTGGGGACCTTAAGCAAAAGCTTCTTCGTGGACTCCACTTACATTTTTTAATTAGAGTATAAGCATGTGCTCTGTAAAAGTCTGGCCTGCATTCTTGCCGCAGCATAAAGGAGGAGGGGAGGGTAAAGGAGTGCTCAGACTTTATAGTATGGTCACTTGATGCCTTCCTCACGTCTCTACCCCAGTGCCCTGAGGGAATCTGTGCATTTACTGTCCATCTATTGCTGTGCTCCTCTTATAAGAATTGTGTGAGATGATTTTTGTTTTGTTTTTGCTTAAGATGATGCTTCTGTTGTTTGAATGCTGTGAAGTCATAAAATCGTCTTCTGCCTACTCTTTTAAAATCCTAGAAATTAACCTATTTTCCATCTAAGATACATTGATCTATCAGTTTGCCCATCCATGCATCCATCCACATCTTTCTCTCTTTCCCTCCCTCCTTCTCTCTCTCTTTCCCTCTCTCTCTCTCTCTCTCTCTCTCTCTCTCTCTCTCCGTTTCTTTCTCTCTCTCTCCCTCCTCCCCTCCTTCTCTTACTCTCTCTCTCTCAAACATTTGTAAAAAGTAAGAGTATAGCTTAAGGAGAGGGACCCTTCCATGACCTGAAACAGGCAAATGCTCTCTAATGAGGATGCCCTGCTCAGATGCGCATTCTGTTCCCTGGCTGTTGAAACAAGGCAGTGTCAGGAATGAGACAGTCCTTCGGCCATCACTTATCTGGCTAGACAGAACCGCTCCCTTCATCCCTCTGGGAGACTTCTTTCTCCCAGCCCCTTACCAAGTGCTGACTATAACCTGGTAGAGTCCAACACATTGTCATTCTAATTTTGGCTGGTCCAAGCTGTTAGAGCAGAAGCCAAGGAGCTCCAGAGATAAAGGACACCAGGATAGAGGAGGCAGGAATCTTTTGGGTATTTTTTTTTTCAACAAAGAGTAAAAAAGCATGAGAAACGTGGTAAAAATAGCTTGTAAATCAATGGTCAGCTCTCTTCTTCTGCAGACACATCTATACCCTGTATAGGAGCCGGCTGCACCTTGCACTTCTTTGGAATCATTATGATCCCAGTAACTGTTTGTTCAAGGTTAGCATAGTTTCAGCCTCACACAGTGGGTGCTCAGTAAGTATTATAGTGACTAATTGGCTGATTGATGGGATGGATGAATGAAGTCACTTTATGCAAGGGCCACATCTTAGCCTGAGACCCTCCTTCTCCTCCCCCCTCCCCATTCTCACTCACAGAGATCTTGAAGAAGCCATCGGGAGGGAAGTCTCAGGAAGGTCTATCAGCCGGCATTGGCAGCCTGTCATCTTCCTGGTTCCCTCCTCTCCAGGGCTCACTCTCACTCTTGCTCCTCCCCTGCTTCCTGCTTTTCTCCCTCCCTCCATCTCCACCACCCCCCTCCTCTGGAGGCCCCAGACTCAAACTGCTGGGAAGTCTCTTCAAACAGGATTGAAATTGCTTTAAATATTAGAGGATTAGGGGAAGACAAACAGACCTGAGGAAGGTCTGTGTTTGGGGGATTAGGATTAGATCTCTTCTGCTGTCCAAGCATTAGCAGAGGCCGGGCTGCCTGACTCTAGCTCTGTCCTCTGGAGCCTGGGCAGCTCAAGGTTAGGCCTCCAGGGCAGCCCATATCCTTGGGTTGATCTCTCTGCAGAGCTCTGCTTTGAGAACTTTCAGAGTAAGTCCCAGCCATGCCGCTTTTTTTCCTGTGTCCTGCTCTCCAGGCAACCACCACCAATTGAGTTAACCTGAAATAAACCCTATTTTCCATCACTGCCTTGTAACCCTAGCCAGTGGCATCAGCTGACCATACATGACATGCGTTGGGTACTCTGCTTTGAACTAGGTATAGGTAATGAAGAAAAAGAAGCCCTGAGGCCAGGCAACAAAATATAAATCCAGTGTAAGACAGGAGTGTGGGTGCATTCATTCATGTCTGTTTGCTTAACTAAGCAGTAAACTGCATCATGGCTCGTGTCATGGCTAAAGCCCCCTACTGGTTATAATTGAGTATTTATCAAAGTAGATTTTATTACTAATTCAAGTCTTCCAATCTTAGAGTTTGAATAGACCAGAGAGGCACACCTCCTCTAGAGCATCTGTGGTGGGTTGTGACCCACTCTCTTCTGGAACTTTCTGGGTGACAGGGAGCAAGATGGCCCATTTCATGGCTGTCCAGTCTGAAATGTTAGAAAATCTTCTCTGGTATTGAAAATGTTCCTCTTCCTGGCAGCAGATACAGTGATCTCAATTCTATTCCTAGAATTAAATATACAGATATAAATCTCAACTTGGAATTTGAAGTGCAGAGAGATGAAATTCTTAAACTGAACACAAAAAGAATTCATCATAAATTTAAAAGTTGGTACATTGGCTACATTAACCTTATGAATCTGTTCATCCCTAAACTATCTTACCCTGCTGTGGGGCTTGCATGTAGAATGCAAGCCCCACAGCAGGGTAAGATAGTTGATACACATACATTTGAGAAAGGACTCCAGTTCATCCTGCATCAGAAATTCCTCCAAAAAGTGAGGAGAAAAACAGACAACCCCAAAAAAAAAAGACATGCAAAATTCTGGATCAGTCCTATAAATGGCCAATAAACATGGGAAAAGGGGCTCACCCTCGTTAATAACCAGGTAAATGCAAATTAAAATCACATTGGGATTTTGCTACATTCCATGTTGGCAGGAAATGTGAGTCTGACAATAGCAAAAACGTGAGGTGCAGTGTTATCGTTGCTAGTTGAATAGTAGTAAATTGAAACAAACAGTTTGAAAAACACTGTTCAGTGTGCTCTGATTAAGAAATTCCCCCAGACATTCCCCTCCTAGTTATATGCCCCACAGGAGCACATGTGCACCAGGATACACACATGAGGCTGTTCACAGCGGCATCATCAGTTTAATGGCTCTAGAATGGAAACGGCCCAAATATTTCACTAATATTTGGTTGGATTAATAAATTATGGCATATTCACACAAGGGAAATAACAAACACTACAAAAATGGACAAACCATTATGACAAGCAATAGCATGGCCGAATCTTGAAAGACCACAATGTTGAGCAAAAGAAGTTAGTGCATTATACATCTCCATTTACATGAAGTTCAAAAATAGGTAGAAGTAAGCCATATTCTTCTGGGTACATGTTTAGGCAATAAATTAGAAACAAAGTTAAAAAAAACTGATTGCCATAGAAGACAGAGATCTGAGGGTGGTGGTGTCCTCTGAGGGAGGGAAGCAGGGGTGGTTGTGAAGAGGAGAGAAGTGGAAGAGTGGAAGGAGGTAACTGGCACCTCTGGACCTTGACCTGGGTGGTTGGATACATTGCTTTGTTTTAATGATTGGTTAAGCTATATATTTGTTTTCCATACTTTCACGCAATGTGCATTATACTTTGCAATTTTAAAAATGGTTTTAAAAAGATCATTCTAGTTTTGACAGCTGTAATCCCACTGAAACACTCTCTTTTCCAGGCCAAACATCATTAGTTCCTTCAATAAATAATTTGAAAGCTTCTGCCAACCTAGGGCTCCTTTTCTTTCTCCCTTCCCTTCCCTTCCCTTCCCTTCCCTTCCCTTCCCTTCCCTTCCCTTCCCTTCCCACTTGTCTACCTATCTATTTATCTGTCATCCATCCATTTAAGCAATGATTGTTACCTCTATTAGGGGCAACAGAAGGCTGTAGAGGTGGGGAAAACCCAAATAAGAGTAAGTGCAAGACCGATTTGTACTTTGCAAGGTTCAAGTGAGGACAGATGCCATCAATAAAATAAACAAACCATTAAATAATAAGCAAACCATTAAATACACAAGCCATTAGTATGAGAACAGAAGTGTCTACACATTCATAATTTCTTAATTTCTTATCCTTGATGATAATTAGTCCACTGACAGACATTAGTTGGGGTAAGCTACAAACAGGTGCCAACAGGCAAAATCAACTGTAGAGATGCAGGCTGCCTAAACAGGCTGCCCAGGACTGGAGGAAGAGTGCCATCTCATCAGCTCAGCAGATGTGGCCACTGTCTTCCTCGGAGGCTCTGTTCTGCAGCCTGTGGGGAATGAGATGTAGCTCCTGACCTCTCCTTGCTGAGGGGTCTGGCTGGGCCTTGAGGCAGACCTCCAGTCCCAACACGAGAGGCGGCTCCAGAGACTTCCCAGCCGGGTTTTATTTAGGGGCAACCAGTCATATCCCTTCCCCTCCTACCTCAGGGAAGGGATAAAGCTTGGGGGAAAGTGAGGTCTTACTTGGTCACTTGCAAATGTTAATTAGCAAGGCCTGCCTGGCAGAGTGAAGTCCCCTCTCTGGGATCGCCTGGGGAGTAAGAGGGCTGCAAAGGCACAGGTGAGGCTCAGCAGCAGACAGCCCCTGAGAGTGGGGGCTGAAATGCATTTCCTCCATCACCCACAAGCTCTCAGGCACTGGAGACAGAGACACCTGTGTCTAGTCAATGAAAACATCTGTCTACCTGAAGCTTCACTCCAGGTCTTTATTTACCATTATTATAATATCAGACTCTCCAGTTTTCACCATGTATGTAGCTCTCCTGGGGCCAGGGCTTACCAGCCAGTGTGCTGGCAGTCAGCTCAAGGAGAAAGTCTATCCGTCTTGCTCTTGTGAGGCGGCGGGGGGGGGGGGGGGGGTGGGGGGGGTGGGGGTGGGGGTAAGTCCCTTGACATTGACTGTGGGCCCTGCCTAGGAACTGCCTTCTGAATCATACTGATGGAAGTGTAAATAGATCTAGGCAGGTCGGGAAATTTAATTCTGCTTTTCAATGAAACATATAGAGCTTGTTGTTGGATACTTTCAGTCGAGAAGGTGCATCTCAAGTGGGAAAGATTAGGTGTCTCCTGGGATCACAGCACCTTCTTACAAATCTAAGGCAGTGCAATCCATACAGGTGTGGAGATTCAAATCGAGGCTCCCCAGACATTGTCTGAGCAGCCTCATTTCTCCGGATTGCCGCCCTATCCTCCTGTCTCTGTCTTCGCCCTGAAAAGTGCTTTTGGAGAGAGGCTTATGTCAACATGGGAGGTCTTGGAAGATGGGAGGTTGCTCAGAGGGTGAGATGGGGTGGGGTAGGTGTCTGCCTATATCACTGGGGGCTGGGAGTCTGTACTGCATGACAGAATTGAGCCCAATAAGCCAGGGGCTCAGGAATCATGTCTAGAGGCTGTGTTTGTTTCTTCAACCAATGTAGATTGAGTACCTGCTATGGTCTTGAATGCCTCAGACTATTCATTTCGCCATATTCTGACAATTTCCAGATTTTCTTCTCATGGAACTGTGGAATTTTTAGACAGAGAAAAGGCCTGATAAACTCTCCTATCCCTTTTATCCCTTTTACTTTGAGTCTGCAGGGAAACAAATGTGTTTTGCCTTAGATTACTGAACTGGTACTTAGGAAATTAGGACTTGAACTCAGATATCTTGACTCCAAATTTTGTATTCTTTCCATCACACTCAGGGTGAGAGGCCATCCTTGTGTATGGACAACCATATGGTGTCAAGATTTTGGCAGAAAGGGACAGCAAAACACGTAGAATGGCTTGCTGAAGGTCACTCAGCAAAGTAGGGCAGAGGAAGATTGGAGCCAACCCCATTTTCATTCAGCCTGCCATCTTCTTGGGCCTGAATATTCTCTTCTGTTCCCTTTTCCATCATCTCTTCCTTGGATTTTGCCATAACCTTCTCTTCTTACATGGAAGGCTCCAAGTCACACGATGGAAATAACCACCCATCCACTCTCATCTGCCCATCCACCCACCCAGGCCTCCCGGCGTTGTGGCCAGGACAAATGTCTGCTTTGGAGACGGGATCTGGAGATGAGGAAAAATAATAAATTGAGAACTGAACAGGACTGAGCATTGCACACACCTCCCCATCTGCTCTCGAACAGGCTGCTGGATTTGCCTGAGATCAGGTCTCTGTTTCTGATCTGACGACAGATGCCCGAGCTGTAAATAACTGTGTGTTTTTCCCCTGAACTTTCGCTGCCATCTCCCGATGTCTTGTGTCACATTGTGTTCTGGGGAGAGGTTCATTGGAGCGTGCTGCCACCTCCTTGTCCTCGTTCCCCCTCTTCTCTGAGCACCGCCACCCCAGTGGGTGCTGAACTGCTATTGGTGGGAGTTCCTGTGGAAACTGGGGATTAGGGACCCAGGACTGCTGGCCCTACTCTCCATTCACTCAGCACAATCTCAGCCCCTCTCAGGGAGACTGAAGTTGTTGTTTGTTCACATGGGCAGGGATCATCTGCGTGAGGTTATGCTAAATCTGCTGGAAGATTTCTGACTTGATATTGGCAGAAACAAAGGATGTAGAGGGGAGACTTTGCAGGCAGCCGGGCCAGTCCCAGAACCCCCAGGGCAAAAGATGCCCTAATGTGGCCCCAAGCCTCCTGTCCCCAAGGAGTGACACTAATGTGTAAGGAAGTATCTTCTCCATCCCTGCAGGGCATTACTAAATGATCCTGCTTTCCACCCTTAGTGGTGTAGTGCCCATCTCCCTGGCCCCCACCTCCCTTCCCACACTCTCTTACTGCATTTGGTTCATCTAGAAATCCAGAGGAGTTACCCTTGGTACAGATCAGAATGGAACATTCTATAATCAACAAAACCTGCAACTTAGCTCTTTCAGCTTGTCTTGGTGACAGATGAAAAATTGATAGTAGAATAGCAACTTCAGATGTTGGCAAAGGTTCAAAATTAGGACCTGTTCCATTTTCTGCTGTTCTGACTCCACGCCGTACATCTTCTTTCCTCTCTCTCTTCCTCCTTCCTCTCCCTCCACCTCCTTTTCTCTCCCTATCCTCTCAATCTCAAGACATCTCTCTCAATTTCTTTCCCAATCTCCCAATCATTCTTGTCGCCTTTCCTGTCCTTATCAGCCTCTCCGCCATCTCTCTCAGTTCCTCTCTTTTCTGTCTTGGCTTGTCACTCTTTGTCTTTCTGTTTCCCAGCCCCTCCTCCCTCTGCAGGCATCTGCCTCTGCTTCTCTCCCTCACTTTGTCCTCTTCCCTTAGTCTCCCGAGGTGTCTTACACGAGATGCTTATGAGCCTGCCCACATCCAAACCCTGTCAGTGCCTGGCTCTCTCCCCGCTCCAGGTGACAAGGGAGTTCAAGGCAAAGGACACTTGTCACATTGCTCTCCCAGCTACTGGCTTCAGGCAGTTCCCCTGGTGGTGGTCTCAACAGGGGATCAGTGCTTCTCTGGGGTCAGACCAGGCTGAGCACGTGTTCCCCGCTCACTTACCTTCCCATGGACTTTGTGCACCTTTCCGAGAGCTCACACTCTTTGTCCTCCTCTGAGTTCTCTCTCTGGCCTCTTGTCTTTATCTCACTCTCTCCCTCATGACCTTACTCTGCCTCTTCCACTGTTCATCTCCTTCCCTGCTTTTTTTTCTCCCTTTTTCTTGGTCCTGCCTCATGACCCAACTCCCTACTTCTGTTTCCTTCCTTCTGTTTTTCTTTCTCATTTTTTTTCTCATACTGTCCATATGTTCCCTTTAGCTACTCTTACAGCCCAGCTTTATCTTTCCCCTGGAGGAATCCCAGACCCCCTCCTTGTGATGGAAGCAATACTTTTCAGCTCTCAGCACCTTGGGTCTTTCTCTTGGTCTTCCTGCAGCACTGTGTCTCTGCTCCAGGTGGAGTGTCCACATTCTCTCCTGAAGAGCAGCTGGGACTCTCTACCTATCTCTGCAGGTCTAGGTGTTACTCAGCAGATTGAGTAGAACATGGCACAATGCTTAAGAAGCAAGATGTGAGAGCAGTGCAAGAGACTGCTGTAGGAGATTTGGGGGTGGCATGCTGGACACGGTGAGGCATGTAAAGCTGTTCCTCATTTCTGCTATGCACAGAAAAATAAAGAATGAAGGATTAGCTGAAGCCATGGGGCTCTAGCCAGGAGATCCATGGGTGGCTAGAGAGCATCGCCAGGGAGATTGAGGGGCTGCTTTAAGATGGTTTTGGAGAAGGGTCAACGTATCCTGATGGAGTGCTTCTGGTGCTGTCCATCCCTGTGGCAGATGATGGAAAAGGTGACCTCCAGTTCCCTTTGTGTTTTTAGCTCAGGCTCCTTGCTACTTCCTCAGCCACAACAACACTCAGACTCTGAATCTGTGACTGCAGATGCCTCATTAGCCCCTGTAAATAGCGATATAGCCTAGCTACGTGAGCAATCACAGGCATGATTCATCATTCCAGTGCACTGACTTGACAGAGCCCCCTTCTGCTCTGATGCCATTTCCTTCTACCCCAGGGCACCAGCTCCATCTTCATGGCCGTACTCCGCCCCTGGGACCTGGCTGGGTGGCTTGGAAGTCCTCAGGCACTTGCGGTTCTCAGGCCCAGTCTCACTTCCTCTAGTCGGACAAGTGGCACAGTCCCACATCCTCCTTGGACAGTTCCCACCCCCCTTCTCTGCGTCGCTCAGCATAATCTGGGCAGTGAGCATGAGACAAAGCAAGGGAGTGCAGCTGGCCAGCCAAGACCATTCTGTGTTCCCAGGCTTTGAGACAGAGTCGTCAAGGTCTGGAGACTGCCAAAGGGCATCTGACTGAGTGAGACATGCATTTTTAATAAACTATATTTGACTTCCATGATGGGCAAGTTATTAAGTCGTTTGACAGCCAATGGCATGAGGAAATGAAAGAATACCTTAAAAGTAGACATTTCTTGGCAGATAAGGGAGAAATTCAGTGAGCTGGAGGCAATAGAAAAGGAAATGCAAATAAAGATATGATGCTTTTACCTATCTGCATATAGTGGAGAAGCCATTAATATAACAGTGAATAGTGGGATTTTTATCACTACTTGACTTGAATGTCTCGAAAAACTGGCTCAGCCTTGAAAGGATCAGTCTTTGTAGCTCTGGACCAAGCCCCGGTCCTTTGTCTCTGTGCTGAGAAGATGAATTTGTTTTCTGATGTGTTTTCCCTCTGCCTCTCCCTTTCCACATCCTTCTGAAATGAGCTTTGGATTGGTTTTCCATCACCACCTGATTTGGAATTATTAAGGATAATGATAAGGAGTAAATGGTTCTTTCTCACCCCGAGGCACACTATTGAATTGATAGATGCAGATCCAGACAGGCAACCTCGCTGTCCACCGCTTCAGGTGATCCAGTGAATGCACCTCATTCTCAGGGACCTCTGTGAAACCCACTTTCTCCATGAGCCTTTTGTGGTCACTCTGGGCATCCAGTGAGTTTCCTCTTTCTCTAAAATCCTACAGACTGACTGTCCATATGACTTATGTGTTGGGCTCCATCTTTTACTGCCTAGAATTGACAGTTTTCCTTGCCAAGTGCCTATGGGTTGTAATTCTTTTGTAAGCTCTTTTAGGTTTGTTGCTTTATTTTTTCAGCCTCTATCCACAAGACCTGGGGTAGAACTTGAGGTGACCACACTCCTTCTCCTTGTGTAGGAAGGGGATACCATCTGCTTTGGGCCATTTAGTAAGACAAACTGGTGAAGGACAGCATATAGCCATTAATAGCAGGGTTTTTAATATCACATCATTGCTGACATCACCTTGAGAAGCCCAGGACTTGTGTCCTAGAAGAAGTGAATATTTGATATAGTTCACTGGCTTCTCCCTTATGTTATTCTCTCATCTCTGTCCCAGGGATTGTAGAGAAACAGTGTTTGTAGACTTTAGAGCTGTGCTGTGGGGAGATTGCTGAGGGTGAGGGATGGGGTGGATGGCCAACTCATCTTATTGTCTTAAGGTTCTTTTTTTTTTTAATCCATGATTCTTCTTGCCTTGTCACTTGCAGTGATGCCCAAACTTCAAACCCTTCCACTGAGCACTGTGGAAATGTGCTCCATATTTTATAACGTCCCCTGAATCCTCAATCCCATGTCTGAGCAGCTCCATCACCTTCTCGCTTTAACTGAATCCAGATCTTCCCTAAGGATCCTCTTTCTCCCTAAAATCCATTGGTGGCTCTCTTTGCTCTTACTTCCCAGTACTTCTGGCCTTGGGACTGTGTGTTCTCCTTGGTTCTCACTGCTGCATCCAGAGTTGTTTGTTCTCCTCCCTAAAACCACCCAACTTTTTGAAGTCATCAGACCATACTTCCTTGACCTATTCAATATGACCTCTTGAATGCCTAAGAAGAATCCCCCAAATCCAACTCTACTGGCACCAACTCCACCCACAAAATCTTTTTCTCCTCCTCAGTCCTTGGATCTCATTAAGTGGCACCATCATTCATTCTGTTGCTTTGGCTGAAAATCATGTAATTATCCTTGATTTTTATCTTTCTCTCATTCTCTCATCCAGTCCTTTAAATAAGTCTTGCTAAATCTTCCATCAAAATATATTCTGTGGCTGCTTTTCACCACCTTTCATACTACCTCTCAAGTCCAGGTCATCACCATCTCTTGCTCAGTCTACTATATCAGCTTCCTAAACAGTCCCCTCTCTTGCCTCTTTTCCATTTATTCTGAACAGTCAGCAAGACACTACAAAGACCTACATTACAGCATTGTTACTTCTCTTTTCAAAACTCTCCAAAAGCATGTCCCCCCAGTTAGCACAAAACACAAAATCCTTATACAGTCTAAACTACCTAAATGACCTTGTCCTTGTGGTCTCACTAGCAGCCATTCTTTCCCTCGCTCCCTCTACTCCAGCCACACACTCTTCCTTTCTGTTCATCAGTCATACCAAGAATAGACCCACTTTCCATCTCTGTTGCCTGGAACACCTTTCCGCCAAGCATTCACATTCTCTCTTCCATTATTCCATTCTCTTCTCTGCTCCAATATCACCTCATAAGAAAATTATTCTTGACACTATATGTCCCTGCCCAACATCCTGAATATCCTCCTACTGTGCTCTTTTTCTTCATAAGAACGTTTGATTGTCTGGCAATATATTAATGTCTTTTTTTGTTTAATTATCTATTGTGTATCTCTCCCAAGAGACTGTAGAGTCCATAAGTGCAAGGACTTACTTTTTTTTTTTTTATCACTGTTGTATTCCTAGCTCCCACACCAGGCATATGGTTGGTGTTCAATAAATATTTGTTGAATGAACAAAAGAATGTTGCGAAGAAACAGTGGTAGGCTACAGGGAGGATGGAGAAATTTTGTACACAGTTCCTGATGCTAACACCAGAAAGAGAAAGGGAAAGAAAAGCATCCATTTGGAGGCTTCTAGAGAGGGATCAATTCAAACAGCGACTTCCTCCCAAGCATAGAAAAGGGATGTGGTAATATGGGACTCTGAGAAAAATAAGAGTGAGAATTTAGATGGCAACAAGAGGAAGACTTCCCTTGCCACTGAGGAGGCTATACTTACTTAGGAAAAGTGATCAAGGAATGACTCTTCTTCCTCCAGAAATTTCCATTACCTTCCCAGGCATTTGCCTTATAGACACATGGCAGGAAGGCCTTACGCTCTCAAGAAAAGGGAAGACACTGCATTTTTATCCCAAATAAAATTTCCAAAACACAAGGACAGTGCACATATGCATATGATTAAGGGAAGTGGTCCACGGTAGACCCAGAAACTTTTCCTCATTTTATAATCTCCTATTAATTATTAATTTTCCAAGAACCTCCTGAAAAGTCATTTCCTTTTCTGACTATCTCAGGCAGAATTACTTACCCTTTGTAAATACCTTTGAAATAGTACTTTTCCCTTGGGTGATGGGTTGTTGTTTACACGTCCATTTCCCCTGTATGATTGTGTAGGTAATGACCATGTCCTATTCATCTTTGCATACTGTGCATGGTGGTATTCAGTAAACATTGGCTGAACTAGGGGCTAGCTCTATCTAACCCTTGGAGTTAAAGCATGGAGCTCTTATCAATGACTCTCTCTCTCTCTCCCTCTCTCCCTCTCCCCCACCCTCTCTCTCTTTCTCTTTCTCTCTCCACCTGCCATGCATAGAACTTAAAAGGCTGGGTTATAGTGCAGAATTTCTTTGTTATTACCTATACTCTGGTTTGTTGTTGCCTGTCTGTATAAAGCCCATTTATACCTGTGACCCTTAGTTCTGCAACACAAAAGTTTTATTACAAAGGAGATCCCCTGTTCTTTTGGTATCCACCTCCACCACCTTCTTAATACCATCCTGTAACCCGGCTCTGTTTTTTGAATTCTGTCCAACTACTCAGCCAACATTCAGGACTCTCTACAGTCTGTCCTGAACTATTCCATATGGCTGGCTGAGAGAGCTAGAGGGGAAAAGAAGTTGAGAGAGTAGTTTATCCCGATTGTCCCTTACCCATGGAAGTAAGTGCTCAACATTAAGCTCTCCAAATAGACCTACTTAATAAGGTGCATTGATCAAAAGAGAACACTGGGGCAGAGTTGCCCATTTCCTGTAATCCTCCACTCTTGGTCTCGAGGCAAGATACTCTATTTGGATGTCCTTTCTTGGCATGGATGTAGCTGCAACAGATATTACTGTCAAGGGAGAAGTGGAGACATGGTGGTAGCTCTTGGGTGTGATGTGAACAAGTGGGATGTGTATTGGAGCTCCTCACGCTGTGACCAGGTTCTCCGAGCTTACCTTCTCCAAGATGGCTGGCTCAAAATTGGCACTTACTTCTCGTTGACTTGTTTGCACACACTTTCAAGACAGGAGCCACCTTGGCTAGTGGAACTTATTTTAATAATACAAGAAGGTAAATAATGTCTGGTTTGAAGACTATAGCTATCAAAGTACTTACTCTAATTAAAATTTAACAAATGTCTTCCTTTTCTCCTCTACCATTAATCAGAAACATACCTTTGAAAAATCCCCTGTATATATATTTGGGTTCTCTCCATAGTTTGGCTATTGTTGCTCATGCTGCTTAAACATTGGTGTGCATGTACCACTTTGAATCTATTTTTGTATCCTTTGGGTAAATTCCTAATAGTGCAACCGCTGGATCGTGGGATAGTTCTATTTTTAGTTTTGTGAGGAACCTCTATAACTCTGTAACTCTGTTCTCTAAAGTGGAGAGAATGCTGACCCAGTATGCATTCCCACCAGCAATGCAAGAGGGTACAATGGACTATTACTCAGCCATCAAGAAGAATGAAATCTTGCCATTTGCAACAATGTGGATAGAGCTAGAGTGTATTATGCTAAGTGAAATAAGTCAATCAGAGAAAGACAAATATCATATGATTTCAGTCATATGTGGAATTTAAGAATCAAAACAGATGAACATATGGGAAGGGGGAAGAGAGCAGAGAGGGAAGTAAACCACAAGAGACTCTTAACGATAGAGAACAAACTGAGGGTTGGTGGAGGGAAGTGGGTGGGAGATGGCTGAATGAGTGATGGGCATTAAGGAGGGCATTTGCTGTGATGAGCACTGGGTGTTGTATGTATCACTGAATGCTGAATCACTGAACTCTAGTCCTGAAACGAATATTGTACTGTATGTTAAATAACAAAAATTTAAATAGAAAATACCATATAAACAAGTCTACTTTTCCAACTCCACCTCATTTTCTATCCACCACAAACTCTCTCCCCTGCACAGGACCATGCAGAAAGACCACACTCATTTCTGGAGACATGTCTCTCTATGTGGAGTTAGCCTCACCTCCATGCCCTTTCTTATATCATTATGCAGTCTCCTCAGCTGGGTTTTTCTGTGAATGCAGAAAACTCATTGTCCCTCTCCCCACAATAGGACTGCTGTTGCTTATTTGAAAAGTTGATGATTGTGGCTCAAAGTGGATTCCTCCTCATCTGCTGGGTACATGAATAAGAGTAATAAAGCATCTTCTCCACTGACAAAAAGTCATGTATTACTTCTTTCTCTTACTGATTTTCTTTTTTTTAAAGTTTTATTTATTTTTGAGAGAGAGAGAAAGAGAGAGAGAGCTCGAACAGGGGAGGGACAGAGAGAGAGGGAGACACAGAATCTGAAGCAGGCTTCAGGCTCTGAGCTGTCAGCACAGAGCCTGACATGGGGCTTGAACTCCCGAACTGTGAGATTATGACCTGAGCTGAAGTGGGACAATTAACCCACTGAGCCACCCAGGTGCCCCTCTCCTACTAATTTTCTTTAGTTAAAGACCGCTGAGTATAGCTACAGCTCCATTTTGCTCACATCTCCCATAGCACATCTTGTCCATAACTCTAGTATGATGCCCCCCCCCAGAATATTCATTGTAATTGGTAACAAGGATAATGAGTTTACTGTGTTTATGCATTATATCAAGGGCTTTACGTGTGTTATCTCATTTAATCCTCACAACAACCTGAAAGGACAGCATTACCTCTATCCCCATTTTATATAGGAGGAGGCTGATGCTTAGGGAATTTAATTGACTTGGCCTTCTCACGAGCCCATAAGATTTCTATAAAGGCAGAGACCAGAATACAACTTTGCAGTATCCCTGGTACATAGGAACATTCAATAGATTATGATGGGGTATTTTTAAAGCAACCATCCAATCAACCAGTGCTTGGCCATAGTAGAAAAAGGTTGCAGACTCTAACGATAATTATTCTGTCCAGCCTTTTGAGTCCTCAGGAAAGAGGAGGGATGGGGACGATAGATAGTATGTGTGTTGTGTGCTTAGACCCCTATATGAGGATCTGGGGAGGGAACTTCAGGAAACCTGACCAGGACCAGGATCTGACTTCTGAATTTAATCATGAAACCATGGTAAGTCTTGTGAGGTTTTAAAGGCTGGCACATAGCAGAGAAGGCCATGATAAATCCATGTCTGAATAAAAACCAGCAGTCCCAGGAGCTTGGTAGGTGGCAAGGCTTAGTCTCCCATTTCACAGATGACAATGTTGAGATTCAGACAGACTGCAAATGGATTCCACTGCTGGGGAGGAGCAAACTAGAGCTGGAATACCAACCAAAACATGATTCCTATATGCTTTCCTTTTACCGTGATTCTTTCCTTGGTTGATGAATTAAGCTGGTAACCTGACTTGGGGATGACAGGCTTCAGAGGTGGTGGAGCTCGTCACACTCATTCTTGTTGAGCGAGACTACTATATCTCAACCAGCCAAGGAGAGTTCTAATCCTGAATAGTTAAAGGTCTCTTGACATGGTTATGTATGGCAGGTTGAATAAAGGTGATTTACTGAGTTTGTAGGAGCTTTGAATCTTGTGTCCTCTGTATGGGTGTTGACATCTACTTGTGAGGTTTTCCTTTCAAAGGCATCCTCTCTCAGGATGTGATGTGTGTGTTTGTGTGTGCGTATAATTGAAAGTTGTGTTCCATGGTTTCCTAATCTGTAAAATGGTGATATAATACCTGCCCCGATATTTAATGGGGTAGTAATGAGAATCTAAAGTAGTACATGGACAAGTGTGATGTGAACATGACGTGCTCTACAAACCATAGTTGGTATGAATTCACTGGACTTAGAGTAGTGATTTTATGGCTTGGGCTCAAAGTTGTCTTTAAAACATGATCTCTGAGCAGTTTGACAAACTTGGTCACTTGCTTTTTTCAAGATGGTAAGATAAAAGGAAAAATTCACTAGTTGTTGACCAGAGTGTGTGGGGAGAAATGGGGGTCATGTAGGTCTCAGTGTACCTTAAGTAGATGGGCAGAACATAGAGGGATATCAGTTGGTATCATTTGTCAGTAAGATGTCACGTTGTCTCCCCTTCCCTCAACAACCCCTGGCCAGTGACTACTGGTAATTAAGCAGAGCAGTGCTTTTCTCATCCCATTGCATAGCTTGTTTTCCATGTATGATGAAGAGCTGAGGATTCTTTCAGAGGCTGATCTAAGAGTGAGGTATGAGCTCTTTAGCCAACCATCTCCCTACGTAGACTGTGAGCCTCTTGGTTTGAGCAAACCAGCCTTCACTAGAGGACCTGCCCTGCACCCTGCACATTCTCATGCTGTGTGTCCATTGCACCTGTTGTTCTGAGCACTTATGTGGGGTCTTTCTTCACCATCCATCCCCCCCCATTCTCCAAAGAAGCCCTGCTCTCTCCCCTCCCTCCAGCCAGAAATACTACATTTATCTCAATGTCATTTCTTCGAGATGTGAGCTGGAACAAATCTGGAGCAGCTGCTTCGCTTCTAAGTGTCCTTCAGGGACCCCCTCGGCAGACACTTTGCAGAGTATAATGATGACATTCTAACGAGCATTAATGTACATGTTGTCATTTTTCTATATTTACTCTTCCCGCAGGAGGCATATAGCTCTGAGAAGGGAACACAAAAAGCAGGGAGAAGGAGAAAGTTCTGTGGGCAAACCTCCCTGCCAACCGACTGGCCAAAGCGAGAAAAGCTTGGAGGGTAAGGGTGGGGGAGATAGAACATTCTGGAATTCAAGAGAGTAGGAAAGGGGAAAAAGAGTTGCTGAGGGGAGCCTGGAAGAAGTAGGAGGCAGCAATTTGAGAGGAGAGAAAGATTCCAAAATTAATTTAGGACTCAAGACTCTATCTTTCCAGGTCTAGAATATTATGTACATTTTTTTCAGCTCATGACCCTGACCACGATGTATTTCATTCATTCATTCATTGACTCATTCATTCGTCCATGTGAAGGTAAGGGTTGAATTCTTTCTCCATGGCAGATGGAGGTGCCATGGAGGCAGCAAGAGTGCACAGGTATACAAGGACAGAGGCCTCTCTTATAATTCACTGATGGTGGATAGATGAGGCTTACAAAGGTTATGTTACATATACCACTGACCCCTCACAACAGCCCCAGAAGGTAAGTGCTATTTTCCTCATTTTATAGATGAGGGGAAAGCTCAGGAAAGTTCAGTAAATTCTCACAGATGTCAGTGTGTACACAGCCACACCAAGGTTTCAGTTCAGTTCTGTCCAGTGTTCAACGATCTTTCACCTTTGGTATTTTGCAGAAAACATGAGAGGGGTTAAGTGGAGACTAAATCATAGTTCTGTGGATACTGGGAGTTCTGGGGGGACTCTGGAGAGGTCTCTTAGTGGACTGTCAGCCAAAATGTACCAAGCAGCTGAAAGCAGGGGTCTCCTTTTGCTCGGGGCCAGCCTAGGGTATCTGTCACTGGAGGTTGGAGACAGGTACGTAGGAAGCCTCGCTGGGTACCCTCAGCTTGACTTCTTTTCCAGTTTTCCCTCTGAGTGGGTTCTGCAAATACCTTGTAATGTGTTTTCACTAATTAATAAATTGATGCATGATTAATTATACATTTATATATGTCTTTGCTGCTTGCAAAGCTTCCATATTCATTATCATCCTAATGACTCTGAAGGTCAGCAGGGGAAGAGCTATTAACCCCATGGACAGATCAGGAAATAGGAGCTCAGAGATGTCACCTTGCTGAAGATCAGTCAGCCAGGAAGCAGCAAAGCCAGAACCCCCACACCACTCCTCCTGACCCACATCCTCTGTTCTTTCCCCAAAGCTTAGCTGCCTCCGTGGACCGTGAAATCTGGGCAGCGTTGTAGAGATGCCCCTCCTCATTTTAGAAATGAAGATGCTGGAGAGGTTTAATTTCTAGCCCAAGGTCACGAGTTGTCCTATACCAATATTGTTTCCCCAACATGGAGCCACCTCAAATTGAGCTTGGATAGGGCTAGGCTAAATGCCACTCTGGTCTCTGTCCCTAAGAAGCAGATTTGGACAAGGATGAGACCCTTGAAAATCATCTCAAAGTTAAACACAAGCAAATATGTGAGTGGGTGACGTAGATCCCAGGGGAAGCAAGCAAAGTTGAAGCCAGATCCCTGTGGGGTGACAGTCTGGGAGCCTCTATGGGAAGCTGAACCTTCCCAAGGGCATGGAGAGAGGGTGGCTCCTCGAGCAAGCAAAGGGAAGATCCCTTACTTTCCCTTAGACGAAGGATAAGGTCAAACTTTGTCCTCTCCTGCCCATAGATCTTATCTGGGTGGGATTGTATCAAATAAATAATGTATCAGAAGATTCCTCCCCTGTTACATTAGCCCCATCAGGAGCTAGAGCACAGCCCGGGTGTGTGATAAGTGGTAATAAATGGCAGTGCTTGTCGGTGGAAATTTTTCTGGCAAATTTCCGAACCAGATTAAAAAGTAAATTAGATTTCTTCTGAAGAGTTATTTTCAAGGGTTTTTATCCACTGACGTGTGTATGCAAGATTGCAGCTTTGCCAAGGGGGAGAGAACAAAGCTGGAAAAAAATAATAAAATAAAATAAAAAATCAGCACACAATTATCTGTCTGAACAAGGCTATCGTTGGGAAGGCACCTAATCAGAGATGTCTCAAATTTGCTTAAAATACAATGTGCAATATAAAATGTATTTATAATGTGCCTCCTCTGCTCCAATAAAATTGTTACCAGGACCAGACAATTGTAAGAGACAGAGGTTGTAAAATGGAATGGATGGAATCAAATCAGTTATTAATAATAGCTGAATAAAATACAGCTTTGGGAGAGTTGTATGTTGTTCTTTTGGTTTTTTTGCTTGCTTGACCAAGCCTCTTAAGTCCTGTGTGTGTCAAACGCTGATGACACTTGCCCCCTTCCTCTGTGTCCATGCCCTCATAGGCCCCTATCTTCTCTTTCCTTGCATTCTTCCAACTGCCTCTTATGTGGTCTTCCTGTCCCCCATCTGGTTGCCCCTTACAGGTCACCTTCCATACTGAGCTCAGAGTGACTTCCTATTAGGCAACCCTGTGCCATCCCCGTGCTTCTGAGACCTCTGAAGCACCTCATTGTCTATAAAATAGTCTAAACTCCATAGTGAGCCATGTCTTCATCATCTGGGTCCAACTGGATGTCCAGCCTCATTTTTGCATGCCTCCCTTCCCTGAACTCTGTGCTTTCAGAAAGACAGGAACACTGCAAATCTTTTCTGGGTCTCTCTTTGCTCGAAAATATTCAGTAAATAATGAGTAAGTGACCAAATAGGGGAGGGCTGTAGTCTCTGAGGGACACCTCCATGAAACAGGTAGGAGTAAGGGCAGATTTAAGGAGAATTTTGGTGTCCTGAGACTAAGGAATTACAATAGCCACCTTCCATCCCTGGGTGAGTTCACACTTTCATTTAAAAAGGTAATCTCGGGGCGCCTGGGTGGCTCAGTCAGTTGAGCGTCCAGCTTCAGCTCAGGTCATGATCTCGCAGTCTGTGAGTTTGAGCTCCATGTCAGTCTCTGTGCTGACAGCTCAGAGCCTGGAGCCTGCTTCGGATTCTGTGTCCCCCTCTCTCTCTGCCCCTCCCCCACTCATGCTCTGTCTCTGTCTCAGAAATAAATAAACATTTAAAGAATTAAAAAATAAATAAAAATAAAAAGGTAATCTCTATGACCCAGCAATAGCACTACTAGGAATTTATCTAAAGGATTTGGGAGTGCTGATTCATAGGGGCACTTGTACCCCAATGTTTATAGCAGCGCTTTCAACGATAGCCAAATTATGTAAAGAACACAATGTCCATCAACTGATAAATGATTAAAGAAGATGTGGTTTAGGAGCACGTGGGTGGCTCAGTTGGTTAAGCATCTGACTTCAGCTCAGGTCATGGTCTCATGGTTCATGGGTTTTAGCCCTATGTCAGGCTCTGGGCTGACAGTTCAGAGCCTGGAGCCTGCTTCAGTTTCTGTGTCTCCCTCTCTCTCTGCCGCTCCCCCACTTGTGCTTTGTCTCTCTCTCTCAAAAATAAATAAACATTAAAAAAAGAAGATATGGTTTATATATACAATGGAGTACTACTTGGCAACGAGAAAGAATGAAATCCTGCCATTTGTAACAACGTGGATGGAGCCATAGAGTATTATGCTAAGTGAAATAAGTCAGCCAAAGACAGATATCATATGTTTTCACTCATATGTGGAACTTGAAAAGCTTATCAGAAGACCATGGGGGAAGGGAAAGGGGGAAAATAGTGTCAAACAGAGAGGGAGGCAAACCATAAGAGACTCTTGAATGCAGAGAACAAACTGAGGGTGGATGGGGGGGTCAGGGAGAGGGAGAAATGGGTGATGGGCATTGAGGAGAGCACTTGTTGGGATGAGCACTGGGTGTTGTATGTAAGTGATGAATCATGGGAATCTACCCCCAAAACCAAGAGCACACTATACACTGTATGTTAGCTAACTTGACAATAAATTATATTAAAAAATTTTTCTCTTTCTCGAAAATTATCAGTAAAGGGCCAATCAACTAGGCTGACTCTACATACCTACTGGGAAAAGGAGCATATTGGTTAATTTCCAGTTTTCAGTAGGAGTCCTGATTTTCTGTGAATTAGGGGTATTTCACGACTTGTTTCTTGGTTTTCCTCTTCTTGCTCATGCTCACTCATTGACCATTTCAGAGTTTAGAAACAGAAACAAGAAAGTTGAAACTCATTATACCTCCAGTGAAGGAAAAGTTGGAATAGATGGTGAATGCTTTGGCTCCACACCAAAATGAGCCCTGTGGATTTAAACCCCCTCTGCCTCCCCAACGGATCCCATCAACCCTGCCAGAAAGAGAGAGTTGCCTCTCTCTTTGTCTTCCAGAAAGATAAGGAACTCTGTAGAACTTCTCTAGATTTTCCCTGCTCTCTGTGCACACTCGTCACTCACCTCTCCCTCCTCCTGGAACCTTCCAGCCTGAGTGCAGTTAAGGAGCAACCTTAGGTGCAATGCCTCACCCCCTGCCCAAAGAAGTGTCTACTTTTCCTCCATCCCAAAAAATTAGAAAAGAAAGGGGAGCCTTGTGGTCTGGTGCTGTTATGTGTGAAGGTGAAGGCTGGCAGGACTGAGTGCCTCGGGAGAAGAGGCACAGGACTAGGGCTGAATCATGCAAATTAAGTGGGTCCTGGAATTAACTGAAGAGCCACTTATTTCAGTCCAGCCCCCAACAGCTTCCCTTGGGAAGCTGAGAGATAAAGGTGCAGAGAGGCCTCTGGGCTCTTTCTTCCCTAATGATGTTTACTTTGACCTCGAGTGGTGTAGATCCATGAAATACTTGCACTCCGAGAAGCCAGTCTCTGATTGCTCAGCATGGGGTGAGCACAGAAGACCTTCCAGCCCTCTTTAGAGATCGGCGAGAGCCAGGAGAGCTGGGCCACCACAACGTCTGCTGGATAACTGCCATTGCAATGTACCCGTGACCCTGCCTGGATGCCTGTGAGTCTGGGCTGCCAGTCAGTACAGCTGCAGTGTCTGCCTGAGGCAGGTGAGAGGAGGTGCTTTGGGAGAGTTGATGGGGTTCAACCCAGGGAACAGAGGAAGACCAGCTGGGCACAGTCAAATCCAGCTGGGTCTTGAGTCTGCCCCACAGAGACACAAGCTGATAGTTTTCCGGTAGGGTTAATCCAAACAGATCTAGCTGGAGTAGGTGAGGACAATCCATACAGATCTAGCTGGAGTAGGTGAGGACGGAGAGGAAGGAGCAGGACCCTCCTTTGTGTTGTAAGTGACGACTGTTTACACAAATCCAGCTGCAGCAGGAACTGCTGTGTTTGAGCTGTGAAGAAGCCACACTTCTTCTGCATGGTGGCCTTGCAGTCACCTCAATTCATAGATGCTCCAGAGGAGGGTAGGCCTAACCCTGAGGATGCAGGGATGGGAAGAAGCAGGCCCCAGGGCCAGGCACCAGGTGCTGAAAAATTCCCAGAGAATCTCTGGAACCCATTTCCACTGGCCCGCTTCAACCACTGACCCTGGTGTCTCTATACACTTTTCCCTTTTATTCTCCTCACTGTACTTTCTACTTCACCTTTGTGGCTTTCTCCTTTCCTTTCTTCCATTTCCTCCCTGGTCTGGTATCCAATGACATTCTCTTCTGCTTAGCACAGCGATGAGCAAGAGACAGGTCCCCTCTCCAAGGAGCTCCCTAGTGCAAGGAGCAGGGAAGGAAGCCAACAGTCCTGGGACAGCCCTCAAGGCAAGCATGTGCAGCATCCTAGGATCATCTAATTCTGCCTCAGGGGCTCAGGAAAGGCTTCCCAGAGGAGATGATATTTGAGGATGCCTGATAGTTTTCTCAGACAAGGAAGAGCTGAAAGGTCTTCCTCTCAGAAGGAACCCAAGGACAAAGACATGAAGACACAGCCCTGGTGTCTCACTTGTGGCTGGAGACAGGGCAAGAGCTGATCCCACCCAACTGCACAGGGCTCATGTCTGGGCTGAGGAACCTGGGTTTCTACATGCAGGCCACGGGATTCTTGGAAGGTTTCCAAAAAGGTGAAGTACAAGATGGCCTTCCTCCCTCTTCCTCTACTTCAACATCTTTCACGTCCCCCTTCCTTGTCTTTCTCTCCTCCACCTCTTCTCTC
The DNA here is from genome assembly GCF_022837055.1 of Prionailurus viverrinus. Taxonomy (NCBI): domain Eukaryota; kingdom Metazoa; phylum Chordata; class Mammalia; order Carnivora; family Felidae; genus Prionailurus; species Prionailurus viverrinus. The sequence goes on along the minus strand of NC_062570.1, from coordinate 13,032,259 downwards.
ACTGAGCCTGCTCTTGCCTCCAGCACTGTTCACCCAGCTATGCTGTGCCCCAGCCAACCTCACCCTGGACTTGGGATTATCTCTGTGTGCACATCCATCTTTGGAAGCAATGGCTTCCTTAGCATCCTCAGCATGGCAGAACATACCTCTCTGACCCCTGAACAGTCTCCTCCTGTCCTTCTTAACGTGTTGTTCTTGCACTCTTTCCTTGATCACCCATTTCCCTGTTGGTGACTTTCTGCCCCGGGGGGGGGGGGGCCCACAGTCCCCTGCACAGCTTGAGGGACACAGAGTAGAGTTGGGCAAGCGTCTCCAGCCCCTTTCAGACAGTGAGACCAGCTGATTATAATCAACCCATCTTTCTATCTGGAGGTCTTGGTCTTCAAAGGTTGAAGGTACCATAGAGATAACACTCCACTCCTACCAATGTCAGTACTAATACTAATGCAATACTTAGACTAATAGCAAATGCTAAGAGTAAACCTCAAAGAGTGTCTTTCAGTTTAAAAATATCCTCTTTACTGGCGATTTCTCATTCAAAACTCACAGCCGCATCCACAAATGCTTGCAGATCATCTGTTCTGTGCCAGATACTGTGTAAAGTCCTTCACATACATGCTGTCTCATTTAATGCTCACGAGAATCTCATGAGAAAAGCACTTATTATATTCGCTTCATACATGACCAAACTGAGGCTCCAAGAGGTCAAAGAACTTAACCATGTGTACACAGTGAGTGAAGCAAGAGCTTGGTTTTAACCCATGTCTCCTGACTGCAGGTCCAGGCCTCTCTCCATCATGGCTATGCTAAGAGATGTTTCCCCTATCCACATTTCACAGACAACAGAAGCTACATTCCTAGAGGTGAGAGTCTAACTCTCTCACGATACAGATAAATAAAGTGGGTCCAAGGGACTTTTCAGTGTGAGTTATGAAGCTAACACTCAAATGATATCCCTCAAGAACATTTTGGCTTTTTCTTCCTCTTGCTGATGGTGTGTCTTCTGCTCCTCCCTCTGACCACCCTGCCCTCCCAAGTAGCATCAAGGGACAGACAGACCTGGGGTGAGAGTCTAGGTCATCAGGGCCGTGTAGTGGGGAAGGGGTGTTTGGGTCCATCTGTCACTGTGACAGCCCCATATGTCTTCTGATCAGAAAGCTTTCGCCTCCCCTAGAGCAGCTCATTATTCCTCCCGATGTTGTTGCCTGAGGAGCAGAGCCCAGCGTCTCTCACACTGGTGAGTGACGACTTGGTAGAATGGCAGCGTGAAGTGCAAGCCCCAGCTCCCCAAGGCTCTTCGGTGTTGGGGGGAGGCAGAGGTGTGACTGGCTGGTCATTGTTTTGAGAGTGGCATTGATCCATCCTGGTGCAGATGTAGCTGGAGGGGCAGGCTGCCTGCCTGGCCAGCTCGTTAGTAGCACTCACTCAGAAAACTCAGCTTGTGAGTATTTGCACATGTGTGAGTAGAGATGGCATCACACCTGGGAAGAACCAGCACAGATCGATAAAGTTCTGGGCTTGGGTCAGCTCTGCAAAGTGCTGTGGGGGCTGTGGGAAGGTGGGGGTGATAGACAGTGGCCTATGGCACAGACCCTGCCATCCAGGAGCTTAAAGTTGATGAGGGAGATGTGGGGGGGATGACCGTATCCATGGTTCAGAGCTTTGGTTATGTGGGAATTAGGAAGGATAAGGAAGTGTTTATTTCAGAAAAGCTCAATGTTTTCTTGACAGTATGATATAGTTGGGAGACCATGGGAGGCTGTGTATTGTGTTGAAAACACAGCTTCTGATCTGAGAGCTGGCTGTGTGCTTTTGGGCAAGGTATGTGACCTTTCTGAACCTCACTGTCCTCATCTGTGGAGTGGAGATGACGATACCACCTATCTCAAATGGGAGAAAGCATACTAAGGATTCAACCCCCTGCCTGGCACCTTGAAAGGCCCAGGGAGTGACTGCCAGCTTCTGTGGATGTTAGAATCAAGGAGCTCTTTCACATTCCAGAGCTGCCCTATCCCACATGTCACCTTGGGCAGGTGACATACTCCCTCTGAGTCTCACCTATAAGATGGGGTGATTCCATCCACCTAAGGAAGTTTGTGCCTCATATGAGATACACTATGAAAATTGTCTGGCACTTAGTAGGACCTCAGTAAATGGTAGTTACCATTAGATGACAGCAGAGGTAAAGGCTGGATTAACCTCAGTCCTGACAGAGAATGAAACCCTGTTAGATTCGAACGTCCTTCTGGAAATTAATTGCTTTTTACTTATTCATGGTTATTACTTTAATCAAAATGAAATGTCTTACTTAAAGGCAAATGATTAGTTCTGCTAATAGAAAGGTAAAAAGAATCTTAATCTATGAACTTTCCATTGTTCTCCCAGCCTGAGATCCTGGTGGGAGTTGGGCAGAGCATGCTCCCTGCAAAGGCCCCTTTCACCCGCTCCTGCACACATCTCCGACTCCTGCAGCTCCGGGGGGGGGGGGGGGGGGGGGAGGGGGATGGATCTCTGTCCTGCATCATGCCCTGAAAGTATAAGTAGCTGACAACCCTTTAATCTTGCGGGCAGTATTTGCAAATTTGAAGTAGGACGTTTTTATTCCTGCTTCCACTTTCGTATCCCTTAATCCATTCTCCATACTGCAGTCAAGGCCACCTTTTAGAAACACAAGCCTCATCATTTCTATCCCCTGCTTAAAACTCCTTAATGACTTCCCACCGCCCTTAGGATAATGTCCGAATTCCTTATCCAGGTTCACAGGGCCCTGCAGCACTATTCTGGACTCTGCCAGGATCCTGGCAACACCCAGAATCTGCACAGACAATTCTCGCTGACCAGATTGTTCTCCACTTAGCCAGCCCCTACTTATCCTTCAACTCTCAACTCTAAACGTCCTTCCTTACAAGGGCCTTCCCCGATTCCCTAGACCGACTTCCTGCTCCTATGGCATCAGTGAAGGCAAGCTATTTCCTCAGCTCTAAAAATATAAAGATGTGTAAATGGCATCTCTCTTGAGAATCTTGTCAGACCCTGTGGTCTAGGAGGAGTAAGATGGTTTCAGCACACGACTTCCTGCATCCATGCCCTGGTGAGGCATCTTTGCAGATACAGTAAAACCTTGGATTGAGAGTAACTTTTCTGAGAGTGTTCCACAAGACAAGCAAGCATTTCTAGTAAGTTTTAATGTGATAAAAAAGTGATGTCGTGCACTGCAAGTAGTGTGTGATGCTGAATGTCACATGATCACAACTGAACCAATGGTTTTTCTCTCTGTCTCTCTTTGTCTCTGTCTCTGTCTCTGTCTCTGTCTCTGTCTCTCTCTCGCTGTGGGATTGTGGATGATCATCTCCAGTGCTTGGATGCTCAGTCTCAGGCCACAGTGTTTGGCAGAAATCAGTGATTTTTCAGAACGTGGGAAGGTGCCAATAACTGGCACTAGTGTATTTTTTGTCACTTCAAAGCACCTATGGACAGTCCTTTGCTTTTCATGTAAGAGTAAGCTTAGGAATGCTTTGCTTGATTCTAGGTCAGGCTGCTTGCAGATATAGACCCTTTCCTCTACTGCCTTACTGCCAGTTACATTAAATGCAGTATATGACAAGAGTTTATTAATATTATACTATATATAGGCAACGTCCATGCAGGCGTATACAATGGCCCCCATGCAGAAAAAGATTCCACTGAGCCAATGGATAGCGGTGATTTCATTGGTGATAGTGAAAGTCATGCTATACAGTAGTCCTCCTCTCTCTTGTCACCCTCACACCAGCCACAAATATTTTAAAAGATAAGTAAGGGTTAATTTATTTTCCTTTATATTTTATATTTTCTTTGTTATTTTGTATTATATGACAGTATTTTTATCATTTTTATATGAATATTTTTGGGTGGTGGAATGAATCATCTGAGTTTCCATTATTTCCTATGGGGAAATTCACTCTGATGTACAAGTGCTTTGGATTACAAAGCATGTTTCTGGATCGAATTATGCTCACAAACCAAGGTTTTACTGTATTTCCATCAAAAGGTAGGGGGTATTTATCTACCCCTTAGTTTTGGGGTGGCCCTGTGAGTTGCTTTGGCCAATAGAATGTGGCAAAAGGGATGACAGGCCTCAGGAAACATTGCACAAGGCCATCGGTTGTCTAGGAGCTCTGCCAAGTTGCCCTGTGAATGAGTCCAGACCAACCCGCCGAATAGTTTAGAGACCATGTTGCCCTGTCACCTCTCATGTGCTAGTCAACATCCACCTAACCCCCAGAAGCAGAGTCCAGCATCCGACAGTGGATGCATGAATGAACCCAGCCAAGACCAGAAGAATCACCGAGCTGAGCCCATTCCAAATTGCTAACCACTGGAATCATGAACTAAATAGATTGTGGCTATTTGGGGCCAGACTTTTGCGGTAGTTTGTTAAACATCATAAACTAACTGACACAGGCCTTTTATATGATAAAATAAATATATGCATAAGCAGATAAGCAACAGCACAAGGGAGTGTATGCTAAGTCTGCCATGAGTGGACAGGCAGGCATAAGAGTACAGGAAAACGGGGGTCCCTGGGAACTGGAATTGTTCAGAGATGATTAATTCAGGTACATTATTATTATTATTTCTTTGAGCAGATGAAGTTTTCTGAGAATGTAGAATGTAGCTTAAAATGATTATGTACTTTCTGCAATACATAGCACAGTATGAGTTACAGCAGTCAGTTCAAAAAGTACCTGATGGGTATTTAAAGCCAGGCTGAAAACTGCAAATCTCTTGTTCATTTTATGCCCCCTGCATCTGCACAGTGCCTGGAATATAGGAGGAGCTCAGTAAATACTTAGGGATGAATAAATGAGTGATTGACTTCATGAATAAAGAAAAACATCATATGTGTTTGTGAGTGTCTTTCCAGGCAACCCCAGGCAGTGTGTATAGGTAGGTGAGATGAGGAGGAACAGGCAGAGAACTGGATGGTGGTAGGACCAGTTGCCTCACCTCAATCCATTGTGTCATTTGTGACTGCCCCAAGACACAGACAATGGCACGTTTGTCCACTGCTCTCTCCTTCTCTTCTTCTCCAGCTTCCTACCATCTTTCTTTCCTTCTCTGTTTCCTCTATTTCAGTTCTCTGTTTCTTCTGTCCTCCTGATCCTTTCAAGTTAACATCTCTAATGTAGGGTGGTGATCAAGTTCAAGATTGTGGCTTTGTGTCTGAAGGGACTGAGGATATGGGATTGGCAGATGCAAGGTCTTGTGGCAACTGTAGTGCGCAGATAGGTTCTGCACTCTCCATTCCTGTTCCCCTTCCCACTCCCTGAGAATCCAAATAAAGGCAAAGCATGAGGACAGGATGAAATGGAAAGGGTGTGTGTGTGTGTGTGTGTGTGTGTGTGTGTCTGTGTGTCTGTGTGTGTGCTGTGTGCAGTCTATGACTGAATTTTGACTGATCTGATATTACCACCCGAGAGCACTCTTCCTGATATACTGTGTGCACCTGCATCCTTCCAAGGTCTTAATAATGGCGTCCTTCTCTGGTGGCATGGAGCCAAACTTTGGGTCAGAATGCAGTGACTTTTGAAGATAACTACAGGAGTCTACCCTCCAGGCACACGCCCTTTACACACGTGCATAATCTGCATACGTCCTCTTCACCTTGGCTGTGTTTCAGCTGCTCCTTTTCAGGACCACTCCATGTTATCAGACTAGCCTATCCCTGCTTCATGTAAACCTTCCTTGGTTTGTTTCTCCCTAAAGGTTCTAGAACTTGCCGTGTGTTACCCCTTTGATATTTGCCACACAACAAATAATCTCACGACATTTCTTGTTTTAAGCATTGCTACACCTAAACCCCTAGAAGGAAAAGAATAAACTTTCATTGATCACAGAGCCGAGAACAATCCTAGACATAGAGTAGGTCAGAATTCATTTTCTGAATGAATGGCGGGTTTGCTTTGAAAACCCTATACCATTAAAAACTGTTACTTTTTTTTTTCAACGTTTATTTATTTTTGGGACAGAGAGAGACAGAGCATGAACGGGGGAGGGGCAGAGAGAGAGGGAGACACAGAATCGGAAACAGGCTCCAGGCTCTGAGCCATCAGCCCAGAGCCTGACGCGGGGCTCGAACTCACGGACCGCGAGATCGTGACCTGGCTGAAGTAGGACGCTTAACCGACTGCGCCACCCAGGCGCCCCAAAACTGTTACTTTTTAATAAGTACTTACTACGTGCCCAATATCAAAGTATGTGATCGCTGTGTAATTTAATCTTCAGGATAGCACTGAAGATCTCCACCACTAGGAAGGGAGGCACCGACATTCAATTCCAGCCAGTTGGGTTCTGAAGCAGGCACCTTCAGTCTCCAATCGAAGTTACTCCCTAGAGGAATTACAAGACAGTTGTAGGGACAATTTGGCCACAATGTGGCCAATTTGTAGAGAAATAGCCAAAAATGTAGTATACCTTATTTATGAAAATAAATGGCATTTTCCCTTGAAAATGCCTTCCTTCATGATGGCCCTGGACATATCAGGTCCCCTGGCTATTAGCTGTCTGCAGTTATTTCATGTGCATTTATTTTGTTTACCCCCAAAGACTATATTGATTATTATATAATAGTAGCTATCACATATTACCTACCATGTTTCTGGCACTATGCTAACTAAGCACTTTGTATTCAATACCTCATTTAATCTGTGCAAGAGCCCTAAACACTGATGATATTATTGTCGTTGTTGTTATTTATTTTATAGATGAGAAACTGAGGCAACTTTCCAGAGTCACTCAGGCAGTGGGTGTAAAGCTTGTTTCTGTTGGATCCCCAGTCTCTCCTACCCAAACTTGTTTCCTCTTAAGTACTAAGCCATTGGATTTCAAATTTCAATGTGCATAAGGATCCCCTGGGGAGCTAGTCAAAAGCATATTCCCAGACCTCACCTTCAGGGATTCCCTAGTCGCTGTGCAGTGGTGTCCAGAATCTCCCCTTTGAGCAACTACTCCTGTGAATCTACTACAGCTCGTCCATGGTGCCCTCCACTGTACCTGCCTCCCTCCCCTCTGTAAGTGGCTGGAAGTAAAGTCTTCTGTAGCCTGTTCCCAGATGTTGGGTTTCGCTTGCTGGCCATGAGACATGCTGGCAGTGCCTCAGATGTAGCATTCGTGAGCTTTTGTCTTGTAGCCTGCCATCAGAATCAGAATTCAAACGCCTATGGCTCTTTCTTAGCTATGGATTCTGTCCTTAATGTCCTTTGCTCTTCTGTTTTTGAGTGGCTTGGCTGGAAACCTTAACAACCTTTTTATTCTTATTTTTCCAGGTGTAGCCTGATCTAAATATCTAGCTCCACACTTCTTTTTCCCTGGATCCCATGCTGCTCCCTTCCCCACCTCCCCGAAGCTGCCACCCAAGCTAAAGGCATTCCTACCCCTTAGAGCTATAGATGGCCTGACATCTTAACTTTCTTCCCAAAAGAATTACTCCTTTGTTCTAAGTGGGGTATTAGTGGGGAATTTACACAGTGGCCCTGTAATTTCCTTTTGTTCTCCACGAGAAATTAGAAGAGTTGTTTGCAAGAGTTCTCCATTGCATTTCTCCTTTTGTGAATTCAGTGAATTCGAGCACGTCTTGCTGCCTTTTTGCCACAAGGGACATTGTCATTGAATTTTGAAAAAGTTCTGCCTGCTCCATCACAGGCTGCTTTTCCCATCCTTGCCTGTGTATCCTCTCGGGATCAGTGCGATGGGTGGTTCTTTCCCTAAGGGGGCTTTATGAATGTCTCTTTCAATATTAATGTGACACTTGCAGATGCGATATTGAGCAGCACAGGTTTGCAGAGTGTGGCACGACTTCCTGTGAATAACACGTTGAGGTACGAGGCACAGTGTGAAGTCAAGCTGGCACCAAAGAAGGACCGAGTGTTTATTGCAATGTGTGAGACCCTTGCCCCTCCAGAGAGAGCAGTCTTAATAGCAAATGTTTCTACACAAACAGTGAGCAGTACCGTGACTTTGGACACTTGTGTGTGGATGGTGAGACCCGTTTGTACATAGCTGTGACTGCAAAATAGGTTTCTGGTGACTGGTTCACTGTTGTTTTGAGTAATTTAATTTCTTAAAATATGCCTATGCCATCCCCAGACCCCTATACTGAAACACAAAACAGTGGAGAACTACTGGACTAGATTCACAGTTTCTCTGCCATTCATTTATCTACTCGTCAGAAATATTTATTTGACATCCATGATGTAACAGGTACTGTCCTAGAAACTGAGGCAACATATGAGAGCGAAACAGAGTTCCTCCCCTTAAGGAACTTGCAGTCTGGTGGAGGAGACAGAGAGGTGCTAATGCAATGTGCTAAGGGCTGCTTTTTAAATGTGCACCATGTGCTATGATAGCCCAGAGGAGAGGTTCTGAACTAAAATGGAAGGTTTGGAGGTTGGGGGGAGGCAAGAGGTCAGGGCAAGTTTTCTAGAAGGGACACTGGAAATGAGTATCCAGAGGCTAAGGGTATTTCGTGAGAAGGAGGTGGGAACATAAAATAGGCAGGAAGAGAGGATTAATGGCTTCATCTTCCCTGGTTGTCAGTCAATCCTTGCCAGTTGTCCAGGTTTTACCACCTGTCAACTAAAACTTAATTGAGAGAAATCTCTCATCAAGAGGTTAATTGTGACACAGATTCCCATATCCGGGGGAAAAATCCATCACCTGTGCAGACTGCTTCTTTTTTGGCATCTTGAGCAATCCTGACTGTTAGCAAAATGTAGATGTTTGCAGTAGAGCTCCTTCCGGTCCCCAGATTCTTACTGACCTTCTTATCTTTCCTTGAATATCCTCTCTATGTTTAAAACTTCTTGGCATTCCTTTGGACTGAGATTGTCCCCGTCTCTCTCGGACCCCTACTTCCTTTGGCACCCCAATCCTGAATTGAAGGTGTTCTCAAGGACACAGTCTCCATTCTTTCTTGTGAGCGGAGTAGAATTCTCAACCCAGGAAATTAGAAATTCACTAGGCTAAATTCATGACCTTATACCCCCAGCAGGTGCAGACTCCTCTTTGTTTTCTGTATTTCTCCAATGCCACAAGGACCCCAAGGATCTTTTCTCCCTTCACCACCCCTCCTCCCCATAATGACCACTGTTCTAGCTTCAACTTTCGGATTTCTTCAATCTGTAGCTTCACCGGTATCTCCTTCCTTCTTTCTCTCCTGCCCACTGTCTCCTCCTCCCTTCCCTAACCCTGTTCCTTTTTGCTCTGTCTCTATCATCAGATGACATACGTGCATGTGTCCATTGACTTTTGAGATTCTGCAGGGAAGGGGTCAGGCTACCTGTTACCTGAAGAAAATGTGTGTAGAAATCGTTTCTAGATGACTCCAAACTTAACCTGACTCCTAATTCTATGTAACTTTTTGAAGAGTAGAAGTTTAAATAAATTAGGTGGTCAGTAGGAAGTAGATAAATCAAAGTGCCAGGAAATTATATGGGAATATATGGAAAAGAGACCCAAGCCTGAGATCTTCTAGAGCCTCATGGGTAAGGCCTTCTGTTTGATCCCTGGGGATAATGGCAGGGGATTTTTGTCCTAGGTGTTTATTGCAGGCAGCTCTTACCTTTATTACGTAAAAGCCACTACAGTTCATGAGGAACTAAGGCCCAGAATCCAAGAGAAAGCCCATGTGAAATCCTCTAGAGCACACAGGCTGCTTGAGCAGTGATGCTCTGACTCACCTGAGAATGGGGCTTTTAAAACAGCATGGGGACCATATGCAGAGGCAGATGTCACTGGGAAATGAAGTTGTTAAGTCCAGTCTAGGTTGTATGTGACTTGACAACATCCTAGAAAATTAGAGTGTGAATATTTTCATTGAAGCAACAGATAGTATTGACAGTCTCAAACTGTGGGTGCTTGTAAGCAGAGCATGCTGGGTCAGCCAAGTCAGGGTGCTATCTTTGGAGGAACAACAGTTAAAGAGTCAGACCAGTGCTCTAGTCCAACTTCTCTACTGGCCAGCTGTAAAACTTTAGCCTGGTTACTTAATTCCTCTGAACTTAGTTTCTTCGAATGAAGATGAGATCATAAAACCTACTCCTGGGGAGCCTGGGTGGCTCAGTCGTTTAAGTGTCTGACTTTGGCTCAGGTCATGATCTCACAGTTTTTGAGTTTGAGCCCTGAGTCGGGCTCTGTGCTGTCAGCTCAGACCCTGGAGCCTGCTTTGGCTTCTGTGTCTCCCTCTCTCTCCGCCCCTCCCCTGCTCATTCTCTGTCTCTCTCTATCTCTCAAAAATGAATAAGTGTTAAAAAAAAAAAAACCCTACCCCATAGAGGTGCAATATTGCCTATGAAGCTCAAGGCATAATACCAGACTTACCTTGCTATGTAGTAGCACATATTCTAGCCCTGCAGGGCAAGCCAGGTAAAACATCAGAACAAGGGAAAGACTCTAGACACTGGGAATTGAATTAATTTTCCTTGGATTTCAACACATGTATTAAGTAACCGCTGTGCATTGGAGCTGTGCCAGTACCAGGGACACAAGGACCAAGATGGAATGGGCTCTTTCTCAAGAAGCTCTCAGGCTGGTGGGGGATAAAGGCAAAGGAACAGAGTGGCAGTGCCATGTGCTGAGCATTGGCTGACAAGTCTGTGCAATAGGTTTGATAGCATGGGCACTGGGGAGGAGGGTCAGGGAGGGCATCATGGAGGAGGTGACAGTGGAGATGGCTGTGAATAAGCTGTCACCCGGTTGTCTTCCATACGGGATGCAGAATAGCAAATGGACTGAGCCAATGGGGTCAGGGTGGAGATGACCTAACCTTACAGCTCCAGGACAGAATGTCATGTCTCTTGAGACAGCTCACACAATTAAAACCCCAACCATTTGAAGGTACTTCCCATTCACCTAGTCTGTCATTGACCGACCATTGGCAACCCTTTCTATTGAGATGAATACAGTATGGGAGGGTAATTAGATGGACTAATTTCTCAGTCAGGGAAACTCTCCCAGCCTCCAGTTTCCCTATGGGCTCTGAATTGAAATTGCTATGGAAGAGAGAGTTAGAGGGAACCCAGAATCAAGGAAAAGGACTGGAAGAAAGATGGACACAAGTCGAGGAGGGAACCAGAGTGACATATACAGAACTCAGCCCAGTCTGAGCAGACAGTTACCTTTCCTCCCCACCCCCCACCTCTACCATTCCAGCTATTGTTTAATATACTAAATCGTTTTAATACATTTCCTGGCTTACACGTTAATGAGCATGCATGAGTCATCATGTTGGTTCTCCCAGAAAAGCCCAAAGAGTGACCTCAGTCAGGTCATTTCTCCCTGAGTCTCAGTTTCTTCATCTTTAAGATGGGGAGTTAGGGTGACAACCATCTGTCTGGATTTGTCCACCTCTAATGTCTAGGGCTGTACAGATTTGAGTTTCAGAGAGCCAGAGATTCCGGGGGAACACAGATCTCAAAGGGAAGGATGGAGAGTGAAGAGAAAGGACTTTTGGTACCGGGGAAGGGGGGGGCAGCGGGGGGGGGGGATTTGGCCACTAGGGGAACCCATTGAGCAATACTGCATTGCATCAAGGCACCCTGTGGTTTTAATTAGCCCTGGAGGAGAGCAATCCTGACCCCTGTTAGTCACCTCCATGTCTCCAGCACCTGGAACTGTGCTTGGCACATAGTCTTTGATTAATAAATGCTTATTCTGTTAGCTGACCTGAATACCCAGATCTGAAGGAATCCAGAGAAAGAGACAGAGGACAATCTAGTTCTGTCCCCTGGATTTCTCTACAGATAACTGATCTTATCCATTGTGGTGAATTCTTATTAGTTTTCCTCTTAGAGGTTAAACTAATTTCCAGTCCTGCAGTCACCTTCCTCTCCCCCTGTACACTGAGCGCTTCTCCTCTTGGCTTGGGTCGGAGCCCCTTCTCCCACCTTAGACCACCCTCTGCCTTGTCTCTGGCAGTGGCAGCAAAGTGGAAGGGACTCATAGTGTGAGCCAACCTGTTAGTATTTACCTTCAGCTATTTTCATGCTTCCTAAATTCAAGCAGGCCGGGCTCCAGAGCTTTGGGAACTGTTGGGTCGTTGACAAATTTATTTAGGAAGTGATATGCAAAAGTCAGCACGGGTCAGTCTCTCCAAGGAGCCTGATTTTGACCATCTGCTTAGGGGATGGAGATTCCTCTTCCCTAAGCTGGGAAAAGGAGGGGTAGAAATCCCCCTGCGGACCCTCCTCCCTCCACCCTGAGGCGAGAAAACACTTGACCAAGGCTCTTCTTTCAGGTGCTTGGATTCAGGAGGCCTTGACTGCATCCAAGATGACAACCCTGTCCTGACAGCAGTGACGACCAGGGGACCCTCTCATTTGGAAAGTCCCTAACCTCTATTACACTGAGGTAACTTTTGCTAAATTTCACATAAAATATACATGAGACTGTATTTTTGAAAGGCGGCCAGGTATAGTCAAAAGAGCATGGGATTTGAAGACATAAATTTAACTTCTGGCTCTGTTACTTCTTAACTCTGAATCTCCTTCCTTATCTGGCAAATGGAAGTAACTAATCTACCTTAAATTTTACTATAAGGACCAAAGAGAATATTCATTTACCAGTTCAACAAACATTCATTAATTAGGATAAATAATACTTATGCCTTAGCAGGTAAACCCCTAAAGCTCAGCGATGCAACACAATGGAAGTCTGAAGCATTTGCTGTAGGCTGGTAGGGTCCTCTTCCATCCGGTACTCAGGGATCCATGCTCCCTCCACCTTGTAAGGTGGTTGCTGAGGAGGTTGCTGTGGCAGGAGAGAAGATGAGGTCAGTTGTCTCTTCCGTGCCTTGGCCCAGAAGTGACCCATCAGCTCGACTAGTGTTCTCATTTGCTAAAACTTAGTCATATTCTTCCAATTTCTTTTTAAGGGAGGCTGGGAATGTCTCTCCATTTGGGCTCTGGAAGAGGAAGCTATATGGAGAACAAATAGCATTGTCTCTGCCGCAGCATCTAGTATGGAGGGGGGACACAGAGATGAGCAAACAAAGTCTCTGTCCTCAAGGAGAACACAGGCCAAAGACAAAATGTGTAGGCACTCTTAGCTCTCAGGATGGTTCTCCTCCCCCTTTAATTCTGTAATTACATTAATTCAATTCAATCCTGTATTCAAGTAACTGTAATTTCCCCATGATTTCCTGCTATCAATAATTATTTATACCCTAAATATTCTGTACTTAAAACTTTATTTCATGCCTATCAATTTCCTTTGAGTCATTCCCGCTTCCTTCCCTAGATGGTAAATCCCTAGGGCTGGATTTACACCTTCATTACCTGTCAGTCGTTCCCCCCACGCCCACCCCCTAACCCGCCGCCCCTTGTAACCGAATATGGTACCGGGCACATGGCAGGTTCCCCTTTCCCCTAGATTTTGTTGAATTTGAGTTTTACATTTGTATCTTTGTTTCTTTTCCTCGATGATATTTCTCTTCTCCCTCTGCACACTGCTTCTGGGGCCCACCTTGCCCAGCAGACTGCCCCAGGCTCAAAGAGGAGACACCCAGTTTCCCAGCCCAGCTCTTCCTCTGACATCTCAGGCCGTGGGGGTTGTCCTGGGTAGAGGCGAGACCAGCACACCCATCCTTCCTCTCTCCTTCTCTGCCTGACGACCCTTTCTGCCAGGACTAAGCATGAGAGCACCCTGACTGAGCCCTGGGGAAAAGGTGCTGTCTGTGGAGCACCTGGCTCCGTCAACTGGAAAAGCCGTAGGGTGCTGGTGGATCCAGAGGAAGGCTGTGGTCCCTCAGGGAATCACCTGAGGCTCCCTCACTGAGCCTCTTTCCCCTGAGGCTGCCTCCACCTGCCAGGATGGGGGTGGGTGGGCAGCTCCCAGGCAGCTGTTGGCGCTCCATTCCTCTTTGACGGTGCCTGGTCCCAACAGGGCTCAATGCTCTTATCATCCCGGCAGCCAGGTCCTGCCATGTTGGTGAACAATAACGGATTCAGCCTCCCGTGTTCATCATTACCCTGCACCTTTAATCAGGAGTGTTATCCGCAGCTCCTGCCCAGGCCTCATTTAGATTTCTTGTTTGTAGCAATAATACCCTTTTAATATGCTAAATGAGCGAGCAAATGAGCCTTCCTCCACTTGCGAGGTTTTTAAAAACATCCCTTCTTTAGTGGATGAAGGTCATTCTTTTGGCAGATTAATACTTAACTAGGAGGCCCTGTTTATTGTCTGGGGTCACTTCAGCGGCTGTCACAGCATATTAAAGAGCGCAGGATTGCCCGTGCCGGAACAATGCGGCTAGGTGGGAGATGCGGGAGGGGCGGCCCCTCACCCGATTCCCTTCCCTGGCTCTCATTTAAACTCCGCAGCCGTTATTAATACTTTAATTTGTAGTGCATTAATGAATTCTAATCCCCATTATGTGTTGAGCAAATGGGCCTTCACCAGGCTCTGTGCCGTCCAAGTGAGTCCTGGCTGTGGGCTGGGCAGACTCACTAATGGCATTAGTGAGGGGCAGGGGTCCCGGGGCCCCCTGTGAAGGGGCAAGGAGAGAAGCAGGCATGCTGGCTCCTGGCAGCTCAGTAGCCAAGGGGCAAGTGAAAGGGAAGAAATGATCGCAAAGACACTGTTTGAAACCTCGGCCCCACTGTGCCAACCCTATCTCTGCACTTTCCGGCTCCCCATTGCTGTTCCAAAATTGTCCTCATCTGTGTATAATAATAGCATCTACGGTATAGGGCAGACTTGCATATTAATTGGAATAATATATAGAGACGACTTACAGCACGCAGAAAACACTTATTGAGTGTTTAATAACATTTGTTATATTAATTATCATTGCTATTCCCTGACCAAACCTCCTGGCTCTCTTCTCCACCAGGACAAGCCTGAGAGATGGGCTCCTCAACAGTCCCTACTGGCATCTCTGAGCCTTTCTCCCCCTCTCGAGGCACTGGTTTATGAGCCTGACTTCTCTGGGAGGGCAGGGACTGTGTCACTCTTATTTTTACACCCCCCAGTGTGTAACAACAGTGCTTGTCAAAAAGTAGGTGCTTCATAAAGTCTGGGTGCACAAGCAATTGAATAAATGAAGAGCATTGGATTGGGCTCTCTCGTCCCCGATCCCAGAAAGACCTGAGTCTTTCCATCTGTCCCAGGAAGACAATCCACAGAGGCTACAAAGCTCTCTTCCTGGTGTGTCTATTTTACCCATCCTGAACTTCTGCCTCTGGCCTCCTGCCCCAGGAAGACCAGTCCTGCCCCCTCTTTGAACTCTAACCCTGTTTCCTGAGCCACTCAATGGTATCAGCTTGATCTTGTCCATCCCTTGGGCTGCAAAGCAAGCCCAAAGGCAAGACTTGGGTCTCATATCTTACTTCCATGCCTTGTACAGACGTGTTCAAAAGTCAATGGATTGTAGCATAGCCCGGAAAGGGGTGCACGTGCCCAGGGACCAGTGCTCATTTTCTTTCTTCTTTCTTTTTTAAATTTATTTTATTAAAAAAATTTTTTTAATGTTTCTTTTTGAGAGAAACAGAGACAGAATGCAAGTGGGTTAGGGGCAGAGAGAGAGGGACACAGAGAATCTGAAGCAGGCTCCAGGCTCCGAGCTATCAGCCTGGAGCCTGACGCAGGGCTCAAACTCAGGAGCTCTGAGATCATGACCTCAGCCAAAGTCGGACTCCCAACCGACTGAGCCACCCAGGTGCCCCTGCTCATTTTCAGATTCTAGGCAACATGAGGGCTAGGGCTGTATGTCACACATTTTGTGTCTGTCTTACTCTGAACCTCTACCAATGAGTGCCTCATTCAGACATAACATCAGCTATTTAGAAGACGTACCCTGGGTCAGGTGCTGAGCAGGGCACTCAGAGGATGTCACTGAATCTGCACCAGAAGGCTGATGCATAGCATTATCACTCCCATGTATCAGATGACGTTCTAGTTGCATTGCCTTGCTCACTAGTAAGTGCCCCGCAATCTTACAGCAAGAAGAAACCTCAAATGTCTTTCGGGACAAACTCTAGTTTTTAGTTCGAGGTGCCTGAGACTCAGGTTTAGGATGGTCTAGGGTCACACAGCCATTCTGTAACCCAGCCAGTGCTCAGAGTCCAGCTAGTGCCTCCTACCCTGTGCTGAAGGGGCACGTAGTTTGATGGGCCAGGCCATCCTGCTGAGGCTGATGCAGGGGCCCTGCTGGATGGGCCAGGATGCCGAGAGCCTCCAACCTCAGGCCATGAGGACTTGAGTCAGCCCCTGGTCTAGATTGCTCTGCCCTCTGGACTCCCCAAGGCCTCCAAGTGCTGTAACTCAATTTGACAAGCACTTAGGGGTACCTGCTCTGAGGGAAGAAAGCCCCCAGCTAAACACCAGAGGCCCTGATTCTGGCACCATCTCAGTGACCAGCATGATTTATGAGTTTCCACCTGTCCCACCTTAGTATTCTAAGTGGAGGCCTATTCTATTGTCTGATGGGGGCTGGTATTCTAAGTGGAGGCCTCATGGGGCTCCCTGACCACACTGCCCTGGCTCACTGTGGTGGCAGGCAACTCTTCCCCCAAGGCCACTCAGAGAGCCCATCCCTGTAGATTCTAGCAGAAACTCTTCTCCCACCTCCGCCTGATGTCTGCTCGGAACCCAGGGTCCAGTCATTTGGAAGAGAAGCAAACATTCCTCCTGTGTTGTATACTCCTGATGTGTTATACACCTTCCCCAACTTCCAACCTGGGCAACACAATGAGCCGCTTTCTTCCATTAATGTGGGAATTTTGTTAGACTCAGACTTTTCTTCACTGGCACTAGACAAACAACTTCCTTGGTCCTCTCTGCCATCCTGCCACACAGCCCAGGGTGTCTCATCCCTTCTATTGGCAGAGATTTAATGGATCTGAAGTTCAGTGAATCAGAAATCAAAAGACAAAAGAAGAGACGCTGATGGATTGTGCTCTGCAGAGACAATGGGCTTTCTGGCCAAGTTTCTGTCTTGCTCTTTCCTGATGTATCAGCCTGAGGTCCCCCAGCCAGTACTGGCCTCTGCCTTGGCTCTTAAGTTGCTCTCAGAGCCAGTGGCAGCCTTCCCTCTGGGGGACGTGCCAGGTTCCATCCCGTGTGTTGGCATGGGACCCTGGGGGGCAGATGGGTATAAGAATATGAAGCATGTATGAGTGTGTGTGCAGGGGCCATGTGGAAGGTCTCCATGCATGAGTCCGTATGAATAACGGATGTGGTAGGTGGGTGAACATGCATATGCATGAATGGGGGTTCGTTGTGTGTTTATTACTGGGTATGTAGGAAAATTGAGGGTATTTGAATATGTGGGTAATGAATGAACCTTTAGTGTTACATGAGAGCTTGAGTGTATTTGGATGATGCGGATACATGCACTAACATGTTTGGGAATTCTTGGCATGGATGTGGATGGGGTGTTGGTGTGTTTGTGTTCGTGAGTGGGGATTCTGGGTAAATGATAATGGTGTGTATGTGAACGAGTGTGTTACAACAGAGGTATTGGGTGTGTTGGCGTTTATACATCACACAGCTGTATATGAGAGTGTTGGTATTTTTGAGGCAGGATTTAGAAATGTGTGTGTGTGTGGGAGGGTGCCTAGGTGTCTCAGTTGGTTAAGTGTCCGACTTCAACTCTGGTCATGATCTCACCGTTCGTGAGTTCAAGCCCTGTGTCGGTTTCTGTGCTGCCAGCTGAGACCCTGCAGCCTGCTTCAGATTCTGTGTCTCTGTCTCTTTCTCGCCCCTCCCTGGCTTGTGCTCCATTTCTCTCTCTGTAAAATAAATAAACATTAAAAAATTTTTTTTAAATGGTGGAATGCTCAATTAAAAAAAGAAATGTGTATGTGTGAATTGGTAGATAAGTGTAAGTATAACGAGTGAATGTGTATATTGCTATGCAAGAATACATATGCTAAGTCAGCATAATTGATAACTTGGATCCATGGTTCTTCAAGTGTCCATCAAGAGAATTCAGAGGTCCTGTGAACTTGAGTGGGAAAAAATATTAAATCTTTACTTTTACTAACTTCTAACCAAAATATGGCATTTCTTCCAATATAGACAACAATCCACAGTAGTATTACAGTGTCTCTGATTTTATTACCAATAGAAATCACAGATATTTTCATCTCATTTTATAGTTTTTGCAGGTATATCAAAATATCACTTATAGTCGCTACTTTAGTTGTGAGATCCATCATTAGATTTTATTTAAAGCTTGAATAAGGAAGCACACATATTACCAATCCACAGATTGTGTTAAGAATGCTTTGAAAATTGAACTTTAATGTAATTGTTTTCCGTTGTACTTCTGTGTATTTCATTTTATGCATTCAAAAACATTTTTCCGAGGGGGTTCATGAGTTTCATCAAACTGCCAAAGGGGCCCATGGCACAAAAGCCCATTACTCAGATGCTATGTGTAGATGTGGTCGGCAGATCAATGAGTGGGGCCCTTGTGTGTGAGAGAGTATGTGATTATGCCTTGGAATGTAGGGGTTTACGTGACTTGCAGGCATTAGGAGTGTGGGTGAGGGAACAGAGATAGGTTTACGATCCAATCCCCAGAACCAGATTCTTCCCTTTTCCCCAGGGAAACCCAGGGAGTCTGTGGTGGTGGAGTAAAGGGATGGGGAGTGTGCTGTCCAGAGGGAATGTGAGCTGAATTCTAAACCTTTCCCTGTGAACATGGACTTACTCCAAAGCCCTTTTATGCAATTATTATTGGCAGAAAGTAAATTCATTCTCTGAATGCTGGCTTCCTTGCTGAACATAGGTGGGGTGACATTTCTCACCTGATTCATGGAAACCCTTTCCCTGTCCCTGCAGACAACTTTAGGTCTCTTTGGCCAAAGGTGCTTGGGCCTCACCACTGACCTGTTATTTTGCTTGTTTATCTCCAGACACATTAAAACCCACCCTGACCTAACATACATAGCCCTCTTTGGCTTAGCTAAACACATCCCACTCTCCACTCCCTGGCCTGGCACATGCCCCTAGGCCTTTCTTCACATGACATCACCTCAACTCGATCACCTCCCTGCTCTGCTTCCTGGCTGGGGTGTCTGCCAGCTGGTCTCAGCCAGAGGACAGCTATAAAGTTCTCCTGAAAAATAGCTTTTTTGAGCAAAGGGGAGGAGGGGGAAGAGGAGAAGGTGAAACAGGATGGGGAGGAGAAGGGAGGGACGAGGACTGCATTCTGGGGCTTCCTGCTCAAAGGGTCCAGCCCCAGAGTGATGGCTGTCAGAGTCAGAATCCCTGGAAGGCTGCTCTTTCCCTGATATTTTTTTTAAAAAGTTGATTTTTGATTGATACTGATAATGCTTTCATCCTGGAATTTATTTGTCATTGACCTCTGAAGTGAGAGTCAGAGCTCTTCTCCTTCTCTGGACTTTTAATCCACACCCTTCCTCCATGTGAGATGCTCTCAAATTCTCCCAAAGGGTAGACAGTGGACATTCCCATAAGCCTCTGGAGAAGCGGAAGCTCTTCACCTTTGTTAAATCAGGTCTCACAAGGCTTCCTCAAAAGCTGTTGTAACCCCAAATCCCTGCTGCTTCAGTGTAAGCCTCTTGATTGGCCTCTGGAGGAAGAAGGGCAAAGCTGTATGATCTCTGAGTTTTGAGAGCTAGCAGCCAGCCTCTTTTGAAAGAAGCCAAGTAGCCGGACGGCCCGGGAGCAGCCCTGGGACATGACCTTGAGAGGTCTCTGGAGCCTAAAGTGGTCTGTGCTCACCTGTGTGGTGGGGAGAGAAGTGATCTCTGAATAGACACACAATTTGGCTGCCTCTGTGTTTGTGGCCTTTGTAGGAGTGGATATTCTATGACCTAAACTATGAGACAGCTTGGGTGAGGATCCCCAGGTGGCCAAACACAGCAATGCTTCAGGCCTCTGGAAATAATCTTTTATAGGAGCAATAACCAGAAATAAATCCAGAAGGGACCTCACTGACTATGAGAAGCAATGAGTCATGCTGTTCTTTATTGCATACAAAATTCTCCTCAGACTGAGATGTTTTCTGGAATCAAAAAAAGGATCTTTCTTGGGGACAAGCATGCAACCCGGTCTTGTCCTCTACATCTTCTCAGGTAGCTTGCAGCCTACCTGGATGCACTGGTTTGATTCACAAACCCTTTGGTCTGTTCCACATAAACTGTGAGGTTGATAAACTCTGAGCGAGTCACTTGAAGCCAAGCCTATGTCCTCAATTTATGTATCCATCTCAGGGCTGAGCTGGAGAAGACCTGAGTTCTTCAACCACTGCTTTCATCCCCATCAGGTGCTGCTGGTTAGAAAGTATTCTTTGTGTCCTTGTTACGGAAAATTCCATTTAGAAGTCCTAGTGAGTTCTCTGAGAATCCCATCTCAGGTTTGAGAGGACAACTCTTGTTGAATGGTCCTCACTCAAAGTCTGACATTCAGTGAGACAGGAGATGAGGCTCCTCAGTTTCTGATAGTCCTACTTTGGGCAGGTAAAAATGGTTGGAAGGTAATTAAAGAGAGTCAAGATCTGTAGGATGGTTGCCCAGCTGCCCAGGGCTATGCTAAGGGCACCACTGGTGGCTTTTGTTGTTTCCCCATCAAAGGCATGTTTGTATTTGTGTTCTCACTTACCGAGACAAAATATAATCTTGTTGTTTTTTTTTTTTAATTTTTTTTTCAACGTTTTTTATTTATTTTTGGGACAGAGAGAGACAGAGCATGAACGGGGGAGGGGCAGAGAGAGAGGGAGACACAGAATCGGAAACAGGATCCAGGCTCTGAGCCATCAGCCCAGAGCCTGACGTGGGGCTCGAACTCCCGGACTGCGAGATCGTGACCTGGCTGAAGTCGGACGCTTAACCGACTGCGCCACCCAGGCGCCCCTAATCTTGTATTTTTGAACATGAGTCTCTTTGTGTTCACCTGTCTGCACCCGTGTTGGGATAGCCCCCCAAAACTCTTAGGAATGAGCTGCAGGAGGAGACATAAGCTAAGCAGAGGTTATAAATGTAAGGTGGAAATCTCCCCATCCTGAATTTGTCCAGGCCCTCATTTCTACAGCTGGGCTGAAATACAGTCATCTTTTGCATCAAGGCAAGAGGCATTCACCTACCCACCACCTCCATGCTGTTCCTTTCTCGCTTACAAGGTATTCCATGTCAGTTAGTTAAACACAGGCTCATGGGCTTCTACTAACCAGATGGACACTTATTATTTGCATTACTCTGGCAAATTATTCAAACTTTCCAAGCTTTAGCTTCATCTTTTCTACAATGGGGATAACAGTACCTTTGTCACATTATTGTTACCAAAATTGGGATAAGCCTGATAAGACAATTAGCCAGAACTGACCCTTGTTAGTAGTGCATACATATCATTAGTGGTGGTGTTACTGTTATTGTGCTCATTCTCTTGGTTCTCAATCCTTTGTGCCACTGACTTTGTGGATTTCCTTTAGGCATTTGTCCATTCTCCAGACCCGTCTTCTCTGAGGGGGAAATTTGTAGAGACAGGAGCAGCATGGGATCCCAACTGGTCATCTGTGGAAATGATTACAGTGTGCCTTGACATTTATCCCATCAGCCCTTGCAGTGGTCAGGGACGCCTGAAAAGTTGCCCTCCACTTTGAGCAGCTTCTTGTGGGCTCCTCAGAATGCTGCCAGAGCAATGGCACCTACTATGAAAAAGGTTGGGAAGCACCTGAGTTAGAGAATGTTGGCTCCAAGACCAGAAAATGCTCATACCAGGCAAAAATTATGGTCCATACATCCTGAGCAGTGCTCAGTGTCTCGTGAGAGGGGCCTTTTTGTAGTCTTCTGGAGTGGAAGACTCATGGATGTTTGTGATAGGGGAAGGGGAAGATGGGCAGCTTAGAGATGCTGGGCAGAATTCTCCCCCCTTGAACTTAGATGCTGGAGTGTCCTGATAGCAGGTATTTCTAGATTCTTGAATGGTCTCCCCTCATTTTTTCTCATATTCTTCTTGTTCCATTAAAGCTTCCTTGCAGATAAACCATCCTTTCTTCGTTTTTAAAAACGTGGGGAATCCTGAGTCTAAGCGGCTTATTTCCTCTCAGATTACTTACCAGTGCTTGTAGGTGGCCTTAGGTTCCTGAGAAACATCTCTCACTACAAGCCTTTTCAGGATCTTGTGAGAACATCCTTAATGCCTGAAACCCCCTCTGCTGAGTGTTACTGACCTTATGTGAAAAGAGATGTCAAGCAAATCTCCTGCTAGTCACACATGATTTGATGCGGACAAAGAAACCACAAAGCAATCCTCCTCATTGACCTGGTGGACATCTCTCTCTCGGTGCAGCAAAGCTGGACACGGAGGGGATGTGGTCAGAGGTCCCTGTGTCTTACATGTCCCTCCTCTTTACTCGGAGAGTCTTCAAGAAAAATCTTCTGGGGTGAAGCTTCAGTCAGAGTAAAGAGGGTCCCCAGATCTCCATCTCTTAGCCATTAGGAAAACAAGACTTCGCAGATAAAAAAAAAAAAATCCAAACTTAAAACCAAAGAGGAGTGACCCAAAATGTAAGAACTAATCACCAAATTGGAGTGAGGGAAGAAGAGGCTTGAGGCATAGAATAAAGGATTTTAGGTTTAAAGAAAGAAGGACTTTGCACAGTTGGTGACAACCTTCTGGAACTCCTTATCCCATGGGTTGGCTTGAATTGAAAATTTAAAGATGTTGCAGAAACCAGTGAACTTTACAAGGTCATTAAAAGAGTTGTTCTGAAGTCAGCATTTATTTAATATCTTCTATTTCTCAGGCACTTTACTAGGTACTTAATGGTCTTTGGTTTCATTTTCACAAGAATTCTGTAAGTTAGGGACCATTGCTATTCCCATTTTATAAATAGGACTCATACTGGTTAAAGAACATATCTAATTGAGATGCATCCTGGTAATCAAACTTGTACTTGTCCAGCTGCAAAGCCTGTGGTACGTCTAGCTATTCTGTTTTTCTAAGGCAGACAAAAATATACGGAGCATTTGCTTACCTATGTAGGTTGAGATTAGGTAAGAGGGCAAGATTGGCTTTCAATTATTCATGCTTGCATGCATTCCTGTGTTCATTCCCTTAATCAGTATTTAACTATTCTGTTCTGGGCACTGTGATCTTGGTCATAACATGTCCCTTGGGTCTTTAGTTTAAAATAAGCCACTAGGGTAATACCAAGTATAAGGAGATATTTTGCTTCCATGACTCACATCAAAGTAGTACAAAGAGACAGATACAAAGAGCCAGAAGTCCTTGTGTCCTAGCATGGTTTTTCTGTGGCCAAAGATTACTTAACAGTTATCTGTCCCAGGAGCTGATAACCTACTTTTCCAAGCCCTACTGTCCCTAAAACAATCATTTGCATATAAATGCATAAGCCATGTCCTTTGTCTAGTAAGGAGCATGAACTATATGAGAGCCAAGCGAGGCTGATAGTTCTGTTCATGTTTTAGACCTCATCTCCTTACTCCTCTTCAAGGACATTTCTCCAGGAACCATCATCTCTTTCTCATGAAGTATGATTTTTCTCCTCCTTTCTGGATCATTTTTATCAGCATTTGTACATGCCACAATTTCTCCCATATTAAGAAAAAAAGCAAAAACAACCTCCTTTGACCCCGTTTTTCTCACCACTTCACTGAAATCTCTTATCAAGATCACTCTAAATGTGATGGCCATTCCTCACTCCTCACGCTAGTTGACCTATCAACGGCAACCTTCGACCCAGTCAGTTCCTCCTTTGAAACACTGTCTTCACGTGGCTTCCAGGATACCATAGTCATTAGTTTTCCTTTAAATTTTCTGGCTGCTTTGTCTGAAATCACTTTTGTTGGTTCTTTTGCATGTACTCAAACTCTCAATGTTGGAGTGCATCAGGACTCAGTCCTCAGGGTTCTTTGCCTTGGAGCTCATCCACCTCTGTGTCTGGATGCATTGAGGATATCACCCTCAAGATGCATTCTCTCCCTTCTGCTCCAGACCCATATGTCCCCTGTCTACCTGACCTGCTGAAACTGTTACAGGCATCGCAAACTAACATGTCCAAACTTGAGCTCCTGCTCCTCCTTCCTAAGCCATCCTCTCCTACACATCCTGCATCTCTGTTTATGACGACTCCATTCCTCCCATTGTCCCAGCTCAGTCTTGGTGACATCTGTGACCCTCTCTGCTCTCTCACTCACCATGTCTCATTTGTGAAAAAAAATCCTCTCCTACTTTCAAAATACACCCAGAGTTCCACCACTTTTGGCCACTTCCACTGTCACTACCTCGGTCCAAGCTGCCATTACCTCTTGCCTGTAACACTGCATTAGCTTCCCAATCATGTTCGCTGTTTCTGCTTTTGGTCTCTCAAGCTGTATTTTCAACACAGCAGTCTGAGTGATCCTGCTAAAAGCACTCTGATACTTCCTGTGTCCCCCCAGGGTAAGAGCCCAAAGTGCTCACATTGACCAGAGAGCCCAGTATGACCTGACTTCCCATTTCCTCTGTGACCTCAGCTCCTTCTATTAACTGTGTTCTGGCCACACTGATCTAGATGTTTCTTTGACACACAAAGCACAGTCCTGCTTCAGGCCCTTTGCACTTGCTTTTCTCTGCATAGAATGTTCTTTCCCCAGCTACCACATGGCCAGCCCCCTCACTTCCTTTTAGGTCTTTACTCAAATGTCACTTGGTCCAATAACGTTTTTTTTTAGGCCCAAATCTCAAATTTCATCTTCCACCCCTAGATTTATGTATCTCCTTTCCATCTTTTTTTCCCCTCCAAATAACAGTATCTACTACAATGTATTTTATGAAGTTATCTTGTTTATTGTTGACCTCTTCCAATAGAATGTAAACCCAGTGAGGACAGGAAGTTTTGATGGTTCTATTTAGTGCTGTAGTTCAGCATTTAGAAGAGTACCTAGCATACAGTCTGCTTTCAAAAGTAGTATGTGGATAAATTGGATAGTGAGAAAAGGAAGAAAGCTTAGGCCTGAGAAACTGCCTAGTTCACAAAAGAAACCTGAAAAACACCAAAATAGATCAAAAGCCACTTTTAAAACCTTAACACTAGGATATTACCTAATACTAGGTCTTATAGCTCTGAATCTTATCCATAAAGTGCTTAATAAAGTAAAATATTTGCTATTCTCTTCTGGGGACTGGGAGGGGAAAATTGCAAATATTGCAAAAGTATAAGGTGAAGGCCAATGATAAATTAACTAGGATATTGCTTATCACGCTTTAATATCAGCAATACTAAAACACAATGCAAGCCTGGAGTCAGATGTCATAACGGGCTTTCATCCACCCAAGCTTTCTCTAGCGGCAGTTTCCTTCTGCTTCCTCTTCTGTGAAACGTGGGCACATGTTTAGGTGATAAACGCTTCTCAGCAACTTACACAGGAATCCTGTCTGTGGGATAGTGTGTTACAATAAGGTGATAGAGCCTAAGGTTGCACAGAGTGCAGGGACTGATTGGTCTTCCTAAGGGTGAGTTTCACATCAAACAGTAGACCCATGTGCCAGCAGATCTGAGAAATGGGTGCTAACTGCAAGGACCTTCCAGTAGCAAGGCGAACCTCGCATGGGGAGGTGGGAGTGTGGATGGTGAGAAAAAAGAAGGCTACAAATGGAAGCAAGTTGTTTCAAGGGTGCAGAAGGGCCTTGATGCCCAGGCTTTGCACTCAAAGTTGCCCCTACTTGGCCCCACACCATGTAGCTGACAGTCAACAAAGGTATTGCAAGTCCCTTACCAGCCATGGTCTATACCTCCCAAGTCTGCTGTCCACACTGGCTCTGGTCAGCTCATGATTCTGGTCACTCCCACACAGTGTGACAGTTGCTGACAGTCCTGATTTCTTGGTTGCCACATAAGGACCCTCAGTCAGACTCTGTGGCTGATCTTCCCACCCTTGCTCCCTGAACATAAGAGAGTCTAGCACTGCATCCCCAGCCCCAGAGCCCAGATCCCCGCACGTGAAAGGTGATTGTCTAGTAGGGCTGTGTGCACACTTTTGGCAGGGAGTGTATAACTCTGGCAGCCAGGGTCACCTCCTCAACCAGCATCCCCTTGTTCTCTGTCTAATTCAACAAACTCCATGGCAACGCGGGCCCTGCACAGCTTACCTGACCTTCCCCGACCTCACTGTTAACAGCACTCTCACTTAGCTGAGTGTGCTGTGAGCCTCCCTCTCTTCCCGTGGCCTCCTCTGATTTTCTGCATCGCCCTGCGGTGAGTGGGGGTAGCCTCTATTGGACAGGAGGATCGAGGAGGGAAATAGAGGGCGAGATTCAAGGCTGCGGGTGAAGGAGCAGGGAGCTAGTTTCTGTTCTTACCTGGGATCTGTTCTAGAAGGTGACAGTTCAAGTGGAAAAACTGGCTCACTGTTGACTCTTGCACTCCATGAGAATATGTCATAATGCATGTTCTAAGATTTGTTTTAGTTTTGGGCACAGTGGATTGATGCTCATGTCGCTCAGGATGATTTCTGACAGCTAATTGTGAAGATACATCCTCTATCCCTCCTGACCCATGACCTACGGGGATACTTACATGGGGATTTGGGGACCTTTCTTGCCAAACTAAGGCTTCTCTGGCCATGACAAATATCCATAATGTGCTATTTGGAAGATTATAATCAGCCATTTCATAGTCCCACTGATTTATGCTGGGCTTTTTATCATTGTTCTTTCTTATGATAAATATTCTTTTTGTTGTTTTACTATCGTTTTTATTCTTATTTTATATTTGTAGAGCACTAGACAGTTTTTGAAGCACTTTCTCATATGCCTTCCCATTTGGCTGTCCCGGAGCTCCTACAAGGAAGTCAGGGAAGGTCCCGATGATGGTTGAGGGTCATGTGTCTTCCTGAAGGCGGTCACAGCAGAGTGCCAATAGGTAACGGTCCTGGGAGATGTAACGGTCCATGGAGGCTTCTGGATCCATGTCAAAGGCTTTCCCACTAGCCCATACTGTCTCCATCCGATGGTGTGCCTTTGCTGTCCTTCAAGAGGAGGTTTGACCTGTAGAACGCGTGAATGCGAGAAATAAGGGCACGAGTGACAACAAGGCTCTGCGGTCCGACATGTGCCGTGCAGGCTGGTGTCAGGGAGTGCTGGTGTCACCCCATCCCTTACTCCTTTCTCTTGAACAACCGCCCCTCAACAGAATCAACCTCTCCCGCCTCTGTTCTCCTGTACCATGTAATTCGAAAGTGCTAAGAAAACGCTTATAAGATTGTAGTACAGATTGGTGTAAAAGGGTGGCTTGGCTGAGACTAGAATATGACAACTTGGAGGTTAAGCAACACTCCCCTGGAGGCCTTCTCTGTGCTCTGGGCAGAAAAAAATCACTCCAACTGTCACAAAATGTTCAGAGACTCGGTTACAGGTGTCAGGCAACATCCTGTGATTTCCCTGGGGCCTGGGGCCTCTGTGGGAAATAACCTGAACCTTTGCTTTAGTTGGATTTCAGAGCTTCATAGATATATCTGAGGGACTGAATGGGGGGGTGAGGGAGGATGGGAGAAAAGAACGAGAACAGAGAACCTATAGAAAGAGATCTCCATAAGTGAATAACGAGCCTGGGAAGGCAAGCTGGGCTCGGCCACAGGGTCTGAGGACTGGAGAGACAGGAGACCCTGGTGCAGAGCGAGGCTGCTTGGAAACCACCCCTCCCTCCCCCGTGAAGCTCTGGGCCTTTCAGGAGAAGGGAGCAAGCAGGAGCCCTGTGTGGTTGCGTGTGCCCTCCCTCTGCTGTGGGTCCCCCGTGAAGGGTCTGGGCCCATTTCCCCAACTGGCTGTAGACAGGCAATCATTGGAGTGCAGTGGAAGGAGACGTTAAGGAACCTTGTAACTACACTGCTGAAGAATGCTGTCCTAGGACTACCCAAACCTGTGTGCCAGCCAGTGACTCAGTGGGGCCACCAGCATGCCTGATATGTGAAACACCCCAGCTCTTTAGGGGTACCCCACAAAGACATCCAAAGTAAGGAAGACAGGCTTGGTGGATATGCGGCAGACTCTTACCAAGGCGGGATGTAAGACGTGCACCACGGATGGCTGGGGAGCCCAGGACAGAGGAGTCAGCTGGCACCGCTTCTCCGTCATTGGCTCTGAGGCTTGCGAGCAGGAAGCAGGTCTTCCTCATCTTTGGAAGATGCTTAGTGATGACTAACGGTACTTGTATCCGGAGGTTAAGAGCCTCTTCCTAGCCTAGGTGTTGTTTGGTTTCATTAGTTCATTTCTTTTCATTGTGGTAAAATATTTAAAATTCATCATTTTAACCACTGGGAAGTGTGTAGTTCAGTGGTGTTGAGGACACTCACACTGTTGTGCAGGCATCACCACCATCGGTCCACAGAGCTCTTTCCATTTTGCAAAGCTGATGTTCTGTGCCTGTTAAAAACTGCCCATCTTCCTCCCCAGGTCCCAGCAGCCGCTCTTGTCCCTTTTGTCTGGATGCATTTGACTACTCTGCATACCTCATCTCAGTGGAATTATGCAGTGTCTGTCCTTCTGTGACTGTCTTACGCCACCCAGTACAATGTCTTTGAGGTTCACCCAGGTTGTGAACCTGGGTGAGTTTCACCCAGGTATTTGTCAGGATGGCCATCCTTTTTTTTTTTTAAATTAAGCATTTAAAAACAAAATATTTATTTATTTTTGAGGGAGAGAGAGACAATGTGAGCAGGGGAGGGGCAGAGAGAGAGAGAGACACAGAATCTGAAGCAGGCTCCAGGCTCTGAGCTCCAAGCTGTCAGCACAGAGCCCAACGCGGGGTTTGTACCCGTAAACTGTGAGATCGTGACCTGAGCGGAAGTCAGATGCTTAACCAATGGAGCCACCCAGGGGCCCCAGGATGTCCGTCCTTTCTAGGGCAAAATACTATTCCATTGTATGTATATGCCATAGTTTATTTATCCAGTCACATCACGTGGGTTGCTTCTGCCTGTTGGTGGATAATGCTGCCACCAACATGGGTGTATACATATCTTCCTCTGTGTTGTTTTGCACATTGCTTCTCATGCCCCCCCCACCTTCACCCTCTCAGCTGCTCCACCTGACTGACTCTTAGCCATCCATCCTCTCTCACCCTACAAGTCACTTCCTCCAGGGAACCTTCCTTGATTCTGTAGACCAATTTAGTTGCCCCTGGCCAGGTTCCCACAGCACAGTTCATTGTCACTGCCTGTTTGTCTTTCCCATTAGCCCGTCAACTTTCTGTCCAGCTCACCATTGTATCCCTAAGACCTAGCTTGGTGCCTGGACCAGAAGAACCCTAGGAGAACTCTGGAATGTAAGAGCACATCCGGCCAGCCAGGCGGGGACGTGTGCTCAGGGCGCTTCTCCCTCTCTGACTGGGGTTCCTTCTCTAGGTGTTTGAGGAGCGCTCAGTATGTGCTAAGCCCTACAGTAAGCCCTGGGGACACGCACAAGCTGTGTGAGCTATGTCCCCCAAATTCCCTGGGGGGCTCCGGGCCCAGTGAGGAGACAAGAGCTGGAGCTGGGGAAGAGCGTGAGGCAGAATGCAATGAGGCAGCAAAATGAGTGCCAGAAGCAGGCTCAGGAAACGGAGAATGTGCTGCTTTCCCAGGGCTGCTTAGCAAATTGTCACCAACTTGGAGTCTTAAAACAATGCACATTTATTCTCGTACATTTCCGGAAGCCAGAACTCTAAAGTCAAGACGGTTGGTATGGCTGCCTTCATTCTGGAGTCCTGGGGGGGGGGGGGGGGGGGGACTCGTTTCCCTTGCACCCGGAGGCTGCCTGCCCTCCTTGGCTCACCTCTCCCTCCTCCACCTTCACAGCGCGTCACTGCGGCCTCTGGCTCTGTCCTCACTCCTCGTTCTTCCTGCATCCCTCTCTTATAAGGACTGTGTGGTTGCAGTGGTCCCGGCCAGAAAATCCATTGGCACCTCCCCATGCAAGGTCCTTGACGTAAGCACATCTACACAGTCCTGCAAAGAAAGGGACCATAGTCGTGTGAGGGGGGGTGGGGGGAGGGAGTAGGGCACAGACAGGGGCCGTTATTCCTTCTGCTGCAGGAAATTTCACATG
Source organism: Prionailurus viverrinus (assembly GCF_022837055.1). Taxonomy (NCBI): domain Eukaryota; kingdom Metazoa; phylum Chordata; class Mammalia; order Carnivora; family Felidae; genus Prionailurus; species Prionailurus viverrinus. Next base: position 13,002,226 of record NC_062570.1, on the reverse strand, counting down.
ATCCACACAAGTGAGGGCAGACGTTACTGAGGTTATACTTTGCAGGAGTGGGAAGGTTTAGGAAGGCTGGGGGAAGGGGGACAGGGACTCTTCCGGTGCAGGAGGGGTGCAAAGAATGTGTAGCTTAGGGGTAGAGCGGTGAGGCCCTGGCTGGTTGGGAGCAAAGGGTTTTGTGTGGGTGAAGCAAGTCCAGGGGGATGTTGGGGATGTTTGTCCAGACTTCTGAGGGCCCTGGCTGCCAGGCAGAGCCATCTGGCCTCACTCAGAAGACCATAAATACTCCTTGGCAGTTTCCGTGTAGGAGTTCTGCACACTCTCGGCTAGGTCTGCTCTGGATCACCTCCCAGCATCCTCTTTTACATGCTTTTTAACGAGCACTAAGATGGCAGTGGAATAAATCTCCTCAGACCCTTATGTGAGCATTTTAGTTGCCATTCCCAGCAGCCCTCAGTAACAGCAAGTAAATAAAAGGGATGCCCAGGAGCTGGAGGACCTTAAGAAGGGGAGGAGTGCTCAGTCCTGAGGTTTGGCACCTGGGACTGGCTTTCACAAGAAAATGGTGTAGCCAGCTGTTTCTACAGAGCCCAGGAAAGGGGTCCTGCTCCCCTCCCCCCAGGATGTACCTTTGCATTCCTATCCCATCAGCATACTGGATAACAGGACCAGCTTGGGTTGGAGGGTGTGTGTCTTATTTTTGCTATAATTTCCCTTTCCCTGTTCTCAAACTAGGCATAGGACAATCTCAGTGCCTTTCGAAGCCAGGATCCCAGCTCCTGCACCATCTAGTGGGTTCTGGGTGAGAATGTGAGGTGCAGGCAGGTTGGGTCCTGGGCCAAGTCCTCAGAGTACCCTCTAGAACCCAGCTTCTGCTGTCCACCCCATCCTTCTTCAAGGACCAGCCAGATGCCCAGGGCCACTAGTCTGTCTGCTCTGATCCTTGAGCCCTGCTTATTTCTTACCTTGACCAGATTTCCAGTAATGCTAAGAATGCACATCGTTGTTTCTAGCCCTAGATTCTTTTCTAGCCAGGAGACTATCAACTTCCTGAAGGCTAAAAATAGAAAGGCAAATGCTCCCTGCAGCTGACCATATTCTGTACCTCCACAGTCCAGGGTGTAACCACCCAATCTGAATCCCTCAGTGTCTTTCTGGTTTAACCATCCCCTCCTGACTACTCGCACTGCTTCTCCCTTTGATCCTCTCCAGTTCTCATGAAGCAGCTGAAAACACAAGTCAGATCACACGATTCCCCTGCTCAAAACCCGCCAATGGCTTGTCCTCTTAGAGCAGAATCCAGCCTCCCCATCATAGCTTGCTAGGCCCTGCATCACTGGGCTCCTGTGGGTCCCCTTAATCCCACCTCCTCCTACCTTCCATTCCTGTGGGGGCTCCTTGCTGGTCCTGGGATACAGCACGGTTATCCCCACCTCCGACTCTTCTCACTACTCCCTCTCTGGACCGCACAACTTCCTTGAGATTTCAGAACGGCTCCTTCCCTCACTCCACTCAGCCTCTGCACAGAGGACTTTCCTGGCCACCCACATGTGAAATGGTGCTGCCTTCCACCTGGCACTTTTTGTCTTCAGGGAACTCACTGCCATGTGACATTTATTATGTGACCATGTATTTGTATCCCCTGTCTTCCTCCACTAGAAGGGAAGCTCTATGAAGGCTAGTTTTTGTCTTATTCATCACTGGGTCCTCAGTGCCTTGTACAGTGCCTGGCCCACAGCAGATATGCCATAAATATTTGTTGAATGAATAGATGAAATCATTTGCTTCATATATCGTGACTGAGGCTATTGCCTGCTGGGCATTATGATAGGTGAACAATGCTTATTCTCAGTGCCTGGGAGCTCACAGTCCTCTGAGCAATGATGAGGAAATAGATATAAATATATCTATTATCTACATTATCTACCTATGTCTGTGTATCTCTATATAACTTTCATAGGGTGTGATAGATGCTATAAATGAGGCATGCACAAAGTATCATGGAGCAAGTGAGATGACAGTGAATTTTCCCCCCAAGGTCCCAGGAGAGGGGCTTGGACTTGAGCTGGGCTGCCCACTCACCAGGTGAAGGGCTCCAAATCCTCCTCAGAACCAGCTAGATGCCCTCTAAGTCCTTAACATCACTGAGCCATCAAGATTAAAGTCACTCGGAGTTCTCAAGGATAACCATGCCTCAAGAGGTTCTGATACTGGGCCCCAGAGGTTGCCAGTGCGAGGGCCTCCCAGACCCTCTTCAGGAACCTCAGTGTAAGGGCCAATGTCTCTAGGACCTCAGCAGGGCAGGGCTCCCAAAGGGCCACCCTCTGCGTGTTGCCAAGACTTGAAGACTGACTGTTAGACCACTTGTGGTGGCCAATACTTGCTCAGAGGCCTTGCCCCCATCATGCAAAGAACTGTCCCAGTTGCACTGTTCTGGGTGCTGCAGGCTGGTGCACTGGATGCCAGAGTAGCCTGTCCTGGATGTGCGTGGCTGTGGAGGCTTCTCCAGGCTACCCCATGTCTCTTCCAAGAGTCCACAGGAGTGCACTTGTATATGTGCCACTGGTAGCATCGGTCATTCAGGGTAGGAGGCACCCCTACCTGGTGGCAATACGGCAGCTGCCAGGAAACAGTAATGCTACCATGTAGGCAACCGTACTTAGAAGGAGAAGGGATAAAGCATCAAAGGCCCCTCTGCCCCATCAACAAGGCTGTTCTCATGCAGCCTTGCTGATCCAGGGTGGACTCTGTAAACAGCACCAGCTCTGGAAGATGAATCATTGATAATCACCCTTACATTTTTTTCAGAGACTTTTATACACATTATGCAACTTGGTCCTCACAGCAGTCTTGTGAGGTAACAGGGCTGCGTGTTTGATCATGCTTTAAATAGTATTGTCCCCATTACATTTTATTATAGAAATTTCGGAATATGTGAAAAGGTCCACTGAATAAAATAAAAATCACATGTAATCCTACCATGCAAAGTATCTACTGCTAATGTGTTGGTGTATCTTCCATGAGGCTTCTTTCCTGAGGCATAAATGCAAAGATGGGCATCAACTTACAGATCATTCTATTCTAACAAAGTCCAGCTAAGATGGGCTCAAATTCCTATCTGATAGCGTTCAGAAGTATGTCTGAGGCTTATAGTCTTATGGTAAACTGTGGCTCTCAGCTACTGTCATCTCTGAATTTCTCTCCCAGTCGACCACAAGCTATCATTATTTCACACCATGACAATACGAATGTGGAACTCAATCCCTTCCCCATTTCCACTGCTCCCACTGCCCCGCCACACACAAAACCATCTACACTCAGCACCCTTGTGCATAGAAAAATGCCTTAGGGAGAAACGTTTAGGGAGACAGGAGGTCTTGGTAGCTGTACAAACAACTCCCCTAGGTTGTTCAATTGAATTTTCCCCTCTACTGTTCTCTCCTAATTTTCTTAAAAAAAATTTTTTTTTGAAGTTTATTTGTTTTGAGAGAGAGACAGAGCACAAGGGGGGAGGGGCAGAGAGAAGAGGAGAGACAGACTCCTAAGCAGGGTCCACACTGTCAGTGCAGAGCCCGACGTGGGCCTCCAACTCACCAACCATGAAATCATTACCTGAGCACCCCACACTTTATGTATCCCCACAGTTAGGGATAGCTTTTGTTGACTAGTCTCCATCTACCCTTCCCCAAGGGGGCACCTCAGTCTGCTAGGGAAGAAAGTTCCTTAGCCAAAAAAGTTTCCTCCTGTAGCCCCTGAGTTTTCTTAGTTGCAAGCCATGGAGACGGACTTAGGCAAAAAGTATAAAATGTATCAAAAAACAATCTGGGTATTTCACAGAATTGAGAGGGGGGAAATGCTAAAGAAAAATCTCAGAAAGGACAGAAACCAAATTATACTAAAATAATGGGTGGCAGAGAGGCCCCCACCACTTTGATAACTGGAGCATTTTCCAGTCTTTTTCAACCTTCTCAAGATTCAAATTCTGGGAAGAGCATCTGATTGGCCTAGATTGTTTCATCCGTTCATAATTTGGCCACGGAAAGGCAGGACGCTCGGCTTGGCAATCCTACCAAAACTGCACTCAGTACGGGGCACCTGGGTGGCTCAGTTGGTTAAGTGTCCCACTCTTGATTTCGGCTCAGGTCATGATTTCATGGTTCATGGGTTCAAGCCCAGCATCAGGCTCTGTGCTCACCCCATGGATTCTGTCTCCCTGTATCTCCACCCCTCCCCTGCTCATGTGCTCTTTCTCTCTCCCTCAAAATAAATAAACATTAAAAAAAAAAAACTACATTCAGTGTCAGACAAGCAGTTCTCTAGGGCAAATGGGATTGCTATGTATTACTTATAAGTGAAAGGACAGACACTTGACCATTGGCTCACTAGTCTCAGCAATCTATATTTTATCTACTAGTTTATTGGGGGAGGGGAACACCCTTTGATGCCTTACTCCCGTGTCCCTTGGATAACTCCCATCCATCCTTTTTCATTCAGTTCTCAGCTTGTACTTTTATTTTTGGAGACATCGTCCACAATCCCCAACCAAAGTATGGGTCAGGTCCCTCTATTATGTGTTTCCAGAGCACCTGAGGCATTCCTAGACAAACCTTGAGTCTTAATCTACAGGACCTACATCTACTGGTATGTAGATGGTGTAGCTAAAATATTGTGGATTGACTTATCTGCCATGAACAAAGTGTCTTCAGAAGACTTGCCTGGGGAAGAATAAAAGGAGGCAAAGGGAACTCGAATTGATCCCAGAGGGAAAAGACCCCTGATGGAGAAGGGAGTATATGGCCACTGGAATGAGCATCTCTCACACAAAAGAAACACAAACACCTACACATTCTGCCCTCCAATCACAAAGGACCAAACAATTGGAGAGGCGTCTATAGATAATTGCAGCTTGAAGTACTCAGCCCAACTGCGGGTGCTGTGGATTCCAGGAGGGTGGGCGGTGGGGAAGCCTTCAGCAGGAGCATTGCAACACTTCACCAGAACTCTGGGTGGAAGGTTTTGCCTTCATTGTCAGTCATTGGAAGAAAACCAGGAATGTGGGACATGGGGAGGGATGCATAGGCTCTGCCAAAGTCCAGTACCAAAAATAACAGAGTTAAATCTTATGGGATTAGCTAATTAAACTTGTTACTCTCTGTGTGTAGCACTTAAAAAATATGTGTAAATGGTCACCACCCAAGCTCACGGGATAGATCTTCTTAGATAAAATAACAACAACCAACATGTGCCAGCCATTGTGCTGAAGCACTTTGCTAAACCATCCCCCTTAAACCCCCTAGGGGATACCACAGCCTGGCTTGCTCAATGTCTACTGTACCTCCTTCTGTGATTGCTTCCTATATGTACTGTAGGACATGGGAAACTGAAAACTACATTTCCCAAATGCTTCATAGCTAGAGTCTAGATGTGATTTTGCTTATCCAATCAGATTTCTTGAAACTTGAATTCCTTGATGTGTGAGGTAGGGAGGTAATCCATTTCCTAATACAGATCCAGTTGGTCTAGTCCATTTGACCCTGGAATTAGCAGTTGTGAAGATGGCTTCCGGATTGCTACAGTTCAGACATTCCTTGGACCAGCAATTCTGGTGACTTCTGATTGTTAGGATTATATCTAAGGTGAAGTGTTCCTAAATTTAGCAGTTAAGACAGTGACCTCCTATTTCCTCAGCTTTATGACTGGCAAATGTAGTTCTCCTCTTACTGAGCCAGTAGGACAATTTTGGAACTTATTTGAAGAGGCTGAACCTAGAGCCTGCTCAACCCATCATTCAACAATTTTGTAAGCACGTAAGTCACTGCATTCAATCATTGCTTAAAATACCTGGTGTGTTTTATGTTATCTGCGTGAACCCTGATTAAGCCAAGCAGTATTGTTCCCATTTTGGGGATAAGAACACTGAAACAGAAAAGAGGAAAGTTACCTAATAAGTGTGGAACTGTGTTTTGAACTGAGGAAGTTTGCCTGGATTGAATACCTATCCATCACCATGCTATTCATTCATGCTTTCACCCACAATTAGCTGCTGGAGAACTGTATACCATGCAATATATTCATCTCTGAGGGTATTGCAGTAAAAAACAAAGTGGAAAAGTCTTACTTCTAACTCTCCTGACTTTTAATGGAAAGTAAGATAGTTATAAGTGCATTTAAATAGTGATACATTTTGCTACAGGCTTGCATTGGAAAGAAGCATGTAGCTTTTAAAAGCAGGCAGTCTGTATCAAAAAGCATGGTATTGTAAAAGAACTGGTTGCTGAAGGGATTCAATTCAAATTTTGGTTTACACATAATTCAGTCAAAATATTGGTAAGAATGAAAGAAGGAGGCTAAGGAAGAAAAGAAGGAAGGAGTGAGTTAGTAAATGGGTTGGCATCCTTTGCTGTCATGAAGTCCTTTGATCTTCCCTCTGGCTTGCCAACACCCCAGACCAGCAGCATTATGTGACTTCAGAGCCCCTGGATCCCATTTGGGACTCTACCCTATGGAAGAAGAAGAAGGTAAGTTTTGAGTAGGGGACTTGAAAGGGGATAGTGTCCCCCCCTCCGCCCCTGCCCACCGCTGGAAATTTCCTTCTAGTGCTGAGATGGAAGAAGTTGGTAGTTAGGTCATGTGAGACGTCTGATCACTGCTGACTGAGAAAGAAAACTCTGGAGAAGCTAAAGACTTTCCCAGTAGAGGCTTAATCTGCTGTTGGCAGAAGAAAGACTCCAGGGACATTAATGTCTGGTGATGCCACAGAAGCACTGGAGCCATAAATATGCCCCAGGAAGGAATTTTGATTCTAAGTTTCGAGACTGGGAGTGATTTGAAAGAAATGTACTCAAGGTTTGGGATAAAACCAGGGCAAGATAATCGATAATAGTGAATAATTAGTTACATGCCGGAACCCCCCAAAATTTCCTGGGGGATTAGGTTTTGTTTTCTATCAAGACTTAACACTTTTGGACTCTCCACACATCTCTTTGGCACTTATTTATTTAAATGGAGAATCATCTTTTATGAGAGCATGAGGCTAAGTGCCCAGATGTCCAGGCCACAGGTTTATCCCCAAGGTAACTCGAAGGCATTGGGTTCTAATTGCTGGCCAGGACCCAGGAAGAAATAAAGAATTTTGTGTGTGCTGGACTTGTGGTTCTAAATGTAAAAATGACAACAACATCGTGGATTTTGCAGAGAACTAAGGAAAAAATGACTCTAAGAAGAGATCTTGAGGCAAATGTGCACTTGGAAGATACTCAGGTTACACACATGCGCCAGGTGGATGGTTTCATTTGTTTTAAGGAAACAGGGATCTATGATCCTTTGCTGTCAATTCATCAGCTGGCACTTTGTCATTTCCAGACACTTGCTATATATCACCAAGGACCTTCTCCTTCAATCACTCAACTCAATTCAAAATGTACAGACATGATGAACACCTACTATCCATCAATAAAATATGTATTCGCTTCCTACTATGTGCTAGGTTTTGAGGAATACAAAAGATACATCAGTCAAATAACTGTTGCTGGCAAATTAAAATAAATGAAAGACTTGTAAGATAACTATTTCTCCTCTCCCCTTGCTGAGGGAGAATCATTCTTTTTTTTTCTTTTCTTTTCTTTTCTTTTCTTTTTTGTCCCACTGAAGTCAGACTCTGCCTTATGACTTTGACCAATAAAATGCAAGGGAAAGTGATGTGTGTCATTTCCAGACAGAAGTGTTAAGAGACACTTCTTGCTTTACCGTAGTCTCCTTTCCCTTGCTGTAATGACAGGCCATGTTCCGCTAACAGTCAGCCTGGTTCTGGGAGTAGAGCAATATAGAGCTGACTCCTAACTGTGCTGCACTAGACATGAATCTTGAATAAGAAATAACCTTTTGTTTTTGTAAGAAGCAGTGTTTTAAAATTCTTTGTTACCATAGCATAACTTAGCCTAATCTGACTTATACAAGACATCTCTATAAAATTAACATTTACTGGGGTGCCTGGGTGGCTCCGTCGGTTGAGCGTCCGACTTCGGCTCAGGTCATGATCTCACGGTCTGTGGGTTCGAGCCCCACGTTGGGCTCTGTGCTGACAGCTCAGAGCCTGGAGTCTGTTTCAGATTCTGTGTCTCCCTCTCTCTCTGCCCCTCCCCTGTTCATGCTCTCTCTCTCTGTCTCAAAAATAAATAAATGTTAAAAAGATTAAAAAATAAAATCAAATTAACATTTATTGAGCATTTACTGTATCCTGAGCACATGCTGAGGGTTTTATATACATTATCTCTGTGAATTCTCATAAAGATACCATGAAGTATATATGATATTCCTGCTATTTTATAGATGTTGAGCTGAGTCCCAGAACTAAATTCAGACCATGATGTTTTGTAGTATTGGAGTTGAATTTCAGACTCTGGTTTGCTCGGCTCTAGAGCCCATGAACTTAACCGTTGTGTCATACTAACATAGTGGCAGGCTGAATACAGTCACAGGTCAGTATGGAATTTTTATAATGAGTCTAAATGCTCTGGGCAGTTCAGAAGGGAAAAGATAAATGTGCGCTAGAATTTCTTGGGAATAACTTTAAAGAAGAGATGAAATTTGAAAAATGGGTAGGTTGTATATAGGAGAAAAGGAAGCTATAATATTCTCTGACCTTTTTGGAATGGGGAGAGGGAGGGAAGAGACCTCACGTATCTGGGTGAAATAAGGCAATACAATGGATATGCCAAACCTGGAAATTGGTTTAGTCTACACTTAAGAACTTTACAGTCAGAGAGGGATGATAAGGCATTTACCCAAATTGCTATCATAATTCAGGCAAGCTCCATTAGGAAGCATGCCGGAATTCTCTATAAAGTTGTGTTAAGATGTATCAAACCAAGACTAAGAAATCTCACCAATGCAGGATAGGAGTTTGGAAAAAATCTGTACAGGAGGCAGCTCAGGGGTCCAGATACAGTAACCCCAGACACATAGAAGTCTTTGTTCCAAATTCAAAAGGTGCTGGTATAGAAATAATCCAATAAGCCAGTGGAAGGTGTCAGGAGAAATAATTTTCTTACTGTCCATCACAGTTCCCAGCCACACCAGACCAGAAGGGCTAAAGCAATGCTAAGGCTGTTTTTGTACATCCTGTTTCTGTGGTACCAGCTTAGGCATGGGAGGAGACCACGGTTTCGTGAGGACCACAATGGTATGGCGTATAGAGAAGTGTTTCTCAGTTCCTTACCTATCACCTCCAGAGATTCTGAGTTAGGGCGTCTGGAGTTGCACTCAGGAATCTTCATTTTTACCGGCCCTCGTGAGATTCTAATGTCGATGGTCTTTGAACTTTATTAAAAAACAAAAACATAAAAATAATACCACCAAAGAAAATGCTTTTCTGGAAGTTAAGGCAGGCCTGCATTAAAATGAATTGAGGGCTCCAGGGTGGCTCAGTCAGTTAAGCATCTGACTCTTGATTCCAGCTGAGGTCACAATCTCATGGTTTGCAAAGTCAAGTCATGCATAGGGCTCTGCACTGACATGGGAAGCCTGCTTGGGATTCTCTCTCTCCCTCTCTCTCTGCCCCTCCCTCAGTCACACGTGTGTGTATGTGTCTGTGTGTGTGTGCATGCACGTGTGTGCACGCACACACACACACCCACACACACACTCAAAATAAACGAATTTTTAAAAATAATAAAAAAAACCACTAACTCAAATACCAGGAATAGTGTGATGAGTTCCTTGAAAGAGAGAGATAATGCTTTAAGAATTCAGGGATTTAAAAAATAAAATAAAATTTAAAAAGAGAAAATAACTCAGTGATGGGCAAAAGGAAACGGTGTGGAGGTGTTTCATGAGCCTCTAACACTATATGCAAATATCCTATTGGCTCATTTGTATCTTTCCTGGAGAAAATCTAAATTTTCATCAGATTTTCAAACTCAAAATGTTTAAGAGTCACTAAGTCTGAGTAAGTGTCATTTTACCTGACTATTTTATTTTGAGTGAGAGAGAGAGAGTGCATGCATGCACATGCACAAGCAAGCTGGGAAGGGGCAGAGAGGGAATCTTTAAAAATTGTTTTTTCATGTTTTATTTATTTTTGAGAGAGAGAGACAGAGTATGAGTGGGGGAGGGGCAGAGAGAGAGGGTAACACAGAATCTGAAGCAGGCTCCAGACTCTGAGCTGTCAACACAGAGCCTCACACGGGCTCAGACTCCTGAACTGGGAGATCATGACCTGAGGAGAAGTCATACTCTTAACTGACTGAGCCACACAGGTGCCCAAGGGAGAGAGAGAATCTTAATCAGGCTCCACGTTCAGAGTGGAGTCCAAGGCCGGGCTTGATTTCTTGACTCTTGAGATCATGACCTGAGCCGAAATCAAGAATAAGACACTTAGCCAACTGAGCCACCCAGGCATCCCTTACTTGGACTTTAAAGGGAGACTGAAATTTTAGTAACCAGACATACATGGAAGTATTAGTAATAGGAATGGCGTGGGCAAAGATAGAGTCAGGGAAGAAAGACAATTTTTTTGTGATATACTAAGTTTGGGTAGAGTTTGACATGCTTACAGGACAGTTTCCCAGTAATGCTGGGAAAGCAGGCAAGGATAAGATCATGGAGAGCCTTGAATGCCAATTATTTGTAATATAATAAGATGCCATTGAAAGTGTAGCGGCAGAAAAAATGATGGGTTGGATCTGCAGTCCAGAAAGATAAAACCCTCGAGTGTGTGGGATGGATTGGACGGTTGAGAGAATGGTGGAGATACTGGACAGAAAGTTGTAGTTGGTTCTATCAAGAAGGCTGAGCACATGAAAAGCACAAAACAGAAACAAAACATATTATTAAAGAATTATGGACAATATTTTACAATTAGGTGGATGTAGAATGGAGTCAAGGATGACCAACTGAGGTTGACTGAAAAGAGAAAGGATACGTCATTTATAGGAAAAGGTAAGGCGGGTGTAAGAACGCATCTGTAATGAATCATAAGTATGCTCCAGGAACTAAGCATGGTTATTTGGATGTATTACCTCTTTTAATATTTTTAAGAACTCTGTGAAGTAGATACTTCTATTTTCCAGTCTCACAGGTGTGGAAATAGAGTCACAAAAATGAATTTCTTGGGACACCTGAGTGGCTCAGTTGGTTAATCCTCCTACTCAGGTCATAGTCTCACTTTGCAAGATGGAGCCCCAAGTTGGGCTTTGCACTCTCTCACAGTGCAAAGCTTGCTTGGGATTCTCTCTCTCCCTCTCTCTCTGCCCCTTCCCTGCTTGCATTTCTTCTCTCCCCTCCCCCCCCCCACTCTCTCTAAAAATAAATAAACTTACCAAAATGAATTTCTGGGGTGCCTGGGTGGCTCAGTCACTTATGCATCTGAGTTCAGCTCAGGTAATGATCTCGCAGTTCACAAGTTCAAGCCCCAGTCGGGCTCTGCACAGGCAGCTCAGAGCCTGGAGTCTACTTCAGATTCTGTGTCTTCCTCTCTCTCTATCTCTCTGCCCCTCCCCCTCCTCCACTCTCTCTCTCTGTCTGTCTCTCTCAAAAATAAATAAACATTTAAAAAAATGAATTTCTTAGGGTCACACGGGTAAAGCAGTGAGGAGCTGAGTCTGGAACTGAAGCCTATAAAACTTGAAAAGCCATGTGTTTAACCAGTAGACTGTACTGTTTTGATGGATGTGAACATTAGTTCAGACTTGGAGCTATTTCAGTATGTCATTTGAACATCCACATGGAGATGTCTACAACACATTTGGAAAGGTGGAAATGTAACTTGGGACAATGCTTAGAAATGGAATCTGTGGTGTGTGGATGATGGTGAGGCCATGGGATAGATGAGATCACTGAGACGGAAAAGGTAGTGGGAGAAGAGGAGAGACAGATGCAGGACCTGGTGACCAGATACCACTGGGAACAGGGAAAAGAGGGAGAGCTGAAGACAAAGGGCAGAGAAGAAGAGATTGCAAGTATAGGAGAATAATCTGGATAAGGCACTGCCATGCAAACTAAGGGAAGTGATAACGGCCAGAAGGAGAGGCCAATTGTATACACTGCAGAGAAGTCAAAGAAGATGAGGAACTGTGCAGAGCCTTTGAAGTTGTCAATTAAGAAAAGTTCAGTGTGTAGAGTGTAATTTGAGTTAATTGTTTGAAATGGGAGCCAGAATGAAAGATGTTCAAGGGTGCAGGATGGTGATAAGGGGAAGCAGTGAGAGCACACAGGATTTGGAGTAAAAGGAAGGAAGAAATAGAGCAACTGGTCATTCCAGAAGGCAGCAGGATTCAAGGAAATCTTTTACTTGTTGTTTTTTCACTTAGTGAGAATCTGAGCATGGTAATAGTGCAAGGGGCACGAGGTAGAGGTAAGCAGGGTTTGATGATGCAAGGGAGAGTGGGGAAAATTGATGGAGCGACACAAGAGAAGGACCGGCCTTGGACAAGTTCCAGAATGTTACCGTTCTTACAAAACTGCCGTCACTATTTCTGTTATTGTGTTAAAATAAGAAAAAAGACAATAATTACAGCCTGGAGTACACCATTAGGACTTCTGTGATTAATGTAGGCATGCATATAGCTCAAGAAAATAAGAGCAGAACAAGCCTCTAACCCATCCTTCTGGAAATAGCCACTTAACTCTTGGGTCTTGGACACGGCAGCATTCTTTGCCTGGAGTAATTGCAACTTCTCCTTTGCAGCAAGAGGGCTCGAAGCTGCTTTAGCAGTTCAGCAGAACTGTAGCCCCTGAGTCTTCAGCAATGTGTATGACAGAGCCACTCCTTGGGCTTCTTATTGGGTAGCTTTATTGCAAGCTTCTAGTAAACGTCTTACTAAATCCAGATGGACACAGAAGCTAGATTTGCCTCATTGGGGCCAATTAAGTGGGACTGGGAAGATGTCCTACAACCTCAGGCTCTGCTACCAAAGAGACTGTGACTTGCCCAAGGTCACATAGCAAGTGGCAGAGCTGGATCTTAAACCCACATCTCTAGAACCAGTCTCTTTCTACTGCACCTGGAAGAATAGCTTAAGTACAGAATGTTGCTAGGAAGTTTCTTCCTATATGCAAATCTACCTTTCTGTAGCCTTTTCTCACCACCTACTTCAAGCTTCCCTCCTCCATGGGGAAAAAAAATGCTCAAAGCTGGCATAGGGATTAGCTGTAGCATCCATACATTGGCACAAAAATGTCTCTTGATGCTTTTAATCATTAATGTTTTTCTGTCACAAAGGCTATTAGTTTCCCATTGCTTCTGTAACAAATTACCCCAAATTGATGGCTTAAAACAACGTAAATTTATTCTTTTATAGTTCTAGATACCAAAGCTTTGAAATAAGTTTCACTGGGCTAAAGTCAACATGCCAACAGGTCTGGCTCTTACGGAGGCTCTAGAAGAGAATTTACCTTGAGAAGCAGCGGATATCTATGATCTGATTCCTCATGCTTCACTTTTATAAGGGCCGCTGTGATTTCATGGGGCCCACCTAGATAATCCAGGATGATCTCTCCATCTCAAGATCTTTAACTTAGTCACATGCAAACTCCCTATCAACATGTAAGGTAATATCCCCACATTCCAGGGATTGAGACATGGACAGCTTGAGGGGCCATTATTCAGCCTACCACACAGAGTAAGGAGCAAATATGTACTGTTGTAGACATATGTCAATAAATCAGTTAGCAACTATTTATTAAACACTTACTACATGCCAAGCTGTACTAGGGGAGGTGTAGAAAATCTATATCAATATAAGGCATGTTCTCCTCCCTCAAGGACCTCACAATATTGCTGGTAAGAGGAAACTAATATTCATGAAACAATTATATTCTGAACTCTGGGGTCCTAACTATAAATGCCATGGGCTACAGGAAACTCACTTGAGTTGTATAGGTTGGAGCGATCAATGAAGTTTTCATGGGGAAAATGTAGAGACTCAAAATAGATATGTAGAATATGGATGGAGCAGGAAGAGAGGGAGGGAAGGAAGCAATTCTAAGTGAGATGGACTACAGGAGCCAGCGTGTGGCCACAGGAATAGAACAGGGCTGAGAGACATAGAGATTCCCCAAGATCAGGGGTCAACAAATTATCAGTCCCAGGTCAGATTCATTCCTCCCCCTGTTTTTATAAATAAAGTTTTATTGGGACTCAGACATATTTACTTGATCTATGGCTGCCTCCATGCAACAATGGCAGAAAGGAACAGCTGTGACAGAGGCCAAATTGTCCACAAAGTCTAGAATACTAAAACAGCCTGGCCTTTTTCAGACAAAAGGGAAAATCTTCCAATCCCTTTCCTAGATAAGAATACTCAGTAAGTCTCTTCAGCAGGAAAGATACTAGAAACACTCAAAGCAGAGACATAGCAATGAGGAGACTAATCCAGCCAAGGTCCATCTTTAGTTCAGCTCCAGTCTTCTAGTTAGTTTGCCCAAGAATGCAACCCCTGTACCAGCCACCATTTTCATAAAAGCCTCTTGTAGCTCAGAAGAGGGACTATACAAGATAAAGAACACGTATCAATCAGCAAAAGCTTCTTCACTCCTAACAACTGAGCTTATTTGTATTTTTAACAAACATTTATTTTGTACCTAGACTGTGGGGGAAACAACAAAATTGGTCTCTGCCCTCCGGGAGCTCTGAGCCTAATAGAAGTATCAACACAAACTTATAGGGAACAGTTAAACTAGAGTAGGCACAAGGTGATAAAAATGTCAAAGTAAGGGAGACAGATGGTAAGTGTGATAGAAGGAATTTACAGAAGAAAAGGATGAATGTGAGTTAGATGTGCATAGAGCAGTTTGGGAAAGCCTTGAGGAAATGGGATTGGGTCTGGTCTTGAGGAATGGATCACATTTGGGTTGGAAAAGGAGAGATGGAATACATGAATGATGGAAAGAAAATGATGGCCACAGGTTGGAATTGTAATTATGAATAACAATCTAGAAAATAAACAACTGATACTGTTGGGAAGTCAGGATGCTAAATTGTACATCAAAAGCACACAAAACATCAGAGAAACCATCATACCTACCACAGTCTTCCTATGGATATCAAACCAATTCATCATGAGACACATACATATGAGATGAAAAGCAATGATAGAAGACAATGTATGGTAATCATCAAATGGGTAATATGGGCACTAACCATCATAATCAGGTTATTCCTGTTTGAGATGGATATGGTTCTCTGAGGGAACATCATTAAAGAAAAGTCAGGTGTACTTTGTCAGGGCATTCCCTAATTTTTGCTGATTACTATTTCTGCTACCACCCAGGATAAAAAGGAAGATGAATGTTTATAACCTTGGGACCACAGACCTTGCTTTCCAATTCTCATCAGAGTTCTTCTCAGTAGAAATGTTTTGGCTAGACCACAAACTCTGGTCCAACAGTGAATGGAATAACAGAGCTTAATTCTGTGTAAATTAAACCTTCTTAATACTAGAAATGTCTAAAGATTAAAAAAAACAGTTGTAAGAAGCAATGAATTTCCCATCACTGGAGGTTTTCAAGCAATGTCTAGATATTTGATTGATAAGAATATTGTAAGGGGTGCCTGAATGGCTTAGTCTGTTGAGTGTCTGACTCTTGATTTTAGCTCAGGTCGTGATCTCAGGGTTGTAGGATTAAGCTCTGCATTGGGCTCTGTGCTGAGTATGGAGCCTGCCTAAGATTCTCTCTCTCCCCCTCTGCTCCTCTACCCCACTCATGCTCTCTATCTCTCTCTCTCTCTCTCTCTAAAAAATAATTTTTTTTAATTTACAAAAAGGATATTGTAGAAAAGATGCATGCATTGAACGGTGGGAAGCAAAGAGTGGGGAACACTAGAAGAGATATCTTTTATGATCCCTCTTAAACTCAGGGATCTAGGCATACTTTATTTTAGGTTCAGTGGGAAAATGGTAACATCTTATAGAGCTCTTAGACCCATTGATCAGGATAAAGATAAGCAGACGGTAATTAAGTCAGACTTTGATTTCAATTGGAAGTTGAGAAGAATATGATCCTCTGGGGCAGTTTGAAATAAGGGAAATATGGGGAATGAGGAGGGAAGGGGTGAGAACCTGTGAGTCAACAAAGCTGTTCTGCCCAGACAGGGATACCAGGTCTTGTTTGCAGTGCTCTCATTAACAGAACTAAACCCATCAACAGAATGAAGAAGTTAAGAGTAATATTGGCTTTGATGGAAATAAGCAGATAGCTCAAAATACCTATAGGAAGACCTATTTTTACCTAAGTCAAGAAATAGCACCACCCACCCAAGCAGAGCCTAAGAGACTATGTTGGTATATTTGTTTCCTCCAGCTGCCATAGAAAAGTACTACAAACTGTATAGCTTAAAATGAGAGAAATTTATTATCTCACTGTTCTGGAGACCAGACATCTGAAATCCAGGTGTTGGCAGGGCCATACTCCCTCTGAGAATTCTAGGGAAGAATTCTTCTTTTACCTTGTCTAGTTTCTGATGGTGATTGGAAATCCCTGATGCCCTTGACTTATAGTGATATCACTTCCATCTCTGTCTCCACCTCCACATGGCACTTGTCCCTCTGTATGTGTCTATTTCTTCAACATGGCTTCTGATATGGACACCAGTCATTGTACACACAGCCCACCCCAATCCAGTATGATCTCATCTTAACTAACCAGATCTGCAAAACAAAATAAAATCAACCAAACAACCAACCACCCACCCAACCACCCAACCAAGCAAACATGCAAAAAACCACCTTGTTTTTAAGGAAGGTCATATTCTGAAGTTCCAAGTGGACGTGAATTTTAGAGGACACTATTCAACCCAATGCAGTTGGGAACCCCAAATTTCATTAAATAGTACTTGAAACTGGTTGAAAATAAAGAAGGTCACTGATCTCTGCCTATGTGTTTTTTTTTAATTTTTTGGTTTACCATTTTTCACTTTTCAGCAACAATAATGGCTAACACGTGTGGAATATTTGCTTTCCACCACACACAATCCTGAGTTCTTCATGTGCGTTCTCTTACTTAATCTTCGCGTGATGGGCAGGATTATTAGCTCTATTTTATAGAAGAGGTAACTGAGACTTAGAATAAGTAACTTGCTGAAAGTCACTTCAGTAGTAAATGCCAGAGCAAGGCCCCAAGCCAAGACTGTGTGACTGAAAGACTGATAGAGATATGTAAGTGATTACTGATTAATACATATGTATATTGTTATCTTTCTGAAGTCATATTTATATTAACATCATAATTGGGTGGAATATATGCATTAATCTCCAGATCCTCAGTTATCTCTGCTTGGAAGGAAACTTATTCTTTTGAACATTTGTTATCCAGCCACTTCATGGCAACTATGTTGAACTGGAGACACACTGCCTCAGAGAAACCAACCAGACTGTACTGTAGGAAAATGTCTCAAATTCTGCAGAATGAAAGTATTTCCACAGCATCTGCATTTACGTGCAGCACATGTAAGATGCTCTTATGTCCAATAAGAGGGGAAATTGGAACTGATGGAAAGGTGATTCCTCACACATGATTGTTATTACTATCATTAATTTTTTTTTATCATTATCATTTAAGATAGTAGTTCTCAACCAGGGTGATTTTTCTCCCCAGGGGACACTTGGCAATGTCTGAAGACATTGGTTGTCACAGTTGGGGGGAGGGTGTTATTGCATGTACTGAGTAAAGGCCAAGGATGCTACTAAATATCCTGTGTTGCACAGGACAGTCCCCTGGAACAAAGAATGATTCGGTTCTAAGTATCAATAATGGTGAGGTTGGGAAACCCTGGTTTAACTGTCATTGGTAAAAGAGGGTGCCCCTTGGGAGTCTCGTTGTTGAATATAGGGTTCTGCTGTTATTCTCTCAGACTCAGGCACTTAATCCAATTTTTCACGACCCCTATACTACTGACTACTCTCTCAGTAGTGATGACAATTGATAATGATGCTTAATATTTATTGAATTCTTACTATGTGTCAGGCACTGTTCTTAGTGCTTTTCATGTATGGGCTCAATCGGTCCTCACTGTGACTCTTCTGAGAGACTGCCATTATTATTCTATTATACAAATGAGGAAACTAAGGCATAGCAAGTTTGAGAAACTTGCCATAGGCTACAAAGCCAATGCAGGGCATAGGGAGGATGCTGCTACTCTAACCTTCATTATGCTCTTCTCTTTTCCTACCTCCAGCAGTAGATCAGGCTGAGTACCTGGCTGCACCTTTTATGGAACATTACAATGAGTGGGAGTAGGACTCCCACCTCACAGATGGGGAATTAGAGGCATCAACAAGGGAAGGAAACTGGCACACTGTTCATGGGCATTAACCAAAAATACAGGAAATAGTGAGACGCTATGCTCATTGATCAGATCCCTAAGGAACACCCTGTTTTGTCACTAATTCTCACATAATGCTTAGCTCTTGTTCTCTTCCAATTCATATACCACATGCAGATTTTTTTTCCCTCCCAAGAAGTCTTATCTTAGAATGGGGTGTGCCTAGTAGAGTTTGAGTAACTCTGTTAGTGCCTAATGAGTACTGCTGACTGGATAGATGGATGAATAGATGGGTGGATGGCTGGGTGGGTGGGTGGATGGATGGATGGATGGGTGGATGGGTGAGTGGATGGGTGGGTGGGTGGAGGGAGGGAAGGAGGGAGGGATGAACAGATGATCAAATACTGAGCTACCAAGATGGCTTAAGGAATGATATACTAGGGGAGAGGGACTTCATTCCTGAGAGGGCAGTTATAATCAAGAATCCTAAGTTCTCAAAGGTGTCAGCAAAGCTGGGAGCCTGCAGAACTGGAAAGAGCCAGAGACCAGAAAGAGAAGCACGACCTGAAATTTACCTGAGCCCAAGTGCCATAGTATATAGAAGGCCCTTATTCCTCAGAGCCTGGAAGTGAGTCGCCTTTCAATCTGTTTGTATCTTGTTTCTCCTTCTAGACCAAGGTTTTCTCAACCTCAGCACTATTGAAATTTAGAGCCAGATAATTTCTGTAATGGGGGGGAGGAGCTGGTCTTTCCTATGTGTTGCAGGGTGTTTATCTGTATCTCTAGCCTCTACCTGCTAATCCCAGTAGTACCACCCCAAGTCACAAAAATTAAAAAAAAAAATGTCTCTGGACGTTGTCAGATGTCTCCTGGAGGGGCGAAATTATGCCCAGTTGAGAACAACTGCTGTAGTCCAGGAGTTCCTACAGACTCAGGGCCTGAATTTCTTCACCTTGCTGGCAATTGCCAAGCTTGGAACAACAATAAAACCTTCATAAATGTCTACGAGTTGATAGATTGCTTACCTCCTCTGGCAGGAAGAAAGGCAAATTTCAGAGAGAAAACACTGCAGGAGAAACGAGGGAAGATGAGAGGGGGGCAGGGAAGGAAGGAAGAAGGAAGAGAGAAAGGGAGGGAGAGAAAAGATAAGAAGGGAGGTAGAAAGTAGAAGGAAAAAGAGGAGCTCATGGGTGTCAGCAAACCCCACCCATGGCCCCCATGGCCCATTCCTGTGCTGGTGGCTCCACAACAGGTGTGAAGTGAACTGTCACACTCAGCAAGGAGCATCGGGTGACTTCACCTCTTCTTGAACCAGAGAACTCACAGTTTTTGCCTTCATGTTGCTCGGAAGGGACCTGGGATAGCTTTTTGTGTGTATGGATATATGTGTGTGTGAAAGTATAATTATCCATCACTGATTAATCTTCAGACTGAGTCAAGCATTCATTGCAAATCCTTGAAACAAACAAGTCTATTTATATTTTAATTATTTTCTTGGGTTTCAGGTTGATTTGTCTTTCTTCTGCATATTTATGAAGCTGTTGATCCTATGGTAACCTTATCCTTACCTCTTGCAGAGCAGGAGGAAGGCAGAAGGATAAAGAGAAACCCAGAGAAGCTGGCTTTACGCCTTCCCTCCCCCAGGATGCCAGAGCATTCCCTATAGCTCTAGAGAAAAGTGAGGATGACACAGAATAGGGACCTTTTTTTTTTAATGTTTATTTATTTATTTATTTTTTGACAGAGACAGAGACAGAGCATGAGCGGGGGAGGGGCAGAGAGAGAGGGAGACACAGAATCTGAAGCAGGCTCCAGGCTCTGAGCTGTCAGCACAGAGCCCGACGTGGGGCTCGAACTCACAGACTGTGAGATCATGACCTGAGCTGAAGTCGGACGCTCAACCAACTGAGCCACCCAGGCGCCCCAAGGGACCTTTTTTTTAAATTAAGGTATAATTAATTGGGACCTCTTGCCCACAGCTGTCATTCTTATTTTAGGTGACCTCATCTCTCTTGCTGGAGTCTGATTTTGGTCCTGGCTCCTTTTGCTTCCTTGCTACCCATATACTGTAGTCTTTTTGCATCTTTATTACGTATACATTTTCCAAATGAGCCAAATTTGTTCCTAAATAGTGCAAGATTTTTCTATAGAATTTTATCAGTGAATTTGGGTGATTGAAGAAATCATGCATTTTTCATTACTTGGCAGTCCATTGTACCTGGATATGAAAAAATGTACATGTGAGGTCAAGGGTGAAGCGTTCACCAGATTCGCAAGTGGATGTACAGCTCCACTGTCAGTGATGGCCCGACATGTGTATCAAAATGAGATACGCACGCTTAAGCTCCTGGATCCAGTAGCTTGGGGCTGCACTAGACCCTGCCTAGCTAATCTTTTGGCTTCTTTAATAGGTTATTTGTCAACAAACATTCACTCCCTCCAAAAGACCTCCCTCCACAGAGGAGAGGAGTGTGCTCTCCCAACCCATTGATGTTGGGCTTGGCCGTTTGACTCGGCTTGGCCTCATGGTGAGAAGAGTATGGTTTCCTCTGTCTTGCTGTGGCCAATGGTGCATTAACAGATGTGATGCCAGCAGAGGCTGGGGCTTATGTGCTCCTGTCACTGTGGAAAGAAAATGCCTTAGGAAGCTGCTGGTCCAGAGAGGACCAGAGACTCATCCTCCTCATATCAGACCAGCAAGTTGGAGCCAAAGCTGGCTGAGCCGACTGTAGATCAGCTGAGCTCCAGCTGACTGGCAGATGTATAAGCAAGAAGTTAATGCTTGTTGTTTTATGCCACTGGGTGCTGGGTTGAACGTTATTAGAGTTTCAAAGTCTGATTGCCTTGACAGACCCAGCTTCACCAAAAATGCCTTTAAGAAATATGACCTTGTGCTAGAGCTAGACCTCAGGAGAACAATGCCTGCCCTTGCCCAGCACAGAAACCCTGGCTTATCCAGGTCTACCATACTATTACGTAATAACTATTGTAACTATTATGTAATGACGGTTTGCACAAGAGTTGTGTGGTTTTCAAAGTTCTTTGATACACTTTGCTCACCTAACATGTCGAGACTATAATGTAATATTATTTTCATCTCCATTTCTTCTCCAGTGAGTGGACTGGACTCAGATAAGTTAAATGCTTTAATTAAGACGATACAGTCAGTAAGTGCAAGATTGACCTCAGTCTTCTCCTTCCAAATTTCGCCCTTGCATCATATTGCCTTGTTTGTTGTACGTATAAAATTAAGTTAGGTAATGGCAATTGGTTAGGAGACAGAGTGGGTCTTCAGTTCCCACCCTTGTCCTTGCCACAGTGGCTTTTAGCCCTGTGGGCATGGGATGGACACATCACATCTCATCCTCTTAGAAACTGTTCTCAGGTAGAGAAGACAGAAGTTTAGAAGCTTTAGAAGCTCACCCTCCTTTTTCTTCTCTCCTCCCACTGCCATGTCACCTGCCCCCCTAAGAGGTACTTGTCTTGGCTTAAGGGTCCCTGAATATCATGCAGGTGGGAAGTTCTATTCTGGGAAAGTCAGTCCCACTCAGCATGTCTGAAAATCAAATCAAACAGGACACCTGCTCTCAAGAGATGATAGCAGAGGTTGGCAAGCTTTTCCTGCAAGGGCCACATAGTCCATTTTCAGGCTCTGGTGGTCATACAATCTCTCTTACAGAGACTCAGATCTGTAGGTGTAGTGTCAAAGCAGCTATGGGCGATATGTAAGTGGATGGGCCCCAAGCACCTGATTTATAAAAACAAGGTGGTGGGCAGGGTTGTGCCCAGTGGCCGTGGTTTGCTTGCCCTGGTTTATAGACTCATAGAGACATTAACACAAATTATGGCATCAACGCTCCCTGTCTTTGAAGTGATATCTTACGGGAAGATGAGAGTGCTTGTCATTCTTCCTCCTCTCCCCTTTGATTTTTCCTTCTAGTCTTCCTTCTTTCTTCCTTCCTTTTTTCCTTATTTCTTGTCTTTTCTTTCTATTGTTCTATTTCTCCTGTCTTTCTCTTCCTTCCTTCCTCTCTCTTTCTCTCTCTCTGTCTCTCTTCCTGTCATCTCTCTTCCTTTCTGCCTTCCTTCCTTTCTTCCAAACCATCAGCAAATGTTTACTGAGCCCCTCAGTTGTGCCAGGCACTAGGCAAACAGGTGAGGAGTGTCAGCCTCCGCCCCTGAGCTCTGCTGGTTCCCTGCCACGTCTGCAAGCCCTGGGCACTTTGTTCCCAGCTGTGCCCTGGGGAGGGATTGCAGAGGGGATGAGGAGGGGAGGGGGGAGAGGGAGGACAGTCTGGCAGGGAAAGGGGGGCTGCTGCAGTGTCATCACCCTGGCCCGTGGCGTAAAGGTGCAGAGCGTCTGCTCCTGAGCCTGCCTTCCAGTACTCCTTTCATCTGGAGTAAGACTCTTTAATTTGTAAACATTAATAACCATTATTATTATTAAAAAGGAAAGAAAGTGAGTAGCCCTGTAACTAATTACTTTAAGTGTTCTCAACAAGGCACAGTTCAACTCCTTTATAAAACCTCCTGCTGTGAAGACCAGATTGTCATTATGATCAGATCCTTCCTTAGACCTATTAATTTTACCCAGAATAACAGCAGAACAGATGCAAGAAGAAGGCTAGTCTGATTAACATAATTCTTTTCAAAGACCATTTCCTCCCTAAGGGCCACCGTACCGAGTCTTCTATCTTGTCTCAGATCTAATTACATTCAGGAGAATTCAGACACTGACGGGCGATCTCAGCAGATGTCACTTCTCAGATTTGAAGCACACTTCAGGATATGAAACCTTATCAGAAAATCAATTGAAATTAACAATTCCCTCTCTCTTTTTCCCCATCTCTTCCCTCTGCCAGCGCTCCCTCTCCCTGTGTCTTTTCCTCTCTTTCCCTTTTCTTTGGCCAGATTAAAGTTGTTTCCAAACACTAACCTTTCTCAGGAGGAGAGACAGCATTTCCGGGAATTCAATAAACCTGAAACTCAAGCCTACGCTTACCTTTTGAAGTGTTTCTCCGCTTCTCCCTGTCTCAGCATAATGAGTGTGTGTGTGAGTGTGTGTGTGTGCGCGCGTGTGTGTGTGTGTATTATGAGCAGCAGTTCTTGAGGGTCTCTATAGGATATAAAAATAAGGTAAAAACAGGAGAAACAGGGGCTTTCTGCAGCACATTGAAAAGATACACACCACAAGCTGCCTCTTAAGTATCTGATCTCTGATTGAAACCAGAACCGATTTGGATCCCAGTGTCTGATCTTTGATGGGCAAGAGCAGTGGGTTTACAATGGAGTCTCTTGCTGCTTTTAATGAAGTATTTGACTTTTCGCCTGCTGCTTTCAATTGAGCTCTGGGAGCTTTGGATAGAAGCTCTTGGGGGAGCAGCAAATGAGTGGGGGCTGGGGTTCCAGTGCCTGGAGCCTAGGTTAAGATACGGCAGACCTCGAGTTCCAGCAGCAGCAGAAACTTTTTTCTCAGCCTCACCCTAAGCTCCAGGGCCTTTTGTTCTGGGATCTCAGAATATAGAAAACGAGGCCTGGAAAGCCAATTAGCTAAAAAAAACCAACCACACTTTTTTTTTTCCTGCTGCCATGCTTAAGCTGTCCCTTATTGTGGTCTGCTTTGCTCTGCCTCTCCAAAGTTGCCCAGGTACGGGGAAATAGTGCCATAGGACACGACTGTAGGCAGAGACCATGGACGAGCCATCCATTTTCCATATCCTGGGAGAACAATGGAGAAAGAGCTAGAAAGCGGGAACATGCAGTTCTGCATTATGCATTGGTTTTTTGCGGTTTGCAGGTGCCATACGGCACCATGCTGACACAGAGCGCAAGCCGGCCTCCACTCCCCAAAGCCTCATTGCAGCAGCTGCTCTCGCCTGGCTGGGCCTGGCTGTGTCTCTGAGGTGGTGTTCCTCAGGGTGGCCATCTGGGTGTTCTCCCCGGATAGCCCGCGGCCTTGGCACGGGTCCTCTGGGAAGCTGCCCAAAGTAAGAACACTGGAGCAAGATGGGCACGAGGCGTCCCTTCGCAGGGACACTGGAAAGCCTCTGATCTTTACACTGGTGGGGTGAGAGCTTGAGAGGAAAGTACTAGACACAGGAGAAGAGGTGGAGAGGATTATGGAAACCAGGGCCTCTTTGTCATTTTCTGGTTCGTGTTGAACATCTCGCTTACTGTCCCATAGAGAGTGGGGGAGAATTTGACTTGTAAACCCACATCCATTCTATTTGGCCTTTCCGTGGTCCGGCCCTGAGAATGACACTGGCATGTTCCTAATTGATGGATGAGGGTGCTCTGGGCTCCTGAGAGATTGTTCTGTCTCAAGCTTTACGCTCCGGGCTCTCCTAAGAAGGGTTAGACTTCAGCCATAGTCAAGATAATCAAACAAGAGGAGAGCAACCCCTCTTCTCTTCCAGGGTTCACTGTGTGTGATGTCATCATCACGCAGTCTGGTCTCGAGGGAGAGAGAGGAAGCTCATTATGGTGGAAGAAGGACCATAGAGTGTCAGGGGGTCCTTAGCAGTGGGTGGGTCCTCACAGCATCTGTGAGCCACTAAGCCTGTATGTAGGCAGACAAATGTGCTAGGGTTGGTGACTCTCCAGCCTGCCTGGGCCTGTCAAATATTCCTGTAGGGCTCACCTGCTGCTGCCTTTGGAGAAAAGGAGCCCATGTAGGGCTCAAATAGAAGGAATGGAACTGAGTTTCAGAAGTCTGGCCTCCACCTTGCCTTCTCTGAGTTTAACACATGAAAAGGTACTCTCTGTCTGGTCCAAGTGGTCTGAACGGGAAAAAAACGATGGTTTATGACTGCGACATCCTAATAACAGCCAGTCTAATCCAAGATTTGATGAAAAAGAGAATGATTACTGAGTGTTTCGGTGTGTAAATTCTTGCATTTACTCAGTATTTATTTAGCATATATTATGTACATAGTAATGTGACAGCTCCTGGGGAGAGGTGGTAAGAAATAAATCAGACATGGTCTCTAACACTAAAATAGTTTATTGTACAGTGGATATATACATGTACACACACACACACACACACACACACACACACACAATTCCCTGCATCTTGGGTTTTTTTCACTTAACAGTATACCTTGGGTGTTGTTCTATATTAGTACATAAAGATTTGTCACATTCTTTTAAACTATTATACAATATTCTATTGTACTATATATATGTGTGTGTGTGTGTGTGTGTGTGTGTGTGTGTGTGTGTGTATATATATATATATATATATATGGGAGAGAATTATAATCAGTGTCCCATTATCGGGCACATATAGAATAAATTCCTAGATGTGGAATTGTATATTTAATTTTTATTGATCTTGTTAAGTAGCTCACTTTAGAAGCGATACTGAAAGGTGTGCCTCCCAGCAGCCTACGAGAACATGTTTCCTTATACTCTCAATAGCAGTGTCTTACAAAACTTCAAAGTAGTTTCAATCGGCAGCTTGATTTAGCATTTCTCTTATTAGGACTGAGGTTGATGACCTTTTTGTTCATCTAAAACCCCCTTGTATTTCCCCTTCTATGAACTTCCCGTTTATTTCATTGTCTGTTTTCTAATGGGTTGTTGGATTTTTATTGATTTGTAAGCACTCTTTGCGTAAGCCCTCAGGTCCTATCCATAGTACTCTGAAAGCAAAAAAGGGGGTTCACAAATTCAATGCCAAAACTCATTTGGTGGTAAATCTGACCTGGTTTTCATGTGAGGTTTTGTCCGTCTCGCTTAGTGTGAATATTCATGAGTTTGCTGCATAAATAATAATGCATTTGAATTTATAGAATATGACCCCACACGACACTGGTGGTGTCTCACAAAATTCAATAATCCCCAATATTAACCTTCCAAAAGCAAAATTAAAAAACCTAATGGTTTCAGATAAGAAACTGGGAAGTATTTAGAAAAAAAAAATTTGTTTTTCAAAATAATGCTTCCCCGTTTCCCCAACCTATTTGGAGCCAGAAAATCCAGGAAAGAAGCAAAGTAAAAGTTTCTTTGTGTCCAGTGTCTAAACCATATTTTGCACCATTGGATCATGGTCTGCCGATGCCATGGCCATATTTCTATGTGGGAGGCCTTTCAAAATACACAATGGAATTGAAGTCGCCACTTGAAACTTCTTTACTTGCAAATTCAAAGTTGGCAGATGAGGCCGCTTACAGAAATGTTACACACAGTTGTCACAAATAGGGGCTGTATTTCTCACAGCAATATTTTTCTCTTCTTCTGTTACCTAATAAGTCACATATTTATGGAAACAAATTTGAAACAACTTGGTGGAAAGGCCTTCCTCCCCCTGAGCTTATAAATGATGCCTCCCATGTTTTCTCACGGTGCTTTTATGGATCCCTTTTTCACATTTCATATTTGATCCACCTGGAATTTATTTTGGCATAAGAGGTGAGGTGGAGCTCTAACTTTGTATTTTATCAGATGGCTACCCAGTTGTCCCAAACCAGATTCACTGATAATCCACCTTTACTCCATTAATTTGAAAGGTCATCTTCCTAAGACACTAAATTCTTTTGTGTATTTGGGTCTACTTCAGGGCTTTCCTGTTTGTCCCTTTAATTAAGTTTGTTTAGTACAAAGCGTGGGCTATTGCCTTATATTGTTATATTTCTGTCCAGGAAGGTTCCTTCAGTTTATACTTCCATCAACAGTGGATGACTCTCTTGTCCCTCCATAACTTTGACAACACTCCTATTTTATATCCTTTCCTATTTTAGATGATAAACAGTATAATTTAATTGGTTTTGATTTGCATTTTTATTACTACCAAGCCTTATATATACATATATTTTTGGAACATCCAGGTATCTTCTTTTATAAATTAGCTGTTAGTGTCTTTCCCCCCAGATTTCTAATGGGACGTTCAACTCTTTCCTGATGCTGTACGTGTCCTTTAAAAAATCTTTGCCAGAGATGGAGTTGATGTCAAAAGCTGAGTTTGTGGGGTGCCTGCGTGGCTCAGTTGGTTAGGCGTCTTGATTTCAGCTCAGGTCGTGATTTCATGGTTGTGGGATCAAGCCCTGCATTGAGCTCTACCCTGAGTGTGGAGCCTGCTTGGGATTCTCTCTCTCCCTCTCCCTCTGTCCCTCTCCCCCACTTGCACACGTTCTCTGTTTCTCTTTCTCTCTCTCCCTCTCTCTCTCTCAAAAACAAAACAAAACAAAACAAAACAAAACACCAACTGAGTTTGTAAGAGCAGGCTGGATGGAGGAGACCATTCTACAATATATCTTCAACACTGTTCCCAAAAGTGGAGAGTCTTTTAGATGGGGAGGGGGTAGGAGAAGGAAAATAACAATGCTTGCTATGGACTGAGTGTTTGTGTCCCTCTAAAAAATTCATATATTGAAGCCTAATCCCCAATGTGATGATATTTGGAGGTGAGGCCTTTGGCAGATAATTTGGTTATGAGAGTGGAGCCTTCATGGTGGGATTAGTGCCCTTGAAAGAAGAGACCTGAGAGAGCTTACGTCCCCTCTCTGATCTCTGACACAGGAGGACACAGCAGGAAGAGAACCATCTACAAACCACGAGTGGGGCCCTCTCGAGAGCCTGACCACCCTACTGGGAATCTCCAACTCACTGGCCTCCAGAACTGTGAGAAGTGAATTTCTGTTGTTTAAGCCCTCCAATCTACAGTATTCTGTCATAATAGCTCAAAATGAGTATTGGTAAATATTTGCCAACCACTTAGGTACCAGCACTTTCCAAGTTTCTGTTGTTGTATCATCAGAATGACCTTACAAGGTGGGTACTCCAGTCATCTCCATTGATCAGATAAGAAAACTAGGACTTGGTGATTCAATAACAAATTCAAAGTCACACAGCTAGAACATTGTAGAAGCACAACTAAATTCCAGCTCTCTGACACCAGAGTGAGTTTCTCTCTCTTTTTTTAAATTTTTTATTTTTTAAATTGTTTATTTTTGAGAGAGAAAGAGCGTGAGTGGGGAAGGGACAGAGGGAGAGGGAGACACAGAATCCGGAGCAGGGTCCAGGCTCTGAACTATCAGCACAGAGCCCGATGCGGGACTCAAACCCACAAACTGTGAGATCATGACCTGAGCTGAAGCCGGACGCTTAACTGACTGAGCTGCCCAGGTGCCCCCAAAGTGGGTTCTTTTAATGTCCGTATCTACTGAATCCTAGTGGCTCCAGGCTAGTGGAAAAGTCAGATCTATTCATACACAAGATCATGAGGTAGACAAAGTTTGTCTTCAACTGCCTCATTTCTGTGTCTGCCACAAGATGGACAGGTATCTTATACACTGTACCTTCCTTTTCCATCATTACCCACTGTCCTGCAGCCTCTAGGTGGTCAGAGTTCTTGACCATGACACCCATTGGGCCTGACCCCCACTGGTGGTGCCTCAAGGTACGGACATGTCCCTGAACCCTTCCTTTTTTTTCCTCATCCAAATGTCCCTGGCCTTTGAACTAAAAGCCATAGTTTCTGCTAATTTGCTCGACCAAAGTAGACAGAGTTTTTAATGAATGCTAATGAATTAATGTATTATTCACATAGAAGGCAGGAAGGAGACAAGTAAAGAGAGAGGAGAAGGAAAGACTGGGCGAGGTGCACCAAGCGACAAGTGTGAATTTGGCTTTCTAGGTAGTATGGGATCTCTTTCCCTGGCGATTTTTCTGAGGACAAAGGAAGCATTGGCTCAGGGCTAAACTGGAGGAAGATAATCGGGGACCAGGTGGGCCTCAGCTTCTGGGTGCACCATGTCTCCCGAGCTTGGATCTGTGGCAGACCTTGGCCTCCAGGGCTTGTGGCTTCCCTCGCACAATATTTCCACCCCAGCAGTCCAGTCGGGCTAGTCGAGAGTTGGCTGTGAGGGCGGAGTGACGGAGGTTGTTCCCCCAGAGCTGGGCCTTCCAGGGGGACAATGCTCCAACAGGCAAATCAGAGAACGTTCAATTCTACTAGCCCCCCCAAATGTTCCCCTAATTGATCCAGAGCTATATAAAGGGTAAGAAGGGACTTAAATAACCCCACATGTATAGCCAGCTCTCAAAATCTTTGAAACCTGAAGGCAGTTCCCGTTTGCAAAAGATCTACCTTATGGGCCTCCCTGAGGATGGTCCCTGCAGCTTTGGCATGAAAGACCAAGGAGAAGAAGCTAGACACAGATCGAGGGCACACCTCTGTATTTCCCACCTCGGATTGTATAAATGGCTCTCTTTTTGCAGGAGGACGAGGGGTGGGCAAGTGGGAGGTGATCTGTATATTTTGCAATTAACAAGGATAATGAAATATTTTTGGAAATGTTTGCTTGGGGCTCCAGGTTTCTCTCTAGACTTTTCTCCTTTGACAGTGAGAGATGCTTGTGGGGGTGCATGATGCAAAGACCTGAATCCATCTCAGCCACCCAGCCCTGAAGTGAGGGTCTGGGTGAGATGAGCCCTCACATCCTCTCCAGACAGATGCTCCTGTGATTGTGTCTGGCTTTATCTGCAGTGATGAACCGCATTCAGAACAGGGAATAAGAAAGGATTAATTATACTCAATTGAATAGAAACGTTATTAAGAATAACCCGTTAAATTTTTTTTCTTATTACTCTGCCTTTTTGCTCTCTTGAGGCACTATGATATTTTAAGGCTATCGTGAGTTTAAAATAACCTCACCATTAGCCCATGGAAATAGAGAGGATGTGCATTATCCTCCCCTTTCCGTGGAAGAGGAAACTGAGGCCTGGGGAGGTCCAGGGGCTTGGGTAGAATCCCAACAGAAACCCAGGTCCCTCTCTGCCAGCCCGAGCCATTTCCAGTGGATGTGCTTTCTCTCCCTGCAAGACACGGTCTGCTGATTAGAGAGGTTTCTTTTTCCCAAACCCCATTGCATTGGACAGATGCATTAAAAGCCTCCCCGGGTAGACAAATCCTGGGGCCGACAGGTAGCTTTCCATTAATAAAGCAAAAATACAAATTAAGCAGTCCTCTTGGTGATGCTAGAACCGGACTCGCCCCTCCTCCCCCGCCCCCTAGGAATCCACAAACAAATCTTTAAATAACAAAAGAAAATTGAGTACCTGATGCAGTTAGCAGTGGCCCCGTGGGGGCTGGGGAGACCAGAAAAAGAGTCTATTATTTTGCACCTGTCCTGCCCAATAGCTCATTGTGCAGCAGTATTTACTTAAAAAGCAGAAGAGGAAATCATTATTTGCTCTTAGTCCTGCGATTCCCGTGGCTACACTCTTTGGAGGAAGTGTTTTATTTTATTTCTTTTTTCCCCTTCTCCCATGCCTGAGTTTCAAGAGGTAAAAGTGTCAGTGCCTGGCGCATATGATATGGAGAATCAGCACAGAGGCCAGGATGGGAGTGTGGCATATGCCTGCCCTGCTTTCTTTCATGTCTGGACAGCGATGAAGAGAAATGAGCTCAAAGGGAGGTCTCTCTCTCTCTCTCTCTCTCTCCTTTTCTCTCTCTCTCCCTCTCTCCATCTCTCTTCCCCGTTCTCTCATTCTCTCTCCCCATTTACAAAAGCTGCATATACATCATATATGCATGCACCATTAGATGCCTATACATATACACATTGTGTAGTACCCATATATTATATACATATATGTGTATATTTTACATATATCATCTAAACATATCTACATTATATATGGTGTATTAAATACACACACACACACACACACACACACACACACACACACACACACTTACAAATGCATTCTGCTTCCCTCCTCCCAAATAGAAATGCTAGTGAAACACTGAAAAAAATGAAAAAATACACAATCCAGAGCAGAAAAAAAAAGGAAAAGCAAAACCCCCCGTTTTAAATGTTATAAGTATCTTCCAGTTACTAATGTCTCCCCCTCTTAATGGCTGTGTTTCTCCAGCTGGAAATTGGCAGCAATCAGCTTTACAAGTGTTGGGGAAAGATTTACTTGGACAGATGAAAGAAAATCATTTCCTCCTAAATGCCGGCACCCACCACAGATAATGTGGCACTCCCCTGCTTGGCAGAGGGCAGCGCATTTTGAAGGAGCTTGTTTTCTTGGAAAATATAGTCATTGGGCAGGGAAGACAAAAATATGACCGGGCTGGTAAAAATGCTATTGTTAGAGGTAATAAGGTGTTAAGGGCAGTGCTTTACAAGAGGAGAGCATTTTCTAAAGCTTTGAGAGCAGGGTGGGTAGACGATAAATGGCCCTGGGTGAGAGAGAGGCCCAGCAGGACTGGCTGACCTATCTTTAGCGGTCTCTATGCCCTTTGCATTCCCATAGAACACTGGTGTGGAAAGAGCCCCGCAAGATCACTTTTTCCCACCCCCTCACCTCTCACGCCCAGAGAGGAGAGAAAGCAACCGACCCACATCACGAGTGGTTGGAGGTAGAACAGGAGCTGGCGATCCCAACACATCCAGCTGCATGTGGTTCGTGTTCCATTAATGGCACAAAGTCCGATGTTCTTTGTCCTCGATGAGCATTTTTCAATCTCTCTGCGTTTGGGGGACTTTCAGAGCGGGGGGACAGGTAGGAGCCAGCTCTTAGGTTCTTTCCCAAACCAACTTCCGTCGGAGTAGTAGCTTGACTTGTATTTTCATTAGTTGTCTGTAAGATACAATTGGAAGAGGTTCCATGACTTTTGAAAAGAGCCTGCAAACTAATGTTGCCTCATTGATCTGCTTCTGGGCAGCCCTCTTAGGCTACCATATCCTTTCTAGGGCTTCAGTCTCCCTGTTGCTCTTGGCTGAGACTCCAACCACTCTTTTTGACTCACTTTTTGCACTGGTTTGCTACTTGCCTGATTTTGATCTTACCGTGAGTTCTTGCTTTCCTTTGCCACCCTCCATCTTCCCTTTTATTTTGCATATCACATGTCATGCTGTGTCCCCCAGGGTGACATCACTTCCTCCTATGGTTATTATTCTAATCTCTTCCCCACTCGCTTCGTAAGCTCCCATTGGCTGCCTTGTGTGACTGTTCCACACTTGCCTCAGGTCGGCGCTTCTATGATCTTTCTGCTGCTGACTCCCAAATTTATTTCTCCAGCCAGGATCTCCAATGAGCCCACGTTTCAGACTTATATCTTCCAATATGTCCTGGATCTCTTTGCATGAATGTTTCACGTCATAACCTTTCTGCACAAAGCTGGTTCTGCATCTGTTTACAGTCTCACCCAGCAGAATGGGCATATAAACCACCTTCCAAACCAGAAGGGAGGGTCAGAGAGCAACCTTCTTGCAAGTTAGTCAATCACCAGACCTTGCCAATTTTACCTTTCTCTCCATGATCCCACCTCCTCTCCATTTCTTCTCCCTGCCCTGCTGTGGGCCATGGTTCTCTTGCACCCAGCCCACCACAAGAACCTCTTTGGCTCTCCATCTTGGCTCTACTCTGTCCCCCCTATATTTGTTCTCTGCACGAACACAGGAATGGCCGACTGGGAAAACAGATCCCACTGCTGTGCCTGGGACCAAGCCAAGCCCCTAGCTGTTGCCTGCTGGGGTGAAATTCTGGTCTCGATCCTGTCCAGCTCTCCTGCCTCATCCCTCAGTCCTTCCACCTTGCACTTCTCTCTCCAGCAGACCAAACTGTATGTGGTTTCCATTGTGCCACTTTTCTCCTGGTCTTTGCATTTACTGACCTTCTGCTTGTCACGCGCTCCCTAGCACCTCCTCTCCCAGCCAATTTGGGCTCGTCTAAGTCTCAGTTAGGGACCTCCTCTGCCATGAGCCTTTCCTATGCCTCTCTCGGCACCCTGTGCATCCCTATCTCCACACACTCGTTCCACCAGTGTTTATTGATTTCCTGCTTTGTACCAGGCATGGCACTAGGGACATAGTAGCAACTAAAGCAAAGAAAACCCTGCCTCTTAGACATTAAATTCCACTAGGTGGGAAAGGAAGAAACAAGATACAGAAGTGACATGTTTAGTATGTTCGAGAATGATAAGTACCTAGAAGAAAAATAAAACAGAGACAGGGAAGAAACAATATTGAGAGGGGTTGAAATTTAAGGTGACTGAGGAAAGCCTTGCAGAGGAGGGGACATTTGAGAATGATCTGAGGCCTGTGAAGGAGGAACCATACAGATATTTGGGAAGAGCATTTCAGGCAGGCAACAGCAAGTGCTAAGACCTTGAGGTACAAGTGTGCCCAGCATGTTTGAAAAAGAATAGTGAAATGCCAGCATAGATGGGAGAGAGTAAACAAGTAGGAAGTGATGTCAAGGGGGTAATGAGGGACAGGGAGGGCACAAGTCCCAGTTCTGTTGGCCATGGTGAAACAGTGGCATTTACTCTGAGGGAGATGGAAACCATTGAGAACTTAAGTGGAGGGGTGATGTCTGCTTTATAGTTAACCAGATCTCTCTGGCTCTCGTGTTGAAAATAGACCAAAGGGAAGTGAGGGTAGAAGCAGGGACACAAATTAGGAGCCTATAGGAATAATCTTGGCAAGAGGTGATTTTTGTGTGACTCAGGGGTTTGGCATGGGAAGTAGTTGATAAAAAGGGATCATATTATGGGTGTCTTTTGACACAGGGATGAAAGGACCTATTGATTCAATAAAGTAATTGATTCCTAAACTAATCATTGATTGTCTAAAAGGCAAATCGTTGTGCTTGGGGAGGGGAGAGATAGAAGGCCAAGTCAAGCACAGACCACAGTCCTTTGCCTTTTAAGTCCCCACCAGTTAAGCAAGACAGTATGGCAGGTACACCCAAATGTCGAGTAACCATAAAGAAATAACAGGTAAGAATGTTGCAAGAGCCTCCTCATGAGTCAGGGTCAGCTAGCAGCTGTAACAACTAATCCCACCTGTCACGGCTCACTTACCCCAATGTACTTCTCCCTCCCTCGCCGTGCGTGTGGGTTGGCAGGTAGTGGGAAGGTTGGCGCCCTTCTCTTCATCACGGTCAGTCAACCTTCTTACATCATTGAGTGTCTCTATCATCCCCAAGGTCTCTCACTCCTTTTCTGTATCCTCTTCTTGCTTTACCACTCATTTTTAGGGTTTAAAATTCCTTTTTTACTTTTCTTCTGTTCCCTGAGTACTCATAAATTCCAATGGAATAGGAATGGGTAAGAATGTATCCGGTCTGAGCCAAAGCTGTTTAGAACACTTAGGATTTTTCCAGATTCTCTTTGCTTACCTCCTGACCAAAAGTGTAGAATGCAAGGAAAGCTGAAAAAATGTAGCTGATCAGTGTGCCAAGGCAGGATATGGGTAAGCACCGGAGGTTGCTGTCAGAGCCTCCCAGCTGGACCTGTGGAGTCCTTCTTAAGTCATGCCTAGCCCTCTCTCCACCCAGTGGCCAAGGTCATCTTCCAGAATCACTGAGTGGATTATGTGGCTTCCCTGGTTAAACCCCTCCACTGCTCCTTTCTTCTTTCATGCTCCAGAGGAGGATACGTTGAAGCCTTTTTTCAAGCTCACTTTAGCATTGCTTTCCATGCTGTCTACCTTATACCATCTTATGTGTCTCCACCATATCCATTCTTCCTCTATACTTTCTCATAGGTCGTTTCCTTTGTCTGGAAGCACTTCTTTCTTCCTCCACCAGATGAACCCCACTCATCCATCAAGACCCTGTGAAGCCTGTGTGACTGAGCTAGCTGTGTTACTTCCCTCCCTGTGATGTCTTCAGTTATATATGCTTTGTCTATATCTGCACCATCTGATGTGGTGGCCACTAACCACATGTGTTGGCCACTAAGCACATGTGGCTCTTGCGTACTCAAAATGTGTCTAGTACCACAGGTTGAAATGATATTTTGGATTTATTGAGTCAAATAAAATTTGTTATTAAATTTAATTTTACCTTTTTTTTTTTTTTTTTTACCTTATTAACATGTGGTTGCTAGAAAATTTTTAATTACAGTTCTGGCCCACATTATATTTCCAGACAGCACTGGCTGTAGTATTCTTCATACTGTAATGTAACTGAATGCATGTCTGTCTCCAGCACTAGAATATGAGCTCTTCTACTACAGCGAGAATTCTCACTCATCTTTGTGTCCAAAGGCACTTGGATGGAGGGAGCCTTGTCCATAATAGAATCCCTGCCCCCACAAAGTGTGCTGGGTTAAAAGAAGGAGCTCTATGAGAGAAACATGAACAGAGCTGGCTGTGGACAGGGGGGGATTCTGATGGATAGGAAAGAGGAAGAGAGAAGGCAGTAGGTTCACAAGAAAAGCAAGAGTGAACAATGCCGGGATCTCTGGAAGCATGGGAAGTAGGTAGAGAGTATGAAGTGAATGCTTTGTCTGGAATGCAGGGCTGTTGAAATAAGGGTGGAAGACTGTGATGGGAAAACTGTGAAGGCCTTCCAGTACCAGAATGAAGGGTCAGCACTTCCTTCTAGAAGCAATGGGGTCATGGAGGATTTGTGAGCAGGAAGTAGCTGCCACCATCATATACATTACAATAGTCAGGAATAGTCTTAACTTGTCATTTGAAAGGCTGTCACAATCTTTGTCAGTATGAATTATTTGCGTTTATGCACTTGGTTGTTGGTTTTTTTTTCTTTCATCTGAATGCTTGGGGTTTAAAGCCCCAATTTCAGAATCCCCAGGGCAAACCCCTGTTTAAATTCCCATTCTCAATCTCAACTCCTCTGGGCCCAAACCTTTTTCAGGGAAGGTAGAAAACCCATTTCCCATGAGGACCTTTCCTGCTGAATTTACTCTTTGTTCCTCGGGAGGTGACTGAGGGAGCCCTGGGGAACCAGGCTGGGGATGCCAAAGTTTTTTCAAGCTATGGACTCAGAGCTTTTGTTCCTTTGAACACAACTGCTTTGGAAACAAGCAAGGAATTGGCCACGGCACCCAACTCCAGGCTTTGATGTGAGATTGCTGGGCTCTTTGATGAGTGTGTACCAGAGCCAGCCTTGGGGATAATTAAGTTGTTTTTTTTTTTTTCCATAATGAGGGCCAATTGGCTCCTTAATTATATTTTTCTCCATCTCAAATTTTAAAAATGTGAACCACCTAGGTTGGTTGATCAAAACTTGTGTAATATGTGGTGGGAAGAAGGAAAGGATCAGATTTAAATCTGAGCTCTCGATCTTTATTAGCAGATGAAGGCAGAAGCCTATGTAGTGAGGCTAAATCCAGAGATAGGATCAGGGCAGCAGCCCGACAGCAGACTGTGACAGCTCATAAGCAAGTTTCCTTGGGGACACACAGAGGCTTGGATCAAAACATCAAATCCCAGGAAATAAGCACTGGAGGGGATTTGAGGTATTTCAGCCCCAAAGGGTCATTCTATTGATGGAAAGTCTTGGGTCCAGAAAGAAGTGACTGGTCCAAGATCACCCTTTTCACTGTACCAGGCAATGAGCTTCCTCAGACTCTAGCCAATATTGTGACATAACAATAGTTCCCTTTGCATATTACTTTATGCTTTATTTTTTTTTAAGTTTTTAATGTTCATTTATTTTTGAGAGAGAGGGAGAGACAGAAAGAGCATGAGTGGGGGAGGGGCAGAGAGAGAGGGAGACACAGAATCCGAAGCAGGCTCCAGGCTCTGAGCTGTCAGCACAGAGCCCGACGCAGGGCTCCAACTCACGAACTGCAAAGATGGTGACCTGAGCTGAAGTCGGACACTTAACTGACTGAGCCACCCAGGCTCCCCCTGATTTTTTGCTTTAAACAACTCTTCTCTAGCCACTGTCCCCTTGGTCGTCATGGCAATACTGTGAGCTAAGTCAAACAGCATTAAATAGTGTTGCCTTTTTTTAAGAATCCAAATTTCAGAGTGGCTCATCATTTGCTTGAAGTCACACAGTAGATGATAGATCCAGGAAACATAGGAAAGTGCATGTTCTTTCCATTTTAGTATAGCAGCCCTCCCATTCTCTCATTACTGATTTATTCATTTGCCAAACACCAGCTGAGAGCCCAAGGCTAGGCCTCGTGCTGGGCAGTTTTCTTTGGCATCCCCCAGCCTGTTTCTTCTAAGTCCTATCTGCTTTCACAGAGTAATTAGGCTTTTAGCCATAGGAAAACCATGATCTGGTGTGAGCTATAGGAAAATCTCTTCTGTGGAACGTGAAACATGGCTTGGTGAGGATAGAGCCTAGAGGCAGAGAGACTAGCAGGCTGGCCAGGGGCTGAGAAGACCTGAATACAGGACTAGCCATGAGGAAGGAGAGGTGGAAGGGTGGTTTTGAGGGAGATTTCAAGTGGAACGTGGTTGCTGGTGAGAACAAGAGAGCAGTTGGAAGAAGCCTAAGATTTTATAGATCAGTTACTTAGGAGGTCCAAAGAGTGTGAGCCAGTTCTGGGCTGTACAATAAAAAGTCCAGTGTCTAAGGATTATTCTTTTTTTTTTTTAAATGTTTGTTTATATTTTGAAAGAGAGAGAATGAATGAGTGGTGGAGGGGCAGAGAGACAGGGAGACACAGAATCCGAAGCAGGCTCCAGGCTCTGAGCTGTCAGCACAGAGCCCGATGTGGGACTCGAACTCACGAACTGCAAGAACATGACCTGAGCTGAAGTCAGACGCTTAACCGACTGAGCCACCCAGATGCCCCTGTCTGAGGGTTATTCGAGTAGAAATGTCTTGCCACAATGATGGGCAGCAATGATTCTAGAGTTGAGGAGAGAAGGGAGGTCTGCGATCAGAGTGTTGCTGACTAGGGGGTCATGGGAGTAGGTGTGCTCATCTGAGGAAAGTGTGGAAAATAGCAAGAAGGCTTGAGGCGGGCTGTGATCCAGGCTCTGCTTCTAATGGACTTGTCTAGGCAAAGCCATGAACCTCAGTTCTTTCCTAGAAAAGCTGGAGCAGGTGATCCACACACAGCCTTCCACTGTCAACCTCCTTTGCATCAGTGATGCAGGAGTTCGGAGTCTGGCCCTGTCTCACACCTGACTAGATCTGGCTGGTATTAAGGAAACCCTGGTGGCCCCATAAAGCCACGGTGTTCTTCTACCAGCAGCTTCCCTCCCACTCGCATGGGATGTGCTGTTGGGTAACCGCCGCCTCCCCAGTCTCTACTCTGCGTCGCCCTGTCCTCTGGCCCCAGCTTTTATTACTTAGTGAGTGATGTTTGCCTGGAAACACTTTCTTTATGACTTATTAATAAAAAGCGAGAAGGGGAAAATGGGAGAAACACTAGGTAAGAGAGCAGGATTGTATCTAAGTGAAACACTTTTCAAAGTGTCAAAGGGTCTTTGGGGAAATAGGAAAAATAAATGAGTCAAAGTGTGAAGTGAGTGAGAGGCAGGAAATTTTGGCTTCGGGAAATAATTCCTCAGCAACAACAATTTGAAGTGAAAACAAAACAAAACAAAATAGAACCCGACAAAATGAAAACTAATAATAATCATTGCCGTATTCCTCATCATGGTCACCCTCACCTCAACAGCCTGTGTTGACACGTTATTTTGACACTGGGTTGATCTGAAAAGTGACCAAGTCATCAGAGAGTGATATAAGGAAGTTGAGGATGGTGGTGGGTGGAGCCAGGGAGAACAGAGCGATGGGAGTGGCCCTGACTCTCCCTGGGTTCCAGAAAATGGTCCTAAACCCCATGGGGCTGGAGGACTGTCTCCAGGTTCGGGCGATGCCTTGGATAAGGCTCTGCTTTAGGATGCAGGGTCTCGAGAGTCTCCTAGTCTCCCCTGGAATTGTCTGCTCATGGAAAGTAGGAGGTAGCCACCAAGATTGCAAATCTGTGCCCCGTGGGTGATGTGGGGCCAGATGGTGGGTGGGGAGCCACACAATCCATGAATGTTTGAGATTCTCTGTTATATGTGAGGGGTCAGGTGCAACCTACCAGAGGCCTTCCAAAATTCATTGCCCTTCAGTGGTGGCTCCTGGGCCAAAGCTTCAGAAAAGGTTTTCAGGAAAAGAAAATAATACAGCTCCTCTATTCTTTATCCCTCATTTCTGAAAGTTCCCAATTTCTGGAGATTTCCCATTGCCTGACTCTCCCAGTGTCCCAGACACTGGCCATCCTAAAGGGTATTTCTTCCAGTTAGCTTGCTCTGTGAACATCCACTCCCATGGCTTTGTCCATACGGATGCCTCTCCCTAGAGCCCCTCCCCACTTTCAACCCTAATTCTCCCTCTGAAATCCTACCCTTCTCCAGAAAGCACAACTTGATGCTTCCAAATGGAAGGATTTTTTTTTTTTACTTTGCTCTACTTTTTATTGTGCATATCCCATTCATGCATATTTTATGAATGTCTGTACACATTCAGGACTTATCTACCCTACTAGACCACAGACTCCCCCAGAGATGAGACCTTGTCTTATTTATCTGAATAATGTTCAAAACAGGGAGCCCACAGAATTTTTCAGCTACAAGGCTAGCGAGTGAAAATGAAGGAAGCAGAGTGCTTTCCCAGCATGTAGAATCACAGCTCAGCAAGCTGAACTCAGTGGCCTGTCCCCAATCCAGCCTTCAAGGACAAAGTCAGATGCCACTTTGGTCTGAAAGCCTTACCAGATATTTTCATTCGGAAGTGGAATCTCTCTTCCTGGATTTCCTATGAAGAGCATTGGTTCTGTTCACCAAACATTTCCGTTCTCCTTCTGGACACACGGCCAGATTGTATTTCCCTGGCCCCTTTGAAGTTCAGCCCGGTCATGTGACTTGCTTGGGCTACACAATAAAAGCAGAAATCATTTGTGTCACTTCTGAGTGTAAACTTTCCAAGCCAGTGAAAGGTTCATTATGCTCCCTTTCTCCTGCCTCAGCAATTGTGGAAGCACCGAGATGGAGCTTCCCTTTGGCTGCAGTTCTTAAGTGAGGACATCACAGAGCAGAAAATCTCTGCGGACCCATGATAGAAATATAGTAGGAGCAAGAAATAAACCTTTAGTTTTTATAAGCTACTGAGAATCGGCGGTTGCTTATTACTGCAGCATAACATAACTTACCCTGTCTGATCCACACAGCATAATACTTCCCAATGTTATATGTGGAGATGCCCTCTCCCTAATAAGCTGGGCATGTATTCATCTGTTCAATCATTTGCTCAGCCTTTCACTTATCTTACAGTTATTTATAGAGCACCACCATATGTCAGTGCTGTGCTAGTTGCCAGAGCTAGTACGGTGAACAAGACATGCTATCTGTCCTCAATAGGCTTCTGATCTGGCTGGAAGGATGGAGAACTTATCAGGAAGTGTCAGTGAAGCATGACGTGTACCATGGGGGGAAATTCAGAATGCTGTGGGGTAACACAGAGATAAACCATCCAAACTCGTAGCAATTTGGGAGGATCGGGGAAGCATTGCTGGAGAAATTCCCATCTTAGGTTGAGGGCTTTGAGACCAGTCAGAGTTATCCAGGTGAAAGGAAGAAGGGAGAGGAGGAATCCTGGCAAAGAGGATGGCATGTGGGAAGGCAATATGAGCCGGAAAAAGTGAACAGAGCACGGTCAGGGAAAGTCACCCGGTGTGGCTGGAGTACGGAGCCTCTGCTCGGTAAAGACTAGAGATGAGGCTGGCCAGCTAAGTTGGGTTTGGACCTACAGGAGCCCTGCATGCCAAGTTAAGGACTTTAATTTGGACTTGATCGTAAAGGGAATTGGGAGCCGTCGAAAAGGTAATTGAGTGACATAATCATATCTTGTCTTAGATTTATAGGTCATCCCAGTTGTGGCAAGGAGAAGGGATGGAGTAGGGCTGCCGTCATGAGCCCCTTAGGGTAGAGTCTGTGTCTGCTTCACCTTGGCGACCCTGCACCAAGCCCTGAGTACTGCGTGCACATTCCAGAAATGCTAATTGGATGAAGAGATGACAAGAGGCGCGCAGGTCCTCAGCCCTTAGCCCTCAGCCCTGCCGAGTCTCTGTCAGTAACACCTGCAGGCTCTGAGCAGTCACTCACGAGTGGCAGCCTCTTGGAGTTTGGACTTGTGATGGCTTTAGATGCCAGTATTCTGTAATGAGCAAACCTGAACACGCCCCAACCTCTCAGTAACAGCAAGTCCCTGCCGGACAGTACGGACCTGCCCTCTTGCCCAGGAGACAGAAGCATCTAGATACTTCCAGAGGGAAACCAGCCAAGCGGCTGATTGCTGCATGGGGTTTGTGCGTGGAGGCTGGGGGCGGGGGGGGGGGGCGGTGGTGGTTATAAGTGGGCCACACTGGGCTTTGCCACACCACACTCCAATCTGGCAGCAGGCTCTACTGGCTGGTGCGCCTCACCTCCAAACCTTCGAGGGAGGCTCGTGCAGGTCACAACAGAGAGGGAGGTTTCATAACCCTTTGTGGGCCAGGGGTGGGGTGGGGAGGTGCCAGGGAGCTGCTATTTAAGGCAGGAGAGTTGTGCTTTGCCCTGGGAGCTGGGCTGTGGGCCGAGCCAGGTGCTGTCGAGCAGGAGGGCTGCTCACACTCCAAGAGCCAGCCCGGCAATTCCAGAAGGCAAAACTTCAGTGTATTCCAATTTTCCAAAATAGAAAGAATAAAACAAATCAGAGCAGATGTTCCAACATGTAATTATCAACTAATCAGTTTGGACTTTTTTTTTTTTTTTTAAAAAGGAAATTTCAAAATAGCTCCCAGATTTCATCAACTGCAGCCCTGGCGGAGGGCTGGCTGGGTTGGAAAGGAGTGACTGCGGAGGGCTGTGGGTGCCCAGGTGGAGGAGGTGGGGACCGATGGCGGGGGGGGGCGGCTGCTGCCACCACCACTGCCTCAAATGCTGAGGCGGCTGCTGCTGGGTGCAGAGGGCTGGTGGGGGGGGGGGTGGGAGGGGAGGCACCAGGCTGCAGGTGCCAGGTTGAGACAGCTGGGCCTCCAGACACACAGTTTCCTTCATAGGGATGCTGCTGTGAGCTGGGATGAGTCAGCTCTATGCCTCACCCTGCCCTAGATCTTGTCCCTGGCAGAATCGTGAAATGGCTGGCCTGGAAGAACATCAATGACCACCTAATCCTCAGGCTTAAAGCCTTGGCTACCCCCTAGTACCTACTCTTTCTCTCTGAGCCCATAAGATGCAAGACGCGTTTCTGGGATGGTCATCAGTCCTTAACCATGGGAGCCTAGGCCTCTGTGTTTAGTTTTGCAGTCGGTTCTGAAATCTGGGAGGCTAACATTTCCCTGAAACCCTGGAGGGACCTTTGAGTGATTCCCCAGCAGATGAAAGTAATTAGAGGGAGGCAGAAGGGGAAAGGAGGGAAAGGAGGAAGAAGGGAGTGGGGAGAGGGAAAGGAGAGAAGGAGAGAGCCTCATGGGACTAAGACCCCATGTGGGAATCTATCATTTTATTAGGTGTTTACAGTAGGACTCTAACATGCCAGACATTGTTTAGAAATGGACACGGTCTTAGGGCACCTGAGCGGCTCGGTCGGTTAAGCGACCGACTTCAGCTTAGGGCGTGATCTCATGGTTCGTGGGTTCAAGCCCGCGTTGGGCTCTGTGCTGACGGCTCAGAGCCTGGAGCTTGCTTCCGATTCTGTGTCTCCCTCTCTCTCTGCCCCTCCCCTGCTCACAGTGTTTCTCTCTGTCTCTCAAAAATAAATAAACATTTTTTTTTTTAAAAAAAGAAATGGACACAGTCTTTCTGCTGATCGATGCATATATGTGTGTAACTAGAGCTCTACAGATTATCTGCACCTTAAGCATGTTTGGTTTGCTGGGGTGAGCACTCTGCTGTCCCCAGAAACCTTCAGGAACAAAGTGTTATCAACACACATACACACTTCACAGCTTCCTGCAGTAAGTGCTGAATCCCAGGTTCCATAAACCTGGCAGTGAGTGGGCAGTCCGCGGCCCCTTCCTTACTGCTACCATTTTGTGGCAACCTGCTCCCAGGTGAGGACTAGACCGAACCCCTCTCCTGAGGGCCTGCTCTCCGGGAGCCGGTTTCCAAAGACCACAACCGCACAGTGGCCTGGAGAGTGGGCTCCGTTGTCAGACTGCCCTGGAGTCAAGTCCTAGCCTCACCCCTCCCTAGCTGTGTGTCTTCAGTAAGCTGCTTAACCTCTCTGGCGCCCGTCTCCTCATCCGTAAAGTGAAGATAATGATAGTTCGTACTTCTCTCACGGTGGCTGCGAAGGTCACAGGAGGGAGCACACAAGAAGTGTTGGCACGTGCTCAGTGAAACGCTGGCCCCTGTGAGCAAAGCATGCCTCCCGTTGACCCGTTTGTGTTGGAGTCGTGGGAAGTGTTCTGGGGTGCCAGCTGTGTTCTCCAGGGGAAGCTCTGTCCGTCCCTGGAAGCCCCTTGAGACTTTCCCTACTTTCTTGATGCTGAGCCTTTGCACTAGCATTCCTTGTACAGAGCAGCCCTTCATCATGTTCCTGTCTTTGCATGGCCGAGTCGAGTGGACTCCTTGACGCTGGCCTCCTGCATGAAGTCCTTCCCACTGCTGCAGCCCAAAGCCATTTCTTTCTCCCCTAAAGTCTGCGCACTGTTTCCATGTATTTCTGAGTGTTCCTGATGGCCCTTTGGCTTGTGGTGTGGTTATTCGTGTTCACATCTTAGTTCTCCTAAGAGATGTCCTTGAGGACAGGTGTCTACTGGGTCCATCTTGATGAGGACCCCACCCTCCATGGCTCCCTGCTACAGGGTGGGTGCTCAGCTTGTGCTTTTCAGTGTGTCTGTGAAGACAACTCATAGCCTGTGCGTGGCCTCACCCGTCAACATGGCAATGGAGAAGGAGGACCCGGACCAGCCTTCTAGGTGAAGGACCTCTAATCTAGGGGGAGGCAGGTGAATGAGGAGGGGTGAGGGGAGGCCAGGGGAGCTGGGAGAAGCTCTGTCTGCTTTCATACTTCGGGGGATTGGGCATACCTGCTGGAAAGAGGATGGCTTGTCCTCGACTTGTTGGTGAGAATAATCGCATGGACTTTGTCCACCTTCCTTTCAATTTATCATTGAGAGATGGCTTAGCAGGGTGGTTAAAAAGAAGCGCTTGAATCCCATTGCCTGG
Organism: Prionailurus viverrinus; assembly: GCF_022837055.1. Taxonomy (NCBI): domain Eukaryota; kingdom Metazoa; phylum Chordata; class Mammalia; order Carnivora; family Felidae; genus Prionailurus; species Prionailurus viverrinus. Next base: position 12,958,093 of record NC_062570.1, on the reverse strand, counting down.
GTGTGTGCTCCAGCCCCAACACTTCCCTGCCGGGCAACCTTGTACAATTGACTTGACCTGCCTGTGCTCTTCCCTCCACAATTTTCCCCCTGAAATGTGGATAATAATGGCACCTGCCTTTTACGGCTGCTGCCACAATGAAATGGGGTAACACGTGAAGTACCATAGGTAGTACCTGACATGTGGCAAGCACTAAGTGACAGTCATTGTTACCTCCCCACATGTCAGACCACAGAAACTGCTGTGCCAGCCTCTGTAGGCTCAGGTAGGAAAGTCAAGGGATCTAGGTTCAAATCCTAACCTTTCTAAACTGCAAGTTCTGTACCTGTGAGTGAGGTGTACTTCCCCTAAGAATCGGTGCCTCGGTTCTTGCATCTGTGAAATGGGAGTTGGGTTCGTCGATTTCTGAAAGCTTCTTTCAAACCCTGTTTTAATGTATTTGTGAATATTTAGGAAGAGACAAGGCCCGGGAAATAGATAATATATACATCCAAATGCTAACTTTGTGTATCTGTTTCTCACTCTCTGTAACTTATTTCTTATCTCCTTTTTTCCTTTCTCCTCTTCACCATTTCCTACGTGACCTTCATGTATAATCTCTGTGTGTCTCTCTTTTGTGAGCATATGCACATGCACATGCACACACACACACACACACACACATCATTTTTCTTTCTTTTAATTTTTTAATGTTTTTATTTTTGAGAGAGAGAGACAGAGTGTGAGCAAGGGAGGGGCAGAGAGAGAGAAGGAGACATAGAATCTGAAGCAGGCTCGAGGCTCCAGGCTGTCAGCACAGAGCCTGACACGGGGCTCGAACCCATAAACATGAGATCATGACCTGAGCTGAAGTCGGACGCTTAACCGGCTGAGCCACCAACGAGCCTTGTCACACTTCCTTTTCCTTATTACCTCATTGACATTTTTCCTTTTGGATGCTGCCAGTTTCTCAGGAGACCTCAGGGGGAAGGAAGGGGCCTGGGCAGGGTGGAGGCATGGGGGGGCCTGGGCCCACTGCCACATCGGCTACCTGCACAGCCCAGGAGCCTGCAGGAGGATTAGGGCTTTATTACATATATATGCCCTGGCTTTAAATGGGCTGAGCTTCCCATGATGCATCAAGAACTATGGGCTTGACAAGTAGTCAGGGCACTAGAGAAAAATGAAAAAGGACTTTTTTTTTTTACTTTTTTAATAAATGATAAAGAAGGAAGAGGAAATGAATCAACTCCAGACCCCTCCCCTTGCTCATTTCCCACCTGGGTCCGGGGCTAGGTTGTGTGTGTGCAGGTGTGTGCACACGCTGGGAGGGGTGGCTGTTCTGTGTGGTGGCCCCTCGCTGCAACAGAGCCAGCAGCCTGACCTGGTGGCAAGGGCTCCAAGGAGCTGATCAGGATGGCTTGAGGGGTTCTCCTTCCACCAAAGGTTTCTCTGTGTCCCTGTTTCTCCATCTCTCGGTTGCTGTCTATCTCTCTCTCTCCCTCTCTCCCTCTCTCCACCACCCCCTCTCTCATCCCTTCCCCAACCTTCACGGAGAGGCTCCAATTAAAGCAGAAATGGCAGTTTGGCTCCTGAGCTGACACCTCTGTAGCTGTAGAAGCTCTCACCATTGACAGCAATCCTTGGCTTTCTTACCTCCTGCATGCTAGGTGGAAAGGGAAAATTTCCTGCGACCCCACTACCCCTTCCTGTTCTCCCCACTCCCTCTCCTTCCCTAAGCCTGGGAGCCCCCCACCCCTCACCCAAGTGCTTCCCCCGCCTCCTGGCTCCTCTGCGGGGTGAAGTGCCTTCCAATGTCGCATTTCAATTAGGGTTTCAAGGAAGCCTGATCTTGGGAAGACCCTCGCCTGCCTGCCCGCTACTTGAAAATGTCAGGTTTGGTAGTTCGGTGTTTCCCAACACTGTTCGCTAACGATTACATTTTGTGAACATTACTCTGGAAGGCTGGGGCTCAGAGCCCTCTGTTTGCCTGCATCCCTGTCTGGCCCGACATCTCCCACCGAATCCTTTCCCTGAAATGTAAGCACTAGGCTCGGAGGCCATATTTCCTTGCCCCCCAACAGCTTCATCAACCCTGTACCCCCTCAGACCCTGATTCCAGCTGCCTGACACATGGTTCTCCACAGGCTGCTCTTCCCCAGCCCCAACAAGTCCAAAGGCGAGCTCATTACCCAATCCCTAAGAGCTCCTGAAACCACCCCCCATGCCAACCTGCTTTCCTTCAAAGTGACGGTGTCACCACCCTCTCACCTCCCAAGATTAGACCCAAGTCATCATCAGACTTGCCATCCTTAGCACTCAGGTAGCCCTGAAGCTACATCCTCTGGAGTCCCTTTCTGTCCATCCTTCTCCTTCCCCTTATCACATGGTCCCCCTGTGACTGCTGCCATGGCCTCTGTCTGGTCTCCCAGCCTCAAATCCCATGCCACTATAAGTCACTCTTGTCTCTTTTCTGGGTTTCTATTCCTAAACTTAGGCTGTGTCTCCCACCCTTAAGAACTTGCAGTGGCTCCCTATTGCTTACAGAGTCCAAGCCTCTTCTTAATCTGATGTCTCACTCCACCCACCCTGACTGGCTTCCCACCATTCCCTGAACTGCCCATGTTCTTTTATAGCTCCCCATCTGTCTCCATGCTGTTTCCTCAGCCGGAATTTCCTTTCCCCCAGCCTGTCATTGTGTCGAGTCTGACAATTTATGCTAATAGGCTATCTTGCCTGGGAAAGGCACATAATAAATATTTGTAGATTGATAGATGCAAATTAAAAAATCTGAAAGCCATTTATTTATTTTAAAAAATATGCTTTGAGCACGTACGGTGGGTCTGGCTGCGCTAGACACAGAGGATACAAAAGTAAGTAAGAAGCAGTCACGGCTCCTACCCTGGATGTGCTCGCCGTCTAGAGGAATGGCAGAAATGGAAATAAAGGGATTACAATGCAGCGCTGATTTGATAAATACATCATCATTTGCTAAGCGTCTCTTCTATGTCAGGAACTGTGATAGATGCTGAAAATAGGCAAACGAACAAGGCACAATCTTCATGTTGAGGGTTTCCATTCTGGGGGCAGAAACTGACAAGGGGAAGGGGAAGAGGGACAAGCCGGGCTTCGTTCACACGTGCCCTGGGAATGTGTGGCAGGGACAGTTGATAACAGTCTCGTGGATTCGGGAGGCCATGTCCGAGTCCAGTCATGGGAGATGGCGGTGGGGGGGGGGGGGTGGCCAGATGCAGGAACCGGGGAGCAAGGAGTGGGAGCCGCATGTGAGTAAGGACCCACGGGAGAGGGGCAGGCCTGGAGGTGGGGAGGTGGGTGGACAGTGGCTAGTAGTGGGAAGGCAAGTTTAAGAATGAGCAGAGACCAGATCAAGAAGGCTTCAGTTAAAGAGTTTGGGTTTTATCCTGAGCGTTGAGGAGTTAAATCAGCACAGAGAAGGCTGGTCAGATTTGTGCATTAGGATCCATCCCTCTACTGTTCTCCCTCATGCATCAGTCACTCACTGATTGACTTGTTCAGCATATACTGACAGCTAGTACATCCAGCAAGAATGCTGGGCATTGAGAGGAGGGTCAAGCTCGGGGCTTAGTTCAGAGGTTGTAGCAGAATTCAGAAGAGAAGACAGTGGCCTGGATTAAAGAGATGTTCAGGGATAGGAGACTCAGGGCCTGAAGGCAGATTAGATGGGCTGCAGGGGCAGGGGCGGGGGGTGGGGGGGGGAGGGCGATGAAAGCTGGTGATGATAATTGTGAACATCGGTGAGCCTTCACCACATGGCAAGCACGATTCTAACCCCTGTGTGTGTGTTAACTTCTTAATTCTCCCAGTAACCTTGAGGGGTAGGCTTTATCATTATCCTCATTTCCTGAGTAAGGAAACTGCAGCCCAGAGAGGGGGTGACAGCCCAGAGAGGGGATTTAAGTACGGGCAGGACCTAAGTTTCCTAGTGTGGAAACAGTCGGAGTAGGAGGGCAGGGGGAGAGGTGGACATGTCAGGTGGAAATCACACATGTGCTTCATGAATTTTGACAATTTTAGAGAAGCTTGAGGCAAAGTAAGGGGCAGAAGCTTCAGGGCTTGGAGTGAAAGCCATGGAGGCCACTCTCCCAAGCCACGATTTCCAGTGGTTTCAGGAGAGCACACTTCGCCTGTGGAAACAGAAAGTCCCCACCTTCTCAGGAGCCCCAGTATTAGTCTGGATGTAGAACTACCTAAAGTAGAGGGGCCCTTTTGCTTGTTGGGTTGGAACAGTCCTAAGAAGTATTGTTTTGGATTGATTATTGTTGAGTCCTTCCGTTCCTTGTCCTCTTGTGTTGATCAACTCAACATTGACTCACAACCTCGGGTGTTCCCCAGGGTGAAATTCTAAACTGGCCCCCATATGCAGAGGGCCAGGAGAGCCCAAAGAAAGTGACAGACCACTCCAGATTGGCAGGTGGCAATTCTAATCAGCAAGGGTCGCACATACAATGCTTGTCTTGTGGGAAGCTGCAAGAGAAGATCTTTATAGGCACCCACCAGAGTCTTGAAGGTTTATATGGAGGCCTTAACTGGATCCAGTCATGTATTCAGTCCAAAAGGCCTCAACACCTTGGTGTCTCAAGGCTGCATCCTTGAGATGGCTTCTAGTGAGGGGATAGTGGGCAGGACATATATTCCAAGGACAGGGGAGGGGTTGAGGAGCCTCCAATTGCCCAGGGCCAGCTCTGGGGTGAAGAGGCAGTCACATCCTCTTGATGACCTCCTCAAACACTCCAGAAAAACTTTAACATTGCTTTCTATCAGCATTCCTGTATCCTTGGGTCATGCTAACAAGGTCATATGCACATTCTTAAAGTGTGACACGTATGCATATATCTAGGACTAGATATGTAATTGGAGGCCCAATGCAAAATTAAAATGAGGGGTGCCTTGCTCAAGAGTTACTAAGAATTTCAAGACAGCAACAGCAGAGCACAAACCAAATATAGAACCCTTCTGAGCATAGGGCCCTGTGTGACTACACGTGTTGCACACCTGTGAAGCTGGCCCTGCGTGGATCACTAACCCAATTGCATTGTAAGTTTCTTTAGGGTAAAGACTGTGTTTTCTGTCCAAAAAGTACTTGTGAGTGCCAAAAAAGAAGAAGAAGAAGAAGAAGAAGAAGAAGAAGAAGAAGAAGAAGAAGAAAAGAAAAAGCAACTTACCAAATTTGTGTAAAAGAGTATGGGAAAAGGAATCCTTATGTTACTATGCCAACCTCTGCAGTGGGTGTGTTTTATAGATGAGTAAACAAGGGCTCAGTGATTTGTCTAAGGTTAATTACTGCTAACGATGGACCAGGTCTAGATGGGCATGCACATTTTTCTGCTCCAAAGCCCATACGCTTTGCAATATACCCCCCAGTAGAGGGATGATTCATATGAAGGGGACCTAAGCCAGCTTCCCTGCAACTGAATGGTTTTAAGACCTCATCAAGCCATCAAGACCACTGAAGAGCTCAGAAAGGTAGGGTGCTTGGGGCAAGATTTGATTCTTGCTGAAGCCCCACTGGGTAGCTTCTGGTGTGTACAGGAAGCAGAGATACTAGAGTTAGAGATGCCCTGTGGAGCTAGGATGGGCTGAGGCTCAGGGACAGGGTCAGGCAACAAGCGTTAACTGGATACTCTGTGCCTGTCCCTGCTCAGTGGGCTGGGAATAGAGAGATGGCAGGGATACGATAAGGATCTCCTCGTGCATCTTATTTGTTAATTTGGCAAGTTGCGAGTTTAATTTTTAGATCAAGTTTCTGAAATGTCCACTGCGTAAAAATAGCCCTGTTATAATGGCTTTGTGTGGACTTTTACTTAGCAAAGCTGTGGTTCCCAGTGTGTTTGCTCTTTTCGAATGCTAAAAATACTTTGAAATCTCCCACATCAAAGTAGTTTTTCTTTGAGTTATCTGTTCATCAAGAAACCGTGTAATGACAAAAAGCCATACTTGAAAATGTGTTTTTATTCTTCGCAACATTGATAACATTTGACAAATAATTGCACATCAGGTATGTGTGAGATACATTATCTGTGGAGCCCAGGGACCGAGCTAGGTGCACGCAAGGACTTACTTACCAAACACACCGCCCACACACACACATGCACATGTGCGTGTCCACACACACACACACACACACACACACACACACAGGTGAGAAACCCACCAAGCAGGTGCAAAAAAAACCAGAGCGTGGGACCTTGGCTTGAGCTGCAGTTCGCAGATGCCATCAGATGATGAGTCTGTTCCAAGGGGTGTGTGTTTGGAGACTCTCAAGCAGCTGTTTGCAAACCTGGTCTGGCTTGGTACCTCCTCAGGCCTTCCTGAGGAAATGGCAGAGAGATGAGCTGTCTGATTTGCGGGGAGGAAGCTGGGTGCAGCTACCTGGAGAGAGACCCAAACAAAGAGCTCCAGAATGAGGGAGATGCCAGAGGGCAAATCTCATGGCAGCTCCTGGGCAGAACCTGTGATTACATCTTTTTTTATTCTAACCACTGGGGTGGATACAGCCGCTTTGTCTAATGCAGTTTTCTTCCTCTAGCAGCCTTTCCTGTGATGAGTGTGGCAATTAGAGTTGATCTGGGCATAAATAGCTACCCAGATGCCCTGCTGTCCTGGGAGTTGGCATCAACAAGGATGAGTGAGGGAGGGTGGACCTGGTCCCCAGGACCCCAGCGGGATGCCTCCCTGTCAGCCCCTCTCCCCAGGGTGCAGCCATAGGGCCGGGAGCTTGGCTATTTATAGCCAGGCTCTGATATCTCAGATGATTACCTTTCAGATCTCAAGTGTGAGGTCTACTTTATGGAAATAGCATGGTACAAACTAATTGCAGGTTTTGTGGTGCATCTATTTTTTTCTGATTTTCTCTTCTCCTACCACCTCTCCCCTCCCCCCCACCCAACCTCCCCCAACACCCACCCGCCAATTCCCAGCACCACCACTACACCATCTTTTGCAAAGACCAGAAGCGGCACAGTGTTACTGGGAAGCCAGCAACCCTGCAGAAGTACCACCTTCCCCATCAAACCCTGGAAAAGGTAGTTCTCTCAAGGGTGCCAAAATGCACCAGATTAGGTTTCATTCCTGATATTTTGCTGGCGATTTCTTAGCTTCTCACTCAACAGCCATCATATTTCCAACAGAGCATGGGGCCTTCATCTTCACCTTGAAACAGCACCTGGGAGGTCAACTAGTCCAACCTTCTCACCTGGGTGTTTCCTGTAAGAATATCTGTCTGTCCATCTTTGCTTGACGACTTCTTTTTTTTTTTCAATATATGAAATTTATTGTCAAATTCGTTTCCATACAACACCCAGTGCTCATCCCAAAAGGTGCCCTCCTCGATACCCATCACCCACCCTCCCCTCCCTCCCACCCCCCATCAACCCTCAGTTTGTTCTCAGTTTTTAAGAGTCTCTTATGCTTTGGCTCTCTCCCACTCTAAGTTCTTTTTTTTTTTCCTTCCCCTCCCCCATGGGTTTCTGTTAAGTTTCTCAGGATCCACATAAGAGTGAAAACATATGGTATCTGTCTTTCTCTGTATGGCTTATTTCACTTAGCATCACACTCTCCAGTTCCATCCACGTTGCTACAAAGGGCCATATTTCGTTCTTTCTCATTGCCATGTAGTACTCCATTGTGTATATAAACCACAATGACGACTTCTGAAAGATGAGCTCAACCCTTTCCAAAGCCACCTCTCCATAGTTAAAATAATTCTAACTATTAGAAAAGTTTTGAACTGTAACTTTTCTCTTTAAGGTGAGAACAAGTTTTATCCCCTTTTCAAGGATATACTGTTACCTACTCCAAGCCAGCTAAGGTACTGCCGAGTCTCACCTGGCACCCAGCCTCTGCCATCCTCCCTCATCCCTAGCTGGGGTCACCTGATCCTCACCTCTGGACTCAGTTCTGCTCTTGGGTACTGGGACTAATCTTGGCCTTGGGCAGGAGGGATTGAAGGCACTCTAGCCCAACTGTGTGGGATTAAAAATCAATGTTCTCTTAATGCTAATCTGGATAATGTGGTTCTTTTGTTGTGTCTTTTTTTTTCCCCTGATTAAACAGGCTTCTACTTATTTTTGTGATAACAATAGCTATTGTTTTTTGAGTGCTTGCTATGTGCCAGACACTGTGCTAAGCATGTTATACTTTATTTCATTCCACCAGCAGCTCCCCAGGGTTGATATTATTACCCTTAAGGTACAGATGAGGAAAACAGGAGCCTAGGGAAATATGGGGACTTTCCCAAGGTCACAGGTATAAACAAGTGAAAGAACTGAAGGATGCCATCAGAGCAAGCTTGCTCAGATAGCATCCTTCAGTCTGCAGCCAAGGGCTAGCCACCCTAATGCAATGCCATCTTAGCCTGGCCTTTCTTGGTGTCCTCAGTTTTGGTGCCTCTTGATGCCCTATGTCCCTCTTAGCACCTCTGGGCAGAGGGAACATCCTTGTGGGTCCCCAGTGCTCAGACTGGAGTCCTACCTGAATCCCAGCCCAGGTGTAGCCCAGGTAGCCTGGCCACCTGCTTAGAGACTTCCCTGACACTACCTGTCTGTTTGCTTAGTTCTAGTCACATGGCATGCCTGGAAATTTTCTTACCATTTTCTCTCCTGGCCTAGTTGTGGTATTTGTTATTTGCATATTTTCTCTTCTTTACAGTTATAATAGTAAGGTTTGGGGAGAAAGATCTCTCCTGGCATTTTTTAAACTCCTGGTGGTCCCGAAAAGTAACCCAAAGAATCTTATTTGGCCTGTTGGAGAAACCTCTGGAATCATATTGAGAAAGCCTCACCTCACCTCACACCTAACAGATGGCTCTGTTTGCACCTAATCCCACTACCTCTTTGACAGCTGGGAGAGAGGCATGTTACTTGGACTCCTACTCCAAAGGGGAAGGAGGTAGAGATACATTCTAGTAAGAAAACATCTCTTGAGAGTTCCTTAAGGGAGATCACATTTTCAAATCCCTTCAGCATCCATGGTTCTAATCTGTGAGGTCTGGAGACTGTGGTTCACAGATAACAAGCTTGCCAAAGTCTCTGGTTCTCACCATTTAAAGGCTTTGCTCAGGAAGCCACCTCTCAGGGTCTAGAGCATTCTCTTACAAGGACACAACAATATCAAACTCTTTGTGAAGGAAAAGGGAAGAGCCACATAGGACCTCACTTAGTAATTGCCTTGTTGGCCCCAATTTGAGCTGGTTCCTATTCTTCCTTCTCATTATACTGTAGACAAAAATGAAGATTTCTTTCTAAGATCAAATGTTTTAAGGGGAAAATAAAAAATGACAACCCAAGTATGCTAACTAAAAACAAAATAAAGAACATCAAAAACCAAAACAAATAAAAAGCCCCCAAAGCTGGGGGCTCATCCTGAACAGCCAGGCTATAGTGAATGGCAAGTTCATTGTCCCCATACATGTTGCCCTCTTCAGCCTCTTAGTAAGAAAGGATTTCATCGTGTGTGTGTGTGTGTGTGTGTGTGTGTGTGTGTGTGCGCGCGCGCTTTGTTTTAGTTTTTGATTTTTTTTTTTAAGACAAGGCTCCAGACCTCGGGAACTTGCTGGAGCTGATAACATGGCTTCCTGAGTAAAGGTTATAAAGAGGAAAAAACAAAGATCTCCATACCAGATCAGGTGGGTTTGGAGCATGGGGAATGGGATGGTCAGAAATCATCTCTGACACCTAATGAGTTTCCTTTGGTCATATACTTGGGGTCACATAGAGGGTCCCTCTTAACCTGAATGAGGACTCTTAGAGATTGCAGACTGCAATCAGGTGCATTGCTTGGACAGCCTTTTGGATACCCTGAAATCGCTCTCTTGTATAGTAACTATAAAGAGGAACAGAAATGTGCATCTTAAATAGGCCAGCTAAGTCACGATTATGGAATGTGCTATTCACATCACCATATTTTGGTTAGTAAATTTGGGTTGTCACTTTTTCTTAGTCCCCTGAAGTGTGTGGGCTTAGAAATAAATTCTTCCATTTTTTTCCCCTTGCACAGTGAATCAAAACAAAATTTGGAACAGGCCCAGACTAGAGTCAAGTAATTACTGCGTGTGTTGCAAGGTAGTCAATCCAGAATAATTGGCCCCTGTCTCTGGCCTTAGTTCAGCCTATTACAGGAGGGAGAACCCTCAGTTGGCAGGAAAGTATAGAAGTGGTCGTCTGATCTTCCCTGAGATATGGTGATCCACAGGGAAGGCCCTCTCATCCAGGAAATCCAACTTCACTATGGCCTCTCTGTGAACACATCACCCCTAGATTCAGATGGTTCAGTGTCTGCATAAGGTTCCTGATACCCTGGCTTTTTTTTCCTTTCTTTGTTTCATGACCCACTTTATTTTCTAGTATAAATGTTGAGCACATCAATCTCAACTTTAGATAAGAACACATTTATTTATTTAAACTTGGTTAAAGATATCAAACAAGAAGAACTAAAACCCAGGCTATCATGTCATACTATATTTGCAGATATAGACAGACATATCAAGTTTACAATTAGGAAACAGATTCACATTGAAAAAGCTGCCTAGCTCAGTGATTTCATCAGTCACCACAAATGGACTACTCTCTTTTAAGAAAAGAGTCCATACTTTTTCCAGAGACTCCAGGGAGCACAGAACCAAGCTGGGGGCCAGTCAGTGATATTGCTATGCCCCTCCTGGCCTGAGACTGGTTCAAAGCATGGGCTTGTGACACACACTAGGCCAATTAGCAATCTTCCTTATGGTACTTCGAAAGCAGTTTAGAAGAAGATTTTCCCTTTTCTCTTGCATTGTGAAGATGGAATTCAGAGATGTTTGTAGCTGTATTTCCTTCAAAAATAAAAATTCTGTAATGAAGACCACAGAGGAAAATGTTGGAAGATTGAGGTGGGGGGGGGGGGCGGTGAAGCCAGAGTGGCAATGAAAACCAGACAGAACCCTGATGGCATCAGAGACCTTTAGTCCTACTGTCCTGAAGTCAGTTCCACTCTTGCCAAAACTGGTTTGATTATCAAGATAATGGATTTCCTTGTAGTCTTGAACTTTCTCTTCTAAACTTTTTATAATTTATTTTATTTTATTTTTAAGCAATTTCTACACCTAACATGGGGCTCAAACTCATGATGCTGGCTCAAGTGTCACATGCCCTACTGACTGAGCCAGCCAGTTGACCTTGAAACTCTTCTAGTTGACCTTGAAATCTTGACATGCCCAACATTCATTCCTGGACCATTTTCTTGTCTTTATCTATACTTATCCCTTGGTGATCTCATCAGGTCCCATGGCTTTAAGTAACATTAATGCTGACATTGTCCTGTGTAGCTTTGTAGCCCTGACCTCTACACCCATATGTTTCGTTGCCTATCCAACAATGCCTCATGTTTGTCGCTAGTTATCTTGACTGGACATATCCAATACAATCTCCTCTCCCTCCCTCATCCTTCACCCAGTCTCCCCATCTCCTTAATGGCTCCCAATTGCCTTTTTCAATTGTTCAAGTCAAAAACCTAACTAAGCATCACCCTTGACTCCTCCTTATCTTGTACCTCTGTAACCCAATCAACCACCAAATCCCACTGATTCTACTTCTAAAATAATTTTCCTGCCTGTATACTTCTTTCTATCTCTTCTTTGCCCAGCCTAGTCTACAACAATAGTCTCCTAACTGGATTCCTTGTTTTTACTCTTGACCACTTACAATATATTCTCCTTCTCCACATAGCACACAAGGCACTCTTTTTGGAATTTAAATAACAGAGTTTTGTGCTTAATTTCCTTCAGTTACTTCCACAATAATTAATAAAATCCAAACTCCTTTTCATGGTCCACATGATTTATGATCTGGCCCCTGTTCCTCTTTCCAACTCATCTTCTTAATTAAGTCTTCTTTTCTTGAAACTGTCAGATTTGTTCTCTGCCTCAGGGCCCTTGCATTTGCTCATCTCTTCCCAGAATGTTTGCATGACTCGTTCCTTTTCATCATCTGTATGCCTCAGAGAAGCCTTCTCTATCCCCCAAATATAAGTTATCTCTGAGTCCTCAGTAACACTGTGTACCCTGTGATATTTAAATTTCCAATCACAACCTGGTATTCTCTCCTTACTCATTCTTTGTATTGTGTCTCTCTTTGTGTCTCTCTTTACTATAGAATGTAAGCATCACAAAACCCGGGGTTTTATCTTTTCACTACTACAACTTCAGCACCTAAAACAGTTCCTAGTAAATGGAAGTACTCAATAAATATTTGTTGAATGAGTGAATAAAAGTTATTTAGTTGGGTTTCTTTCCCTTGCAAGGAAAGGAGATTCTGAGAGATACAAGATAGTTTCCTCAAAATTCCAGACAAAAATCAAGGATATGTTTGATAGTTATGGGAGTAGAATTGAATGCTATAACAGCAGCAACTATTTATTGAGCATTTACTATATGCCAAATATGGAATTTTACATTAATCTAATGCTCACAGAAGCCCTGTAATATAGGTATCTTAATCTTTTTTTCCCCAGTGTTGAAAATTGAGACCCAGAGAGATTATATGACTTGTCCAAGATTACATATCAAGTAAGATTGGTGGGTCTTGAACTTGAGAGTTCTGATTCCAATGTCAATATTTACTTATGACATCACACTACCTCTCTAAAGTAAGTATATCCTAACAAATTCAGCTCCTTACTTCTCCCTAGGAATGAGGTTTTTAGATATCCTGCTGGGTAGGAATTTCACTGCTGAAACACATAGAATAAAATACAGAACAACAACAACAAAAACACTTCTTGGGAGGAACCTAAGAAAATTAGTTTAATAAGCAGCCTGAATAATCAAAGAATGTCAAAAGTCTAAAGTTCGGTGTTTGTCTCACATTTTAATGCAGTGCAGCTTTAGAAGAGATAAAATCATATCTACCCAAGCATCTCATAGTGATGCTGGGTTGTTGTGAAAGCTATTTCAAAAGTATTTTAAGTAAGAAAAATGGTATCATGCACATGTGAGGTTTAACTATTTCTAGCTTGGCTAAAACCTTAATCCCAAGGACAAATGTCTGCTCATCTAAGGAGCTTTCCATTTTTTTTTTCTGGTAAAGATGCTGTATACCAAAGGACTCGGTTGTTTTTGTTTGGACATGGGAGAGAGAGATTGAGAGAAGACAGGAGGGGGGACAGGGAATGGGGGAAAAGGAAGAGAAAGGAAGAAAGAAAGAGAGAGGATGGAGGGAGAGGAATAGAGGACGAAGAAAGGAAAGAAAAAAAAGAGGAGCTATCAACCCTGTCTGCCATGAGGTAGACTCTGGGCTCATCACTGCCGATCCCTCTGTCCTCTTAGTGTTTATAGATGCGCCCTCTGGTTGTTGATCACTTTGCTCCAGCTCTGGGATTCTCGGGCTCGCCTCACATCTTCTTGTTGCTGTTTACTTGGGTGCACCCCCTGCAATCCCCCTTCTGCCTCAGAGGTCTGGGAGAATGATTGTAAGCAGCGCACAGAATACACTGACTAATTTCCTTCCCACCCAGGCACACCCATCATTGGACTGCTATTCCATCCTCATTGGGAATCTCAGTGTTGTCTCTTTGGCTCTCTCTCCCCTCAAGGTGTGCATTAGCTTATAATGGTCACACTTCATCACCGACTCATTTATCCATAGCCTGCCTCCTCAGGACCACTCTATCCTCTGATATATTTGATGAAACTCTTATTTTCCTTAACTCTTCTCCAAACTATAACTCAGCCAGGATTTTTGCCAACCTTATCTTCTCCCAGCAGCCTTAACTGATGCAGCCAATTTTTTTCACCCTATTCCCTCTCATCTTCTCCATTTCTAGGACAGATGTTTCCTTCTTTTCTTATTAATTATCACAAATACCCAAATAAAACCTAAATATAGACTGACTTATTTTCTCCTCTCGATCAATAGGAATTAAAGTACTGCTATCTGTTCCTTCCTGTTACTAAGAAAATCCCTGGGTAGAAAAATAAAAATAAAAACACTGAAATTACCCATTTATTTAATTACAAGGCACTTGCTTTCATCAGCCACATTTTCACTGCTGAGAAGATTCTGGTTTGGCAACAAAAGGCAAAAGCTATTTCTAGTGAGAGCGGCAAGGAGTCACTGTTAGCAATGCGACAGTGTGAGGAAAGCATGTGGAGCGGCTTTAATGGCTTTCTACCTTTGAGGGAGGGGCAACCGGGAGGTGGGGAGCGCAGGCATGGGAAGGCACAGATATAGAGAGAGATGGGTAAAGTAGAGAGAGGAAGATCAAGGGATGGAACGAAATGTTAGAAAGGGATAGAGCAACACAAAGAAACTTATGTACAGAGGCAGGGGCAGAATGGAGAGCCAAGAAAGAAGCACAGAAAGTAAATGATGGAAAGTGGTGAAGGACAGAAAAAATAAGAGACCTGGAGAGAGAGAGAGAGAGAGAGAGAGAGAGAGAGAGAAATGAAGGTTACCAGGCAAGTTCGTTAAAACTTGGCCACATTTTCCTGGGGATAACAGTTGTAATTCAGGTCACTGTCACCAAATGGTGATGGCCATTCCAGGGTTTATATGTTGCCCTTTATAATTAAAAGTCTCAGAAATAAATTCGTAGGATTCAAGTATTACTGGATATTTTTCTCGAAACAGGTTTTTATTAAAATGGACATATGTATTAGAGCAGCATTTTCTTGTAGAGAAATAAGGCTATTATAAATAGAAGCAAAACTTAAAGAAATTGAATGATCTAGGCACAGCTGAGATGTGAGAGCCAATTTAACTTTAGTTTTGGCTGTTCCTCCATTTTACTCCGGTTTCTGCACAGATCCTTAGACCCAACATTGACTCTTTCAGACACTGAAGATATAGGACTTGGTTTGGAAGCTGTTGCTCTGGGCTGTCTGGTTCGGACACTCGCTGCACAAGGCTGCAGGCCTCAGAACTTCACATGGAACTTGATTGTCTTTTTTTTTTTTTTTTTAATGTTTATGCTTTTGAGGAACAGAGAGAAGAGCATGAGTGGGGGAGGGGCAGAGAGAGAGGGAGACACAGAATCCAAAGCAGGCTCCAGGCTCCAAGCTGTCAGCACAGAGCCCGACACAGGGCTCAAACTCGTGAACTGCAAGACCATGACCTGAGCTGAAGTCGAACACTTAACCGAGCGAGCCACCCAGGCGCCCCGGAACTTGATTGTCTTAGTATGAATATGTTTAATCACGGTCTTATACTATGAGTGTTATCCATAGCAATTTTCACAGACTCTATCTAATAAAGTTGCCAGAGTGAAATGTCCTCTCTGCCTTATGGTTCACTGGAAAGTCTCATCGAATTCCTTTAGCTCTAGAATGGCCAGTGGACTTGATCTCAAGAGCGAACTCTGGTTTAGCCACCCAGGAAGCTTCTCCGAGAAGGGAAGTGTTGAGAGTGAGTCCGTGCTCAGAAAGAAAGGATGCTGAGCCTGACGAGCTCTGTGTGCCACAAATACAGGAGGAGATGGTGATGGCACCATGCTTGCAGTGAGCCAACTGAGGAGCTAAGAGCTGGAAGGACCTCACTAACTTAATTACGTATCAACCTGAGAAATGTGAGCCCGTACTCTTCTACGATAGGCTGAGAAGGAGAGGAAGCAGAAGGATGTGTGGAACTGGCCAAAACTAACAAGGTGCACGATCTCCTGGTTTCCATGGAGTCCTTATGTCATCATTCTAACTTCATGTGAGTTTACATCTTTCTAATTCCATGCGAATTACAGAAAGGAAAGGAGGGACGATCAGTTTCATTCATTTCCATTAACATCAATACAGTGTCTACCATATGGCAGGCACTTGGGATACAGTGATTAATATGACATTATTCAGTTCTCATGGAACTCGCAGCCTAGTGAGGGTGGGCAGGGAGATCAGTCAAATTAAGAATTATTTTCTACAATCTGAGTCACGCCATAGTGAATGCCCGTCTCCTACATGAAACCTTTCTGTGAACTATTGCTTTCTGCCCAAAGGTCAAATTTCTTACTAGAGCACACAGATATCCTTGTTAATACAGATTCCACTTACCTCTCAGCATTCTCTCCCTCGACCTCCGTGCTTCATCTGCACTGAACTATCTTTTAATTTCTCAAATCTTATTTCACTTGCCTCTAGACTCTCACCATACTGTTTACTCCATCTAGAAAACTCTTGTCTCCTCCTCTCCCACGTCCGCCTGCCTGCTCTGCTCTGCTCACAGACTCTCTGACAGCCTTCCTCCAGAAAATCTTTTCTGATCTCACCTGTCTTGGTTACATACCTTTTGTACGTTCCCCTATCACGTTCCACTTTGCTCCTCTGAGCTCTGACGTTTCTGCCTACACACTGTTTGCTCCGTGAGGGCAGGAACCAGGAATACTTGTTCATCATCGCATCCCCAGAAAGTAGCACGAAGCCTGGCACAAATTAGGCTCTGATGGGATATTTGTTAGATAGATAAACAAACAAACAAACAAACAAACAAACAAACAGAAGCTGTGTGCAAGTGGGTGGCTCACTAAATCTTCAATCTGCCATTGTTGGGTATTGGGCCCAGAAAGGGGTTACAGGAGATTTATTTGAATATCAGGGGAAAGAGATGATCACTTCTTCATCTCAGTAGCTTCTAAATTTTTCTAAGATTAATCATTCTAGGTTGTTCCATGATATTTGTTTTCAGTTTCTAACCTATGAGATGTTAGCTAATATTCATAAAATTTTGCACCTCCCCTGGGTATTTGAAATTAAAACTTGGTTTGGGAAGGTAAAAAGTCTTCAAAGACTGAATAAATGGAGATCAACAGTAATTAATATGTGCCCAGTGCTTTAGGATGGTCAAGAAGCTTCTGGATTATTTTTATTTGTTTCCTACAAGAAGCAGAATAAAGTTAAATGACCTGTCCAAGGTCACAAGGACAGAAAGAACAGATCCAGGAATCAAAGATAGGTAGATCTTTTAAATCCAAATCCTGTGCCTACACACTGTTTGCTCCGTGAGGGCAGGAACCAGGATACTTGTTCATCATCGCATCCCCAGAAAGTAGCACGAAGCCTGGCACAAATTAGGCTCTGATGGGATATTTGTTAGATGTGCCACTTCTCCCACAGCACCACGACTCCCTCTGGGTGACGGAGGAATTCTAGGCACTGAACAGAAATGTGAGAGAGCTATTTGGGAATAGGTGGGTCTGCCTGGTACCATCCAACGCACACCATGTAAGTAATGTCCTCCTCTGCCCACTGTGAGGCTGTTTCTGGGGAGAAAACATGGCACTGACCCTTCCTGAAAACCGATCAGCAAAATCTGATATGCGTTTGGTGCTAAGCTGGTAGAGTGGGTGCTGGGGCTGCACTACAGTCTTACATCTAAGATGAGCGTAAGACCTGCACAGGTACCTGGTGGCCAGACATAGAACAATTTACATGCCATGGTGCCATCCTAGCTAGAAGTGAGTGGTTTCACTCAGGAGCTGCGTTGGATGCCAGTTGATGGTGGATGTGAACTCATGTCCTGGTGGTGTGGGGTCCCTTCAGAATATGAATGATTCATGTGGTTATGTGGAGTGCCCAAGTGAAGGTAGTCAGCGGCCCCTGAAGAGATGGGGAGAGATGGATAAAGAGCTAATCTGGAGGGAGAAGCTGGAAACCAGGTGTTATTTGAATATAAGACACATACTTGAATCTAAGAGATCAGGGCCAGTTAATTAAGGGGAGTTATATGCATGCAAAGACCAGATGAAGTTTTACAGGCAGGATGCGGATTTGCTAGGATTCTTTGGGGGAGTTTAAACCTCCTAACTCTGAACGGTATCTTCTCTAAGCGGAGCCTCGGAGAGCTGACTGGGGAACCAGTTGAGGGAAGCCGAGTACACAGAAAAGGTAGCCATCTCTACTGATAAATACGTCCCGTCTCTACATTTCACAGTCTTTTCCTGTGCTCCCCTGAATCTAGATCCAGCCTTCCTCCACTTCGCATTGCCATCCATTTGCAAGCCAAGAAGGCTCTCTCCCCCTGCCTTCAGCTCCGGGGACTGGCATCATACAGGAGCTTGCAATTCTCTCTGTCACTCAGCCTTTCCCTACCTCGGGGAGAAAACTGCCATTGATTACAGACCTACCAAATTAAAGCTTCGGGAGACTTAAGTGAGCAATTATTATCAGCTACAAAATGCTGGAAATTGTTTATTAAGCATCATCTCGTTGTTTACTCTGACAGCTTCCTGTTGAGCTTTCTTTCAACTACTCTGTGAAGCTGGAGGGCTGTTCCAAAGCAGTCTGATTGGTTTCCTGAGTTTGCAGCATTCATAGCTGAGATGGAGTTACTCCTCAGGATTCAGGAGTCAATTCATCCATCCCCCTGCCTCAAGGCAGGCTTTAATTACATCAGTGTAAATTAAGAAAGTACAAGACTGAAGATCGGTATCCCCTCATTTAAAATTGCCCCATGAGTGGGAATTCCTAAATATCCCTGTGTCATAGTGGGAACATTTGGAGGTCACATCTGTCCCCAGGGTAGTGAACGTACACAGAACAGATTGCATCTATAGCATGACCTTTTCTGTGGTTCTTGCAGCCAGACTTTTGAGTTTCACTGGATTCCTGCTTATTTCTCAATGCTGGTTCTCCAGGACGGATTCTTTGAGTCTTTGGCTTTTCAGTAGTGAAAATAACCTACTTGTTTTCTATTGCTTCTTGCTTAGTACAGCAGGTGCACACTTGTACTCAGAACACTGAACTGATCGTGAAATGCCACAGGACACTCTGGAAGCGGAGGGTCACCCAATTCAGCTCAGATGGGCCACGGAAGGGTCTCTGGAGGCCACACTAAGCTGAATCTTGAAGGATATTATTACAAGGTGAGAGGTGTTCTTCAGAGAATGAGTAACGGACGGAAAGGCCAAGAAAATGAGAGAGAATATAATAAATAGGCAATAATAAATAAATAAGCAATCAAACAAGCAATTTATTAATTTAATAAATAAGCAATTAAAAAGTTTTTGGTACTCCTGACCATAGGGTTCATGTCACTGGAAATGAGGCTGGAAAGTGGGCGGGAAGCGTGACTTCGTTCTAAAGATGCTGGAGAGGCAATGGGAGAGACCAAGGAGGAAGTGCTACGTTAGGTTCGTGCGGTAGCTGGTGGTTGTGTGGAGGGAGCTGTGGAAGGAGTAGAAGCAGGAGGCAGGCAGGTATCTCAGAGCAGTAATCCTGGCAGGAAATGAGGAGTAACTGCGGTAAGACAGCACTTTCCAGGTAGAGTAGGATGCAGGCAAGGGAAAGGAAAAGGGGCTGGCTCTGATTGAAATCGACAGAGACAGAGAAACCAGCTGGGGGTAAATTGGAATCGTGATAGAAATTAGCACAGGGTGCCCTGCAGAGAAATTTTAGGCATGTGAAAGGCTGGACTGGACAAAATGCCCTTAAAATAACCTCCTTCTCTCTCACTGATTCCATGTCCCCGTGTATATAAATCATTTAGCTTCATATTCAAGATCTCCCCCTCCCCATTCTCATCTCCATCTAAATTTTGGCCCTTCCCCAGCCTCATTTCCCAAACCCCCTATATAGCCATTCTCCTTTTTACCTTCAACATGCAACCAGAGCTGTAACCCTGCAGTTTACCACCCAAACACCCTCTGTTCTGCTGTTCTATAGCTACTCAGCACAGAAACCCTGGGAAGCCACAAGTCCTGCAAGAAGCCTTCCCCTATGGCTCCTGCCTTCTTCTGTCCCCCTTGTTGGCTTTTCTGTCATGCCCATAGTCAGAGCCACACGATGTATAGTTTATTAAATATACTGCCTTATTTTTTCTTATCCCAGAAACAATAAAATTTTAGCTTGAGGGCAAGGACTTTGTCTTATACATCTTTTGCTTAGCCTATAAAGTCTAGCACAAGAGGGAAAACAAATGGTAGAAACCAAAAAATGTACAGTGGAGTATATCATTACATTTACAATACAGTTATTAGGGCCCTACCCAGGTGCCACAACGGAAGGCAAATTGGAACAATCAGGTAGCGTGAAAAACAGTCATATGAGAAGAAGTTGAACCTGGAGATGCCTTGCAAATTTTAAGAGAACCCTGTGAGATATGGTATTTGGAGAGCTGTCAGCTTTTCTCCGTCTTACTAAGGTATAAAACCAGGGCCATGGGTAAAAATTATAGACAGGGTTTTCGGTTCAACGTAAGAAGCTGCTTTCTCAAGGTCAGAGCTGCCAAAGGTGGAGCAGAATGTCCCAAGAGGCCTTGAGTTCCTCTCCATGTCTCCATTGGAAACGTCCAAGTGGAAGTTTAGGACCAATAGTAAGTGGTGTCAGTGTGGGACGGTGATGAAGCACAGGGGCTTTGTTTCCTAAACTACACCGCTGTGATGACAGTTTTTTCCTCACAGAATTGATGCTAGGATTAAATGAAGTAATATATGGAAAGGGTTTAGCCGAGTCCATTAATGTTAACTTTTATTATTTTGAAATAATTAATATAATAAGGCATTTGCAAACCAGAGAGGCATCCAATTGGATATCTTTGAAGTCTCTCCCAAACCCAGATGTCTATGGTTTATAAGATAATGAGTACCTGCTAGTGAAGTTGGACTTACGGAAACGGTATATCTTCAGTGGAGGGCTGGTATCACATGCCCTCTATCATATCGGACCCAGAGTAGTAGTAAAATAAGAATCGCTTGAAATACACTGGATCTAGAAGAGGTGATTTGTGACTAGGAGCAAAGAGTTGTGAAAATATGGATACAGGCAAGAAATCAGAAATCAAGTTTGCCAAATCAAAAGCCTGGTGTCAGGAATAGACAGGGAGTCAGCATCCAGACTGGTAAAACAGATTTAAAAGCATCTAGAATTACGAGTTTATGGGAGGCCAGCATAAAAACGAGGCAGATGGATCTGGTGGAGTCAGCAATGATCTTTATGATAAAAACTTCAGTGTGGCAAGAGCTGCTTCACCCAGGGCCCAATGACATATTCCCAGTGGAACAGAGTTTTGGGTGCCCCTCTTTAGATGTAGGAAAGGCACACCCACGAGGATAGAACCCATAAGACTTTGAAAAGGCCATCATCTGCCCAGTGCTGTTCTACATATGGAGCTGCTGATCAAGTGTGTGAGTTCCCTCACCCTTCCTTCTTCGTCCCACGTCACCGGCACCCAGTGTGGATTCTCCTCTACCACTGTTTCCTCAGCTCACCCTTGGTGGCAGCCCATCCACTGTTTCAGTCCTGCTCTCAGCTCTACACTCTCCCCACCTCATCCGTCCTTTCATTCACACTAGCTTTGGCGATGCCCTTACTGTGCCTAGGGGCTGACCTTGACCCCGTCTCTGTTTTTCGTTTCTCTGCTTCCATAGCAGCTCCAACATCTTGAAAGAGCATGACACCTGGGGCTGCCTGAATCACAGTTACTAGTTCAGGGGCGCAGAGAGCTCTGTGCCCACCCTGTGACTAGGGAGGAGGAGCCACCATGAGAAGTTAGGACAGCATGTGGTGGAGCCCACTAACTACCATTGTTCCTGCATTACCTAGCTCGCAGTGGCCTGTCTTCTCCACGGGCTCTCATTTCAGCTAGCAGAGCATCTTGGACACAGTCACAACCTGAACCTCTCTCTCATAGCTATCTGGCGGACTGCATGAGAAGACACAGGAACCCGTATTAGCTCAGTGGAATGGGAGCCCTGTTAATAGCCCAAGGTTTATTTCCCGGTCTCTCACTCTTTTTTTTTTTTTTTTTTTTTTTTATGTGAAATCATTCTGTTGTCAACGTTGGTGAGGGTGAGCCTGTTTGACTGAAGCGGTAATTTGACAAGATGTGTCTTCACTGTCATTCAAATTGTGGAAGAGAGCTCTTAGTATATGCAGGTTTGTTCTCTCTGCAACCTCCATCTCCTCTGGGTGAAACTGTGCCTTCCCCTTAGAGATACACCTCCTTAAAGATCAAGAAGGAGAAAAACACATAATCCTGAGGGTCAAGAGGGCACATGCTTAAATTTGCAATGAGTCCACAAGCTCATAAGATTCAAGATGAGCTTCAATGCCAGTGTGCTTCAGGGACAGGGAGGGGCAAGAAATCAAGAGAGAGCCGCACAGGTTCTGCTGGAAGAAGCTCCTGCCTATCTCCATAAATCAACCCCAATGAGTTAATTCCTCATCGAGAATGATGAATGAAAGGCTCCAAGACCTGGCATGAGGCCGGGCTTGGGGAGGAACCAAGACTGCTAAAATGCCTGCCTGACTTGTCCCAAGGGCTGGGGGCAGGGAATCAGAACCACAGAAGACTCCTGGGTGCACTTCTGGCCCTGACAGTGCCAGACAGTCTGAGAAATCGGAAACAATCTGGATTTTGTACTGATACAACTTAATGATTTAGAGTACAGATCTAAAAAACCAGAGACACCCGGAATTCTAGCCTGTAACCTCGGGCAAGGCATATGACTTCTCCATCTATAAAACTGGGATAATAGTACCCATCCCGGAGTGCTCAGCAAATGGCAGATGTCACTACGAGTATATTGTGCATCTTCCCTCGGCACCTCTGGCCCCTAACAGGGCCAACTCTATGGTCTGGAATTGAAGGTTTATGAACAAACCATGCAGACCAGCCAGGGAAAGAGGAAGTGGAAAAGTTGAAATGTCTAGTGACCCTTATTTGGAATTGTAATCCCTCCTGGGTCTCATCCTCCTTCCTGCTTGGCTCAGCCCTGTTGAGCCCCAGACTCCTGAGCTGTTGTCAGCACACAGGTCTACTGGTAGGGAATCACGAGATCCTGAGAAATCCTTGCATTCATTGCTGGAGTCTACTGCGAGATTCTTTCTGTATGGGTTCCCAGCAAACTTTTGAGTACAGCAGACTACTAGGCATCACTTTGGGCAGAGGTATACAGGATGAATGAGATGAGACACCTGTCATTGGAGGGACCCACCCAGAGTGTAGGATGGAAATGGATGAGTAAATGAATTGCAAGAAGCCATGGGAGGAGTGCCATGATGGATGAAGCCATGGGAAGAAGGAGAGGGCCACCTACTGGGACTGAGAACCTGAGAACCTGAGAACCCTGCCCTTCAGGGCTGGCTGAAGCCCACGTTCATTATGAAGCCCTCACCATCCAAATAATTCTCTTTTCCCATCCCACTGTCCTACGGTACTGTCTAACTCAGCATTTAAATATTTGGTGCCTTTGAGATTAATTTTTTTCTCTAGAAGCAGAATTAAATGAGGATTAAGCCAAGCAAGATGATGTTCATACAGTTGGTGCGCAGCAAATGCTGGCTTCCTCTTATGCCTTCGCTCCTTGAGGGAATCTATGTCATGGATTCGGTTGGACCACATGAAATTGCCATTTTTGTAGGTCTAAAAACAGTTGAATGTTAGTCATTTCCTATGATTCACGTTGATCGTTTTTTTCAGTGACCCAAAGCTCCTGGATAGATTAACTGACTTAGAAGGAAACATCTCTTCCCGGCAATGACTTAGGGAAGATGAGCGGCCTTGTTCTGTATATCCAGCATGTTTGGACATCAGCTATATGCTAGGCACCACATAAGGACCTGGGGGTGTAGAGATAGAAGGTCTTTGTCCTCAAGGAGTTGACAATCCAAGGAAGAGACAGGCAAGAGCAGTTATAATTCAATGTGATGGTTACTGTAGACAAAATCTAAACAGTGTGCTGGGGAAAAGCAAGAAGGGGGAATGAGGAGCTCAGTCTGAGGAGGGTCAGAAAAACTTCACGGAAGGCCTGACTTTGGACCTAAACTCAAAAGGCTGCAGAGGCGTTCTTTACAAAGCCAGACGTTCCAGGCAAAGGGAATAACAGAGATGTGAGAGCAGCACATGGCAGTTTTAAGGAGCCAGTAGACCACGGTCTCCAAACCAAACGTGATATGCTAAAAGCAAGTATCGTCAAACAGATCTTTAAAAAGAAACCAGCGCTTGTAACAGAAGAGAACCCAGCGATCCTGCTTGCTAGGAAGATGAACGGGATTTTCTCCCGGGGCCCCTACTGCGCGAAGGAGTTGTTCTGGCTCCTGCCCTGGGCCCTGGGCGCCTGCCTTCCTTCCAGCAGATTGTCTGTCTTCCTTCCATCCAGCTCACCGTGAACCTCAAGTTTCATGGGGTTCCTCTGACGAAGGTCCAGCCTGTCAGTGACTGGGATTTCTCAGCCTTCCACAGGGCTGGCCTCTCTCCCCACTCCCATTAACTGCAAACAATAGGTTCTGCTCCACCAGGAGAGAGCTTGTCTCCTCATCCTTCTCGTGGCCACATTGCAAGCCCATGCTGGGGGCATCAGCTCTGTCGAGGTTACTGATGCTTCCAAGGGCAGCGGGGAGAGGCAGGGGCTGATGTCCTTCCCTCAGACATGTGTGCTGGATAAATTGCTCCGTATCATACCGGTTTCTGTCCTCCCTTGTTCTCACCTCCTGCCTCCAAGGCCTTCATTATGACATGAGAGCCTGGCCCTCATTTTGAATGTCATGGGGCCAGAGGTTGTAGAACCTGTAGGGAATGACAGGAAAGGTACTGATTGGGGGGAGGGGGGCAGGGGTGTGAGGTGTAGAAAGTGGGAGGGGCTAAATCCCAGGCAGGGGAGTCCCAGACAACTAGTGGAGAAGATTCAGAGCCTAGGTGAGGGGCAGAGTCAGGGAGTGGGGGTGGGGGGGGGGGGGAGGGGAGAGCCGAGAAGGGAGGCAGGTCTCTTTGTAAGTTGCTGACTCTTGCAATGTTTTATAAAGAATAGAATAAATACATACGTAAAAAATAGCATCTGCATTTCCCTAATTATACTTAGAGATGGTCAAAGGATTTTTAGGAAGAGCTCGGGCCGCCCTAATGCCCCTCCCCTTCCCTACCACCCCCCATCCTGGATTAATATTTCAGCAGGGTGCCTGTACTCTCAGTAAATATACCGGGATCAATTGTTTGCTATAGCCCCTGCTCAAATCCGCCTTAGCCGGTAATATTTTAAAGTTGATTGGATCTTAAAATTGTAAGAGGTCCCTGGTGTCATGACTTTGCTGGCATTATCGGCTCAGCCATTGTCTTACCAAGCAACCTCTTCCCGAAGCCTGGTGCTCCCCCACCCCAGGCTACTGGAGGGAGCCGCACCAGGGGCCCCCTGGGGGAGGCTCACTTAAGAAGCAAGTAATGGTGAGGAATGAGGATGCCTCTCCTAGCCCACCATGATGACCTTGGCGGTGTGGGAATGTCTCCTTGCAGCACCAAGGGAGGCTCTGGGCTTTCTTCCCCCCTCTCTCCCTTCTTTTTCCTTTTTTTTTGTGTGCCCGTTGACAGTGTCATCCCTCAACTTGATAAACTTGTCAGAGGGAGCGCCGGGAAAGTGTGACGCGGAGGTTGGAGTGATTGCTGACTATGCAGGGAGAAGGGGTTGGGGAGTTGTGGGAGGCGCTGGCACGTTAGCCTGGGGGCAGGCAGCTGTTCTGGGGTGTTCCTGGCTCAAGGCCATGCACACTGCCCCCATGGTGCAGTCTTAGCAGACCAAGACCCTGAAGGGGAGCAGGGGAGCTTCAGGGACCAGAATGTGACGGGAACTAAGGGACATGAAGACGGACAGTGCTAGCCAAGGAGTGTGAGGGGCTGCACACGCGTGTGCCTGTACGTGACTGTGTGTCATGCGTGTGGATCTGTATGCGTGTGCACCTGTGTGTGACACTGTGTGTGGATCTGCACACGTGTGCACCCGTGTGTGTCACTGCATGTAGTATATGTGGGGCATATGTGGAGGCAGGCCATGCGAGGCTGTGTGGGGGTAGCTGAGCATGAAGGCGGGATAGAGGGTGAAGGGCAAAGAGCATTAGAGTTCTCTTGATAAAGCAGATTGGAAACTATGACTTGGATGCTTTTCCTGAACCTTCTACCATTTCCTTTCTGAAACATCTTTTCACATACCCACCTTGAATTCATAAGCATCCATAATCATGGAGGTTGACAGACAGAATGGTTCTTTGGACCTAGAGGGTAAGGAAGCTAGTGATTGCTGTACTTCTGAGCACGACACAATGTTTTAGGTCCCTCGCTGGCATTCTATTGCTATTAATGAAACAAATGTTGAATCAGTGAATTAAAGTAAAGAAGCTAAGAACCTCACTCTTGCCAGACCTAACCTGTTGGGGTGTGGAGAAAATCCACGTTGTGTGAGTAATGGGGGGAGGGAGTAGAAAATCCGAATTTGAATACCAGCTCTGTCCATGTTACCTCTCCTCTCCAATCCTCAGTTTCCTCATCTGTATAGTGAGAGTTCTGAAAATCCGTTACACAGGACATCATCCAATATTCTACCTTTTAGGTAAAAATCCAAATGCCATCATGGGGATTGGTACAACAGTGCGGATGAAAGATATTTGTAAATTGCAAAGCACTGAGCAAATTCAGGAAGATTGTCTGACCTCCTCCATTGGGATAGATCCCCCTTGTTATGGGCTCCTACAGCACCGTGTAGTTTCGTTGCACTTAGAGCCACCCCACCTTCATTTTTCTCTCTGGAGGGAAGCATCTGGCAATCTGCCAAAGGAACAGGTGTCTTCGTCTTCCTGCAGTATTTAATAGTATAATAAACTTCTGCCCCAGTGCCTCTCAGTGATTAGAACACATCTCAGGTGCTGCCTTGAAGAGTTAAGGCCAAGAAAGTCACCTCACCTGGGAAGTGCAATAATTGCTCAATGGTGCCCTGCCTAGAGTGTGATATTTATATTATAAGATAGGATTTAGGTCTAAAAATAAGGAAAGTTGTCAGAGCTCAGGATCATTGATACAAGTGTGAATGACAACACTGACAGCTAATGTGAAGCCAGTTGTGTCCAGGTTTCTAAACTGGGAGGGAGGTAAAATTAATAAATTAGGTCATTGACAGTGCCCAGGGAAGGAAGGAATCCTCATCTCAGCTCAGTGACTCACCTTTTTGGCCTTCACATAAAGAGACTTGCATTTTGGAAGCACAGTGTAACTAAATACACACACCAAGCACACAGGAATGAAATTGCTAATGTAATTAATAGATACAAATATCAAATCATTATGTTGTAGACCTGAAACTTATATAACATGTTAAATAGCAATTCTACCTCAATTTAAAAAAATAAATCATTGGTGATCTCTACTTCATCAGATATATAATAAAAAATGATCTCCTAGTATCCAGAGATTACCTGTGTTCAAATAATTACAACACGGTAGAGTATGGGTTGTCTTTGTGGCATGAAAGGGAACAGCAGTCAGATGCAAAGGTTTGGGTTCTTGTTCCTAGCTCTGCATCAACCAGCCTCGTGACCTCTGGGCCTCAGTTTCCTCAACTGCAAAATGAGGGGGTTGGACCAGAGGGCTTCTAGGTCCCATCCAGTTTTGACATTCTGAGGTTCAGTATTGGGTCTAATTACATTGGCCTTTGTTGATGCAGAAGGCACTTCAGGATCCTGCATGCCTGCGGCCGCCATTTTAAACATCAATGGCCTTTGTCTGGGATACTGTCAGCTGATGGAGAGGCCTGATTAATAGACTAGGAGATGACAGGGCTCACTATTGTCACTTTCTTCTTTTCTGAAACATTTCTCTCCTTTGAGAGCTAAATAAGCTGGTCAGTTTTGCTTTGCTTCCTTCCTTCTTTCTTTCTTTCTTTCTTTCTCTTTCTGTCTTTCTTTTTCTTTCTTTCTATATGAAATTTTTTCCTGGTTTTTATCCATACCTCCAGCACAGATTTTGCTTCATTTACTTTCACTGCAGGCTCCAATCTTCCCCACTCCCAAAACAATATCCTCTACCCTAGTGCATAAAATATATATATTAAAGCTTCAAATTGCCTCTGCCTCCTTAAGCTTTTGGAAACTTTTACTGTGAGGGTCTGCAAAACCTAAATTTGGGGCCTGCACTATTTGGTGCGTATCTCTTTGCCTCAGAGGAATCTTCTGGCTTTTTTTTTTTTCCATTTCAAAGCCCTTGGGTCCACACAAATGCTCTCAGAGAGCTTTTTTTCCCCCCTTAGCAAAAATTCAGGTTTGTCACCAGGAAAGAAGAGGTTTTTCTGTGGAAATCTTCCTCATGCTGGTTATAAAGCCGCTCACATCTCAGTGTGAACTCTGCTAACTCACCAGCCCGTTGTCTTTGTGAGTGAGAAGTGAAATCCACACAAAGGTATAAAGAGCTGATCCATATAAAGATTGCTCTCTGGATTTCCATTGGGCAGCAGCTTTCTGATGATTGCATCTTTGCTGTAGACAGCTGTGCAATCGAGGTAACAGCAGGACTCCAGATGTGTTGGGACTTGCTAGGCAACAGACCTAGAAGTTTGGCCAAATCAGCCCCAGATAATCACCAGAGAAAGGGAGAAAGAAATGCAGGGCTGGTCCAGAATTTCTGTGTAATTCAGGGGCTGGGGGATTAACCCAGTGGACAGAGAGGGAACAAGTTGGGAGGTTTACTTCTCATAGGAAGCATGAGGTCTTTCCTTTGCCTGTAAGAAGCTCGTAGGATAGAGCTGCAGGGCTCTGTGCAGAGAGGTGCCACACGCAGTGGTTAGAAGCCTGGGCTCATGTGTCCGACAGACCTCCTTTTGACTCTGGGTCCCGCCTCTGACTAGCTGTGTGACTAGTCCTGACATTTAACAGGGCTGATGCTTACGAAGCAATTCTAACATGCTTGACACAGTTCATTATGACATCCCTTCTTCTGCAAAGGGGCATTTAACAACCAGCAAGATGCCTCGAGTACATGGAACTGGAGAGGCTAGGAGGTGGTAAGGATTACTCAAAAATCCAGTTGTCCTTACTCTTGAAACCAGTATTGCATCGTATGTTAACTAACTATAATTTAAATAAAAATCCAAAAAGGAAAAAAGAAAATAGGAACCTTGATGCAAGTAACAGGGATTCCCAATTCACTCAGCAATTTTGTGTTGCTTACGTTATTTTACTTGTTATTTTTTATAAATTTACTTCCTAAAAAATAAGATCACTTTCCTCCAGTGACTAGACCTACGTTACCAATTCGGCTATACTTTCTTAATTTTTATTACTTGTTTCTTTCAGATTTAATCACCTTAAGGGGGCTTTCTTTATCCAAATAATAACATTTCTTTAGAACCCTGTAACAAAGGAAAGGCCCCCAATAAAATGTGAACTAGCATCCCCCAAAATCAGTGGTCTTAGTGTACTTTTCATCCTAATAAAACTGACTACTATGTTAGCAATAAAAAAAAACAAAAAAACAATCCAGTTCTCCTGTTTAGTGTTCTTTCTATTTAGTGTTGTTTACACCGGCAACTCCAAATTTCCTGATTTTAAGATCATTTGGTTGAGTCACTCCAGAATGCAGTCTGGAATTTGAATATTAGTCAAATGTCCCACGTGAGTTTTAAGATAGAAAAAACAAGTTTGAGACAGATCGGCAATGCACTGCAGTACCCAAGGGATTGCTCAGAGAAAGGCTCTCATTCCTTATGTATCTCTTCTGTACATACAGAAGATGGGGGGGGGGGAGGGGAATGAACTGTTGCTCCCAAGAAGTAAAAAGGACCCAAGAAAGAGTAATCTAAACAGTTCTTGCTGCTGTCTCTGCACAAAGTAACCAACTTTTCACAGAACCTCAGGAGAGAAAAATCTGTGTGCCTGTCTGTGAAATTAACCACAGTTGTTGAGAAGGCTCACAGAGGTTCCCTCTTGGGCACATTTTACTGGAGATCAGTCTGCTTTGGAGGGACCTGGCTTTTCCTTGGACTTTGCTAGAAATCAGGGAGCTATTTGGAGCTTGTACAATTCAGGCATTCAGGAAAAAGAGCCCCTCAAGTGGGAACAGCTAAAGAGCAGATGGTAAAAAGTGTTCTTGGTGTCTCTTGAACACTAATGCCCTGGAAACTTTGTTTCAAGTTGGGTTTTTATGGTTACTTTGGGCAACCACAGAGGATAACAGAACTGTGGCCGCAGCCACGCTGGAGAGGAGAAGCACGTGTTCTAAAGCATTTTAGGTACAAAGGCAGGTGGCTTCAGATGGACTGCAGGTTATGGAATGGAAAAGCCCATTGTCGTTTTGGTCTTTGCAGGGAGCCAGGAGTAAATAATACTTCTCATATAGCTTTAGCCCTGTGCTATCTTAATTGCAATCTCTGGTGAGATTTGGAGTTATGCGTTTTTAACAAGCAAACCATAAAATAAGGTTTAATCTCCCCAGAGCCCTGGAGTTAATTTATCTGTCCACAGGCTAAGATCTTTTTAAAGGTTAAGAATGCTTGGGTTTTCTTTCTAGGTCTCTGGGTTGGCTGGAACGCCTGCAGGTGTCTCCTACGGCTGGCGGCTGGAATCTGGCTTTCATCGGCGCTAAAGACCCAGCCTTTAGGAAAGCCTGCAATCAGAATTAGGTGTTGGGTCCTAGTATTCACAAACTGTCCCTCATCCTGGTAGAGAGGAATTAGCATTCATGAGGACCGTGTCTGTGGAAGAAAGTACATTTGACTTCGCTTCGGAAGGTCAGAGATGGAGCCTTTGCTCTGTAATTAGGAGTGGTGGGATTTGGGGGAAATCACTTAACCTCTCTGAGCTTGTTTCCTCATCTGTAAAATGGGTATAATAAATCTACCCTGCAGTCTTCATAGAGGTTCTGTGAATGTTAAATGGTATGTAGAGGTCTTTTAAAAAATAGTAAAGCACGACATAGATGTGAAGCTAACTTTGTTACTTAGTTATTCATCCAGATAGAGTTTGTTGCCTTTGTCAAAGAAAGTATTCTCCCGTGAAGCCATACTATGGAAGGAAGTTCCCAGGTATTCAGAACACTCCTAAAACCCATTCCTGGCTCCCAGCAGGCCAGTACAGATTTAGTGCCAAAATACAGAAAGCACAGATTATCACACAGTTATCCCTTGGACCTAACTGCCTAACCAACGAATGAATATACGTATATAACCTCTACCACTTGGCTCAGCAGGGCCACTTGCGGGGGTCAGAACACCTTTCCTGCCCTTGGCAGCCTTAGGGGGGTACAATGGCTGATCCAGATCCACCAGTGGGGGTCCACTCTCATCTGTCTGCACAGCTGTGCC
Organism: Prionailurus viverrinus; assembly: GCF_022837055.1. Taxonomy (NCBI): domain Eukaryota; kingdom Metazoa; phylum Chordata; class Mammalia; order Carnivora; family Felidae; genus Prionailurus; species Prionailurus viverrinus. The sequence goes on along the minus strand of NC_062570.1, from coordinate 12,927,073 downwards.
CCAAGGGCATAAGAGAGGAGGCTGCCTCCACTCTGGGTAGAGGTGGAAGAGGAAGAGCTCGGGATGATAGGTCACTGGTGGACCATTATTTGCAGATTACTCTATGGTCCTCCCTCACCTGGACTTCTCAGCCCCATTGACTGGCATCTCCACCTTCAAGTCCTATTGCAACCTACCCACCTGTGCCTCCTCCCAATGCATCGTGCCCTCCCTACGGTCACACCTCCTATCCCATTTTCACGAGCCTCCTTCCTGCATCACCTCCCCTTTTTATGTCCCAAATCATTTCACTACTACCTATGAGATCTCAATCACAAGGGCACGTCTTTCAGGAAGCCTTTTCAGATTGACAGTATCCTTCTCTTGCTCTCATCACTCTTTTCCTGCAAACTCCCTTTGTGGTATTTGTATATTGGGTTGTGTTATTATACACCCACCTAATGAAAGTCAGCACGGCTAGGGACGGGGCTGGGATGGCACCTGACCAAAGGTCCTTGGGAAAAGCTGACTCTGGCATCTGTGCCCTTCTCTGTTGGAGCTTTGCTGAAATGATCCACGGGGCAGCGTTGGACAAGCCAGAGGCCCTGTACAGAGGTAGGGGAAGCTTGTGCCACAGCTCCAGATTTCTCCTTAGCCACACGCTCAAGTGTTCAAGTGTTGTTAGCGTTTCGGACGGCAAGCCATGTGGCAGGAATAAAGGGTTAGGATGTGTGAACCAGAAAGGAACAGAGGTGTTCCTCTAGAATATCATTCTAATCTCAGTACTCCATACCTTGTAAGGCTTCCCTGTTCCCAGGACACAAAGGAGAAAGTCCACTCTCCTCTGCCAGGCACACAAGTCCCCATACAATTGCTGCTGCCTGTCTGTGATGCCTCCCTGCCTGCAACAACACATCCCAGAGTTAAACTACCTCAGACATGCTGGGGTACTGGCACGTCCCTCGCCGACATCGTCCGTGTATTGCCTCTCTGTCTGGAACATTCCTTTTGCCATCTTTCTACCCTCCCAGGTGTGATCTAGGCAGCTAAATTATACGCCCATGAGGCTTGAATCAGATCTCCTCAGGTTGGAATCCATTTTGCCTTCCCGATGCTCCTAGAGCATGTCGTTTCTTTACGTTCACTTATGCCACATGACCATTGCCTACCTGCACGTGCATATGGCTGCTTCCTGCCAGGTGGGACCTCTGACACTCTGGCACCTTGGACTCTGTCTTCCTTCCTACCACTGAGCCTGATGCCTCCCATCCAGGAGCAGGGGCTGTACCCATGAGTGGGGTCAGGTCAAAGTTAGTGAATTAAGCCACAGGATATCAGGAAAATCCCAACTACCTTCCCACCTCAGCTACAACACCCTACCCTTCCTGTCCCTCCCCCCGCCCCCCCCCCCCCAACGGCACCCATTTCCCATGGGCAGGGCTCTAGGATCACATGGCTTGCAGGCTGGGCAGGAAGTTGAGACATCCTGTTGAGAACCTGCTCCCGCCTTGTTGGCTTGAGGCCGAAGACACGCGGCCGCTAAGGAGGACCAGTGGAAGGGAACCTCCAATCCTTCTCTGCCCCCCTCACATGCCTCTTCCATTTGCCTTTGTCTGTGGCTTTGGAGCTATTTGGGAGACACCTTGAGACAGCTGGAGAAGCAGCAATAATCCAATTAAAGCGTCTGACACTCTGGGCTGGTAGCATCTTAGCGGGGAGGAGGTGGACACACAGGGGCTGTTTCTGGTTCCATCTGTGATATGTGTTTTACTGGCTGTCGATACCTACGGGGAAAACACTAGCAGTAAGATTCACAGATAAAACACAGTGCCCTCTGCTTCCTCCCCGGGGTGTTTTCTTGAGAAATTGGTTTCTGGGCAGGGAGGGGACAAGTCTCCTTCTTCTCTTTCCCTCACTTCTAGGGCATTAGAGGAGCTTGAGAGCGGAAGAGAGCTTGGAGGGAAGGGAGAGCAAATGAGAGGAGCCAGCGGGGTTTTGAAAAGTCATAAACATCCTCTTGGCCACAGGAGTTTCCCAGAGTGAGAGACCAATTCCTTTCCAGATTCTGTCTCTCCTCTCCCCTGCTCCCCATGTTCCACTCTCTTCGCTTTCCTCTCTGCCTTCTTTCTTAGGCCAACGGTCATTGTTCCATCTCTGGGAGCCTCAGAGGGTCATCTGAGCCCAGACAAAGCATGGAAACTTGCTTTGGAGGTGAGAAAAGAAGAACTCAGAATCCAACCACTGCACCTTGCACTGAGGATATTAGAGCTTGCCGCAAAACGGTGATTGATGGAGCCGAGTGGTGTCCCGGGAGCAGCGTGTTACCACTCTCCCAGTCCTCTCTCTGTCTCCCTCACTCACCTCCAGCCCTGCCCACCACCCCCTGCCCCCCTTCCCAGATGCCCCTCATGCTGCCTGAAGCCAAGGCTTGGGCAGGCTCCCCACATCCCACTCCAGGCCAACTTGACGGTGTGATAGCTGGAAAAAGTTAAATGCTTTTCCCTTCATTATCAGAAAGAGTTTTATTCTGACTGAAGTGAACAATATGAAGAGACAGCACAGAGCTTTGGCGGAGGATGAAAAGTTCCTTCTATCCACAGAGCTGCACTTCAAAGTGTCCTGTGAAAAGGTTCCACTTTAATTAGGGGGAGGAAATTGCCATGTAACTTAATTAATATCAAAAACATTTTTTTTTCTTAAACACAAGAAAGAAAGATGGCTACATAGAGAGGGAGAAAGGAACTGACAGCGAATCTGGACAGGCCTGTTCGTGGGCCGCATAATGATAAACTTTGTTTTTAATTACTCCACGCACGCCTTAGGTTCAGTGAAGAACTCTGAAGCCACGGCAGGGCCTTCCCACACTGTGGGTTCTCATCGTGCAGCCCCCACACTCCGGCCATCGTACTAAGCGAGGACCCAAAATAGTTGTGTGGATGTTTCAGAAGAGAAATGCACAAATCCTGTCTTCTTTGAACTAAGCAGGATTTGCAGAGGGGATTGGGTGGAGCTGGGTCATCTGGCTTCCTCACCCACTACCTAGAGCCACCGTGGGCATTCTCCCCTCCGCGGGCCCCTGGTCCCTGTCATCACATCCCACCTTCCTTTTGCAACCAACTGCTCCGGGAACACTCCTGGGCCTTTGCCTGGGATTTCCTCTCGTTGCAAGAGCGATCCGTCGTTTCTAGTCTGCCTCCTTGTTACCTCTCAATCTGCCCTCTTCTCTACTGCTATCATGGGCATGGCTGCCTCCCGTCTCCCCCAAACAATTTACAAAGTAGGCTCCTGATTGTCTTTTCGTTTTCTCTCTTTCTAAACTGGAGTCCATCCGCCACCCGGCAGTCAGAGTGATCTTCTGCAAGAGATAACATCATACTGTTTCTCTGCTCAAAACCCTTTGGTGGCCTCCCATTCCCTTCAGCGGAAGATTCCTGAACAAACACCCCCAAGGTCCTGTGTGATTTTGCCCACCTCTCTCCCTCACCCTTGTTCTTCCCTGTAGCCATAGTCTCGGGGTCTTGGACATGGAGTTCCTTCTGTTAGAACATTCTTCCACACCTCTTTCACCCACTTGACCTTGGCCTCATACGCTCCTATACATCTTTTGAGTCCTGACTTGAATGGTATGTTCTCTGAAGAATTTCAAGGTACTCACCTCCAACATCTAAGTTAAACCCCATGTTGCATACTTACATAGAATACCACACTCCTTTGTAACACACGTCAAAACTATTACCAGTTAATTGCTTTGGCAAGCAGGGGCTTGATACGGAGCTTTCCCCTGGACTATAAGCCGGACAGTACTAGAGACCAGGCCTGCCCTGTCACACTTGTTTGCTAGCTGCCTACATGTCAGCATAGCACACACCTTTCTACTCTCCACTAGGTTTTCGATCTCATCACAAACGAATCAAGCACATTATTTTATCAAACCCGTTTTTCTGGAGTAGAACATGAAGCACAGAGGTTAGTTAGCTCTTACCTGAAGCCACACAGGTAGTAAGTAGATGGTAGGTAGTTCGGTTCCTGAGTCTTGCTTTTCATCACTGTCTATGCTCACATGAGGACAATTTCATTTGAGGAAGGCAGGAAGGGAGAGAAGAAGGGAGTGGGAAGGAAGGAAGGAAGGAAGGAAGGAAGGAAGGGAAGGGAGGAATGGAGGGAGGAAGGAAGGAATGGAGGGAGGGAGGGTGGAAGGAAGGGAGGGAGGGAAGAAGGAAGGAAGGAAGGAAGGAAGGAAGGAAGGAAGGAAGGAAGGAAGGAAGGGAGGGGGTGGTGAATGGCTTAAGAATGGTTGGAGAGGGGCACCTAGGTGGATCAGTCGGTTAAGCGGCCGACTTCGGCTCGGGTCATGATCTCGCGGTCCGTGAGTTCGAGCCCCGCGTCAGGCTCTGTGCTGACAGCTCGGAGCCTGGAGCCTGCTTCAGATTCTGTGTCTCCCTCTCTCTGACCCTCCCTCATTCATGCTCTGTTTCTCTCTGTCTCAAAAAAAAAAAAAAAAAAAAAAAAAGAATGGTTGGAGAAGTGACTAGATGGTACCAGGCATAACTCTGTGGACCCAGCCCTCGACTCATGGAGGTATTCAATTCTACTCAGCACAGTATGTCTTTAACGTTCCCAGGAAAGTCCCCAGCCTTCTGATTTCTCCTAGAAATGCTCCTTTAGACTGAACATAACCTGAGGTTGTGTCCTGACAAAATTAAGACATGGGTTAGTCCCAGCAATTTTTCTCTCCCCATGCATTGCCCCCCTCCCAATTTCTAGCCCACCCCACTTCCTTCAACGTGAGGAGATGCAATCCACGTATAGAGTAGGGCCACAGCTCCCAAACCGTGCACCAAGGCATCCTGAGTCACATGGTAAACTCTCACAGCCCTGCAGGATATTTTCATTTTGGGAGGAAAATATGGAGATAACACTCACCGGACACCAAGCAAATTACCAACTCAAGGAAGTTTACAGTTTTGACATTAGATCTCATGGTTTCCTTTCACTGGGGTCATATCTTTATGAAAGTGGGTTTTCCGTGGTGGCTGTGCTAAAAGGCAAGTTGTGCGCAAAAATCAATGTGGAACAGAAAGGGAAGATGGCAGTGTCTGAGGTTTGAGAAGTTGTGCAGTGTGCAACAGGGGCCCACATCCCATTAGTGGGTAATTATGATTATTTAAGAATGAAATAAAAGTGTTTTTCCTTTAAGTTTATTTTTTTTTTCCTTTCAAATAGCTATTAAGTTGTTAGGACATCAACACTTACAAAGCTGTTTGACCCTGGCTACTTAAGAGATGGAACCGCTGGTTCTCTTGGCCCACGGCCACCGCCATAAACTACTTGGGACCACGGATGCTGTGAAACAAGCAAGTATGGGAATCTACGGGCGTCAAAGGAATTCCTGTGGGGTTGACATACTAATATGGCAGAGGGGGAAGAGACCAGTCCCCTCCATCAGGACCACCTGCGGTCGGGCACAGGTGTCCTCTGGGGTGACGTCATCCTGACACCAGCAGGAGCTGAGGGTAAAGGAAAGAAGACAGGCCCCACGGGGCTCCCGGCAGCTAGTCTTCCCCTGGACGAGCGCGCACGTCCCCTGGCAGACAGAGCCCATCGCAACCCGCCCCGAGGCTTGAAGGACAGGTTTGTAATTGAAAGTATCTCCGCTGCCCTGGGAGAGCACCGCCTCCAGCCGGAGGTCCCTGCACAACAGCAAAGAAAAGCCTCTTAACTTCCTGCGATTCGCGCAGGGCCGTGTGTTATCAGCCGCAGATGGGAGCCTCGGCCGCCTCCCGCTCTGGAGTGCTCGGTGGAAGCAGGCTTGGCAGGTGGACCGAACGGACAAGATGACAAGCGCTGTTAAACAGCAACGCGCAGGTTGTTGCAACACGTGCTTAGGACCTTCCTTCTCTTGGGCTGCCGGGCCCGCGCACGTGGCCGGCGGCGTCAGAGGAGCCGCAGCGCGCGTCTCCCGATTTTCCACGGCGGCCTGGTGGCCGGGTCTCCCGAGGCCTCTGCGGGGCAGGGGCGGCCTCCTGGAGGCCCTGCGGAGAGAACGGCCCCCAGGAAGGGAGGCTTTGCTTTCGTGCCAGGCGCGTGTCCACTCACTCATTCCCATGTGGGTGACAAGGACAAGCCAGGCACCAGGCACCTTTCTCGTCCCGCTTTCTCAGGAACGGTGACACCCCGCCCCAGAGGTCCCCAGCCTTGCTTGCGCTTGCTTCGTTCCCAGCATCGTTAGTCTATCCGTGGTCTTCGTGGTGCCCTGCACAGCGCGCCAGATAACGAGCGAAGTGGGGGGAGCCCTCGGCGGTGCACAGCCCGCTGGCGCACAAGCTGGCGGACGATCGGATGATTCTAGGTTTCTTATTTATGCAAAAGCTGTCGTCCTCTGTTCTCCCTTCACCCACCCCGTTCACCCAGGAGGGCTTAGAGGAAGCCGTTCAGACCCTCATTCTCCGCACACCCCATCATGAAGGCCCTGGGTCTCGAGGAGGGAGCCAGACAGTAGCCAGCCTGGAAGCTGGAAGCCTGGATCCCTTTCCCGCCTGGGAGCCGCGGACCAAGAGGGAAGGTGAGGAGAAGGGAGAGAGAGGGTAGCAACTGCTTGCGGCTTCCCATTTCGGGGGAGCCCGGAGTCCTGCATTCAGGAGGTTTGCAGCTCGGCAGCCCCCCAGAGTGGACCTACTACCAGGAGAATGTCTCTACCTCATTTCATCAGAGCCAGAGACGTCTGTCTCCAGCTGCCATATCGTCATCCCCCCAGCTGTAGGACTTACTATAATTTCATACAGTTCTGTAGACAGATATTGAAAAGGCATCTGGAAAAATTGATAGCATATCAAGGCAAAGATTTCATAAAAGTCATTTTTTTTAAATGTCCAGCCATAGGTACCAGCGTGCACTCCTCACAGACACACATTCAAGGTCCCCAAAGGCCTTTTCTCTGATCTTAGAGCGCCCCCTTTGGAAACGACGCTCTTACTGCAACCGGCCAGGCAGGCTTCTTTCCGCGCCTTTGAGCTCTGGGATACGCGCGCACGGGGAGAAGGGAAGGGATGGTAAGTGAGAAGGAGAAGAGAGAGGGGCCCCGGGGAGAAAAAGCGAGCCCCCAGAGGGCCCCGTGTGTGCACACCCTCATGCGATGAGCAGCGTGCCGCACACTCTACATGTGTAATCCTATTAAATGCTCACACACAAAATAAGCCTCCAGCCCCAGTTTACTAACAAAGACACAGCGAGTCCAAAAGACACCCAGGGAGTGACTGCCAGGGTCAGCATCGTCTCACAACCAAGCCCCTGCTCTTTCATTCCATAAAACCGTGACTGACACCTCCCCTTCTCATATCTCTCCTCAAAGGCTTTTTCAAATTTTCCACTAAAGCCACAATGGGGAGGAACATCTGTGCTCGAGGGTACTGACCCAAGAAGTTGTGGGGAGCTTTGGCAGGAAGTAGGGAGCGTCCTCGAAGGAGCAGTGGTCAAGGGCAGGTTTTATAAACGTTCGTCTTCGCCGTGTTTTTATCTCGTTTTGCTTCCTCCCTGTGCTCAGTGGTTGTGAACAGGTGGCCGGCAAAGCATGAAAAGGGTCCCAGACGTGGAACCAGATGCCGTGATCTGGCATCACACTGCTTGGCCTTAGCGGGATTTGGTCAGTCAGGAGAGAAGCCGCTGGACTTTGGGTTCTGACTGGCCTCCAGAAGGCGGTTTCGAGCTGTAGAAGCATCATAAAGTGCTCACAGGAAGAGCTACAGGGAACTAGTCCAAAGTGCAGGGAGGAACCCAACATCCTGCCCAAACTGGGAGCCAGAGGGTGGCCCAATATTGAAGACAGGGACACGAGAAGAGAAAATAGGGCAGTTCTCCAGAATGATGCTTGAATCATTGACTTTTTTGAGTCAAGGGCAAATTGGGGGGAGGGTGGGGGTGGGGGCAGGGCTCTTACCTGGAAGTATCTTGAAGATATGGCTGTTTGAGTCACTCAGGGGATGCAGAAAGCCAGAGGAAGGGTATGTAGGGCATGAGCTGACCCTGAACCCAGGGCTTTCTTTTGGAGTCTCTTTTTAAGGAGTCTGGAATGAAAACAGAGTAAGTTGTGCACTAAGGAATCTCTTTGGCAGAAATGTGCTTCCTCATGGGCCTGCACTTGGGTGGAAGCTGAACTCCCTATGTCTTCTTGGCAGGGGCTGAATCACAGGGTTAGTGAGCCTGAGATCACCCCACTCATCCCTCTGCCTTAGTGCCCCACAGCCTTCCAGTCCTTTCAACCATAACAGAATTGATTCCACTTTGAATACTCAAGAGGGCTTGAAAAAGATCCTCATGCATAGCCTTCCCTAATAGCACCCTGGAGAGTCAGGAGAAGAGGAAGAAAGGCAAGCATTGGTACCATAATGCCATGATGAAGACAGACAGAAGGTTATGCTAAGGTGGTCTGCGGGAACCTGGAGACCATCTCTTCTCCTCTAAGTGTTGAGCCCATTTCTGTTTGGTGACTGTCTTCTTGAGCAAACCTGTCAGTGGGGGTAGGGCAGAGAAGGCAGGTCTGTTTTCTTAGAGGCAAAGAGCTGGGGTGCTTTTTCAGAAGGACCTTGCTGGGGACCCAGATATGTAGGAGTCCGTAGCCTTTCCCGTCCTGCTGGACCCCACAAGCCAAGATGGCCTGAGCACTGTTCTAATAAAGCTGAGGTCCATTTGAGGCCCATGTGGGAAAATCAACCCTTCAAAGAAGAAAACATTATTCCAAAGCTCTAGACACTCAGAGCCTTGCCTTTCAAATACAAGATGACAATATTAAGTAAGGTTTTTGAAAACATTGTCTATCACCCAGTGTGAAAGTAAGCCCCACATGAGAAGTTCCTTTCAGAATGTAGGACTAGGACATTTTTTAATCCCCTAAGAATAGAGGGTAGTGGAAGGTGCACTTTCTCCTTTTATATGATGAGAGCTGGGGTGATATGCCTTGTTTCCGTTTTTGCCTTAGCTACCAGGAAGCTCCAATCAGATTTTGAGTTAATTGCAATAAATATGTTCATCAATCCCGTGGCTTAATACGTTTGCTAACTCCCTTCTTCTGTCCTGGTTTCCCCTTTTGATTTCTATTGAATTGTGTTATTGCGGATGTCCTTTGTTTAAGTTTTTCAAACCATCTTTGGAAAGAGGTAGACATTTCTATGAGACAACAGACTACTTAATGCACATTGATGGCCTCAGCTGGATCGGCCACGCAAAGGGTACATTTTGTTGGCAGGAACCCACATTACATCAACACTGCATTCAGAGATAAAGGACAGTCTTCCGCGTTCCTCCCCTGTCTCTTCCCCTGCCACCACCCTCGCAAGGACAGTGTCGAGGGCATTCTTTAATCTCCTCTCTTTTAATTGGTGAGAGAAAGTGGTGCCACTCATCAGTGCTCTAAGTTGGAGGGATTTAATTAGATCTAATGACCAGATAAATGGAGAATTCTGAGTAAGGACCTTTGGGGACTGAATGGTGTGAAGAGGGTTATGTTGTTATATTTTCCTGCATTCGTTGCCGTGGCTGAGACCAGGATGGAAAGAGAAGCGGGACACTAACAAGAGTCAGATGTGGATGCTGTTGGGGGAGGGGGTGGAAGAGAGGGTGGAGGATAATGGGGCCTTGGTGGAGAAGGAAGTCAGAGCAAAGGGTGAGATGGGATTGAGCACTCAGGAAGATATTTGGTTCCACCGCCCAAGTAATTCTCATTCTGAGTGATCCTGCCTTCTACTTGACCTGTTTCCCGGGCATTCTGTCTCCCTATGACCCTGACATCTTTCTCGCCTTTGAGGGAAGCCAGAAACCTGGCCCTAGAATGGGTAGAGCTGTTCACTTGTCAGGCTTCCCATGAGCTGCTACTAAAACGACCTGTCCCCTTTTGACAAGTCAGCTTTATCTAGTGTGAGCAGGATCGTTGTGAATATCCTTGTGCTGTCACTTAGGGCATGGAGTGTCAGAGATTTCTCTCCTGAAAGATCATCTGTCAAAGTTACTGGGGTATTCTAGTCCCAAGAGTCCCGAGGGAGAAGTTCTGGGGGCTGAGAGGGCAGGTGTTGTTGGGGGCGGGGGGCGGGGAGACAGGGAAGGAAGTCAGTCTGCAGATACTCCAAGTCTGACTCACTCCCAAATGGAGGTGGAGGGATTCTTCCCTGGAGAAAGGTCAGTCGGAGCCATGAGGCTTGAAAAGAGGGCAGATAACTTTTACTGAATACCCACCATATATCCAGCATTTAGCCACAATCTCACATCTGTAATAGCACTTAATTCCTATGGTATCAGAGTCTGGTGCCTACTATGCCCTCAATAGGCATAAGGAAAATGGATGAATAATTGAATTATCCTGAGAGGTATCACAGTCCTTATTAGACAGAAGAGAAAACCAAGGCTTAAGGAAATGAACGATTTGCCAAAGTTCACATGCTCAGTTTGAACCTAGGTCTTTCTGATGCCAAACATCACTCTCTTTCCAGGTGGACCTGAGTGTGAGACAGCCTTCTCTACATCCCATCCAAGTGAGAGCCTGTTCAAACTAGGCTTGTATGTAGTTTGATCTCTTTAGACCTCAGTGTGCTCATAGAAAACGGCCGGGCTGAGGCAATGCCTTGTGATGAAGGCAGCAACCCCCGACCGACCCCCACCACCACCACCACCACAGATCTAGTAAAGCTGATTTGTATGGAGATTTATATGGAAATGCAGCCACCTTTCCTCTAAATCCAAAGCCCGTGCACTTGGTGATAAACAGCGCTAATGTGATGTTAACTCTATTTATATGACTGTCTGTCCCAAGAGATGGATTTACATATACACTAAGTGTATCTCACCAGTACCTAAGAGTAATGTTTTATTTTACTGCCTCTGGATACCTGGTAGCAACTCAGGCCATTAAAGAAGCATCACACACACACATATTCACCTGGAAACACAGTAGCAGCAGGAGAGAGATGGGGACGATCCTGGCAGGAAGGTCCCACTTTACAGGTATAAGTGGCAAACAACCTTCTGTTCCAACTGTCTGTACGGTTCTTAGAGATGCTAAAAGGGACCTTTCAGGGTCATCCTATCCCTTTACCCCTCAGAGTTATTCAGATGAAAGTAGAGTTTAGAGCCCAAATTATTTGAATCATTGTCTAAATCCTCTCTTTTGGTTTGGCCAGAATGAGATCCTTTGTAGGTTTGAATCTGAAAACATGCTAGTCAGTGAGCCCCATGCCTTAGCCCAAGTGAATCCTAAAGTACATCAATCACCCTTCCTTGGCTCATGTTCCAGGACCTGTGCTGAGAATCTTAAAGAAATTATCCCATTGATTTCTCATAACAACCATGTGAATTTTCACTATCATTATGCCCATTTTACAGATGAGAAAATTGAGACTTAGGGTATTAATAGCTCATCCACAGCTACCCAACTAGCTACTAATTAGCAAAAGAAAGTTCTGAACCTAAGTCTGTCTGAATCTAATTACACAAGATCACCATAAATGTCAGTGAGATGTGTGCTTTTGAGGACACTGGACTGCTAGGGTGAGGGGGGGGGTCTGAAAGTAGATTTACAAGAAAGGAATTTTGCAGATTTCCTCACAGTTGCATACAACATGCCATGGAGAGTACATAGTTGTGTAGAGTCTTGGGCTAACTGATCTAAGAGGGAGATAGGACAAATCACAGTCCAAGCTCAGTCATTCACTCTATCATTCTTGCCTTCATTCAGATATCCAACCAACACAGTCTGTGCCATTCACTGGAGATACATCATTGAATAACACCTGGTCTGTATGTTTCATAAGCCCACAGTCTAATGGGGGAGACCAACTTGTAAAGTAATAATTACATTGCCATTATAAGCATTGGTGGATGGAAACCAGGGAAGACCAGAGGAGGGGCATCCAGATCAGAAGAACCTTAAAGTGATGGAAGGGCCAAAGGTCTTTAGGTTAATTTAAATAATAACAACACCTTGATTTGTGTCCTGTTTGTGTGGTCTCAGCCAGGTCAAATCCTTGGAGCTGTAGTTTCATTTTTTGCTGGATTACAAAAATATCAATCTACCAGCACGACGAACCTTAAATGGATCAGGGAGAGGATTGAATGAGTTAATGTAAATTGAAAGCACTATTATTCATCACCATAATGGTGAAGATGGAAAATATGAGAAAGGAAGGTATGAACAGGAATAAAAGCAATGTAAATATTTTCATAATACGGAGCCAGGTACCAGTGTAATAAAATAAATGTGGATGCCCCCGAGGAAATGGGTTGTCCTGAGACTGAAATCATCAGCCACCCTTTCAGGGGCCAAATTCCTCCCTATGGGATTGAGGAGAAATAATATTTTCAAAAATTGGCAAGTGTAATTCTTGCTAGGACAGGGAGGACTAAAAACATAGCCACTGCTTTCCATTAGATCTCAAAGGAATTCGTGAGCCAAATTGTAAGTATCTACTGACCATGGCCATGTGCCCAGCGTTGTGGTGATTTCTAAGTACAGTTTCAAAGAGCTAATGAGTTACTTGGATGGAATGTAAGAAGCAAAACAAATGAACATAGAGGAAAACGGCGGGGGGGGGGGGGGGGGGGGAGGGGGAGGATGCAAACCAGGAAACAGACTCTTAACAATAGAGAACAAACAGTGTTGCTGGAGGGGAGATGGGTTGGGGGATGGGTTAAATGAGTGATGGGCATTAAGGAGGGCACTTGTTGGGATGAGCACTGGCTGTTGTATGGAAGTGGTGAATCGCTCAGTTCTACTCCTGAAACCACTATCACACTGTATGTTAACTGGAGTTTAAATAAAAACGTTAATATTAATTAATTAACATTTAAAAAGAGAAAAAAAAAGATATATTAAATAGTAAACTACCAAACTGCAACTAACTCCAGTCACAGTAGGAGAAGGCAAAATTGGTGTATAAGCTCTGGTGGTGAGAGTTGCTTTCATGGGCAAAGTGGGAGCTGCACTGTATGTTTGTTAAAGAAAGGCTGAGATCTGGAAAAGCAGAAAGGAGGGTAAAAGAAGTTGAGGGTAAAAGAATGAATGGGGAGAGCGGAGAAGGGGAAAGAAACTAGGGAAAAATCATGACAAGAGGGGAAGGAAGGAGAGGAGAGAAGGACAGGAGAGCTCCAATAGCAGAAGTAGAGCATTTGCAGAGAGGCTGGGATGGACATAAAGTATTTGGAAAGAGGAGACATGATGACTTTGAGTGAAAATGTATTGAGTTTCAGGTGATGGGCAAGACAGTCCGATGGGAAAATCGTAAGTAGTTGAGACACAGAGACTGAAATGGCAGGGGTGTGATCACGGCTGGAGATGGACTGGAGATCACTTGTGAGGGATGGACTGCATTAGACAGTCAACAAGCTCTTGCAGGAAGTGGTTAGGGGGACAAAGGGAGAAGGGCCGAAGGAAGGTCCTCAGAGAATCCTCCTATTTAGGGAGGCAGGCTAAAAATGAAACATTAAAGAAAGATAAAAAGCAATCCCAGAGCATGGGAGCCGAACCCCTAAAATCTGGCATACAAAGATCAGAGCAGGAGAGAATATCAAGAAGGAGGGAATTGTCAAAAATGCTGCACTGCAGAGATCAAAAATAACATGGCAGGGGGCTAAAATCCCTATTTGTTTTGCAAAAAGACACTTCAGTAGAATTTGGGACCAAATGCTCTCTTGTATGAAAACCGAGATTGGGGTATCAGAGAGTGAAGACATCTGCAAAGGCCATAAGCTTGAAGGGTTTACCAGGAAAAAAGAAGAGTGGAGATTGGAAGGTATCGTACGTTCAAACATAGGGTTTCGGAGATACAGAGACTGCAGCACAAGGAGGGAAGGAGGTTGAAGCTGTAAGAGACGGAGGAACCAGAAATATCTTGTGGAAGCAAAATCCCGGAGGAGACAGGGGTCCAGAGTTCACATGAAGCAGTTATCTTTAAGAGGAAAGAAACCTTTTCCTTTGAGAAAAAAGGGGAAAAGCCCACTTCAGAGGTATAGCTTTGATGTGGCGAGAATGAGGGCACAGGAGATGTTCTCAGAGGTGACTTTAATCCCCCACTGATCTGAAATGGCCACGTAGCCCGAGGGAGAAAGACATCTTTGATGGTTTCGGTTATTGAGCTTTCCAGATTGTTATTGCAGTGGAACCCAACCCATCCTGACTATATACAGGGAGAAAGTTGCCTCCTGAGATTAGGACAGCAGGGAGGAATGGGGATTTTAAGAAAGAAAAGGTATGAAATAGCAACTGTGGTAATATCCAAGTGAGTCAAAAAGATTCTTTTTCCCAACATGTGTTTTTCAAAGTTTTGAACCTACAGAAAGGTTCAGAAACTAATCTAATGACCACCCTGAGACCCTTCATCAGTTGCTAACTTTTTGCCACATTTGCCTTATCTCTCTGCATGGAATGTGTGGACACACATACCTCTTTCTTTTCTTCCTTTTCTTTCCTTTCCTTTTCTTTCTTTTCTTTTCTTTCTTTCCCTTCTGTTTTCTTTAAAAAAAAAAAACATTTGAAAGTAAGTTACAGAGATCACACGAGTTCTGTTATCATTTCAACACATTCTCCTGTGGAACTACAATACCTTTGTATATCCCAAGAAGCTAATATAATACTTTTATCTGGTATGTATCTGTACTCAAAATTTCCCAGTTCTTAAATGTAGTACACAGCCTGTCCCCCATTTACCGTCCCATCAAAGATCACACACTGTGTTTGGTACATATAGAGAAAGAAAAGCAGGAAGGTGGGCTCGCAGAATTTGGATACACTGACCCTTTGATGAGCTAGATTTGCTCTGTGGGGAAATAGGACTCATAGCATGTGAAGCAATCTGCTTGGGCTGGAGAACACAGACCTTTGCCTGAGATATTCTTTGAATGTGTCATGGTAGTGGGGGTAGTGATGATGAAAATCAAGGTGACTGGGGCAGAGTGCTTGAGGAAAATGACAATTTTTAGGTATTAAAGGACCAAGAAAGACAAGAAAAATTAGAAATATGACTTGGCAATGTCAAATTAATATTAGACTCATTATATACCCTACCAAAAACTGTTTAATTACCATGCACTAAATAATAAATCATTAAATCTATGTGAAATTAATTTGTTCTAAGTTCTCTACACATATATGCTCAATTTGCAAGCAGCATGGCGAACTCCTCCCAACTTTAATTAATGAGAGTTAGCACTGGCGATGGAATATTTATTTATGGACCAGGGGCAATTAGAGGACTGGGCTATGTGCACCGCAGGGAATGCTAAGATATGAAAGACTGAGCAACCTCGAATCTCAGAGCTGGTGTTATCTTTGTGGTCACTTCTTTCAGTGGATCCCTTCCTTTCGTGGGGATCTCTGGTGGCTGTATAACAACGCTGTGTGCTTTCCTCATTATTTCAAGCTGACTAGCAGAAATGCTAGATTTACTCATGATAAGGCAGCACAGGTTGGATAACATATCAGAGGGTTTTTTGGGTTTTTTTTACTTTTTGTTTTATGTTCGGCTGGAATTAACTCTTTACAGTAACATGGGTGACCTTCTGCTAACCAGATGTTCCAACAGCAGCCAAATATGTCTTTCATGGAAAAAAAAAAGAAACAAAAACAAGGAGGGTAACAAATTAATTGTCTTTAACCAGTGATTTTATCTGGTGGAAGAGATTTTTAAAGCAAGGGGAAAGGGCAAGGTGCTGAGGGAACTAACAGTACAAGTCCTTAGAGCAGAAATAGACTGGTTTTGCCCCAAACCTTCATTTGATAGATGATGAGATTGCCCAAGTGACATACCCAAGCTCGTGCAGTTACTTGATAGAAGCAATTAACAGCAATCCTTCTAGCATATCAAAGGTTAGTTGAGGAATAAATCTGGTGAGCTAACAGTGGGATGTCCCTGGGGACAGCCTGGTCTCAAGCAGGGAAGTCTTCAGGGGGCTGTTGCTTGCAAGCTAAGGGCGGGGGGAAAGGAGGGGGGAGTGGTGTCCTGATTTCAAGCTATGGGCGGATTGGAGTGTTATGTAGGAGGTACAATCAAGGGGCCTCAGTGACTGAGTGGATATCAGCTTACGGGTGTGACAAAGGTGGGGAATGACAGGAAGCATCAAAAATGACATTCAGATTCTAAATCGCAGTTTTCCAAGGTGCCCTTTGTGGAGAGTGGGGGTGCAAGAGGGGAAGAGAATTGAAGATGAATACCAGGAAATGACCTCACAAGGCCGAGGAAGGCTGAGTCTAAGATTCACTTCTGGTGCTGAAGGGTCTTTCTGAAGCCAGGGGCCGGGTGGGAGCGTTCCCAGCTCACCAGCTAGCTGTGCGCCAGCCCAGCGGTGAGAGTCCTGTGCACAAGGCGGACACCAGGGGTCAGTGCAGACCCAGCTTCTCCGTAAGGGCTACTAGGTCCCTTTCCTTTAGCGTCTGTTCATTACCAAGAGAATTTAAGAGAACTCTAAAAAGCAGATTCGTTTATGATGGCCACATTTACAAGCAGTTGTAATTATGGTGTATGGAAAACAATTATTCCCTCCTAAAATTGCTCTTTTAATTTTCTCTTATTTGTCCCATAGTGAATGTTAAGTAAGCCTCATTGCCTCACATACTGCCTTGGATGTGTGCACCGAGCCTCCTGAACACCAGACCGGGAAACATACACCACACTCTAACCTACACACACTCACTCACGCTCACATTGTGCAGACAAGCTCTGGGACAGTGGGAGAGGTGCCCCCAGTGGGACTCCCAGCCCCCAGCCCCACCCCAGGCACAGATTTTGCAGAGATGCATAAGGCAACGCCTCCCCGCCTGGAGAACACATACACCTCTTCCCAAAGAGTCATCTCGCCTATGAAACCTTTCCCTTCAGCACCCCCAGTGGACTTGCCTACTCTGTCCTTCATGTTGCCACGTTCCTGAGCAGACAGCCTCCACCCATGAAATCTTCATCTACGTCTTCGTTGACACGTCAGTCTTTACATATAAGGTCCTATATGGAAGGGTGACGGTATTCCTTCATTTGTTACCAGTCCCCAATGCTTGGCACACAGAAAAGGTTAATAAATAAGTTTTGGGTCAAAAAAAAAAGTAAGTCAGAAGAGGACTTGCTAGAGTATAGGAAGGGATAGTGCAAGGTTAGAGGCACCAGTGAAGACATTTGGCATGAAGGAAAATCACAAGAAGGGCCTGGCTGGGATCTGAGGTCCTTCTAGAGAGGTAATAGGACAGGCCACTGAGAAGCCTGGATGAGACTGAATTGTGGGGTGCTCTGATGTCAGGCAGAGAAACTTTGGCTTTATAACTCAAACAATAAAAAAATCATTACAGGGGCGCCTGTGTGGCTCAGTCGGTTAAGCATCCGACTTCAGCTGAGGTCATGACCTCACGGTTTGTGAGTTCGAGCCCTGCATTGGGCTCTGTGCTGACATCTCAGAGCCTGGAGTCTGCTTCAGATTCTCTGTCTCCCTCTCTCTCTCTGCCCCTCCCCTGATCACACTCTGTCTCTCTCTCTCTCCCTCAAAATAAATAAACATAAAGAAAATAAAAAAGAAAAGAAAAATCATTGCAGATTCTCCTTCCTGTAATTGTGAAAATAGCTGATTTCTCTCTCAGGCCATAGCTGAACATACTGTTCTCCTGAAAAGGGCCACAAAACTGGGTGTTTTCCCATAATAATGGTTTGCAAATAGCTCCATCTCCGTATTTCCAGCCTCATAAGGAAAGCGAGAGAAGCAGTAGGTATCGGGAGTTGAATTACCTGCTTTCTGAAGGTTTCTGTGATGGTATGTCACCCTTGCAGAAATGTACCTGTTTTCAAAATGTCTGGGATGTTGGTGAGGATGCGAAAGGTTGGTGCACAGTAGGGACCCTGACACCACCTTTCAGTCAGATTCTGAGGGAGATGGACAGGGATGAAAAACAAAACAAATCCTCACGATCAGAAGCAATGACATTTAATAAAGTGATTAGGCAGTGACATTAAATAAGTTCTTGGGCCATCTTGGAGTGATTAATGTGGGTGGATGGAGGCCAAGATCTATTATGGGAGGGATGTGGAGGGCTGTTCTTTGATTAAGAAGTGTGGGTTTGGGGGGGTTGAAATTTCAGGGAAGTGTTGTCATTAACTGGTTGTCTTTGGCCCTGAAACGGCCTTGACCATTAAACAAATAGCTCTCTCTTTTCACAGTGGTAGAGCGAAGGAGTAGCAAGTAAAGGACAGAGGAAAGGTGCTGATGCCAAGTGGCCTCTGTGGGAATCAGACACTTCGTTGTCTGCGGACCCTTTATCCACTGACACTCCCTTGCCTTGACTCAAATGTTAAAGAAGCTTCTGGATTCGTTAACTTTCCACTTTACCACCAGTTGATGGAGCAGTCCTGGGAATCACTGTAGCTTCATGTTTAAGTCCCTTATCTGTAACCCCAGGCTAGTCAGAGTGGAGCAAAGATGCCTGAGTTTGCACCCTCCATCTGGTTTAAGAGCTTCCTGAAAAAAATCAAGGGTGGTAAAGGAAGATGGATGCAGGTTTCATTAAGCACTGAGTCCAGTACTTTGTTGAAAGTGGTGACCCTTAGAAGCAGTACTTATGTCTATGGAATTAATAGGAGCCTAAAAATCTTCCAGACTGATGGTTCCCAGAATTTTGGATGTCATAGGCCAGTAAATTTCTTTGATAGGAAGAACAATTTTTTACATTGTCAAATAAAGCAATAACTAAATTACCATCTGCCACTAGCAAAATTACATAAAATAGAAAAAGTAGGAAGAACATAATCCAGGTGACTAAGGTATATGAAACGGAATACAATTTGCTTTATGAAGAATTTAACACTTTAACGTCATTTTTCTCATTTTGGAGCTTAGTTTTTAACCAGCCGAATACTCAGCCACATAACTCGGAGCTTGGCTTCAGTGCAGGCTCTGGTGTGCCCCCCAGACACTGACTTCATAGGGAGAGCAGGAGCTAGCGCTCAACTAGCACTCCCTAGGTGTTAGTAAGATGGGAGTAATAATACTCAGTTTATTTTATATGTGTTCTTGCATGTGCAATTCATTTCATCTTCACAACATCCCTAGAGGTGAGTACTATCGTCACCCCATTTTACAGAGAAGAAACTGAGGTACAGAGATGTTCAGTGGCTTGCCCAGCACCTTACAGCAGAGGCTGGTGGAGTTGGAATTCAAACCCAGGCAGTCTGGACAAGGCCTAGGACACCCTTGTGTGTTACCTGGCCGAAATGGAAACAGCCTATGTGGGTGCAACCAGCCAATCCATTTGAATCTTACGTTGGAATTAGGAGGAGCGTGTGTGGGTGAGTGAGAGTGTGTGTGTACGTGTAGAGGGTGTAGGATATGGGCATGTGTACATGCCCTTCTTTACGTGATTAAAATAAAACTGGGGCACTTGGTGGTCAGTTGGTTGAGTGCTGGCTTCCGTTCAGGTCACGATCTTGCGGTCTGTGAGTTCGAGCCCTGTGTGGGACTCTGTGCTGACAGAGTGGAAGCTGGGGCCTCCTTTGGATTCTGTGTCTCCCTCTCTCTCTGCTCCTCCCCCAGTCTCTCTCTCCTCTCTCTCTCTCTCTCTCTCAAAAATAAAATAAAACATTGAAAAAAAATCAACGTGTTCATGGCAATGTAAACATCATTTCACTTGATTCTTTAAGAACCCTTATGAGCATGACAGAGTATATTGTATAATGTCCATTTTGAGATGGAAAAACCCATAGGAAAACAGGACCTTATTATAAATAACAATTACAATAGCTTATATATTTATTAGTACTTGTGCACATATCAATTTATTTAATCCTAGCAATGACCTTAGTAGTTTCATAATATTATTACCCTATTTAACGTATTATTCCTGTCTTATAGATTAAACTGGGACTCAAGAGAGGTGAAATGGGTTGTCCGTCATCACAGAGTTAGTCATTGGTACTAGGATCCTGGTTGGAGATGAATAAGAGGTCTGAATCTTTTAGGGATGTCTGGAAGAAAAAGAACACAAAATTAACAACACAAAATTAGGTACAAAAGTGAAGACACTTAGAATGAGAAAAGAAACCATAACACTTTTCACACATTAAAAATAAATTAATGACACATTTTTAAAAGCTTATATATGCCAAACACTACAAAGTGCAGAAAAGTAACATTTTTATTAATTAACTGCCTGATGCATCTCTACCTTCCTTGCCTTATTTATGGGGTGGGGGTGGTTACTTACTCTTTGCTGTGTGTATGTGTGTGTGTGGGGGGGGGGGGGGAGGTGGGAGTTAATTGTACCAGAGAAGGTTTATTCAAAGAACAACAACACATGCATGGATTTGTTACGGGAATTTGACTTCACACAGTTGTGGGAGCTGAGTAACCATTCTGTAAGGTATGTTCTTCACATCTCCCGCTGGGGAGTACAAGCCACTGGGGAGGCAGCTGGGAAGAGAAGATGGATGGAAAGAGATATACAGGACAGATGCAGGCAACATCAGAACCTGAAAACCCATGAGGATGGACAGAAACTTGGGTCCTTTCTTGTTGACTCTGACATAGCAATATGCGGGTCTGGCAGAACCGAGGCCCTTCATTTTGGAGTGAATCATGCATACCAGCCCCAGGAGTTGTAGAAGCTGGTGGAAGATCCAGGGCAAGAGGGAACGATTGCTGTCCACCTTCCGGTGGTCAGGTTGACTCAGCAAATCAGCAAACAGCACCTAGGCACCACGGACAGCTGCTGCTTCCCTTCCACCTCCCAAATCTTCCACAAGACTCTCCCTGTGGCCCAGCGCTATCAGAGATGCGTAGGAGTGAACATTCTGGGAAGTATATTTCAGCCTATCCAAGTTGACACATAACAAAGTGGCGTCATGTTTTCCTCTAATGTTGGTTAGACGTTCAATAAATGTCAGATGTGTCCAGTTGCTTGATAGTGTTCAGTCCTTTTTATCCACGCTGATTATCTGTTTACACGTTACACTGATTTTCGAGAGAAGCATGTTGAGGTCTCTAACTGTATTTGTTACTTTGTTTCTATTTCCCATTGCTGTATATTTCACAATATGTCCAATAAAATGTATGAAATAGCCATTTCATCAGTGTTTGTTATTTTAGTGGTTAATCCATCTTTGATTGCCTCTTCATATAAAATTGGGGTAGAAAGAGCCCTCAGTCTTAACTAATTATAGTATGTATGTATATATGTATACATGTATATACATGTATATATATATGAAAATGTATAAATTTGTATTTATAAAAAATATATATTTTGTATATATAAATATAATATAATTTTGTATATATAAATATAAAAATATAAATATAAAAATATAATTTTGTATATATAAATATAAAAATATAAATATTTGTATATATATGAAAATGTATAAATTTATATTTATAAAATATATATGCATGTTATATATATTTATAAAATATGTAAATACATATATTATATATATACTTTTTTTTTATATCATGTGAATACATTCTTCGGGCCCCTCCCAGGCCTTGGAACGCACCCATGCAAATGAAGGCCCCTGGCTTAAGTTTTCTCCTCTGATTCTAGCTCAGGTTTGCCTCCAAAGCCCAACCTCTTGAGCACCGTACTGCATCTTTAGTACGAGAACCAGAACCAGAACTCAAGGATGACCCATATACAAGTGTTCTTTGCTCCATATGAAGAATAACAATATATCCCAGACTTCCACCGTGATCAACCAGTGCATCAACAGATCTTGATAAGTTCACTCATTTTTGTCCAAGAATGTATCCTGTTTTTTGTTTGAGAAAAATGTGAAACCTCCCAATCCCAGTATCAAAGGAGAAGCAGATAACCATTTGAAGAAAAGCTAAGACTGTGATTCTTGCTTTGAGTAGGAAATTGGACCAGATAGCCCCATATTACCTTCCAAAGGAATCACTCTACTTCCCTTTACCATCCCCAGCAGCAAGAGTTTGGCCAGAGTGGGATTTGCCCATCCTTTTTCATTCACTTGTAAATTCTGCACAGGTCAGTTTCCTTCAACAAGTTATGTGTCATACACTTGATTTAGTGGTGAATGAAACAAGTGTGGTTGATGACAAATGCAAGCATACCCCCTATACCTTTCCACTGGATTAGGACATAGAGACAGTACCCGGTGAGTATAGCTGCTGGATAAAGACTGTACAAGGCTCCTTCCATCAGAGCTGGTGGTAAAGATAGAACATAATGATAACAACAGCAATAGTATCTGCATTTTAGAACAGTTGCCACATACCTTGTTCTCTGCCAAGTACTTTATACACAGTGAGTACATCACTGAATCCCCCCGATAGCCCTGGAGGTAGGCACTTAACCACTATGCTGTCATGGAGGCAATACCCTTCTAGTAAGGAGAAACACTGGGGTCAGTGAAATCCACCTAGAAAATGGGGAAGTTAATGGATGGAGATGAACCCTGAAGTGGCTGCAAACAATTGAAACCCAACCCAGAATCTGTTCACAAATATTTCCATTCCTCCATAGCCTTTATCTTCACCTTTGTGGCAGGGAAGGGGACAAGATTTTTAATAATCAATGTCATTTAATGCTAAGGACAATCAAACAAAACTTCCCATAAAATTTTTACCATCATTGCTTGCAAGTTTTAATCAAGAAGAACATCCCTATATTCCTTCCCCAGTGAATCCTGGCCTCCATCCACCCACATTAATCACTTCAAAATGGCCTGAGAACTTATTTAATGCCACTGCTTAATCACTTTATTAAATGTCACTGCTTCTGAATGTGAGAATTTGTTTGTATCTCATCTCTGACATCTTCCATAGAACTCTAAGAACCCCAACTCTTTCTCAAACGAACACGAGTTTCCCTACGTGCACCCCACTTATCCTACCTTGCCAGAAAGCCAAATGGTAAAATCTGCCATATAGCAGAAAAACTGTTCTTTCTGACCTATATCTCCTTTGGTCTTATTTCCTGAAATCCTATCATAGAAAGTTATTGCTATAGACTAAGCATGACCCTCTCCAAATCCCTCTTTTATAGGGGTAGTAATATTTTATCCCATAAATTTTCATTTTCAATGATTATTCTCTGTTCTGAGGAGAGAAAAGGGTATTAAAGTTCTGGAAACTTCAAATGAGAGGTTACTGAGAGAGAAAGAACTAAGATATAGAGAAAAAAGAGCTTCTGTTCCCAAAACAAATGTCACTGAAATAGTTTTTGCTCCATTGACTGAAACAAGATGTGGTCACGTGACTGGCCTGAGACATGTCTTGCCCCACCTCCTGTGGAGGAAGGCAGAAGTGTGAATAGATGCTCCGTTGCATAATTGGTACAGGAAGATTCTGCTCTGGTGGGAGATGATGGTTTTCATTCTAGTGGATATAGTCTTGGAAAAAAAAAAAAGAAAACTAAACTCTATTACCAAGTGTTCCTTATGTATCATGAAGATAAATTCACTGAAACAAATACTTTTATTCCAGGGATAGAAAATTGATTTCTATGTGCATGCCAGTGCCAACTAATTGGTAATGGCTTGCTGCAGCACTGCATCGAGAAGGATGCTGAGACCTTATCACCCGCAGCTGGGAAAAGATCTGTGCTGCGTTAAAAAGGAAGGTCTATTGTGGAGAGAAGAAAGGAGTGTCATGACTTCTTGTACCTGCCAACTCTGCATTGGCATATCACTTAATCCACCCAATGCTGCCATGAGGACGGGAGAAATACAGGTAATAAACACTTACCAGAGCCCCACCATTTATTTCATTCAATCCGTGAAATTCTTTCCTCACAGAAGTTTGAAACTGATGTTGACTGCACATACCTATTTATTTTATTATTTATTTTTAAATTTATTTATAGTTTATTGCAGCATTAACAATAGCCAAGATATGAAAGCAACTCAAATGTTCCAAAAATAGATGAATGGATAAAGATGTGGTGTGTGTGTGGGGGGGGGTGGGGGGTGTAATGGGGAATATTACTTAGCTATAAAAAAGAATGAGATCTTGCTATTCTCAACAATGTGGATGGGTAGAGGGTATTATCCTAAGTGAAATAAATCAGAAAGACAAATATCATATAATGTCACTCATGTGGAATTTAAGAAAGAAAGCAAATGAACAAAGAAAAACACAAACAAAAACCAGACTCTTTAATACAGAGAACAAGCAGATGATTACCAGAAGTGAGGTGGGGGGTGGGGAGGAGAATGACTGAAATAGGTGAAGGGAATTAAGAGTACACTTATCATGAGGAGCACTGAGTGATGTATAGAATTGTTGAATCACTGTATCATATACCTGAAATGAATATAATGCTGTATGTTAATTTTGCTTCAATTAAAAAAATTAAAACCACTCCAAAATTCCTTTAATTCCTTAAACAGAAAAAAGAAAAACAACAGATTTCTGAGAGGGTCACCACAAGATAAAGATTTCAGAATGTTATATTTTCTGTTGACATCCATTGTATTAATAAGGAAGCTTTCTTTATGGGGAAACATTACTGAGAATTATGCTTAAGGATTTAGAAATATGGAAGAAATCACATTTAGATACTCTAAGTATGGGACTCATAATAAAGTGGAAATCTTTTACTATAGAATATAAACAAGGACTTGTTTTTAAACCCAAGGACTTTAATTTTTTCACTCATTCGGTCCACAACCCTAATAAAGCATTATGATTTATTTCATCCCCACTTTACAGGGAACACGCTGCACAGAGCAGTCATGGGATGACTAGTCCCACTGTTCATGGGACTAGTACCCAGCCTGTCTTATGCAACAGTTTGGGCTCTTAACCCCTCTGTTCTATTGCCTCCTTCCGTATCCTTTGGAAAAGAAGCAGCATCTCATCCTCCATGGAATAATAAAGAAAATTCCCAAATATTACAGAGTAAGAGAAACCCACTCACTGGGCCCAGGAAGAAGGAAAGTACCCATCAACTACATAGCATGGAGAAGCTCTAGAGGGTGGATATGAGAATTGAGGAGGGCGCTGGCTGTCTCTAATACATAGGAATCTAGGATGTGATGGACACTAGACAGGGATTTATCACACTTTTCATCCACAACCACCTAAACTCTTTCCTGGGGGTAATGGAGGGGTAGAAAGTAGGGAAGCACTTTAAGGAAGGATGCCTTATCATAAAATTTTAAACTTGGGGTCTCCATAGGTAGTATTTTTCATGTCAACTAGGTTGGGATTTGAATAAAGAAATTAGTTCAATAGACAGCCCGGGTGGTTTAATTTCTTTCTTGAATTAGATGATGGATGGATGGATGGATGATGGATGGATGGATAGGTAGATAGATAGATAGATAGATGATAGATAGATGATATGTATGGGGTGCATGGGTGACTCAGTCGGTTAAGCATCCAACTCTTGATTTCGGTTCAGGTCATGATCTCATGGTTCATGAGTTCGATCCCCATATTGGGCTCTGCACTGAGAGCCCAGAGTCTGCTTGGGATTCTCTCTCCATCTCTCTCTGTCTCTCAACCCCACCCCTACTCTCTCTCTCTCTCTCAAAATATATAAAACTTTTTAAAAAGATAGATGACAGATAGATGATGGATGGGTAGATACATGATAGGTGATAAATAAATGATAGGTATATAGATAGATAATAGGTAGAAAGAGATAAGCAAGAGCTGCCTACAAAGCTAATATTACAGAATGGCATTTGGTTTTCTGGGCCATGGTTGAAGATACTGTAATGTTGGTCTCTTGGCAGAGAAAAGAGCACACATCCAGTATATGCAGGCTACCTGGTGCTTATTGATTTATCAAGCAGACTTTACACTAAAAATAGAGGCAGAGAAAGAAAAATGCCCAGAAATGAATCAGAGCAGCATCTATAACAAGAGAAGAAAAAATAATAGTGGAAGGGATACCTGGTATTTCATAACAGAAATAATGGGAAGAAACCTGAAAATAATACTGGAAAAAAATGTGTAGCCTTAGTACATCCCACCCACAGCCTCTGGGTGATAAACAAAGGTAGGCATCATCTCTCTACAAGAGCTTTCTCATCAACATTGCAAACATACTATTAATTCTCCCACCTTAAGAAAACTCTCTTTTAATCCCCCATCTCTGATCCCATTTCTCTGCTCCTCTTTATAGCAAAACCCCTTGAAAGAGTCACCAATTTTCCTTGCATTTTCCTCTGAACCCACTCAGTCAGACTCCTACTTTTATCAGCTCAGCAAAACATCAATGATCTCCATGTTGCAAAACCTAATAGCCTGTTCTCTGCTTAAACTAATAGCAGAACAAACATGCAGCCATATGCACAGCCATAGCCATTTGGTTGTTAAAATATTAAAATAGTTCCACACTGTTGATAAATAGCCACATTTTTGATCCCTTTGAGAGCCCCTGCCAATCCTTGCTACTCTTCCCTGGAGCTCATTTCTTACCTTCTCAGAATCCAGAGTAGGGTTAATCCTAGGAACTACAGGGGGATCCATGTTCCTGCTCCAGAAGTAAGGCCAGACACTATTAGCATTGGTCAATAATGTGGGGGCCAGTTATGCCCTTCAAGTGTCCTTATTTCTTTGCATTGCTATCCCTCCTCTTCACTGTCCCCAAGGGGAGTAGTCCATGTACTGACCACACTCCAAACACAGCTCTGAGGATCTCTGAGTGGCAATGCTTGAGAAGCTTCTTGGTATCCACCAGGCTCTTGGAATGCCAGGCAGCCCATCTCATGAGCCAACTATAGAACCTGGCTCTGGTAGACCCAGACATTTGTAGAACATGTCCCTGCTGGCACTGGTACTCAAGTGATAAAATCTCTAGGCTCCATCTGGTTTCCAAAGCTCTGGCATAGTGCTTCTGGTGCTTATCCTGGTGTTATCTTCACATGCCTTCATAGGACAGTAGCCTCCATAGGACTTTGCCTCAGAAAGGGTGTGGGAGAGCCAGGAAGAAAAGGAGAGCAAGAAGGACTGGATAGGCCCTTGGAGATAGTTAGAGGTCAAAGATATCTGGAATGAGTCACTGTGGAATTTCTCTTCTATTTAACTGGACAGGCTCATTAAAAACTCACCAAGCACTCACCCATCCCAAGAATTAGCAGCAATAATTTTATTAATAAAAATGAGAGCAATCACTTAAAATATTTGCTCTGTATCTGATACATATAAACTCATTTGAGTACTTAATCATCATTATTATCCTCATTTTTCTAGATAAGATAACAGGCACAGAGAGGCTATTTAAAACGTAAATGGCAGAACTAAGATTCAAACTCAGTCAGTCTGGCACATAGCCAATGCTCTTAACTGCTACAGTATTCTGCCACTTGTTTGGCCCAAAGGATCGTATGCCACCCAATTACGTATGACATTTCAAAATGATTTTCTTGATTTAGTTGATAATAAAGATTTTTAATTCACAGAATCTCAGTAATATAAAGCCTAAAACATTTGGGAGGGTAGAACATTTTTAATGTAATTGCTTTCCAATAGAGGCTGAGAGAATTTGGCACCATGATCTATATTATTGATGTTAATTTGACATTCTAAGTCACCAATGGCTAAGCAATTTAGTGGTGAGGTTTTTGTGTGTTTGATGCAATCCTCTTTATCAAAGCATAGCTCATACAGGGGCGTCATTTAGCTAGTGACATCCTCAAATAAAAGATCACACTAACAATTTCTAAAATTTAACAAATGCTTTAGAATTTATTACACCTTATTACTATGCCACATGGTGAGATTATATTTAGCTTAGTTTTTTTTTTTTAAGATAAAGGGGGATTTCTTTTAGGTTATTATACATACATATACTTCTACTTTAATTTATTTCACCATGGTGATAGTTAAATATTTTTAATGTCACCTTGTCTTTCACTAGCATTTGATACTCCCTCCTCCTTAAAACACATTTTCAATGGACTTTCATACAAACACTCTTGTATTCCTCCTGGTTCACCACAGAAACTTCTCATTTTTCTTTGCTCACTGTTCTTCATCCTCCTCTCCAAATCTCAGTGTGTCCTAGACTCAGTCCCAGGATCTCTGGTCTTCCTTGTCTATGTTCTCTCTTGGTCATCTCATGCAGTATCATGGCTTTTAATACCACCTGTAAAGTGCACACTGGCAAAGGTGGGCCTCCAGTCTTACCTCTTTCCTAGACACCAGACTATTATATCCCAGTGGTTACCGGACAGCTCCACTTGGGCATCTAAGAGGCATCTTAAATCTATTATGTCTAAAACTCAACTCTTGATCTTCTCCAAATACCCACCATCTTTCACATCTTGGGAAATAGCAGCTATATCCATCTAATTATTCCAGTTCCAAACCTCAGAGTCATTTTTGATTCCTCTCATTCAAATCCCACATCCAATCTGTTAGCAATTCTTTTAGGATCTGTATTCAAGATAGGTCCAGAACCTGACCACTTCTCACCAGCTCCTCCTCTGTTGCCCTGAGCCAGGCCGTCATCATTTTCACCTTGGTTGCTTGCACTATCTGCTTAATGGTCTCATGGTTTTACACTTATTCTCCTACTCTCTGTTATTGATTTTTAATGGATCATTCCTTTAAAATGTAAGGCAGATAATGTGGCTCTGCAATTCAGAATCCTTCAGGGATTTCTGTCTTATTCAGAGTACAAGCGTAAGCCATCATAGTAACCCACGGGCCCCTTTATGAGTTGATAGTACATTTCTTCTCTGACTGGTCTTCTTTCTTTACTTGGTTTCCAGCCCTTCCACTCCATGTATGTGACAGACACACTCCCGTCTAAGGGTCTTCACATCAGCTGTTCTATCTGCCCAGAAACCTCTTCCCATGGATACCTTCATAGACTTTCCCTTGCTTCCTTCCTATCTTTTTTTCCCCAAGTGTCTGTTGTAGCTTCTAATTGTTGCTGTAACAAATTAGCACAAACTTAGTGGCTTAAAATAAGACATACTGCCTTACATTTCTGGAGGTCAGAAACTGTAAAATCAGGGTATTAGCAGGGCTGCATTTCTTGGGAGGCCATTTATTCACCTTTTCCAGATTCTAGAGGCACCTCTACATTTCTTGTCTCTTGGCCCCTTCAAAGCTACCTGCATACCATTTTCAAACTTTCTTTCTCTGACCTCTGCTTCCATTGTCGCATTGGCTTTTCTGACTTTGACCCTCCTACTACCCCCTTATAAAGACCCTTGTGGTTATAATGGGCTCACCCACATAAACCAGGATAATCTCATCTCAAGATCTTTAACTTAATCACATCTGCAAAGATCACATCTTCATAGGTTCTGGGGATATAGACATGGACATCCTTAGACACCATTATTCAGCCTACCACAATGCTTTTTAGTAGACCTCCTTCACTGAAATATCAAAGCTTACAAATGTCGGTTCTCCACCAGAAAGCCCTTGCTTTCTTTTCTGCTTAATTTCTGTTCATAGTGCTTATCACCACCTGACACACTATATGTCTAAAATTTGTTTGTCTAGCTGATAGCACGGGAATAGGTGGGATTTATCTCCTCTGTTCACTGCTATAGCATCAGTGCCTAGAAGAGTACCTAGAATGTCATAGGCACTCAATACATGTCTGTTGAGAAAGTGCAAAAGACATTTCATAAATAACATATGGTGGAATGAGAGTTGCAAACTGGAATCTGCTAGTAAAATTTAGATGTAGAAGATATTACTAGTGTTTTTTTCTTTTTAATGGAGACCAGTCTTTAAAATTCCCTGAGCAGTTTAGTCATACTAATTGACCTGGGTCATTTCTTGCTTATGCCTCTGAAAGTCATAAGCAAAACTGGAACTGTTTCCCAAGGTTGATATGAGGTAACTGTCATTTAAGAAAGGTCTAATATAACTAATGACTGGGAAGGACAAACAGTGATTTCTCACTACATTAGCAGCTTCATCACAATGTACCCCTGAGCCTCATTCCATGTTTTGGTGTTAGTGCTCCTGTGTCTTTGGTGTGTACACAACAAACTTTTACTAAATGCTACTTTGGTGACTCATTAGGTTTACGTCTGTGATTTATGGACTTTTGATAGGAGTGTTAGCCAATATCTAGTTCTGTCCTCATTGGCATGTGGAAGCATGTACTTTCAGCTTCTTTGCAGTTGGTTGGAGCCACATGACTAATTCTGGCCATTGGAATGTGACCACAAATGATATATGTCGCTCACATCTAGTCTGAAGCAATAAAAACACATGAACTCGTCCCCGGTCCCTTTTCCCTTGCTGAGGCAACGAGGGATCTAGTTGTTTCAGATGGTGTAGCTACAGATGGCACAACCTCTAATAATCTCAGCTTCTGACTATGAAAAACAGAGCCTTCCTTTGACCCCATCAACTGGAGGAGAACATACAATATGATCAAGAAATCAACTCTTGTTACATTAAGACACTGAAATCTTTTTTACCAGAACATAACATGGTCTGTTCTGATTCATACAGAACTTCCAACCAGAATTTGAGTGTCCTTGTGAAAAACAACCCCAAATACGTGGCATTGATGTCATAGTTCGATGGTCATTGGCAAGGAAAATGATACCAGAGGCTAGAAAGACTGTGATGCAAGTTTCAGAGTGACCAAATATTTAGTAAAGCTGTCACTCATGTAACTCGAGAAATAGATCATAGTTTGAATGAAACTGCAGCTCTAGGGGAAAACATGGTAGAATGTTTGTTTGGTATCATGTGTGGCTAGGTATTAAAAAAAAAAAAAAGACATAGACCCAGGAGAGAATTGCCCAATTTGAAAGCAGAAATAAAAGGAAATTGAGAGATTTAGGAATTGGGGCCTTGCAAGGTTAAAAAAAAAAAAACTGCTTCTAGGCTCCAAATAGTAAAATATGAATCAAAAAGCAATTTTAAGGTAGATGCCAATAAAATCTTTCAACAGATTGTATTACCTAAGGGCAAGGATCAGATTAAGGGTATATTGCTCAGTAAATCTTTTCCAACTGTATAAAATTACTTATGTCAAATAATAAGGGTAAAACTTTCCCACAGAACTAGGATGGAGAAAGAGAACTGTACGAGTGATAACGCATACAAACATATCAGATAGAAGAAATTTGTCCCAAACGGAACCGTGTGACCTTTCTCTTCTCTTCCCTTTCCTTCTTAAAGACTTTAGCCGGGTTGGGGCAATCACAGTGGCCCAGAGGAGGGCACTGGAGTTTGGGTTGAATAAGGAGAGCATCTGCACAGGACAACTGCCTGGGTCCGAGCGTGAGCGGGGTGAGGAGGGTGTCCACTTGAAGGGTCACTCACTGGCCAAATCTAGGACAGTTAGATCATAAAAATAAACAATGATGGTAATGGATTATAATCCACTAAAAAAATGGGAAACAAAGATATTCTGAATTCTAATTAATAAATTAAAACCCTGAGAGTATGATAATAAATGGGATATAGACATGGTTCCAAAGTACATTCCCACAGCAGTTATTAGTTACAAATAGAAAAAGAATAACTTCACAGTGGAGAAGCATGGTAGACATCATCTCATCCAAGTGATCACAGTAAAGAAATGAAACTCTGTGTCACCCAGTGGCAGGTGATGAGAATGCGGGATCTTCTCTGTGATATTCCTGACAAAATGTACAGCTTGAGCCTGATAATAGGGAAACATGAAACAAATGCAAATCAAGGACACCGTACAAAGTAATTGGTCTGTAATCTTCAAAGGTATCACAATAACAGGAGTCGAGGAAAGACTGAGGAAATGGGCCCCAGTGAGGGACCCTAAGACGTTACAGTGAAAAGCAATTCGTGATTCTGAACTGGATTCTTCTGCTAGAAAGGACACTTTTTAAAATATCAGGCAAAATTTTCATGTGTCTGAGGACTAAATGATAGAACCTATCAATGTTGATTTCCTGATTTTGATGATTATATTTTGACTTTATAGGAGACTATCCTTGTTAGTAGGAGATATACATACTAGAGAACAATGTTACATCAGGTCAGGGATTTACTCTCAAATGGCTCAAGGAAAAGGAAATTCTTTGCACCATTCTTAAAGCTTTTCTGCAAGTATGAGATTATTTAAAAATAAAAATAATAAGCAAGAAAAGAATCGTGAATATGGGTGTGGTTTCTGGCACATGAAGAGGACTGGAATCAAATGGAAAGAAGCTAATATTCTGTTTTTGAAAGATCATGAGAAACTCTTGGTTCCCAACCCTTTCTCGTTAGAATATAGGCTGTGATATTTATATGGTATTCCTAGAAGATCTAGTTCCCAAAGTCAATGTCAGTTGTGGCTCCAGAAGAAAATGGTAAAAGAAAGATCCCCCCAAAGACTGGGATCAGGGAAACAAAGGACAAAGAAGCTTTCAGGGTAGAGTGGCCTCATAATACTTGCCAGTGAGATTGAAGAATTCCCCATTTTTTAATTTTTAAATTTATTTTTTGAGAGAGAGAGCACAAGCGGGGAGGGGCAGAGGGAGAGAGAGAGAGAGAGAGAGAGAGAGAGAGAGAGACAATCCCCAGCAGGCTCAATGCTCAGCATGGAGTCTGACACAGGGCTCAATCTCATGACCATGAGACCATGACCTGAGTTGAAATCAAGAGTTGGACACTCAAATGACTGAGCCACCCAGGTGCCCTGAGAATGAAAACTTCCCATGGACCAGTGATTGTTTTCCCTTCCTGGATGTTGTATATTTGGCCCATGCAGGACAGTTAAATTACCATTTACACTCATAGTCTCCAGATCAGGAGGAGCCACACCTGGATGTGAAGTAGAGCCGGCCCCCACCATACCCCCACCCCGCCCCCACCCCGCCCCTGGGCTTTGAACTCAGTACCATGACTGAATGGGACTTTCAGGTTTCTCCTTTGGGAAAGGTTGTTGAATGAGAGTGAACTGAACATTTGGTACCTGGAAGAGTGACTGTGGTACCTATTATTGGTATTCACCAAAATCTGGTTCTCTTTTCTTCTGTGCATGTGGAATTATTAACCCAAATGACTTGTGACTAGATTTGACCAATGAAAGGTGAGAGGAACTGATATGCATCACTTTTTATAGAGGCAGTGAAGAATCCAAATGCTACTCCCCGGTCTGGCCTGGCTGTACTGACTGAAGACGTCACATGCTCCAGATGTTGCTGCTATAAGATAACAGATTATCAACCTGGGTCCTGAGCATCATCGTGGAGTCAGACACTTAATGGAACCATGAAATAAAGTGAGTAAGTAAAAAACTGGGGGTGATTAAGCCAGTAAGCTTGGAGGTTGTTCATTACTTTAGTATAATCTCACCTGTATGGATACTTTGCTCAAAGCATAAACCTGAGTAGAGGGAGGTAAAAGACATGAGCATCTGATTGAAGATAAAAGAAAAGGGGTAAGACTGATCTATTTGGGGGATGCTACTACAAATTAACCAAAGAGACCAGGGTGTGGATTTCTTGGTAGACTTAACTTATACTCGCATAGCAGCAAGGAGAGAAGTTTGCTATCTTTAGGCCGAGAGCCAGAGAAAGGGAAAGAACACCCTTTTGATCCTGGCCCTTTAAAGAGCTGGATTCTCGGCACCTGAAGTCGATCTCTCATTAGTTCCTGGTCTTGGGAATTCTGTCTCCTCACTTACCTGATCTTGGTAACAATCCTCAAGGAGGAGATGCCTCAAGACGGCAGAACAGCAGAAGGACCCTATGCTTGTCTCGTCCCTCAAACACAGCTAGATAAATATCAAGTCATTCCGCACACCCCAGAGATTGATCTCAATGCCCAAAGAACAAACTGCAGAACTAGAGGGAGAAAAGAAGCCATGTTGTGGAAAGGTAGGAGCTGCAGAGATGTGATTCCAGGAAGAAAAGAATCTTGGGTAATGATCTCTGGATTTGGCATTCTAGATTTCCTCCTAGGGTCTTTAAGGTTTGTTTTGTTTTCAGATTGATAGTCTTGACAGAAATGCTGGCTCAGCTGATGGAAATTAAGATACTACAATGATACCCATCACCATAATGAGTTACTCTGCTTACCGGAAATACTTCCCAATAAGTATCGGTACCCCTCTACTGAAGATACAACATGGTTGCCAAAATCACACGACATAGTCTGTACTAGAAGTTCCCTAAATATAGATTTTGGTCAAACGCTCAATGGTCAAGTGTTAAAATCAATATTCAATTAGAGCCGAATCAAAGCTGAAAATAGCCATTCTAAAATTTTTTTTTTTCAACGTTTATTTATTTTTGGGACCGAGAGAGACAGAGCATGAACAGGGGAGGGGCAGAGAGAGAGGGAGACACAGAATCGGAAACAGGCTCCAGGCTCCGAGCCATCAGCCCAGAGCCCGACGCGGGGCTCAAACTCACGGACCGCGAGATCGTGACCTGGCTGAAGTCGGACGCTTAACCGACTGCGCCACCCAGGCGCCCCTGAAAATAGCCATTCTAAAAGGATGTTATGGGGTATAAATTATCTTATTCATGTGTATACAAAATTTATCTTTATAGAAAATTTATTATTTATATTATTATAACATACCAAAAATATTGCTGTTATTATAAATGTACCATTAAATGTTTACAATTGAGGGTTTGACATTTTAAGCTTATCATGTGACTGCAAGGATAACACCTGCTTAGTACAGACAGCTGTTCGACAGCTCCTTTTTGGCACAATTGTGAAATTAGGTAATTCATTAAAATTGGTAAAAGAACAAGAAATTTAGGGGCACCTAATTTTTCTCTCGTGTTTTCCTCTTGTCTTCTACTCTAGTTTTCTTTTTTTTTTTTTTAATCATGAAGGTTCTTTTCTTTCTTATTTTTTTAAATGTTCATTTATTTTTGAGAGAGAGAGACACGAGCAGGGGAGAGGCATAGAGAAAAGGAGACACAGAATCTGAAACAGGATCCAGGCTCTGAGCTGTCAGCACAGAGCCCAATGTGGGGCTTGAACCCACGAACCCCGAGATTATGACCTGAGCCGAAGTCAGATGCCCGACCTACTGAGCCACCCAGGTGCCCCTCGTGGCAAGTTCTTATACATCATTTTAGATTGTTCTAAACAATCTAAACATTTAGATGTTCTTATACATCATTTCCCTTCTCATGAAATTTGGAAGTCACCAAGTTGACCTTCTTACTTCATTCTTAGAAGATGTAAAGAATTCCCCAAAGAAATTTTTCTTAAAAGAATCACAGCCTAAATGGAATTAGAAAACTAAAATTTATGTACAGTTCCTAAAGCTTATTTTGTCTAATATAGATCTAATCGTTTTATAAACATTAGAACTATCGTATAATCACATTTTTATTATTCTGCTTTGTATTATTTAAATTCTTATAAATATTTATTTGCTGAGAAAGAATAACTTCCTGAAGTTATCCCACTAAGATAGCTCCCCTCAATTTTTGTATTAACTGCTAACCTATATCCTTATTTATCTATTTAAAGACTCAATTATTTTTGTACAAAAAATGAGTATCTTTCATTATTGTTCACTTTTATAATTGCAAGAATAAATTCGCCTTCATACTTACAAGGGACCAAGAATGTTCATATAGAAAACGCATATAAAGATTTTCACTCTAAGTTACATCTAGAATGCTCTCTTGTATTTAAAAAATCAATGATAATCTAAATAGCAGTGTAATGTTTGCTTTATGTATGTTGCTAAACTGTTTAGACATAGTAGCAAACCACAGGATGATGTTATTGACCATAGGCAAGTTCACAGGTGCCCCAAGTTATGTTTAAACACCGGTCTAGACTTTTCTGATATCCAGAGTCTGAACGTGATGAAGTCAGGCTGAATAGTATATTTTTCGGCTGAATTTCTAGGGTGAAGCCAAACTGTGGTGCATCTCCGATCTGTACTCACGGTGTTTTGAAGGCAAGGTCTTGGCTATCTAGAATTTACCAGAAGGGGAATGCCAAAGATCACATTCAAGCCAGGCACAGTTTACTAAGGGAGGCAATCCTGCTATAGAGGCAGATCAGCTCATGTGCATAGGACTGAGCTGGGTTAGCAATGAGCTCCAAGGAAAGGTAGCAACAAGCAAAGCAAAGCCTGTAGATGCAAAAGAGGGATGCAAGAACACAGGTTTTCCTAGCTTTGCTAACGAAGAGCCATGCAACTATATGGAAAGCTTATCTGCAAGTCTAGCCAAAGAGCCGAATAAAAAGGACAGGGAAATAGGTGATGGGGCGAGGCTCTGGACCATCTTCCCACTTCTGCTATTTATTCACTTTTCCACGTTAATCAAGATATGTAATCTGGGGCACCTGGGTGGCTCAGTTGGCGAAGTGTCAGACTCTTGATTTTTGCTCAGGTCATGATCTCAGGGTTCATGAGATCAAGTCCCACATTTGGCTCTGAGCTGACAGGGCAGAGCCTGCTTAGGACTCTCTCCCTCTCTCTCTGTCCCTCCCCTGTTCATGCACTACCTGCCCTCCCCCCCCCCCAATAAATAAATAAATAAACATTAAAAAAAAGACATGTAATCCACCTGAGCCTGAGTTTGTCCCATCTACAAAATGTAGGTGATAGGTATCCATATTATCAAATTGATAAAGTATAGGGAAGTTGAAAGTTTTGTAAATTCTAAAACTCTACATAAAATGAATAGTTTTAAACCTCAAGTAAGCTCTTTATTAAAAAAATTTTTTATCTATTCTGATTACTCCTTTACCTCTCCAGTTTGCTTGATACTATTTTGATCATGCTTATATGTTAACATTTTCAAAAAACAATATTAGTAGATACTGCCATAATTTCCATTTTACAGATAAGAAACGGAGGCACAGAGCTACAGTTACACAGCTAGGAAGCATCATGACACACGTAATTTACCAGCAAATCTAAATTTTGAGAACATTCAAGGCTGAACCTAAGCCTTGGTACATGATTACTTAGCTAAATGAATGTCTAGTGCAGTAACATCAAGCCTTGCCTGATAACCCCTTGCACTCAGTGTTGACTCTTTTTATTCCATTGGGACACATTTACAAGATTAAAAAGATAAGGTTTGTTTAAATACTGGAAAAGGAAGATGACTGCCTGAAATATTTTTTAAAATGTTTGAATATTCATTGTGAGAACTGATGAGCCTCCTGAGGCCAGGCAGATGACCTATCTGCATGCCTCAAAGAGTGCCCAAAC
Source organism: Prionailurus viverrinus (assembly GCF_022837055.1). NCBI lineage: Eukaryota > Metazoa > Chordata > Mammalia > Carnivora > Felidae > Prionailurus > Prionailurus viverrinus. The sequence continues at coordinate 12,890,016 of NC_062570.1, read as the reverse complement.
CCAGTCTGGAAAGCCCCAAAGAAACTAGCCACACTGAGGTCGGTCAGCACCACGGTAAGCTGGCTGACCTGGGACAACAAAGGTGGCCTGGTGGAACAGTCAAATCCACATAAGTATCAGAGGTAGCACTCAGTCACCATAGAGCTCTGCTTTGGACCAACCGGAAGGGGGCTACATTCAAGAATTCACTCCATAATGGGTATGGGAGTGGGCCTTCCCAAACAAGGCAAGAGGATCCTGCAGCTTGAGGGGTTGGCGGGGCCTGGGGCGGGCAGGCCTGAGATACTGTTCTTTTTTAAGACAGCATCAGGTGATTCTTCTGCACACCAGTGTTGACCTGGCAACTATTGATAGAGAGGGAATGGGCACATTAGTTGGAGTGAAAGGTTCACGGCTCAGACTATTCGCGAAGTGACCACAACACCTGAGGCAAATAGAACCTAGGGTCACAGGTGGGAAAATATCCAAGCCTGAGATTCATACAACTGGCCTGAAGAGGGCAAATTCCAAGCCTTGGCTCAGACATAAGTTCCAAGGAAGGAAAGAATAAGAATAATAACATCAAGGAAGCCAGAGAGACAGAGACAGAGGAATATGGTGGCAGCTGTAGACGCTTCTCATTCCTGTCCACAATGGCAGCTTCCTTAGCAGTGAAACTCTGGTGGCTCAGTCTGCCTGATTATGAGGTTTGGCACAGAAAGTCATTTGGCTAATTTAAAGCATGTCCTCCAATCCAGTCTTCGTTAGTGATAAAAATAATATGCGGGAATGTACTCTCTACTTTTCTCCTCTCCATCCTGGAGTGATAAAAGGCCGCAAGCCGGTTAGGTATGTCTGTCCTACAAAACCAAACCTTCCCATGATCTAAACTGAGGGGCACTGATAAGTAAGAGAAGTAGGGATTGTTGCTGCATAAGCCAGTCCAACTCTAGTCCGAATTCTATACAAGTAAAAGAGAAAACTTTTGATCTCCATTTTCTGATGCTTTTGGTTTAGAATTCAAGAGGGGAGCCGAGGAGTGTCCTTTATTTTAATAAACCCCAGACTTGTACCTAGGAGTCACTGCTCAACAGATGTACGTGATCATGAGTTAGTGATTCAATCCTTTCAAGTCTCTGTTTTCTCATCCATGAAATGGGATAATAGTTGAAACTACCTCAAGGATTGTTTGGCAGGGTGACTACGTTACCCAAGAAAAATGTTTAGCTGAGGCATTGGCACATTTTAAGTTCCCGAGAAATGTTGTCATTTAATATGCTAATTTTATTTTTATACTTCATTATAATTTTGATTTTTGCTGCAGAAATATATTGCTGTTTAAAAAAACAAAACCAAAACAAACAAACAAACACATTCTTTCAGCACTGACGTTAGCTAATGCCCCAAATACCTCTCCACCCAGTCCACATGGAGAGGGATGTGAGACATTAACCGATATTGGTGAGGATGGGTTTGGGCATTAACTGATGTCAGCGGAGGTGGGATTGGGATATTACTGATATCAGCAGAGATGAGTTTGGGGCATTAGCTGATATCAGTGCTAAAAGAACTGGTTGAAAAGGAAAATACGGCACTAAAAATCTGGGGCAAAGATCGAAATTGGACTATTGGCAAGAACACGGAAAATAAAAGAAATCCAATTGTATAAAGGAAGAAACAAGTTTTACAATGTGTGTGCATGTTCTAGGAGGCAGTGCAAGAGTCAGGTAAATCAATACCTTGCAAATTGCTAGCACTCAGAGGTTGGCAGGTTATCACTTCCAGAGAGAGGAGGGAATAAGCAGGTTTTAGAAGCACACTTTCCAGGAACACCACGGATAGGCACAGGTGGTGCCCACACAGGGCTGCTTAACTAAAGATCAAATGTACAGAGAGCGATATTTGTAACAAAGGCCGATAAGACAAGGGGCTGTGGTTACTTTTCTGTTGTAGGCAATCCCTCAGATAGCTCCTACAAGTTTATGTTGGAGTTTTGCATGATATTAGAGGAAAACAATTGGTACATAGATGGCAACAATGATGATGATTATGACTGACAGCACCACCTCATGTGTATTAATCCCTAGGTGCCAATGTGCTTTCCTTATGTGGATACAATTTTAACTCCTCCAATTTTTTAACAGGAAACTATGGTCAGAGGAGCTAAGAGGGTTTGCCTACATTCACATAGCTAGAAACTTACAGATTTGGGCTACAGGCCTGGCTTATCAGAGAAGAAGAAAAATTCTCACATAAAATATAAGAAATTCTTCTGTAAAAATACAGTGGTAAAAGCAAACCACTTATAAGAAGTAGATTTTGAAAGATCCCAACAGTAGAGGTAAAAAAGGGAGAAACACTTATATTCTTAGAAATATAGAGTTGAGCTCTTTTGTAGACTGAAAAAGTAAAACTAAATCATGTTTTTAGAAATGCCCCCCCCTCAAAGTTCCCAATCACCACAGAGGGAAAAGACATGCAAAGATTACTAATAACTCCCTGTTATAGTTCAGAGAAGTGACCATTGAGTCACACAGGGACACGTGCTTACTTTTTCCAGGAATATGTATCTAGGAGAAGGGGGTGGGGAGCCTACCAAGCTTACCAAGCCTACAACTGTACAAATAACATATTCGGGAGATGATACAATTGTGAAACTAAGTAAAATATAGGTCATGCTAACTTTGACTGCCTCCTATTGCTAGCCATAGCTTTAAAGATGATTAGTATATACAAAAGTAAATTATTAGCCATATACTTGGTGGTGGCAAAAGTCATAGTTCCCTGAACCATAACCAGTGCCAGTACGGTGAGCACGTTGAAAGAGATAAAGCACTGTGCTCATACATTGTGGAGGAAACAAGATGAATTATCTTTTCCCTAAAAACTGCACATTACACTGGCGAACAGTATTTGGAAGACATACCTAGAGATACACAGGAGACTTTTAAAGTCATAAGAATTTACTATGCCAAATTTGTATCAGATTAAAAGAGCCATATAAAAGGATGGGTTTTCAAACAAAATACAGATGATCAAAATTGACCAAGGTAAAGAAAACTTGGAAAGTCTAATATTCATTGGAGAATTATAGGTAGCCCAAACTCTACCATGAACACAGGCCCAGAGGGTTTCCATTTTTAAGATAATTTCTGTCAAAACCTAAAATACTAACTCTAGTGCTATTTAAAGTATTGCATGGCGTACACACAAAAAAATACAAATTAACAATTGACTACAAACTCCTGTCTTTACTTCCTGACCTAAACTCTTAGATATAGCATGAAAGATGTTGTTTAAAAGAATAAATTTATTAAAGTAGGTAAAACAAAAATACATACCAGAGATGGTGAATCCACAGAAGTCAGAAAATACACACCGGTTAACAGAGGAAACTATTGTTCAAAACATGTGACAGGACCATCAGAGAAGGTGGCACTGCTTCTGGAAGTGATTCAGGTGGGAGATGTAGAGGCAGGGCATCAGGAAGGAAAACACCTGCTGAGTGGTTAAAGAAATGCATCGTGGACGTCCAGGGGAGCTGACCCCATTGGACAACAACATTCCGACATTCCATGTCTGCTTGTATCAAGTAGCGGCCAACAGGGTGTTCCCTTCTGGGTTAGGACTGAATATGGGTGCCTGCGCAAAAGAGGAAGGGTAATATACTGGGGGACTTGCAACATACAGAAGCAGGAAAATGATGCCCCTCAAAACAGCTATTATCACCTGCTTAAAGTGTATCTTATTTTTAAAGTACCCTCAGTCACTTGAGGCAAGAGTGTCCCCCCTTCCCCCCGTAAGAAAAAAAAATCCACTGATATAGAGTAGGGGAACTCTTGCAGAGGATGAGTAGGCGTCAACAAGTGCCTAACATTTTGGAAATTAATTACAAAAAAAAAAAAAGCTACTGCACTCAACAGAGAGGACACTGAAGAAAACAGTTAAAAGAACAAACAGAAGCATTCTTTAAGTGAAGGTAATATCCTCAGAAGGAAGACAAAATATTATTACATCAATTAAATAAGAACAGGCTAAAAAAATGAGAAAGTCAGAAATTATAGAATTAGTATAAAGAGCTAGTTGATGGCTGGCTTATACAACAAAGATTTATTTTTTCACAATTCTGGAGGCTAAAAGTCCCAGATCGAGATGTTGGCATGGTTGGTTTCTTCAGAGGCAGCTTTACTTGGCTTGTAGATAACTGTCTTCTCCCTGACTCTTCAAATGGCTTTTCCTCTATACCTGCCTGGGTCCTGGTCTTCTGGCCTTATAAGGATGCCGTTTTTTATTGCTGGAAATAAAGTCATTAGCATCTTTAAATCTTTCAGATCAGAGAACCCATTCCAGAGACGCCAGAACCAATTCCGGAAACTTATCCTTAAGATTCTCTTTTTCTAGAACCACTCTTGGTACCAAAGTCTGTGTTAGGGTTTTCCAGAGAAACAGAACCACCAGAAAACATATATATCCTGAAGGAGAGAGAGAGAGAGAGAGAGAGAGAGAGAGAGAGAGGTTTATTTTAAAAAACTGGCTCATGAGATTATAGAGGCTTGGAACATCCAAAATCTGCAGGGTGGACTGTGAGGCTGGAGACCTAGGAAAGAAATGCAGTTAGGATTCCAAGGCAGTCAGCTGGGAGAATTCTCGATTCTTCAGGGAATGTCAGTCATTTTCTATATATATTTATATTTATATATATATATATATTTATATATTTATTTATCTATAAATAGATAAATTAGATAAATAGATAAATTAGATAGATAAATATCTATATTTATTTATCTATATATATTTATATTTATATATATATTTATATATATATATATATATTTTTTTTTTTTTTTACTTTAGAGAGAGAGAATCTCAAAGAGGCTCCACACTCAGCTCAGAGCCTGATGTGGGATTGGATCTTACAACCCTGGGATCATGACCTAAGCCAAAATCAGGAGTCCGATAATAACTGAGCCTTCCAGGAGCCCCAGCCTTTTTCTATTAAGACTTTGAAATAATTGAATGAGACCCAAACACATTATGGAGGGCAATCTGCATTAATCAAAGTCTGCTGATTTAAATGTTAGTCTCACATTTAAAAAAAACAAACACTTCACAGAAACATCTAGAATAATATTTGACCAAATATCTGTGCACTGTGGTTTAACCAAATTGACACAAAATTAACCATCACAGGAACTAATCATTTACACAGTGTATTTGATATATTAAGAAGAGTTTTATTCTAACATAGATAGGGAAAAGAATTTCTGTACATTCACAGAAAATTAAGCAAACAGCAAAAGATAAGTATCAACACCAACAAAAACTGTATAAGGAATGGAAAGTGATCATAGGATACCATGTGATTCATCTATGAGAAATACTGATATGATCCTAGTGTGGTAGGCAAAGTGATGTCTGTCAGACCCCCGGGATGGCCACATCTTAATTCCTGGAGCCTGTGAATACACTGACTTACATAGACCTGGAGATGTGATTAAGTTAGGGATCTTAAGCTGGGAGATTATCCAGGTGAGCCCAATGTAATCACAAGTCTCCTTATAAGAGAGAGACGCGAGGTAGGGTTTGTGTGAGCGAAGGAGATGTGACGGAAAGGGAAAGGATAAGAGAGTCAAAGACGTGGAGATGTTAGGAGGTTGGGCAGAAGGTGGAGAAAGGGAACCCGCCGAGGAATGTAGCTAGGCTCTGGAAACTGGCAAACACAGGGTAACAGATTCTCCCTCAGAGCTTCCAGAAGGAACCAGCACTGTCAGCACCTTGACTCCACCCTGGTGAGACTCCGTTTTTACTTCTGACCTGCAAAATGTAAGGTAATAGTTTTGTGTCAATTTAAGCTACTAGTTGGTGGTGTTCTGTTCTGGCAGTAATAAGAGACAAGTACACCTAGTAATATAAAATCCTGAGTGATTAAAATTGTGATCTTTTGGGGCACTGGGTAGCTCAGCCGGTTAAGCGTCTGACTCTGGCTCAGGTCATGACCTCACGGTGTGTGGGTTCAAGCCCTCCGTTGGACTCTGTGCTGATAGTTCAGAGCCTGGAGCCTGTTTCAGAATCCCCCTCTCCCCCCTCTCCCCCCTCTCCCCCCTCTCCCCCCTCTCCCCCCTCTCCCCCCTCTCCCCCCTCTCCCCCCTCTCCCCATGTGTGCTTGTGCTCTCACTCTCTCGCTCCTTCTCTCAAAAATATTTTTACAGACAATAATAAGTGAAATTTGTGATCCCTTGCAAGGAAGAGAAGGGAAAAGATGTATGTGTACACAGGGGTGGTAAGTAGGGTAAAAAGGAAATGCTAATATTCCCGAATAAGCCAGTGAATAACGTCTAAAATGAAAATAACAAAAACAACTAAATGAACTAGAAAACAACTTGAGTGAGGAGTAAGGATGTAGACAATTGCTCTTATTATAAGCTTTGTCATTATGCTGTTAATCCGTGTACATATATTGATTAAAAAACTAAATCAAAGGCTACTAACTTCATACTCTGGCAGAATTACCAGAGGATATACCCCAGTAGGGGTAGGGAATGAATTCAGAATAAAAACCGGTCCAAAGAAGCTAAAGAAGACTAAATGGGAAAGAGTGCATAATCTGCATTTCAGATGATAGCAATAGACAATGACGGCAAAGGAAGGAGAAGATAAAAATAAATTTTGCTAAGCTTTTTCGTGGGTGTGTGTGTGTATGTTTTTGTTTTGGTAAGCTCTAGATGTAGTTTGAGTAACTCTAGATATTAATGGCTAAATAAAAATTAAAGGTGTATACTAATACTTTTAGGGTTACTACCAAAAAGAGGAAGAGGAGTATGTATCTTTCAAATTACTGCAGGGGGTTCTGTTACCAAAGTCCAAGTTCGGCCACCAGCTGCTCAAAAGCTCAAGCAAGGCCAATACTCAAGAGTTTTGATTGGAAAGGAATTTGAGGTTTATTCTGGAGGCTGGCCACTTGGGGAAAAGGCAGACTCTTGTCAGAAAGGCAACTCCAAAATTTCTGCCTGGTCTAGGGGTTTTGGAAGCAGTTAATCAGGAAAGGCAGTGTGGCAGTCTGCAACATTTCTTGATTTTATCTGACACCGTTCAGTCAGCAATAGATGTTTTTTCTCAGTGTCAGGGTTGTGCAAAGGGGTCCAGTTCCTGTTTCGTGACCTGCAGGAGGCCTCTGTCCTTAATGGGAAGGAGGGCAAACTCTGGAGATCCACAAAGTGGGAGGTGAGTAAACTTATTTTGTGACCTGAGAAAGAAAAACCTTTTTGGCAAAAAATTGCTAGGCTAATCGGAAAGCCATGGTGGCTTCAAATAGACTTGCTGGTCTCTGTGGGTAGGGAGGTTCTTTCTGGTCCTTCCCAAGGCCGGTGGCCTGTCTGCTGTGGATCCAGGGATTTAGGTCAGCAAGTAAGGAGTGTGTTAAGTTGAAGCAAGTTAACCATTAAGACTGGTGGTAGCGCTATTCTAGTATAGCCAAGTCAGCTTCTATGGGGCTAATCCTTCCACGAATAACTACTGGAAGATCTGGGGTGGGAGGAACTCTCTAAAGGAGCAGGCGAAAAACTAAAAGTAGGTAGATTTTGAAGAGGGGTTGGCATTTGGAAAATGTACTGGGTATGTTTTGTGTTTTCACAGCTTTGAGCCTAAGGGAAATGCTAGTCTGCACTACGCAGGGTGTTTGAAGCTCCTATAGCAAATCTTCTGTCGTTCTAACTTGAGCCAGAAAAGCTAGCCCCTGGAAAGAAAGAAGAGAATCCTAGAAATGAGAGTAGGGGAGGCCAAAATGCTGTGTACGATCTTTAACCGGATCTCTGGCTGTCCCTAGACCATGAATGTGAGGGCAAACGCTGCTTAGCAAAGGATAAAGAAGCAGGTTTGCAGTTGGAATCCAACTAGGTCAATTGAATGCTAAAACAAGAAGAACACCTATACAATATTTATCAGAAAAATACAGAGACATAGAGTCTTCACATTAAGAGGCTTCATAGCATTTACAATACCTTGGATTCAGTTCCTGATTTCTGAGTTTGTGGAAAAAACAGGAAAATGTGACCTGTTTTCAGGAGAAAAAACATTCAATGGACCCCAACCTGAAGGTGACTCTAATTGTGGAATTAGCAGACTTGAAACTACTCTCAGTGACCTAAAAATGTGCTTGTAATACATGAAAACATAGGAATCCTCAGCAGAGAAATAGACACTAATTTTAAAATTTAAGATCTTTAGAGAGAATGGTTTAAACGGTTACTGAATATACTCCCCAGCAGAATGGAGATAATACAAGTGAGTCTGTGAACTTAAAGGTAAATTGATAGGAAATAATCCATCTTTAAAACACTGTTTGTTTGTTTTTTTTTTTTTGATATGAAAGGGGTTGTGGGAGGGGGGATGGGCTAAATGGGTAAGGGGCGCTAAGGAATCTACTCCTGAAATGATTGTTCCACTATATGCTAACTAATTAGGATGTAAATTTTAAAATTATTTTAAAATAAAAAAATTTTAGATGAAAAAAAAAATTTTATATGAACCAAGCCTCAGGGACAATATCAAAATGTCTAACATGAATGGAATTGGAATCTGTCAAAAGTTCAGAAATTAGCTCATGGAAAAACAATGAATCCCTGTAGTAAATAGAAGTCTGTGCCCACACCAATAAAAATTAAGTTTGCAAACCCAGAGCATTCAAGCCAAACAGGGAATGAGGCTCAGCTTCTACAGTAAGGAGATAGTGACTGTTAATTTTGCACTGTGATGGGTTAGAAGACTAACATTTTCTTCAAGGATGGGGACATGATCAGTGGTTACTTCCTAGCAATCACAGGATTGATGAACAAGAAATGAGTCAGGTGAGTCTTGCCAACAAAGCTAAATTAAGTTTTGCTTGTATGTCTAAACTGGGTTTTGTCTGCTCAGGGAATTGTCAAGGTTGGTCTCCATTTGTTTTTGGGTTTTTTGTTTTGGTTTTTTGTTTTTGTTGTGGTTGTTGTTGTTGTTAACCATTTCCCTCCTTTTGGTCTTTATTCCCCATTCTGAGAATATGACCAACCAGTATAGCATTATTCTAAGTTACCACCATTAATGTGGTCCAGCTGAAGAATCACATAGGCACGGTTTCCACCAGTTGATCTATTGAGCCAGAGGGCCATGTGGTCATGCTCATCCCTTACATAATTATTGTTGATATCATTCAGCGGCCTGGTCTCCATGGATCCCATTTGGTCTATGAGTGCCTGCCAATAGGTATTTAAAACCCCTGAGAATAGACACTGTACTAGATGGGCTCACATGAGGACTTAGAGAACAGCAGCCCAGAATTCAAAAATTCCCCAAAGCAAGAGATCCCCAGGAATCAAGATTGAAACAACTCAATAACTCAAATGGGTTATTCTCCGAGTAAGGTTTTACCTTTCTAACACATCTACAGTTGTTTGGGATTATGTGCAATTTGGGTTTCAAGTTCTTAAGTTCTCTGCATAGGCACAACGTGATGCATTAGCAAACACCTATTCTCCTGATGACTCAGGATGTGAGGATGTTGTATTCCAGAACACAGTGTTGCAGGTGAACTTTGATCTGAATTAGGCTCCTGATTTGAATTGAAAGTACCTCCAGATGGTAGAATGAAGATGGCCGTTTCAGTGTGGCAGATGGTCCTAGGTTGTAGTCTGTCTTTGTCAGTAGGTGTTCTGTTGACTTTTTTCTTGAGTGGTCCATACAGCAATAGCCACGAAGGTTGTCCCTGTGTGACCTATGGTGCTGGTTACTAGAATCTGATTGTGGATATGCTGTATTTTCTATTGAAACATTCTAGTAGTCCTTTTTTTAATTAAAAATATGGTGAAACTAATCTGATGGTAAAAGAGGTCTAGTCTTCCTGAACTGCCTTGATGATTTACATGATTATAGCAAGGAATAGTGATTCTATGTGTCATCTCAAATAATGTATTTCAGTCAAAGCTTTGAGAATATCCATGGAGTTTTACCAGCTCCATAAAGTCAACCTTAGTTGTTTAAAATTGTTGGTAATAAGGAATCTCAGATTGGACCTTTTAAACTCCCTTGAGGCTAAGAAACCAGCTCCAGACGTGTCAGGTATAGAGGAAGAAGTAAATGTTGGCATGTTTACTGAAAAAATTACAGAAATTTCCCTAAGTTCTAGTTTAAAGGAGAAGGGGGTCCTTTGAATCTGGAAAACACTAAAGAACCAGCCACATTTTAAAGCGAAAAAGTAAAAATCCTCTTCAGGTCATTTCATCTCCTGTAATTGTTGCTATGCTTCATTGTGGGTTAACCATTTCAGGAATCAGCTTTTCATGACCGTTTTAGAAATAGTCATTCAGTGGTACGATCTGAAAGTTACTGAAAACCTGGACTGTGTGGAGTCCTTTCCATGAACCTCCTTGAAGATGTAGCAACACTTTTGGAAAAGCATCAGAGTAGAAACCTAACTTCCTGTGAGTGACAAACTCTTCTAAAAATAGCCGCAGTTAAAGATCTGGTGAGAGTTGACATACATACAATGACCTAATGCAATTGACAAGTAAGTTTGATTTTTGTGATAAACAATATCTTAAGATAATGGCTACAATTATGACTGATGGCAGTATGCCAGGACATGCCAGATTTCTAGGACTTGGCTATAATTTCTGAATTGCTTATTTTAATGACCTACATCTCCCATCATTGTGATCCGAAAGGTTAAATATTTTATTTCATGATGTTTCCCATACAACTTAATGTATCAAGTCCAGATAGATGAGTGCTTCTTACATTTTCTTCAGAGTTGGATTGGGGAAAGTTGTTACAAATGGCAAAATGCTAAAAACACTTGATGAAACGGGATCATGGGTGATTGTGCAACAGTTCTTAGATTTCTGTTCAACTGAAGTGGCAATTAAGATTTCCAAGGCAAGTAAAGTTAAATCATTAAAAAAAGAACAACTTAGTTATTTGAATATATAAATCTATTCAGATAAACTAAAAGCACTTGTCAGTGGGTATACACTTCAAGAAACACGTGTGATGTCAACAAGCCTCCCTGGTGATTCGGATACATGTTAGATTTTGAAAATCAAGGATGTAAAGTAGAAATTTGGCGCTTTGTACAAGGCGAACCTAAATTTTTACCATTCCCTTGAAGTTGTAGGATTGTATGACTAACGAACATAGAGTAAGGAACTGTGGTTGCCTGAGACATGCCTCAGGTATTTTTAGGGTGGACGCTAGCTTTCATGAGCTCGGGTACAAGCAATGCTCAGTATAGAAACGTAGCATAGAGTTTCAGAGAGTATTCTCCAACCACTGCCTGAACTCTAGCACTATCATGGGACCCTGAGCATCTCTACCTTTGTTAGGATTAGGAGGCAACAGTTTCTGAAGCTAATGTTACCTACAGTGTAAAATAAAGCCATGGAAGTCACAAGTAACTTTGCACTCCCTGTTTGTCAGCAGGCATAAACGCAAGTAAGGAGGTGTGGAGGAGACAGACAAAATAATGGCCAACAGACTGGTTCAGAGGCATACAGGAGGCACTGTTTTGGAAATGATCAGAAATAACGAGGAAAACTTTTTTGTGGGGAGTAGCAAATAGGAAGACCAAGTGTAATAAAGCATTGCATAGTTTTGCTTGAGCTCGTAGGAGTCTCACAGTCACTTAAAACATGATGGAGTAAACCACTGTCTTTGGTGTCTCCAGCTAATAGGCGCTTCAAAGGTGTGTGTGTGTGTGTGTGTGTGTGTGTGTGTGTGTGTGTGGCAAGGGAATAGTCAAGTTTTAGGAAAAAGGTGATGGAGAAAGAATGTCAAGTGTGACCATCAGTTTTGAAAGTAAGCATTGATACACTGTTGGTTATAACATGGCTCATTAACAGGCAGAAGTGAGTATTATGTTTTCAGTGTCCACATGTTGATGCTCTGTGGCCACCGTCTGGTGGGATAAGGGGAAAGCGACTTCTATTCTGCCCTTCACTTGAGGGTTGAGGATGAGAATCTAATTAGAATGTGGGCTTTTGTTGGCGGCATGAGAGGCAGTATGGTGTTGTAATTAGGATCTGGTTTAGGAATCCGTAAAGATCTGACATTAAAGCTCGATACCAGTGTAACCTTCACATGACTTTGAATGTTGCCCTTCTCTTTGAACTTCAGGTTCCTCATTTGTAAAGTGGAGGTAATCCTAGGCTTGACCCATAGGATAAGATAATTGCTATTGTTGGGGCTCCTGGGTGGCTCAGTCGGTTAAGCGTCCAACTTCGGCTCAGGTCAGGATCTCCTAGCTCGTGGGTTCGAGCCCCATGTCGAGCTCTGTGCTGATAGCTCAGAGCCTGGAGCCTGTTTAAGATTCTGTGTCTTCCTCTCTATCTCTGCCTCTCCCCTGCTCACGCTCTGTCTGTGTCTCAAAAATAAACAAACATTAAAAATATTAAAAATTGCTATTGTTATCTCCAACCAGTTTGATGTTTGAGTTTTTGGAGGAAATTTAGGAAGGTTCCTGGTTACTGTAGAGGGAAAAACGAGGAACTACTGTTGACGAATGCTGAGCTACAAAGAAATGACAGCTGGAAAAAATCTGGAATGCCAGCCAGGAGAAGTTTCTGAGCACAAAAGATTGAGTGAACAGTGTGAGCACCCAGGGGTGCTATATTGCTTGTGATTCAACATGAATTTCCCTATGATATCTACTTATCATAAGGTTCATGCTATATATTTTAGATTTGGAGGAAAGACGGTACATCATTTTCTATATTGCTGTTTGTACTCACTTGGATCATTTTTGTGACCACCTTGCAAAAGACTCTGTAAAGCTAGGAAGTGTTTGCTCACTCCCTATATTAGGTAAAGGCGTCATTTCATGAAAAGTCATCTCCTTATAAGGATAACTCACATTTGGGGATACAGCTGGTGCATGCTCAGAGGAATTTATAACCGCACACAAACATGAATTCCATCCTGAGGATCTTTCCTTCTGAATGCCCCACAGAATTTTGCCATATGGTGTAACCTTGAGTTTTTCCCCTCTTCTTGCCCAAATATATCCTTTATTACTGTGTTGTTGTTTTTTTTATAGCCTTTCTTAAATTCTATGCTTTCCACCCTTGGGATTTCAAAATGAGTAATCCTTCCCTTCTCTCCTGCCTTCCATACCTTCTTATCCCTACCTCCCTCCATTCTTTCTTAAACTGTCTTTTCTTCCTTTTTTCCTTGGAGTTTTTTAGTAAACGGCAAACATTCTGTAAAGGTTAGGGAATAATGTATTGAACACCCATGTACTCCTTTCCCAGTTGAAGAAATAAAATAAAGTTCCTTGGATACCCTCTGCAATCCAGCTACTCTTTGCTCCCACTACTAAATGCATCCACACAATGTAATGTTTCTCATTCTGGTGATGATGATAGAATTTTACCACATAGGTATGTAACTATAGTACATAGAGGTACTGTTTGTAGGTTTTAAAACGGCAGGGGTGCCTGGGTGGCTCAGTTGGTTACGTGTCCCACCGTGCTCAGGTCATGATCTCGAGGTTCGTAGGTTCGAGCCCTCAGTTGGGCTCTGTGCTGACAGCTCAGAGCCTATGACTTCTATTCCGAAATTTCCTTTTGTTTCATTTGGCTCAAAATTTTGTTGGAGACGGTTTTCAATTTTTTTTATTCACCAAAAGGACATTTTAAAGACGATGACACACTTGTCTGTCTTTAGTGAAAGGTGACCCATGAATGAGCCAACATTTTGACATTTTTTCTTAAATGGTGTATACTTACCTTACGTACGGTACTGGATCAGTTTTCCTTTCCTATTCAACCTTGGACTGACAGAAATGTCCTCCCAAGCTGAGAAGAGGGTGTCATCCAGCAACGTGTAAGTGCATCTCTGCCCATCCTTGCTAGCATCTTCAAGGTTCTACATGCTTCTGAGGATCTACAGAACACTAGGCAAGAGAAGCAGGACAACATTTGAGAGGCCTAACTTGGAGCTAATATCCAAGGTACCTTTTGTCTTCATGCAGACCATGGCTCTCTTGTGTCGCTCTCTGGGAGAAACACTCCTACTCTTGAAAAGTGCTTTTCCGGGGCGCCTGGGTGGCTCAGTCAGTTGGGCGACTGACTTCGGCTCAGGTCATGATCTCGCGGTCCGTGAGTTCGAGCCCTGCATCGGGCTCGGTGCTTACAGCTTGGAACCTGGAGCCTGCTTCTGATTCTGTGTCTCCCTCTCTCTCTGACCTTCCTGTATTCATGCTCTGTCTCTCTCTGTCTCTAAAATGAATAAACGTTAAAAAAAAATTATTTTTAAAAAGAAAAGTGCTTTTCCCCACTCTCACCCCCAACCCCAGAAGACTGACTTGAAGAATCCATGTCCCCTCTGACAAAGACTCCACGTCTCTCTTCACAATTTGCTGTAGTGGCAGCCACATAAATTGTGTCAAGCAGAACTCCCTAAACCATACAGGAAAAAAATAGCTTAGAGGCTTAGCTGGTAAAGGTGAGAATAAGATTTGCCAAGCGTATAAAGAAAAACTTAAAGCTTCTTTTTCTTTCCACCTTTTCTTGTTTATTAATTGAATTATGTTGACATACAAAATTAGTTTCAGGTGTATAACCTGGTAATTCAATATTTACATCTATTACAAATTGATCACCCCAATGAGGCTAGCTACTGTGTGTAATACAGCATACCAATACTAAAATGTTGGACTATATTCCCTATACTGTACATCCTGTGACTTATTTATAACCGGAAGTTTGTATGTCAGTCTCTTTTACCTATTTGACCCATCTTCTCATTTCCCTTCTCTTCAGCAAAGACCAGTTCTCTGCTTTTGGAGTCTATTTTGTTAAATTCCACTTAAGTGGAATCACATAGTATTTGTCTTCTTGTGACTTACTTCACTTAGCATAATGCCTTCTGTATCCATCCATGCTGTTGCAAATGGTAAGATTGCTTTTTATGGTTGAGGAATATTCCTTTGACTATATATACCACATCTTTATCTTCCCATTTATTGATGAACACTTATTTTCTTTGGATAAAAACCCAGAAGTATAGATCATATGGTAGTTGTTCTTATAGATCATATGGTAGCTTTGTTTTTAATTTTCGAGAAATCTCCATACTGTTTCCATAGTGGCTATACCAATTTCCTATTTCTGCCAACAGTTCATGAGGATTCCTTTTTCTCCACTTCTTCACCAAAACTTTTTTCTTGTCATTTTGATACTAGCTGTTCTAACAGGAGTGAGGTGATAATCTCATTGTGGTTTTGATTTGCATTTTACTGATCATTAGCAATGAGCATCTTCTTATTTGCTGCCTGTATGTCTTTGGAAAAATCTCTATTCAGGTCTTGTGTCCATTTTTTAAATAGGCTTGCTTGGTTTTTTGGTATTAAGTTGTAGGAGTTCTTTATACAATGTATCCTTGAAAAACGTGGAGGTTAAGGGCCCACCCCTCTACACAGTCAAATCTGCCTGTGACTTCTGGTTGTCTCCAAAACTTTACCAATAGCCTACTGTGAACTGTAAGCTTTACTAATAAGTCAATTTAAATAAACTGAGTATAATGTATTTTTATAACCAGAGAAAAAAAAACGTTAAGAAAATCATAAAGAAAAATAGACTTACAATACTGTATTTTAAAAATCCATGTTCAGTGGACATGTGCAATCTCAATCCGTGTTCAAGGGTCAACTGTATATTTTGGATATTAACCCCTTATCGAATATCTATTGTAAGCATCTTCTCACTTTGAGTAGGTTGTCTTTCCACTTTGTTGATGGTTTCCTTCTCTGTGTGAGAGTTTTTTAGTTCGATATAGTTTCAATTGTTTTTGCTTCTGTTGTCCTTGCCTGAGATGAATCCAAAAAATGAATTCATTTTTTTCAAAAGGCCGGAACATGAAGGAAGGTCCCTCAGGAAGGGGAACCAACTCCAAAGACGGAACCTACCTTGTCAATTCATCTGCTAAGACTGATGTCAGAGAGTTTACTGTTTTTTTTTTTTTTAATTTTTTTTTTTGTAAGAGTTTTATGGCTTCAGACCTGACATTTAGGTCTTTAATCCTTTTTGAAGTTATTTTAGGGTGTAAGAAAGTGCTCCACTTTGATTCTTTTGCATGTGACTGTCCAGTTTTCCCAGCACCACTTAAGAGATTGTCTTTTCCCCCACTGCATATTCTTGCCTCCTTTGTCATAGACTAATTGACCATAGAGGTTTGAGTTTATTTCTAGCTCTATATCCTAGGTGCTTATTTTTGTGTCCATACCATACTGTTTTAGTTACCCTAGATTTGTTATATAGTTTAAAATCTTGGAATGTGATTGCATTGAAGATGTTCATTGCTTTGGCTAGTGGTAGTATGGATGTTTTAACAACGTTCTTGGAATCCATGATTATCATATATCCTTCTGTTTATTTGTATCATCTCCAATTTATTTCATCAGTATCTTGTAGTTTTTAGGGTACAGTTCTTTCACCTCCTAGGTTAAATTGAGTTCCCTGTATTTAGTACCTTCCACAGGGGTTATGGGAAGTAAAAGAAAAACATCAATACCCGAAACTTGTTGCATGTGACTGATACTTAGTCCTTTCTCCAAAGCTATTAAATACCCATCACCACATTTTACTCTATTTGCCATCCTTTTCTATCTTTTGTCAGGTAATTGTCACTTGTTTTTACTCCCCTAGCTTCCTTTAGCTCCCTTAATTTCTCTTCTACATTTTTTTTGAAGTTGATTCACTTTTGAAAGACAGAGACAGAG
Source organism: Prionailurus viverrinus (assembly GCF_022837055.1). Taxonomy (NCBI): domain Eukaryota; kingdom Metazoa; phylum Chordata; class Mammalia; order Carnivora; family Felidae; genus Prionailurus; species Prionailurus viverrinus. The sequence continues at coordinate 12,873,290 of NC_062570.1, read as the reverse complement.
CATGAGTGGGGAAGGGGCAGAGAGAGAGACACACAGAATCTGAAATAGGCTCCAGGCTTTGAGCTGTCAGCACAGAGCCCGACGTGGGGCTTGAACTCATGGACTGTGAGATCCTGACCTGAGCCGACGTTGAACACTCAACTGACTGAGCCACCAAGGTGCCCCACAGCTCCCTTAATTTCTTCTGTGGGTGCCTTCAGGCTGTGTTTTTGCAACCCATGGGTACCTAGAAATGGGACCTATTGCAGACAAGAACAGCAACAGGATAGTTACAAACCTACTGTAGATAATGTAGAGACAGTGTGTGATTTGCATAGAACACTAAAGTAAGTTTCTTATTCCATTATGGTCCTGCTCTAAGGAATCATTTATTGTACTTTGAAGCACAGAGTCACAATAACCAACTTGAGAATTGTGAAAAATCATGAACAAGCTAAACCAGAAGATCTTAACACTGCTGTCAGCTCATACCTCCATGTACTCCCAGTAATCAACTTCTACTTCAGAGGAGTCCCCTAAATATCCTGCTAGAGCTGAGAGAACATTAGGGTGTCAGGAGAACATAGACATAGGGTGGATATTTTCAAAAGGCCAGGACATGAAGGAAGGTACCTCAGGAAGGGGAACCAACTCCAAAGATGGGACCTACCTTGTCAAGCTTACCTGGCTCTGGGAAGGCCCGGTCACTATGTTTCTTTTGCTCATCCCTCCCTGGGAACGAGGGGCTCTTCTGTTTTCTAGAGAACAAGAAACCCTTTGCTACATCCTCTCAAAATCCTGAGTGTGACCTGAGTACAAAATGATCTCCACAGTGCCTGGACCTGGATGCATTAAAAACAGAAACAGGAGAGCCGTACTTGTTTAAAAAAGACTTAGATGGAATTGACTTTAATACGTTCAACCCAACATCTATTTCAACATATAACATAAAGTTATTAATGAGCTAGCTTACATTCTGGGATTTATTTTTTTATACTAAGCCTTTGGAATGTGTGCATTTTATGCCTACAGCCTACCTCATTTGGGCCAGCCACTTCTCAAGTGCTTAATAGCCACATGTGGTTGGTAGTTACTGAAGTGGACACTGCAGCTTTCGACCAAGAAGCCTTCTGCATGAAACCTGACCTGTTCCCTGACCCATACGAAAGAACAGGAACAGCAAAGTGTCTTTTCTTAGTTTCAGAGAAAACATTTGCTCCACAGATAAATAGGCCTTCATGAAGATATGCAGAAAGATGAGACTAGAGCCAGGTCAGACTCCCTCAGGTGGGTCTTTTCCTAGCCGAGTTGCTCTGCTATTAATGTGGAGTTCAGCAGTCAGATCCATCAGCTCTGTGGCCTCCAGGTCAACTGCGCTTAGGGAGTCTATTTACAGAAAACTGTTCATTTTACTTCCACTGCTCCAACCTCCTTTCCCTGAAAGGGTCTTGAAAAGGAGAACACCCAGAGAAGCAACCTCCCTGGAAGAGGGTTTCAAGGAGGAGACACTATTAAACTCTCAAATCGTGTTGATGGGTAAGAAAAGACCTGAGCTGGGATCGCTGCTGAAGTCAGAGACCACCCCAACAGCACCCCAGCCTGTGAGGCAGACACAATGTGCCCTCGATGACAGGTGAGACAGACAAGTGTGTCCATGTGAGTTCAGGAAGAAGAGAGCGCTTGAACTGGGTTTTAAGGAAGTAACAGCATGAGAATGGAAGGGAGCGATGATTTGGAAGTGGTTGGTGTAGCAGAATGATGGAGGGGAATCAGGACAGGGTCTGTGGAGCTCTGATCACCAGCCAGAGAATCTTCCCTTTTCAGGGATAAGGGACATTGAGGTTTTGGAGAAAGGAATGGAACTCTAAAAAAAAAAAAAAAACTTTACAGGTTTCCCAGGAGGAGGGAAATGAGAGTGGACTCGGGCTGCCCGTGGCCTAAACTCCTCAACATGTTCGGCAGCCTCTTGACCTTGCAGGCTCCTCCTTTACCAGGAATGGTGCACAGTCTTGAGGGGTCAGACATGACACAGTCTGGTTCACAGCTGGGCGTTCTCTCATTTTGCCATCTTTGTTGGCGTGTAGCCTTCTGTATGCTGAGAAATAAGCAGCTTCCAGCAGGACCTATGGAAGGGGATGGCTTTAGAGAGCCGGGGCCAGAGGCTGGGTACTCTGGACTCACCTTCAAACCCCACTTACCTTGAAAGATTCTCAGCAGAGGAATGAGACCAGGAAACTACCTGAGAGAAGACACAAGATACTCCTGTTGTGTCTTGAGACCGCCCCCCCCCCCCACCCCCACCCAGTGCCACAGCCATCAAAAGCCTAAGGCTGGCAGCGGTGTTTTTTGCAGACCCTCCACCAAGTCTGGGGAGGTTAAGACTCCCTCTGTTTCACTTGTAAACTCTCTTTGCATGTATGGATCCAATAGTTCTGATAGTCGCTACCACCTCTGATTAATAACCGAGAGCTACAGTAACAAGAAAATGATTAACAGTCCACCCCAAACAATGTGGAGAACAGAGTCACAACTTGAGAGCTTCCCCATACCCACCGTGATCCAAAGTTTTCTGACTTTCAGAAATTACTATTTCTTGTCTGCTATTGGTATTCTTATTTCCTAAATTATTCTTTTTTTTTTTTAAGTTTATTTTGAGAGAGACAGAGACTGTAGGACTTGGGTGAGGGGCAGAGAGAAAGGAAAACAGAGTCCTAAGCAAGGGCTTAGGGGCTTGACCTCATGACACGGTGCTTGACCTCCTGAAACCAAGAGTTGGATGCTTAACCAACTAAGCGACCCAGGTGCTCCCCTAAATTATTCTTTAAAAACACTGTCATCTTGGGGGGCGAGGGTGGTCAAAGGAAGGATGAAGTAGCAGAGGTGTACCATTTATGTTACATGCTGGTAGGAAAGACCTGACTACAGTCAATTGAACATGAACTGTACAGTTGACCTTTGAACAACATGGGTTTGAACTGCACAGGTCCACTTACACCGATTTTTTTTCCTCTAAAGTATTAGAAATGTACTTCCTCTTAGGATTTTATTAACCTTTTTTCTAGTTTAAGAATACAATATGTAATACAACATATGAAATGTGTTAACTGTTGTTGGTAAGTCAATAAGAGACCATTAAAATTTTGGGGAAGAATCAAAAGTTGAACACGGATTTTTTTTTTAATTTTTTTAACATTTATTTATTTTTGAGACAAAGTGTGAATGGGGGAGGGGCAGAGAAAGAGGGAGACACAGAATCTGAAGCAGGCTCCAGGCTCTGAGCTGTCAGCACAGAGCCCCACACGGGGCTCAAACTCGCAGACCGTGAGATCATGACCTGTGAGCCGAAGTCGGACGCTTAACCGACCGAGCCACCCAGGTGCCCCTGAACATGGATTTTCAACCGTTCATGGGGGTCAGTGTTCCTAACCACTGCGTTATTTAGGAGTTAACTGTATAAACTAACGTTAACATAAAAGATAAACGGAAGCACTGAAAGTAATCATAAAACAACACCTTTCACAGTAGTGGAGAGAAGCTGGAAGTGATCTAGACTTCTCTTCTTTCCCAATGGCTACTCAGATTCTAATGTCTGTGTGATCAATAAGCAGAAGTATAAAATTGAATTCATGTTTTAACTACCTGATGACCTAAGCAGAAATGATTACCTCTTTAGAGGGAGGGGCTAGGGCAAAGCACTTTCTATGTAATAGCATGCATTGTACTTGGGCTTGCTTTCACATATATATTCTTAAAAAAAAAAAAAAAAAAAGATTTGTGACCTTTAGTTTTGTCAGAGATTCTTAAAGCCTGAACATTCTAGTCACACTAATGATTATAGGTAACTATAATCACAGCAGTTTCACTGGAAATGTGACCAGATTTATACCCTTATTAGGGATTTCAGCTGACCTAGAGAGAAGCAGCCATGATGGGTGGGACCTCCTCCATTTCCCTGTACCACAGGAATTCTGGGCACTCAAATTCTTTTTCACTTTTTATTTTGAACGTTTTAAAATATTTCTATAAGTGGGTACAATGGAATAATGAATCCTTGAATACTTATTATCTGGGTTTAACAATGAATAACATTTTAATATATTTATCCATCTATTTTGTTCTGTGTTGGCTGAAGTATTTTAAGGTAAATGTCAGACGAATGACATTTTTACCTCCAAATATATATGTATGTCTCTTTTTTAAAAAAAAAAATTGGCATTTCTCACATAAGGACAATGTCCTTAGCATTTCTAAGATTTATAGTAATGCCTTAAGTTCATCTAATATCCTATTCATATTCAAAGTTCCCCAGTTGCCTCCAAAACCTCTTTCATCAAACCAGGATCCAATAAATGATCACACATTCCAATAATAGGATATTCTACCACTTAAAGCTTTTTGGTCTCCTCTTAAGAGAGGCTTATTGAGGCATAATAAAGAAATACAACTGGAGTTTGGACACTTGCATATGCCCGTGAAACCATCATTACAATCGAGGTAATAAACCTGTCCATCACCTCAAAGTTTCCTTGTGCCCTTGTATTTTATTTTTTAAATACAATTTATTGTCAAGTTGGCTAACATCCAGTATATACAGTGTGCTCTTGGTTGTGGGGGTAGATTGCCATGATTTACCACTTATATACAACACCCAGTGCTCATCCCAACAAGTGCCCTCCTCAGTGCCCATCACCCATTTTCCCCTCCTCACTCCTGTCAATCTTCAGTTTGTTCTCTGTATTTGAGTCTCTTGCAATTGTCTCCCCTCTTCGGTTTGTGTCTATTTTCCCCTATCCTTCCTTTATGGTCTTGTTATGTTTCTAAAATTCCACATATGACTGAAAACCTACTTCTTTCTCACACTTATTTCACTTAGTGTAATACCCTCCAGTTCCATACACCTTGCTGCAAATGGCAGTATTTCATTTTTTCTCATTGCCAAGTAGTATTACATTGTGTATATATAAACCCCATCTTCTTTATCCATTGATCAGTTAATGGACATTTAGGATCTTTCCATAATATGGCTATTGGTGAAAACACTGCTATAAACATTTTGTTTCATGCCTCTGTGTGTGTGTGAGAGTGTGAGAGTGTGTGAGAGTTACCACATCTTCCTAATGAAGGGGGCTTTTTTTGAATAAGTATATTGACCGCCATGTGCATAAAGAGGCAGAGCACCTCCCCCAACTGAGGCTCCTTTGTTTTAGAGATCTTGGCTGGTTTCACCAGTGGTTTTGTTTTGTTTTGTTTTGTTTTGTTTTGTTTTTCACACTTGATTGTTCTTCTCTTTAAACTTACAATGAAAAGCAAGACTGCAAGATCCAAAGCCTTCACCCTCAATCCCAATATAGGCAGAACCCTAGGTCTATAGGAACTTTTTTTTTTTTTAATGTTCTTATTTATTTTTGAGACAGAGAGCATGAGCCGGGGAGGGGCAGAGCGAGGGAGGGACACAGAATCTGGAGACAGAGAGAGACAGAGCATGAATGGGGGAGGGTCAGAGAGAGGGAGACACAGAATCGAAAGCAGGCTCCAGGCTCCGAGCTGTCAGCACAGAGCCTGACTCGGGGCTTGAACTCACAGACTGTGACATCATGACCTGAGCTGAAGTTGGATGCTCAACCGACCGAGCCACCCAGGTGCCCCTAGCAACTTTTGTTCTCGTGATCTTGTTGTGCTGTGGAATTTTCAGGCCTTGTAAGTAAAACATTTATTTTTTTTCAAAGTTTCCCAATGGTTCTTACCTGAGGATGTCTTGAAATCCTAACCACAAGGGCCAGTTCAATCCCAACATTGGTTACTGATATACTGGCACAACCTCGTATGACAACAGATGTTATCTAAGTTACAGCTCAATTCAAAAGCAGTGAAGCCAACATTTAAGCCAGAATCTAAATCTTGTTGCTTAATTGTAAAACCAAAGTTTAATTGTAGGACTTAACAGCAAAATGTCCATAATAAAGTTAGTAAATATTAGTAAAGTAAAATATTTGGATGACATGTTGGCGATGAGATTATGTTTAGAAGTAGGGTAAATGCTGGCGATGATTTGAGGGCATACATTTTTTACATTACCTAATAGGCAGCAATAAAAGGTAAAAAGTGAATGCTACCCCAGACCACCACCTCTGAAAAGGATAAAAAATGACCGAATCATAATGTCTGCATCAAAATTTTACTATTTCATAACCATTATCTTGCTTATGTCTCACAAAGCTCTGAAACCTAAGAACTGAGCACAGTTACACAGATGGGGGAGGGGTGGACCTGTCTGTGAAGCAGAGCACCTCTCTGTCAAGAGTGGGCCATAGGGACTTAAAATATTCTTTTGATACTATAATTCAGAGTTGGTTGGACTGCGCTGCACTCTTTGCTCCTTGAATCTGATGAGCATGAGTGAATAAATAGAAAAACTGGGCTATGATGCATTTGGTTTATTAAAATTAGGCCTCAACATTTTAGAGTAGAACTATCCTGAGGCATGCATCTTTTCCTTGAAATGCCAATCTGAGCAACAGATTGAACAAAGAACATAATCCCTAGTATATATCCCCAAGTGTTGGTTGTTAATGTTGATTTTGATAAAGACAGTAACAGCTTACATTGAGCGCTTACATTGTTCCAGACTTATTTTACTAAGTACTTTAATTTAATCCTAGCAAGTAGATAATTATCCATTTTGCAGATGGTGCAGCTGAGGTACGGAGAGGTTAAGTAACTTGTCCGAGGATGCACGGCTAGTAAAGGACAAAGCTGGGATTCAAATACAGGCTGTTGAGAACTCGAGCTCTTAATCACTATTTGACTATGATTGTGATCATCTATTGTCAGATACATTCATCATTCAAACAACCATCCATTCGTTCATTGATCCAGTAGTTATATATTGAATGCTTCTTGTATCCCACACAATTATGCTGGGCATTATAGATAGAAAAATAAGACCAGAACTCTTCCCTTAAAGTGGAATCTAGTGAACACTTTTTCCTTGACAGACTTATCTTTAGGACAATTCATCCAAGCTTTTAAGTTTGTCCTGTTCCAAAGTCTCCAGCCAGCTCTGAGAACTTAAACTTTCCTGGGGCCCAGACAATTCGGGTGACCCTTACCTCAAAACAGACCCAGAAGGAGGACCCACTGGACCCACATCCCAGTCCTGGCTTAAGGGGAGAGAGCCATTTACAAGATAGAAGAGGGAGTAAAAAACAAACAAACCAACCCACTCTATCAGAGCAGTGGAGGGAAACCAGGGAATGTATGCCCCAAGCAGTGTGTGGTGTATTTACTTGTACCTATTGTTAATCTTCCCAAATCCTTCTCTCTGTGAGGCCTGTAGATTATTTCAAATTTGCAAATGAGAAAACAAACTCATCAAAGCTAAGTGGCTTTTTGAAGGTCAATGAATTAGTTAAGTAGTGAAGATGACATTTGAATTTAAGAAGGTTTAACCCAAGGCTGATGGTCTTTTCACTAGGGCAGATACTTCAAGCCTTCCAAGTTTGCTGGAGTTGGCTCATGTAGTCTGATGAGACAGGATTGTGGTAGAGGCCCTTCCCTAAGGAATGTGGTGAAAACCCTTTAAGACCAGGGAAGGCAACCTAGCTATGAGCATGTATGTACCATTTCTCACGACTCTGTAACATAAGACAACCCAATCAGACCATATGTCTGTATGTTACCGGGTATGGGAGACAAAGAAGTAGAAATTTTATTAAAGGCTGCACCCCACTGTGCTCAGGGCTCAGTTTTTCAGGGATGAACCCACTGAGCCGGTGGCAGCACAAATACAGTTGGTTCCTAGGAAAAAAAAAAAAAAAGCCTCGTTGTCACGACTGTGCAAACCTCAGTTCTGTTAGGTGATTATGTGCATCTCTTCCATTTCCACGTTCAGTGATACCATGTTGGTAGTTTGAAATCAGTCCTGGAGGAGTGCTTAATACCACAGAAGGTGGCAGATGTTACAAATCAGGGCTCTCTTAGTTCAGTTTGCTGAACACTTACCTGCACACCTTTGGGATCTGTTAAATGGAGAACTGCCACGTGACCTAGGTTAGAAATGACTCTTAGCTAGTCTGCATGGTGGAATGAGGGAAAGCCAGCCAAATGGTAACCAAGTAAAGTGGTCTAAAAGGACTGTATGCCAAAGGCCAGCAAATTTTGCCGTAAAGGTCCAGATGGTAAATGCATTAGGTTTTGCTGGCCCTGTATTTACTTTTGGAAGCCTTTACAAAGTAAAAACCATTCTTCTCTCACAGGCCGTATAAAAACAGGCTGCAGACTGGGTTTGGGGCAGCCATTAGTTTGCTGACCCCTGCTATAAACTAGTACCAGATATATAGAAAAGCCAAACCTATTCGTTTTAATTACTCTTAGAGAAAGCATTCTTTGTGATTGGGAGGAATACTGTCCTCATCTGCCTAGAGCATGGAACACTGCAACACCACCTACCTACCCACTAAAGGACATTAGCCTGATAGCAAACTGCCTGCTGAGTAGAGCACGTGACACAGAGAGAGGGGCAGAGGAAGAGACAGAATCCAGCAGGCTCCACACTCAGCACAGAGCCCCATGTGGTGCTCAATCCCACCCCGCTGGGATCATGACTTGAGCCGAAATCAAGAGTCAGACTCACAAACAACTGAACCATCCAGGTGCCCCACGACAGATCTTTTTAATCACAGAGCTTCTACTTGGCTTAGTGGGATATGTAATTTTGATCGCCAGAATCCCTTTTTTCAGGAAGTGGAATAGAAAAAGGCATAGAGACCTACTTTCGCTGCATCCAGAGTAAGGGAGGGTAGAGACCAGCTTCCTGGCGTCGAGCCCCACAGAGTCTGCTTTTCTTGTCAACCATGCTGACAAAGCTTTCACAAGGTTTGTGAATTATCCATTTTGGGAGTTGCTTCTCTCCACTTCCCATAGGGTCCTCTGGTGAGAAGTCAGACAACAGGTTTAGATGAGCACTTAGGAGGGATATGGACAAGGCACATGTACATACAAAAGCTTAGGGCCTTGGGGAACATACTGGAGAGGATGGTTTAGGGTGTGATTCTAAAATTGATCTATTGCCAGGGTAGATGTAGCCGAATTACATTGGAGGACTATATGAGAAGATAGCTTACGGGGAATCACTCAGGAAAAGTCTTATCTGGGTTGATCAAAAGTTAAATCTAGCAATCCGTGTCTTCCAAATGCTCCTGAGGTACCTGTGGCGCCCAGGCTAATGGGGGAAGCTTGCTCTAAAGGTGCCCTGTTAGGAGAAAGCATTAGTTCTCAGAGTGTGCCTGCAGTCTTCAGATGTTTGGGTAGTTCTCAAAAACAAAAACAAAGAAAAAGAAAACCACTTAAACTTGTTGTTACATTTCATAAATGTGTAATGAAATACGTTCCTTCACACCCCTCCTTAAGCTATTTTAAGGTGAGTTTCTGTCACCTGTTTAAAGAAAAAAGTCTTGACTACAAAGGAATAAAGCCATGAAAGGATGTATATAATTGTCAGGCAAAATTAGGATATTCCTAAAACTCCTCTATATTTTTGTTAAAAATTATTTTCTCAAAGGTGAGGCATGAATTATGAGTCAGTTAATATTTTTTTAATTTTAATTGCAGTGTAAATACAGTTATATTAGATTCAGGTATACAATATAGGGATTCACCAATTCTATCCATCACTCCAGTACTCAACATGATAAGTGTGCTCTTAATTCCCATCACCTCTTTCACCCATTACCCACCCACCTCCCCTCTGGCAACCAACAGTTTGTTCTCCATATGTAAGAATCTGGTTTTTTTGTCTCTTTCTTTCTTCATTTGTTTTCTTATAGTTCACATATGAGTGAAATCTTATGGATCTTTCTTTGACTTACTTCACTTGACACAACATCCTCTTGTCCATCCGTGTTGTTGGAAGTGGCAAGACCCCATTTCCTTTTTATGGCTGCATGATATTTATGTAGGTACCACATCACCTTTACTCGTTCATTATTGGTGGACACTTGGGTTGCTTTCATAATTTGGCTATTGTAAATAATACTACAATACGCATATGGTGTATATCTCTTTTTGAATTAGTGTTTTCATATTCTTTGGGTAAATACCCAGTAATGAAGTAACTGGGTCATATGGTAATTCTACTTTTAAATTTTTGAGGGAACTTCATACTGTTTTCCACAGTGGCAGCTGCACCAGTTTGCATTCCCACCAACAGTGCAAGAGGGTTCCTTTTTCTCCACACCTTCGCCAACAATTCTTGTGTTTTTGGTTTTAGGTATTTTGACAGGTGTGATGTAATACCTCTTGTGGTTTCAGTTAGGATTTCCTTGTGATTAGTGGTATTGAACATCTTTTTATGTGTCCATTGCTCCTCTGTATGCCTTCTTGGGAGACATGTCTATTCATGTTTTCTGCCCATTTTTTAATTGGTTTATTTTTGGCTATTATAGAAGTTCTTTATATATTTTGGAGACATATATGCACATGTATAATTGTGTATATAAGCATATATACACACATACATACATATACATGTGTGTACACACGCGTATCCACAAGAACATATGCACACAAACACATGGATACAGATTAACATATACACATGCATATCTGGATACATATATATACCTCTATCCTTTTATTGGATCTCATTTGTAGATATCTTCTCCCATTCAGTAGGTTGCCTTTTAGTTTTGTTGATTGTTTCCTTTACGACACAGAAGCTTTTTATTTTGACGTAGCCCTGATAGTTTATTTTTGCTTTTGTTTCCTTTGCTTCAGGAGACCTATCTAGAAAAATGTTGCTACAGCCAGTGTCAGAGACCTTACTGCCTGTGCTCTTTTCTATGATTTTTAAGGTTTCAAGTCTTACTTTTAGGCCTTTATTCTTTTTGAGTTTATAGTTGTGTGTGGTATAAGAAAGTGGTCTACTTTGATTGTTTTTTATGTAGCTGTCCTGTTTTCCCAACACCATTTGTTGAAGAGACCATCTTTTTCCCATTGCATGTTCTTGCTGTGTCGAAGATTGATTGACCATATAATTGTGGGTGTATTTCTGGGTTCTCTATCCTTTTCTATAAATCTATGTCTCTTTTTGTGGCACATAGATCATACTGTTTTCATGATTACAGGTTTGTAGTGAATCTTGAAATCTAGGATGGTGATACCTCCAGTTTTGTTCTTTTTCAAGATTGTTTTGGCTATTTGAGATCTTTTGTGATTCCATACTAGTCTTCAGATTATTCTAGTTCTGTGAAGAATATTGTTGATGTTTTGATAGGGATTGCATTAGATGTGTAGATTGCTTTGGCTAGTATGGACATTTTAACACTATTTGTTTTCCCAATCCATAAGCATGGAATATCTTTCCATTTGTTTGTGTCATCTTCAGGTTTTTTTCATGAGAGTTTTATAGTTTTCAGAGTATAGGTCTTTTATCCCCTTGGTTAAGTTTAATGCCAGGTATTATATTATTTTTGGTGTAATTGTAAATGGGATGTTTTTAAGTTTCTACTTCATTATTAGTGTATTGATATGCATGGATTTCTGTAAATTGATTTTGTATCCAGTAACCTTACTCTGTTCATTTATTAGTTCTAGTAGGTTTTTGGTAGAGTCTTTAGGGTTTCCTATATAGAGAAACATGTCATCTGCAAATAGTGAATATTTCACTTTTTCCTCACCAATTTGGATGCCATTTATTTCTTTTTGTTTTCTGATTGCTGTGGCTAAGACTTCCAATACTATGTTGAGTAAAAATGGTGAGAGTGGCCCTTAGTATGTTCAGGTATGTTCCCTCTAAATCTACTTTGTTGAGGGTTTTATTGTGAATGAATATTGTACTTTGTCAAATGCTTTTTCTGCATCTATTGAAATAATCATAGGCTTTTTATCCTTTCTCTTAAATGATGTATCACATCGATTTGCAAATACTGAACCACCCTTGCCTCCCAGAAATAAATCCCATTTGATAATGGTAAATAATTCTCTTCATGTATTGTTGGTTTTTGTTTGCTAATATTTTGTTGAAGAATTTTCCATCTGTGTTCATCAAAGATCTTGGCCTGTAGTTCTTTCTTTTCTCTCTCCCTCTTTAGTGTCTTTATCTGGTTTTCCTGTGGGGGTAATGCTGGTCTCAGAGAATGAATTTGGAAGTTTTCCTTGCTCTTTTCTAGAATAGTCTGAGAAGAATAGATTTTAACTCTTCCTTAAATGTTTGGTAGAAGCAATAGCACTGCTAGGAATATGCCCAAGGGATACAGGAGTCCTGATGCATAGGGGCACTTGTACCCCAATGTTTATAGCAGCACTTTCAACAATAGCCAAATAATGGAAAGAGCCATAAATGTCCATCAACTGATGAAGGGGTAAAGGAGTTGTGGTTTATATATACAATAGAATACTACTTGGCAATGAGAAAGAATGAAATATGACCTTTTGTAACAGCATGGATGGAACTGGGGGGTGTTATGCTAAGTGAAATAAGTCAGGCAGAGAAAGACAGATATTGTATATTTTCACTCTTAGATGGATCCTGAGAAACTTAACAGAAGATCATGGGGGAGGGGAAGAGGGGAAAAAAAAAGTTAGGGAGGGAGGCAAACCATAAGAGACTCTTAAAAACTGGAATAAACTGAAAGTTGATGGGGGGTGGGAGGGAGGGGAAAGAGGGTGATGGGCATTGAGGAAAGCATCTGTTGGGATGAGCACTGGGTGTTGTATGGAAACCAATTTGACAATAAATTTCATATTAAGAAAAGAAAAAAAAATAATAAATGTTGGGTAGAATTCACCTGTGAAGCCATCTGGTCCTGGACTTTGACCATTACTTTAAGTTCTCTATCAGGCATATTGCTGATCTCTGTTTTGCTTTGCTATTTTGCTCTGATTTTTGTCCTCTTTTTTCATTTGGGACATGTTCCTCTGTCCCCTCATTTTGCCTAAATCTATCGGTGTCTCTGTGTTAGGAAAGTCCTCTGTATCTCCTCCTGAAAATAGTGGCCTCATAAGTAAAAGCTCCTGTAGTGCCCTGCAGTGCAATGTCCCCTGTTCACCAGGATCTTGAAACTTCAGGGATGCCTCATGTGTGTTGTATGTATCCTATTGTTGGGGCTGAGCTGCATTTGCCTTTAGTACAGTCATCTATAATGGCTCTCTTTGCTTGTTCTGTGCTCCCAGAGCAGAGCCAACTGATTTTTAGTGTCCAGTTGTTAAGCTCCACTGATTGCCCTTCTTGTTTTCAAAGCCAAATGTTAGGGGTATTTGTCTTTACAGTGTGGGTTCTCTTGACCCTGGGGTGCCGGCATGAGGATCTGCTCCTCTCCCTTCTCTGCACTTGGGTCATCCCTCCCTCCAATGGGTAGTCCTGAAGGTTTGTCTCCTGATGGCGTCTCCACCCTTTCTAGCCTCTTTGATGTAGCCATTTCTCTACATTTATCTGTACAGAATCTGTCCTGCCAATCTTCAGATCATTTTATGGTTTATTTACACCCATGTGGCTCTTATCTAGTTGTGTTCATGGGGACAAGGTGAGCCCAGGATCCTCCTACTCCACCATCTTCCCAGGAAGTCCTTCTTGACTAATATTCAGTTAACAGTTTGATCTTTCTGAACATGTTTTTACATTATTACAGTGTTTTGTTTGTATGTGTTAAACTAATATTCTATAGGTTTCTATTTGATTTTCTATGCTCACTATGGAACAAAGACTTAAGAATAGATTATTAAAAGTAAAGGTAGTGATAAAATTAGTAACATAAATACTTAAGTAATTTTTAAACATAAAGAGCTTCTTTTTAAATATCTGTGAATGTGGTGATTTTATGCAATTAAGTAAAAAAAGTATACAAAGGCAATATAGCCATGAATCTCTGGTAATTAAATTTTATGGCATCAATAATCTATTTTTCCTTTGGGTACTATTTTTTATGATATTTTGTCAAATATGCAGTAGAAGGAAAATATTTGATGTCTATGTTTTCTTCATTTCTGTCAATGGACTCTGGCCCAAGAGTTGGCATATGGTCCAGGCTTAACAATCGAGGTCCCTTATCCCCCTGGCTATTGGCACTGGTTCCAACATGGACATGTAACCCAAACTGGGACAACCAGAGTCTTCTCTGTTTTCTATCTATATGTATACACTAGGAGAGGGTCTCTGGGATTACAACTCACAAGGACATGTTACCTTTTTCAGCTGTCACATGTAAAGATCCCACCTGAAAATGAAACCAACACAGAAACACAGAGCCAAAAGATGGCAAGGGGGAGACAGAGAACTAACATTATACTTTAAGCATCTTGATGCAACACCCCTCAACTTTTCTGCCCTCTCTGTACTTTCCAGTTATGAGTTAATACGTTCCTTCCTACCCCTCATTAAGGAGTTTGAGGTGGATTTCTATCACCTGTAAAAAAAAATGTTCTGTTTAACACAAAAGTGTAAAGCCATCAAAGATTTTATACTTGGCATACAAAGCACAGTCCTCTCTCTGCTAAAGCAATGTGCTTTTCTCTAGGACAAGAACAAAATATTGCCTTCCAGTATGAATTTGATGAATTCTATCAATAAAGTCAAAGGAAAAGCTAGAATTACCAAGCTATCACTCAGTATTGCATTCCTCATAAAGAGAAAAGGTACAAGTCAAACCACTGATAAGTTTATAAAGCCAGTCATGAGTTAATGACAAACATGGTTAGAGCTAAATCCGAATGAACTACTGACAAAATTCTTTCATCAAATGATACTGCTGTACAAACATTATGTCAGTAGCATACACTGTAAATTGAAAGGTGTGTACTAGACGCATTTTGCTTTCTGGTAGGTTGAAGTGATAATGTAGAGTATGAAAAAGTTCTTGGCATCTGTACACATTGATAAGAGATGGAAGCACTTGATGACTTTTTGCTTCTGGTTGTCATTGAAAACTCCTGCTCTAGAGGAGGAATTTTCATGAGCATTATTTTGTGAACTATGGTGTCGAATGGAAAGGAACACTGGGATTATTCCTAATGGAGCAGCAGCTATATGTGCAGCATGCCATACCTGAAGCCACTTGACTTGCTCTGTTATTAAAGGAACAGTTTTTTAAAAACCGTGCTTCCTAATGTTGATTTGTTATGGAAGAAGGTAAGGAATTCAAGTCATTATTGGTTACTGAGCAACTGACACAAATTGATTTCAGCAGGTTGGGCAAAAAAAAAAAATTAAATACTCTTGATTCTCACATTAAAGTTTATTTGCTATGAAAGGAAAAGAACATATACCAGGAATTTGTGTGGTTAAAAAAAAAAACATAACATGAAATTTACCATCTTAACCATTTTTAAATTTACAGTGCAGTAGCATTAGGTATATTCACTTTGTTGTGCAATTGATCTCTAGAACTTCTATCTTGCAACACTAATACTCTATACCCACTAAACATTAATATCCCCCTCCTCAACATTTGGTATTTGCTTTTCTACTTTGTTTTTATGATTTTGACTATTTTAGAAACTTTGTATGATTGGAATCATACAATATTTATCCTTTATTGACTGGCTTATTTCCCTTAGAATTCCTCAACATTTATCCACGTAGCATGTGACCGAATCCCTTTTTAGAGATGGTATTGTATTACAGTGTATGTGTATACCCTGTTTTCTTTATCTGTGCATATGTTGATGAACATCGGGTTGTTGCCCTGTCTTGACTATCATGAACAATACTGCAGTGGACGTGAAAGTGTATATTATCTCTTTAAAACCTGATTTTAGTTCTTTGGGATGTATACCCAGAAGTAGAATTTTTGGGTCATATGGTAATTCTAGTTTTAACTCTTTGAGGATCCCCCATATGGTTTTCCATAATAGCTGTATCAGTTTACACTCACACTAACAGTACACAAGTGTTCTAACGTCTCCACATCTTCACTAATACTATTTTCTGTTCTTAGGATAGTGGCCATCCTGGTGTGTGAGGTGATTATCTCATTGTGTGTGTGTATAATTTTTTAATTTTTTTATTAAAATTTTTTTAGTGTTTATTTATTTTTGAGAGAGAGAGAGTATGTATGTTGGAGGGGCAGAGAGAGAGAGGGAGACATAGAATCCAAAGCAGGCTCCAGGGTCCAAGCTGTCAGCACAGAGCCAGATGCGTGCTTGAACCTACAAACCATGAGATCATGACCTCAGCCGAAGTTGGGTACTTAACCAACTGAGCCACCCAGGTGCCCCTCTTCTTTAATTTATTTCAACAATGTTTTATATTGCAAGTGTACAAGTCTTTCACCTCCTTGGTTAAACTTATTCCAAAGTATCTCATTCTTTTTGATGCTATGGAAAATGGGACTGTTGATTTTCAGATTGGTCATAGTTAGGTATAGACATGCAACTGATTTTTACGTGTTGATTTTGTGTCCTGCAACTTAGTAAATTTATTAGTTCTAAGAAATCTGTTGTGGAATCTTTAGGATTTTTTAAATAAAAGATAGTATCATCTGCAAACATATAATTTTACCTCTTTTCCAATTTGCCCCTTATTTCTTTTTCTCATATAATTGCTCTGGCTAGGACTCCCAGTCCTATGTTACATAGTAGTGGTGAATGTGCTACAAGCCCTTGCTTTTTTCCTGATCTTGGAGGAAAAGCTTGCAGACTTTCCCTATTGAATATGATGATAGCTGTGGGCTTTTGATATATAGACTTTATTATTTTGAGGTAGTTTTCTTCTATTCCTAGTTTGTCAGATGTTTTTCTCATAAAAGGACATAGAATTTTCTCAGATGTTTTGTTCTGCGTTGTCTAAGACTGTGGCTTTTGACCTTTATTTTGTCAATGTAGTGTATTACACTGATTTTTAATAAGCTGAGCTATCCTTGTTTCCAGATATAAATTCCACTTGTTCGTGACATACAATCCTTTCAATATGCTGATGAATTCACTTTATTAGTATCTTGTTTAGGATTTGTGCATTAATATTCATCAGGGATAGTGATATGTAGTTTTCTTTTTGTGCCTTTGTGTGGTTTTAGTATTGGAATAATGCTGGTTTCCCAGAATGAGTTAGTCAGTGTTCCCATCTTCTATTCTTTGTAAGATTTTGGGACGGATTGGTGTTAATTATTCTTTAAATGTTATGTAGAATTCTCCAGTGAAGCCATCTGGTTTGGGACTTTTCTTTTGGGGGTAGGTTTTTGATTACTGCTTCAATAAACTCCTTGTATTAAATGTAATTATATATATTTCTAAATGTATTCCTGAGTCAGTCTTGGTAGGTTATATGGTTCTAGGAATTTTTCCATATCTTCTGGGTTGTCCAATTTGTTGTCCTATCCAGTTTTTCAGCACCATTTATTGAAAAGACTCCTTGGTACTATTTTTGCTGAATCCCAGAAGTTTTGATATGTTGTGTTTTTCTTTTCACTTGTCTCCAAATATTTTCTAAATTTTATTTATTCTTTGACCTATCGATAAAGAATGCAGTGTTTAATTTCCACTTATTTGTATTTTTCTGTTTTCCTTATGCTAATGATTTCTAGTTTCATTCCATTGTGTATACATCCATTGTGTATACTTCTTTCTTCTGAAAGAAGCCTGATAATTCCAGTCAGGAGCCTTTTTACCATTTCAAATGGCTTACTCGAGTCTTACACATTAGCAATATAGTCGATATCTGCAGTGACCTGAAACTATCTCTTCAAGGCCAAAACATTATAAAATATGTAGACACCAGAATTTCTCTAAAAAACTGAGCCAGAAGTAAATGACTTAAAAGTCAAGACCTTAACACTTAACATTTGATTATTTTACTCATCATAAAATTAATAAAATACCACTGACTTTTTTTTAAAATACATCCAAATACAACAAAACTTAAAAAAAAAAACTCTCCAGAGACCAATGAAAGCAAATACTGTGCTCTCATTATAGTGCCACTAGGTACTCGTGTCTGTTGAACACTCGAAATGTGATTGTTGCAACCAAGGAGCTAATTTTTCAGTTCACTTAAACAGTCACATGTGACTTACAGCAATTCTGTTGTACGATGCAGCTCTGGAACAGGAAAAATAATAGATTCTCATTATTTTATACTAATGATCACATTTGCATTAGAGCATGTGAGATGGGGTGGAAAGCATGTTGTAGAGTGACATAGACAAACTTTAGTGTATTCAGAGAAGAGCCATGATAAGAAAACTAGAAACTTCGTTGTATTGGAACTAGAATGAAGAAATTTGAAGTGGCCTTGGAGGGAAAATGCTAACTCATGTAAGCAGGTAAGATTGCAGTACATGGCAGAATGCATTTATTTTGAAGGTTTCCCTTAGGGGCTCCTGGCTTCCTCACTCAGTAGAGGATGTGACTCTTGATCCTGGGGTTGTGAGTTTGAGCCCAAGTTTGGTCTTAGAGATTACTTAAAAAAACTCTTTTTTTAAAAAAAGTTGTCTTTAAAAAGAAATAGAACTAGTGGGTAAGTTTGATACAAGAAAGAGCTTTCTATGTGTGTTCCTTTGGTGAGAGGATCCCAGTGCTTACCTGTGTGATTGGGCTATGGCATTAATGCTATAAAGTATTGTAGTTTCACTTCCTCTTACTAAGAAACACATTTCAAATGTGGAGTAAACAACAGTTCCACTCTTGAGACCTTGAACATGTTAATGGGAAAAGTGCATAGTTTAATGCTGAAAGGAATATTTAGAGACATTTATAAAATCATTTTGGGTCCTCTGGAGGGTATCTCACCTCATAATTTTGGGGTCAGCAGGAAGCCGGGTTTCAGGATCTGTATGTTGACTTGATACTTGGTTTCTCTCAATGCATTGATGGGTGTTTGTGATCTCTGATTCTTACTGGAATTTAAAGAACAACTGGTTACCAAATTCCATCTTCTCTAAACTTCAATTATTTAGACTCTTCGTTTCTGGGCAATGCATTTCTTACAATTAAATTATGAATGATGATCTTTTCTGTCCTCACACTAAGCACTAGAGACATTCCTTTCAACTTTGGTTTTCTCTTCATCGCAGCATTATTCACAATTGCCAAAAAGCAGAAACAACCCAAGTGTTAATTGATAGATGGTGGATAAACAAAGTGTGTGTACGTATACAATGAAATATTATTCAGCCTTAAAAAAGGAAATTCTTACATAGGCAACAACATAGATAAAACTTGACATTATGTCAAATGAAATAAGCAGATACAAAAGACAAATACTGTACAATTCCACTTGATGAGCTATACATAGAACATTCTAATTGATAGAGACATTAGAATGGTGGTTGCCAGGTCCTGGGGATAACAGAGAATGAGGGGTTAGTTTATGGGCATAGAGTTTTTGTTTGGGATGATGAAAGGTTCTGGAGCTAGATGATGATAATGTTTGGATAACAGTATGAATGTGAATGTATCTGAATTGCACATCCACTGAATTGTGCACTTAAAAATTGTTTAAATGGGGGATACCTGGGTGGCTTGGTCAGTTGAGCATCCAACTTCAGCTCGGGTCATGATCTCACAGTTTGTGAGTTCGAGTCCCGTGTTGGGCTTGCTGCTGTCAGCTCAGAGGCCACTTTGGATCCTCTGTATCCCTCTCTTTCTGCTCCTCCCTGCTCCTGTGCATTTTCTCTCTCTCTCTCTCTCTCTCTCAAAAATGAATAAACATTTTTAAAAATGTTTCAATGGTAATTTTTATGGTCTGTATATTTGTTCTGTATTAATTACATTAATTTGTTTTAATTTCATTTCTTTATTCTTGAATTAAATTGTCCTGGTAGTCTAAGTTAGGTCATCTATAGAGAATAGCTAGTACTGTTTTTCTGTATTTTTCCTCTAGCAAATAGAGTATAAGGACATGTTAATATGATTTCAGGGTGCCTGGGTGGCTCAGTTGGTTGAGTGTCCAACTTTGGCTCAGGTCATGATCTCAGTTTGTGAATTCAAGCCCCGCGTCAGGCTCTGTGCTGAGAGCTTGCTCAGAGCCTGGAGTCTGCTCCAGATTCTGTCTCCCTTTCTCTGTGTCCCTGCCCCACTCACACTCTGTCTCTGTCTCTCTCAAAAATAAACATTTTTTTTAATTAAAAAAAAAAGAAAATGTTAATAAGATTTCCAGTCACATAATCAGGTGGACGAGCATTATTAGCACCGTATGCAATAGTCCTCTCCCAAACATCAATAAGATTTTTAATACAACCATGGAAATCACTAATCATCTCTGGTATTTTCAGTTTTAAGATCAACTTGGTCTCTGGGCTTTGTGAGAGTGGACATTCAATGGCCTTTTGAACATTAATGGCCCTGTGAAGGAAAATTTTGACAGGAGAAGGTCTGAGGTGCTGGCCAGGGGTAATGACATTGGCTGTGTCATTGTCTCTGGCTGCTCGATCAATTTTCCTTGGGATATAGTTTTCATTACCAAACAGATGTTTGGTAATACATGGAGGACCATGCTTTTTCCACTGAATCAAAATATGTCCTGTGGCATCCAGAAGTATACATGTTTTAAAGACCCCAATTCCATGATGATCAAAATATTTTAAGGCTGATGGAAAACAAATCAATAATTCTTTGTAACTAAATGAAATTAATTATATAATTTTTAAATGTACACATTTGTAAAATTCTGACCAAGATAATTTCTAATGCTAATAGCATTACTGCTAAGGGGAAGAAAAGAATTTCACCAGATGCATTAAAATCTTAACAAAATGGGTGTAGAAAGAGGAAGAAAAATGTTAGTATTTATGAATGGAAAAAATAAAATTTGACTTTTAGTTAAAAACCCAAATCCAAATGTTTGGCAAATTAAAAAAACAAACATTATTTTATAAGAAACTCATAAATCAACTGTAATTTCAAAATAAAAATCCACACTTTTCACCACTTTTTGTAAGTAGTAAACCCATTGATGCAGTGTTGAGTCTTCAATGAGGAAAATAAGTTTTCTCTTCAAGCAGTCATTTTTAATTTGTGTTTAACTTGCTCTATTTACAAAATGCTGTAATCCACCTTATTTTCACAGTATGACCACTGGGGAAAGGAGTCTTCGTTTCAGTCTTTTTCCTATGTTCTCACTCTCTGGCAATAAAAATACGTGCAGTAAACAATTTTTATTACTACAAATTATTTTTGAAACAAATTCCTCATTTTCTCCCTTCTTTTTCTCTTTTCTCTCCACCCTTCTCTATTTATTCTCTCCTCTCTTCAACAAATATTTTTTTAACAAGATCGTGTTAAAGGATGAATTAAAAGTCTCACTTTTGAATAATCTCACTAAGGAATGGTTTGTCCTGGAGTAGGGATAATTTTTCTTGTGCATTTGCAATGTTTTCCTCAGGCTTTACCTCGTCCCCCAAGTTACTCAACAGCTAGCCAAATGAGGAGGAAATAAGTGGCCATGAAATAGCAAGCCTCAGTAACTCAGCTAAACATTGTACCAATAACATTGACCTTGGTAACTTGTGAAATTTCCCCTCAAACTCTTCTCCATGGAGAAACCTTGCACATGTTTATGAAATGATGTCACACACATTGTTTATTTTGTGTGCACCAGAATCCGCTTCTCGGGTTAAAATTTCAGTGTTGGGCCCAGGCTGAACATCTTATCAGTGCGATCTGATAAATGTAGAAAAAGTGAGGGCTGATAGCTCCTTATTCTGAATACTTCACGTTAAAAGTAGCCTCAGCTGTATTCATTGACTCACATCATGCTTTCACCCAGGTAAGACTCGGGCCATTTAAACAAATATCATTGAAGTATAGTTGATATAAAATGTTATATTAGTTTCAAGTGTACAACATAGTGATTCCACAATTCTGTGCATTACTTAGTTCTCACTACAATAACTATAGTCGTCATCTGTCACCATACAACATTGTTACAGTATTATTGATTATATTGCCTGTGATGTACTTTACATCCCCATGACTGACTTACTTTATAACTGGAAGTTTGTACCTCTGAATATCCTTCACCTATTTGATCCATCTCCCCAGCTGTATATACCTCTGGCAGCAAACACTTTGTTCTCAGAGTCTGTTCCTGGTTTTCTGGGTTTTTTATTTTTATTTTTTATTTTTAGATTCCACACAAAGGAGAAATCCTAGGGTCTTTGTCTTTCTGACTTATCTCATTTAACACAATACCCTCTAGGTCCATCCATTTTGTTGCAAATGGCAAGATCCCACTCTTTATAAGGCCTAGTATGCTCCATTGTGTTTATATATACTGCAACTCTGTTGCCATTCATCTATTGATGGACCCCTAGGTTGCTTTCCTATCTTGGCTATTATAAATACTGCAATAAACACAGAAGTGCATATAGCTTTTTCAGTTAGTGTTTTTGGTTTCTCTGCATAAATAATCAGTAATTAAATTACTGGATTGCATAGTATTTCTATTTTTAATTTTTTGATGAACCTGCATACTTCTTTTCCACAGTGGCTGCACCAATTTACATTCCCACAGTGTACAAGTGTTCCCTTTCATCTGCAGCCTCATCAAAGTTTGTTATTTCTTGTCTTTCTGATTCTAGCCATTTTGACAGGTGTAAGGTAACATCTCCTTGTGGTTTTGATTTGCATTTCCCTGAGGATTTGTGATATGGAGGATATTTTCATGTGTCTGCTATCTGTCTTCTTAAAAAAATGTCTATTCCGGTCCTCTGCTCATTTTTTTTTAATGGGGTTGTTTGTTTTGGTGTTGAGTTGTAAAAGATAGTAATATATTTTAGATCTTAACCTCTTATCAGATAAATCATTTGCAAATACCCACTGTAATTCAGTAGGTTGCTTTTTAATTTTGTTGACAGTTTCCTACAGTGTGTGAAGCTTTTTTGTTGGGTTTTGTTTAATTTATTTAAATTCAAGTTAGTTAACATCCAGCGTAGTATTGGTTTCAGGAGTCAAGCCCAGTGATTCATCACTTACACATATAACACCCAGTGCTCATCCCAGTAAGTGCCCTCCTTAATGCTCCTCACTGATTTAGCCCATCCCTCCATCCCCTTGCCCTCCAGCAACGCTCAGTTCTCTGTATTTAAGAAATTGTTCTGGTTTCCCTCCCCTTCTGTTTCTATCTTATTTTCCTTCCTATCTCCTATGTTCAGATGAACATGTTTTGTTGCTTAAGTTCCACATGTGAGTGAAATCATATATTTGTCTTTCTCAGACTTATTTGCTTAGCATAATACACTCTAGTGCCGTCCATGTTGTTGGAAATGGCAAGATTTCATTTTTGTTGATCACCGAGTAGTATCCTGTTGTGTGTGTGTGTGCGCGTGCACATACCACATCTTTTAAAAAAAAAATTATAAATGTTTATTTGTGAAAGAGAGTGAGAGAGACAGAGTGCAAGTGGGTGGGGGGCTGAGAGGGAGACACCAAATCTGAAGCAGGCTCCAGGCTCTGAGTTGTCAGCACAGAGCCCAGTGTGGGGCTCAAACTCAAGGTCTGCAAGATCATGACCTGAGCTGAAGTCTAACAACTAAATGTGAGCCACTCAAGTGCCCCTATCTTTATCCATTTATCAGTTGGTGGATATTTGGGCTCTTTGCATAATTTGGCTCTTGTTGATAGCACTATTATAAACATTGGGGTGCATATCCCTTTTTGAATCAGTGTTTTTATATCCTTTGGATAAATACCTAGTAGTGCAATAGCTGGGTTGTAGCATAGTTCTGTTTATAATTTTTTGAGGAAACTCCACACTGTCTAGCAGAGTGGCTGCACCAGTTTGCATTCCCACCAAGGTAAATGTGTTCCCCTTTCTCCACATCCTCGCAAACATCTGTTGTTTTCTGTGTTGTTCATTCTAGCCATTCTGGCAAGTGTGAGGTGATAACTCATTATGGTTTTGATTTGTAGTTCCTTGATGATGAGTGATTTTGAGCATTTTTTTAAATGTGTGTTAGCCATCTGGATGTCTTCTTTGGAAAAGTGTTTGTTTCTTCTGCCGATTTCTTGTCTGGATTATTTGTTTTTTGGGTGTTGAGTTTGATAAGTTCTTTATAGATTTTGGATACTAACCCTTTATCCAATATGTCATTTTCAAATATCTTATCCCTTTCTATTGGTTGCCTTGAGTTTTGCTGATTGTTTCCTTCAGCAGGCAGAAGCTTTTTATCTTGATGAGGTCACAGCAGTTCATTTTTGCTTTTGTTTTCCTTGCATCCAGAGATCTGTCTAGTGAAGAAGTTGATATAGCTGAGATCAAAGAGGTTGCTGCCTGCTTTCTCCCCTAGGATTTTTATGGCTTCCTGTCTTATGTTTAGGTCTTTCATCCATTTTGAGTTTAGTTTTGTGTATGGTGAAATAAAGTGGTCCAGGTTCATTTTTCTGCATATCACTGTCCAGTTTTCCCAGCACCACTTGCTGAAGAGACTGTCTTTTTTCCAATGGATATTCTTTCCTGCTTTGTCAAAGATTACTTGGCCACACGTTTGTGGGTCCATTTCTGGGTTTTCTATTCCATTGATCTGACTTTGTTT
The DNA here is from genome assembly GCF_022837055.1 of Prionailurus viverrinus. Lineage (NCBI taxonomy): Eukaryota > Metazoa > Chordata > Mammalia > Carnivora > Felidae > Prionailurus > Prionailurus viverrinus. The sequence continues at coordinate 12,848,850 of NC_062570.1, read as the reverse complement.
TTGTGCCAATACCATACTGTCTTGATGATTACAGCTCTGTAATATACCTTGAAATCTGGGATTCTGGTGCCTCCAGCTTTGGTTTTCTTTTTCAACATCATTTTGGCTACTTGGGGTCTTTTCTGGTTGCATACTAATTTTAGAATTTTTATTCTAGCTCTGTGAAGAATACTGGTGTTATTTGATAGGGATTGCATTGAATGTGTAGATTGCTTTGGGTAGTATCAACACTTTGATGGTATTCTTCCAATCCATGAGCATTGAATGTTTCTCTATTTCTTTGCATCTTTTTACATTTCTTGAATAAGCTTTATACAGTTTTCAACATACAGATCTTTCACCTTTTTAGCTAGGCTTATTCCTAAGTATCATAGGGTTTTTGGTGCAATTATAAATGGGATTGATTCCTTGATTTCTCTTTGTGCTGCTTCATTATTGGTGTATAGAAATGCAACTGATTTCTGTATGTTGATTTTATATCCTGCAACTTTCCTGATTTTGGGTGGAGTCTTTTGGGTTTTCCACATAAAGTATCATGTTTTGTGCAATGAGTGAAAAATTGATCTCTTGTTTGCTGATTTGGATGCCTTCTATTTCATCGTTGTCTGATTGCTGAGGCTAGGACTTCCAGGACTATGTTCAACAACTGGTGAGAGTGGACCTCCCTGTTGTCTTCCTGACTTAGGGGGAAAGCTCTCATATTTTCCCCATTGAGGATGGTATTAACTGTCTTTCATATATGGACTTTACAATGTTGAGGTATGTTCCTTCTATCCTTACTTTCTTGAGGGTTTTTATGAAGAAAGGCTACTCTATCTTGTCAAATGCTTTTTCTGTACCTATTGAGAGGATCATATGGTTCTTATCCTTTGTCTTATTAATGTGGTGTATTGACGTTGGTTGATTGATTTTTGTTGTAGTCCCAATACATTATTTTTGCTTTTGTTTACCTTCCCTGAGGAGAACTATCTAAAAATGTTAAGGTTGTTGTCAGAGATGACTGCCTGTTTTCCTCTAGGAGTTTTATAGTTGAAGGTCTCACATTTAGGTCTCTAGTCCAATTTGAGTTTATTTTTGTGAATGATTGTGAGAAAGTGGTCCCCTTGTATCATTTTTTATGTAGCTGTCCAGTTTTCCCTGTACCATTTATTGAAGATACTGCCTTTTCCCTATTATGTATTCTTACCTCCTTTGTCATAGATTAATTATGTAAGTATGGGTGTATTTCTGGGCTCTTTTATCATGTTCTATTGATGTGTCTTTTTTTCTGCCAGTAGCATACTGTTTTAATTCCTATAACTTTTTAGTACATCTTGAAATCTAGGATTGTGATACCTGCACCTTTTGGTCTTTTCCCAAGATTGCTTTGGCTCTTCAGGGTCTTTTGCGCTCCATACAAACTTCAGGATTATTCTAGTTCTGTAAAACAAACTCACTCACTTATAGTCACTCACTCACTATTTTGATAGGGATTGCATTGAATCTGTAGATTGGGGGTAATGAGGACATTTTAATCATACTCTTTGAATACCTAAGTATGGAATATCTTTTTATATATTTGTGAAATCTTCAGTTTCTTTCATCAATATCTAATATTATTTTTCTGAGTCTACTTATTTCATCTCCTTGGTTAAGTTTATTCCTAGGTATTCTTTTTGGTAAAATTGTAAATGGAATTGTTTTCTTAATTTCTCGGACACATCATTTTTAGTGTATAGAAATGCAACCAATTTCTGTAAATTTTATATCCTGCAACTTTACTAAATTCATTTATTATTTCTAGTAGTTTCTTGGAGTCTATAGGGTTTACTATAAACTGAATCACATCTGCAAATAGTGAGAGTTTTACTTCTTTGTTACCATTTTGGATATCTTTTAATTCTTTTTCATGTGTGATTACATTGTCTAGGACTTCCAGTACTATGTTAACTAAATGTGTTGAGAGTGGACATCTTTGTCTTATTCCTGATCTTAGAGGAAAAGCTAAGCTTCACTGCTGAGTATGATGTCAGCTGTGGGTTTGTCCCATACAGACACTTTATGTTGAGGTAGGTACCCTCTAAACCCACCTTGAGAATTTTTATTATAAATATATGTTGAATTTTGTCAAGTGTTTTTTCCTATTCAGATGATCATATGGTTTTAATCCTTCCTCTTCTGAATGTGAGATACATAATATTGATTTGCAAATATTTAGAAATTCTTGCATCCCTGGAATGAATCCCACTTGATTATAGCAAATAATCCTTTTTTTTAATGAAGTATAGTTGACACAATGTTACATGAGGTTGACATGCATAACAACAGAGTGATTCAACAACTCTGTATGTTCAGCTATGTTTACCACAGGTATAGCCACCATCATTCACCATAACACAATTAAAATACCATTGACTATATTCCCTGTGCTGTGCCTTTAATCCCGAGATTTATTTATTCCTTAACTGGAAGCCTGTACCTCCCATTCCCCTCACCCTTTGTGGCCATCCCCTCACCTCCAGAAACCATCAGTTTGTTCTCTATGGGTCTGTTTATGCTTTATTTCTTCATTTATTTTGTTTCTTGGATTACACATATAAGATGGATCACATGATGCTTGTCTTTGTGTCTGACTTATTTCATAGTGTAATGCTCTAGGTCTATCCATGTTACAAATAGCAAGATTGCATTCTTTTTTCATGCCTGACTAGTATCCCATTGTATTTATATACCACAACATCTTTATTCATTCATTTATCAATGGACGCTTGGGTTGCCTCCATAACTTGGCTATTGTAAATAATGCTGCAAAAAACATACAGGTACATATATCTTTTCAAATTAGTGTTTTTTATCGTTTGGGGGTAAACACCCAGTAGTGGATTACTGAATAATATCCTATTTTTAATTTTTTGAGGAACATCTAAACTATTTTCCACAATAAACATCTATTTACATTCCCACCAACAGTACAGAAGCGTTTCTCTTTTTTTCTACATCATCATCAACACTTGTTATTTCTTGTCTTTTTTTTTTATTTGAGCCATTCTCACAGGTATAAGGTGATATTGTGTTGATTTTCATTTGCCTGATAATCAATGATTTGGGGCATCTTTCCATGTGTCTGTTGGCCATCTGTATATCTATTTGGAAAAATGTCTATTCAGGTCCTCTGCCCATTTTTTAATCAGATTATTTGTTTTGGTGTTGAGTTGTACAAGTTCCTTATATATTCTGGATATTAATCTCTAATAAGATCTATCATTTGTAAATACCTTCTCCCATTAAGTAGGTTGTCTTTTCATTTTGTTTTTCTTTCCTGTGCAAAAGCTTTTTACTTTGTGTACTCTCAATAGTTGATTTGTTTAGAAAACTGTTGCTGAGGCTGTGTCAAAGCGATCATTGCCTGTTTTCTTGCAGGAGTTCTATGGTTTTAGGTCTCAAAATTATGTTGTTAATCCATTTTAGTGCATTTTTGTGTGTGGTACAGAAAGTGGTCCAATTTAATAATAACATAGCTGAAAGAAATCAAGAAAACAATCCCATTTAAAATTGCAACATAAAATAAAATACCTAGAAATAAACTTAACCAAGGAAGTGAAAGACCAGTACTCTGAAACCTGTAAAACGTTGATTAAAGAATTGAAGAGGACACAAGTAAGTGGAAAAGTATTCCATGCTCATGATCGGAATAATTAATACTGTTCACATGTCCATATTACCACAAATAATTTACAGATTTAATGCAATCCTTATCAGAGTTACAATAGGACTTTTCACAGAACTAGAACAAATAATTCTAAAATTGGTTTGGAGCATAGAAGATGCTGAATAGCCAAAGCAATCTTGAGAAAGGAGACCAAAACTTCAGGTATCACAATCTCAGATGTAAAAATATACTAGAAAGCTATAGTATTCAAAACTGTATGCTACTGGCACAAAATAGATATGTGGATTGGTATCACAGGAGAGAGATCACAGAAATAAACCCAAACTTGTATTGTCAGTTAATTTATGACAGGAAGCAAGATTATACAATGGGTAAAAGACAGTCTCTTTGATAATGGCATTGGGAAAACCAGACAGCTACACACAAAAGAGTGATTTAAAAAAATGTATCCTTGCATCTCTGGAGGCAAGGGAAACAAAAGCAAAAATGAACTACTGGAACCTCATCAAAATAAAAAGCTTCTGCACAGCAAAGGAAACAATCAGCAAAACTAAAACGCAACTGACAGAATGGGAGAAGATATTTGCAAACGACACAGCAGATAAAGGGTTGGTATCCAAAATCTATAAAGAACTTATCAAACTCAACACCCAAAAAACAAACCATCCAATGAAGAAATGGACAAAAGACACGAATAGACACTTCTCCAAAGAAGACATCCAGATGGCCAACTGACACATGAAAACATGCTCCACATCAGTCATCATCAGGGAAATACAAATCCAAACCACAATGAGATACCACGTTACACCTGTCAGAATGACTAACATGAACAACTCCGGCAACAACAGATGTTGGTGAGGATGTGGAGAAAGAGGATCTCTTTTTGCATTGTTGGAATGCAAGCTGGTGCAGCCACTCTGGAAAACAATATGGAGGTTCCTCAAAAAAACCAAACATAGAACTACCCTACAATCCAGCAATTGCACTGCTAGGCATTTATCCATGGGATACAGGTGTGCTGTTTCAAAAGGACACATGCACCCCCATGTTTATAACAGCACTGTCAACAAGAGCCAAAGTATGGAAAGAGCCCAAATGTCCATCGATGGATGAATGGATAAAGAAGATGTGGTGTGGGGCGCCTGGGTGGCGCAGTCGGTTAAGCGTCCGACTTCAGCCAGGTCATGATCTCGCGTTCCGTGAGTTCGAGCCCCGTGTCAGGCTCTGGGCTGATGGCTCGGAGCCTGGAGCCTGTTTCTGATTCTGTGTCTCCCTCTCTCTCTGCCCCTCCCCCGTTCATGCTCTGTCTCTCTCTGTCCCAAAAATAAATAAAAACGTTGGGAAAAAAAATTAAAAAAAAAAATGTGGTGTATATATATATATATATATATGTATGTATGTGTATATGTGTATATATGTATACCTATATATACATACATATATATATACATATATATATATACATATATATATATACATACACATACACAATGGAGTATTACTCGGCAATCAGAATGAAATCTTGCCATTTGCAACTACATGGATAGAACTGTAAGGTATTATGCTAAGTGAAATTACTCAGAGAAAGACAAAAATCATATGACCTCACACATCTGAGGACTTTAGGAGACAAAACAGATGAACATAAGGGAACGGAAACAAAAATAACAAAAACAGGAAGGGGGAAAAAACAGAGGAGACTCATAAATATGGAGAACAAATTGAGGGTTACTGGAGGGGTTGTGGGTGGGGGGATGGGCTAAATGGGTAAGAGACATTAAGGAATCTACTCCTGAAATCATTGTTTCACTATGTGGTAACTAATTAGGATGTAAATTTTAAAAAATAAATATTTTAAAAAATGTATCATTGAATTTGGTTTGCCAATATTAAGAATTTTGCATACATATTGATCAGGGATATTGAACTTTATTTTTTTTTTCTTGCCCCCTTAAGTGTCTTTATCTGGTTTTGCTAGCATGGGAATGCCAGACAGGTAGAATGAGTCTGGAAATTTTCCTTCCTCTTCTTCTTTTTTTTTTTTTCCAATGTTTATTTATTTTTGGGACAGAGAGAGACAGAGCATGAACAGGGGAGGGGCAGAGAAAGAGGGAGACACAGCATCGGAAACAGGCTCCGAGCCATCAGCCCAGAGCCCGACGCGGGGCTCGAACTCACGGACCGCGAGATCCTGACCTGGCTGAAATCGGACGCTTAACCGACTGCGCCACCCAGGTGCCCACTCTTCTTCTTTTTGGACTACTTTGAGGAGACTAGGTATTAACTCTTCTTTAAATGTTTGGTAGAACTCACCTGTGAAACCATTTGGTATTGGACTTTTATTGCTTTCGAGTTTTGATTACCAATTCACCCAAATTTCAAGGAATTTATCCATTTTTTTTCTAGGTTGTCTAATTTGTTTATACACAACATTTTTTAAGGTGATTTATTTTCAGAGAGAGAAGGAGGGAGAGAGACAGGATGAGCAGGGGAGGAGCAGAGAGAGGGGGAGAGAGAGAGAATCCCAAACAGGCCCCATGCTGTCAGCACAGAGCCCAAAGGGAGTTGATTTCACCAACTGTGAGATCATGACCTGAGCTGAAATCAAGAGTCAGAAGCTTAGCTAACTGAGCCACCCAGGTGCCCCTGTTCACATGTAATTTTTAATAGTATTCTTATAATCCTTTCTGTATTGGTGATATTGGTTGTTATTTCTCCCCTTTATTTTTTTATTCTATTTGTTTGAGTCCTCTTTTGTTCTTGTTGAATCTGGCTAAAGGTTTATCATTTTTATTTATCCTTTCAAAGAATCAGCTCTTAGTTTCAATGTTTTTATCTATGGTTTTTTTGGGGGGGGGGTTGTTTTGGGTTTTTTTGTTTGTTTTTTGTTTTTTTTCTTTGTTTTTTGTTTTTTGGTTTTTGGGTGGTTTTTTTTTAATTTTTTTTTTCAGTTTCAACTTATACTCTGATCTTTATTATTTCCTTTCTTCTACAGATGTTGGATATTCTTCCTTTCTTTAGTTCCTTGAGGTATAAGATTGGATTATTTTATTTTTAAACTTTAGTTAACATAAAGTGCAGTACTGGTTCTGGAATAGAATGCAGTGGTTTATCACTCACATACAATACCCAGTGCTCCTCACGACAAGTGCTCTCCCTAATATCCATCACCCATCTAGCTCTTCTCCCACCCACCTCCTTGTTAAGATTTTTGTTTTATGCAGTAGACCTGTATTGCTGTAAATTTTCCTCGTTGAACTGATTTGGTTGTGTCCCAAAATTTTGGACCATTGTTTCTATTTTCATTTGTATGCAGGTATTTTATTTCCACTTTGATGTCTTCATTAACCTATTGGTTGTTTAGTAGTGTGTCGTTTAGCTTCTGTGTGTTTGTGTTTTTGCCAGTTTTTTTCTTGTAATTAATTTCTCATTTCATATCATTTTCATCAGAAAAAAATGCTCAATATGATTTCAATCTTAAATTTATTGAGACTTGTTTTATGGCCTAATATGTGATATGTGCTATAGAATATTCCATGTGCACTTGAAAGGAATATGTATTCTGTTTTGGGATAAAAGGTCCTCTATGTATCTTTTAAGTCTGTCTGGTATAATGTGTCATTCAAAGTCCCTGTTTCTTCATTGATTTTTCTGTCTGAATGATCTATCCATTGATAGAAGTATAAAGTCCCATAGTAGTATTGTCAATTTCTCCATCTGTGTTAATAATTGCTTTATGCATTTAGGTGCTCCTACATAGGTGCTAGACATTTCTAGTTTTTATAATCCTCCTGTTAGAATAATCGTTTTATCATTATGTAATGCCCTGCTTTATCTCTGGTTACAGTTTCCATTTTAAAGTCTATTTTGTCTGATATAAGTATTGTTATCACAGCTTTTCTTTTTTTTTTTTTTTTTTTTTTTTGCTTCTATTTGCATGGAATATCTTTTTCCAGCCCTTACACTTTCAGGCTATATATGTCTTTAAATCAAAAGGGAATCTCAAGTAGGCAGCATGTAGATGGGTCAAGTTTATTAGTTTAATCACTCAGACACACTATGTCTTTTGATGAGAGCATTAGACCAGTTATATTGACAATAACTATTGATAAGTATATATATTGCCATTTTGTTATGGTTTTTGTTGTTTTTGTACTTCTGTTGATTTCTTCTTCCCTTGTCTCTTCTGTTTTGATGGCTTTCTTTAGTGTTATGCTTGGATTACTTTCTCATTATTTTTTTGTATCTATTAATAAGTTTTGATTTATAGTTACCATCGGATTCATATGTAACATCTTATATATATAGAAATCTACATTAAGTTGATGACCCCTTAAATTTAAACACATTCTGGGGCACCTGGGTGGCTCAGTTGGTTGAGCATCTGACTTTTGATTTCAGCTCGGGTCATGATTTCATGGTTCATGGGTTCAAGCTCCATGTCAAGCTCTGTACCGACAGTACAGAGCCCACTCAGGATTCTCTCTCTGTCCCTCCTCTGCTCGTTCTCTCTCTCTCTCTCTCTCTCTGTCAAAATAAATAAACAAATAAACATTAAAATTTTTCGAACATATTCTAAAAGAACTACATTTTTACTGCTCCCTCCATGTTTTATATATAGGTCACTTTACATCTTTTTACTTTGTATATCTTTTGAGTAATTTTTGTAGACATAATTGATTTTATTACTTTTATGTTTTAACTTCTGTACTGGCTTTATAAGTGATTAGTGTACTACATTTACTATGTTTGCTTTAACCAGTGAAATTTTTTTTCATAATTTTCTTCTAGTTAAGGTCTTTTCTTTCCATTTAAAAATTTCCCCTTAACATTTCTTGAAAGGCAAATTTAGTGATGATGAACTCCTTTAACTTTTATTTGTCTGGAAATTTCTTTAGATCTCCTTCAATACTGATAGATGATCTTGTAGGCTATTGTTGCAGGTTTTTTGCTTTCAGTACTTTGAAGATACCATGCAACTCCTTTCTGGCCTGCAAACTTTCCACTCAAAAATCACTTCATAGCCTTATAGAGTTTCTCTGGCCTGTAACTAGTGTCTTTGCTCTTGCTGCTTTTAATATTCTCTATCTTTGTTTTTTGCTTTTTTTTCTTAATTTATTTTTGACAGAGGGCATGAGCATGAGTGGGGCAGGAGCAGAAAGAGAGGGGGACAGAGGATCTGAAGCAGGCTCTGCACTGACAGCAGAAAGTCCTGTGTGGGGCTTGAACTCATAAACCATGAGATCGTGACCCAAGCTGAAGGTAGATGGTTAACTGACTCAGCCACCCAGGATTCTTGCTTTTAAAATTGTTATGTGTTTAAATTGGTATGGACCTCCATGGGTTCATCTAATTTGGGCTCATCTGTCCAGAACCTGGATATCTGTTCCCTTCCTCCCAGATTAGGGAAGTTTTCAGCTATTTCTTTAAGTGATCTTCCCCCTTCCCTTTTGCTCACTCTCTCTCGCTCCTCCAGAGATCTCTGTACTGTGAATGTTATTATGCTTAATGATGTCACAGGGTCCCTTAATGTATTCTCATTTTTTATTCTTTTTTCTTTTCAGCATGGTTGCTTTCCACTACCCTTTCTTCGATATCAATTACCCATTCTTCTGCATCCTCTAATTTTCTATTGATTCCCTCTGGTGTATTTTTTATTTCAGTTACTTATTCTTCAGCTCTGACAGGTTATTTTTTATATTTTCTATCTCTTTGTTGAAGTTTTTACTAAGTTTATCAACTCTATTGTCAAGTAAAGTGAGTATTTTTATGACCATTAATTTGAACTCTTGAGCAGCCATATTGCTTATCTTTGTTTCATTTACCTGTTTTTCTGTGGGTTTTTTTTTTCTTCATTTGGATCGTAGTCCTCTGTTTCTTCATTTTGTTTATCTTTGTATTTGTTTCTATATATTTGGTAGGTCAGGTATGTCTACTGGTCTTAAAAGTAGTGGCCTTGTGTAGCCACCTTCCTGTGGTGCTCTGTAGCATAATCCCCTTTGGTCACCACAGCTAGGCCCTCCATGGGTCTCCCCTATGTAGGCTACATATGCCATCTTGTTATGGCTGACCCACAACTGCTGTAAGGATGCTGGGTGGGTTAAGCTGGTGCTCAGCCCTACTTGCTGTAATTGCCCTCTTTGCTTGTTGTAGGAGCCCTGGGCAGCCAAGTTTGCTCCTTGTGCTGGTAAGAGGCTCAGCCCAGACCCACTGGTGGGTAGGACCGGACCTCAGACTATCTGTTCACCATTAGCCCCTGTGACATCTGTGGGTACATCAAAGGGCAGGTCTTGCTCCCTGCAAAGCCAGGTGAGAGGCCCAGCTGCAAGCACTGGAGGGTGCTGGTGTGTGGGGTTAGTTTGCCACCTCCACAGGGCAGAATGGCCTGCCCAATAGATGTGACAGGGTGCTTTAGAGGGGTACCTGCTGGGGCAAGTGGGTTGGGTGAGGCAGGTCTACAGGGAAATGCTGGGGTGGGGCATGCAGTGCCAGCAAGGTGAATGGAGAGTATTAAAACTGGCTCCAGAGGGGTGCCTGGATGGCTCAGTTGGTTAAGCATCTGACTTTGGCTCAGGTTGTGATCTCAGGTTGTGAGTTTGAACCCCACACCGGGCTCTTTGCTGACAGCTCAGAGCCTGGAGCCTGCTACAGGACTGTGTGTCTTCCTCTCTGTCTGCCCCTCCTCTGCTTGTGCACTGTCTCTCTCTCTCAAAAAAAAAATTAAAAAAATATTTTTTGAATAAAAAAAAGAACTGGGTCCAGAAAGCATTTGGCTATCTAGTCTTGGGGAGGGTAAGAAAAATGACACCCACAAGCACTTTCATTCTTCTAGAAAGCTCCTGCAGACACTTGCCCTCCCCCAGAGCACATCCTAAAATTAGTCAGTAAATCTCCTTCACATATACTCCATACACTTTTCAAACTGCTGCTCCTGTAGTATGTCTCAGGCTGAGTTATTTAGTGGCTAGCTCTTGAAGGGATGGGACTCAGTTTCCTTTTGCCCACTGGCTCTCCTGGAGTTAATCCTGCTGATTTTCAAAACCAGATACTAAGGGGACTAGTCTTCTCAGTGCAGGTCCCCGGGACCGGGGATGTCTGCCATGGAGTCTGATTCTCTTGTTCCTCCATACATGTTATGTCCCTCCCATTTGTGGTCAGTTAAACTATACCAGGGGTTTGGTTTCCAGCTGTACCCCTCCTACCCTTTTTGATGTGGCCTTCTCTCTACACCTAGCTATGGAAGGTATGTTCTGCCGGACTTCGGATTGCTTTTGGAGTTAGTTGCAATATGTATAGTTGTTGCCTCATAGTGTCCATGGGATGAGGTGAGCTCAGGATTTTCCTAATCCACTGTCTTCTCTCTTTCAAGATGGAGGTCCTTTATATATTTTGCCGCTTAAACAATATACCTTCTTTGTCATCTCCCTACATTGTTGGGATTTGTGGTAAATGTTTAGACAATTAAATTTATGTATATTGAATTATATCAGATTTATAAATGGCTCTAAAAATAACAATCTGGCATTATCATCTAAGGAACCACATAATTGTATTAAAAATTATGGTCCAGGAAATAGGGAAGCCACAGAGGTGTTAAAAGGCCTCCAGTTGCTTCAAGTCTAACAACTTTTTTTGGTGTAATAGTTGGTATGAATGATGGTTGCCATGGCAGAGATAAGGGATCTGTCTTTTCCGTAGACTGAGCTTTCAGTGGGTTCATGATTTATTTATATGTTCTCCACAAGGTTTAGCAAAGTACTTTGCCTACAGTAGGCCCTCCATAAACATTTACTGAATATATGAAAAATGGGCAGTGTGCAAATGCATACAGCATTGTTATAACGGAAGTCATTTGCTTTTCTGAAATTCACTTAAATTCCGGTATAGCAAAATCATCGCTTTTATGAGTGAGATGGCTGTGTATTGACCACTGAATTTCCTGTGATAAAATGAAAATATCCACAGAAATTGCTAGTTCATAGAACTTTAATTAAGATGGTTTGGCTGAAACAGATATGAGAAACCACCAAAGAAATTATCTAACTCTGTAGCTTATCTGAGACATTTTCACATTACCTAATTATTGGATTTTTAAGAATAAATCTTAAGTTTAAATAAAAATAACATGTACATTTTGAGAGCAGGCAGCTGAAATTAAGAGTTGGTTAGACATTTAGATCTGACTTAGTATTAAAATTGATTTCAATTGATATGAAAATAATTTCTAAGAATAATAAAGTCCCCCCTGTAAAACCCAAGATGATTGATACTCTTTTTCCGAGGAAATGAAAGTTTGAAATAGTTAATGTCTAAGAAATTTCTCAAAGTAAGTCATTTAAATGGATAAATTGTGAACACGGCAAGCAATAGCACAATAGACTTACTATTATGTGGTAAGACTTCAATGTAGGTAAAGTTCTTTATCATTTCAACCCCCATGTTTGATCTTCAAAAAAATGGGAAAATAAATTAGCCAGATATCTGCCCAGATATTAAAGTAAAAAATGAATCACTAGCTGAGAGAGATTGAGCCACTCTTAACTCTCTACAAATGCTTTATTTTCCTTTACTTTGATATATTTAAGATATTCTGAGAAAGTAAATGGGTTAGGATTCTGGAAAATCATTCTCCTGGTAAGGGAAGGGATCCAAAGATCCAGAAAGAGGGTGATGTGGAATTCATAAAACATTTATCTTTGGTTTTATCTTCTAAATGATTTTCTACTGCAAGCCAGCCTTTGCATCTTTACCACCTGTGGTAATTCAGGCCTTCATCAACATTTTCCTATGGCAGTACTTCTCAAACTTGAGTGTACATCAGGATTATCTGGAGAGCTTATTATAACTCCGATTACTGAACTGTATCCCCAGGGCTTCTGATTCAATAGTTCTGGGGCACTTGAAGAGATATCTACACCCCATATTCATAGCCTCATTAATTCACAGTAGCTACGATATGGAAAGAACCTAAGTGTCCATTGATGGATGAATGAATACAGATGTAGTCTAAATATACAATGCAATATCATTCAGACTTAAAAAAGAAAAATAGCTTGCCATTTGCAATAACATGGATAAACCTGGAGGACATGCTAAGTAAAATAAGTCAGATACAGAAAGATAAACTTCACTTGTATATGAAATCTAAACAAGTCAAATTCATAGAAACAGTAGAATGGTAGTTTTCAGAGTTTGGGGGTGGGAGAAATGGGGAGATGTTGGTTAAGGGGTATAAGCTTTCAGTTATAAGATGACTAAGGTCTGGGGATCTAATGTACAGCATGATAACTATAGTTAATATAGGTTTAAAATTGGCTGTGAAAGCAGATATTAAGTGTCCTTACACAACACACACACACACACACACACACACACACACTCACACACACTCACACACACACACACACACACACACACACACACACACACACACACACACGAGCCCCTGGCTGGCTCCGTCAGTAGAGCATGCATCTGTTGGTCTCAAGATTATAAGCCCCACATTGAGTGCAGAGATTACTTAAAAATACAAAATAAAACACACACAAAAATGCAAACTATGTGAGGTGATGGATATGTTATTCAACTTGATTATGGTAACTATTCTAGAAGGTATATGTGTATTTCTGCTCCTTTGGTTTATCCCAACTAAAACATCCTCTGTGCTGCCTGTTTTCCCCTAGACAAAATACTTCCATGACTTTCCATCATCAACCTACAGGATAAGGACCAAGCTCCTTGACTGGCTTACAACTTTCTATGAAAGTCCATTTGTCCAGCCTCCTATTTATGCACTTTTGACCTTCACAAGATCCCCAGAGGTTATTTTCTGTACTTTGTCATCTCCTTGAGAGTAGCATTTGGGTCAGTCTTATTCATTACAATGTTTTAGTGGCCTAGCACAGTGAACTTCACCTCGAGGTATATAGGTCTTACAAATTAAGTTGGTGAGTATATCTGGTCAACTGAATTCATTCCATCAACATAGTATCCATCTTGGGAAAGGAAGGACTTCAGGGGCCAGGTCCACAGACACCTCCAGGAAGGACAAAGGAAGTATTTTCCAAAATTGAAAAAGATTGTCTGAATTTTGGGGTCAAATGAGAATAATCCCTCATCATGGGCATCATAGGGTTGCAGAAGTGAGGGGTCAGGGCATTTGGACAGTAACAGCTGTCGGTAGTGGTGGAGTCATGGGAGACAGTGTTATATATAGCCTCTTTCGCATAAAGTAGATTGGGATACAGGTTCTGACTGCATCTTGCTAGGTGTAACTTACTTTGGCCAAGCTATTTAATATATTTGGGCTGAAATTTCCACATATGTTAAATAAGCATAATAGTCACTCCAGATTATTTTTACTGAGGATCCTGTCAGACCTATCTTTGGCACAAGGTTAAAATTTGTCTCATTGCAGAACCTGGATTTCTGAAATTTGAAATATTTATTCTCCCACATCTATTTAAGGTAAAGTTGAAGTTGTCAAGAGAAAACCTTGTGAATTGGATTACCAAAGCCAAACTTCGGGACATTAAAAATAGGATTAAAAGGGGGCCCCTGGTTGGCTCAGTTGGTTAGACATCTAACTTAGGCTCAGGTCATGATCTCACAGTTAGTGAGTACGAGCCCGATGTCAGGCTCTGTGCTGACAGTGCAGAGCCTACTTGGGATTCTCTGTCTCCCTGTCTCTCTGCCCCT